>NC_072440.2:84280000-85530000 GCF_028878055.3 Symphalangus syndactylus | reverse complement strand
TCAGTTCAGTTAACCAAAGATCATTTGAGATGTCCCGAGATCTCCTGTGTGCCAGGCACTATGTGAGGCATCAAGAGAACGAAAAACTAAGACCTAGAGCCTTCCCCAAGGAGCCTCGGATCTAGTGGAATCTGAAAAGCACATGTTGCATGGTGCACATGCTGAATCCAAGTAGAGTGACCCAAAGAGGGGCCTGAGAAGGTGTCCAGGGGCAGGCTTGAACAATAAGTGAGGACTTCAGGAGGTGAAGATCAGCAGCCAGAGCTTTCTGGGGTGAGCATGACACACGCCAGGGCATGAGCGTGCCCAAGGAAAGGTACTCGTGAGCAGACCCTGGAGGGCTCTGGACTCTAGTGGGTGGACTTGAGTGGACAAGCACTGGAAGACAGAGGATAGACCCAATCTGTGTGCCCCTGCCTGAGTCCTGACCAGTGAATGCCCCCATGACCCCAGTTGAAGCAGTGGGTGCCCTGTGATTCCCGTTGAACCCAAGGGTAATGGTGACTTGAATCCTGATTGCCTCAATTCTCGCCCACCCTGCTCACCCAGCAGCCCTCTGTCAGCCCCCAGGGAGTTTTTGACTCCCCTACCCCATTTCCTTTTCTGGGCCAAAGGTCCACTCTGGAGCTCTCACCAAGCACAGTTTTATTGATGGCTTGCAGGAGCACCGGGACAGTGCTGGACTGAAGATGATGCTGTCATCCAACACTGAGTGCATAGCTTCTGCATGGACAACCTCAGGCCCCTGCTCTCAGACCCTTTTTCTCTCCCACACACCCTCCCACAAGTCTGAATTTCTGGATCCCAAGCATACCCTCCTTGATTTCTGCTCCAGGCTCCAAGGCTTGGCATGGACTCAGTGTCCCTCATCAGGAATGCGCAGGGCCTCTCCTTACCACAACGCCGATTCAGAAATAACCATCTTGGAAACATCCTGAGAGTCACATTCCAGCCCTCCAGCCATAGGACCATCCGGGGCTTTCTCCAGGGAACTGAACTGTCAGGCCCCAGTGGGGCAGCCTGGAGAGATCTACACAGGCACTCAGACAGGGGCAGGCCCGCTCCTCCAGGACGAGGTCTAGTCCCCCTGCCCGTGCAGAGGAGATTCCCTGGGGCTTTGGGGGCAGGCATGGTACAGACAGTCCAGGCAGAGCAAGCCTCCAATCAATGCAACAGATGGATCTGCCCTGGGCTGTTCCACACAGATCTTACGCCCAACATGGAGCAGCCACTCCTCGGAGCCTGCCTCTGTTACCAGAGTCATGAACTAAGGTTGGCATTCATCAGGAGGTTACTCTGGACTGAGCCCTTTACAGGCATTACCTCATCCAATCCTCACGGCTGCCCTAGGAGGGAGGCACTATTTTCTTTCTTTCTTTCTTTCTTTGTTTTGGAGGCAGAGTCTCACTGTGTCTCCCAGGCTGGAGGGCAGCCACGATCATGGCTTACTGCAGCCTCAATCTCCCTGGCTCAAATGATCCTCCCACCTCAGCCTCCCAAGTAACTAGAATCACAGGCATGTGCCACCACACCCAGCTAATTTTTAAATTTTAAGTAGAGACAGGGTCTTTCTATGTTGCCCAGGCTGGTCTCAAACTCCTGGGTGATCCTCCCATCTCGGCCTCCCAAAGTTCTGGGATTACAGGTGTGAGCCACTGCGTGTGGCCTGGAGACAGTGTTATTATCCCCATTTTACAGATGAGAACACTGAGGCTCAGGGGGAGTCAAGGGATGTGTCCAAAGTCATGCAGCTGGCAAATGGCAGAACAGGGATACGTTAAGCACTTGGTCATCGAGCGTCTCTTCTGAGCCTCATATCAACCCCAAGGTGTAGGCATCATTATTCCTACTTTGCCAACAGAGAAATTGATTTGAGAGACAAGGTCATTTCCTGCAATTGAGGGTCAGTGAATGTGGGAGCCAGAGTCCAGTCCAGACTTCCCAACCTTAACACCGAGCTTCTCCCCACCCACCCCAACCACAAGTGCCCTTGCCCCCTTGACAGTGGCAGAAAATAGGTCATTCCCACAGTAGGGAGGTTAGAGATGTCACAGAGGGTTGTGTTGGCTTATGAGGGGCAAAAAGGCAGCGTTGGGGGAAGGGGCAGTTGTCACAGAATGGCCTTGGTTCCCAGCCTTTGTCCACACCATCCCACTGAACAGGATGGGAATCTAAGACCAGAATGGGAACAGAGTGACAGCTCTTAAGAGTGGCCACTGAGTGGAGAGGGGGCCTTGCAGAGGGTGACTTGGGCAACTCACCTGCTCCCTGGTATGGCGGTAGGGGGGTGGAGGCAGGTCAGATGGCCCTTGTGTGCTGAGTACGGAGGTTGCCCCCGTAGCAGCAGATGCTGGAGCCAGAGTCATGGGTGTGAGGACCCTGCCCACGGGAGTTAATTCATTAGGGCTGAGGTAAGCCCAGGAGGCTTCAAGTCTGAAGGACCCCCCAGGCGACTGGAATCTGCAGCCTGGATCAGGGATGATGGAGAAGAGAGCTTGTTGGGATCTGTATTCCATACTTGAAAGGCTGGGCCACTCACCAGCTGCTAGAATTTTCTTTCTGGCTGTCCTTGGCGTCTCAGAAACATGCAAAGGTGGCTGAGGAAGATCTTTGCTCATCTTCAAGCCAAAGCTCCCGGGATGAGCCAGGTGGCCAAGACATCAGGAGTCAGTGGGTGGCCCCCGGAGAAGGTCGTTTCCCCTCCCTCCAGAGGAGGAGCTGGGGAGGGCCGCAGTAGGGGTCCTGGGGTCCTGGGGACAGGTCTGTCTTTCGCTTCATGGCTTTAGCTCTCACTGCTTGCTCTCAAACAACCCCAGGGAAGGGTGTCAGCCCAGGGGAGGCCCCCTCCACTGGGAACAAATCCAGGGTTGGGGCCAGGCTGAGCCAGGGTGCCCCCTTCTTCAGTGTGACTCTGAGTCATGGATTTTCCACCGTGAGGGTCAGGCAGAGTAAGACCCTCCAGGGCTTCCTGGGGCTCTGGAGCAGGAGCCCCTCTTGTCCTTGGTCCACCTCCAGGAGGGGCCAGAGAGAAAAAAACCTGGAACCAAACTCAGTGGGCAGCCCTCCTCTTGCATGCCGTGCCCAGCTAAGTGCCCCAGAGTCCCGAGCACTCATCTGCCTGGGCTCCAAAGAGGCCCTGCTGTCCCCTGCCTGCATCCAGGGGAAGGGCCAGTGAACTAGTAGAGGCAGGCGTCTCGTCCTTTCTTGAAGCTGTGACTGGGCCAAGGAAAGAGGGGATCCAGACTCCTCCACTGCTCCTCTGCTCCCACCTGGCTGTGAAACCTAGGGCGAGTCATACCTGCCCCTGGCCTTGTCTGTGAGGGACTGGGCTGGTGGCGTCTAAAGCCCTTCCAGTTGGGGCCATCTCTGTTGCACCTGCCCTGGCCTCCCCTCCAGCCCTCCCGAGAAGCATGCTACCTAGGATTATGTTCTTGTCCCCACTTCACCCCATGCTGTCTGAGCCCTGGAGGGACTTCCTCTGTGTCCAGTCCCAAGAATAGAGCTCTGTCAAGGACCTCCAAGTCACCCCTTGCTGGAAAGAGAGCATTTTTGAGTGTGGCCGAGGTCCTGCTTATCAGCACAGCAAGTCCACTGCCCCAGCCCCTGGGGCTGCTGGAATGCAGGAGCCTCCCACCCAGACAGGGTCAGCTGCTCACGGCTCCCACAGTAGTCCCTGGAACGGAGTGAGGGAGGGAGCACTGGTGCTGAGGGCAGGCTGATCCCAGCCACTGCCTTCCGACAGGGAGTGGCCAGGAGCGAGGCTGCAGACACAGCTTTGTTGCACCCCAGCTGGCCCAGGATGAGTGTACTGGTGGCCAGTCCTGCCATCCAGGCCCTGAGCTTGCTCCAAGGCTGCCAGGGTACCGGGAGCTGTGTTCTGCTCATGCACCAGCCTTCAACATCTCACCTTGACCAGTGACCCGCTGGATCTTCTCAGGGTCAGGGCTTAGCCCTGGGGGTCCCCACTGTGGTTTGATCACTCGGAATGTTTTGGGGCCTGGTGTGATTCCCTGCTGCAGAGCCTACACAGTCAGGTACTCAACCTTTGGCCCAGATGGGGTGAGTTCAGGGTGCTGCTGATGGTCCGCACCTGCAGAGTAGAGGCTCGGGCAGACAGCAGATAGCATTCTGGCAATTCCCAGAGTTCTGCAGATGCTTCAGATTCTTTGAGAACCACTGATGCAGCCCAACCCTTCTGTCTTCCAGATGAGGGGATGAGACCCAAGGCAGGGTACAGGGGAGATGGGCAGTGGCATGCCCCCACTACACAGCAGTCCAGTGACAAAGCAGTCCTCAAACTCAGGCCCCCGACTCTTTCCACTCCCCTCAGGCACCCACACAGTCATTCCTCCACCCACTCGGCCTCTCTGAGCATCTTCCCTGTGTCAGGCCCCATTCTAGGCCCCAGGGACTCAGCAGGGAAAAAGAGCAGCCCCTGTTCTCATAGGGCCATTTTAGAGGAAGTAGAGAGTCAACAAACTAAATTATGTTGTAAAAAATAAACAACATCATCTCAATGGTAATAAGTGCCAGCAAGACAAGAAAGCCAGGGAATGAGAGTGAGAGGGAGAGCTGCCTTCCAGGAGGGGCCTGTAGAAGGCAGAGGTGGGAGAACTGACTTCTGGGCAGGGGAAGAGCAGATGCAAAGGCCTCAAGCAGGCCGGTGCCGGGTGGGTTGAGGAACAGGAGCAGTGTGGCTGTGGCATGCTGAGTGAAGTGGGGAGAAGAGGCAGAAATCTGTAAGGGCTGGACCCTGCAGGGCCATGGAGACCATGGTCAAGAGTTTGGATTTTTGGCTGGGCGCGGTGGCTCACACCTGTAATCCCAGCACTTTGAGAGGCTGAGGCAGGAGGATCACCTGAGGTCAGGAGTTCGAGACCAGCCTGGCCAACATGGTGAAACCCTGTCTCTACTAAAAGAAATACAAAAAAATTAGCCAGGCGTTGTGGCATGTGCCTGTAATCCCAGCTACTCAGGAGACTGAGGCATAAGAAGCTCTTGAACCTGGGAGGCAGAGGTTGCAGTGAGCCGAGATCACGCCTGGACAACAAGAACAAAAACTCCATCTCAAAAATAAAAAATAAAAATAAAAGAGTTTGGATTTTTAAGAATGATAGAAGTCACTGGAAGGGTCTAAGTGGGTTATGATGTGACATGACTTAAATTTGTACAAGAGCACTCTAGCTGCTCTGCAAAGATCGGATGGTGGCAGTGCAAAGAAAAGCAGGGAGACTGCCGGGCCACAGGTCACCAGCCCACCCGCAGGTCAACCCCTCCAAAGAGAGGAAGATGGCGGACTGGACCAGGGTGGTGGCAGTGGAGACAGAGCTCGTGGGTGGATCAAGCTATGTTTGAGAGGCAGAGGAGACAGCATTGGCTGATGGGTACGATACATATGTTGGAGGAGAGGGCTGTAGGAGTTGGGGGAAGAGAACAATCGAGAATGGTCCTCAGTTTTTGACCTGAGCAATCAGGTGGAGGATGTGCATTTACTAGATGGAAAAGAACACCCAGAGAGTAGCAGGTTTGGTAGAGACTCAAGACTTCTATTTTGGATACCCAGCTTAATTTTGAGATGCTCATTTCAAATCCATGAAGGCAGTTAGACCAATAAGTCTGCAGCTCGAGGGAGAAGTCAAAGCTGAGATATCAACTCAGGAGTTATCAGATAGAAATAATATTGAAAGTCATGCGCCAGATGAGATCAGCTGGGAAGAGGGTAGAGCTGGCAAGAAGAGCAGAGCGCCTAGCCCTTCCTCCGGTGCTGGGAGGTCAAGCAAGGAAGGGAGCCTGCCAGGAGATAGGAAGGAGACCTGGGCACTGTGGTGGCCCAGAGGCCAGGGGGAGTGTTTCCAGAGAGGGAACAGTCAACCGAGCTGGCCACTGCTGAGAGGTCAAATAGGATGGAAACCACCAGTAGATCTGCAGCACGGTGATCACCGGAGACATTGGCCATGCAAGCCGAGTCCAGGCCTGTCTGACTCCAAAGCCCCTGCTCTTCCTCAGCAGTCCGTCACCCCAGCCCCACGAGCTCCGCCTGCCTTACCCTGCCGCCGCCTTCCACATTCCCTCCCACCTCATCCATCCTTGTCCTTTGATCATTTCTGTCAGCTTCCAGCCATCTTGGCCTCTGCCTCCCTCCTCCGGGAAAGCTCTGCTTTTTCTCTTTGATCCTGCACGTCTGTCCTCTGCTGCGTCCTCAGCTGGGCCCCATGTCCCTCCCACCCTGTCCTTGCAAGATGTTCCCACACCCTCTGCCAAGGGTGGGGGGCTGAAGAGTAACCAAGAGCTTTGCAGGGAACCTGGACCTGAGAGACAGGAGTGTGGCCCCTGTCCCCCGACTGCTCTTTGGGAAAGAGCTTGGGCCTCTTTGGGCCTAGCTGGGCTCAGCACAGAGGCCCAGAGATGAGATGCAAGCGCACAGTCCATCGATGCCTCCAGAGGCAGCCAGGAGCGAGCCGGCAGGCCCGTGCCTCCTTACCCTGATGGGTCAAGAAGGGCCTCGGTGCTTCTCGAGAAGGGTGCAGATGAAGAGCAGTGGGCCCAAGTCCTAAATAGGCAGAGGCAGCCGGCAACACCCACCGGTGCCTGCCGCCACTACCACACAGGCTTCAGAGAAGAGGGGAGGGGCTTGGGAACTCAAAGACCCTTTTGGAGCCAGGTGACTTCAGTGGGAAGTCATGTGCAAGGCCCAGAGACAGTGTAGGGAGGAAGAGGGAAGCCCTGGCAGGAGATGGGGGCCTGCTCAGCCTGGATCCCCTTCCCTACCCTGGTCTCTGGGATAAAGGAGGCTGTCTGGGATGTCTGTAGTAGCCTCCAGCTCTGACCCTTGGGATTCTAAGGCCTTGGGATTCTGAGGTCCTGCTGCTCCCAGCTTCTCTGGAGGGCCTGGCACCCGATTCTCAGCTGGAAGAGATGAATAGAGTAGACCCAACACCCAGACACCACGGAGGTCCAGCCGCTCTCCCGAAAGCCTGACAGGGGGCTGCAGTAGTAATTAGCTCCCCACATATCCCCGGGGTTATTTTTGTCTCATTCTCCCCTGGTTTATTTTTAAAGTAACACTGGCACGTGGCTGGCTGGCTGCCCTTCCCAGGTGCCTGTGCCAATTTGGGCCAGGAATGGAGCAGGGCAAGATGTGCCCCCTCCCTCATGGTCCCACCCTGAGTGCCAGAGCTAACCGGCCCCTCACTGACTGGCTCCAGGGGGGTTCTTGCTGCACTGAAGCCCAGAGTCCAGCCTGAGGCAAGCAGGTGGGCCGGCAGCAGAAGACCCCTGGGAAATTACTACGTCTCGGTCGTGAAGCTGATACACATGTTGCCTAACCTTGACCGAGTCACCTCACCTGTCCCAGCATCGCCTCCTCATTTCTCAGTGGGATGAATGAAAGTGACATTGCCTTACTCACCGTGAAAACACTCTGAAGTGTGCAATAAACTGAACTGGTGCACAGACATCAAGGAAGAGCATGATTAACTCCCATACAAACATGCTGCCCCGCACTCTCCTACTAAGTCCCCTCCAAGGCACGTCTTTCTCCCTAGAGGAGTGACTCCCAGTCTGGAAGGCTCCTCTCCCATTTCTCCCTTTCCTACCAGCCCTGAGACCTGCCCTCCACAATTTCTGTTTGGCTGAACCCTAATCCAGGCTGCCTGGGGTGAAGGGAGACAGTATAGGGGAGACAGTATGAGGGAGAACCTAGCTCTGCATTTACTTGCTGTGTGATCTTGAGCAACTGCTTGACCTCTCTGTGGCTCCGTTCCTGCATCTTCAAATGGGGATAATAATAATACATACCAATAGGGTCGTTTGAATATTACACAATGTACATATATTAGCTCGCTTAGAGCAGTGCCTGGCACGTAGTAAGCTCTCTATAAATGTTAGCTAGTATTGTTTTGAATTGGAGAGGAGGATCAGTGACAGAGGCATTTAATCATTCGAATAAAGTCAAGTGCAGGGAAAGCCAGCTTGCCCAGATTCCATATCGGGGCTGGGGGGAGGGAGCAGGGTAGCACTGTAAGCTGCAGCTGGAGGGAGCTGGGTCCTGGGGAGACTGCCTGGGTCCTGGGGAGGCTGCCCAGCTTGGAGCTCTTGGCACCATAAAAAGCAAGCTCAGGACACCAGTGCATAAACAGGCAGCCTCTATAGATCACAGGAGCCAGGAAGTCACTCTCCTCTTATACCCTGGCCTGGCTGATCTCTTGCCGATGTTGCACTGTGAACAGTGGGTGCAAACAGAGAAGCTGGAGGGCTTCAGGGTGGCGGAGGCCACTGGAAAGGCTGGAAAATCAGAGGTCAGAAGACAGCAGCAAGCCCAGGGCAAGTCAGGTCTCAGAAACAGGGTGGGGTGGGCAGCTGCCTCCCTGTCTCCATGTAAAGGGCAGTGTCCCCGAGGATGGGGACAGCTGTTTGCTGTCTCCACGGAGGACAGGCTGAGTCAAGCAGCCGAAGCCTTGTTCACTTCATTCTGCAGAAAGAGCATTTCCTATAGGGTGCAGGGTTGAGTGAGTATGTTTCTATGGAGAGTGGTGGAATCTTAGCCTCCTAGAAGAGTCTGTGTCCCCTTGGCTGGAGAGAAGGGGAGGCTGAATTCAGTGGCTTCTTTAGATCCCTAAGGGCCTGGAGCTTGTGAGAACAGTGGGAGGAGTGGGAGGCCCAGAGGCCAGGTCTTGTGAGGTGCTGCCTCTCCGTCTGTGCAGATGTCCCCCTTCCCTGGCTCTGTCCGCCCTGTAACCTATTGGGATGGTGGGCAGAGGCATGCCCAGAGGCCACAGTAGGGGAGAGGCTGGGTGTTGGAGTGTGTGTGTGTGTGTGTGTGTGTAGGAGTGCGCACACACATGTGAATGTTGAGGGTGGGGACCCCATGTCTGCAGGCTGGCTCCAAAGGAGAGAAGGTCCCAGCAGCTGCCTCCAGGCTGAAGTCCCTGTTGCCTGGAGTCCCTCTCTTCCTGGGCACTATGCCAACCTACACCATCTGAGCTCCTGAGCCCTGGGGAGGGTGCTGAGCCTAAGAAAAGCCTCCTTTCACATCTCCTGGCATCTGCTTCCAAATTCCCTGCCAGCCCAGAGCTGTCTGGGCCATGACCAGAATGGAGAGTGAAGAGCAGAAGACGGAGATGGGGCCACACACGCCCCAAGCTCCCCCCACAACACCCAACCCATTCATCAAGACTAGCTTCATGGATCTGCTAGTTTTCCACTGTGGGCACTGGGCAAGGCAGGCCAGTAGGAGAGGGGCCATCTCCACGCAAAACCTAATACCTGGCAGATGGTGGTAAGGGCAGAAGATGCCATTCTCCAGGGAGACTGCCAAAGGAGGAGGCAGCCTTGGGGCTTTCGTTGGAGGCCAGAAGAGATGAGGGAGGGAAGTCAGGGCAGCAGCGACTCCAGTGACTCCACAGCAGTGGAAGTGCTCAGAGGGGAGGCATGGGACAGATGGGACCAGAAATGGTGAGGGAGTCAGGAGAGGGCAGACTAGTAGGGCGGGATCAGGTGGTGGATGGAGAGTCCACTTGCTGGCCAGGAAACCCCCAGACTGTATTGTGTGGACTCGGGGAACTAAGGAAGGTTTCTGAGTGGTGAATGGCAACACAGAGCTGGGCTTAGAAACACGTATGTGGGCCGGACATGGTGGCTCATGCCTGTAATCCCAGCACTTTGGGAAGCCGAGGTGGGCAGATCCCTTGAGGTCAGGAGTTCAAGACCAGTCTGGCCAACATGGTGAAACCCCATCTCTACTAAAAAATACAAAAAATTAGCTGGGTGTGTAATCCCAACTACTTGGGAGGCTGAGGCAGGAGAATTGCTTGAACCCAGGAGGCAGTGGTTGCAGTGAGCTGGAGGTTACAGTGAGCCAAGATCATACTACCAGCCTGGGCGAAAAAGCAAGAATCCATCTCAAAAAAAAAAAAAAAAAAAAAAAAAAAAAAAAAGGGCTGGGTGCTGTGGCTCACACTTGTAATCCCAGCACTTTGGGAGGCCAAGATGGGTGGATCACATGAGGTCAGGAGTTCGTGACCAGCCTGGTGAAACCCTGTCTCTATTAAAAATACAAAAATTAGCCAGGCGTGGTAGTGGGCACCTGTAATCCCAGCTACTCTGGAGGCTGAGGCAGGAGAATCACTTGAATCCAAGAGGCAGAGGTTGCAGTGAGCCGAGTTCACGCCATTGCACTCCAGCCTGGGCAACAGTGCGAAAACTCTTTCTTGAAGAAAAAAAAGAAAAAGAAAGGAACATGTATGTGTTAATGAGCGCTCCTACTTTGTGAGACCCTCCACATGCCAGGCCTTGTCCTGGACACTTTATTTTACATGCTATCTTCTAACCGCAAGGTCACCCAGCCACCTAGCAAGAGATGGGCTCAGAGAGGCAGTGTGGGTGGAGGGGAAGCAGCAGGCCCCGAATCGAGAGGCTGGAGTCCCAGGTCCAGCTCAGGAGCTGCAACTGCGGGTGACACACCCAATCTTTCCAGGCTTCGGTGTCCCCGACTGTTGAATGGACACCACCCCGCCCAGTGAGCCACAGGGATTCAACAGGAATGGCCCTGCACTGCTCACTAGGCTGAGGACCCCTGGGACGCAGTGCTTGGGGACTGGGGCCCTCTGTCTGGAGTGGCTGGGGCATAGACAGGGCACAGTGCCCCTTTGGACCAGAGCAAGTATAGGGGACTTCTGAAAGGAAACAGTGCCACACAGCTAACATCAAAGGCCAGCAGGCAGAAGCCCAGGCCTCTCCCTCCCGTCCCTCAGGCTGCATTGTTCCTGTCTCTGCCTTGCTCTGCCATTCTCGGGCTTCTCTTTCCCCGCATGTGGCTTTGGCTTACCCTGCTCCCAGCCAGGACTCACCTCTTTCTAACCCTGCAGCTCAGCTCCTCACAGCTGACCCAGCCCCTCAGCCCATCACAATTCCTGGAAGAGAGAATGTGAATTGCTAAGCCCAGCCAAGTCCTCTCAGCCCAGGTGTCCAACCCTGGTCCAATCTGCTCTGGTCCAGGATGACATGGTAGAAAGGGGCTGCCTAGGTCCACCCTTGACTAGGGTTGTTGTAGGACGGACAGTTCCAAAAAGGTAGAAGCGAGCATACCCCACAACTATGCCCACCACAGACAGCCTCCCTGGAGCCCTGACCCCTGCACTCCAGCTTCCCCCTCTCACCTCCTGCTCTGTCTGGCTCAAGGCCACACTGACACATCCCTAGGACAGAAAGGACTGGCTACCCAACTTCAGGGTGCATCTGCCTGGCAGAAAGCAGGGTGGGCTCAGGAGAGAGGAGCTTTGGCTAGGAAGGCCTCTTCCATCCTCACATAGTTTGAGCACCTGCTGTGTGCACAGCACCAAGACTGCAAAGCCAGATTCTGCCTAGAGCGGAGTACAGCGGTCTTGGGATGTTGGCCTGTTGGACATGCTTTCTATGTGCTTTGACAAAGGGAGTGGTCCTGGGGACATCTAAGGGGGTCAGACAAGGTTGAATCCTACCTTTGCCAATTTTTATCTGTGTGACCTTGGGCCAGCAGTGTCTAACCTTCCTGAACCTTAGTTTCCCCATCAAAAAGACGCAAATCATGGCCACCTTCAGATCATGGGGAACATTAGGGATAACAAGTGTGAGGGCATCCAGGTTCCCTGCCACCATTGCCACTGTTCACAGAGGCTCCCATAGCACAGGCTCCGCTCCGGCATGTGAATGCCTCCCTTTCTCGCCCTTACTTTCTATGCTCCATCCTCTGCATTCCCACCTGCAGCCCAGACTCAGCTGCACAGAGGGGAGCCCAGCAAGAGAGCACCCACCCAGGGGTCCAGGCCTGAGCCCTGACCACCTCCCAAAAGGCTTGTCTAGTGGCCAGCACCACTCCGTGTGAGCCAGCCCTCATCCCCCGTGCTGTGTAGGCAGACTTGACTAAAAGGAGCTTTGCTCATAGAGGCACCGCTGTGCATAAGGAGATGGGTAAATAGGCCAGCCAGTGCCTGCCAAGAGAGGCCCACCGAGTGGCAGAGATGGATGTTATGTGGGGAGAGCAGAGGAGGCTCCTGGGGCCACAGCAGGATGGAGGCTTCCTGGGGGAAGGCAAGGTGCAGGGGGAGGAACAGCAGCTAGCACTGCATCAACGTAGGAGAGGTGCTGAGTGTTAAGAAGGGAAGGGAGGTCTCTGCACTAACTCTATAAATCTGAAACGGCTCTAAAATTTAAAAGTTGGTTTTAAAAAATAGTAAATGGCAAACAAACCAGAAAAGAAAGAAAGAAGGAGGAAAAGAGAGAGTGTAGCCTCAGACATTGCCCTTGATCCAATCTGTAGTGACAACCAGGGCCAAGCAGCTCTGCACACCAGCCAGGTGTTCACACCGACCCTGAACAATGTTTCCAGATGTCCAGGGTCATCTTCCGAGGCTGCAAGAAGTGGAAAATGCCATGCTTCTAGCCACAGGAACACTGGCAAGAGGCCTGGGCCTTCTGACTCCCTTTCCAGGTTCCTGGGTCCTGCTTTCACGGAATGGGCCCCTCTGGCATAGACGTATCATATCCTGGGGCAAATCTTTGCCCAGAGCCATTTCCCACCTGCCTGCTGGCAATTGTTTTAGAACAGTTTCAGATTTCTAGAGTTAGTGCAAAGACCTCCCTGCCTTTATCAACAAGTCTTTGTTCCCAGAGGGCAAGATCCAGCTGGCCTGTCTCTGCATCCTCTCTTCACTTAGCCTAGTGCCTGGCACAGAGTAGTAGGTGCTTAAGAAATGTTTGCTCAATTAATTAATTAAGACAAGCTAAGAGGGAATAAAGCCATTTTCGCCTTGCTGATTTTCCAGATGATATTCTTGAGACCAGGCAAGTGCCGCAGCCTCCCTGGGGACCCTGCTTCCCACTCAGCCTCCCCAGGTGCCACAGCTCCCTTTGCCAGAGGCAGAGTGTCTTCTTCCAGGGCTGGCCATGAGCCCCCAACAGCCTGTGGCCAGCCTCAGCCTGCGGCCTCCTGCCATTTGGCTCAGGCCAGTGGATGTGTCCTCTGTGGAGACCCAGTGCACTCTCAGGCCCAACTGCTGCTGGGGAGGGGTTGAGCAGGAAGGATCAGGAAGCAGAGCTGGAGAGAGCACCCGCCTGCCTGCCCTCCCCAGGCCATCACTTTCCAGAACAACCTTAAGAGGAGGGATGCAGGCAGGATGCAGTGGCTCAGGCCTGTAATCCCAGCACTTTGGGAGGCCAAGGTGGGCGGATAACTTGAGGTCAGGAGTTCGAGACCAGCCTGGCCAACATGGCGAAACCCTGCCTCTACTAAAAATACAAAAATTAGCCAGGAATGGTGGCACACACCAGTAATTCCAGCTACTCAGGAGGATGAGGCAGGAGAATCACTTGAACCCAGGAGGCGGAGGTTGCAGTGAGCCGAGATCATACCACTGCACTCCAGCCTGGGTGACAGAGTGAGACTCCATCTCAAAAAAATAAATAAACAAATAAATAAATAAGTAAATAAGTAAATAAATAAATAAAAAAGGAGGGATGCGTCAAGGTCCCCTTCGATGGGCCATGGATCCTGATCCCTGGGCCCCAGCCCAGAGGCCCTGGAAGCCACAAACCTATGTGGCCTTGTCCAAATCACCAGCCACTCACTCAGCCCAGTCTCCTTAGCTGAAAAGCCAGGGCACCTGCCTTCCGGAATGCAGCATCCATTCAACTAACATTAGTTAGACTGGACAAGGTGACAGACCTGAGCTTGTCCCCTGGCTCAGACATTCACTAGCCTTGTGGGCTTGAATGAGTCATGGAAACTTTCTGTGTCTCAGTTTTCTTATCTGCAAAGTGGACATAATACTCATCTAAAATGTTTGTGAAAACTAAATAAACTAATGCGCAGAAAGCACTTAGTACAGTGTACAGTGTCTGGAATACAAGTGCTTAATAAATGTGAATTTTATTATTACTACTGCTGCTGTTGTTGTTACCACGACCACCATTAGCTGCTGTGTGCCAGGCACTGAGCCACTAAGAAGTACAAGGCAGTACCCCTGCCCTCCATAGCCTCTGCTTCCAGACTTACAGGACAAAATGACACCCAAAATAAAAAGCAGCAGCAGCTAAATAAATGAAAGAAAGCAAAGGCTCAAGGCCCCAGGATCCTGGTCTCCTGCGTGAGATGAGTGGCAGGGAGTAGAGGAGAAGCTAGGTACCAACACGATTCTCAAACGCTCTGGCTTGTCTTGGCATGGGAGACTCAGGCAGAGACACGTGGCCATCTCCTCCCTGACTCCATGTGCCCCTGAGGGCCGGAAGGGTGTATGAGGCCGGGTCGGGGATTTTCCACCTAGCTCTGCCTGCCCCTCCGCTTCAGCTGGGGAAAGTTACAATCAGAGCTGGGCTGGCCAGGCCGGCCCCAGGTCCCTCACCCTCTCCACAGCATCTGATCAGTGCCCACCAGGACTGTCGGTCTGGCATACACCCAAATGCCCAGTGTTATTGCTTTGAGCCAGCTGACATTCCCAGTGGCCTTTGTCTGACTGAAACCATTGCTGTCTCCACTGTTTGTGGCGGAGAGAACGTGGCCCTCTGAAAGCCCACAATCCTAGAACGCTGAAGGGCCTCAAGAACGTCTTCTGATTTCTTCATTTCCCAGAGGACGCGCTTGAGGCCCAGAGAGGGGCAGCGTCTTGCCTGGGATCACACAGCGGCACAACTAGAACCACACCCCAGGTCTTCTGACTTCCATCTTGGTGTGAAGAGTCCCGGGGCAGCCAAGTGCAGCAGAAAAAAAACTGCCTTTGAATTTCAGGTTTGATTCTAGCATTTATGGCCTGAGATAAAACACTGCCTCTCTCTCTCAGCCTCAGGTTCCACATCTGTAAAATAGGAATAATAGCACCTTCTCTAAAGGATAGCAATGCAAGCTCAAACAATAGAATGTATAGAGATTGCTTTGTAAATGATAAAGTCCTGCACCAATGAAATACAAGGGATTATTATTCTAGAACTCGGAGCACAGCACATATTAAGGACTCAAAAACACCTGCTGGTTGGAGTGGAGGAATGTTTGAAGGATGATGAGTAATGAACAAAGGGCCCCTGGAGCACTGATTTGTTTAGGTGGGTGAGATCAGGGAAGGCTTCAGAGAGGGGGTGACTTTTGAAATGGGCTTTGATGGAGGAGTAGAAGCCCAACAGGCAGAACAAAGAGCACCAACAGTGTCCAGAAATGTGGAAAGGGGCCCTCCCAAGAGCTGCTGACACCATGTCCGCAGCCAGGTTTAGGCACCAGACCCTGCTCAAAATGTACCCCTCTCCTCAGGGCCTCTGCATGGTACATGGAATAGGAGGAACTAGCAATTTATTCAATGCTAAAATACAACTTTTCAGGGAAGAAGAGACATTAGGGATCTTCTAATCTAACTTCTCTTTTGAAGGTAGGAAAATTGAGATAAGAAAACTGACTCAGATAAGTCTCAGGGAGCTGGCGTGGCTTAACAAACACCCTGCAGTAGGCTTAGCAAACTAGGGCCTATGGACTGAATCTGGCCCACCACTTGTTGCTGTCAATAAAGTTTTATTGGAACACTAAATTTGCCATGCCCATTGTCACATAGTATCCATGGCTGCTTTCTTGGTTCTACAGCAGAGTCGAGTAGTTGCAAGAGACCATAGACTCACAAAGCCTAAAGTATTTACTATCTGGCCCTTTATAGGAAAGTTTGCTGACCCCTGTCATACAGCAAGGTAATAGTAGAGCTGGGATGGTAGCCAGGCCTCCTGACTCCTAGTACTTTGTAATTCCTATACACCATCACCCTCTGGGCCCTGCCCTGCCCCCATAACACTGCCCACAGGGTGAGATTTCAGGCAGCCAGACTCTGGGCCCACACCTAGGCTGGCCTCTGCTGCTCCTCAGACCCAACAGGGCTTCCAGTTGGGAGAAGTTCATTCCCTTTGGGGGATTGTGGCAAGGAGATGCCAACACACCCCTGTTTCTCCTCGATGGGCTCAACAGGAAAGGCCTGGGAGTGTAAATGTGTAAGACTTGGGCCAGCCAGATGCCAGCGTCATGGACAGGGCCTTGAAAAAAGCATGTGGGGGAGAACTGGCACCTCAGCCATCCGCGAAGAGGGCCAAGTCCACTTTAAATTGTGCTGTGGAATTCCTTTCTCAATGCCAGGCTGTTCCTGGTGGATTCATTTAATTAAAACCCCACCAGATCCAATCTGTTAGAAGCTCTGAGCTCACAGATGCCCTGTCCAGCTGGTCACGAGGATGCAGACAGGCCACAGGCCTGGGCCATGGCACCTGGCTCAATGGCTAGCTTAGAACAGGCCCCACCGGCCCCAGGTCAGGGCCTTGCCCAGGACCCCCAGGATAACTGGCTGGTGGTGTGGCATTGTCCGCTTTAGGCCTCACTCTCTGCTTATCCTCTCTGTCTCCATTCTGTTCAAACCTCAGGCTCATCTCTGATGCCTCCCTCTCCCTCAGTCATTCATTCAACAGAAATTGATGAAGCAGCAGCTCTGTGCCAAGCCCCCTTCCAGGTGTGAGGGATCCAGTAGCAAACAAAAGAGATGAGAACCCCTGTCCTCATGGGGCTTACAGTTTCACCCATGAATGCAGGGCATCCCACACACCATGCATCCACTCTCCTCCCCTCGCCCCTTCCTCTCCTCTCCTTTCTCGGCCCCTCGCCCCTACCTCCTCCTCTCATCCCAAACTCTTGGATCCTCCACTTCCCTCTACCTCAGGCCTGAGCACTTGACAACTGGACCATGCAGAGGCTCCCAGTGGATCCACCTGCCCCCATCTCCCACAGCCATGCCCCTGCCCAGGGTTGCCAGGCATTCAGCTCAATATCTCTCTGAGCACAGCCCTCCCCTGCTCAGGAGCCATCCATGGCTCCTCATTGCCTTAGAATGAAGACTTCATTCCTGAACCCACCCTTGAAAGCTCCTCAAATTTCAGCCCCTGCTCACCTTGACAGTCTTCACTTTTCAACTGTACTTCCTGCTCCAAGAACACCAGAAGAACTTGTGCTGTTTTTAGGTTTATAATATTCATCGTTTTCTACTTACAAAAGTAATAGGTTTTTGTAGTGTAGAATTTATAAGAGGAAAATTAAAATTAATCATGAGCCCATTCTTCAGAGATAAGCTATATGAGCTTTAGAATATTTCCTTACAGCTATATATGTGTGTGTACACATACAAAATGTATATGTGAATATACGTTTTTTTTTTTTTTTGGAAACAGGGTCTCCCTCTGTCACCCAGGCTGGAGTGTAGTGGTGCAATTACTGCTCACCACAGCCTCGACCTCCCGGGCTCAAGGGATCCTCCCACCTCAGACTCTCGAGTAGCTGGGACCACAAGCACACGCCACCATGCCTAGCTAATTTTTTGTTTTTTCTAGAGATGGGTCTCACTGTGTTGCCCAGGTTGGTCTCAGATTCCTGGGCTCAAGCGATCCTCCCACCTCAGTCTCCCCAAATGCTGGGTTTACAGGCATGAACGAGTGTGCCCAGCCACATTTTTCATATTTTCATATTAGCGTGGGGATCCCACAATATAGAAAGCGTTGTCTCCTACCCTTTTAATTTAACATGATGTGGTAGTATTCTATGTAATCAAGAGACTTCTCAAGAACTGCACTTTAATGGTCGCACAGTATTCCACCACATAAATATACCTTAATATGTTTAACCAAACTCTATTGGTGGATATTTGGACTGTTTACAATTTTTCACAATGAAAATGCTGCTATAAACATCCTTGTTCATAAATCTTTGTTCTGATCTCTGGTTATTTTCCGAGCAGAGATTCCTAGAAGTGCCACTGCAGGGCCACTGGGTAGACACACTTCTAAGCTTCTTGATGCGTATCATGCAGCTGCCTTTCTGAGAGAGTCCGCTGGCCCCCGCACCAACCCCATTTGTGAGCACACCCACCAGTCCCATGCAGGTCTATTTTCTCTGACCTTAACACATCATGTGTCATCCTAACATTGTATCCTTGCCTCAGTAGCTCCCCTCATCAGAACCCTGCGTTTCCTATCCACCCTTCAGAGCTCAGAGCAAATGTCACCTCCTCCATGAAGCCTTCCCTGATAACCCAACCAAAGTTCTCTATCTCCAGCCCTCCTTCAGCCTCTGTCTTAAATCCCTCCTAAAACATTTCCCACCTTTGCCATTCATTTTAATAATTCGTGTAATAATAACCTCTGCTTTATACAGGGCACTGAAGTTTTCAAAGTGCTTCCACTGAGAGGTTTCATTTGATTCAATCCCAGATGGAAAGTGTTTTGAGGTCAGGGACCTCATCAAGAGATCATTTAGGTCTATTTCTCCTGGCTACATCACCAACTCAAGTCCAGCACAACCTCAAGCTAGCCCTTGTGTAACAGAAGTGTTTAACCAGCCTTTGTTATTCCGTGGCCTATCAGAACAGACTTCAAGATGCTCCCTTCTGCAGCATAGGGCAGTAAAAGACGACATGAGGGCCCTGGATTCCAGTCCTAGCTGTGTCACTGAGTTGCTGTGACCTTGGGCTAGTCCCTGCTCGTCTCTCAGCCTCAGTTTACCCACCTATAAAATGAGTGGGAGGAAGGGCACCGTGGCTCATGCCTGTAATCCCAGCACTTTGGGAGGCTGAGGCAGGTGGATCACTTGAGATCAGGAGTTCGAGACCAGCCTGGCCAATATGGTGCAACCCTGTCTCTATTAAAAATTAGCCGGACGTGGTGGTGCACACCTGTAGTCCCAGCTACTCGGGAGGCTGAGGCAGAAGAATCACTTGAACCCAGGAGGTGGAGGTTGCAGTGAGCTGAGGTCATGCCACTGCACTCCAGCCTGGGCAGCAGAGCGAGATTCCATCTCAAAAAACAAAACAAAACAAAACAAAAAACGAGTGGGTTGAACTACGTTGTCACACCAGGACTGATCGCTCCTAAGGTCCCTATCCCCAGGCACCCAGAGCAGCCCTGGGGTGCCTCTGAGGGCCTGTGCACAAAGCCGGCCTCTGGGATGGGCCAGAAGGAGCTGGCCAGGGAGGCAGGCCTGGCTCTAGGCCAGGCTGTGTCTGCAAACACTGACCTTGGCTGCCGCAGGGATTTTCCATGACACCAGCACCCTCCCTCTGAGCTCCCTGCATCATACATGGGCCTGAGGAGGGTGGGGGATGGGGGCTTTGGGGGTTTTTCCTACATCAGAGGACCCCAGATCAGTACTAGGGCCACCTGTGGTTGGGAGGCAGCTCAAGGCAAGAGAGGAGAGAGCAGTGGGCCCAGGAGTGGGAAGTCCAGGAGGAAGCATGGGGCAGGGAGAGAAGCTGCTGGGGGTAGTGGGGGGAAGAGCTGGGAGAGGAGATGGGACAATGGGAAGAGAGGCCTCGGAAAGGGGCAGGGCAGAGGAAGCAGATAGGTGCTGTACTGCAGAGCTGTACTTCCCAGGAGCTCTGGCCTGAAGAGGGACAAACTCCAGACCCCATTCTGTACACCGGTCCCACCCCTACCCCAGCTCCATGAGACCCGGTGGTTCCCAGGCCTAGCTAGGGGCTTGCCCAGGCCCAGTGCAGGGGGGATTCCTTCTGAACCTTGAAGCTGACCTCATTTTGAAGGGGCCAGAGGCCACAGTGAAGGCAGGAGCTATGAGTCACCCGAGGCCCTCCTGCCAAGGGCCACCTCCCGCCCCCATCCTGGATGTTTAAGGGGTGGTTTCTCATCACCATCCCAGACCTCAGAGTCCTTCAGAACTGGAGCCTCTGGGTTCTGCAGCCCTCCCACCCCAGACCTGTGCTGGACACTGAGGGGACAAGCCAGCCCTGCAGGCCTCCTCTGTGGACATGAGTGCCCAAATACAGGGTGGGGGCCTGAGAGGGGCAGAGGGAGGAGAGGCCCCTTCAGTGCCCAGAGAAGGTTCCCAGAAGGTTCCTGGGAAAGGCAGTGTCTGAGCTGCATCTCACAGGAGGAGGGAGAACACCTGCGCCCTCCCCCCCCGCCCCCCCCCCCACCCCAGTCTCCACCAAGTTGCAGCCCCTTCCTCCTCTCCTCCCCCAAGACCTGGGCACAGAAGCTGGGCTCCTTCCGCCTCATTTCCTTTAACATGCCAATTAGGCTCCCTCAGAGCCTGCAGTCCCACTTCCTGGCTCCACACTGCTGCCATCCCCACACTGAGGGGCGGTCCCTGTCTGTGCCTCACGCCCCTGAGCCGGTTCCTCGTGGGCCCTCCCCTAGGTGCCCTCTGAGCCCGGCTGCCCTCTGCCATCCAGCAGGGGAGCCCAGCCTTCCTCTGAGGGACCTCTCTGTGTCTTGCAGCCCCCAGAGCTGCCTCTGTCTCCCCCAAGCCCGCACTCCTCTCTGGCTGCCACACCAGGCCCAAGCCACACTGAGGTCACTTCGGCATCAGCCCAGAGTTCACAGCCTTTGGGCACCTCAGGCCACAGGTCCCTCATCCACCTTCCCTCAGGACAAACATTAGCCCAGCCATTGCCTATTTACATTAGATAACTAGGTTAGCCTGGAGACAGGCACAGCTGGCATTGCCAAGGGCTGTGGTTTCTAATCTACAGAAGGGCTGGGCCACCCAGAGAAGGAGATCAAAGAATCATCGTCAGAGACCTGGGGGAAGGACCTTAGAGGTTCTTGATACTGCACAGGAGCGTTTCCCAAACTGTGCTCCCAAAAACACTTGCTCGGTAATGCGCACTATGAGAAAAGTGCTCCACGGTCAAGGAAGTGGGAAGACAGGCACCTTTTCCCGGCCTTGATCGACCTTGCACATGAACACATACATAGCCCTGAGAAAGCCTAGGCTCAAATCAAATGATGGTGAATCCTGTTAAATTCAGCATTTCCCCAATTTAATTGAGCCAAGCAACACTTTTCTCATCCAACAGTTATTAACATTCTATGGAACTGGTATTTCAGGAAAAATAACTTGAGTAAACACTGATCATAGAATGTTGGCACTGAAAGGAACTTTAAAGATCATCACATCTTGGTGCTCCCCAAAATATTCATATTAATAATTCATATCTATTGATCTCAATGCCCTAAGCATGTTAGGTCTACGAACTCAATCAAGTCCCCACACCAAGTCTATGAAGTGAGTACTTTATTATTCCCATTTTGCAGATGAGAAAACTGAGGCACAGTGGATTAAGCAGTGTGGCCAAAAATAAAGTTGTTTGGCTTCACAGCCTGTGATCTTCTCTACTCCACTAAACTGCAGAGATCCTCTCCCTGTGTTCAGTATTTCAAACATACAACAATAACTTAACTCCATCTCAAAGAGTCAATTATCTCAGGCTAATCAGACTTTCTGACTGGCAGATGTGTTCTTAATTAATTTTGATGGGGAAAGAAATTAATTATGGCTCTAACAATGATTTATTCAGTGCCTGCTCTAGAGATTATCCACACTGCACTGATCACCACATCGAACTTCATAAATAAAATCTTCCAAAATTTTGACTCTATGAATGGGTGAGTGAACAGAGAAAATAATAAAAGGCAGTGGGAAAAGGTGGGAACCTCATCTCTTGCCCTATCTTCCATGTCACAGATGAGGAAAGCTGAGGCCCAGAAGGCACTTGCCAAGACACAAAGCTGTCTTTGATCAGGGTCAGGTCAGACCCCAGATCTCCTGCCTCCTAGCCCCATGCTCTTTCCTCTGCCCAAGGCTGTGGCCAGCTAGGCCAGGGGTAGGAGGTCAAGCAAGCAGGCTAGCAGGCATAGGAGGCCAGTGGGGAACAAGCAGCCAAGCCCAGTCCAGCCAAGGCCATGACCAAGGGCTCAGAGTGGCTAGTTGTGCTTTGAATAGAAGGAAATAAGCCACAGGGAGAGAAAGACCAGTAAAAGGGAGGACCAGACCCAATCCCACTCCCATATCACCATCCCCAACCCGCATCTCCCTGGAAGACAGCTTCAGCCAGTTTCTGACCTCCATGGTGATTCTGGGAGGAAAACAGAGGAACTGAGGTAGCCCAAGGTTTGCCTCCGATCTCTCAGTTTTCCTGCTGCCCTAAAATATTTACACTAATAATTAATTTTTATGTCCAGCCACCTGGCTTCCTTAGGTGGATTCTGTGCCTCCAGCCAGGTTCCCAGGCCATCTCTTAGCTGAGTTGCTCCCAAGTAGGAGCTGCTGGGCCATGATCGAATGAAGAGGCACAACTCTGGTCATACCTGAGCTGGAGCGCAGTGGACAGAGCATTGGTTTTACAACCAAGTATCCTGGGTTAGAATCCTGGTTCTGGCATTCACAAGCTGTGTGACCTTGAACAGATTGCTTTCCCTCTCTGGGCCTCCATTTCCTCATCTGTACAATGTAAAGACTGAACCAAATGATGGCTAAGGGTATTTCTGGCTCTGAGAACCTTAAAACCTATGTTGGATTCAGGGAAAGGAGGCTGGGAGAAGAGGCGGTATGGATAGTCCTGGTAGTTTTCTGAGAGGCCGTGGCTAGAGTCTCCTGGTCAGAACATGTGCTCTGGCTGATCAGCCCAGCAGGTGCTGCGACAGAGGGTCCTCAGAGAGTCAGCCACACAGAAGGACAGATGCAGCCCCTCACCCAGAGACTCGAAGGGCTGGATAGGGAAGAGAAGATAGAGAACACCTTTTGCCCCCTGCCTCATAAAGCCAAGCCCGACGTGGGCAAGGACCAGGCAGGCAGCGGGCCTGCTGGCAGGCAGACGGGTCTTGCCAAACTCCCACTTACTTCCCAGAAGCTCCAGGGCCCCCTGGGAATGGCTCCACCCAGCTGGCACCCCTCCAAGTTGGGCGCCCACGTCAGCAGGTCCTCACACTCCCTTGCCCTTTCACCCAGTGACAATGGGACAGGCAATGGGGTGGGAGGCACCCTAAGCCAGATACTTAGAGAAGCATCTGACTGCCTGAGCATGGCCCTCCTGTTACCACCTCTGCTGCATCTGGCTCAGAGCAACGCCTGAGGCTGATGCCCAAGTGAAATGCTCTTCTCCCAAGGCCTCCCGGCCTGGTCACCCTTCCTGGGTGATGCATTGGCTCCCATGTACCGGAATGAATGCTGAGTCAGAAAGGCCCAGTGGCCTTGGCCAACACCCAAGGCCTCTCTGGACTTCATGACACCAACTGTAATACGGAGATAGTCATAATAGTGACCTTGTAAGAAGTTTTTGAGGATTAAGTTAAAAATACATCTGAAGGGTAAGAACTTATTATTCTTAAGCCTCAGCCTGCGGTAGGAAGTGAGATTGAGCCCTGGGGGCATCCGGCCCCGAAGAGGAGGCACATCTAGGCCAGGGCTGCCTGGACGGGGCAGTGGCTGTGGTGGAGCATGAGGTGCTGCCTGGGATAACAGCCTCTAGTTAAGTCTGGATGTGTCATTTGCTTTGAAAGTCACTAAGTTCAACAGGATGAAAGGCAGAGGAAGGGGCTGTCACTTGCTGCTGAAGCTGGGTCCTGAGGAGCTGGGTCTTTGTGGGCTGGGGTAGGAGAGGCAGAGGAGGGCCACGAGGCAGTGCGGAAAGCGCTGTGGAGGAGGGGCCGGCTTGGCTAGGTGTGGGATAAGGATGGGTCTCTGGGGTGGCTGCAGGGTATAGCAAAAGAAGGGCAAGGAAGGGATGCGTAGCTCCTTGAAGCTGGGTGCTTTGTGAGCGCAGTCACAGTGGGCAGTGATGCTGCCAGACAGGCGGGCACTGGCTTTTCCTAAGAGACGGTGGGCCCAGGGAAGTCACGGCCGTGGTGGCAGAGAGGGGGTGAGGGCCCCTGATGGTGGTATGTGTCTGCCTGACCCCACGGAGATGGCCCTGCCCCCAGGCCCAGGCTCTCAGGTCACCCTTCCCCTGTGAGATCCCACGACCACTGCTTCCATCTCACAAGCTACAGGTTCCAAAGAGCTCTAATGCCCAGTCTCTCCTGTGCTCCTGCAGACGGCTCTGGCGGGCAGCGAGGGTGGGGGTTAATAGCTCTAGCTCAATCCTCCAGATTGCAGGAAAGGCAAGTGAGCCCAGAGAGGGGTAGGGATTTGCCCAAGGTCACACAGCTATCACGTGGCCAAGCTAGGGCTATGTCCACGCTCCCTACTCCCTGTTGAGCCCCATCCATGGTGCCATGCCCTCCCCTCTCCACCAAGTAGTGCCGGCCTGGGGGGACAGGGAAGGACGGGATGAGAAGCAGCTCTGGCTCAAGGCCTGCCCAGTTGTCGAGGTGAGTTGTGGTCTGGCTGCCATGGCCCAGCTGGCGGGCGCAATCTGTTCTCACCCTGCTGGAGCACAGACGTCCCAAGCACAGTGGCTCTACAACTCAGCTGTCCAGGTCCCTGGCAAATGGTGACACAGTTACTGGCCTGACGCTGTGGAGGGGGGCAGGGGAGCTGATTCTAAGGGCAGCCCCAAGCAGCTGTCCCCAGAGCTCCTTGAGCTTTAAAATCCAAATGGCCCTGGGTTGACAGAGGTGCCAGCTTTACTGGAACTGAGCTGCCCTCAAGCCTGGCTGCTGTCTTGGAAACATGAGAGTAATCTGGCACTTCACTCATTATTAATCACAGGGAGCCATTATTGAGCACTTGATATGTACCAGGCTCTGGGCTAAGTGCATTACACACATTATCTTACTTATTCCTCCCCAAAGTCCTGTGAGGCAAGTGTATTATTAACCCCATTTTATAGATGTGGAAACAAAGGCTCAGAGAAATCGTGCATACACACACACACACACACACACAGAGAGAGAGAGAGAGAGAGAGAGAGAGAGACAGAGACAGAGCAAGTCCAGGACAGAGTCACACAGTATCCTGCCCTGCAATTAAGTTATCAAACATATTCTGGGCCTCCATAGGTATGGCTGGCAATGTGGAGGTGGAAGCCAGAGAGGAAAGTGACAAGACTCATCAGTGCCACCCCTTCCCCCCAAAGCTAGTGTTTAGCTCTATGTAGTTAGGGATCCTAGAGGACAGGGGGTGGTGGTAATATTGGCCCTGGAATTACAAGCTGAACATTTTCAGTACCACTCAAATAAGGCAGACATCACTTTTAGCTGTGAGGAATCCAGGAGGACCGCATGGAAGAAGAAACATTTGGTTTAGATTTGATAAGGCTTAGGAAGAAAATGCCAGCATCATTTTATTATCATAATTCTATTAATGCAAGTAGTAAATATATCAACAATGAAAGAAGCAGGCCAGCACCAGTAATAACACTTTACAAATGAAGGAACATGCTCAGAGAGGGGGAGTAATTTGCCCAAGGTCACACAGCCACTGGGGCCCTGTCACTAGGGATGAGCTCCCATCTGGGATCATTTTCCCTCCAGGTAGCCGGAAGAATTCTCGACTTAGGCCTTTGAATGGCTGGTGCAGAGGGAACCTTTGCCTCTGCCCTGATCCTGGCTCAGGGTGGGCAAGGGTGGGGGCAGGGCACAGAGAGGTTATCTGGCTGATGATAGTAACACACCTGGAAGGACACCGAGGGCTCCTGCTTTGCCAAGGGTAACACCACCTCCCCATGAGGACAGACCCTACATCAGGTCAAGCACAGAGGATGACCCCAGGGCCTCCAGCTGGAGGCTGATGAGGACCCCGGAACACTCATTCATCCAGCTGTTGCAGGGAGGGGCAGGCAGTCTCCTTTCTTCTTTGGCACAGTGGGCCAGCTGCCCCAGGGAGACTGAAGGGCCCTTGTTGCCAACCAACCCCACATAAGCTTTGGCTGGCAGCAGGGAATCCACCAAGAAGCCAGCCCTGCCTCAGTCGCCCTTCCTGTACACTGGATCACAAGATGTCAGAACCCACTCAGGGCAACCACCTCACCTTGTAGTCAAGGAAACTGAGGCATGGAGAGGACAAGGAGCATGCCCGCAGCCCAGGACACTGAACTAGAATCCAGCTCTCCCAGCTGACCTGTGCCCTCACACTCTCCCTGTGCCTCTGGACGAGTTCTCAGCAGCACCCAGGCCACCCCTTCTCTAGGCATACAAAATAGTCCAGTCATTGAGGTCAAATGGACTCGAGTTCAAACACGGTTGTTCTGCTCCCAAGCCGTGTGACCCTGGAAGTCAGCCCTCCCTATTTCTTCCTTCCTACATACCTTCTGCAGGTGTCACAAGAGTACAATAGAAAGCATGAGCCAGGGCCTAGCACAGTGCCTGGGGATAAGGAGCGCCCATCATTGTGGACCCAGACCCACAAGGTGGGGGAGGTGGCGGCGCAACGGGAAGGCAGAAGAGGGTTTCTGGAGGGGCAGCCCCAAAACGTGTGCTTTCTGTCCTCCCCCACTTTCCCCCAGGCTATGGGCACGCGGCGCCCAGCACGGATGGCGGCAAGGTGTTCTGCATGTTCTACGCGCTGCTGGGCATCCCGCTCACGCTCGTCATGTTCCAGAGCCTGGGCGAGCGCATCAACACCTTGGTGAGGTACCTGCTGCACCGCGCCAAGAAGGGGCTGGGCATGCGGCGCGCCGACGTGTCCATGGCCAACATGGTGCTCATCGGCTTCTTCTCGTGCATCAGCACACTGTGCATCGGCGCCGCCGCCTTCTCCCACTACGAGCACTGGACCTTCTTCCAGGCCTACTACTACTGCTTCATCACGCTCACCACCATCGGCTTCGGCGACTACGTGGCGCTGCAGAAGGACCAGGCCCTGCAGACGCAGCCGCAGTATGTGGCCTTCAGCTTCGTCTACATCCTTACGGGCCTCACGGTCATCGGCGCCTTCCTCAACCTCGTGGTGCTGCGCTTCATGACCATGAACGCCGAGGACGAGAAGCGCGACGCCGAGCACCGCGCGCTGCTCACGCGCAACGGGCAGGCGGGCGGCGGCGGAGGGGGTGGCAGCGCGCACACCACGGACACCGCCTCATCCACAGCGGCAGCGGGCGGCGGCGGCTTCCGCAACGTCTACGCCGAGGTGCTGCACTTCCAGTCCATGTGCTCGTGCCTGTGGTACAAGAGCCGCGAGAAGCTGCAGTACTCCATCCCCATGATCATCCCGCGGGACCTCTCCACGTCCGACACGTGCGTGGAGCAGAGCCACTCGTCGCCGGGAGGGGGCGGCCGCTACAGCGACACGCCCTCGCGACGCTGCCTGTGCAGCGGGGCGCCACGCTCCGCCATCAGCTCGGTGTCCACGGGTCTGCACAGCCTGTCCACCTTCCGCGGCCTCATGAAGCGCAGGAGCTCTGTGTGACTGCCCCGAGGGGCCTGGAACACCTGGGGGCGCGGGCGGGGGACCCCTGCTGGGAGGCCAGGAGACTGCCCCCTGCTGCCTTCTGCCCAGTGGGACCCCCCACAACATCCCTCACCACTCTCCCCCAGCACCCCCATCTCCGACTGTGCCTGCTTGCACCAGCCGGCAGGAAGCCGGGCTCTGAGGACCCCTGGGGCCCCCATCGGAGCCCTGCAAATTCCGAGAAATGTGAAACTTGGTGGGGTCAGGGAGGAAAGGCAGAAGCTGGGAGCCTCCCTTCCCTTTGAAAATCTAAGAAGCTCCCAGTCCTCAGAGACCCTGCTGGTACCCAGACCCCCACCTCCGGAGGGGACTTCATGTTCCGTGTATGTTTGCATCTCTATTTATACCTCTGTCCTGCTAGGTCTCCCACCTTCCCTTGGTTCCAAAAGCCAGGGTGTCTTTGTCCAAGTCACCCCTACTCAGCGCCACTCCCCTTCCTCATCCCCAGCTGTGTCTCCCAATCTCCCTTCGTGTTGTTTTGCATGGCTTTGCAGTTATGGAGAAAGTGGAAACCCAGCAGTCCCTAAAGCTGGTCCCCAGAAAGCAGGACAGAAAGAAGGAGGGACAGGCAGGCAGCAGGAGGGGTGAGCTGGGAGGCAGGAGGCAGCGGCCTGTCAGTCTGCAGAATGGTCGCACTGGAGGTTCAAGCTAACTGGCCTCTAGCCACATTCTCATAGCAGGTAGGACTTCAGCCTTCCAGACATTGCCCTTAGAATCTGGAACAGAAAACTTCAGACTCACCATAATTGCTGATAATTACCAACTCTTAAATTTGTCAAGTGATTTTTAGCCTCTGAAAAGTCTATGCTGGCCACTGATTCCTTTGAGCCTCAAAAAACCCTACTTAGGTCATCAGGGCAGGAGTTCTCACTCCCATTTTACAGATGAGAATACTGAGGCCTGGACAGGTGAAGTGACCAGAGAGCAAAAGGCAAAGGGGTGGGGGCTGGGTGCAGTGGCTCACACCTGTATTCCCAACACATTTGGAGGCTGAAGTTGGAGGATTGCTTGAGCCCAGGAATTCGAGACCAGCCTAGATGACAAGTGAGACCCCATCTCTACAAAAAATAAAAAATTAACCAGGTGTGGTGGCACGTGCCTGGGAGTCCCAGCGACTTGGGAGGCTGAGGTGGGAGGATTGTTTGAGCCTGGGAGGTCGAGGCTGTAGTGAGCCCTGATCGCACCACTGTACTCCAGCCTGGGTGACAGGGCAAGACCCTGTCTCAAAAAAAAAAAATGGCAAAGGGAGACAAGAGCCCAGCCAACTTGTTCCTAGCTGAAGTGTTCTTTCCTTCCAGCTTGGCCAGCTCTTAAAAGCAAATCTCCTGCAGTGTACATCCTGGCATTGTGTGGCTACCTCGGTTTTACACCAGAATCAGAAGTCCTGGGTCAGAGGGCACTGCTGAGGCTCAGCCTCTTCTCTTCTTGGCCAAGAGGCAGCAGCTCTGAATGGGCCCCTGAGGCTGCACAGGGGCCTTTATCACTGGGGTGCATGCTTACAAACAGTGCAGTTCTTGGGACCAAGGTAAGCAGGGCTGGGTCTCACGGCAGAAAGGCCAGGATCTGGGGCTCTAGGAATTTGAGAATTAGGCAGAGTGGCCAAGAAAGCTGGCAGGCATATCCTATGGGACATCACACCTGGCACCATTGTCATTGTTGGTGCCTATGTCCCAAGTAGCTAGTGATAAGCTGAGGCTGCAGCAAGAAACACCCTTCCCAGGTGGGGGAGTTTGGACCAGAGGTGCCCTCTGCCCACCACACCTGCAACCCAGAAGCCCAGATGGAACTCAGCTGACGAAGGTGATGCTCGAGGCTCACTTTTGGGGCCCCACAGCTGGAGCCGGTATAGTGACTGGGACAACGTCAAGGGGTGGATGAGGGGCCTCTCCTCCCACAACACTGCCTTCCCATGCTGTTCCCCTGCCAGCTCCTTAACACTGCCGACCAAGGCCAGCCCTGGCATTCAGGGAAGTTGGAGGGCAGCACCCACAGGGTGGCCAGCCTCAGGCCACACCCCAGCTGTGTCCTCTAGTCTCTAGGGACCCCTGGGGGGAAGAAGTCTACCCTGCTTGTGAGTCCCATCTTGGTGTGGAGGAACTGGCTGCCCACATGCCAGGAAAGCAGGGCCCAGGACCTGGAGGTGCCCTCTGTGTTTATGTTGGGGGTGGGGGGGGCAGTGCTGGCTGCCTCTGTCCTGTGTGTGA
This sequence comes from Symphalangus syndactylus, assembly GCF_028878055.3. Lineage (NCBI taxonomy): Eukaryota > Metazoa > Chordata > Mammalia > Primates > Hylobatidae > Symphalangus > Symphalangus syndactylus. Next base: position 85,500,636 of record NC_072440.2, on the reverse strand, counting down.
CCCTGCCCTCGAAGGGTCCTGTCCTGTCAGTCCCGAGGGAGCCACAACCAAAGCTGCGGGGAGAAGGTGGGGAAGGGTGCGGAATGGCTGTGGGGCACAGCATGGCAGACTGTTCAGTCTCTGCTGGGTCTTTCCTAGGGACCTGGAAGGCCAGTGTTGCTTCCCCCTCACTCCCTTTCACTGCAGGCAGCCTCTCTGCTTCCCCAATGCCTTATGCCTGGGCACACTGCCACAGAATATGCAATATGTGTGGGTGACCATGCCCTCACGCCCACACCCCCACCCCAGGCAGCCCCCGGACTCCAAAGGCAGTGGCTGCCACAGCCTCCCCTCAGCTCTTCCTGCCTATCTGTCTTCACACTGAGAATGGCGCCCAATAAATGCTATCCACGGAGACCAGGCTCAGGCTCCAGCTGCCTCTGTCACCATATGCCCTTGCTGCTACCAGGGAGGGGCCATCTCCCACCCCCTCCCCTGCCGGGGTCTACAAACATACCTAGCTGCTGGGCGCCGTGGCTCACAGCTATAATCACAGCACTAGGCAGGCAGATCACCTGAGGTCAGAAGTTCAAGACCAGCCTGGCCAACATGGTAAAACCCCGTCTCTACTAAAAATACAAAAATTAGCTGAGCGTGGTGGCGCGTGTCTGTAGTCCCAACTACTCGGCTACTCAGGAGGCTGACGCACGAGAATCACTTGAACCCGGGAGGCAGAGGTTGCAGTGAGCTGAGATCGCACCACTGCACTCCAGCCTGAGCAACAGAGTGAGGCCCTATCTAAAAAAAACAATAATAGTAAAATAAAATAACATGCATAGCTGACTCGCCATGGGCTCTCTGGCCTGTGGGTGACACTGGCTTCCCTTTTGGGATTTCCTAGAAGATCCAGATTTTCTTAAGTCCCCCTGGAACAGACTAAGAAAGAAACACCTTAGAAATCACCTGGTCCTATTGTCCCCCCGTACATGAGTAACTGAGGCCCACGGAGAGCAAATCACCTGCCTGAGTCACACAGCAGTGAGTGGCAGACCTAGGCTAGGAACTAGAACTGGGGATTCCTATTCCAGTGCTCCCCATCCTCACACAGCCTGCGGAGTCCGCCTGGACACGCCCAACCTGACAGTGGTACCTCCCAGTCAGCCAGTAGTATGGATTCCTTCTCCTGCAGTAGGGGCCCCCTGGCTGAGTGACCTGATTGACTTAAACATATGTCTTTGAAGGAGAGTGCATCACAAGCACCTTTCTTTGGGGAAGATTTTTCTCTGGGTCTAGAGGGACACCTCAGGCTTGGGACTGGGCCTCAGAGCCCAGGACAGACCCTGAGAGCAGACCCACCTTACCCATCTGGTGCCAGCTCCCCAGGTCAGCTACAGCGACCCCCGAACTTCATAGAGTACAATCCACAGTAATAGCACACAGCTCCGTACCTATCTAGCTCCATGCCTATCTATGTGCCTACCTTTCACAAAATAATTCTCAGCAACCCTGCTACAGCCAATGACTCTAATATGTTCTGTTCTATTACATGTTATAAAATCTGGTCACGATCCACTAAATTGATGTCTGTACCTGCTAATGGTTTAATACCTGCAGATTGCAATAACTGGAGAAATAAAGGGAGTGGGAGTAGGGACACTTTCTCCCAGTGCCCCCACCGCCCCTCCTTACCCACCTAGGTCAACTGAAAGATACAGAGAGGGAAGCTTTGATGGGGGGTTCAGAGTTCAAAGGAAGAAATGATGGCACCTGCACTCCCTGCCCCCAGAGGCAGGACACAGCCAGCCCTCCTGTGACGGCATTCCTGGCAGCTCCTTGCTGGCCTGCAGCCCTCAGGGGGCTTAGCTGCCATTGACTCACCCACTCCTAAGGCCACCACATCAAAATCTGAGGCTTACTGCCCTGGCCCACCTGCCTCTGTCTTTCTTAAAACAGCTAAATGCAACAATAGCAGAAATTAGCTTGTTTTTGAGGTTGGCAATGACCAGTTCAAGGTGACTCTTGTTTTCTTAAGCAGTGCTTGCAGGACATAAATGTGATGACACTTGCCCTCCTTTCTTTATCGCCTGGGACAGACTTTACAAACAGACCTGGGAGGAGTCCCCTAAGGGGCTGCATTTATCCCCATCTCCCTGGGGGTGATCAGCATTGTGGCAGCTGGGCAGAGCAGCGGTGAACTGCACCCATGTCCCTGCTCACATCTCCTAAGAGCTCAGAATCGCCTGAGGTTCTAGCGTGGGCTCCTTCTCTCCAGATGATGCCATCCCCACCCCCCTCATTTCCACACAGCATCTGAGGCATCCTGCACTAAAAGATATATGTACAGCAAAACAAAAATAGAAAACCAGCACAGCAGAGTGGAGGTGGGGTATAAATATACCCAGATCCCCACTGATTTGGTTACTCGGGGTGAGCATCAGATGGAAATAGAAGTTTCCGGGGGCCAAGAGAGAAAGAGGGATGTAACGACAACTCTTTTCAAAACGTGTCCCATGGTATGCCTCGTGGAAAAAAGGGTTTGTTGGTCAAATGAATTTGGGAAAATGCTGTCAATATCACCGACTCATGGAGCTTCGCAAGGCATATTAGCTTAATAAAGATTATGAAAAGTCTTGCAGCAAAGATGCTGTTTACCCCTGCTTAACCCAGCACTGCCCAAACTCACTCCAAATACCAGAGCCTCTGTTTGCATGACATCTCTCCCAGCCCTGTATGTCATAGCACATGATTTGGGAAATGCTGATCTATCGAAATCTCACTGATGAAGAGAGAAGGCTGATCCTTCCTCCTCACCCCGCACTAAATTATAAAAGAAGTTTAGCTTGCAAGTCCTCCTATAAGTGAAGACCACAACAATATAAAATACATATGTTATTCTCAATTACGTGCCAGATTCAACCAAGGCTCAAAGCAGCCTGCTTGCTCAATATCAGGCAGTGAATTGATGGCAAAGCAGGTATTTGAACACAGGCCAATGGTTGCGAGGCGTATGCTCTTACCCACCTGCTGTGTACTGTCCCATGATGATCCACGTCTTCAGCAAATGTTTGGCAGAAGTTCAGAGCTATTTATGATGTGGTCATTTCTTACTCAGAACCTCTGTGAGAGAGGAGGCTGTAATCTAAAGATGTCATCCTTCAAAGATGACAGATTCCATTGGAGCTAAGAAATCCTATTCTGGCCGGGCACGATGGCTCACGCCTACAATCCCAGCACTTTGGGAGGTAGAGGTGGGCAGATCACCTGAGGCCAGGAGTTCAAGACCAGCCTGGCCAACATGGAGAAACCCTGTCTCTACCAAAAATACAAAAATTAGCTGGGTGTGGTGGCATGCACCTGTAATCCCAGTTACTCAGGAGGCTGAGGCAGGAGAATCACTTGAACCTGGGAGGCAAAGGTTGCAGTGAGCCAAAATCATGCCACTGTACTCCAGCCTGGCCGACAGAGTGAGACTCTGTCTCAAAAAAAAAAAAAAGAAAAAAGAAAAGAAAGAAAGAAAGAAAAGAAATCCTATTTTACCTCAGGCCCTCACATTCCCACATTTATTTAGCTCTTTCTGCAGGCTCAGCATTCCCCCCTACCCCCAAGCCCAACAGCCTTCCCATCACTTATCTCAGGAAGCTAGAGGCAAGAGAGGGCTGTCCAGGGCTAGGGAAGGATGTGTTTAGGACAGACATGTTGGCAGAAGAAAGAGGCACTGCTGACAGTGACCAAGCCAAGCTCCCTCCCTTGCAGCTCACATCACCATCTCCACTGAGCAGCACAAAGCTGTGGCCCCCTCTCAATCCCAAAGCTGGATTCAGGTAAGAAGGTTGAATGACTCTGTTTCTCAGGTAACCCCTGAAAAGTTCAATCTGTCGTGGACTCAGTACCTTCCTCTTGCCCAGTGAGGCAGGAGCCTTGATGCTGGAACAACAGCATCTTTTTATTATTATTACTATTATTATCGAGACGGAGTCTCGCTGTGTTGCCCAGGCTGGAGTGCAGTGGCATGATCTTAGCTCACTGCAACCTCCACCTCCCAGGTTCAAGCAATTCTCCTGTCTCAGCCTCCCAAGTAGCTGGGATTACAGGCGCCCACCACCACACCCGGCTAATATTTGTATTTTTAGTAGAGACAGGGTTTCACCATGTTGGCCAGGCTGGTCTTGAACTCCTGACCTCAAGTAATCTGCCCGCCTCAGCCTCCTAAAGTGCTGGGATTACAGGTGTGAGCCACCGAGCCCGGCAGCCATTACCTTTTCTCAAGAGTTGCAAAGATACACACACACACACACACACACACACACACACACATCAGTAAGGGCCCAGCCTTCTCTGACTCTGATTTCAGATGAAAACTGCTAATCTCTGAGGTTGAGTCACTCTGATGCTGGAAATTTACCACATCCACATCTGGACAAACACAGAGACTCACACTCCTGCCCCTCAGTCTCCCAGCTGCAGGGGGAGGGCCTCGTGGGTGGTGCCAGCCCCTTAGGGCAAGGACTGTGATGGAATTGACCTCCGTGACCCTCTCTGGCCAGTGAACAGCACCCCCTTGAGAATCCATATTAATAGCATTTTGCATTTACAGAGCTCTCACATCACTCTCTCATTTGATCATCAGAACAACACTGTGGGGCTGGGTGCGGTGGCCCACGCCTGTAATCCCAGCACTTTGAGAGGCCAAGGTAGGCAGATCACCTGAGGTCAGGAGTTCAAGACCAGCCTGGCCAAGATGGTGAAACCTCATCTCTACTAAAAATACAAAAATTAGCCAGGCGTGGTGGTGGGCACCTGTAATCCCAACTACTCGGGAGGCTGAGGCAGGAGAATTGCTTGAACCCAGGAGGCAGAGGTTGCAGTGAGCCGAGATAACGCCATTGCACTCCAGCCTGGGTGACAACTCCAGCCTAGGTCTCAAAAACAAAAACGCAAAACAAAAAAAAAAGAACAACACTGTGGTTTAAGTGAGGATTAATACCCCTGTTTTACAGATTACAAAACTACAGTTTAGAAAGACCCGAGGTCCTGCAAGCAGGGACTGTTCCACATTCACCCTGTATGTGAAGCACTGGGCAGAGCCACAGGCATTTCTGTGGTGATGGATGTGCTGGGCCAGGGCTGCAGCCCAGTCACGATAGCTCTGGGCCAGCAGTGTCCCGCTGTTCACCAGCCTCCCAGCTCACTGGGCAGGTTCCCATGGGTGGAGGAGCCCCCAGGTGGACATGGTTCACAGAACCCATCATCCAAAGGAGACAGGAGTTAGGAACACTTCACCCACTTCACCACATGTCCTGAGCAAACCCTGCCCAGAGCCTAGACTCGGGACAAAGGGCAGCAAAATGTTCAGCCAATGACCTCTGCCATTTGGCTAGAGGAGACCAAGGTTCCTGGGGAAAAGGTCATGCCTTTGACCGGGCTGACTCCCCAAATCAACACTCTCCCACAGTTGTTGTTTCCTGGAAGAGGAAACACGCAACCAGGCCACTACTGACTATGGAATACATGCTGAACGATGGAAGTGAGACGGCCCCCAGGGACCCTTGCCACCTCTCCCCAAGCTCTTTGCCCTTGTTCAAACAGGCACTGGGAGCAGAGCAGTGAGCTCATTTCAAAGTAGACATCCAACCTGGGAAGAAGATGCCATCTCCCCTTCCTGCAGTTTCTATGAGTGATGCCTGGGAGCCTGCAGCTCCAACTCTGCCAGGTTTCCTCTCCGAGGCTGGCAACCCACAACTAGAGGGATCCTCCTTTTCTTTTAGTTATTCAGGCTGGGGAGAACTGAGAGCATCTCTTTGTCCTTGGCTGTGCATACTGGTGGCAAATTCCAAGACAAGAGAAAAAAATCAGTGCCTGTTAATTTCTTTTTTTTTTTTTTTTTGAGATGGAGTCTCACTCTGTGGCCCAGGCTGGAGTGTAGTGGCACGATCTCAGCTCACTGCAACCTCCACCTCTCGGGTTCAAGCAATTCTCTTGCCTCAGCCCCCCGAGTAGGTGGGATCACAAGCACCTGCCACCACACCTGGCTAATTTTTGTATTTTTAGTAGAGACGGGGGTTTCGCCATGTTGGCCAGGCTGGTCTCGAACTCCTGACTTCAGGTGATCCACCCACCTCCACCTCCCAAAGTGCTGGGATTGCAGGTGTGAGACACCATGCCCAGCCAGTTACCTTTTGAGCCAGGCCTCTCCTGTGCCGAAGCTGAGCAGTTACCCTTTTTAATATCAGCACCAGATTGCACTTTATTGCCACTGAGTAGCTCCAGGCCTTTGATGATGCTTCAGGTGTTGAAGCCTGGTTCCACATTAAATCTCTTCCTGCTCTCTCCTGGCCCCATATCACCCACTAATTTGGTAATATAGCCTTCGGTGCCATTACTCAAGCCTTTGATGAAAATATCAGAGGACAGAATCAGATAAGGGACCCTTAATTCAGGGTGACATTTATTCTGGCGTGTTCTTGGTGGACTGTTGCTGGCTCTGGCTACTCATCACTCCTTTTATCTGTTCTTGAAAATTATCTGTTTAATCAAAGCCAGCAGGTGGCTGGGCTCCAGTCACATCAGCACAGCTTCCTAGTCCCTAGATGTCAGTGACCTGGAGATTTGAACTTGCTAAAGATAGAAGGTGCTTCCTGGCCAGGCACAGTGGCTCATGCCTCTAATCCCAGCACTTTGGGAGGACAAGGCAGGCAGATCACCAGGTCAGGAGTTCGAGACCAACCTGACCAACATGGTGAAACCCTGTCTCTACTAAAAATACAAAAATTAGCAGGGAGTGGTGGTGCACGCCTGTAATCCCAGCTACTCAGGAGGCTGAGACAGGAGAATCACTTGAACCCAAGAGGCAGAGGTTGCAATAAGCCGAGACTGCGCCACTGCGAGACTCTGTCACAAAAAAAAAAAAAAAAAAAAAAAAGAGATGCTTCCTTGCCTGACTAAGCTTTCACCCTTTCTCCCCCAGCCACCAGTACTTTATCTGGGCTTCTTCATTTAGCCAAGCTCTGCCCAGCCCAAACCCCATCCCTAGCTCCTGACCTGGACATGGCCCTTCCCAGCCCATTCTCAGCTCAGACTTGAGCCCCTTCCTCTCTCAGGCACCTGTCCTGTCCTTGAAGAGAGGGAGCAAGAGGGCTGTCCCTTAGCACTCAGGACAGCCTCCAAGGGCTGAAATGTGCCACAGGAAACTTGATGGCCAGGGCTCTTAGATCAGTTGGGGCTGAGGTGTGTGTAGCAAACAATAGATATGAAGCATATGCGAGGAGCTGGGCTAGGAGTGCTACTCAATTCTCCCAACACCCCTGCAGAGGGAGGTACAATTATCCCCATCCAGAGGTGAGGAGACTGGGGCTCAGGGAGGTCACCTTACTTATCCAAGGTCACCCAAGTGGCAGAACCAGGTTTCCAACGCAAGGCCACATGGCTCCACCTTCCACATCCATCCAGCTGCCACACTCTCTGGCCCTTGGGGCCACATTGTTTTTTTTGCCTTCCCAGGTGTGGCCCCCAACCTCATCCCTGCCCCAGAGCAAATGGGGATCCCAGATGCTGCTTCAGCAGCTTCTGGAAGGCAGAGTAAGCCAGAGCCCATCCCTTCCTGATCCTCCCTTCCCAGAGAGAGCAGCAGGTTGGTGGGGTGACATCAGGCTGTGGGGGAGCCACTTCATTGTTCCTGAGACCGAAGTGATTTGGAGTTAATCTCCAAATCTGGTGCCACAGACACAATAGGAACCCACTGCCACCACCCCCTCCAGCTTCATCATGGTGAACAGATGGGCAGACCCCTCTCCGGGGTCTAAGTAGGGCACTGCTGAGGTTGCTGGGAGGCAGGGAGGGAGGCCAGTTGGCCGTGGCGGGGTAAGGAGGCAGTGGAGACAGTAGGGGTGGGACAAACCCAGACCCACCCCACCCTTCCCTAGCCCCCCAGGGTGGATGGGATTCAAGTGTCAGCGCTCTGCTGCCACAGTGGGCTTTTTCCAGCAGATCCTCAACACGCATTTCAGGGGACCCATGCACCCAGTCGGGCGACCATACAGACAATGCTTCAGGTCCTTTCTAGCTCCAAATTCTGTAGCCTAAGCTCACCGGAGCTGAGGGTCTACAAACTTACCACTTGAATTCCAGAATGAGGCTTGGGCAGTGCAGAGCCCAGCACCGCCAGGTCCTGAGCAGGCCCAGCCTCTGCCATTGGCCCTCACTGTCGCAGGAGCACAGCAATAACAGAGAAAAATGAAGGAAGCCAGCTGTTAAGGCCAAGGGGCCCCTAGGAACTGTGAGTCCAATGCTTCATGTTTCAGAAGAGAACAGTAAGACGACGAAGGGAGGGAGGATGGGCACGCTCGCTCACGCCTATAATCCTAGCACTCTGGGAGGCCGAGGCGGGTGGATCACCTGAGATCAGGAGTTCGAGACCAGTCTGGCCAACATGGTGAAACCCCGTCTCTACTAAAAATACAAAAAAGTTAGCCGGGCGTGGTGGCGGGCGCCTGTAATCCCAGCTACTCGGGCAGCTGAGGCAGGAGAATCACTTGAACCCAAGAGGCAGAGGTTGCAGTGAGCCAAGAACGCACCATTGCACTCCAGCCTGGGCGACAAGAGTGAAACTCCGTCTCACAAAAAAGAGGGAGGGAATGGGCCTCTGGGCTCCCTGGCTAGCACTCTCCCCTGTCTGCACCAGCTTCAAAACTCTATCTGTAACAGGCCAAAACTGGAAACAGCCTGGGTGTCCATCCACAGGGAAATGGATATGTTAGCTGGGTATATGCGTGGCAAGGAATACAACACAGCCATGAAAAGGAAGAAGCTATTGAAACACACAAAAAGAGGAAGGAGTCAGACAAACAGGGGCACATATGGAAGGCTTCCATTACTCTAAAGTTCCGGAAAACAGAAGTTAATCTAGAGGGGCAGAAAGCAGATGAACAGTTGCCCTGGCCCAGGGGAGGAGGCAGGAATTAAAACGGTGAGCAGGCCAGGCACAGTGGCTCACGCCTGTAATCCCAGCACTTTGGGAGGCCAAGGTGGGTGGATTCCTTGAGCCCAGGAGTTCAAGACCAGCTGGGCAACATAGTGAGACCCAATCTCTACTAAATAATCAAAAAAATTAGCCAGGTGTGGTGGCACGCGCCTATGATCCCAGCTGCTCAGGAGGGTGAGACAGGGGGATCACCCGAGCCCAGGAAGTCTAGGCAGCAGTGAGCTGTGATTGTGCCACTGCACTCCAGCCTAGGTGATAGAGAGAGACACTGTCTCAAAAAAAAAAAAAGTTGGGGAGCAGGGGGCGGGGAGCAGGAGGGCAGCAAGGGAAGGTTTGGGGCGAAGGATGCATTTGCTCTCTGTGATGGCTTCACATGTATATACATCTGTCAACTTACCCAGTTCTGCATTTTAAATATGTGTAGTTTATTTTATGTCAGTTTTATCTCAAAGAAGCTGTTTAGGAAGAAACAAACCATAGAGGCTTTGCATACGGCCCAGCAGATGAGCTAAGCACTCCCACCCACACCTGTTTTGTTCTGATGGCCACGGTAGGGGGTGTAAGTCCCCCATGCCTCTTTATGAGAGGGTCAGCAGGGAGGCCACCAATGCTTCTGGTCAACTTCTGCCCACCCCAGACCAGGCCAGCTGTCAGCGCAGGTGTCACTAGTGTCACTCGAAGCTGGACACATATCAGTATATGGATGTAACAAGCAACCATGAGGTCCCCATGGGGTGTTGCTGGCACAAGCCAGACATCAAGCAAAGGTCAATGGGGCAGGAGCTAATCTAAAACATTGTGCCTCTGCCTAGGGAAACAAGGTCTCTCAGGCCCTAGCAGGCTGAGGGTAAATGGAAAATCCCCAGAGGCCATGAAACCCCATTTCTTTGGCTGTTCCTTCACATATTAAAATTATTCTCCCAAATTTTTCCAGGAGTCCCAAAGGGTCTCATCCCATCTAAACCACTATGGGGTAACCTCTGCCTAGGCTGGCACGCACACCAGGGTGAGGGACAAGGTGCCATGTGGCCCAATCGTTCTGCTACCTGCCGCTTGGGGCTGGAGCTGCTCAAGGAGACAGGCTCCTCCTTGCCTACAGCAGTCAAGACAGGTGGGCCATCCTGCTGCTCAGGCTGCAGAGTCTGCCCCAATGAGCACAGTCCTCAAACCCCACCCATCTATTGTGACACTCCATCCTGCAACTTCAGAGCATGATGTCTGGTGCTCCAAACTTTCATGGTGGGTTTAGTGAAAACGCTTCGGATTTCTACTCAGCCCCCTCTCTGTGACTTAGCCCTTTCTCCTGAGTGCGTGAGGACTGGGCTGTGTGGCAGGAACCATACAAACCTCAGTGCTATGCTCTGCTATGCTTTTATTTCCCTTGTGGTCTGCCTGCTTCCCTTCAGATGAGGCTGGCCAAGAAGCACCACAGATCCTGATGCAAAATTGCCCCTAAAGCCCTTCAGCCCAGCCAGTCAGGTCTGCATTCCTGGATGAGCCCAATGCTGACCCCATGGGGACCCCCACACCCTTCTCCAGTACTAGGAGCTGGGCCCCAGGGAGGGACTTGGATAGGACCCGCTTCTGCCTGCCAGCATGAGTGTGGGCACAGGGCTGATGGAGCTTTGCAGAGAGAAATGAAGGTCAAGGTAAAGGTGTGTGGGCTGAGTGCCAAGTGAGACAGAGGGGGCTCCAAGGCTGGGGAGGTGTGGACATGGGGCCGGGGCTGGGCCTGACTGAGCCTGGAAGGAATGGTGGGATCTAGCACATGGCAACAGCATTTCAGGTGCAGGAAATTGAGCAAAGGCCCCATGGGGGAATGTTCCCAGAGTGCTGGAGAACAATGAGAAGAGCCCGGGGATCTCCTTAGGAAGGGGAGGGGGTGAGGCTCCATGAGTCCGGGGCTGTGTCCATCTCTTTTGTGGTTTTATCTCTGGAGCTTCAGGCCATACCTACACTTAATAGGCATCAAAGATGGTTGTGAAAGTGTGGGGAGGAGGGAAGGAGTAAGGAAAGGCAGGAGAGAATGGAAGAGACATTGGAGGCATCCACCAGACAGGATGTTCAGCTCTTAGCTCTGTTACTCACAGGCAGCAGGGAGCCAGCAAAAGTTTCAGAGTGGAGGAAAAATTCATGGAATTTAGAGTTTCTAGAAGATTCACCTGGCATCACTCACTCCTGACAGATGTTCGTAGCCCAACGCCTACCCTCTGTAAGATCACTCTCTCTACACAAGCCTAGGCAGGGGAACGGCAGGAGGGCACATAGCAAGCCCTTCTCTGTGGGCTGGGAGGGCCCGGGATGCCCCAGCTGCTGCTTCCAGAGCTGAGAACAAGCTACTCCCCTGCCTGGCAGGGAGGCCAAGGAGAGCCTGTGGCACAGCCAAGGAAGAAGATTGTCAAAAGACTGTAATGGAATCTTCCGGGCTCTCCTCAGCCTCACATTTGCACAGCAGCCTCCAACTCAAGAATCAGATGTCCTGATAGTCATGCCAGTGGCCTCGGTGGCCCCAGCAGCCCTGCCTTCAGGGCAGGGAGCAGGAGCCGTGACGGGCAGGAGTGTGCTGAGGCTGGGGATGGGCCGGTACCACCTGTCCACCTGGCTCCCTCACCACTTAACAGCTCAGGAGTCTCGGAAGGCCCACGACCCTCCCCTAGGACGCCACCTCCTGTGGCTGGGCGTGGTGAGGTGCATGCTGAGGGGCTCCAGGATGCTGAGGGCAGATTGCTGCCGGGGCCAGGCTGCTGTCAGGCATCCCAATCCAAGCATCAAAAGTGAACATCAGCTCCCACTTCCCCCCTGCTTGGGGCTGCAAAAATGGACCTTGTAATCGACCATACCCAGCACAGTACTTACTTTCTAGTGGACCCTTCTGTCCACTCTCTGAACCTGTGAAGTGGGCAAGGCAGTCAAAATCGTGCCCACTCTGTGAATGAGGGCTTCATGCTTCCACTAGGCCAGTGGACCTGTCTAAATCCCACAGCTAAAATGCTTAGGAAGAGGGAGCTTTGGCTCCCCAGCCAGCCTCAAAAAGGGCCCTCAAAGCATGAGGAATGGATCTTCAGTGGAAATGTACAGAGTCTCACAGTGGGACCAAGTGTGTCTGCCTTTACAGAAAGGCCCTACAGGGACCACCTCTTCCTCCCCTCTATTTGCTATTGAGGAGGCTGGATACAGAAAGCTCAGATAAGCTCAGAGTCACACCATAGAAGTAACAGAGTCAGGCTAAAGCCAAAAAGCCACTCTGATTTGGACAATCATGGAGAGGACTTCTCCCCTTCTTTCTGGTGGGTTCACGGTGAAAAATCTGACCACTGCATTCAGACAAAGCCTCATGTCCATGAGGAGACCCTGAAAGTAGTCAGGAAGTCAGCCAAGGTCCCCAGGGGACACCTGCAGCAGGGCCATGAAGGATGACATGGCTCCCCTTCCCTGCCTCAGTCAGCACAGGGCAGAACAAATCCTCTTGCAAGATTTGGCCAGAGCTGCAAGGAGCCCCAAAGGCATCTCAGCCTGCCTCATTTCACCCCTAGGGAAACTGAGGCCTGATAAGGACCCAGGAGACAGTCACTACATCTGTACCTTCAGTTGCCATAAGAGACCAAGAATCCGGGAGCGACTGGAACAGGTGAGCCAAGGAGATCCGCAGCAGGGGCAGGGGTATGTGTGGGTACTGTTACAAAGGGCGTAGGCCTAGCTCACTCCCTCCCCTATTCTCACAGCACAAGAGACACTCTGAGGTCTGTTCCCCAAGGGACCTGAGGGCCAAGTTCAGATGATCTAATGCAAGGAAGAAAACCACTACCTCTGTTGAGTTTCTATCAGATGCCAGGCAGGAATCACCATGCCCAACTTACAGGTGAGGCCCAAGTGGCTGAGTGACTTGTCTGAGGTCACCCAGGTGGTAAGGAGCAGAGCTTGGACTGCAAATGCAATGTTCTCCCACTCCACCTCCTTCCCCTCAGACCTAGAGGCCACCCTGCTATTTGCTTTGGGGTAGTGTTGCCCTACCTGCCTGCTCAGCCTGCACCCCTGAGGTTGGGCCCTGTGGTCCCTGAGCCAGCTCCCTCCCATCCATGCTCTGGGGTCTTTCCATGTCCTTGTCATCCCCCAGCCCCTGCTGGAGGGCTGAGGCAGCTGGAACTGCTTTTTGCCACCAGGCCTGTCAGGACCAAGTCACCAGACCTACCCTCTTGAGAATCACTGTGTAATGGCCACTGGGAATCGGCATTTTAACAGGAAGGTTCTGGAAGCACTGTTCTGGAGAAATAAAGACTGGAATCTGCTGCTCTCAGGAAAGACTTTGGTTCTGTTTTTGAGGAAGGAAAACCAATTTCCACTCTATTCCACCAGGGCCAAAGCCAGCTGATATGCCCCCTTGATGGAATTAACAAGGAGCCTCTTCCAGGAGGTACAACCTCATGTGGTGAGCAAAGAGCCCCTTTCCGCGGGGGGAAAAAAAGATTTCCCTTCCTATAAGCACATAGTTCCAAGATTCCTTCAGCTGAGAAAGAGAGGAAGAAGTACAGAGGCCTGAGGCAGACGCTCCTCCCACTTGGTCACTTTCACTCCGGAGAAGAGTGTCCCACTGCAGCATTTATCCTGCCGGCACCCCTCCCCACTAACACCAATCTCTGCTCTGGAGAAAAGGTCACTTTGCCCGGAGTCGCTAAAAATTACACATTAACAGCCCTAGTGGTTTCTTCCAGCAGTTTCAAATGCTGGCTTCAGCCAGAAATGTCTTAAAAAGGCCACCCGCTCTTTTTAATCCATAGCATTTATACTTTATAACATTTAAACAGAACCATTTTAAGGCAAAGATACACAGGACTTTCCTCACGTGTCCACATAAAAAGGAAAAACTGGGAAATAACTATTAGGTTGGTGCAAAAGTAATTGCGGTGTTTGCCATACATTAGACAACTAGTGAATTCCTTCTGAGCCCAGCAATGAACAGCTCCTACAGAGTACCGCTGCCTCACACGGGTGTCTCCCTCCTCCAAGAAGCCCTCGTGCCTACCCTCTGGTCTAGGAGCCTAGACATCAAGCCCCAAGAAAAGGTGTCCTCTGTAGAGGCAGCTTCCCTGTTATATATAGACATAACAGCTACATTTACTGAGCTTTCTAATGTGTCAAGAACAAACACTATTAAAAGAATGACAATATCACAGTTGACAGAATTACTCCATTTTACAGATGGCAACAAGCTCAGAGAGGTCAACAGACCTGCCCACCCCTGATTCCACAGCTCATGCCCTTCATGGCTCTCTGCCCCAGCCAAGGCCTCCCCAGCTCACAGGGAGGCTGAAACCTCCTGCCAGCCTGCAGTCCCGCTAGCCTCTTACGCTAGGCCACCCTGCCCTCCTGGTTGAGGGCACTTGACTGTGTCCTCCACCATCTGACTCCTGGAGAAACTCAGCCCTCAGCACCTCTTTTTGTTTTATGCAGCTCCCTGAATCACACCCATTTGATGCTTTCTTTTTTTTTTTTTTAATAGAGATGGGGATGCCAGGTGGGGTGGTTCACGCCTGTAATCTCGGAACTTTGGGAGGCGGAGGTGTGTGGATCACTTGAGGTCAGGAGTTCGAGACCAGCCTGGCCAACATGGTGAAACCGCGTCTCTACTAAAAATACAAAAAAAAAAAATTAGCCGGGCATGGTGGCACATGCCTGTAATCCCAGCTACTTGGGAGGCTTAGACAGGAGAATCCCTTGAACCTGGGGGGGCAGAGGTTGCAGTGAGCCGAGATCGTGCCACTGCACTCCAGCCTGGGCAATGAGCAACACTTCGTCTCTAAATAAATAAATAGAGATAAGGGTCTTGCTATATCTCCCAGGCTGGTCTCTAACTCCTGGGCTCAAGCAATCCCCCTACCTCGGCCTCCCAAAGTGCTGGGATTACAGAAGTGACCTTTTTGATACTTTCAGTATTAAAATTCCCTCCAGTGACACCCATCATTTGTAAAAGCTGGATGGGCCCAGCCTCATCTCCCTTTGGAAGCAGGGTCAGCGCGCCATCTGGTGGCTGTCTAGTGAGCCTTGTATTGGCCGAGCGGCAGAAGCAGAGCCTGAGACCTGGAAGGCCCCTAGGAGTCCGGTGGTCCAGCAGAGGTTCAGAGATGGGAAGTAACCCGACTAAAGGCACATGGCAAATTAGAATCCATCTCCAGGACCATAACCCAGCTTTTGGGCAACAAGACTGTGCTTTTCGAATTTCCCTGGTGTTCTGGAGAAGCTGCATATCTGGAGCCATATCTGATAGTTGTGAAGTGAAGGTAGAAACAGTCCTATTCTCAGTGTGCACCATCTTCCTGGCGCGGCATCCTTTATTCTGTTTATCATTTTGAATAGGTCAATTTACACATGGTATAAAATTCAAAAGGCACAAAAAGGATATGCAGTGAAAAGTGAGTCTCTCACATCCCAGCCCTCCACCACACAATTATCACTTTCCACATCTCCACCCAGAGATTTTCTCTATATTTACAAGTATAATATATACATATATTGTTACTGCAACCTCCACCTCCCAGGCTCCAGCAATCCTCTCACCTCAGCCTCCCAAGTAGCTGGGACTAAAAGTGCATGCCAGTACACCTGGCTAAAGTTTGTGTATTTTTTGTAGAGACAGGATCTTGCCATGTTGCCTAGGCTGGTCTCGAACTCCTGAATTCAAGCAATCTGCCCACCTTGACTTCCCAAAGTGCTAGGATTACTGGCGTGAGCCACTGTGCCCGACCGTACATAGGACTCTTAACAACACATCTTGGAGATCATTGTCCATTGCACATGAAGAGCATCATCATTCCTTTGTAAAGCAATACTGTATTCCCTGCATGGCAGTATATGGAGGTGCCATAATGTATTTAACTACCCTTCTTTAGATGGAAATTTGGGTGGTTCCCAATTCACTGCTATGAAAAACACGTGGCCGGGCGCGGTGGCTCAAGCCTGTAATCCTAGCACTTTGGGAGGTCGAGGTGGGCAGATCACGAGGTCAGGAGTTCGAGACCATCCTGGCCAACATAGTGAAACCCTGTCTCTACTAAAAATACAAAAAAATTAGCAGGGCGTGGTGGCGGGCGCCTCTAGTCCCAGCTACTCGGGAGGCTGAGGCAGGAGAATGGCATGAACCCGGGAGGCGGAGCTTGCAGTGAGCCGAGATGGTGCCACTGCTCTCCAGCCTGGGGGACAGAGCCAGATTCTGTCTCAAAAAAAAAAAAAAAGAAAAAGAAAAACACGTAGGGAAAACACGTTAGAATAAATTCCTGGAAGTGGAATTGCTACAATTATCAGTTTTCATTTTGGTCTCACAGACCAGAAAACCCATCATAATAAGAGTTTAATTATGTAAAGCCTCATTATCTCATAGCAAACAAGCCTAGAAGAAGACAGTTCATGGGCACATGGTAGCTCCAGGCTGGGACAAAGGGTATGAATGTGTTAATTATATAGATATTACCAAATTGCCCTTCTCAGAGGCTGAACTGTCTTGATTTCCACCATTAGTGTACAGCGTTTCCTTACAGTCAGACCAACAGCACATAATCATACTTTGTTTGAAATTTCCCAGCCGAACAGGTGAAAATGATACTCATTGTACTTTTATATCACTTTTGCAGGTTCAACTTCCCAGGCTCAAGCAATCCTCCCACCTCAGCCTCCCAAGTAACTGGGACTACAGATACGTGCCACCACACCCAGCTAATTTTGTTGATTTTTTTGTAGAGATACCCTTCTTACTTTGTTGCCTAAACTGGTCTCCTGGGCTCAAGCAATACTCCCATCTAAGCCTCCTAAAGTGCTAGGATTACAGGTATGAGCCACCATGCTCAGTCTTATATTTTTTTCTCTCTCTGTTTTTTTTTTCACAGGGTCTCAGTCGCCCCAGCTGGAGTGCAGTGGCGCAATCTTAGCTCACTGCAGCCTCTGTCTCTCGGATTCAAGTGATTCTCCTGCCTCAGCCTCCCTAGTAGCTGGCGCTGCAGGTGCGTGTCACCACACCCGGCTAATGTATTTCTTTTATTATGAGCACTGTTGAGCATCTTTCATGGGCCTAAGAGGTACTTCTTTTCCCATGGATTGTCTGGTTATATTCATTGTCCATTTTGCTTTTGTGTTTTTGGCCTTGTTTGTATTGATTTTTTTGTTAACGGCTTTATTAAGATACAGTCCACATACCATAAAATTCACCCATATGAAATGTACAATTCAGTGGTTTTAGTATGTTTACAGGGCTGTGCAACTGTCATCACAATCTAATGTTAGAACATTTTGTCTCCCTGTCAAAAGAAACCCAGTACCCATTAGCAATCACCCCCACCATGCATACACCATACACCTCCATGCCTCCCCCACCAAACACCCCCACACCTAAGCAACCACTAATCTACTCTCTGTCTCCATAGTTTTGCCTATTCTGGACATTTTGTATAAATGGAATTATACAATATATAATTTGTCATTTGTGGCTGGCTTCTTTCACTTCACATAATGGCTTCAAGGTTCATCTGGCCAGGCGAGGTAGCTCATGCCTGTCATCCTAGCACTTTGGGAGGTTGAGGCAGGCAGAGCCTGAGCTCAGGAGTTACCAGCCTGGGCAACCTGGTGAAACCGCATCTCTACTAAAATGCAAAAACTTAGCCGGGCATGGCAGCGTGCGCCTGTAGTCCCAGCTACTCAGGAGACTGAGGGAAGAGAACTACTTGAACCCGGGGGTGGAGGTTTCGGTGAGCCAAGATCACGCCACTGCACTCCATCCTGGGCGGCAGAGCAAGACACCGTTTCCAAATAAATAAATAAATAAAGTTTCATCTATGTCGTACCATGTATCAGTACTTCATTCTTCTTTATTGTTGCATGATGTTCCATTGTATGGCTACGCCATACAGACCTCTTTATACGTCAAGGAAATTCAACTTGTGTCTGTCATATATCTTTTATTTTATTTATGCTTTTTTCCCCCATGCAAGTTTTTTTTAATCACACACAGAAGACCTTTCCTACTCCAGAACTATTATAATGTCTTCAAAATGGCTCTTCCATGTTCCTTTCTAGAGATTTTACAATTTAATTTTTTTATTCCAGTCACATCTTTTATCCAGCTGGAATTTATTTTGGTGTAAGGTAAAAGGTGGGAATCTAAACTTTTTTTTTTTTTAAGACGGAGTCTTGCTCTGTTGCCCAAGCTGAAGGGCAGTGGAGCAATCTCGGCTCACTGCAACTTCCGCCTCCCAGGTTCAGGCATTTCTCCTGCCTCAGCCTCCCGAGTAGCTGGGATAGCTGGGACTACAGGCGCATGCCACCATGCCCAGCTAATTTTTGTATTTTAGTAGAGATGGGGTTTCACTATGTTGTCCAGGCTGGTTTTGAACTCCTGACCTCAGGCCATCTGCCCACCTCGGCCTTCCAAAGTGCTGGGATTACAGGCATGAGTCACCGTACCCGGCCTCTAAACTTATTTTTCACAGATATCTACCCAGTTGCTCCAATAACATTTAAATAATCCCTACTGATTTGAAATGCCACATTTGTATTGTATTTATTAAATTTCTGCATGTGTTAGGGTGCATTTCTGGACTTCCTATTCTTTCACAGTTACTCATCTGTCCATGGACCAGTACCACAACATAAAGATCTATAATGCTTAACTTTATATAATGGAACATTTCAAATATGCAAAAAATTGGAGGAAATAGTACAATGAGCCTCCATGTACACATAACTCAGCTTTAACAATCACTGGCCAGGCACGGTGGCTCACGCCTGTAACCCCAGCACTTTGGGAGGTCAAAGCAGGCGGATCATCTGAGGTGGGGAGTTTGAGACCAGCCTGGCCAAGATGGTGAAACTCCGTCTCTAATGAAAATACAAAATTAGCTGAGTGTGGTGGCACGCGCCTGTAATCCCAGCTACTTGGGAGACTGAGTCGGGAGAATTGCTTGAACCCAGGAGGTAGAGTTTGCAGTGAGACGAGATCACGCCACTGCCCTCCAGCTTGGGCATCAGAGCAAGACTTCATCTAAAAAAAAAAAAAAAAAAACAGAAAAACAAACAAAAAAAACAATCATCAACTTTCTGCCATTTGTGTTTTCTAAGGGTTTTTTTTCCCCCCTCTCTATTTTTGTGGGGAAAAGAAAGAGAGATCAGATTGTTACTGTGTCTGTGTAGAAAGAAGTAGACATAAGATAATCCATTTTGTTCTGTACTAAGAAAAATTCTTCTGCCTTGAGATCCTGTTAATCTGTAACCCTACTCCCAACCCTGTGCTCCCTGAGACATGTGCTGTGTCAACTCAGGGTTAAATGGATTAAGGGCTGTGCAGTATGTGCTTTGTTAAACAAATGCTTGAAGGCAGCATGCTTGTTAAGAGTCATCACCACTCCCTAATCTCAAGTACCCGGAGACACAATACACTGCGGAAGGCCATAGGGACCTCTACCTAGGAAAGCCAGGTATTGTCCAAGGTTTCTCCCCTTGTGAGAGTCTGAAATATGGCCTTGTGGGAAGGGAAAGACCTGACCATCCCCCAGCCCGACACCAGTAAAGGGTCTGTGCTGAGGAGGATTAGTAAAAGAGGAAGGAGCGCCTCTTTGCAGTTGAGATAAGAGGAAGGCATCTGTCTCCTGCTCGTCCCTGAGCAATGGAATGTCTCGGTGTAAAGCTCAATTGTATATTCCATCTACTGAGATAGGGGAAAACCGCCTTAGGGCTGGAGGTGGGACATGCTGGCAGCAATACTGCTCTTTAAGGCATTGAGATGTTTATGTATATGCACATCAAAAGCATAGCACTTTTTTCTTTATCTTGTTTATGATGCAGAGACATTTGTTCACATGTTTACCTTCTGACCTTCTCTCCACTATTATCCTATTGTCCTGCCACATCCCCCTCTCTGGGAAATGCCCGATAATGATCAATAAATACTAAGGGAACTCAAGAGGCTGGTGCCGGCGCAGGTCCTCCGTATGCTGAGCGCCAGTCCCCTGGGCCCATTTTTCTTTCTCTATACTTTGTCTCTGTGTCTCTTTCTTTTGTTTTTTTTGTTTTTTTTTGAGACGGAGTCTTGCTCTGTCCCCCAGGCTGGAGTGCAGTGGCGCGATCTCAGCTCACTGCAAGCTCCGCCCCCCGGGTTCACGCCATTCTCTTGCCTCAGCCTCCCGAGTAGCTGGGACTACAGGCGCCCGCCAACACGCCCGGCTAATTTTTTTGTATTTTTAGTAGAGACGGGGTTTCACCGTGTTAGCCAAGATGGTCTCGATCTCCTGACCTCGTGATCTGCCCGCCTTGGCCTCCCAAAGTGCTGGGATTACAGGCTTGAGCCACCGCGCCCGGCCCGTCTCTTTCTTTTCTAAGTCTCTTGTTTCACCTAACGAGAAACGCCCACAGGTGTGGAGGGGCAACCCATCCCTTCAATTTTCTTCTTTCATTCTTTTTTTTTTTTTTTTTTTGAGACATGCTCTCACTTTGTTGCCCAGGCTGGAGTGCCAGGGTCTCACTCTGTCACCTAGGATCATGCTTAACTGGCTTAACTGAGGCCTCAACCTCCCCAGGCTCTGGTGATTCTCCCACCTCAGCCTCCTGAGTAGCTGGAACTACAGATCCATGCCACCATGCCTGGCTAATCTTTGTTTTGCTTTTGTAAAGATGGGGTTTTGCCATGTTGCCCAGGCTGGTCTGGAACTCCTGGACTCAAGCGATCTTCCCACCTAAGCCTCCTGAAGTGCTAGGGTTTCAGACATGAGCTCTGTGCCTGGTCTAGAGGATTTTAAAGCAAATAATTTCACCTATAATCAGTTCACTCTGTAATAGCTAAGGACTTTTTTCAAAAAATGTAATCACGATACCTCTTATCACAACTGTGGTAGGAAGAATGATGGCCTCCCGAAGATGCCCATGCCTTAATTCCCAAAGCCCAGGAATAAGTTGCCTAATGTGACAAAAGGGACTTTTCAGATATAGAGCTTAAGATGGGCAGAGTATTCTGGATAACCCAGGTAGTGCCAATGTAATCACAAAGGTTCTGTGGAGGCAAGAGGGTCAGAGTAAGAGGAGATGTGACTAGAGAAGCAAAGGTCAGAGTGATGTGGGGCCAGCAGCCAAGGAATGCAGGCGGCCTCTTGAAGCTGGAAAAGGCAGGGAAATGGATGCTCCCCTAGGGCCTCCAGAAGCACAGTTCAGCCAATACATTGATGTTAGTCCAGTGACTGAATTTCAGACTTCTACCCACCAGAATTGTATAATAAGTTTCTGTTGTTGGAAGCCACTCACTCTGTGGTAATTACAGCAGCAACAGGAAGCTAATACAACCAATAAAACTAGCGAGAGAACTCGTTCTATAGATCATTTTTACTTTCTCCCAAAAGTTCAAAAATATCTTTTTTTTTTTTTTGTGAGGTGGGGGTCTCACTCTACTGCCCAGGCTGGAGTACAGTGGCACGATTATGGCTCACTGCAGCCTCAACTTCTCCCGGCTCAGGTGATCCTCCCACCTCAGCCTGGGACTACAGGCACGTGCCACCACGCCCGGCTAATTTTTTATTTTTTGTAGAGATGGGGTTTCACCATGTTGCCCAGGCTGGTTTGGAACTCCTGGACTCAAGTGATCCTCCTGCCTCGGTCTCCCAAAGTGCTAGGATTACAGACGTGAGCCATCACGCCTGGCCAAAAATATCTTTTTACAGTTCATTTGTTCATAGGTTGTATTACTTTAAATGTAATTAAGCATTTGTAGGGCCAGTGAATTTTTTTATTACTATCAGGTTTAAACTAGTTCATATAAATCTAAGCCAAATAAATAAATACATGGAGTTGACTAGCTCACAGTCATTTGCTATTGACTGAGCAAGTCACCTTCTTTCTGGGCCTGTGTTTTCTATTCTGAAAAGCAGGGGGTTGGATAAGAAGTTATCTCAGGGGCAATCCACGCCTGGGCTTCAGGAGATCTGGGAATACCCTGAAACTGTATGCAAAAGAGGAAAGTGTTCTCAATCTGTCTGTGCTCCGAATTTTCTAGATGCCCAGCCCCAGACTACTGGAGTTGATGATCTGCATCAGAATGGTGTTAAATACAGGGCTGGGTGCAGTGGCTCACACCTGTAATCATAGCACCTTGTGAGGCCAAAGGACAAGGATCATTTGAGCTCAGGAGTTCAAGACCAGCCTGGGCAACACAGCAACACCCTGTCTCTATTTTTTTTAAAATAACACATTTTTAAAAAATTTAAAAAAAGAGAAGGGTGTTAAATACAGGAACCTAGACTTTCCTAGGGTGAAGGCCATGTCCAAGGGGGCTGGTATCAATTTAGAGATGCAACGGAGTCAGAGGGAGAAAATATCATAAGCTTAGTCAACAGCATAATAGAAAGGAAAACGTGCCTGAGATGCACTAATTCAATTAGCTGCTGTCATAGTCACTGTCTCTGAGCAAGGGCTCTGAGCTGGATGCCAGACCAGCAGGGTGCCAGACTGAGAAATGAAATTCAGGATGCATATCTAATTTGAATTTCAGATAAATAATGAATCATTTTTTACTCTAAGCGTAACTGTAATAGGTTAATTGCCCGACACTCCTGTCAAATCAATACACCCAGACACGGGGTTGCAGCAGAGAAAGAGGTTTAATACAGGGCCACTGAATGAGAAGACAGGGAGGAAACCTCAAATCTATCTCTGCAAGGAGTCAGGGGCTGGGGGTTTTTTGTTGTTGGCTTTTTGTTTTTTTGAGACAGGGTCTCTCTCTGTTATCCAGGCTGGAGTGCAGTGGCGTAAAAACGGCTCACTGGAGCTCGACCTCCTGGCCTCAAACAATACTCTGCCTCAGCCTCCCATACAGCTAGTATCACAGGCGTGTGCCCATGCCTGGTTCAATTTTTTTAATTTTTTTATTTTTTATAGAGACAGGGTCTCACTTTGTTGCCTAGACTGGTCTCCTGGGCTCAAGCAATCCTCCTACCTTGGCCTCCAAAAGTGCTGGGATTTCAGGTGTAAGCTACCTCGCCTGGCCTGGGGCTAGGGTTTTTAAGGGTTTTAGAGAGGGCTGAAGTGTGGAGATCATTGATTAGGCAAAGAGTGCATGAAGTCATGGGACAAGGAAATGAAGAAACTATTCTTATGTTGCTTTCATTCCTCTGTGGGGGTCTTCAAACTGGTGGGCATCAGCTGTTTCACTGGAATTCAGGGACCTGAAAAACATCTTGAGCAATTCTCAAACAAAACCCTTATGATTCTTTTTTTTTTTTTTTTTTTTTTTTGTTGCCTAGACTGGAGTGCAGTGGCCCAATCATGGCTCACTACAGCCTCAACCTCCCCAGGCTCAGGTGATGCTCCCACCTTAGCCTCCCGAGTAGCTAGGACTACAGGCACAGATCCACCACACCTGGCTATTTTTTGTATTTTTTGTAGAGACAGGGTTTTGTCATGTTGGCCAGGTGGGTCACTGAGTTCAAACGATCCACCTGCCTCAGCCTCCCAAAATGCTGGGATCACAGGCCCAGCCAAGCTTTATGATTCTAATGTCAGAGATCCAATCTATAGGAACAATGGGGATTCAAGTGGTCAGTATCTAGTGCTATGTGACTTTCTGTTACAAGGAAGTGGGTGAAAGTGCAGCCTCATTAATGCTTAATTATAACTCTATTTCTGTCCAGGATTCTTGTTAACCCTATGAGGACAGCTTCATAAGTATGTCCTAAACACTAGGGACATACTCATACTACAAAGTGACTCATTGCTTATCTGAAATCAAATTTAACTGGGAGTTTCTGTTTTATCTGAATCTGACTTGATCCTGCTCTTAGAGGACCAAGCTTCCAGAATCCAATGACCACCTCAAGATTAGTGATCAGGGCTGGGCATGGTGGCTCACATCTGTAATCCCAACACTTTGGGAGGCCAAAGCGGGTAGATCACCTGAGGTCAGGAGTTCCAGACCAGCCTGGCCAACATGGTGAAACTGCGTCTCTACTAAAAATACAAAAATTAGCTGGGCATGGTGGCAGGCACCTGTAGTCCCAGCTACTCGGGAGGCTGAGGCAGGATAATTGCTTAAACCTGGGAGGCAGAGGTTGCAGTGAGCCGAGATCATGTCACTGCACTCCAACCTGTGTAACAGAGTGAGACCTTATTTCAAAAAAAAAAGATTGGTGATCAGCACTGATGGGGGTGAGAGGTGGGAGCAGGGAGGTGGGTAGAGACCAAAGGAGATGATAAGAAAGAAAAGAGAGGCCAGGTGCAGTGGCTCATGCCTGTAATCCGAGCACTTTGAGAGGCCAAGGCGGGCGAATCACTTGAGGTCAGAAGTTTGAGACCAGCATGGCCAATATGATGATGAAACCCTGTCTTTACTACAAATCCAAAAGTTAGCCAGACTTGGTGGTGCATGCCTGTAATCCCAGCTACTTGGGAGGCTAAGGGAGGAGAATCGCTTGAACCCAGGAGGTGGAGGTTGCAGTAAGTCGAGATCGTGCCACTCTACTCCAGCCGGGGTGATAAAGACTCCATCTCAAAAAAAAAAAAAAAAAAAAAAATTAAAAAAGAAAGAAAAAAGAGAAGGTTTCAGAATGACATTAGGAGGGCCTGCAGCTAAAAGGAGCAGGTGAGTTACAATCTGATCATCTCTGGTCACCATAGAAACCAGCTGTAAGTTCAGCCAGAATGAGCTGATGAGCTCCAATATCTATGCCTCTCTGCCACTGTAGACAGTCCACACTCCCTTCCTCCAAGACCTATTCTTGTCAGACCCGCTTCCAGCCGGAATCTACCCCAGTCCTCTTCCTCTCAAGCCTCTTGTTCCTCTTTCTAGCCACAGTTTCAGGTGGCTGCCCATCAATCCCAAGCCCACTGAGAGAGACAGGCAGCAAGATACCCAGTCCTTGCCCAGGAGGAAGTCACATTCTAGCCAGGGAGTAGACTACACAGGAGGGAAACGGCCCAAGGATACACAGCAAAAGCTTGTTTAAAGAAAAAACAAAAGCAGGTGTGACCTGGCTTGTCTGCCCACATCTTTCTGTCCGTTCCAGGGTAAAGCGACTCTCTCTTAATCCAGAATGTGATTACATTGATTGGGAAAGCATTCAGTCTTTCAGACAAGCCACAGGCTGGCAGTAAGCATTGAATACAAATGCAGGGTTTGCAGTGACTGGAAATTAAGGCCTGCTTGCAGGTAGCATGCAAATGTGTTCAAAATGTCCCCAACTTTGGGAGAAAAGGCTGGAAGTCTGGATCAAACTCGTATGCAAACCGTGAGGAGTGCTGTTGAAGGCACAGTGGGCTAAGGGCTTTCTCCATATCCCCATTGGGTGGGCTGTGGTCTTACAGCAGCTGTAGTAATTCTCCCCAGCGGGGCTTGAACTGCACTTCCACATCTGTCCTCTCTCTACACAAGCTATGAATGTCATTTCCATTTTACAGATAGGAAATTGGGGCTCTGAGTGATTCAGTGACCCAAACATCGTCACCTTGCTTAAAGTGGCAAACCCAGCCAGAGCCCTCCTCTCACTTTTCCCTAGTTAGCGACAACTTGCGTAGGTGTCCTTGCATGTCTGAAGATTCTGCATTCTTAGGGATACATGAAGAAACTCCTATGTCCTCCCACCACCCCATTCACACTTGAGGATTCTGTGGCAGGGGCACCCTTCACGGTAAAATTCCTTCCTTTGCTAAAAATGTGCTGAATTTGCTCCCTTTCATGATCTGTAACTTTACAAAAGCTGCTGTCCTTTATCAGCTTTAACAAATCAAATGTGAGCAATTGGCTGGGCGTGGTGGCTCATGCCTGTAATCCCAGCACTTTCGGAGGCCGAGGTGGGTGGATCACCTGTGGTCAGGAGTTCGAGACTAGCCTGGCCAACATGGTGAAACCCCGTCTCTACTAAAAATACAAAAATTAGCTGGTGGTGGGTGCCTGTAATCCCAGCTACTCAGGAGGCTGAGGCAGGAGAATTGCTTGAACCTGGGAGGTGGAGGTTGCAGTGAGCCGAGATTGCCCCACTGCACTCCAGCCTGGGCAACAGAGAAAGACTTCCTCTCAAAAAAAAAAAAAAAAAAGGTGAGCAATCAGGAGACAATTGTTCTTCTGATGGCTGAGGTCACCATACAACTAAGGCTGACTGACGTTTCACTTTCTAAAGACTCAGAAAAGGAAAGAGAACCCTGTCCCACCTTGCCCTAGCCCTTATCTTCACTGACTGCAGGCCACAGCCACCAATTGTCTTCTCTAGGCTGTGTCCTCAAGGATACCAGGAATGCAGAAGCGTGGAGACACAGGCCAAGTGTTAACATTTGTGCTGGTTTGCAGATATAATATTTTACCCAGGAAATCAGGACTTACAAAAATATGAGGCAAATTTTTATCCAACGTACAGGTTAAGTTCTATCTCTAAATTCCATCAAATAATAATCTGATGTGTCAAAATTAGTAATTCAAAATTTACGCTGTTGGAACTTTAACATATATTGAGCCTTAAGGGAATATGATTATGAGGCTTGGGTCACATGACAGGCAGCTGTAACCTCTGTTTCTCCTATTAGATTAGCTTTTTTCCTTACCTACATTGTTTTGTAAAATATAAATGACTAAAGGGTGCCAAGGAAGACCCCCTTGCTTCACTGTTGATCTTCATTAAAGATTAACTTTTTTTTTTTTTTTGAGACCAAGTCTCGCCCTATTGCCCAGGCTGGAGTGCAGTGGTGCAATCTCAGCTCACTGCAACCTCCGCCCCTGGGTCCAAGTGATTCTCACGTTTCAGCCTCCCAAGTAGCTGGGATTACAGGCACCCGCCACCATGCCTGGCTAATTTTTGTATTTTTAGTAGAGATGGAGTTTCACCATGTTGGCCAGGCTGGTCTCAAACTCCTGACCTCAAGTGATCCACCCACCTTGGCCTCCCAAAGTGCTGGGATTACAGACGTGAGCCACCGTGCCTGGCCATTACAGATTAACTTTCTATACAAAGACTTCGTGACTATCACGTTGTCTAAGATGGGATGTTAAATACACTCTTCTCAATTGGAAAGGAAATAAAAAGTTGTAAAGAAAACAAGCTCTATGGAAAAGAAAAACTAACTGTTGTAACTCATAAACCAGCCTGTTGTAGAAAATGTTATAATCCGGCCGGGTGCGGTGGCTCACGCTTGTAATCCCAGCACTTTGGGAGGCCGAGGCGGGCGGATCACGAGGTCAGGAGATCGAGACCACGGTGAAACCCCGTCTCTACTAAAAATGCAAAAAAATTAGCCGGGCGTGGTGGCGGGCGCCTGTAGTCCCAGCTACTCGGAGAGGCTGAGGCAGGAGAATGGCGTGAACCCAGGAGGCGGAGCTTGCAGTGAGCCGAGATTGCGCCACTGCACTCCAGCCTGGGCGACAGAGCGAGACTCCGTCTCAAAAAAAAAAAAAAAAAAAAAAAAAAAAAGAAAATGTTATAATCCTACTAAATGTATTTGTTTCCTGCCTATATAAGCTAAACCTTAACTTTTTTGGTTTTTCCCCAAGCCAACCAGGATGAGAGAGACCTTAACTTTGAACTTTAGAACACTGGCCCCATTTCTCTGGTGCCTGTGTTTCTCAGGTGGCTACTCCTAGCTTTTCACTTGCATAAACTCTTTAAAATTGAATTC
Organism: Symphalangus syndactylus; assembly: GCF_028878055.3. NCBI lineage: Eukaryota > Metazoa > Chordata > Mammalia > Primates > Hylobatidae > Symphalangus > Symphalangus syndactylus. The sequence continues at coordinate 85,473,065 of NC_072440.2, read as the reverse complement.
TGAACCTTTTGATTATTTCAGGTGGATAGACAGATTTTGCAAAGCCTATGCATGTACATATTCACCCCAATTCTGTTACCGGAAAGGGGTCCCAATCCAGACCCCAAGAGAGGGTTCTTGGATCTCGAGCAAGACACAAGAATTCAAGGTGAAGCCACAGAGTAAAGTGAAAGCAAGTTTATTAAGAAAATAAAAGAATAAAAGAATAAAAGAATGGCTACTCCATAGGCAGAGCAGTGGCATGGGCTGCTTGACTGAGTATACTTATAGTTATTTCTTGATTATATGCTAAACAAGGGGTGGATTATTCATAAACTTTCCAGGAAAGGGGTGGGGATTTCCTGGAACTGAGGGTTCCTCCCCCTTTTTGACCATAGGTCACTCTTGTCCCCATCTTGGTTTTGGTGGGTTTTGGCCGGCTTCTTTACTGCATATTGTTTTATCAGCAAGGTCTTTGTGACCTGTATCTCATGCCAACCTCCTGACTCATCCTGTAACTAAGAATGCTTAACCTCCTGGGAATGCAGCCTAGTAGGTCTCAGTGTTATTTTACCCAGCCCCTATTCAAGATAGAGTTGCTCTCGTTCAAATGCTTCTGACAATTCCTCTGTATTTTTTTCAGAATTCCTGTCTCTTTGGGCCCTGATACCTTAGCCTGGGGCTCACTGCTACCTGGAGGCACTAACGCGATCCTAGTTTTCTCCCCTAAAGCCCATTCTAGCCAGGTGGCAGGGACCTGGAGCTTCACTGTAGGTCACACCCTGGCATGAGGGCTGATCAGCCACCCCATGGTGTCTACATGGTTGTTTCTGCCTGGGGTGACCCTGCCTTCCGCACCTGGAGCAATCCTGCTCCTCCTTCAAGTCCCTACTCAGGTCTCCTCTGAATTCCAGTTCTACAGGGCTACTGTGAAAACCAAGGCCACGGAGGTCAAGCTCCAGGCACAGGCCTGACACAGACGGGGCACCTGGTCCAGGACAGCTCTGATTGTCACTGTTGTCCCCTCTCCTTGCCCACTCCCTTAGGTAATCCATCCCTCCCTCAACCCCCTCTGTCTCTTACACATTCTCACATTGCTGCATGGTTAATGCAGGGTTGACCCCTCTCCTCCAATGAATCTCAAATTCCTTGAGGGCAGTGACCTTGTCTTGCTTCCTTAGGACCCCATATCTGGCTCTAGACCTTAAACTTAGTGGACTCCATGTATATTTGCCAATAAACTCTGTCTCCTGGGATCCACAGACAGCAGTTTGATGAATGGTCAGGACATTGTGATAAATTAAAATTCATTGTTTGATGTGGCTATAGACACAGACAGAGACTGTGCTGCTAGTGACATCATGTCAGTCTGGTAATTAATAATGATCATTAGTAACGTTTACTTCAGGACAGTGCCCTTGGCCTGGACATGTGGGGAAAATGGTCCAGAGCCTCACTGACTGAGTCACTGTGCCCTATAGGAACGGCCTCTGATAGAGATTAGTGTCTGCTGCTGTGGGCTGCTCCAGTCTGCCCCTTGGGACAGAAGCTGTGTTTTATTCATCCTACATCTCAATAAACATTTTTTGATAAATCAATGAACTCCTTTGAAATCACACAAAACTAGAGGTGTTGTTGGAGACAAGAGATTCAGAAGAGACCAGGCGTAGTGGCTCACGCTACCTGTGGCGATAGCAATCCCTGCACTTTGGGAGGCCAAGGTGGGCGGATCACCTGAGCTCAGGAGTTTGAGACCAGCCTGGCCAACACAGTAAAACCCTGTCTCTACTAAAAATACAAAAATTAGCTGGGCCTGGTGGTGTATGCCTGTACTCCCAGCTACTTGGGAGGGTGAGGCAGGAGAAGCCTGGGCAACAGAGAAAGACTCCATCTCAAAAAACAAAAGTTCGGAAGAAACCTTTTCTGGGTCTTCCAACTCTGCACTGACTGAAAGGAGAAGAGGTTCCAATTAAAGAAAATTCTAGAACATTCTGTGAGTCCCAGACTTGCTCCACACTCACACCTCTGCACTGCTGTACATGCCATGTCCATCTGCAAGAAAGCCCTTCCACTATCTATCTGGGGACCTCCTATGTTTTTTCCAGGATCCCACTTACACACCTTCTCCAGCAGTTCTTCCTGCAATAAGGGGGTCTGGTGCAGCCCCTTGAGAGTTCTGAGTCCACTCTGGCCATTTTCACAAGTTCAAGGCTGTCTTAGGGCAAGTAGGAGGAGTTGGCAGACAGGTCCTATCTCTATACCTCTTGTTGATCTATTTTTTTAATTAAAAAAATTTGTGTGTGTGTGAGATAGGGTCTTGCTCTGTTGCCCAGGCTGAAGTGCAGGAGTGTGACCACGGTTCACTGCAGCCTCAAAGTCCTGTGCTCAAGCAATCCTCCTGCCTCAGCTTCTCCAGTAACTGGGCTCACAGGCCCACACTACCACCCCTGACTAATTTTTAAATTTTTTTGTAGAGATGAGGGTCTGTCTATGTTGCCCAAGCTGCTCTCAAAATCCTGGGATCAGGAGGCCTCGGCCTCCCAAAGTGCTAGGATAACAGGTGTGAGCCACCACATGGGCCACCTCCTGTTCATCTAAAATGAAGTTGCTAGCCACCTGGGCGTGGTGGCTTACACCTGTAATCCCAACACTTTGGGAGGCCAAGGTGGGTGGATCACTTCAGGTCAGGAGTTCAAGACCACGCTGGCCAACATGGTGAAACCCCATCTCTACTATAAATACAAAAAATTTAGCTGGGCATGATGGTGCTCACCTGTAATCCCAGCTACTCAGAAGGCTGAGGCAGGGGAATTGCTTGAACCTGGGAGGCAGAAGTTGTAGTGAGCCGAGATTGTGCCACGGCACTCTAGACTGGACGACAGAGCACGACTTTGTCTTTAAAAAAACAAGAAGGTGCCAAGGTACAAAATATAAGTTAAAGAGTTTACTTGAGCCAAAATGAGGACAGCTGCCCAAAAGACTCAGACCCAAGTAATCTTGGATGTGAGCTCCCTTCCCTCTTTGTTACAAACAGGTTTTTAAAGGCAGAAAAAGGAGGACAGGGAGTGGGCTGATACAAAGCTCTTTGTCAGAAATTCTCATTGGTTTACAGAAATTACATTGATTAGTGATTGGCTGTACAGTGTTAAGCTATAGGATGTGAGATATGGTGTCCAGTGCAGCATTGTTAGGTTATAGCTACCTGTGGCAATAGCAAGCAGTTTCAAGACATAAATACATAACTCAAAGTGGGAATAGGACGTGATTGCTGTCTCATTTTAATGTCTCTCTGGGCCTGATAACTTATAGGACTCGCATTCCTCAGGTAAAAGTTCTTTTCTCACCACAGAAACAAGATCTGCAGCATAGGGGAAGTGTGTTGGCTGGGTCTGAAGTCGTTTTCCAAAGTATCAGAGACATTTAAATCAGAGCAACTCCATCTTGAACAGGGGCTGGGTAAAACGAGGCTGAGACCTACTGGGCTGCATTCCCAGGAGGTTAGGCATTCTAAGTCACAGGATGAGATAGGAAGTGGGCACAAGGTACAGGTCACAAAGACCTTGCTGATAAAACAGGATGCAGTAAAGAAGCTGGCCAAAACCCACCAAAACCAAGATGGCGACAAAAGTGACCTCTGGTTTTTCTCACTGCTCATTATACGCTATTTATAATGCATTAGCATGTTAAAAGACACTCGCACCAGCGCGCGACAGTTGATAGATGCCATGGCAGCATCTGGAAGTTAACCTACATGGTCTGAAAAGGGGAGGAACCCTCAGTTCTGGCAATTGCGCACCCCTTTCCCAGAAAACTCATGAATAATCCACCCCTTGTTTGGCATATAATCCAGAAATATCCATAAAAATAGCCAATCAGCAGCCCTTGGGGCTGCTCTGCCAATGGAGTAGCCATTCTTTATCCTTTACTTTCTTAATAAACTTGTTTTCACTTTATGGATTCCCCGCAAGGTGCCAGGTCCAAGAACTCCCTCTTGGGGTCTGGATCAGAACCCCTTTCTGGTAACAAAGGGGTCTTGTCACTGGCATGACAAGGCATGGGTGCAGACTAGAGCGCTGGGAAAGGCATATTAGGAGCAGTTTTTTTCTTTTCTTTTTCTTTCTTTTTTTTTTTTGAGACGGAGTTTTCACGCTTGTTGCCCAGGCTGGAGTGCAATGGCTCGATCTTGGCTCACTACAACTTCCGCCTCCCAGGTTCAAGCAATTCTCCTGCCTCAGCCTCCGGAGTAGCTGAGATTACAAGCATGCACCCCCACACCTGGCTAATTTTTTGTATTTTAGTAGAGATGGGGTTTCACCATGTTGGTCAGGCTGGTCTTGAACTCCGACCTCAGGTGATCCACCTGCCTCAGTCTCCCAAAGTGCTGGGATTACAGGCGTGAGCCACTGCGCCCGGCCTTTTTTTTGTTTTTTGTTTTTTTTTTGTTTTTTTTTTTAAGACAGGGTGTCACTTTGTCACCCAGGCTAGAGTGCAGTGGCACGATCTCAGTTCATTGCAACCTCCACCTCCAGGGACTCAAGCGATCCTCCTACTTAGCCTCCTGAGTAGCTGGGATTATGGGTACTTGTCATGACACTCAGCTAATTTTTGCATTTTTAGTAGAGACTGAGTTTTGCCATGTTGCCCAGGCTTGTCTGGAAATCCTGAGCTCAAGCAATCAGCCCACTTCAGCCTCCCAAACTGCTAGGATTACAGGTGTGAACCACCACGCCCAGCCGAGAGTGGGATTTTAAAAGCCAGAACCCCTTGAGGACTAAGCTCTGATTTTTTTACCTTGCCCAAATTCCTACCTAAGAGGTCTGGAGACTCATGCCCTACAAACCATAAATTCTCATCAGATGGGTTTTATTTAACCCTATATATCATGACTTACTTTCCAATCTGACTCTGGCATAATATTATGTGACTAAGAAGAAAGTCAAAAGATTTTACCCCAAAACATGTTTCTTTGCCATATTTTGAAATGGCCCTGCAAATTTGTCTTTTGTGGGGGAAAATTTGCATCTGTAAAGAATCTCTATTACTGGCTGGGCGTGGTGGCTCACGCCTGTAATCCCAGCACTTTGGGAGGCCAAGGCGGGTGGATCAGGAGTTCAAGACCAGCCTGGCCAACATAGTGCGACCCCGATCTCTACTAGAAATACAAAATTTAGCCAGGCGTGGTGGCAGGCGCCTGTAGTCCCAGCTACTTGGGAGGCTGAGGCAGAGAACTGATTGAACCCAGGAGGTGGAGGTTGCAGTGAGCGGAGATCGCACCACTGCACTCCAGCCTGGGCGACAGAGCAAGACTCCGTCTCAAAAAAAAAAAATCTCTATTAACATAGATAGATATTTTTCCCCTTTCCTGCCCCACCCTCTCCCCTCCTCCCGGCTTTGAGTTGTCCCGCCTTTCTGGACCAAACCAATGTATTTCTTAAATGTATTTGATTGATGTCTCGTGTCTCTCTAAAGTGCTGCGCCCCGACCACTTTGGGCACACGTTCTCAGGACCTCCTGAGGGCTGTGTCACGGGCCATGGTCACAAATATTTGGCTCAGAATAAATCCCTTCAAATATTTTAGAGTTTGACTCTTCGTCAACACCCTCTTCAAACAAACCTAGGGATGGTCTTTCTGCCTGGATGCCTCTGAGCTGCGACCAGAAAGTCCACAAAGGAGCAGTGAAGCAGGGCTTGGTGCAGGGGCCATGCGGAAGGCACGGATTTTTGGAGACTGGAGAACCCAAGTGCAAATCCCTACCCCACTGCTCACCAACAGGTTCTTAAGCAAATCACTCTGCTTGGCTGAATTTACTGTCCTCAGCTATAAAATGGTCTCCTCGGCAACTGGAGCTAGATGCCTTCACCACTTTGCTGAAAGATATGAACTGTGCCCAAGGTGGGCGGTATCAGAGAGGAGCCCCGAAGTGGAAACGTCCAGCGTGGGAATCTCCTCTCTACAGGGTCCCCAAGGAACTCCCGGCAGGCCCACTTCAGGGCTCCTTTCTGACACCGCCCAGCTCAAACTCTCAAAACGATTCACAAAACGCTGTAATATCCACGATGCACCCTCACTGCACTGTCCCATCCGCCCCTTTTACAAATAGGAAGACCCAAAGATAAAAATAAGAAATCAAGGCCAGGCGCGGTGGTTCACGCCTGTAATCCCAATACTTTGGGAGGCCAGGCGGGCGGATCACATGAGGTCGGGAGTTCGAGACCAGCCTGGCCAACATGGTGAAGCCCTGTCTCTACTAAAAATACAAAAAATTAGCTGGGCGTTGTGGCGGGCGCCTGTAATCCGAGCTACTCCGGAGGCTGAAGCAGGAGAATCGCTTGAACCCAGGAGGCGGAGGTTGCAGTGAGCCGAGATCATGCCATTGCACTCCAGCCTGGGCGACAGAGTGAGACTCCTTCTCAAAAAAATAGAAAAAAGAAACCCAAAAAAGGGGGGAGAGCGAGGAAGAGAAGGAAAAAAAAATTGGAAGACCTGGGCCATGATTTGCCAGGGTCATGGCGTGGCCACCGAAGCGCTCCAGGACGACTCTGCAGAGCGCGGGCACCGTGGCTCAGGCGCGCTCCCCGGGGGCGGGGCGAGCGGGAGGGGTCACGTGACACCCGGCCCGGAAGCGCTCGCGCAGGAGACCCCGGGTGACGGGGCCGGGCGCTGCTAAGTGGACCGAGCCCCAGCGTCCGCCGACATGGCCTGGACCAAGTACCAGCTGTTCCTTGCCGGGCTCATGCTCGTTACCGGCTCCATCAACACGCTCTCGGCAAAGTGAGTCTGGGCCCTGCTGGGCGTGCGGGCCCTGGCGACCCCCGCGCGCTCGTTCTACGCCTTCCCACTTCTTGGCCCTGCCCTCGCGGCTTCTTCTGCTTTCCCACTTGCCCCGGTCAGTTCGCGCGCTTTATGACCACCCAAGGGATGCGAGGCTCGGGGAAATGCGGAGCGGGGCTGCGCCCCGGCGGGGGGATCCGAGCCCCGGCTTTCATTTGCTGTACAGCCTCCGCGCCTGTTTCCACATCTTTTAACAGGAGGGTTGGCCGATTCCTTTCCGCGGCCCTTCCAGTGCTGGCGTCCAAGCCTGAGCACCTCCCTCCACGATCTGGGAGAGACCCCAGGACTTGTGCATACGAGCCACAGTAGTGGCTGTGCAGGCCGAGTACCCCAGTGAGCGTGGAGGCCTCAAGCAGCAGACAGGGAGGTGCCCCACGGCCCTTCAAGGATGAGGGGTTAGAGCTGCGCTTTGAAGCTTAGGTGGGATTTCGGAATTTGTCTGAGACTTTAAGGCAAGGAAAGTCTACGGAAAGGCCAGATCAAAATCGATTGTAACCAGCATCAAATGCCCAGGTTAGATTTTTTCCCATAATCAGAAAAGTGCTTTTGAGTTGGGGAATGACATGTCGAAAGTGATATGATTCACTCGATGACGTGAAGAGTCGTTTGGTGCAGGAAAAGCCACTCCAAGGCTGCTGCATAGCAGATGAGGGGAACTAGGAGATGGCAGTGAGAAGAGAAAGGAAGGGACAACTGGTGGGAGAGACCAGGTGCCAAATGGCCACAGGCCTGACCCACATGAGCAAGAAACAAGGATCACTCCAGGGTTTCTACCTGGGAGAAGAGAAGTGCCATTAACTCAGACAGAGAGGGCAAGTGGCCAGTTCAGCTCTGATGTATGGGGGTGAGACAGGGGGGACAGTTCCCAGGAGGTTAGGGACTAAGGACCCAGGGCAGTCATGAGGCTGAGGGACAGGGCCTAGCCTCCCCTCTGTTGTGGGCAGGATAGCATTTCTTTGTCTCTCTCTGTTTCCATCTCAGGGCAGGGCCTTCCTGCCCCTCCTTTTCTTGTTGCCCAGGCTGGAGTACAATGGCACGATCTCGGCTCACTGCAACCTCCACCTCCTGGGTTCAAGCGATTCTCCTGCCTCAGCCTCCTGAGTAGCTGAGATTACAGGCATGCGCCACCACATCCGGCTAATTTTGTATTTTTAGTAGAGACAGGGTTTCTCCATGTTGGTCAGGCTGGTCTTGAACTCCCGACCTCAGGTGATTCGCCACCTTGGCCTCCCAGAGTGCTGGGATTACAGGTGTGAGCCACCGTGCCTGGCCCCTGCCCCTCCTTTTCACCATAAGAGCTGCAGTGCCCAGTGGCCTTTGTCTGAAATGATACCAAGGTACATGGAGCACAGTGGACAGTGGCCCTCTCCAGGTTAGACCTCATGTCCATCTGGGCCCTGTCAGGCTCCAGAGCGAGGTGGGATTGGTGTGGTGTGGAGAAGCCCTCATCAGGAGCTTTTCCACTCTGAAGGTGGTGTTCCAGGTCCCCTAGGTTTTCTATCTGGCTTCACACTTTGAGAAACTGTGAGCTTTTTAAGGGGAAATGGCGATTTCTTATTCATTTTTGAGGCATTTATACCTAGCAAACTCCATCAGTGGTATGAAAAGTGCCTCATCAGGCATGTATAAGGTACCTACCGTGTGTGAGGGAAGGGGACAGAAGTGACCGAGAGGTGATCCCTGCCTTTGAGATGCTTGGAATCTGAGGTGGAGGAGACAGACATGTACGCACACGGCAGTCACAGTGTTCTCCCTTCCTCAAACGGTGGGCACAGTCAGTGGAGCCCTGGGTGGGCCCCACCTGTTCCTCTGGTTCACCTCTGGCCAACTGTGCCTTGTGGAGAACTGCTAGCTTCCAGGCCCTGCATCCTCCTGAGGATCACTCCTCATGCTGAATCCTTAGCTGTTCAGAGGCCCCAGCCTGAGGGCTTGCATCTCGGGATCTGAACGCAGCAAAGCAAATCTTCTGTTCTGTCATGCCAGCCAACGCCTCTGTAAAGTGCTTAGAGAGTGGCTGTAAGTCCATCAGGGCTGCTGCCCGAAAGGAGAATCCAGACTGCCAGTTACTGCTGGTGTAAGCTGTGCTGTCTCACCTCCTTCCTTAGAAAACTCCAAATCAGTCAGGTAGGAAGCTTAGAGATCCTCAATCCCAGAAGGTGTCACCCTTAGAGGCTGCCTGAGAGTCAGGAAAGAGATTGCCAGGTGACAGACTCAACTTTTGGTCCTGTCCCCTGCCTGACAGCTGGTGTGGGGCCTCTCAAGATCCTCCCACCCCAAGACGGGCCCCCAAATTGGACCCTCAACAGTGTTCTAAGGTCAAACCACGAGAAGGATACTCTTAGGGAGAAAGAACGTGTGGGAGCAGCTGCGTACACCCCGATGTGAAGTATGGATTTGAAATCACATTTCTGGCTGGGCACAGTGACTCACACCTGTCATCCCAGCACTTTGGGAGGCAGAAGCAGGTGGATCACTTGAGGTCAGGAGTTTGAGACTAGCCTGACCAATATAGTGAAACTCCATCTCTACTAAAAATACAAAAATTAGCCGGGCGTGGTAGTGTGCACCTATAGTCCCAGCTACTCGGGAGGCTGAGACAGGAGAATTGCTTGAACCCGGGAGGCGGAGGTTGCAATGAGCCAAGATTGCACCACTGCACTCCAATCTGGGTGACAGAGTGAGACTCGGTCTCAAAAAAAAAAAAAAAAAGAAATCACATTTTTGACCCACGATTTCCAGCAGGCACAGACAGACAAGCATGTGCTGACAACCAGCAGAAGCATCTCATGCACAAAGAGCACCTCACATGCCCCAGGCCCTGCTCTGCCCTTTCATGTGTGAACTCAGGGAATTCTCATAACCACACCCTATCAGGCGGAGATAGGGGCTGATATTCCCGTATAAGGAAACTGAGGTAGAAAATGATTAAATTCCTTAATCAAGTTCAACTTAGCTACTAAGTGGCAGAGTTTATAGTTGAGCCAGCATGGTCTGGCTCTAGTATCCATGCTCTTAACCACCACTGGAGGGTGTGGCTGGGGACTTCTCCAGTCATTTTGGGGTCATTTACAGTTGTTAAAAGCATAGAAATCATCCAGTCTAATCCCCACAATTTACAAAGGAGGCCTCAGGAGAAGTTTCTTTCTGTGATTCAACTGTTTGGTGTCTGAATGAAGGCTGGAACCTAGGCCTCAGGACTTTAAGTCCTGTTCTTTTATGACTGTGGTACCCCAAAGTCCCTCCTTCCTGGGGGTTTGCTCTCACAGCTCCCCAGGCCAGGACAGACAAGCCTGTGCTTGTGGAAGTTGTAAACCTGTAAGTGGCATCTGCCCTCTCAGCCTTTGATGTGTCCTTTCTCCAGGACTGGGCGGCAAGCCTCTCAGCCAGCCCGGAGACCCTGCTGACAGGGTCCTCCCGCTGGAGCCCAGGCCACTCAAGGTTCAGACTGACAGCCTATGGTTGTCTCTGGCAGTTTCTTGGCCTGTGACAAGAGCATGATGTTTCCCTTCCCAGGTTCTTGGGAGGACGAAAGGCAGTGGATGAGGAAGCACATCTGAGCATGTGCTGCCTGTTGTGCTGGGGCACGCTCAGCAGGCTTTGGGAGACTGCCACCAGCCATGCTGGCCCTGTGGCCCCATCCCCGGGTCCTGGCAGGGGGCCCCTCCCTGTGAAATGGCTTCTTCTTTCCCTGGCTGTTTTCTCAAAACCTCCTCACTAGCACCTTCTGTCGATCATCTTCTCTTTTTTTTTTTTTTTTTTTTTTTTTTTTTTTTTGAGACGGAGTTTCGTTCTTGTTGCCCAGGCTGGAGTGCAATGGCGCGATCTCGGCTCACCGCAACCTCTTGCGATCATCTTCTTTAGGCCAAGCCATTTCTGTCTGCCTGAGCCAGTACCCCATCCGCAGGTACTCATTTCAGAACCCCAGTCTCCTGAATCCAACTGAGGTTCTACATATGAAGAGCCGGGATCAGCTGGGCACTGTGGCTCCAGTCTGTAATCCCAGCACTTTGGGAGGCTAAGGTGGGATGATCATTTGAGCCCAGGAGTTCAAGATCAGCCTGGACAACATAGGGAGACCTCGTTCTCTATAAATAATAATAATAATAATAATAATAAATTAATTAATAGAGCCAGGGTCAAGTAGATGCCCACTAAGTAAGGCTCAGCTCCCCTCCTAAGTTCTGCAGGCTGTAGGGCCCTCCCAGCCAGGCAGGGATATGAGCCTGACTTCCCTTCATGCCCAGGCCAGGGACCCTGCCAAGAAAGTGGCAGGAAGCCTGGAAACCACTAGGCCTCTACTAGAGAAGAGGTGTTTGCTCTTCTTCTGTGTCCTTTCTGTGCCAGCCCCAATGTTTGCCCTTGGCAGCTGCCCCCACCACCCTTGGGTTCCATGAACTGGCGTGGGATAATTGCTTTAAAGGGGTTGTTGGGCCAGCTTGAGGAAGCCTTAACTCAGGAGGACAGTGTAGTAGAGTGGGAAGTTCATGAAGCTTGGGAGCTGGGGAATAGATGAGCCACTGGACCTCTCTGAGCCTCAGTTTCCTCATCTGTAAAATAGACTTGGTGATCCCTGCCCTACCTTCTTCCTGGACACTGAAGATCTACTGAGGAAGGTTTCCTTTTTTTTTTTTTTTTTTGAGACGGAGTCTCGCTCTGTCACCCAGGCTGGAGTGCAGTGGTGTGATCTCAGTTCACTGCAAGCTCCGCCTCCCAGCTGCACGCATTCTCGTGCCTCAGCCTCCTGAGTAGCTGGGACTACAGGTGCCTGCCACCATGCCCGGATAATTTTTTTGTATATTTTTAGTAGAGATGGGATTTCACTGTGTTAGCCAGGATGGTCTCCATCTCCTGACCTCGCCCATCTCAGCCTCCCAAAGTGCTGGGATTACAGGCGTGAGCCGCTGTGCCCAGCCTTTTTTTTTTTTTAGACACTGTCTCTCTCTGTTGCCCAGGCTGGAGTGCAGTGGTGCCATCTCAGCTCACTGCAGCCTTGAGTCATCCTCTCACCTCAGCCCCCCAAGTAGATGGGACCACAGACACCCGCCACCATGCCCACCTAATTTTTGTATTTTTTGTTGAGACAGCGTCTTGCCATGTTTCCTAGGCTGGTCTCAAACTCCTGGGCTCAAGCAATCCACCTGCCTCAGCCTCCCAAAGTGTTGGGATTACAGGCATGCACCACCAAACCCAGCTTGAGGAAAGTTTTCTAGTCCATAGAGATGAGAGGGCTCACCATTGTCACCTCAGGAGCCAGGGCCACCTGCTGTGGCACCCCAGACAGTGGAGAAGCCTTGGCCCTTCTGTAGGTCCCAGGCAGGAGAAAGAAGGGGACTCACTGGACTTGACAAGCTGAGGACACAAGAGGAAGTGGCAGAGATTCTGTGAGAATGGCCACAGCTAATCTGCCCAAGCCAGCCCCATCGCCACTTCCTCAGTCTGTGTTCGCCACCCCCACTCACGTGGACATGCACACCTCCCAGAATGCTGAGCTTTGAGTTTGGGCCTGGCCATGCTAGGGAGTGACTCACCACCCAGCACGGAGAGCCCACTCCCCAGCCTGCCCGCCGAAAGGAGCTGTCTCAGCTTGTCCCCGCTAGGGCCCTTCGGGCCTCCTGCCCTGGAGGTCATCTCCCCTAGAATGCAGTGTCTGTGGAGAAGACAGGCCCACCTACTGGGCTGCCCCCTCCTCCCACCAGCTATGGGTGCAGGAACTCAGGAGAGCTTCAGAGCGTCAGGGAGGGGGCGCATGACTGCCTGCTGAGCTTCCAGGGTACTGGCCCTGTCTCAACACCTGAGGAGCTGTGGGCCCCTCGAGCCCTCTCTGGCCCCTGGGTTCCTGTCTGTCAAATAAGGAGTTTCGTTCAGCTGATGGCTGAGTTTCTTCTGTTTCAGCATTGTGGCTCTGTGAACTGCAGGGACAACAGCCTGAGGCCCTTCCAGCCACCTCTGCCTTAGCCAGCAGGACAGGTTCCAGATGTCTTTCCAGTAGCTTTCAGGCTGAAGCGGAGCTGGGGCCACGCTGACCCCAACAAGGGGGAGATGGCTTCTGCTCAGTGAAGGGAAAGGAGAAGGGGCAGAAAATGAGTTTTGCTGAATACCTGCCATGTGCCAGGTCATGTATATATCCTTATATCATGTATTGCTTCTGACAGTTTGTCAGTGTTGGTATGATTATCCCTGTAACTTGTCCAGCCTGTGGGACTCAAAACTCTGGGTTTTCTCTGTATTCTGCCTTTTCTGAGTATAAATTCAAGCAAGGTTTGACCCTGGATCTGCCTTAAGCCTCAGAGTCCCCATCTAAAATGAGAATCCTTGTTGTAAGGCTTAACGGGACAGCCCCCATGAAGTGTCCTATGAATTGTGCATTTAAGGAAACATGGGCTGGGTGCAGTGGTTGACACCTGTAATCCCAGCACTTTGGGAGGCTGAGGCAGGTCAATTTCTTGAGGCCAGGAGTTCGAGGCCAGCCTGGGCAGCATAAACAAGGCCCCATCTTTACAAAAAATACAAAAATTAGCCGGGCATGGTGGCCCATGCCTGTAGTCCCAGCTACTCAGGAGGCTGAGGTGGGAGGATCACCTGAGCCTTGGGAGGCTGAAGCTGTAGTGAGCCGTGATTGTGCCACCGCACTCCAGCCTGGGCGACAGAGTAATACCCTGTCTGAAGAAACAAAACAAAAAGACAAACGTTGTTGGCCAGACGCAGTGGCTTATACGTGTAATCCCATCACTTTGGGAGATCGATACGGGTGGATCACTTTAGGTCAGGAGTTCAAGACCAACCTGGCCAACATGGTGAAACTCTGTCTCTACAAAAAATATAAAAATTAGCTGGGCATGGTGGTAGGCGCCCGTAATCCCAGCTACTTGGGAGGCTAAGGCAGGAGAATCACTTGAACCTGGAAAGCAGAGGTTGCAGTGAGCCAGGATTGCGCCGCTACACTCCAGCCTGGGTGACAGAGGGAGGCTCCGTTTCAAAAAAAAAAAAAACAAGAACAAAAACAAAAGACAACAAAAAACAAACGTTGTGAAGGACTGACAGCAAAGTGCTGCCCACCTTAGGGGTCACTGCTGTCATCCCCAGGCAAACTGGGGCTGGATTTTTGTTCTAGCCTGTGAGGCTGGGGTCTTTCTGATTCTGCGCCAGGAGTTGAAGCCTGTCTCCAATCCAGGATGAGAAGCCTGGCTTTCTGCCCCAAGGTACCTGCAGGCCTGAGCATCTCAGGCTGGGCAAGGCAGCCCATGCTGCTGACACCCAATCCCTTGGGCTGTCAGCCTGCCCCAGGCCCTCAGATACAAAAAGATTCCGTTTCCCCAGCCGGGAGCGCTGCCAGCCAGGCCTGTCTAGGCAGACCTACCCGTGGAGAAAGCGAAGACAACCCCTGTGGGAGGTGGGGAGCTCAGCACCAGCCCTACAGTCAGCTCCCCAAGAAGCGCCCCAAACTTGGGGAAGGACAGGCCCCGAGGTGTTTCCCCTATGGACCATCTTGTTCTACCAGCAGGGGGCCCTCAGACTCGGGTGGGAAGTAGGACTCATGGAAACGTGGCTTCAGCTTCCATACCTGCCCCCTACAGACAAAAATAATAATAAAATAAACAATAATCCTTGCCTGAAGCTTCTGATCGACCTTCATGGACCTGGCAATAGCTCCCTTGTCCCTCCTAGAGGAGCCTTGGCTCCTGGCCTGGGGATTCCCATCTCTCTGACTTCACTTGCTCTGGGCAGTTGGCTCTGTGCCCTTGTTAAGGCTTGACCTCTTCTCTCTTCCTTGCTTTGCCTCTTTCACTCAGTTGCCTCATGCAGGCCTTCTCAGGGGCTCTTTCTGCAAAAGCAAGACTGGGTTCGAGAGCAGCCCTGCTGGGTCTGTGGCCCTTACCCACGTTCCATGTCCTGTCCTGGCCAGGGATCCAAGAGCCACCAGCAAATCAGGCAGAAATTAGGCACCATGGGTGCAGTGGCTCATGCCTATAATCTCAGCAACTCAGGAGGCTGAGGTGGGAGGATTGCTTGAGCCCAGGAGTTCAAGACCAGCCTGGGCAACATAGTGAGACCCTCTCTCTAAAAAAAAAAAGAGAAAGAAATGAGACTCCAGCCCATGAGGTCAGGTGTTTTCCTGACCTGGGGTGGAGGCTTCCCCAGCTCCCAGACTCCCTGTTCCATAGCAGGCACTTTCTTTGCCCCACTGGTACTGGGACTGGTTACAGCCTGGTCCCCAAGCCATGCCAGGCTCCAGGTTTCTCTCTGCCTTCTAAACAGTTCTGTCCGAACTTCTCCCTTCAACTCTCCTTTGCCCCTGCCATTCCCAAGAACCACAAGCAGTCTTAACTACCCCTCTTTCTTTTTTTTTTTGTCTTAACAGCTTTATTGAGATATAATTCACATACCAGACAATTCACCCATTTAAAGTGTAAATTCAATATTGTTTAATATATTTACAGGGATATGCAATGATCACTGCATAGAACATTTTAGTCCCTCCTAGAAGAAACCTAGTACTAACTACCCCTCTTTCTCCACATCTCCAGGAGCTGGTGGGGTCTCTCACTGTGGAATAGGTTTGCCATAGCCCTGTTTTCTTCCTCAAACTCAGAGGCATATAGAGAAGCCAAAGCTGGACAGGGTCTTTGTCAAACCTAGACCCTAACTGCGGCACAACCAGTGGCACATGCTCTGGGGCATTGCGGGGGAGGTACAGGAACCAGAGGACTCCCCCGCCCTTTGGGAGCTGAGGCTCGCTACAGAGATGAGCCAATGGCAGTGCGGGGCTGTGCACTGCAATCTGACTGCCCTGGAAAGACATTTCAAGGAAAGGCATTTAATAAAAAGAAGTCCCAAGTCTTGCACTTTAGAGACATCCACTGCCTATGCAGGGTTTGCTGCAGTGGGAGCAGGTCGGTGGCCCACAGGAAACGGCTCTGGGTCTGTGTTGACTGTGATGTGACTGATGCATTTGGAGCTGTGTCAACAAACCCAGGGTGTCAACATGAGGGAGGGGCCACGCCTTGCTAGCCTCAGTCTGGGCCAGATCACATGCTCTTGGCTGTGGGCCTGGGCACACCAGAGTACTTCCAGAAGTCAGTGGCCAGGGGTGAAAGGTTAGGAGAGGCTGGAGCTGTTTAGCCAGGAGATGAGAAGATTCAGAAGGTCAACAAGTCCCCAGATACCTAAAGGGCTTTCAAATGAAAGATTAGACAAGACTCCACAGACCTAACCAAGCCCAGCAAAGATGAAATTCAAGACAGAGAATTTTCATGCACAGATGGCAGACAGTTCAGAGTGATTGGTGGTTAAGCTGCCCAAAGCACTATGCCGCAAAGGATTCTGGGCTTGTGTCTAGGCTCATTGGGGAAGTATGTCATAATCAGTCATCACCATCTGCCGGGTGCTGACTGGGAGTTCATGCCATGAGTGTGATGTCTTTGCCACCTGCTTGAAAGTCAGCATTAGAAAGATCTTCCAAACCATTCAGGCTCTTTGAAGGTGAGCAGGTGGTCTGTATTAGGTGGTCATTTCCCAGGGCCCAAATACTCCCGTAGACCAGAGGTTCTTGATATTTTTCATGCCATGGGACTCTTTGACAGTCTGGCACAGCCTATGGACCTCTTCTTACAGTAATGTTTTAAAATGTGTAAATAAAAAGACCAAAGATTGGGTCGGGCGCAGTGGCTCACGCCTGTAATCCCAGCACTTTGGGAGGCCAATGCGGGCGGATCACTAGGTCAGGAGATCGAGACCATCCTGGCTAACACGGTGAAACACCGTCTCTACTAAAAATACAAAAAAAAAATTAGCCAGGCGTGGTGGCGGGCGCCTGTAGTCCCAGCTGCTCGGGAGGCTGAGGCAGGAGAATGGCGTGAACCTGGGAGGCGGAGCTTGCAGTGAGCCGAGATCTTGCCACTGCACTCCAGCCTGGGCGACAGAGTGAGACAAGTGAGTCTCATGCCTCAGCCTCCTGCGTAGCTGGGATTACAGGCTTGCACCACACGCCCAGCTAATTTTTGTATTTTTAGTAGAGATGGGGTTTCACCACACTGGCCCGGCTGCTCTCGAACTCCTGACGTCAAGTGATTTATCCACCTCAGCCTCCCAAAGTGCTGGGATTACAGGCGTGAGCCACTGCACCCAGCTATATAGAAATGCTTTCTACTACATTAAGTTATAAGTGGGTCTGACTACTGTAATTTTCATGAGTCATGAGTGTAAATGATACCTCACGATATATACAATGACTATAATGTGATCATGAGAGTATCTGTGATTTCTATGCATTACAGAGGCACAGACATAGTAACTTGAGGAAATGCCAAGTTAAAACTCCTTGAGGTGAGGCCAGGCGCAGTGGCTCACGCCTGTAATCCCAGCACTTTGGGAGGCTGAGGCGGGTGGATCACGAGGTCAGGAGATCGAGACCGTCCTGGCTAACACGGTGAAACCCTGTCTCTACTAAAAATACAAAAAATTAGCCGGGCGTGGTGGCGGGCACCTGTAGTCCCAGCTACTCCGGAGGCTGAGGCAGGAGAATGGTGTGAATCTGGGAGGTGGAGCTTGCAGTGAGCCGAGATCGTGCCACTGCACTCCAGCCTGAGTGACAAAGCAAGACTCCGTCTCAAAAAAAACAAAAAAACTCCTTGAGGTGAAGACTGGCCCCTTTGAGAGAGGGAGCCCCACTCTGGGGCCGAGTCACCCAGGTCTGGGCCTCTTGACATTGAGAGGTGTGAGCCTCTTCACTAGCACCAGGGCAGGATGCTGCCAGGGTCTGACCTTCCCTCTCTCTCCTACAGATGGGCGGACAATTTCACGGCTGAGGGCTGCGGAGGGAGCAAAGAGCACAGCTTCCAGCATCCCTTCCTCCAGGTATCTGGCCCTGTCCCTCCTACCTCCTGTCTCTCGGGCCTCAGACCAGGCACTCCCTCCACCCATGAGGCCA
The DNA here is from genome assembly GCF_028878055.3 of Symphalangus syndactylus. Lineage (NCBI taxonomy): Eukaryota > Metazoa > Chordata > Mammalia > Primates > Hylobatidae > Symphalangus > Symphalangus syndactylus. The sequence continues at coordinate 85,455,326 of NC_072440.2, read as the reverse complement.
GGCTGTTTCCTGACCTAGAAGTGGAGGCGTCTCCTGCTCCCGGAAGAGCCATCCACTTCTCTCTCTCCCTCCCCAGAGCAGAATCCAAGGTCTAGAAGAGGGCAAAGAGCACCATCCTATGCAAAAGTCCTGGCAAGTGGTCATGTCCTCACCACATCCAAGTCAGGACACATGGAAAACATCAACCCTAGTGACAAAAGTTGGTTCTCTATCCACTGGGAAGCCAGACCCCAATTGGGACAGGGCAGACACCATAAATGGAAGACACTATTTGTTGAACTGAGAATCAGGAGACTCAAATGTAAGCCCCAGCTCTACCAGCAACTTGCTTTGTGGCCTTACATAAGTCTTTGAGCCTCTCTTGGGTCTAGGTTTCTCCACCTGCGATTTGACTAGGGGTTGGCCTAGATGGATGGCTTTCAGAAAGGGCTCTGCACAGCCTTAGGGTTCATCAGGATGTATGGGGGCTTTGGGGCAGACCTAGGAAGCTGTCTCTAGCCTCCATGGCTGGTCCACATTTGTCTATTGTACATGTTGGGGTTCTGGGTAAGCTCTTGTTTGACAGAAGTTTGCATTAAAAAAAAATAGTTAAAGATGATCCCCAAGGTCCCTTCCAGCTCTGAAGTCCTTGGGTTTTCATCCCTGCAGGCAGTGGGCATGTTCCTGGGAGAATTCTCCTGCCTGGCTGCCTTCTACCTCCTCCGGTGCAGAGCCGCAGGGCACTCGGACTCCAGCGCAGACCCCCAGCAGCCCTTCAACCCTCTTCTTTTCCTGCCCCCAGCGCTCTGTGACATGACAGGGACCAGCCTCATGTATGTGGGTGAGTAACCAGGCCAGGCTGAGAAGGGCTCAGGGGAAGCTGTGGCTGAAGGGGCTACTGGTGAAACAGCCCCATCCCACCCGCCTCCACTTCATCCCACCAGACTTCACACGCACAGGCACGTAGGCAGGACTGATCGAGCACTTACTACGAGCTTGGCATGTGTCCATCCCCAAAGACCCCTTAGTGACAGATGGCCTTCGCCTTGGGAAGCTAACTGTCATTTGTTTCTCCTTTCCTAGCTCTGAACATGACCAGTGCCTCCAGCTTCCAGATGCTGCGGGGTGCGGTGATCATATTCACTGGCCTGTTCTCGGTGGCCTTCCTAGGCCGGAGGCTGGTGCTGAGCCAGTGGCTGGGCATCCTAGCCACCATCGCGGGGCTGGTGGTCGTGGGCCTGGCTGACCTCCTGAGCAAGCACGACAGTCAGCACAAGCTCAGCGAAGTGATCACAGGTGCGTCCAGGGACAGGGACACAAGGCTGCCCTATCCTGCCCTGTCCTCCTTGGGAGCCCAGCAAAGACTCATACAGGCTCTGCCATGTGCCATATGCCAAGCCCTGGGTGAGGTGGGTAGCTCTGGAGGTGATGGATAGAATGTAGGGAAGACTGCAAAGGGATGTGGCTCCACCAAGGATGTGTGGCAGTCTGGGCAGGGCGAGGGGCTGGCTTGTCCTTTGATATAGATGCAGACATACAAACTACTGGATTTGGGAGTGGAAAGGAACGGGTGCTTACCAAGTGCCCAGCCTGGTGCTGAGCACTGTGTGTTCATCATCACAGTGACTCCCACAGGCCCTGAAGGGATGCATCACAGCCCATTTTACAATGAAGTGACTGTCCTGGGTCACTTAGGGTCAGGATCAACCAAGAAATGTCTATCTTAAAGCCCGTTGCTTCTTGAAAGACCTGCGTCTTACCCCGTGGGGCAGCTCTTAGACACAGGCAGGCCTCTGAGGCCTCAGCCTGGTGCTGCTGGCCTGCCCCTCGGGGACCAGGGAATCAGGGACCGGCAGTGGTGACTGTGCCTGTGAACTATAGGGGGCCCTGCAGAGGTCAGGGGCTGGCATGTTCTGTCCCTGTGGCCATGCTTTCCTGGCCCCCAGCCCCAGTGCAGCCCTTTCTCATCTGGGTCCCTTCTTCCCCACAGGGGACCTGTTGATCATCATGGCCCAGATCATCGTCGCCATCCAGATGGTGCTAGAGGAGAAGTTCGTCTACAAACACAATGTGCACCCACTGCGGGCAGTTGGCACTGAGGGTGTGTGTGGGCACAGGGGCCTGGAAGGAGTGGGGCAGAAGGGAGCGTGGGGAGCTGAGCACAGAACACGGTGCCAGGGTTCACTTGTGGGGGGTGAACTTCCTGCCCCCCCTTGCCTTCCAGATGTGTTTTGACAAATCTTCTGACACCTGCTGTGCCAGGAGCTAGAGGAGACCAAGGACAGAGATGAATGAGATGCAAGGCCTTCAGAGGAGGTGACCAGCAGGAAGAAAGGGCAGTCAGTGAATTCAAACTTGGACCACTTGTGTTCAACTGATGTCTCATTGGCCATGCCTATCTGAGTCTCTCAGGACAGGGGGGGTGGCATTCGAGCTGTAAATTTCAACAGGCAGTAGTAGGAGCAACTCCAAACAGAGCAAAGGCACGGGTGGCTGGACATGAATTTGAAAACCAGTGAGGAATAATTTGAGTGTAGCCGGGTGCGGTGGCTCACGCCTGTAATCCCAGCACTTTGGGAGGCCAAAGCGGGTGGATCACCTCAGGTCAGGAGTTTGAAACCAGCCTGCCCAACATGGCAAAACCCCGTCTCTACAAAAAATACAAAAATTAGCTGGGCATGGTGGTGTATGCCTGTAGTCCCAGCTACTCAGGAGACTGAGACAGGGGAATCACTTGAACTGGGGGAGCAGAGCCTGCAGCAAGCCGAGATTGCGCCACTGCACTCCAGCCTGGGCAACAGAACGAGACTCCATCTCAAAAAATAATAATAATTTGAGTGCAGTACAGGTTTGATGTTGGGGAAATAATCAGGAATTAAGTAGGTCAGGGTCATGTCATTAGAGAACTTTACTATCAGGCAAGTAGATTTAGACTTTAAATGACAGTCAGGGAGGAATCACTGAAAGTTTTTGAGCAGGGAAGTAACTATCAAAATCATGAGATTAGCAAGATAGAGCTGTGCTTTCAAAGAATGGCCTGGGGGCTAGTGCCTGTTGGGGAGCAGCTCTTTTCTGGCCCCCAGTGAGCTGAGGGACTTAGGCAGAATGTGAATCAGCTATGTCACTGAGCATGCAGTCTACTTCCACTCATTTCTGTTTTCTAGCAAGACCTTAATGAGTGAAGCAGTGCATGGACTTACCTTCTGGCGCAAGCTCCTTGTCACAGACCAGTAACACACTGAACTAGAGAGCTGTGTTTTTCCAAACTTGTGAAAATAATGTAGTCAGTTGCAGCTGGCAGTTCTATTTTTAAATGAGTAGAATTTTTAAATATCAGAGCATTGTATACTGTAAGGGTGGTTATGTTTGTGTGTGTGTGTGTGTATGTGTGTGTGTCCATGAACCTGTGCACACGTGTACTGGGTCACAATATAAAATGTATTTCTTACTCTTGATCCAGTCAAAAAAACCCTGAGTAAAAGTGAAGGGACAGCTAGAACCCATCTAATAGGCCACAAGCTCCTGATGAGAGGCTGAGGGATGTGAAAGGAGGGAGCCGGCATGAGGACCACTGGGAGGGAATGACCCGAGATCAGAGGAGGCCAAGCCAGTGGGCTGTGCTGGGGGTCTGGGGGAAGGTGGAGAGTGTAACTGTCTCCTCTACTCCCCAGGCCTCTTTGGCTTTGTGATCCTCTCCCTGCTACTTGTGCCCATGTACTACATCCCCGCCAGCTCCTTCAGTGGAAACCCTCGTGGGACGCTGGAGGATGCATTGGACGCCTTCTGCCAGGTGGGCCGGCAGCCACTCATTGCCGTGGCACTGCTGGGCAACATCAGCAGCATTGCCTTCTTCAACTTCGCAGGCATCAGCGTCACCAAGGAACTGAGTGCCACCACCCGCATGGTCCTGGACAGCTTGCGCACCATTGTCATCTGGGCACTGAGCCTGGCACTGGGCTGGGAGGCCTTCCATGCACTGCAGATCCTTGGCTTCCTCATACTCCTTATAGGCACTGCCCTCTACAATGGGCTACACCGTCCGCTGCTGGGCCGCCTGTCCAGGGGCCGGCCCCCGGCAGAGGAGAGCGAGCAGGAGAGACTGCTGGGTGGCACCCGGACTCCCATCAATGATGCCAACTGAGGTTTCCTGGATGCCTCAGGAATCCTGCCACCCGGGTGCTCCTTCACCCTGAGACTGAGGCCACACAAGCTGGTGGGCCCCAAATGCCCTGTCCCCAAGGCCTCACCCTGTCCCCTCCCTGCAGAACCCCCAGGGCAGCTGCTGCCACAGAAGATACCAACACCCAAGTCCTCTTTTTCTCACTACAACCTGCAGGGTGGTGTTACCCAGCCCCCACAAGCCTGAGTGCAGTGGCAGACCCCAGCTCTCTGGACCCCTCCTACAGCACTAGAGCTAAATCATGAAGTTGAATTGTAGGAATTTACCACCCTGGTGTATCTGAATCATAAACTAGATTATCATAGTTATCTAGTTTATGAGTCATAAGCTAGATTTGATTCTCCAAAGAAGAAAAGTCAGTGAGCAAATTTAAACCAGAACTAAGCATTATATTTTCTTTTTTTTTTTTGAGACAGTCTCGCTCTGTCGCCCAGGCTGGAGTGCAGTGGCACGATCTTGGCTCACTACAACCTCTGCCTCCCAGGTTCAAATGATTCTCCTGCTTCAGCCTCCCGAGTAGCTGGGATTACAGGTGCATAACACCATGCCTGGGTAATTTTTGTAGAGATGGGGGTTTCACCATGTTGGCCAGGCTGGTCTCAAACTCCTGACCTCAGGTGATCTGCCTGCCTCGGCCTCCCAAAGTGCTGGGGTTACAGGTGTGAGCCACCGTGCCCAGCCATAACTAAGCATTATGTTTTCTAAAACTAAGATCCTCCCTAAACCTATCTGGAGATCTGGGTTTTAGCCCACATTCTGCCTCAAACTCACTGTAGCTCCCAGCACATTACCCAGTTGCTCTGGGTAGTAGTGTTATGCTCTGGGAAGTAGATGTTGATGTTGTGGCCTTAGTGCCTTCCGGCCCCAGCATTCCATGGGACTGTGATCTTGACCAACCTGAGAAAACAGTAACAGCCCATCCACCGGAAATACCCCTCTGCCCACGGCACCACCCTTCTGTGCTGTTTTTTTGTTTTTGTTTTTGTTTTTGTTTGTTTCTTCTTTTTGAGACAGTCTTGCTCTGTTGCCAGGCTGGAGTACAGTGGTGTGATCTCGACTCACTGCAACCTCCCCTTCCCGGGTTCAAGCAATTCCCCTGCCTCAGCCTCCTGAGTAGCTGGGACTACAGGCGTGTGTCACCACACCTGGCTAATTTTTTGCATTTTTTAGTAGAGATAGGGTTTTGCCATGTTGGCTAGGATGGTCTCGATCTCCTGACCTCATGATCCACCTGCCTCAGCCTCCCAAAGTGCTGGGATTACAGGCATGAGCCACCATGCCCAGCCCTTTTTTTTTTTTTTTTAAGAGACAGGGTCTTGCTGTGTCACCCAGGCACATCTTACTGCAGCCTTGAACTCCTGGGATCAATCAGTCCTCCTGCCTCAGCCTCCTGAGTAGCTAAGACTAACAGGTATGTACCACCATGCCTGGTTTATTGTTTTATTTTTTTGCAGAGATGGGTCTCACTGTGTTGCCCAGGCTGATCTCAAACTCCTAGCCTCAAGCGATCCTCCCATCTCAGCCTCCCAAAGTGCTGGGATTACAGGCCTGAGCCACCACACCTTGGCAACAGAGTGAGACCTGTCCCTGTTTTCCTGCTCTTACTCTCACCTCCGAGGCCTCCTCTGCCTGGGAGAGATTGCAGGGAAATTCCAGGCAGCCCTTGTCAATTGTTTTTATGAATTCTTTACCTGCTCCTTTAAAGACAAGGAAACTGGGGCCCAAAGTTCTAAGTTGTTTGGCAAATGGAGTCTCCTACTCTCAGTTCCTGCAAGGACCTGGGGGACCCCCAGGTCCAGCAGCCACATGATTCTGTAGCAGACTGGGACTTAGAGCACATCTGGATCTCAGCCCCACCCCTGGCAACCTGCCTGCCTAGAGAACCCCCAAGATGACAGACTTCCCAGGATTCTGCCATTTAGAGTAATTCTGGTATCCTGGGTGTTGCGTTAAGTTGCTTAACTTTCATTCTGTCTTACGATAGCCTTCAGAGGTGGGAACAGATGAAGAAACCATGCCCCAGAGAAAGTTAAGTGACTTCCTCTTTATGGAGCCAGTATTCCAACCTAGGTTTACCTGATACCAGACCTGTGGCCCCACCTCCCATGCAGGTCTCTGTGGGGTCTTTGGGATGGATCTTCTAGGGCTGGGCTGGAAGCCTCATGTACTGTTGTCCTCTAGGTAACCACCCTGAAGAGAAGGGGTGGCATCAGGAACCGCAGGGAACCGAGCAGACTTTGGTCCAGTGCTGCTCCTTGGAACAGTTGAGTGCAGCCTTAAACCATTCTCCTGGGCAGCTCAGTCATAAAACACTGAATGCCTGCCTTAAAATAGCCTCTGAGGGAAGGGACCTGTTGACAAGTGAAGCCCTCAGGTTGTATGGGATTCCAGCAGGTTATTACAGCTTGTGGGGGAAGGGAGGGTCCATTCCACCAGCTTTGAATCCCAGGGTCCCTTCAGCTTCTCTCGGCCACAGTGTCTGTCCCAGGAAGAAGCAAATGGACAGTGAGGATGATGGAGAGACTACAGCTGCCTTGTCTAAAACCTGGGATCTTAAGAGTGTTATTTTGGCTTTATTTTTTAAAAAAAAGAAAAGGAAAATTAGCAATCCATTCTCGCATTGCTATAAAGAAATACCTGAGACTGGGTAATTTAATTTATAAAGAAAAGAGGTTTAATTGGCTCACAGTTCTGCAGGCTACACAGGAAGCATAGCAGTGTCTGCTTCCCCTTTGCCTTCCACTGTGATTGTAAGTTTCCTGAGGCCTCCTCAGAAGCAGATGGAGGAGGTGCCACACACTTTTTAAACAACCAGATCTCACAAGGACACTCTCAAGAGGACAGTACCAAGTGGAATGCTGTTAAACCATTCATGAGAAATTGATCCCCATGATCCAGTCACCTCCCACTAGGCCCCACCTCCAAGACTGGGGATTACATTTCAATATGAGATTTGGGTGGGGACACATCCAAACTATATCAGCAGTATTGGACATTTTTCATGAAAGAGAAGGGGCACAAGAGGGTGTCTGGAGCTAGCCTCTAGAATATTGGTGTGGAAAATCTAATGTTTGAAAAGCATACCAATTGCCTAGTCTTCCATTCATTGTTCTAATGAAGAAACCCAAAAAGCAGAAGGAACCTCCCAAGGGTCACACAGCCAGTTACAGGCAAAAGTCAGATGTCCTGGTTCTCAGTCCTTGCCTGTCCCATTCTGCCACAGATACTGCAGCCAGAGGGCAGGCATGGTGACTCAGGCCTGTAATCCCAGCACTTTGGGAGGCCGAGGTGGGCGGGTCACCTGAGGTCAGAAGTTCGAGACCATCCTGGCCAGCATAGCGAAACCCTGTCTCTACTAAACATACAAGAATTAGCTGGGCATGGTGACACAAGCCTGTAATCTCAGCTACTCGGGAGGCTGAGGCAGGAGAATCGCTTGAACCCAGGAGGCGGAGTTTGCAGTGAGCCAAGATCATGCCGCCGCACTCCAGCCTGCATGACAGTGAGACTCAGTCTCAAAAAAGAAAAAAAAGCTTAAGAATAAAGATATAAAGAAAAAATGTTTTTGTATACTTGCACAGTGTGTTTTAAGCTAAGTGTTTGTTTAACAGAGTCAGATTTTACAGTTAAAAAGCTTATAAAGTTAAAATGGTACATTAAGCTAAGGTTAATTTATTACTGAAGAAGGAAAATTTTTCTTTTTAGAGACAGAGTTTTGCTCTGTTGTTGTCACTGGGGTGCAGTGGCATGATGCTATCTCACTGTAGCCTTAGACCCCTGGGCTCAAGCGATCCTCCTGCCTCAGCCTCCCGAGTAGCTGGCACTACAGGCATGCACCACCATGCCCAGCTACTTTTTTTTATTTTCTGCGGAGATGGGGTCTCACCACATTGCCCAGACTGATCTCAAACTACTGGGCTCAAACAATGCTCCTGCCTTGGCCTTCCAAAATGTTAGGATTACAGGGGTGAGCCAGTGTACCCAGCCCATTTTTTGTACTTTTTTTTTTTACTGTACCTTTTCTAGGTTAGATATGTTTGATACACAAATACCATTGCGTTACAGTTGCCTACAGTATTCAGTACAGGAACATGCTGCACAGGTTTGTAGCCTAGGAGCAATAGGCTATACCATATAGCCAAGGTGTGTAATACACTATACCATCTAGGTTTGTGTAAGTGCACAATGATTTTTGTGCTTTATGATTGCACAATGACAAAATCGTCTAACACATTTCGCAGAGGATATCCCCATTGTTAAGCATGGGAACTATATAATGCCTTTATTATATATACATGACTATATAATAAGGGCTATATGATAAGCTAGAGTTACCAGGGCAGTACAAAATGTTTTTTAAAAGATTAGCCAAGTGGCAGGGCGTGGTGGCTCATGCCTGTAATCCCAGCACTTTGGGAGGCCAAGGTGGGTGGATCACGAGGTCAGGAGATCAAGACCATCCCAGCCAACTTGGTGAAACCCTGTCTCTACTAAAATACGCAAAAAAAAAATTAGCCGGGCGTGGTGGCACACGCCTGTAGTACTAGCTACTTGGGAGGCTGAGGCAGGGGAATCGCTTGAACCCGGGAGGCGGAGGTTGCAGTGAGTGGAGGTTGCACCACTGTACTCCAGGCTGGTGACAAAGTGAGACTCCATCTCAAAAAAAAAAAAAAAATTAGCCAAGTGTGATGGTACATTCCTGTTAGTCCCAGCTACTCAGGAGGCTGAAGTGGGAGGATTGCATGAGTCCAGCAGTTCAAGGCTGCAGTTAGCTGTGATTGCACCACTATACTCCAGCCTAGACAATAGTGCAAGACCCTGTTGGGGGGAATATACATATACACACACACACACACACACAACATAGAATTTACCATTTTAACCAGTTTTAAGTGTACAGTTCAGTGGCATTAAGCACATTCACAGTGTTGTGCAACCATCACCACCATCCATATCCAGAATTTTTCATCTTCTCAAACTAAAACTCTCCACCTATTAAATACTAATTCCCCATTCCTCCCCTACTCGCTGGCAACCACCATTTTACTTTCTGTATGAGTTCGATTATTCCAGGTACCTCATACAGTATTTGCCCTTTTTTTTTTTAATTTTTGGAGACAGAGTCTTGCTCTGTTGTCCAGGCTGGAGTGTAGTGGCACAATCTCAGCTCACCGCAACCCTCCCCTCCCAGGTTCAAGCAATTCTCCTGCCTCAGCCTCCCCAGTAGCTGGGACTACAGGCGCGTGCCACCACACCCGGCTAATTTTTTGTATTTTTAGTAGAAGCGGGTTTTCACCATGTTAGCGAGGATGGTCTCAATCTCCTGACCTCATGATCCGCTGGCCTCGGCCTCCCAAAGTGCTGGGATTATACAGGCATGAGCCACCACACCCGGCGTTGTCCTTTTTTTTTTGAGACAGGTCCCACTCTGTCGCCCAGGCTGGAGTGCAGTGGCACAATCATGGCTCAGTTCAGCCTCAACCTCCTGGACCAGCAATCCTCCCACCTCAGCCTCCTGAGTAGCTGGGGCGACAGGCATACACCTCCACGCCCGGGCTAATTTTTTTGTGTGTGTATCTTTGGTAGAGGTGGGGTTTCTTCTTTCTTCCTTCTCCTCCCTCTCCTTCTCTCTCTTTTTTTTTTTTTTTTTTTCTTTGAGACAGAGTCTCACTCTTGTTGCCTAGGCTGGAGTGCTGTGGCATGATCTCGGCTCACTGCAACCTCCACCTTTCGGGTTCAAGCAATTCTGCCTCAGCCTCCTGAGTAGCTGGGATTACAGGCGTGCGCCACAACACCTGGCTAATTTTTGTATTTTTAGTAGAGACGGGGTATCGCCATGTTGGCCATGCTGGTCTTGAACTCCTGACCTCGGGTGATCCGCCCGCCTCGGCCTCCCAGAGTCCTGGGATTACAGGCGTGAGCTACCACTCTCGGCAAGATGGGGTTTCGCCATGTTGGCCAGGTTGGACGCGAACTCGAACTCGAACTCAGGGGTTCCGAACAACTTGGTCTCCCAAAGCGCTGGGATTAGAGGCGTGAGCCACAGCACCCCGGCCCAGCATTTGTACCTTGGTGGACTGCCTTATTTCACTTAGCATAACGTCCTCAAGGTTCATCTGTGTTGCAGCAGGTGTGGGAATTCCCTTCCTTTTAAAGGCTGAATAACATTGTGGTTTACACCCCATTTTGTTTATCCATTCATCTGTTGGTGGGCATTCAGGCTGTTTCTGCCTTCGGGCTGTTGTGAAGAATGCCGCTATCAACATGGGTGTGAGAATATCTGTTCAAGTCCCTGGCTATATTTAAATTCTTTTGGATATTTATCCAGAAGTGGAATTACTGGATCATCTGGTAATTCTATTTTTGATTTTTTGAGGAACCACCAATACTATTTTTCACAGCAGCCGCAGCATTTTACACTCCCACCAGCAATGCACAAGGGTTCCATGAAATCACTAAATTTTATAACTAACATTTTTCCTGATTACAGTACATGTTCACTGTAGAACATTTAGAAAATGTAAGAAATAAAATTTAGAAAATTAAAATTCCCCTTACTCTACATGCCGGGACATGACTTGAATTTTTATTATCCCCAACAAAGGGAAGAGATCATTTTTCTGGGACGATTGCGTTGCTATAGTGCCGAGGCCTGCCCTGCCCGGAACTCATCCTCAAAGCCCCGCCGATCCCGCCGTCCCCGCGACCCCAAGCGTCAGCAAAGTTCCTGCAGTTGAACTGGCTTCTGAGTGTATCTGTGGATAGTTCCTGGAAGGGTCGCAGATACGACATGGGGTTGTCACATTCTCTATGGGTCTGTTTCCTCATCTTTAAAAACCATCTCTGCGTTGCTAGGGCAAAGCATAAAATGTTTGAGGAAAGCGACTTGTCTAGAAAAGCACGTTCTACAAACACACCATCCACGTTCCAAACTGAGCTTCGGTGTTTTGACTGGAGGGCACCTGAGGATGTCAGTACGGTCCCTCAAAGACCAGCAACCAGATTGGCAAGCAGGGGGCAGGAGAATTTCCCGCCACCTCTTCTTTAGGCGTCTATTGGTTGATTTTACCGTCAGTCTCCCCTATCCTCCTATCACCGCCGCTATTTGTTTCTCGGTGCATGCTCTCATTGGCCCTACCTGCAGTCGCTCTACGTAAGGGGCGTTCCAGAGTCAGCCACTGGGAGTCGCTGGATTCGTGTTTTAAAAAACGCCGGCCGTGAAGTGGGCGGGGCGAAAGATTTGAACTAGAGCGGCGCGGACTGCGGCCAAGCACCGGCTCCTGTGAGGCTCGCGGCCCAGCGTTCTCTGGGCTCCCCAGAAGCCAGCCTTTCGCTCCCGGACCAGGCAGCCCGAGCAGGAGCCGTGGGGCCTGGCACCAGCACCCTCCGCGGCGTGCCATGGGCCCGCGCCGCCGGATCCGCAAGCCCGAGGCCCCGAGGAGGCGCAGCCCGAGCCCGACCCCCGGCCCCTCCCGGCGGGGCCCCTCCTTAGGTAACCGGCCGCGGCCCCATCTCGTAGAGGAGAAAACCGAGGCTCGCAGGCGGAGCCCGGTTCTCCCGAGTCCCGATCCCGTGGCCTTCCCTGCTGGGGGACGACGCGGTTCCGCCGTCCGGCATCCGCTCCGGGCACGGGCGGTGCCAGCCCTGTGAGGGACTGGAGCAGGCGGTTCCGAAAGCGGGAAGGGACCGGCGTAGCCACTTGGCTCCTAACGCCGTCTTCTTGTTAGGACTAGTGGTTATCCAGCGCCCACCGCCCACTGCCAACCAGGCATTGCCTCCCGCTGTTCGTGCGTTATCTTCAGCTTCATATCGTGCCCATTTTACAGCTAATGAGAAAGCCGAGGCACAGGCCAGAGAGCTTGAGCAGAGTCACACAACTTGTTGTTCTGGCGGACACGGGATTTCCAATCCTCTGTGCACTTCCAATACTTTTGTGCATTTTTAAATTGCAAAAGTATTGACTGCTTTCGGTGACGATTTCAAACAGGAGTCCTCTTAGGAGGTGTCTTTCAGGTTTTTTTTTTCCTTCCGGGAGAGGCTGTTAGGCCTTGAACCGAGGCCCTCTGCACTGCTCACTCTGTTGCCTTCCAGAGCTTGTGTCCGGGGAAAGGGGCCGAAGTCTGTGTCTTCATTGCCTGTATGGTGAGCTGGTGGATGGGAGACCCAAGGGCAGGAGGAGGCAGATGCCTGTATGCTACACGGTGGCAACAGCTGCTTTACTTATCTCTTAACTCTTGCTAAGTAGCTATGAGGAAGATGGGAAGTGTATTGTAGTTTCTTTGTTTCATTGTTTTTTGTAGAGACTGGGTCTCCCTATGTTACCCAGGCTGGTCTCAAACTCCTGGCCTCAAGTGATCCTCCTGCCTGGGCCTCCCAAAGTGCTGGGATTACAGGCATGAGCCACTGTGCCTATAAGCTTTTTGGTTTTTTGTGTTTTTTTGAGACCCTCGCCCAGGTTGGAGTGCAGTGATGCCACGAGGGTTCACTGCAGCCTCAACTTCCCAGGCTCAGGTGCTTCTCCCATCTCAGCCTCCCAAGTAGCTGGGACTACAGGCATATGCCACCATGCCGGCTAATTTTTTGTATTTTTAGTAGAGATGGGATTTTGCCATGTTGCCTAGGCCGGAGTAGGTTGTTTCTAGATGTTGCTGTTGCGAATGGGATTTTTTTTCTTTCCCAAAACACGAGCATTTAACCTTTGCTTCCAGCCAACTTGCTGAATTCTCATTCATCCTAGTCTTTTTTAGTTGCTTCGGTTGGAATTTTTAAGTAGACTATTATGTCATCTGCAAATAACTTTTGAATCTTCCATTTTCGTTTCCACACATTTTATTTATTATTGTATGGTATTAGTAAGGCCCTGAGACTCACTAAGAGTGGTGTTTTGGCCATCTTTGTCTTGTTTGTAATTTTAACAGGAATATTAAGTATAATGTTTGCTGTTGCTTTCCAAGGTAGAAGCATCCTTCTACTCCTGGTTAAATGGAAGGTTTATCTCAAATGGGCAGTCAACACTTCTTGGCAGTCCTACCACCTTTGTCTGGTATTCTTTCTTCAATTTTATTTTTTTTATTTTTATTTTATTTATTTATTTATTTATTTTTGAGACGGAGTCTCGCTCTGTCACCCAGGCTGGAGTGCAGTGGCGCGATCTCAGCTCACTGCAAGCTCCGCCTCCCGGGTTCACGCCATTCTCCTGCCTCAGCCTCTCCGAGTAGCTGGGACTACAGGCGCCCGCCACCACGCCCGGCTAATTTTTTGTATTTTTAGTAGAGACGGGGTTTCACCGTGGTCTCGATCTCCTGACCTCGCGATCCGACCGCCTCGGCCTCCCAAAGTGCTGGGATTACAAGCGTGAGCCACCGCGCCCGGCCTCTTTCTTCAATTTTAGAGACAGAGTCTCACTCTTGTCGTCCAGGCTGTAGTGCAGTGGTGCTATCTTGGCTCATTGCAGCCTTGACCTCCTGGGCTCATGCAGTCCTCCTGCTTCAGCCTGACAGGCGTGCACCACCATGCTTGACTATTTTTAAACCTTTTTTATAGAGACAAATTGTTTTGTCTCTACAAAACAAAAAAAAACAGCCATCGTGCCTGGCGTTTGTCTGAAATTCTTGCTTTTCCATTCTCCCCATGACTATTTCATACCTTTTTCTCCCTCCTCTACTTCCTACAGCTCCATTCCCCCCACTCACTCTTAGCCAATAATGGCCTTGACTAGGTGTCCCCCTTCCTATCAAAGCCCTTCCTTCTACATGGGGTCTTGGTCATATCCTTCTTTCACCTACAAAGGAGCTTTCTACCTGTGCTTAGATAAATCCAGACACTTCACACTGGCATTGGCACATGTGCTCTAGTATTTATGATCTTTTGTTTTGTTTTGTTTTGTTTTTGTTTTTGTTTTTGTTTTTGTTTTTGAGACGGAGTTTCCCTCTTGTTGCCCAGACGGGAGAGCAACGGCATGATCTCGGCTCACTGCAACCTCCACCTCCCGGGTTCAAGCGATTCTCCTGCCTCAGCCTCCTGAGTAGCTAGGATTACAGGCATGCATCACCACATCCGGCTAATTTTGTATTTTTAGTAGAGACGGGGTTTCACCATGTTGGTCAGGCTGGTCTCCAACTGCCAACCTCAAGTGATCCGCCCACCTTGGCCTCCCAGAGTGCCAGGATTAGCCGGGCCGTATTTACGATCTTAAGAGAAAGGGCAGGAGTGTTTCCTTGACCCCACATTCTCACTTCCCTATACCTCCCATTTCTCTCTACTTCCCTTCATAGCTCTCCTTTTAAAATAGCCAGACTTGTTAGGTCCACATACATTGCGTCTGATTCCTCCCTTCCTAGTGACCCTACAACTCACTCCAATCTGACTCCCCACAACCACTACCCCCACTTCTAATCTGCTTGAACTACCCCTGTCAGGGTCACTAGCACCTTTTGTAGTGCCAAATCCAGTAGGCGGGTCTGTGTTCTTACTGTGTCTCAGAAGTATTTGATGCAGTGGGCCTCTTTCTCCTTGAAGCGTTCTGTTCCCTTGGCTTCCATGCCACTGTGCACTCTGGCAGTTCTGCTTAGTGTTCTCTACTGCCTGTGCTGCCTCCCTCGGCTCCTTGATGTTGGACTTCCTTGACATCCTTTTCCTTTCTACCCCCTCCCTAGATGGTCTCATCTCCGTGGCTCTAAATCCCACGCATACATTGACAGCTCTCAAATTTATGTATACTTGGATCTCTCCTCTGACCCCAGATACCTATATTTAACTGCCTTTCTACCTGAAGGCTCTTGGTTATGTTAAACTTAACACACCCAAAACTGAACTTTTGGTTACTCCCCTCCAGCCTCTTCATCCTCAGTTTCCCCATTTCAGTAAATGGCACAACTACTCACCAAGCTGTTCAAACCACAAGCCTGGAAGACCCCCATTTCCAATACAAATGCAGGTCCAGATAATTCTACTTCCAAACTGCATCCTTAATCACTCCATTTTCACCATCTCTGCTCCCACTAGCCTAGTCCAAGCTACCAGCAGCTCTCAAGAGCAACTGTGAGAGCCTCCTAATCAGCTGCCACTCCACTTCCACTCTGTCCCTTTCTACTTCTTTCCTTACACAGTAGCTGGAATGAACTTCCACATCTCTATCCTGCATAAAACTCTTCCCTGGCTTCCTATTACATTAGGGTTAAATTCCATCTCCTCATGTTGGCATTTCAAGACCCAACTACTAAATTTTTGATCCCAGTTCTTTTCCATGATCTCTCTAATTGGTTACTTTTCATAACCACTTGTTCTTGGGTCATGGTTTCATATCTCTGTTACCTCTCTGAGGTTATTATCCATTTTTCTCTCAAAGTTTCTATCTCTTTTCTCTATTAACTCAATTTCCTCTGGTATTGGTTATTTTGTTTGTTGAGTTTGGTTCCTTTCTTTCATGGTATTGGCCTTCTTAAATTGTTGGGTGATCTTTAGTTGTGTTCATCTTCACATTTTCTGTGAACGCTATGTCTTGTTTATTTTATTTATTTATTTATTTATTTTTGTTTGAGACAGAGTCTCACTCTTGTTGCCCAGGCTGGAGTACAATGGTGCAAGCTCGGCTCACTGCAACCTCCATCTCCTGGGTTCAAGCAATTCTCCTGCCTCAGCCTCCCAAGTAGCTGGGATTACAGGTGCCCGCCACCATGCCTGGCTAATTTTTGTAATTTTAGTAGAGATGGGTTTCTCCATGTTCATCAGGCTGGTCTCAAACTCCTGACCTCAGGTGATTGACCCACCTCAGCCTCCCAAAGTGCTGGGATTACAGGTGTGAGCCACTGCACCCAGCCCTATGTCTGTTTATTAAAGACTGCCTCCAGTGACTGGATTGCCAACTGGTGGTGGGGAGGGAGGGAGGTGTCAGTAGTTGTCTCCTGGGTATGGGTCTTCACTGTTTTAAATGTCATCAGTCTCCTGGACACTGCCCTGTTTCATTGGCCTATGTTCTCTAGCCTCACCCAGGGATGGTCTCCTCTGCTGGCTGCCTGGCACAGGCCATATCTGGATTGTCTCACCTACCCTACTTGCTCTTGCAGCTCTTCTAACACTTTGTGATTAGTTTATTGTATTAAATGCCTTCTATTGAACTTGGTGTAGAGTCTCTTTTCTTGGCTGGATCCTGAATAACATTTCTGAAACAATTTTATCCTTCAAAATGTTATTTTTGTATTTTATTTGTTTGTTCAACTTATCAGAGGTTCACTCATCTTGATCCTTGGTTGTAATTATGGAACAACTGTGTTTTTTTTTCTTTAACTTTCATTTTCACTAACTTATTATCTAATATTTCTTTTGTTCTGTCTTGTTTTGGTTTACTTTAATAACTCTCTAATACTTAATTTGACTGCTTAGCTCAGATACCTTTTAGTGTTCTTGTTTTCTAATAGGAACATTTTTAGGCTACGCATTTTCCTCTAGTACTATTTTGGCTGTGTCTCATAAGTTTTGGGATATGGGCTTTTTATTGTTATTCATTTCTAAATAGTCTAATTTCAATTAAGTTTCCTCTTCAACACAGGGTTAGTTAGAAGAAACTGGTTTTTGCTTCATGAATTTTTAATTTCCAATTAGAGAATTTGGCTTTTTTGATTTCTACTTTTGGGAATGTTTTTAAAATTATTTTCTTTTTTGTTCTTGTTGGAACCAGGATTTGAGCCAAAGGCTCTGTCTCCACAGCCCAGGTGCCTGACACTGACACTGAGTTAGGCCACTCCTTACACAGGTCTCAGCTTGGCCACTAATGAGGGCTGGCCAACCATCTTCACCTCACTGGGCCTCAGGATGATCAAGACAAGGGAATTGTACTAGTCTCTCAGATTCTTTCCAGCTGTAAAAAAACAAACCAACAAAAAATCTAAAAACAAAATAACTGAGCTTCCAATCTAGGTAGGAAAGATCTAAGACTTGTACAAAGTCCTGCAAAGCCCAGAGGAGGGCGGTCACCCATCTGTTTGGAAGGATCAGGATTCGGGAAAGGCTTCATGGAAGAGTTAGCATTTAAAATCAACCGCAGAGGATCATTCACTCATTCATTTAACAAATATTTATTTAGCACCTATCTGCCATTTTCTAGTTGCTGAAGATAGCAGCAAAATGACTATATATCAGGTTGGTGCAAAAGTAATTGTGGTTTTTGCCATAACTGCAATGACTTTTGCAGCAACCTAATAAAACAGACAAAAATCCCTGCTCTGTGGAGTGTAGGCACATAGATACAGTCTAGCGATTTGACAGCTTACCTGACTCAGCCAAGCTACGAGGCACCACCTATTTTCCATTGAACTTTACCTTTCTTTTGCTCAGGCGCTTCCTCCCGTCAACACGGTTGGCGGAGACAAGGTTGGCTAAAGGAGATTCGAAAGCTTCAGAAGAGCACACACCTCTTGATAAGGAAGCTCCCCTTCAGCCGCCTGGTGAGCTCTGGGAGCTTCCCACCAACCCCTATGCCACCCTCCTTTTTTAAAATTTTTCCAGGTATTAGGGACCCTATTGTCTCTTAACTAAATAGCCAAGGGACCTCTTCTGTAACCTGGTAGGGGAATCTTTTCTGAAAACATGAGCCCTCCAAGAGCACCTTATAATTTTTTATGGAATTGATTTCTAACCCCTACTACCTTTTTAAAACTGTAGTTTTTGACTGTATAAATAGGAACTCTCTCGTTTGTCCACCTTAGATCCCTTTTCCTATCCTGGGAGATTGCCTCCCATCACCCAATTACTGGTGATTTCCCCATCACCAGTAAGAGATCCGCCAGTTCCTAAGCTCCCAGGAGTCAACACCTGCTCCTAATTGGGTCCTAAGATTAAGGGCCAGGAAAAAATAATGGAAAGGAGGATTCACTGGAACTCATGGAGAGCATCATTGTCCCTTGAATCTCTCTTCTGTTACTCCCTACTCCTACTCCTCCCCTTCCCCACTCCTTCACAGGCAAGAGAAATATGTGTTAAATTCACACGTGGTGTGGACTTCAATTGGCAAGCCCAGGCCCTATTGGCCCTACAAGAGGTAAGAAGGCACCAAGGCACAATTGGGTGAGGGCTGAGTGGGAGAAAGAGGCAGCCTAGAATTCTCCAATGCTGACTGGAGTGTCACATGCTGAATCTGACCTCTTGAAAAGAACAACGAGGTAACCCCTGAGGGTTTGGAGGCTGGATTCTGTGTGGTGACAGCAGAATTCCCTAGCAAAGTTCAGTCTCATTCGTGAACAGTTTCCTACAATCCTTTGAGCCCTCAGAAATTAAGTTTAGCAGGTCTCCAAGAAAAAGCAGCCCATGGCTCATCATCTGTGTCCATCTTTTTCTCTTTCTGTCTCCAGGCAGCAGAAGCATTTCTAGTTCATCTCTTTGAGGATGCCTATCTCCTCACCT
This sequence comes from Symphalangus syndactylus, assembly GCF_028878055.3. Taxonomy (NCBI): domain Eukaryota; kingdom Metazoa; phylum Chordata; class Mammalia; order Primates; family Hylobatidae; genus Symphalangus; species Symphalangus syndactylus. The sequence continues at coordinate 85,436,770 of NC_072440.2, read as the reverse complement.
TACATGCCGGCCGAGTTACTCTCTTCCCAAAGGATGTGCAACTGGCCAGGAGGATCCGGGGCCTTGAGGAGGGACTCGGCTGAGCTCCTGCACCCAGTGTTTCTGTCAGTCTTTCCTGCTCAGCCAGGGGGTAAGCTCATCCTCTTTCACAGGACTGGGGCTGGAATTTCTCAAGGAATTTCCTTTCTCCATCCATAGTGCTTGCCACCTCGCCTTCCCTTTGTTCTCCAGTAAAGGTTTGATCTAGTTTTGACTGCCTGGGACTGTGTGGTTTGTGCCCTTTTGTACAATGTTAGATAAAAGATATCTTTCTATTAAATAATGACCAGATGACCCCAATTTCTTTTGGTTGTTATTGTTGTTTTATTTTTATAAGACAGGGTCTCTGTCATCAGTGGTGCCATCGTGGCTCACTGCAGCTCCTGCCTTGGCCTCCCAAAGTGTTGAAATTACAAGAATCAGATGACCTCATTTGGATTAAGAGAAAACTTTCTAATAAACTTTCTGATAAAAGAGAAAACTTTCCAATAAAAACTTTCTCTTTTTTGATTAAGAGAAAGTTTTCTTACTTTTGAAAATGGCTTGTTAGTAAGTGTGCTTCCTTAATTTCAGGGATGATACCGAGGACTCTCCAGAGCCATGACTAGATCCAATGGATTCTGCGATGCTGTCTGGACTTTGCTGTCTCTGAACAGTATGTGTGCGTTGCTTTAAGCATTTTTTTTTTTTTGAGGAGTAGACTGCATGACTTTCCTCTGTAACAGAGGTAATATATGAGACAATCAACACTGTTCCAAAGGCCTGAAAATAATTTTCAGATAAAGAGACTCCAAGGTTGACTTTAGTTTGTGAGTTACTCATGTGACTATTTGAGGGTTTTGAAAACATCAGATTTGCTGTGGTATGGGAGAAAAGGATATGTACTTATTATTTTAGCTCTTTCTGTAATATTTACATTTTTTACCATCTGTACATTTGTACTTTTATTTTACACATAAGGGAAAAAATAAGACCACTTTGAGCAGTTGCCTGGAAGGCTGGGCATTTCCAGCATATAGACCTCTGCCCTTCAGAGTAGCCTCACCATTAGTGGCAGCATCAAGTAACTGAGTGGACTGTGCTTGTCAACAGATGTGTAGCTTTTCAGAAACTTAATTGGGGATGAATAGAAAATCTGTAAGCTTTGATGTTCTGGTTCCTTCTAGTAAATTCCTGTCAAAATCAATTCAGAAATTCTAACTTGGAGAATTTAACATTTTACTCTTGTAAATCATAGAAGATGTATCATATCAGTTCAGGATTTTAAAGTACCTTTCGATGCTTTTACAGGTATTTTTGTAGTTTCTTTGTAGAGAGATAATAAAAATCAAAATAATTATTTAATGAAAATGGACTTACTGTTACAGCATAGAGATTTATACTGTACTTTTTATGTGTTAACAATAAGTTCTTTATTTGTTTGCAAACAGCCACAATTTAAACAAGATAATTAAGGGAGGTGGTTTTGCCTCTGGTGGAGTAGAGTATGACCAGATGAAAACCTTGCCCTTCTGTTGTAACTGAAAGCAATTTAAAAGATTTCCAGAGACATGGGAAGTGTCACCCAAAGATCTGTATGTGGTGAAAATGATTAGTGAGGGCAGACTACTAATAATGATGTGTCAGTCAACTGAGTTCAGAGACAGATTAAAGAGATGCACCAAGTTCTACTGTTTAATAATTTTTTTTTTCCTGAGACGGAGTCTCTCTCTGTCGCCCAGGCTGGAGTGCAGTAGCGCAATCTCAGCTCACTGCGAGCACCGCCGCCTGGGTTCAAACGATTCTCCTGTCTCAGCCTCCTTAGTAGCTGGGATTACAGGCATCCACCATCATGCCTGGCTAATTTTTGTATTTTTGTAGAGACAGGGTTTCACCATGTTGGCCAGGCTGGTCTTGAACTCCTGACCTCAAGTGATCTGTCCGCCTCGGCCTCCCAAAGTGCTGGGATTACAGGCATGAGCCACGACACCCAGCCTGTTTAATAAATTTTAAGCCTTTGGAAAAATCTCTTCCTGTTTAACATCAGCTTATTTTTATGCAGGCATTTGAATAAAGCTTATCTAGCCACAAATATATTTAATGTTCTTGTCAGTGTCATTAGTTAGAAGAGTATAATCTTCCTCTAGTTTTCTTTAAACTGACACTTCTCAGCTCTCTTGAAATTGTATTAACCGATATACTGCTGCAATACATGTACATCACATTCAAATGCCAGGCAGGATGCGGGCTCTCAGCACCACATAATATTTATATGATAACATGAGAATAAGTGGTTTACATCATGATATTGTTACAGTTTACTATAAATTTTGAGCACTTATGATGTTGTTGGGTTTTTTGTGTTTTGTTTTTCCCAGATGGAGTCTTGCTCTGTCGCCCAGCTGGAGTGCAGTGGCGTGATCTTGGCTCACTGGAACCTCTGCCTCCCGGGTTCAAGCAATTCTCCTGCTTCAGTCTCCCAAGTAGCTGGGATTACAGGCCCACGCCACCACGCCCAGCTAATTTTTGTATTTTTAGTAGAGGTGGGGTTTCACCATGTTGGCCAGGCTGGTCTCGAACTCCTGACCTCGTGATCCACCCGCCTCGGCCTCCCAAAGTGTTGGGATTACAGGCGTGAGCCACTGTACCTGGCTCGGTTTTGGTTTTATGTATTCTTTTATTATTATTTTTAAATTTTTAATTTAATTTTATTTTTTGTAGGGGCAAGGCTTTGCCGTGTTGCCTAAGCTGGTTTCGAACTCCTGAACTCAAGCAATCTGCTTGACTCAGTCTCCCAGAGTGCTGGGATTACAGGTGTGAGCCACCAGGCCTGGCCATATTTATTTTTGAGAGAAAGGGGGGTCTCGCTCTGTCACCCAGGCTGGGATGCAGTGGAGCAATCATAGCTCGTTGCAGCCTCAAACTCCTGGGCTCAAGCAATCCTCCCACCTCGCCCTCCCAAGTGTCTTGAACTATAGATGCTCACCACCACGCCCCTGTTTTATTTTTTTATTTTGTTTTTCCCTACTTTCAGGGTGATTTCATCAACATTCTTTTCTAATCTTTCAATTGAATTTTTTATTTCTGATTTCATGTTTTTAATATCCAATTAACTCCTTATTTTGGGAATGTTTCTTTTTTATAGTATTCCAGTCAGTCAGCATTCACTTAAAAAAAAAAAAAAACAGAAATAACTCCAGATATTTTAAGCAAAAAGGGATTTGGTGGAAGGGGTTGGCTATAGTAATGTCAGGAAGGCTGGATGAGCCAAAGAGAAGAGGATGCTGCCCAAAGATCAGGAAGCTCCCAGTGCCCACCCCTACTGCTGCTCTGCTGGAAGCATATCCCTGCCACCATTGCATTGAACTGTACCACTGTCGCTGAGCAAAGTCAGGATCCCCAGCTCTGACCATTGTATCATGCCTGGCTGGCTCTGCAATGTCATTTTGATGTGTCTTCCGTATGGATTTCTTTTTTTTTTTTTTTTTTTTTTTTTTTTTTGAGTCAGAGTCTTGCTCTGTCACCCAGGCTGGAGTGCAGTGGTGCGATCTCCAACTTTTTCAGTTTTCTTTGATAGGAGAGTGGTCCAAATGACCTTTTCTACCATTACTGGAAGTTGAAGTTTGATGTGTCTCTTGATATTCTCATACTCATCATTACTTTAGTATGTAGTTATTGCCATTAAAATAAAACAAAAATAAATGTATTCAACATCAAACATAACACATGCTGTCATATGTAACAATCAAGACTCTCAATTGCAAGTTTGGGGACCCCAACTCAAACTGACTTAAGAGGAGAAGGTTCATGTAACTGAAAAGCCCAGAGGCATTTCTGGTTTTGCTACAGTCAAATCAAAGGGCTGTAACAAAGTCATGAGATTTGGTCTCTCTCTTCACCCTTCGCTGCTTCTGTTAGTGTCACTTTCAGGCAGGCCTTCAGAACCTGTGAATCTGGCATGTCACATGGCAAAGGGGAATTAAGAGTGCTAATCAGCTGACATTAAAATAGGGAGATTTTAGAAGAAAAAAAGGACAAAGCAAAAAATGGGGAGAGTACCTTGGAATTTTGGGTGGGCCTAATGTAATCACAAGTGCCATTAAAAATGGAAGAGTGAGAGAGAAGTGTGTTAGAGATAGGAGTAGGAGAATGGTCAGGCAGATGCAACATTGCTGGCATTGAAGATGGAGGGAGAGATCACAGACTGACGAGTCTAGGTGGCCACTAGCAGCGAAGAGGCAAGGAAGCGGATTTTCTTTTAGAATCTCCAGAGAGGAAAACAGACCTGCCAATACCTTGATTTTTAGCCCAGTGAAACTCGTGTCAGACTTCTAAACTACAGAACTGTAAGAATAAATTTGTGTTTTATCTAAGCCACTAAGTTGTTGCTAATTTGTTACAGCAGCAATAGGAAACTAATACAAGTGGTTTCTCAAGGAAATTTGAGGCTTCTTAACAGGTAAGAGAGAATGTTGACAGGGCAGACAAAAATAGCAGATGTCTGCTATACCACATGTGGTGTTATGATAGACATTGGTTTTCGTCCACAGTTCCGGGCTCATAACTCCCATAGCCCTTGTTAGTTCTTTTGTTGTAATATTGGGTATGTGTTAGGCCTCAGGAAACAGAATCTCTCCTTCTCCTGCCCTCATTTTACCTGCCCCAAGACAGAACTCTAATCTTTCTCAGGCTTTTAGATTGTGGGTCTTAAGATCCTCCCCAGAGGTTCCCCCTATACCCTGGGGGAAGGAATGCGGAGGTCCTGAAGCTTCCATAGAAACCCATGAGGACGGTTCAGGGAGCTTCCCTATAACTGAACCTGAAGGGGAGGTTCCTGGAGGGTGGTGTCCCCCATACCCCCCACCCCCCACGGAGGGCTTAGAAGCTCTGTCTTCATTCCCCCATACCTCACCCCACGCGTCTCTTCATCTGTTTCCTTTTTTTTTGTTTTTCATGCATTTTTTTTATTTTTTCTTTTTCTTTTCTTTTTTTGAGACAGTCTCACTCTGTCGCCCAGGCTGGAGTGCAGTGGCACAATCTTGGCTCACTGCAACCTCCATCTCCCAGGTTCAAGCGATTCTTCTACCTCAGCCTCCCGAGTAGCTGGGATTATAGGCGTGGGCCACTACACCCGGCTAATTTTTGTATTTTTAGTAGAGATGGGGTTTCGCCATGTTGGCCAGGCTGGTCTTGAACTCCTGACCTCAGGTAATCTGTCCACCTCAGCCTCCCAAAGTGCTGGGATTACAGGTGTGAGCCACCACGCCCGGCCATCTGTATCCTTTGTAATTTTTTTTTTTTTTTTGAGACGGAGTCTCGCTGTCGCCCAGGCTGGAGTGCAGTGGCGCGATCTCGGCTCGCTGCAGGCTCTGCACCCTGGGGTTCATGCCATTCTCCTGCCTCAGCCTCCTGAGTAGCTGGGACTACAGGCGCCCGCCACCTCACCCGGCTCATTTTTTGTATTTTTAGTAGAGACAGGGTTTCACTGTGTTAGCCAGGATGGTCTCGATCTCCTGACCTCGTGATCCGCCCACCTCGGCCTCCCAAAGTGCTGGGATTACAGGCGTGAGTCACCACGCCCGGCCTGTAATATTTTTTATAACAAACTGCTAAATGTGTTTCCCTGAGCTCTGTGAGCCACTCCACCAAATTAATCAAAGAGGGGGTCATGGGAACCCCAACTTGAAGCCAGTCAGTTCTAGAGGCCCGGACTTGTGACCGGTTTTGGGGGGTGGGCAGTCTTGGGGACTGAACCCTCAACCTACGGGATCTGACACCATATCTGGGTAGACATTGTCAGAAATGAATTAGAGGACACCCAGCTGGTGTCCACTGCTTGGTGTGTGGGGAAACCACCTCCAACGTTTTATCACAGAAATCTTCTGCATGGATGATTGTTGTGCTGTGAGAGTGAGGAAAAACATGGTTAGAGTTCTCCCTACACACCATATGAAGCACTGTGTCACAATTACAAATTTTTAAAAGCCCAATGGCACCTACTTTTTTTTTTTTTTTTGCCATTACTTTCAATGGCAACAACGGCAATTACTTTTGTGCCAACTTAGTAATATACTTTGAGCAGCATTAGAGTTTTATTCTATTTTATATACTTTGGATTTATTTTAATGCTGTTTACAGGAACTGAAAAGCTCCATTCTTTTTAAAAGATTTTCTAATTAAAGTATAACATATATACCAAAAATCCAAATGTATACATATTACAATTTTACAGCTCAATTAGTTTTCACAAACTGAAATCAATGCATCTCAGAATCCTGCCCCGTTCTAGTCAATACTTACTTTGCGAAGGATAATTGTTATCCTGACTGGTTTTTTGTTTTTTGTTTTTTATATATATATAGACGGAGTTTTGCTCTTGTCGCCCAGGCTGGGTGGGGTGCGTGGCCCAGGCTGGGGTGCAGTGGTGCTATCTCAGCTCACTGCAACCTCTGCCTCCCGGGTTCAAGTGATTCTCCTGCCACAGCCTCCTGAGTAGCTGGGATTACAGGTGCCCACCACCACGTCTGGCTAATTTTTGTATTTTTAGTAGAGACGGGGTTTCACCATGTTGGCCAGGCTGGTCTCAAACTCCTGACCTCAGGCAATCTACCTGCCTTGGCCTCCCAAAGAGCTGGGATTACAGGCATGAGCCACCGTGCCTGGCCTATCCTGATTTTTAATACCATAGATTCGTTTTGATTGTTGTAGTAAGTGGAATTATAGAGCATATATTCTTTTGTGTTTTTCAGTCAACATGTTTGTGAAATTTGCATTTTCTTATGGTGTTAATTCTTACTGCTGCATAGGGTTTCATTGTGTGGATATGCCTAAATTTTTTATTTTTTTTTTTTAGTGAAAGCAAGTTTATTAAGAAAGTGAAGGAATAAAGAATAGCTACTCTGTAGGCAGAGAAGCCTATGCCTAAATTTGTATATTTCCATTCTATTGAACATTTGAACATTTGGATAGTTTCAAGTTTGGGGATTACAAATATTGGCTACTGACTTTTGCCTCAAAAACAAACAAAAAAAAGAGACTTGGAGATGCATTTTTTTGGAGGGTTTGTTTGTGTGAGACAGGGTCTTACTCTGTCACCCACGCTAGAGGGCATTGGTGTGATCACAGTTCATTGCAGCCTTGACCTCCCCAGCCTCAGGTGATCCTCCCACCTCAGCTGCCCGAGTAGCTGGGACTACAGGAGCACGCTACCACACCTGGCTAATTTTTATTTTATTTTATTTTTTTTAGACAGAGTCTCACTCTGTCACCAGGTTGGAGTGCAGTGGCACGATCTTGGCTCACTGCAACCTCCGCCTCTTAGGTTCAAGCAATTCTCATGCCTTAGCCTCCCGAGTAGCTGGGATTACAGGCACACGCCAATACACCCAGCTAATTTTTGTATTTTTAGTAGAGATGGGATTTCACCATGTTTGCCAGGATGGTCTTGATCTCCTGACCTCATGATCTGCCCGCCTCAGCCTCCCAAAGTGCTGGGATTACAGGCGTGAGCCACGGCGCCCAGCCATTTTTGTATTTATTTTAGTGGAGACGGGTTTTCTCCATGTTGCCCAGACTGGTCTCAAACTCCTGGGCTCAAGTAATCCACTCTCCTCAGCCTCCCACAGTGCTGGGATTTCAGGTGTGAGCCATTGCACCCAGCCTGAGAGGCAGTTCTTTGTAAAGTTTTTATAAATGTTCTGAATGTGTGAAGGAAATTAATTTCCAATGCACAAATATATATATATATATATATTTGTGTATATATTTAAATATATATATTTAAAAATTCCGACTGAGCACCTCTAATCCTAGCACTTTGGAAGGCTGAGGCAGGAGGATTGCTTGAGGCCAGGATTTTGAGACAAGACCAGCCTGGGCAACAGTAAGCCCCTGTCTCTGTTTTTTTTTTGTTTTGTTTTGTTTTTTGTTGTTGTTGTTGTTTTTCTGAGACAGAGTCTCACTCTCTCACCCAGGCTGGAGTGCAGTGGCACGATCTCGGCTCACTGCAACCTCCAACTCCCAAGTTCAAGCGATTCTCCTGCCTCAGCCTGTTGGACCCTGTCTCTATTTTTTTTTTTAATAAATAAAAAAAAATCCTGTGTAACTTCATAAATCTGTGTTTTGTGCACTTTTCTGAGAGAAGCCATGATTTCCATGAGATCCTCAAGTCCACCCTCCATAGATGGTTATGAGCCCCCCTTCTAAAATTCTGAGTTATTCTGCCTCCAACCTCACATTAATATTCTCAGTAAGTATATTGCATATTTTTGCATAGATTTTTAAGAAATGTGTAACAAAGTCATTTGACACATATTTGTTGAATATTTGCCTCAATTGCCTCAATTTTCCATCCCGCAAAACATCCCTCCACTTGAGTAACAGAGTAATAATAATGCCTTACACTGATACAGCTTTTCAGTGTATAATGTTCTTTTAGCCCTGATTTGATGCTCTCAACTGCAGACAACACATCACTTATACAAGACAGATTTGGAGCTCCCAAGACACTGAGTGGATTGAAAAACCAAATTCATCTTGAAGGAGCAGCCGAAGCAATTGAATTGAGAATTTCTCTCCTCCCTTCCTGGCACTGGGCCAATATTGCAAAAGGGTAGAAGTAGATTCCTAATTGTTTCTAAGATCAATTTAAGTTCCTTGCTTTTCTGCAACCTCTTATTACAAACCTCCAAATCCATGGCCCTAAATGCTGTTTAGAGAAGCCTATTTGTCTGCTCTGTATTTACCAGCAGCCTGCCTGACTCACTTCTATTTGGCCTGGCCCACCAAATCCAGGGGGCTCCAAATCATCCTTGTTTCTCCCTGAAAATACTCATCCTCTCCCAAGCCCCAACCAGCACCCTTCAAACACCACTGGGACTCAGCACATCTTCAGCTGCTTCACTTTACTGATCACTTTTTAAAAAGTCATTGCTCATCCGTTCCTGAGAGCCCTGAAATTCTCGGCTGGGCTGGAGCCCTTGGTGTCTCCGGCCCTGTGTTTTGGCATAGGCTGTGGGGAGAGCCTGCTTGAGTTGTGCACATTCACAGGAACTCTACAGGGCTGTGGTCCTGGGGGACAAGGCTGTTTCCCTCCATGCTCATGACTGGAGTTTTCTGGAGAGAGGAGTGGAGGAGGACAGCTGAGTCTCGTCCAGCAGTGGGCTAAGAGGCAGTGATAAGCTCCAAGTGGGGAAAGGAAAGGGCTATGGTAACTTCCAGGATGACACTAGGTCTACGGCACTGGGTCTGAAAGTGCTTCATGGACCCTTTTTTTTTTTTTTTTTGAGACGGAGTCTTGCCCTGTTGCCCATGCTGGAGTTCAGTGGCACAATCTCAGCTCACTGTAACCTCCAACTCCCAGGTTCAAGCAATTCTCCTGCCTCAGCCTCCTGAGTAGCTGGGACTACAGGCGCCCACCACCACACCCAGCTAATTTTTGTATTTTTAGTAGAGACAGGGTTTTACCATGTTGGCCAGGCTGGTCTTGAACCCCTGACCTCAAGTGATCCGACAGCCTCAGCCTCCCAAAGTGCTGGGATAACAGGTGTGAGCCACCGTGCCCAGCCTACAGACCATTATTTTGTGTGTTAAGGTTACAATGGCCCAAGTAAGGTTTTGGTTTTTGTAGAGTCTTTTATGATAGTTTTTGTTTTCAGGCATTTATGCATAAGAACCCTCTCTTCATGATCTTCTGGCTTTGTTTATTTGTTTTTGTTTTGTTTTTTGCGACGGAATCTTGCTCTGTTGCAGGCTGGAATGCAGTGGCATGATCTTGGCTCACTGCAACCTCTGCCTCCCAGGTTCAAGTGATTATCCTGCCTCAGCCTCCCTAGTAGCTGGGACTAGTAGCTGGGACTACAGGCACATGCCACCATGCCCGGCTAATTTTTGTATTTTTAGTAGAGATGGGGTTTCACCATGTTGGCCAGGCTGGTCTCGAACTCTTGACCCAGGTGATCTACCCGCCTCAGCCTTCCAAAGTGCTGGGATTACAGGCGCGAGCCACCGCGCCCTTCCTGTGATCCCTCAGCTCTCCCTGTTGCCATACTTGATGTTCAGCTTGAACTCATCATAGAATTTCAGGGTCAAAACGTGTCTTTTTTTTTTTTTTTTTTTTTTTTTTTTTTGAGACAGAGTTTCGCTCTTGTTGCCCAGGCTGGAGTGCAATGGCGCAACCTCGGCTCACCAGAACCTCCGCCTCCCAGGTTCGAGTGATTCTCCTGCCTCAGACTCCCGAGTAGCTGGGATTACAGGCATGCCCCACCACGCCTGGCTAATTTTGTATTTTTAGTAGAGACGGGATTTCTCCATGTTGGTCAGGCTGGTCTCAAACTCCTGACCTCCGGTGGTCCACCCGCCTCAGCCTCCCAAAGTGCTCGGATTACAGGCGTGAGCCACCATGCCCGGCCTCAAAACATATCTTAAAAGTCATTTTACTGCCAGGTGTGGTGACTCACTTTGGGAGGCCAAGGCGGGTGGATTACCTGAGGTCAGGAGTTCAAGACCAGCCTGGCCAACATGGTGAAACCCTGTCTCTACTAAAAAAAAAAAAAAAAAAAAATTAGCCGGGAGTGGTGGCACATGCCTGTAATCCTAGCTCCTCAGGAGGCTGAGGCAGGAGAAATGCTTGAGCCCTGGAGGTGGAGGTTGCAGTGAGCTGAGATCATGCCACTGCATTCCAACCTGGCCAACAGAGCAAGACTCTGTCTAAAAAAAAAGTCATTTTACTTGAATGTCTTCTGTAACAGTCAGCCTTTATTTGAATATCTTCAGTGATTAAAAAAAAAGTCACTCAAGTAATTACATTTCAGAAAGTTTTAAGTATTTTATATATATAGGGAGATATATACATATATTATACATAGGGAGATATATATATATATATTAGGTATATATATTTAAGATACACACACACATATATATCTCAACTTTGTTTTCCTTTGTCTTAACCTCATTAATTATGCCTTTGCTACCCCAGAGAATAATTTATCTTATTTATTTTTGAGACAGGATCTCACTCCGTTACCCAGGATGGAGTGCAGTGGCGCAATCTTGGCTCACTGCAACCCTGACCTCCCAGCTCAAACAATCCTCCCGCCTCAGCCCCTGAGTAGTTGGCACCATAGGTGCATGCCACTGCACCCAGCTCATTTTTCTATTTTTTGTAGAGACAGGGTTTCACCATGTTGCCCAGGCTGGTCTTGAACTCCTGGGCTCAAACAATCCACCTGCCTTGGCCTCCTAAAGTACAGGGATTACAGGCGTGAGCCACTGCACCCAGCCACCAGAAAATTTAATTTATCTTCCACGTAACTGAAGAGAGTCATCAGGTCCCCACTATCTTCCCTGTGTCAACCTAAAAAACAGAGAGGCTGTCTCTAAAATATTTATTCACCAATAGAGCATTGCAATGGGAATACACATGCCACAGTAAACTGCATATTCAGGAAGGGAAGAAAGACAAAGGTTTTTAAAGGAAAAATGAGGATTACATATTGTTTTGAGATAATTATCCTTGGCTACAACGATCAATAACAAGGGTGGCAGCAGTCTGAGATTGAACAGGCAGTTGCTGAGCAGATGTCCTTGAAGAATTTTTGTGTGTGTTAAGGTTACAATGGTCTAAGTAAGGTTTTGGTTTTTGTAGCATCTTTTATGATAGTTTTTGTTATCAGCCATTTATGCATAAGAACCCTCTCTTCATGGCCTTCTGGCTTTGTTTGTTTATTCGTGTTTGTTTTGTTTTGTTTTTTGAGACGGAGTCTCGCTCTGTCACCCAGGCTAGAGTACAATGACACGATCTCGGCTCACTGCAAGCTCCGCCCCCGGGGTACATGCCATTCTCCGGCCTCAGCCTCCCTAGTAGCTGGGACTATAGGCACCCGCCACCACGCCCGGCCAATTTTTGTATTTTTAGTAGAGATGGGGTTTCACCATGTTGGCGAGGCTGGTCTCGAACTCCTGACCTCAGCTGATCCACCTGCCTTGGCCTCTCAAAGTGCTGGGATTACAGGCATGAGCCACCAAGCCCAGTCTGTTTGTTTTTTAACACAGTGACTCCATTTTGATTCTGGCAACTTTCACACCTTCCACAGGTGAATCATTCCTACTTCCATATTTCAGTTGGGGGCTCACTCTGTTGCCCAGGCTGGAATACAGTGGTGCAATCATGGCTCACTGCAGCCTGGAACTCCTGGCTCAAGGAATTTGATCATCCAGCCTCAACCTCTTGAGTAGCTAGTACTACAGGCACATGCCACAATGCCCAGCTAATTTCTTTATTTGGGTTTTGCTACGTTGCTCAGACTGGTCTCAAACTCCTGGCCTCAGGCAATCCTCTGGCCTCAGGCAATCCTCCGGCCTCAGACTCCTGAGTCACTGGGATTACAGGCCCCACTTTCTTTAGTTGTTCTCTTTATTATGTGGTTCAGGGCCTCTCACCCCATGACACAGTTTGACTCATCACTGCCCTTCGTAAAGTAGGTAGTGTGGGAAAAATACATGGAAAGGAATGCAGGATTTATAGTCAAAGTCTTATTCCTAAGTCTGGATATTCATCTTTGTATTAGTCCATTCTCACACTGCTAATAAAGACATACCTGAAACTGGGTGATTTATAAAGGAAAGAGATTTAACTGACTCACAGCTCATCATGGCTAGGGAGGCCTCAGGAAACTTACAATCATGGCAGAAGGGGAAGCAAACACGTCCTTCACATGGCAGTAGCAAGGATAAGTGCTGAGCAAAAGGAGGAAAAACCCCTTATAAAACCACCAGATGTCTTGAGAACTCACTCATTATGAGAACAGCAACATAGGGGTAACGGTTCCCATGATTCAATTACCTCCCACTGGGTCCCCCCCCATGACATGTGGTGGGGATTATGGGAACTACAATTCAAGATGAGATTTGGGTGGGGACACAGCCAAACCATATCAATCTTCAAAATAAGGAATACTGCCCCACTTTGCAGAGTCGATTTGGGAATTAAGCTAATATACATCCAAGTACTTGTGAACTAAAAAGAGATGCATGCATACTTTTACCAGAAGCCAGAGAAGATGGGGCTTCCACTTGAAATGGTGTCGGCACCTAATGGTGATCCTCTCACACCCAATTTTGGTTTCTGCTACTGAAGTAGGAAGTTTTACTTTCAGAATTGGATGACAGCCACTCATAATGTTTGGTAGTTTATGATTCCCTGGCATATGTTGTTTGGGAAAAGAGATCTGGATGTTCCACCTGAACCGCCCCAGAGGCAGTGCTGCTCCTCCAGCTGGTGAGAGCTCTGGGTGGCTGCAACCCACAGTCCCTGTCCACCTGTCTGCCCCCAGGGACAGGCACATCTGGCACCAGTGAGTGGTCAAAAGCATCACCCTAGGATGCGTGCCTAGAGTGGTTTCCTAGGGTTCACTGTAAGAAGGATCCAGGCTGACAGCGCCCAAAGAGAAGGCAGAAGGGGACCAGAGGCTATGGGACAGGCAGTGGAGATCAACCACAGGGGCTCGGAGGGCCACACCCAGGTCCCCACAGCCTCTCCTTTCCTCCTGGCACAAAGGTTGCCCTCTCTGTCTCTCCATTCAAGACTTGCCCCACCTCCCAAATCACCTTCCTGGAGCCTTGAACTGAATAGCATCTTCACCTTCGTCTGTCAAGCACCACATGCTTGGTGCATGCCAAGCTTGGCACTGGGAAGGAGCAGGACAGATCAATTGCCTCAAAACACATGGTCCTTGATGGGACAGGATACAAGGCAGCCAGCAAAAGGGATTGATATAATCGTGGCAACACCACCAATACCTGTGTGTCCATGGACGAAGAACTCTGCAAAATGCAAACCATCATTGGGTAGGAAGTGTGATCACAAGGGAACTTCTTTCTTCTTTACAATTTATTGAACATTTATATACATTTTTACCTGTTAAATAAACATTATGACTTATTTAATATTTTCTTTTTTTAACTTAAAAAAGATAGAAACAGGGTGTCTCGATTTTGCTCAGGCTGGCCTTGAACTCTTGAACTCAAGCGATCCTTCTGCCTTGGCCTCCCAAAGTGCTAGGATTGCAGGTGTGAGTCACTGCACCCAGCCTGTTTTCTTTAAAAAAAAATTTTTTTTTAATGCTGAAGAAGCAGTTAAGAAGAAAGTAAAAAAAAAAAAAAAAAGAAAAAGAAACTTATAAAAAAAACTTTTTTTAAGACACAGGATTTCACTCTGTTGCCCAGGCTGGAGGGCAATAGCATGAGCTTTGCAGGTGTGCACCACCATGCCTGTCTAATCACCAAAAAAAAAAAAAAAAAAAAAAAATGTGGGCCAGGCACAGTAGCTTATGTCTGTAATCCCAGCACTTTGGGAGGCTGAGCTGAGCAGATCGCTTGAGTTCAGGTGTTCTAGGCCAGCCTGTGCAACATGGTGAGACCCTGTCTCTACAAAAACTTAGTTGGGTGTGGTAGTGCATTCCTGTAGTCCCAGCTACTTGGGGGGCTGAGGTGGGATGATTGTTTGAGCCCAGGAGGTCGAGCCTGCAGTGGGCTGAGACCGTGCCACTGTACTGCAGCCTGGGTGACCAAGTAAGACCCTGTCTCAAACAAAAACAAAACAAAACAAAATTTTGGAGACAGGGTCTCACTATGTTGCCCAGGCTGGCATTTAATATTTTCATAATAAAACTTGAAAAGATCACAAGTATGTGACTATGTTCATCCATAAAAATGTAAGTGTACTATTAATACTAAATGAAGAGGGGAAAAAAAGGGCAGAACAGGAAGCTGTGCAGCCAACCTGACAGCCAGGAGAGCATGCTTTTTGATAAACATCAAAGAGCCATGGAAGCAGCAGGAATTTTCCAAGATTTTTATACTTCTTTCTACATAAAGTAGAATAGATACATCATAGTGATTCAAAGTTGAAAATCAAGGATCTGGCAAATCCTTCTGAGATAACATCCCCGTGCCTTCTATGCTGCCTTCCAGGAGGCAAGCACATGGGAATTGCTGAGCCAGTCCAAAACGATCCTCCCCTTCTGTTTCCATGGCAATGAGGCCAGCCAAGGGCAGCAGCAGAAGATGCCAGGAGAGAACAGAGAATATTCTGGGTCAAAGTCTTTGTTGAAGCTAAGGAGGTGCATTTGGAGACCCCATTTCTCCATCCCGCAGGAGGTAAGGGGAAAGCACCCCCCTTCCCATTTCTGGCTGCACAGAGAATGCCCCAGGGGTAGGGCTCTTCTGGGTACCAGACACTGTCTAGAAAAGCAGGGAGCCTGGTTCTAAGTCTGATGTCAGTCTAACTGCCAAACCTACCTGCACTTTTATTTCCAGGGTTAAACTCAAAGGGCAGGGCTTACTTAGATAGCACTATTGTTCCAGGGAGGCCTGAAATCTCTGGTGGACACGAATATTCTACAGGAAGGGATCCATGGCTCCCACCTGCATCTTTCTGTTATGGATTGGAAAATGTTCATTCGATGTGTATGGAAGGAGGTGACAGCTTCTTGTAGGCCCTTGAGCATTTCCTTTTTTCATTTTTAAATTATTTGTTTATTTTTTTTGAGACAGAGTCTCACTCTGTCACCTAGGCTGGAGTGCAGTGGCACCATCTTGGCTCACTACAACCTCTGCCTCCAGGGTTCAAGCAATTCTCCTGCCTCAGCCTCCTAAGTAGATGGGATTACAGGTGCACGCCACCACGCCTGGCTTATTTTTTTTCTTTTTCTTTTTTTTTTTTTCAGTAGAGTTGGGGCTTCACCATGCTTGCCAGGCTGGTCTCAAACTCCTGGCCTCAAGTGATCCTCCTGCCTCAGCCTCCCAAAGTGCTGGGATTACAGGCATGAGCCACTGTGCCCAGCTCATTTTTTAAATTAATTATTTTTTATAAGAGACAGCATCTCACTATGTTGCCCAGGCTGGTCTCCAGCTCTTGGGCTCAAGTGATCCTCCTGCCTTTGCCTCCCAAAGTGCTGGGATTAGAGGTGTGAACCATCGTGCCGGCCTACCGAAACCTTTTTAAGACTCAAAATTTACATTTCTTAAGCCCCTCTTCTTTATTTTTAGTTGGGATCTCACTCTGTCTCCTAGGCTGGAGTGCTGTGGCACAATCATGGCTCACTGCAGCCTCGAGCAATCCTCCCACCTTAAGGGATCCTCCCACCTCAGCCTCCTCAGTAGCTGGGACTACAGGCACACACCAACATGCCTGGATAATTTTTTAAAACTTTTTTATTAATAGAGATGGGGTTTTGCCATGTTGCCCAGGATGGTCTCGAAATCCTGGTCTCAAGCGACCCTCTTACCTCTGCCTCCCAAAGCGCTGCAATTATGGGCATGAGCCATCATGGCCAGCCTTGTTCACCTGTTCTTCAGGGCAACACATCCCAAGGATGTGACTCCTGTGTGGCTGTGACCTGTGTGCAGTTGGTGCAGTGGGGTGGTAGTGAGGGCAGAGGCACTGAGCAAGGTGAAGAGGAGGGGAGGCCCAGCACCACTGGGGGAATCCAGAATGTGTCACCCCAGGATATGTCTCTTTGACATAACTACTTCTGAGCTAAAGGCAATTAAGAAGCAGCAAATGGGCCAGGCATGGTGGCTCACACCTGTAATCCCAGCACTTTGTGAGGCTGAGACAGGTGGATCACTTGAGGTCAGGAGTTCGAGACCAGCCTGGCCAACATGGTTAAACCCCATCTCTACTAAAAATACAAAAATTAGCCGGGTGTGGTGGCACACACCTGTAATCCCAGCTACTCAGGAGGCTGAGACAGGAGAATCACTTGAACCCAGGAGGCGGAGGTTGCAGTGAGCCGAGATCGCACCATTGCAATCCAGCCTGAGCGACAGAGCAAGACTTTGTCTCAAAAAAATTAAATTAAATTAAATTTTTTAAAAAGCAGCAGGAAATGGAGAAAGAGTGCTTTCTGTCCTCCCCCCTTTTCCACTTGAAGACAGGATATAAATTCTTCTTTACTGGAGACAGCTCTTACCAGATCAGAGGGGGCACCAGAGGAAGCTGCCAACAAATCTTGCCCCGTTAGTGTACTTTCATATATTTACCTTCCCACAGTTTCCTGCCCTCGGAAGCCTAGAACTGCTTTGCTTTGTCTTGTCACATCTCTAAAATGTATTGTTCTTTTTGAAGATGGTTTATAGGGCAGAGTTCTAAGCCACTGCTGAGTTACCTTTCATCGAGGTTTCTCCCACAAGATGTGCAGTGCACATGTTAATACACTTGCTTGTTTTTTCTTTGTTAATCTGTCTTCTGTTAAAGGGCTGTGTCCCAACCATGAACTTGTGAGGGTTGAGGAGAAGTGCTGTTTTCTCCCTGACAGCTGAATGTGTGCCTGCCCTCTGACTAGGGGGAAACGGAAAGGGGATGTGGCTAATCCTATTCTCATAGGTTCTTCACATTCGCTGTCGCATGATAAGGGTGTCCCAGAGCAGAAGACACAATGGGGAGTCGCAGAGCCCAGCACGGAAAGGAAAGACAAAACCACATCGCTGTGTTGCTGATACACCGGACAGGACCAGAAAGGAGGGATTGAACGGTCAGTCTCCAAGCCATAGGATTTCCAGAGAAGGTGGGAGAGGAGACACTGGGCTGCAGAAATCACTGAGCCAACCAGACAGAGCATGGGGGGTGAGCACGTTCAGGGGCCCAGAACCTGGGCTCACCAAAGGGTCTGACTGAGAATCTTACTCTACTCACACAGGGCTCTTCTTCTTCAGCCCCCCACACCTCTGTCTCCCCTCTGCACTGGGCTTCTTGCATCTTTTAAGGACATTTCTACTTGTTTACAAATGTGGCCATGTCCTCCCACCTGGGAAACATGTATACGTATGAAAGAAACCCAGAAGGCTCATATATGTATACATGAGCTTTCTAGGTTTCTTTTCTTTTCTGTTTATTTTGAGGCACGGTCTCACTCTGTCATCCAGGCTGGAGTGCAGTGGTGCAATCTCAGCTCACTGCAGCCTTCACCTCTTGGGCTCAGGTGATCCTCCCACCTCAGCCTCTTGAGGAGCTAGGACCACAGGTGCATGCCACCATGCCCACCTTCTATGTTTCAATGCTCACCTATTGCTCATGACACTCCTCTGAAGTGAGTAGGATCCCCAGCTTCCATAGGAGCTAATAACAGTGGAAAGAACACAGGCCTGGCATGGAACAGCCCCAGGTGTGAACCCCAACTCTGACACAGTAGCTCAGTGACCCGGGCAAGGCGCTCGTTCCCTCTAAGCCTCAGTTACCTGGTCTGGAAGATGGAGATGAGAGACCTCCTCACTGGGGTATTGTGAGCATCAACCTTACCAATGTGGGGAAAGTGCCAGCACCCAGTAAGTGGTGGCAACAAGGATTATTCCTGTTCCTCAGAGAGGCAGAGTAACCACAAGGCAGAACTGGGACTTGAGCACAGCCAGCAGACCCAAGTCACGGGAAAAATTGCCAAGAATGGGCACCCTGGTACCAAGCGAGGAACATGACGGCATAAGCAGGGGGCCGGCCCCCGAATCGCCTTCACAGGGAGCCCAGGCCTATTTCAGGGTCCTCTGTGGGGATAGAAGCAGAAACAATACTCAGGCCAGTACAGGGGCCAGGATTTCATGGCGCTCAGGGGTTTTAGGCAATTCCAAAAGGTTGTCACCAGCTATTGAATAAAATTGGTCACCCTCGGTTCCAAAGCAGAAGGGCTAATGCGCCATAACATATTGAATGGATTCAGTGTCTTTCTGCAAAGGAGATCAAAGCACTTCAAAATCATTTCCTGCAGACTCTCCTGAGAAGCAGCCAGGGGGGAAAACCTGTTTCATCTACAAGATAGCTTGGTGTCAGTCACCATCTCTGAGATTGTAGAATTCTTTCTGTTTCCAAAAGGCTTTGGCATGCCGCCTCAGTGGCACCCTGGGAGGTAGACCGGTGGGACTGACCCATTTTACAGACGTGCAAGTGGGAGCCCAGGGAGCCTGAGAGCCTTTCCCAAGTGAGGACTTGCCCCTTACAGATGGCCACAGCACACTGGCATCTCCATGGCCCACTGTGAAACCCACACAGACCACAACAGGCCAGGTCCTGGAAGGCCAGGATGAGGTTGGCCTTTGAATCAACAGCTCACAATAGTGCTGCAAATGCCCCACTCTCTGAACTCCAGGAGCAGGTGCCTAAGTACAATGGAAGTGGCCTCCTGGGCCTCTGAAGCCTGAATGACAGGAAGAGCCCCCAGCCACTCTAAGTCTCACGCTGGGGAGGCATCCTCCCTGCATTGCTGAGTCTGCTATTTTCTCCTTCCCGTGGCACCCCCATACTCCTTCGGTGCCCTCAATCCCTCCCCCTCCACTCACCCAAGGTTCTTGTTCAGTCCCCCACACCTCTATCTCCCTTCTGCACTGGGCTTCTTGCATCTTTTAAGGACATTTCTCCTTGTCTACAAACGTGGCCATGTCCTCTCACCTGGGAAAAAGCTTCCCCAGACCCTATCATCCATCAGCTTAGTCACTGCCCCCTGCCCCTCCTACCCCCTCCTCTCCTGACACGCTTCCCCTGGATTGATCTACGTGATCACTTCTAGTTTTTCCCTACACGCTACTGAGTCTTCCAAGCAGTCTTTCACCCTAACCCTTTACTACCGTTGCTCAGCAATCACCATTCCCATTCTCCTAAATAATAACTGCCGCATACTGAGGAGTCTACAGCCGCAGGTGCTATGCCATCCACTTTAAAATGACCTTGTGAGATGGGTACTGTTAAGCCAGGTTACAGACAAGGCAATGGAGGCTCACAGTAAGCATCTGGGTTCAAGTTCCCAACAGTCCAAGTCTAAAGCTAGGGCTTCTCCTCCCGGCCTCAGCCTTCACTACGTGCCTGGCATAGGTAGACCTCAGCCCTCCCCTTCCTCCAGCACCCGCCTTCTGCCTCCACCCATGCACGTCCCGAGCTTCTTCCTTCATCACTCTCACCTCACTCCTCCACTCTCCCCTGGCTTCAGCCAAGACTCTCTGCAGGTGGTCCCCAAGCCCACCCCTCTGGCTCCAATCCCCGTCCCAGATTTGAGGTTTATGTTTCTAAATCCAGGAGGTCTCAGCTCCTTGGCTGCTCAACTTCCTGGGCTCTTCCAATACAATGTTGCTATTTATTTTTATTTTTATTTTTATTTTTTGAGTCAAAGTCTCACTCTGTAGCCTAGGCTGGAGTGCAGTGGTGCAATCTTGGCTCACTGCAACCTCTGCCTCCCAGGTTCAAGTGATTCTCCTGCCTCAGCCCCCAGAGTAGCTGGGACTACAGGCGCACGCCAACATGACCAGCTAATTTTTGTATTTTTAGTAGAGACGGGGTTTCAACATGTTGGCCAGGCTGGTCTTGAACTCGTGACCTCAGGTGATCCACACGCCTCAGCCTCCCAAAGTGCTGGGATTACGCGTCCGGCCCCAATACAATGTTTCTAAACCCAGACCCTTCGTCTTCTCCTCAAACCAGTCTCCATCTTGCAGCTTTTCCAAGAAGCTTCTTCCTTGACTTCTGACAAGGATGCTGGAATTCTCAGGCATCCTGGGCTTTTCTGCAAGCCTGGTCCTTCCACAAAAGCATCATTCTTCCTATTTCTCTCAGAACAGTGGCTTCCTTCTTCACCCCCTCTCCTCACAACTGATCTACTGTCGTAGAACTTGCAAGGCCTCGGGGTGACCTCCAGCTCTGAATCCTCACATCTCCTGTACAAGTCCTGGAACTGACCTTCTTGGATGTGGGCCAAAGGAACCCACTCCTCAGTGCTGGCCTCCCAACATAACCCCAGCTCCCCAACTTGGGCGCCACACCCACCAAATCCCTCTACGGAAACAGCCATCTGCCCTGGACTGGCCTCCAGCTAGTCTGTGAATTCGCTTCTCCTGAGACCACTGGCTTCACCATCCACGGCCCGCCAGGGCTTCTTTTTTTTTTTTTTTTTTTTTTTTGAGACGGAGTCTTGCTCTGTCGCCCAGGCTGGAGTGCAATGGCTCAGTCTGGGCTCACTGCAAGCTCCGCCTCCCAGGTTCACGCCATTCTCCTGCCTCAGCCTCTTCGAGTAGCTGGAACTACAGGCGCCCGCCACCACGCCCGGCTAATTTTTTTTTGTATTTTTAGTAGAGACGGGGTTTCACTGTGGTCTCGATCTCCTGACCTCGTGATCCGCCCGCCTCGGCCTTCCAAAGTGCTGGGATTACAAGCGTGAGCCTCCGTGCCCAACCCGCGCCAGGGTTTCTTAAGTCTGATAGCTTCAGCTCAAAGGGAGAGCTGGAACTCACTCACTCACCTCCTCCGCAAACATCTATTGGGTTAATCAGAGGGTTAACCGTGGGATTCTGTAGGCGCCTGTAGAAACAGAATCCCAGGCCAGGCACAGTGGCTCACGCCTGTAATCCCAGCACTTTGGGAGGCCGAGGCGGGCCGATCACGAGGTCAGGAGATCAAGACTATCCTGGCTAATGCGGTGAAACCCCGTCTCTACTAAAAATACAAAAAATTAGAAGGGTGCAGTGGCGGGCGCCTGTAGACCCAGCTACTTGGGAGGCTGAGGCAGGAGAATGGCTTGAACCTGGGAGGCAGAGGTTGCAGTGAGCCAAGATCAGGCCACTGTGAGAGGTGACAGCGTGCTGGCAGTCCTCGCAGCCCTCGCTCGCTCTCGGTGCCTCCTCTGCCTGGGCTCCCGCTTTGGCAGCACTTGAGCCCTTTGGCCCGCCGCTGCACTGTGGGAGCCCCTTTCTGGGCTGGCCAAGGCCGGAGCTGGCTCCCTCAGCTTGCGGGGAGGTGTGGAGGGAGAGGTGCGGGCAGGAACCGGGGCTGCGTGCGGTGCTTGCAGGCCAGCGCGAGTTCAGGGTGGGCGCAGGCTCCGCAGGCCGCTCACTCAGAGTCGCCGGCTGGGACGGTCGCGGGCAGTGAGGGGCTTAGCACCTGGGCCAGCAACTGCTGTGCTCAATTTCTCACTGGGCCTTAGCTGCCTTCCCGCGGGGCAGGGCTCGGGACCTCCAGCCCGCCATGCCTGAGGCTCCCTCTGCCTCCGTGGGCTCCTGTGCCGCCCGAGCCTCCCCGACGAGCGCCGCCCCCTGCTCCACCGCGTCCAGTCCGATCGATCACCCAAGGGCTGAGGAGTGCGGGCGCACTGCACGGGACTGGCAGGCAGCTCCACCTGCCGCCCCAGTGCAGGATCCACTGGGTGAAGCCAGCTGGGCTCCTGAGTCAGGTGGGGACTTGGAGAACCTTTATGTCTAGCTAAGGAATTGTAAATACACCAATCAGCACTCTGTATCTAGCTCAAGGTTTGTAAACACACCAATCAACACCCTGTGTCTAGCTCAGGGTTTGTGAATGCACTAATTGACACACTGTATCTAGCTACTCTGGTGGGGACTTGGAGAACCTTTTATGTCTAGCTAAGGGATTGTAAATACACCAATCGGCACTCTATCTAGCTCAAGGTTTGTAAATGCACCAATCAGCACCCTGTGTCTAGTTCAGGGTTTGCGAATGCACCAATCGACACTCTGTATCTAGCTACTCTGGTGGGGAATTGGAGAACCTTTGTGTTGACACTCTGTATCTAGCTAATCTAGTGGGGACGTGGAGAACTTTTGTGTCTAACTCAGGGATTGTAAACACACCAATCAGCACCCTGTCAAAACGGACCAATCAGCTCTCTGTAAAACAGACCAATCGGCTCTCTGTAAAATGGACCAATCAGCAGGATGTGGGTGGGGCCAGATAAGGGAATAAAAGCAGGCTGCCCGAGGCACCCGTGGTAACATGTTGGGGGTGTTTCTTCCACAGTGTGGTAGCTTTGTTCTTTTGCTCTTTGCAATGACTCTTGCTGCTGCTCGTTCTTTGCGTTCACACTGCCCTTATGAGCTGTAAGGCTCACCGCGAAGGTCTGCAGCTTCACTGCTGAAGCCATTGAAACCACGAACCCACCAGGAGGAACGAACAACTCCAGAAGCACTGCCTTAATAGCTCTAACAGTCACCGTGAAGGTTTGCAGCTTCACTCCTGAGCCGCCGAGACCACGAACCCACCAGAAGGAAGAAACTCCGAACACATCCGAACATGAGAAAGAACAAACTGCAGACACGCTGCTTTTAAGAACTGTAACACTCACCGTGAGGGTCTGCGGTTTCATTCTTGAAGTGAGACCAAGAACCTACCAATTCCGGACACGACTGCACTCTAGCCTGGGCGACAGAGCGAGACTCCATCTCAAAAAAGAAAAAGGAAAACAACAGAAACAGAATCCCACCCAGCTTTAGCAGGTCGGAGGAGGTGAGGCCCACTTTTCTACTTTCCTGATTGGAAGGAGAAGGAAGCGCACAGGCAGGGCGGGAGGCGGGGGGCCTGCCAGGCCCAATGGCAGTGAGGGAGCAGCTGGACTGAGTAGAGAATTGCGGCGGGGCGGGGTTTGTTTGTTTCTTTACGTGTGTGCGTGTTTCAGAAGTGAAGACTAGAATTACAATGGTTATCTAAAGACAGATTTGAATCCGGGGTTTAGAAGAAAACAGCGGTGTTACAAGTGAAAACAAAATGGGTCCTGTCTGAGAAGCCCCAGGAGGAGAGTTTCACGCGCGTCCGTGTGAAGAGACCACCAAACAGGCTTTGTGTGAGCAATAAAGCTTTTAATCGCGTGGGTGCAGGCAGGCTGAGTCCGAAAAGAGAGTCAGCAAAGGGTGGTGGATTATCGTTAGTTCTTGTAGGTTTTGGGATAGGCGGTGGAGTTGGAGCAATGTTTTGGGGACAGGGGGTGGATCTTGCAAAGTACATTCTCAGGGGTGGGAAAAATTACAAAGAACCGTCTTAAGGGTGGGGGAGATTACAAAGTACCTTCTTAAGGGTGGGGTAGATTACAAAGTACATTGATCAGTTAGGGTGGGGCAGAAACAAATCACAGTGGTGGAATGTCATCAGTTAAGGCTATTTTTACTTCTTTTGTGGATCTTCAGTTACTTCAGGCCATCTGGATGTATATGTGCAAGTCACAGGGGATGCAATGGCTCGGCTTGGGCTCAGAGGCCTGACATTCCTGCCTTCTTATATTAAGAAAAATAAAACAAAATAATGTTGAAGTGTTGGGGCAGCGAAAATTTTTGGGGGGTGGTATGGAGAGAGAATGAGCGATGCTTCTCAGGGCTGCTTCAAGCGGGATTAGGGACGGCATGGGAACCTAGAGTGGGAGAGATTAAGCTGAAAGAAGATTTTGTGGTAAGGGGTGATATTGTGGGGTTGTTAGAAGAAACATTTGTTGTGTAGAATTATTGGTGATGGCCTGGATACGGTTTTATATGAATTGAAAAACTAAATGGAATAAGGGAGAAAAACAGGTATAAAAGGTCTAAGAATTGGGAGGACCTAGGACATCTGATTAGAGAGTGCCTAAGGAGATTCAGCATAGTCCTGCCAGCAAAGATTATTTACTTCAAGAGTTAATGGCAGTTTGGGGATAGCATGAGGAGATATCAGCTGTGATGGCTTGGAGAAACAGTGTAAACCGGCAGTGTAAACAAGAGCAGGGCATGTATGAGTAGTTGAGAACGGAGAATAGGAGTATGACTAGACAGAGAATAGTAGGGATGACAAGTTTTTGGGGGGCACATTCTAAGTTGGTCCGGTGTCTGGAATGAGACTGGGGCCTAATAAAGAGGAGCTCAAATGGGCTGCACCTTGTAGCATTCCGAGGACAGGCCTGAATTCTGAAAAGTGAAAGTGGTAAAAGTGTTGTCCAGTCCTTTTTAAGTTGGTGGCTGAGCTTGGTGTGTTTTTAAAAGGCCTTTAGTCTGTTCTACTTTTCCTGAAGACGGAGGACTGTAAGGGATATAAAGGTTTCACTGAATACTAAGAGCCTGAAAAACTGCTTGGCTGATTTGACTAATAAAGGCTGGTCTGTTATCAGATTGTATAGAGGTGGGAAGGCTAAACTGAGGAATTATGTCTGACAGAAGGGAAGAAATGACTGCGGTGGCCTTCTCAGACCTTGTAGGAAAGGCCTCTAGTTATCTAGTGAAAGTGTCTACTTAGACTAAGAGGTATTTTAGTTATCTGACTTGGGGCATGTTGAGTAAAGCTAATTTGCCAGTCCTGGGTGGGGGCAAATCTTCAAGCTTGATGTGTAGGGAAGGGAGAGGGCCTGAATAATTCCTGAGGAGTAGTAGAATAGCAGATGGAACACTGAGAAGTTATTTCCTTGAGGATAGATTTCCATGATGGAAAGGAAATGAGAGGTTCTAAGAGATGGGCTAGTGGCTTGTACTATAGCATAGCCTGCCTTTGCTAGTGTGTGGTGATTAGGCCTGGTGGAACTGCCATCAATAAACCAAGGGTGATCAGGGTGAGAAACAGGGAAGAAGGAAATGTGGGGAAATGGGGTGAATGTCAAGTGGATCAGAGAGATACAGTCATGGCGGTCAGGTGTGGTATCAGGAATAATGTGGGAGGCCAGATTAAGGTCCAGGCCAGGAACAGTGGTAATTGTGGGACTTAACAAAGAGTGAGTACAGCTGAAGGAGCCGGGGAGCAGGAAGTATATGCGTCAGGTATGAGGAAGAAAATAGGTTTTGGAAGTTATGAGAAATGTAGAGAATAGATTTTGGAAGTTATGAGAAATGTAGAGAGTGAGTTGAGCATAATTTGATTTTTAGGGCCTCTAAAAGTATTAAAGCAGCGGCAGCCGCTGCACGCAGACATGAGGGTTAGTCTAAAACAGTAAGGTCAAGTTGTTTGGACAGAAAGGCTACAGGGTGCAGTCCTGGCTCTTGTGTAAGAATTCTGACCGCACTAACCATGCCTAGGAAGGAAAGGAGTTGTTGTTTTGTAAGGGATTGAGGTTTGGGAGATTAATCGGATATGATTAGCAGGGAGAGCACGTGTGTTTTTCTGAGAATTATGCCGAGATAGGTAACAGATGAGGATGAAATTTGGGCTTGACTGAAGTAATGGGGGCTGTCTGTGAAACCATGCAGCAGTACAGCCCAGGTAATTTGCTGAGCCTGATGGGTGTCAGGGTCAGTCTAAGTGAAAGCAAAGAGAGCCTGGAATGAAGGGTGCAAAGGAATAGTAAAGCATGTTTGAGATCTAGAACAGAATAATGGGTAGTAGAGGGAGGTATTGAGGATAGGAGAGTATATGGGTTTGGCACCACAGGGTGGATAGGCAAAACAATTTGGTTGATAAGGCGCAGATTCTAAACTAACTTGTAAGTCTTGTCTGGTTTTAGGACAGGTAAAATGGGGGAATAGTAAGGAGAGTTTATAGGCTTTAAAAGGCCATGCTGTAGCAGGCAGAGTGATAACAGACTTTAATCCTTTTAAAGCGTGCTGTGGGATGGGATATTGGGGTCGAGCAGGGTAAGGGTGATTAGGTTTTAATGGGATAGTAATGGGCATGTGATCGGTTGCCAGGGAAGGAGTAGAGATGTCCCATATTTGTGGGTTAAGGTGGGGGGGATACGAGAGGAAGACTCGAAGGAGGCTTTGGGTTGGGGAGAAGGGCAGCAATGAGATGTGGCTGTAGTCCAGGAATAGTCAGGGAAGCAGATAATTTGGTTAAAATGTCTCGGCCTAATAAGGGAACTGGGCACACAAGCACATAAGCCCTATTAAGATGCACTCTGGAATAATACGAAGGTACAGGGAGAACAGGCGTATTTACAGACTGTAAGTGGAAATGTAATCTAACATTTTCTATACCAAAACCCTTAAAAATAGGAGTACCCAACAATTCTGTCATCAGGTTTCCCTTAAGGAAATAATTAGACAAGGATACCAAGATGGATATTCAAAAATGTTTGTTCCAGATTGTTTATAATAGCAAAAAAAATGCAAACAACTTGGAAGCCCGGAAATAATCTGAGTTCTTAATTGCAAGCAACAGAAATCATTGCTGACTGAGGTAGACAGGAAAGGGATTTATTAAACGGACAGGATATGGCTTTAGGTGGTGTAGCCAGGAATGGCGGGTGCCTGAAAGGCTGGGCAGGACTGGGGCAGTGGACTCAGTTCTACAGTGTGCACCTCCAACCCTACAGGCACCAAACACTGCTCATCACCACCAGCCCCACTGCCACCAGCTGCTCAGGGATGCACCATCTTGCTGAAGCCTCTGCCTCTGCCAGACTGAGTTCCTCCAGGGCCTCTGCTTTTGCACCCCCAGCTCCTAGTTCCAAGCCTGGCGTGGGTGCATGTGATGGGCAGGGACTAGATCCCATGCCTGTAAGCTAGTGACAAAAGAGTCAGGAAAACTGACCTGGGGCTTTCAGCTCCTACAGTGGGAGGCTTCCACCAGAAGGGAATTGGGATGCTGAGAAGCCAGAAAGACTGACAGATGTGTACTAGATTAAGAAATGAGAAAAATAAATTATAACACCTGAATACAAGTGAGATATTACTGTAAGGGAGCAGAATCTAAATCTACAAACTTGGTTTTTTTTTGTTTTTTTTTTTTTAGTATACTTTAGGTTTTAGGGTACATGTGCACAATGTGCAGGTTTGTTACATATGTATCCATGTGCCATGTTGATTTCCTGCACCCATTAACTCGTCATTTAGCATTAGGTATATCTCCTAATGCTGTCCCTCCCCCCTCCCCCAATCCCACAATAGCCCCCGGAGTGTGATGTTCCCCTTCCTGTGTCCATGAGTTCTCATTGTTCAATTCCCACCTATGAGAACATGCGGTGTACAAACTTGGTTTTTCTATCGATATGTGATTTTTATTCCAAGTGCTCATTCAGCTGGAGTGGGAGTAGTTATGGCAAATTAATCTCAGGGAGTTGTGATTCTTCTGTGGGGTATATCTAAATTTTGGGGTCTTACACAGTGCAGCAGCAAGCACCCTCTGCTGTAAATTGGCTCATTGTGATGAGACAGTCTATTGTCCCACCCCGACAGTTGGGCTTGGGCTGGGGAAAGGCACAGGGCACCCTCACTTTAGAATCCACATGAGCTTTAGAATCCACATGAGCTGTGCTGCATGCTCCTCACTCCTGCTTTCGCTCTCCTCCACCCACACCTAGAAGCCTTTATCTGGTGCCAAGCATGAGGACTTGCTCAGACTCACATTCTGCCAAATCTATTGATTATGCCTGAGTTCTTTCTGCTCTCCCCAGGGGCGCAGCTAGACCGTGACCAGCCATATTCATCTCTTTTATGGAGCAGTGACTAAAGAATGCCCTGGTTGACTGACATGGGAAACAACCGAGAAATTGGAGCAGACATTTCAAAATAATATCCCTTGGCTGGGCGTGGTGGCTCATGCCTGTAATCCCAGAACTTTGGGAGGCCAAGGCAGGTGGACCACGAGGTCAGGAGTTCGAGAACAGCATGGCCAACATAGTGAAACTCCGTCTCTACTAAAGATACAAAAATTAGCCGGGTGTGGTGGGTGACTCGTGCCTGTAGACCCAGCTACTGGGGGAGTCTGAGGCAGGAGAATCGCTTGAACCTGGGAGGCGGAGGTTGCAGTGAGCCGAGATCGCGCCACTGCACTCCAGACTGGTGACAGAGCGAGACTCCTTCTCAAAAAATATAATAATATCCTTAGACTCTCTATACCTATTGCTAATTTTTTTTTAGAAAGATAAAATCATGACTTATACAGAATGAACACATCTGAAAGACTTTATTTAACTCGTTAATTACTGAGAGAACCAGTAAGATATAAAAACTGTTTCCAAGGAGAATCCAAAAAACAAATATGTAGATGACCAGGAATGTGGAAATAAATTACTAAGAGATGGCCTCTTTCACTGAATGAAATGAATTGCATCTTTAATGGAAAATGTATTTACATGTTTATAAGCTGGAATAATTTGCAATCACAGACAATGAAAGGTGCAGACCATATAGAATCAGATAACCCAGTAAAGTCTAAGCCTTGCTTTCCACAGAAAAGATATGTATTCATTTTCTAGGTCTGAGAATCACAACACAGAATGGGTTGGTTGTTTAGTATTTTTTTGTAGAGACAGGGTCTCACTATGTTGCCTAGGCTGGTCTCAAACTCCTGGGCTCAAGACATCCTCCAACCTCAGCCTCCTAAAGTGCTGGGATTATAGGCATGAGCCACCTCACCTGGACTGGGTGTTTAAACAACAGAAATTTGTCTCAAAATTTTGGAGGCTAGAGGTGCAAAATCAAGGTGTTGGCAGGGCCTGGCTCGCTCTAGGCTCCAGGGAAGCCTCCTTCCTTGCCTCTTTTGGCTTCTGCTGGTTTCTGGCAATCCTTGGCTTTCACTGGCTTGTAGATGCATCACTGCAATCTCTGCCTCCATAGACACATGGCATTCTCCCCACGTCCAGATTTCCCACTTACTAGGACATCGGTCATATTGGATAAAGGCTCATTCTAATGACCTCATCTTGATTAAATCTGTGAAGACCCTATTTCCAAATAAGGTCACATTCACAGTACTGAGGGTTAGGACTTCAATATATGTCACTTTGGGGAGTGACAATTTAACCCATAAGAGTGTTAAAGAGGCTGGGCACGGTGGCTCACGCCTGTAATCCAGCACTTTGGGAGACCAAGGCGGGCGGATCATGAGGTCAGGAGATTGAGACATCCTGGCCAACATGGTGAAACCCTGACTCTACTGAAAATACAAAAAAATTAGCTGGGTGTGGTGGTGTGTACCTGTAATCCCAGCTACTTGGGAGGCTGAGGGAAAAGAATCACTTGAAACCAGGAGGCAGAGGTTGCAGTGAGCCGAGATCTTGCCACTGGACTCCAGCTGGGCAACAGAGCAAGACTCTGTCCAAAAAAAAAAAAATAAGTGTTAAAAACTGAAGACAAATTGAACAGCATTTAACTGAGCAAAGAATGGTTCACTAATCATGAGCCTCCCCACACAAGAATAGGTTCAGAGAGACCCCAGGGCTGCCATATTTATGGACCAAAAACGGAAAGTGATGTACGGAAAATGAAAGGCACAGAAACAGCCTATTGGTTACAGCTCGACGTTTGCCTTATTTGAGCATGGTTTGAATAGTTGGCCACCTGTGACTGGCTGAAACTCTGTGATTGGCACACGAGTAGGTTATAGTCTCTTTACACATCCAGTTTGGCTGGAGTTTAGTATCTATGGAGAAACCCTTAGGCCAAACTTAAAATATGTAAGGAGGGAGCTTTAGGGTTAACTTAATCTAACAATAGATACCCAGTAATCTTTTTGTCCAGTAAAAAATTTTCTACAATTTTCCTGATTTCCCTTGCCTCTTTTTGATCATAATAATCTCCAAGATTTTTCTTGATGGCAATACACAAAACACCAGTCTCACTAGATATGTGCTAATTATTTACATGGGTGCAACAAGAGTGTTAATCACATAAGCCTCTTTCAGTTTGCTTTGCAAATCTAGAGCCATATAGTATTAGCATCTAAGGCCAGAAAATTAACTTCTGTCTTTTAAGTTTTCATTGGGAATCAAAGACTGAATTAATTAATTTGATTTATTAGGTCTTGCTCTGTCTGCCAGGCTGGAGTGAAGTGGCGTGATCACGGCTCACTGCAGTCTCAACCTCCCAGGCTCAAGCAATGTTCCCACCTCAGCCTCCCAAGTAGCTGGGACTATAGGCACTCACCTCCACACCTGGCTAATTTTTGTATATTTTGTTGAGACAGGGTCTCACTATGTTGCCTAAGCTGGTCTCAAACTCCTAGGTTCAAACAGTCCTCCTGCCTTGGCTACCCAAAGTGCTAGGATTATAGGCATGAGCCACCATGCCTGGATGACCTTTTAAAAAATCTATATTCCTTGTTTCACTGAAATTAGAAAGCCTCCCCAAAATGTTCTACTACATTTCATCAATAGTACATATAACTTTGAATGAATCCCTTTCTACTTAAGGTTCCAAAGTTTGTTAAGCCTCCTGGTCAGACCTTAGGTGACCTTCCATACCACCAATAAGGTGAGACCCTACATAAGGCATAAGGCAGGTAGTAGCTAGTTTTCCTGGGAGAGTTTTGTGAGCATTGCCTTAAGTAAAGTCTCAAAGTTGTCTAAGGGGTCTCAGCTTAGTCTGTGCTCAAGAGTCTATTCTTTGAAATAGCAATGGGAGCCGGGTGTTGTGGCTCATGCCTGCAATCCGAGCACTTTGGGGGACCAAAGTGGGTGGATCACTTGAGGTCAGGAGTTTGAGACCAGCCTGGTCAACATGGTGAAACCCTGTCTCTACTAAAAAATACAAAAATCAGCCAGGTTTGGTGGTGAGTGCTTGTAGTCCCAGCTACTTGGGAGGCTGAGGTAGGAGAATGGCGTTAACCCGGGAGGCATCGCTTGCAGTGAGTCGAGATCACGCCACTGCACTCCAGCCTGGGCAACAGAGTGAGACTCTGTCTCAAAAAAAATAAAAATAAAAATAAATGAAATAGCAGTAGGTTAAAACACCTGGTACAGTTCTTTTCCACAGACTTTGAGTCTGTCCTTTGTTAGAGACATGGACTCTGGCCTATAACTTATAGCTGACCCTTCAGATAATCATCAAAACAAAAGAAAACCTATTGGTAAATGGCAGATTCTTAATGGCTATGGAGAACTTATTACTTTACCAATAAAGTCAGGATGGAGGAGAGTAGAGTTCTCTATTGAAATATAGTACGTGACTGTTTCACAAGAGTTTTTATCAGTGTTTCTTCCCTGAGGATAAAAGCATTTATTTTTCTGTTTATTTATTTATTTTAGCTACAGGGCCTGCTTCTGTCACCCAGGCTGGAGTGCAGTGGCATTATCATGAATCACTGTAACCTCAAGCTCCTGGGCTCAAGCCATCCTCAACCTCAGTCTCCTGAGTAGCTGGGATGACAAGTGCGAGCCACTGTACCCGGCTGATAAGAGCATATTATAGATAATGAGGCCATTGAAATATTTCCAGAAACTTCCCCATAAAGAATACCAGTTTCTGAAATATTTATACATTTCCCATGCAACTCAGAATAGTAACACATCAAACTTATTTTTAGCACCTCTCTTTTTATAGGCAGAAAACCCGACAAATTTTGTGACTTTCCAGGGTGCCCTCTGGGAAATCTCAAAGATAGTTTTAGGTATAAAAGATATCTTTAGGCGGCCGGGAGTGGTGGCTCATGCTTATAATCCTAGCACTTTGGGAGGCCAAGGCGGGCAGATCACAAAGTCAGGAGATCGAGACCATCCTGGCTAACACGGTGAAACCTCATCTCTACTAAAAATACAAAAAATTAGCCGGGTGTGGTGGCGGGCGCCTGTAGTCCCAGCTACTCGGGAGGCTGAGGCAGGGGAATGGTGTGAACCTGGGAGGTGGAGCTCGCAATGAGCCGAGATCATGCCACTGCACTCCAGCCTGGGCGAAAGCGAGACCCTGTCTCAAAAAAAAAAAAAAAAAAAAAAAAAAAAAAATATCTTTAGGCTAGGTGTGGTGGCTCATGCCTGTAATCCTAGCACTTTGGGAGGCTGAGTGGGGAGGATCACCTGAGCCTGGGAGATTGAGGCTATGGTGAGCTGTGGTTGTACTACTGTGCTCCAGCCTGGACAACAGAGCAAGAACATGTCTCAAAAAAAAAAAAAAAAAAAAAAAAGGTGGGGCCAGGTGCAGTGGCTCATGCCTGTATTCCCAGCGCTTTGGGAGGCTGAGGCTGTGGATCACTTGAGGTCAGGAGTTCAAGACCAGCCTGGCCAACATGGTGAAACCCCGTCTCTACTAAAAATGCAAAAATTAGCTGGGTGTAGTGGCAGATGCCTGTAATCCCAGCTGCTTGGGAGGCTGAGGCAGGAGAATTGTTTGAACCCGGGAGGCAGAGGTTGCAGTAAGCCAAGATGACACCACTGTACTTCAGCCTGGGTGACAGAGTGAGACTCTGTCTCAAAAAAAAAAAAAAAGGTGAACACAGTGCCTCATTTCATGCCTGTAATCCCAGCACTTTGGGAGACTGAGGCAGGCAGATTGCTCGAGCCCGGGAGTTTGAGACCAACCTGGACAACATAGCGAGGCCCCATGTCTACAAAATAAATGCAAAAATTAGCCAGGTGCGGTGACTCATGCCTGTAATCCCAGCTACTTAGGAGGCTGAGACGAGAGGATCGCTTGAGCCCAGGAGGTTGAGGCTGCAGTGAGCCAAGATCACACCACCACTGCATTCCAGCCTGGGGGACAGAGAGACCCTGTCTCAAAAAAAAAAAAAAAAAAAAAAACCTGAAAAATCCTTCTTCCTCTTTTTTTTTTTTTTTTTTTTTTTAAATTTTGTGTCTAATTTCTGAAGGCAAAATATCAAGAGTTGTCAGAGGAGATTTGGGTACATGATTAAGATAGAATCATGAGTGACCGGGAAATGATACTTAGTTACCTCTTTAATCAAAATGCACAACAAAATATTTAAAAATAAATACAGAAGGCAACACAATTGTAAAAAAAAAATGTAAAGAATTTTAGTGCTTTTGTGAGAAAACTTTGTTCTTTTTTTCTTATGTTTACATAATCAAGGACATAAGGTCAAAATAGAGTGGGGGAAATTATACTGACAGAATCCCTTATATGTAGGCAGATTTCACAGAGATAAAGAATTACCTTTTTTAGGCCAGGCATGGTGGCTCATGCCTGTAATCCTAGCACTTTGGAAGGTCAAGGTGGGTGGATTGTCTGAGCTCAGGAGTTCCAGACCAGCCTGGGCAACATGGCGAAACCCCATCTCTACTGAAAATACAAAAAAATTAGCTGGACTGTTGGTGCACACCTGTAATCCCAGCTACTCAGGAGGCTGAGGCAGCGGAATCACTTTAAACAGGGAGGCAGAGGTTGCAGTGAGCTGCGATCGCACCACTGCACTCCAGCCTGGGCAACAGAGTGAGACTCTGTCTCCAAAAGAAAAATAAAATAATTACCTTTTTTTTTATTGTATGTGAAGGCATTAATTAATACATCAAGTAAGCAAAACCAAGAAAACAAATGAATTTTGTCAAATTCTAAACATTTCATATGCTAACATATCTTATATATTCATATAACTTCTTTTCAGACTCAGCTGTTGTATATTAAGGCAAATAAAACTCACTTTCTGAATTTTGTCCTTTGTTATGGTCTTTTATATTCTGGAACAAACTGACACTTCAAGACACAAGTTCTCTGAGTGTGGTCTGGGGACCCCCAAGAAGTCTGCAAGACCGTTTCAGGGGGGTTTTCAGTTTTGAAGCCAAAACTATTTTCATAGTCACACTAAGACATGATTTCTCCCTTCCCATTTTCTCATGAGCATAGAATGAGGCTACATGACATGTGAAATGGCAAGAGATTGAGGACAGAAGCAGCTATGGGAACCCAGCTGTCTTCTGTTCAGCTAGATATTAAAGAGATTTGCAAATAGACAATAATGCTGCTCTTCTCATTTTTTGGAAAATATAGTTATTTTTCATAAAAATATGTTAACATGCAATGATTCCATCGCTTCAGATGGATTTTTTTTTAATTCTATTTTAATTTTCTGTGTGGGGATGATGCTGGTGATTATGATTATTATAGAGACAGGATCTCACTGTGTTGCCCAGGCTGGTCTTGAACTCCTTGGCTCAAGTGGTATTCCTGCCTCGGCCTCCCAAAGTGCTGGGATTACAGGCATGAGCCATGGTGCCCAGCCTCTGTGGGGATTATTAATAGATATAACTCATAAGCAAAATATCTTTGGTGTCCTCTATAATTTTTTTATGTGTGTAAAGAGTCCTGAGACCAAAAAGTTTGGGAATTGCTGCTTTAGGAAAAACTACTCTTTTTCCTTTTTTAAAAATTTTATTTATTTATTTATTTGAGATGGAGTCTCGCCCTGTCACCCAGGCTGGAGTGCAGTGGGGTGATCTCGGCTCACTGCAACCTCCACCTCCAGGGTTCAAGCCATTCTCCTGCCTCAGCCTCCTGAATTGCTGGGATTACAGGCATGTACCACCATGCCCAGCTAATTTTTGTATTTTTAGTAGAGACAGGGTTTCACCATGTTGGTCAGGCTCATCTCAAACTCCTGACCTCATGATCCACCCTCCTCGGCCTCCTGAAGTGCTGGGATTACAGGCGTGAGCCACCGCACCAGGCCTCTTTTTCCTTTAAAAACAAAAGCACATTCACAGTTGTATTTCTCTTTTGCTACTGCTCCTAGAATAGTCCCAACCGTGCATAATAATTATAACTTTTAACCAAAGTAATGAACTTCTATTTCACAAGGAAAATTAAGGGCTAGATAATTAAGAAATGTCTGTTATACACAAGTATTTTTGCAGACAGACAAAATTCTGAAAACAAAGAACACAACTTTCTGCAGCCAGACACATCCCTTTTACACCTTAGTGTAGCAAAGATGAACACCTTCATTACCACACTCCAAAGATACAGCCTCTCTCTAACATACAAAATATATTAAGCCTGGGGGACAGAGAGAGACCCTGTATATAAAAAAAGTCCTGAAAAATCTTTCTTTCTTTATTTTTATTCTGTCTCTAATTGTGTGTGCCACCACGCCCAGCTGATTTTTTTGTATTTTTAGTAGAAATAGGGTTTCACTATGTTGGCCAGTCTGGTTTCGAACTCCTGACCTCATGTGATCCGCCCATCTCAGTCTCCCAAAGTGCTGGGATTACAGACATGAGCCACTGCACCCAGCCCAAAAAGGCATTTTAAGCAAAAATTCTGATACTTAAAAACTGAAAATATGAGCCCAGGAGTTCGAGGCTGCAATGAGCCAATACAGCACCTTTGTACTCCCACCTGGGCGACAGAGTGAGACCTTGTTGATAAGAAAAAAAAAAAAATAGGGCTTTTACTATGTTAATGAACTCATCTTAGAGTGCATGATTTATAAATACATAACTATCCATACATACTTTTGCAGTGATAACCGCTGGAAAAATGAGAATATTAAAAAGCCAATCTAGACAGAGTTCTCATTCCACCTGCCTCTTTATGTTGGTAATACCAGAGTAGAGAGCTGCTGTGGTCTGTGTCACATTCATCCCAGCCTCCTTTCTAATCCTGTAGCTGATGATGAAAATGTGATAAATCTTCTGGCTCACCTTTGATGCTTTTTCATTAATTCACTTCTGGTAGTAAATTGTGGCAAGTCTTCCACTTCCATCCCTTCAGCCATTCCCATCACCTTGTCTAAAAGGTCTTTATTGTAACTGCAGCCCACGAAGAGGTGGGTGGCCCAGACCATGAAGAAGGGACAGCAGCTGGTCCGGGCGGCCACCGCTGTTGGGTGGGTTGCGGTAGTCGGGCAGGTGGCGCAGGATGAATTGCATGTGGGCCTTCCATTGCTTCTTGCTCTCTTGAGTAGGAGCGGAACTGCTCCTCGAAGTCTGCCACCTGCCGCACTCCTGAGATCAGCTCCTCTACCGCGGTGGCCACCTCGCCACCAACCGTGGTGCCCGCCGCCCTAATTTTTGTATTTTTAGTAGAGGGACGGGGTTTCACCATGTTGCCCAGGCTGGTTTCGAACTTCTGACCTCAGGTGATCCACCCACCTTGGCCTCCCAAAGTGCTAGGATTATAGGCGTGAACCACTGCGCTTGGCTGAAAGCCATTTTTAATATTTCATTTTTTGTGAAAAAAATTATGCTAAAAATTTTGGAGAGATATATCCCAAAATACTGTGATTCTTTCTGGATGGTGAAATTGTCGATTTTTTTTTTTTTAATTCTTTTTTCCACAGCAAATGTGTCCTCCTATAATAAAAAGAAATCAATAAAATGTAATTTTAAAAAGACAACATTTAAAGGCCGCTAACCTGAATTTTACTTACTGTGAGCAAAGTTTGATGTACTAGCAAGCCGAGTTCTCCCAGGCATCTATCTGCCTGAAATAATACCTGGGGTTGTTCTTAAACCCAGGACTTTATGAGAACAACAAAGACTGAAGAGAATGATTAAACTCATATCATGAAATGAAAATGAAATGTTTCCAGCAGCCAGGCTCCAGACCTTCAGGAATGCTCAGCAAATATTACTTTCCTTTCTTCTCTCCTTTCCTTCCGTTCAGCCTTTGACTAGGTCAAATGGCCTTTGAAAGTCAGTGTCCCATATCACATGTCCTTGTGGCTTCTCTTGACCACCGTCCCTCATGGACAGTCTACAAGCTGTTCTGGGTCTAAGGTCTGACCTACATACCCACCTGAGCCTCTCCAAGTGATCATCACCAAGTTGGGTGTCCATTTTATTCCCCAGGACTCCATCCTCCAAGCTAAAGGGATGACAGGCACACCTAAGGTCCTTGTAGGATTCTGGCCCCAGGGGCAATTCCTTCCTCATTCAGAATCTGCCCTCTGGGCAGGGATTAGGACTTATGTGGATTTAAGCACGTTGTGGACACTGTAAACCATGGGGAACACTTGCTGGGGAATCCAGCATCAACTCTCACATCTCACTGGCAAGCTGGTGAGAACCCTTCTCTTGTCATGGTGAAAACAGTTCCCATGGCTAGGCTTGGTGGCTCATGCCTGTAATCCCAGCACTTTGGAAGGCCGAGGCAGGAGAATTATCTGAGGTTGGGAGTTCGAGACCAGCTTGGCCAACATGGTGAAATCCCGTCTCTACTAAAAATACAAAAATCAGCCGGGCGTGGTAACACATGCCTGTAATCCCAGCTAGTACTTGGGAGGCTGAGGCAGGAGAATCGCCTGAACCCGGGAGGTGGAGGTTGCAGTGAGCCGAGATCGCACCATTGCACTCCAGTCTGGGCGAGAGAGCGAGACTCTATCTCAAAGAAAAAAAAGAAAAAACAGGTCCATGTTCTGTTCGGGTCTGCGGGGCAATGTTTAGGAACTCTGAAGCTAGAGTGTGTGGGTTCAAATCTTGTCCCCAGTGTTCATTTATCCCAGGCACATGGCTCATCCTCTCTGCCTGCGTCCTCCTGGTCAACTTTAAGTTAATATAGGAAGTGCGAAGAACAGAGCCCAATACACAGAAATCTGCACTCCGTGTTTGCTGTTCATGTTATTTTTACCCAAGCACTGTCTCCACAGGAGCAGCAGGGTCAGTACTGAAGAGAAGGCCCTGATTCTTTCCTCTGAAAACACTCCGTACAGTCAGCAACCCCATCCTGAATGGTGCTAGACAAAGCCCCAGCGTTTCTTTTCAGGTGGAGCCAGAGTTGGCACCAACCTCAGCCTGGTGGGCAGCTTCTGAGCAAGGGGAGACCTGTCCTTCTGCCGCAGGATGCCAGAGGGTGACCTAAGAACCGACTCCCTGCCCTTTGGCTGGAAGGTTGGACATAGCTGGGTAAAACTGACCTTGGACTTCATGTTCTTCAGAGTAGAGGCTGAGATGTATATCAGACCAGAGGACAGCCAGGAGCCGCCGCCAGAGTAGCTTCTAGATGGTCCAGGGAGGGGTTGCCCCAAAACACCTCAAATGTGTTCCAGCGGGAAATGCAGCCTACAGTACCGGTTGTCCCGTGTTTGGACAGTCAGTGAAGTGGAGAGCAGAGAGTGAAATGAAGGACAGGCACATCTGTTGAAGATGCGGGGCCCAGGGCCTGGCTACTAGCATGAGTATTCCGGTGGTCGTGGGGTATGGGTGTGGCTCCGGGAGGAGAGGTGTTTTTTTTTTTTTGAGATGCAGTCTTGCACTGTTGCCCAGGCTGGAGTGCAGTGGCATAATCTTGGCTCACTGCAACCTCCATCTCCCAGGTTCACGTGATTTCCAGCTAATTTTTGTATTTTTAGTTTAGATGGGGTTTCACCATGTTGGCCAGACTAGTCTCGAACTCCTGACCTCATGTGATCCAGCCGCCTCAGCCTCCCAAAGTGCTGGGATTACAGGTGTGAGCCACCACACAGGAGGAGAGTTTGAAAGCCCAGCTGCCCGCTGACACTTGGAGGTTACTGTCCGAACTCCAGCTTTCAGACTGTGTCGACTCAGAGCGCCTCTCAGCGTAATACACCGTTGCACTTCCTCACACGGTCTATTTGACTTGAAACTTATATTTAGGAATTGCACTAAGGAAAATATTCTGCCACCAGAACTGTTCAAAACTTATTTGTTCTAAATGGTGCTTAAATTTCCCCAAATTTAAAAACAATACTAAAGAATTTACCTGATATCAACATAACCAGGTAAAGGTGAGGGAAAAAATTCTAAACAATAACGGCCAAACTTTGCTCAATCATGCTTAAAAAAAGTTAATTATCTGTCTATTTTCACCATAGAAAATGTTTGCAGAACAGAAAATTATTGCAGCCCTTTTGCAACCAAGAGGCAACAAGCTTGAGAATAAAGGGAACAAACTAAAGATGATGGAGCCAAATATCAGAAAAACATCTGTGGCATCCTGGAGCAGCTCAAGAGACATCAGTAACTGCCTAGTTCCAGGCTTCTTGTTATATAAGAAAAATAGGCCAGGCGTGGTGGCTCACAGCTGTAATCCCAGCACTTTGGGAGGCTGAGAGGGGCAGGTCACCTGAGGTCAGGAGTTGGAGACCAGCCTGGACAACATGGTGAAACCTCATCTCTATTAAAAATACAAGAATTAGCTGGGCATGGTGGCAGGTGCCTGTTATGCTAGCTACTTGGGAGGCTAAGGCATGAGAATCACTTGAACCAGGGAGGCAGAGCCTGCAGTGAGCCAAGATTGTGTCACTGCACTCCAGCCTGGGCAACAGAGCGAGACTCTGTCTCAAAAAAAAAAAAAAGAGAAAGAAACCCATGTGTTTAAGCCCCCCCCACACACATGCACACACGCACATGCACACACATGCACGCACACACACACGCATGCATGCGCATCCTGATGTTATATGATGAGGTAATAAACAGAATACCATCAAAACTGATGGGGAAATGTATTATAAATGTGTGGCAAGCAGTTAATAAAAATACACTCTGAGAACCTCGTGGGGCTCCTGGAAGTAAAATCCATGAAAGTGTGGGCCCCCGACCAACACTGGGCCCCAAGGGATTTTTAATTGTCAAGCTAGTCTCAGCTCAGCCTCCAGCTGTTAGTCCATTCCTGACTCAGTGCTCCTGCCAGTTCCTGGCTCCCATGGCTTCTCCTTCAGGTAGGCAGCTCTCAGCTGTGATTCTGTCTTCACCACATCTTCATATTTCAAGGTAGTGGTTTGCCCTATGACCTCAATCCTCTGATGATCTTTACTTTTTTTTTTTTTTGAGACGGAATTTCGCTTTTGTTGCCCAGGCTGGAGTGCAACGGTGTGATCTCTGCTCACTGCAACCTCTGCCTCCCAGGCACAAGCGATCCTCCTGCCTCAGCCGCCCAAGTATCTGGGACTACAGGCACACACCACCACGCCTGGCTAACTTTTGTATTTTTAGTAGAGATGGGGTTTCACCATGTTGGTCAGGCTGGTCTCAAACTCCTGACCTCCGGTGATCCACCTGCCTCGGCCTCCCAAAGAGCTGGGATTACAGGCATGAGT
Source organism: Symphalangus syndactylus (assembly GCF_028878055.3). Taxonomy (NCBI): domain Eukaryota; kingdom Metazoa; phylum Chordata; class Mammalia; order Primates; family Hylobatidae; genus Symphalangus; species Symphalangus syndactylus. The sequence continues at coordinate 85,396,377 of NC_072440.2, read as the reverse complement.
CACTGCATCCAGCCCTGATGGTCTTTAAAAAAGTTAATTTTCGCTGTGCTCAGCTTTTCTCCTGTGAGGATGGGAGTGATGGTTTCCAAGCTCTTAACATGTCAGAGCTGACACTGAAGGCCTATATTACTTTTCAATGTGAAAAAGTAAAAAATTAAATACAACAGGAACATTCTTACTATGGAAACCACTGCAAAGAAGGCTTTATTTATTTATGATACGGAGCCTCGCTCTGTCACCCAGGCTGAAGTGCAATGGCGTGATCTCTGCTCACGGGAACCTTTGCCTCCTGGGTTCAAGCGATTCTCCTGCCTCAGCCTCCTGAGTAGCTGGAACTAAAGACATGCGCCACCACACCCAGCTAATTTTTGTGTTTTTAGTAGAGATGGGGTTTTGCCATGTTGGCCAGGCTTATCTCCAACTCCTGACCTCAAGTGATCTGCCTGCCTCAGCCTCCCAAAATGCTGGGATTACAGGCATGAGCCACTGTGCCCAGTCTGGAAGGCAACCTTTAAACCGGGTCTTTGTAGCTGGTTGGAGAAGGGTAGGGAAGGGAATTCCAGCCAGGAAGTTCAGCATGAGACAGGCACAGAGGTGCCAGGCCTCTGGTCCATATTCACGGTACCACAGGCCACCTATATGCCTGGAAGCAGGATTAGTGGAGTGTCTGGGGTGCAGGGAGATAAACATTAGAAAATGCGGGTGCTGAGGTCATTCACTTGTTCTCTGGTAGACTCCCTCTGAAGGCGGCCGCAGTGGGTGGAGATGCCTTTTCTCAGCATCATCCTGGATATCACAGTGGACATCTACTGAGCACTTACTGGCTGGCAGGCATTCTGCTAAATGCCACATCTGCTTTTTTATTTTATTTATTTTATTTTATTTTATTAAACTGTTAAAGATGTTCCATTTATTTTTTCAGTTTCTGTAAAAAGAAGACTGCTCCATAGTTTTTACTCACACCTCCCTGTCTGGTCTTTGCTTGAGTTGTCACCTTAGCCAGCCTGTTCTGGCATGTCACCCACGCCCACAAAACTTACTCTGAGCTTGTTGGGTGAGCTTTAGGAGACACTGTGAGCTAGAGCTGCTGCAGTGGTGGGCCTAGAAATGTAGCTGATGGTGTAGCCCCTCCTGAGGGACATGCTAGACACAACCTTCCGTGTTCTGCACAGGAGAGCATCCCCCCAACCCCCCACCATATGAATGAAAATTTTGGTTTGGGGCTGGATCTCTTTTTTTTTTTTTTTAGATAGAGTTTCGCTCCGTCACCCAGGCTGAAGTGCATGATCTTGGCTCACTGCAACCTCCGCCTTCTGGGTTCAAGTGATTCTCCTGCCTCAGCCTCCTGAGTAGCTGGGACTACAGGTGCATGCTACCACGCCCAGCTAATTTTTATATTTTTAGTGGAGACAGGGTTTCATCATGTTGGTCAGGCTGTTCTCAAACTCCTGACCTCAGGTGATCCACCTGCCTCGGCCTCCCAAAGTGCTGGGATTACAGGCATGAACCTGTAACAGAGCAAGACTCCATCTCAAAAAAAACAAAACAAAACAAAACACATTTTTAAATAACGTGAGTCAAAGAAGTCTCAGAAATTTTAAAATATTTTGAACTAAATGAAAATAAAACATCAAAATTTATGGGATGTAGTAAAAGCAGTGCTTACAGGGAAATTTATAGTATTGAAGTTATATATTAGGAAAGAATAAAGATCTAACATCAATAATCTAAGCTTTCAGCTTAGGAAACTAGAGAAAGAAGGCAGTGTGAGCCTAAAGGAAGCAGAAGAAAAGAAATAATAAAAATTAGAGAAGAAATCAGTGAAATCGAAAATAGGAAATCAATAGAGAAAATAAAATCAAAAACTGGTTCTTCAAAAAGAGCAATAAAATTGATAAACTTCTAGCTAGGCAAATCAAAAAGACAAAAGAGACAGAAGAAACACAAATCACTAATATCAGAGATAAAAGAGGGGGCAATCACTTCTAATCCTAAGAACATTAAAAGGATAATAAAGGAATTTTATGAAAAATTCTATGCCCACAAATCTGATAGCTTAAACGAAATGGGCCAATTACTTAAAAGACACAAACTACTAAAACTCACACAAAAATAAATAGAGGCAAGTCTTGGTGGCTCATACCTAAAATCTCAGCACCTAGAGAGGCTGAGGTGGGAGGATCTCTTGAGCCCAAGAGTTTGAGACCAGCCTGGGCAACATAGTGGGACATCATCTCTATTTTTAAATTTTTAAGATATATTTTAAACAATTTTTAAAAAAGGAATAGATAGTCTGGCTGGATGCAGTGGCTCATGCCTGTAATCCCAACAATTTGAAAGGCCAAGGTGGGAGGATAGCTTAAACCCTGGAATTTGAGACCAGCCTGGGCAACAGAGTGAGACCTCATCTCTACAAAAAATACAAAAATTAGCTGGGCATGATGGTGCATGCCTGTAATCCCAGCTACTTGGGAAGCTGAGATGGGAGAATTGCTTGAGCCTGGGTGGTGGATGCTGCAATGAGCAGTGATCATGCCACTGCACTCCAGCCTGGGGGACAGAGTGAGACCCCCCATCTCAAAAAAATAAAGTGAATAAAATAATCTGAACAGGCCTATATATATATTAAATAAATTGAATCAATAATTAATAATCTTCCAAAAAAGAAAACACCAGGTCCAGATGGCTTTACTGGTGAATTCCAAACACTCGAGGAAGAAATAATACTATTTTCCTACAATCTTTTCCAGAAAATAGGAGAGGGAATACTTCCTAATTCATTCTGTGAGGCCATCATTACTCTAATTCCAAAACCAGATAAAGGTTATAAGAAAGACTATAGACCAGTATCTCTCATGAAGATAGATGCAAAAATCCTCAACAAAATAGTAAGTTGAACCCAACAATGTATAAAAAGAATTATACACTACAACAATGTGGGATTTATTCTAGGTATGCAAGGCCGGTTCAACAATAAAAAAAATTCATGTAATCCATCACATCAACATGCTAAATTATATGATCTTATCAGTAGAAGCAGAAAAAGCATTTAACAAAATCTAACACCATTCGTGATCAAAAACTCTCAGCAAGCTAGAAATAGAAGGGAACTTCCCTAACTTGATAAAGAACATCTATAAAAATCTACAGCTAGGCCAGACCCATTGGCTCACACCTGTAATCCCAGCACTTTGGGAGGCCAAGATGGGTGGATCACCAGAGGTCAGGAGTTTGAGACCAGCCTGACAAGCATGGTGAAACCCTGTCTGTACTGAAAAATACAAAAAATTAGCCAGGTGTGGTGGTGGGCGCCTGTAATCCCAGCTACTCAGGAAGCTGAGGCGTGAGAATTGCTTGAACCCTGGAGGCGGAGGTTGCGGTGAGTGGAGATTGCACCACTGCACTCCAGCCTGGGCAATAAGAGGGAAGCTCCCATCTCAAAAAAAAAAAAACTACAGCTAACATCATACATAATAGTGAGAAATCAGATGCTTTCCCTCTAAGATCAACAATGTTCTTCACCATTCCCATTCAGCATCATACTGGATGTACTAGCTAATGCAGCAAGACAAAAAAAAGGAAATAAAAGATACAGATTGGAAAAGGAGAAATAAAAAATGTTTGTTTGCAAATGACATGAGTGTCTGTGTAGAAAATCCCAAAGAATCAACAAAAAGACTCCAGGAATAAGTGATTATAACAAGGCTTCAAGATACAAGGTTAATGTGCAAAAGTCAGTTGCTTTCCTATAGACCAGCAATGAACAATTGGAATTTGAAACTTAAAACACAGTATCATTTACATTAGCACCAAAAGAGAAAAAATGAAAAAAGAGAAATACTTAGGTATAAATCTAACAAAATATGTAAAGGATCTATATGAGAAAAGCTATAAAACTCCAATGAAAGATATAAGAGATTATCCAAATAAATGGATATTCTACGTTTATGGACAGGAAGACTCAATACTGTTTTTTTTTTTTTTTTTTTTTTTTGAGATGGAGTCTTCTCCCAGGTTGTAGTGCAGTGGTGCAATCTCGGCTCACTGCAACCTCCACCTCCCAGTTCAAGCGATTCTCCTGCCTCAGCCTCCCGAGTAGCTAGGATTACAGGCACCTGCCACCATGCCTGGCTAATTTTTGTATTTTCAGTAGAGATGAGGTTTCACCATGCTGGCCAGGCTGGTCTCGAACTCCTGACCACAGGTGATCCTCCTTTCTCAGCCTCCCAAAGTGCTGGGATTACAGGCATGAGCCACCACACCTGGCCTCAATACTGTTAAGATGTCAACTCTTCCCAATTTGATCTATAGAGTCAACACAATCCCTATTACGTTACCAGCAAGTTATTCTGTGGGTATCAGCAAACTGATTCTAAAATTTATGTGGAAAGGCAAAAAACCCAGAATAGCCAACAAAATACTGAAGACTATCTAAGAGTAGACACCACCCAACTTCAAGACTTACTATAAAGCTACTTTAATTAAGACAGTGTGCTATTGGTGAAAGAATAGACAAATTCATCAATGGGGCAGAATAGAAAGCCCAGAAAAAGACAACAGATCCTTAACAAGGCAACTGATCTTTAACAAGGAGCGAAGGCAATTAAGTAGAGAATGGATAGTTTTTCAACAAAGCTATTGGACATACATAATGCAAAAACAATGAATTGAGACACTGACCTTACACCTTTCACAAAAATCAACTCAAAATGGATCATAGACATAAATCTAAAATGCAAAACTATAAAACTAGAAGGTTACATAGAAGAAAATCTAGGTGACTTTGGGTTGACAATGAGTTTTTAGATACAACACTAAATGCATGAACCATGAAAGGAACGTTGATAAGCTGGACATTATTAAAATTAAAATCTTCTCCTTGGATGGATTACATTAATCTTCACCAAACAAGATATACGGATGATGAATAATCATATGGAAAGATGCTCAACATCATATATCATTAGAGAATTACAGATTGAGATAATATCACTGCACACCTATTGGAATGAGTATAATATGAAGAACTTACAATACCACATGCTGATGACCAGGAACTCTCATTCACTGCTAGTGGGAATGCAAAATGCTACAGCCATTTTGGAAGAAAATTAGGAAGACAAAGCTAAACAGAATCTTACAGTACATCAAACAGTTGCACTCCTGGGTATTAACTGAGTGGGTAAGAAAACTTATGTCGCACAAAAGCCTGAGCATGAATGTTTTTAAGAGCTTTATTCAGAATCTCCAAAAACTGGAAGCAACCAAGATGTCCTTTAGTAGATGAATGGATACACAAACTGTGTTATATCTGTACAATGAAATATTATTCAGTTATCAAGCCATAAAAAGACGTGGAGAAACCTTAAAAGCACACTGCTAAGTGAAAGAAGCCAGCCTGAAAAGGCTACATACTATATGATTCCAACTGTATGCCCTTCTGGAAAAAGCAAAACTGTAGAGACAATAAAAGGACCAGCAGTTGCCAGGGATTAGGGGGCAGGGCAGGGGATGCAAGGGGAAGGGATGAATAGGTGAAGCTTGGGGGACAGTGAAACTATTCTGTATTGATACATTAATGGTGGATACATGACATTAGGGATTTGTCAAAACCCAAGGAACTATACAACACCAAGAGTAAACCTTAATGTAAACTATGAACTTTAGTTAATAGTAATGTATCAATATTTATTTGTAATAGCCAGGCATGGTGGCTCATGCCTGTAACTCCAGCACTTCGTGAGGCTAAGGTGGGAGGATCACTTGAGGCCAAGAGTTCAAGACCAGCCTGGGCAACATAGACCCCCATCTCTAACAAAAACAATTTTTTTTTTTTAATTAAGTGGATGTGGTGGTGCACACCTATAGTCCCAGCTACTTTGTAGGCTGAGATGGGAGGACTGCTTCAGTCCAGGAGGTCAAGGCTGCAGTGATCTACAGTGACACCAATTCACTCCAGCCTGGGTGACAGAGCACAACCCTGTCTCAAAAAAAGGTTGTAACGAATGTACCACACTAATGCACAATGTTAAGAATAGAGGAAATTCAGTGTGTATGTGTGTGGGGAGGGGGAATGGGAGCCTTCTGTAATATGTGCTTAACTTTTCTATAAATTTAAAACAATTCCAAAAAATAAAGTCTATTAATTTTTTTTTTTTTTTTTTTTGAAGTTTTTAGTTTATTAATGTTCTCGTGAAACATCCACAGTGGCCACAGATAACATCATTGCAGCACCTTTACTCCTTCGGCTTTTTGCCAGCACCAACATTGGCCTTTGCAGTCCCCCTGACTTTCTTCATTCTGTTCTTGCGTTCCTTTCGTTGCTTTCTTGAGGTCTTTTTCTTCTCATACAGGCCATGTCTTGCAAGTCTATGTTTGGGTTCATTTTTCTTTGCATAATCCAGGGAATCGTAAATCATGCCAAAGCCAGTTGTCTTGCCACCACCAAAATGAGTTCTGAATCCAAATACAAAGATGACATCTGGTGTAGTCTTGTACATTTTGGCTAGTTTTTCCCGAATTTCTGTCTTAGGCACTGTTGCCTTCCCGGGGTGAAGGACATCAATGACCATCTGTTTCCTCTGAAGTAGTCGGTTGGTCATGAACTTTCTAGTGCGGATAGTTACGGTGTCGTTCATGATGGCGACCTATCTTCAGACAGCCAAGGAGGAAAAAAAAAGAAGTCTATTAATTCTTAAAAAGTAATACGGGTAGATTGTTTTACTTGGAAGTCAGAAAAATAGAAAAAAAAAAAACCTGAGGACCCATCATCCAGACAACCAACATTTACAATTTGCTAAATTTCTGTCCAGGATTTTTTCTTTGTGTAGCCTTTTACCAATAGCATTTTATTTACACCTATATTATATCTCATACCCTCGTTCATCTCTTATAATAGTTGTCTGTGTCCTCCACAAGATTTTAAGTTCCCTGAGGTCAGGAAAACCTGAAAAGTTTTTGTATTTCATATGGTTCTTGATATAACACCTGGAACTTACTAGGGTCTCAATAAGCGTTTATTTGACAGAGATGAATAAAGAAGAATCTTTGCTATATCAAATCTGTATCTGCTAGAGAAAAAAAAATCACAGAATGATTAAGAAAAAAATATGCATTATGAGAAACTTATTTTAAAGAGTTTACATCAGAAAAAGATGATAGGAATGGGCTGAAGACCTTAACAAAATAAGAGCAAGGACAAAGAATTACTAAATTTACCTGAGGGCTGCATGGCTGGTACCTCCTGGTCATCACATTGCTCAGAGGGCTAAATCTTTGGCCAGGCTAGTCCAGGAACTAGGCTGAGAGACCTGCACAGAGCATGTGGGCTATTCTCCCAGGGTGGGCCTACAGAGCCTAATGTGAGTACATTTCCTCAAGAGAGCAAGCCACAGATGGCACTTTATAGTGTGAATGCCACCTGTCCATGCTGACTGTTAGGCAAGGGGTCCTATCCTTCTGCAGAGTTAAATAAGATCACAAGATTTGTTAGGTGAATAAAGAACTCCAGACACAAGATTAGTCCTCATCCTTAGGGCTGTTTCTTGTGAAAGTTGTCAGAATCAAAATGGAGTCACTAATTTAAAAAAAAAAAAAACCCTGACAAATAGAGCTTGGTTTGAAGAGAGGCTATGAAGAGAGGGCTCTCATGCTTGTATGCCTGATAAAAACTATCACAAAGACTGCAAAACCACAACCTTGCACAAAGGCTATGGCTACCTTACACATAAAAAACTATTTCCTTCCACAAGGACATCTGCTCAGAAACTGCCTGTCTAACTCCATGCTGTTATTGATCTTTGTAGCCAAGGAAAATTATTTCAAAGTAATCATGTAATCCTCATTTTTCCCTTTAAAAACCTTTGTCTTCCACTACCTCCCAGAATATGCACATAGTTTACTATGGCACATGTATTTCCATTGCAATGCTCTACTCCCAAATAAATATCTTTATTTTACAGGACTTCTCTTTGTTATTTGGCATTCTCTTCATATTATGGTAAATCCTACTTTAACTTTCCTCGTTTACTGTAAGAACTATACCTATTATAAGTTTCAGCACTAGAGGTTTGGACAGTTCTTTGCTTTTCTTTGTTCTGCCTCATGAGGGCTTTTGAGAAGACAAAAGTCAAAAACTCTAGAACTTCCATCTCCGTAAGGAGTAAGGCAAAACGCTGGCTCTCTGAACCACAACTACAAAGTTGCATACATAATTTTACAACCAGACTCTACCACCAGACCCTCCTGGTCATTCTCAAAGACTTTGGATCGGTACAACATCTTTCCTCTACCCAGGTCATTGAATCACAGAGTTCTACTTTTATTGGCCATTTTCTTCCCTCCGTACTCAAGAGGAAGGATTCTCAAACAAGCAATGAAACTCCTCCATCTCACATCAGCTTGCAATTTAAAACTGTATTTCCAGATGGAGTTATGCCAGTATTTGTCTGGAAAGGTTTTCAATAAACTTCTTAATTTCCTTCTTTCACTCCCTCCCTCCCTCCCTTCCTGCCTGCCTTCCTTTCTTTCTTTTCTCTGAGACAGTCTCACTCTGTTGCCCAGGCTGGAGTATAATGGCACGATCTCTGTTCCTTGAAACCTCTGCCTCCTGGGCTCAAGCAATTTCTCCTGCCTCAGCCTCCTGATTAACTGGGGTTACAGGCACCCACCACCAAGCCTGGCTATTTTTTTCTATTTTTAGTAGAGATGGGGTTTCACCATGTTGGCCAGGCTGGTTTTGAACTCCTGACCTCAAATGATCTGCCCACCTTGGCATCCCAGAGTGCTGGGATTACAGGCGTGAGCCACTGCACCCAGCCTAAACTTCTTAATTCTATAACTCATCTTTTCTATACCTGGAATCCAGAGGAATGGCAGATTTGACACACCACACCTATCATGTTTCCATCAGTCCAGGTGATACGCAATTTCAAGGCTAAGGGCTGCTAAGAACTATCCATACACACAAAGAGCAAAACCTGATGACTCTTTAAGCCTCAGATCAAATAATAATAACAAAAATAATTCACATCGATATAATGCTTTATATGCAATTCAACAAAAAGCTAAGCAATTTCTCTTTCTTTCCCTCCCTCCATCCCTTTTTTCTTTCTTTCTCTTTCTCTTTTTCTTTCTTTCCTTCCTTCCTTCCTTGCTTCCTTCCTTCCTTCCTTCCTTTTCTTTCCTTCCTTTCCTTTCCTTCCTTTCTTTCTTTCTTTCTTTTCTTTTCTTTCGACAGGGTCTCACTCTTGTCACCCAGCTTGGAGTGCGGTGGCATAAATAATGGGCTCACTGCACCCTCAACCTCCTGGGCTCAAGAGATCCTCCCATCTCAGCCCCCCAAGTAGCTGGGACTACAGGCGCACACCACTATGCCCAGCTAATTTTAAAATTTTTTGTAGAGATGGGAGCTCACTATGCTGCCCAGGCTGGACAATTTCTGAAATGTTATCTCATTTGATCAGGTGCCCTAAGGCATTATCTGATCCTCAGGCACTTTGCCTCGACTCAAGTGAGTTCAATTCCCAGCACAAACGTTTGCTGACACATCTCAAAGAACACCTAAATTATAGCCAGTCTGAGTACAGTCTCTCCTCCCTAAGAGAAAAAAGCTGAGGTGAGCTGGGGGGATGATGTATTTATTCACCTCTGGTTCTGACATACCAGGTGTGTGCGGTAAAACACCCACTGTTGAGCGGAGACCTCCTGGCTGCGGGTAGCCTGGCCCTCTTCAGGGAGTGGGGCACTGAATTACAGGCACACAGTACTGGCGTACTGTGTCCATGCCAGAAAGGGATGGGAGAAGGAGACAGGCTCTACTTTTGGATTCTGGACACACAGAACAAAACATCCAAAGCTCATTTGAGGGACCTCGGTCCAACTACAACTCCTGGTACCCTGGTACCTGGTAATAAGATCAGGTACCCAGATCTTGTTAGGAATCTGGCTAAACACCTGGCAAGTTTGGTGGGTCAAGATTCCCAGGAGAGGGATGGCAAAGATCTCAAGGATGATTTCCACTTGGTGTATGATAAAACCAAGTAGAGTTGTTTTATTTCTACCAGGACTGTGATCTGTCTACTGTAATTTCATGCTTCATGGACATTTGTTTCACTGAACAGATAATAACGATTGTAATTGCTAACAGTTTTAATTGCAGTACATGTGTGTGACTTTTTTTTTTTTGGAATGAAGTTTCACTCTTGTTGCCCAGGCTGGAGGGCAATGGTGCGATCTCAGCTCACTGCAACCTCTGCCTCCCGGGTTCAAGCGATTCTCCTGCCTCAGCCTCCTGAGTAGCTGGAATTAAAGGTGCCCACCAACACACCCAGCTAATTTTTGTATATTTGGTAGAGATGGGGTTTCACCATGTTGACCAGGCTGGTCTTGAACTTCTGACCTCAGATGATCCACCCGCCTCAGTCTCCCAAAGTGCTGGGATTACAGGCGTGAGCCACCATGCCCCACACATGTGACTTCTTTAATTCTCATTACACCTCCAAAGGTAGGTGCTGCGTTCTAACAGTACACTTCAATTGCACGGTGCTTTACGTTGTCAAATTTTAAGCCTATTCATTATAAACCATTGACCAAACACTGAGCATGTATCTCATACACAGGCACCTGATGTACATTTCCTCATGCACTCCCCACAGCCACCCTGTGGGTAGGAACTGAACTACCCTACTTGCACAGAGGAAGAAACCGAAATGTAGAGAGGCTGCATAACCCAACCAGGTTCCACAGCTGAGAGAGTGATTCAGGGGGGTATCAAAAGGAGGCCCACCATCTCCACACTCTGGGACTTTATCCAGCCTTTTTTGATCCTCATAATAACAGAACTGGTCACTACTGCACTACAGTGGGGAAGAGAACATCCCCTGATGGAGGTGACTTCTCCCAGGTCACACAAGCACTTGCCCCACTTGGCCACACGGGCCAAGCCCTCTGAGACACTGGAGGTTTGAACAGTAGGATGCCTGGTCACCTGGGTGCCTTACAGGGCTTTTTACCTGAAAGTGGGGAAGCAAATGAATCTAATTCTACAAATCACCAAATTCTACCCCAACACACAGTGGATGTCGCCTTGAAAATTATAACTCAAAATAACTTCCAATCCATACAATCCAACAAAAAAATACCACCAACTAAAAAAAAATCAAAGTAACCATTATAGATTTGAGAAAAGGGAAACTGTAAATGGAATAATGTTCAGTAACAGGTAGTGTGGTCTAATGGAATAGACACGGAACCTGGAGTCAAACTGGGACTTTGATCTTAGCTCTGCCCCTTTGAGCTGTTTGACCTTGGGGAAGTTACTTCAAGGTCCTGTTTCCCTCTTCCATAAAGTGAATGTCATGATCTCTTTCTCACAGGTGTGCTGTGGGATTAAATGAATAATGCACATAAAGTATACAGGAAATGCTCAATAAATACTAGCTTTTTCTTTTTCTTTTTCTTTTTCTTTCTTTCTTTTTTTTTTTTTTTTTTTGAGACAGAGTCTTGCTCTGTAGCTTAGGCTGGAGTGCAGTGGTGCAGTTTCGGCTCACCACAACCTCCACCTCCCAGGTTCAAGAGATTCCCCTGCTTCAGCCTCCTGAGTAGCTGGGATTACAGGTGCCTGCCACCATGCCTGGCTAATTCTTGTACTTTTAGTAGAGAAGGGATTTCACCATGTTGGCCAGGCTGGTCTCAAACTCTTGGCCTCAAGTGATCCACCCACCTCAGCCTCCCAAAGTGTTGGGATTACAGGTGTGAGCCATGGCACCCAGCCTAGCTTTAACTCTTATTTAGGTAAGTTCTGATTAATGCAACTAAAAAAGAAAAATTAGGGCCAAGCGCAGTGGCTCAAACCTGTAATCCCAGGCTGATGCAGGAGGATTACTTAAAGACAGGAGTTTGAGACTAGCCTGGGCAAAATAGTGAGACCTCATCTCCCTAGAAAGATTTTTAAAATGAGCTGGGTTGCAGTGAGCTATGATTGTACCACTGCACTCCAGCCTGGGTGACAGAGTGAGACCCCATCTCTAAAAAACAAAAACAAAAGAAAGCTCAATGGAGGAACTGGCTTGATAAAAAGAATATCAGGGCAAGGTAGTAAGGGTATTTCTTACTGTCTTTTTTTTTTTTTTGAGATGGAGTCTTACTCTGTCACCCAGGCTGGAATTCAGTGGCGTGATCTTGGCTCCACCTCCGGGGTTCAAACAATTCTCCTGCCTCAGCCTCATGAGTAGCTGGGACTACAGGCATGCACCATCACACCAGCTAATTTTTGTATTTTTAGTAGAGACAGGGTTTCGCCACGTAAGCCAGGCTAGTCTCAAACTCCTGACCTCAGGTGATCCACCGCCTTGGCCTCCCAAGTGCTGGGATTACAGGCGGGAGCCACCATGCCTGATCCTACTGTCTTACTTTGGATTCACTTAATAAATAAAAATTCAATTTGGGGGCATGGGTGAAAGGATTCTTTCCTATGTTCTCAGCTCCTCCACCAGTAGGGGCTCAGTAAAGCCCTGTGTTGTGGAATATGACAGGTAGGAAACCAAAAGGTGATTAAAGATCTGGCTCTTAGAGTAATTCTTTTGTTCCCTGAAGGTGATTGTTTGACTTGTGTTTCTTGTCCTCATTATTATTCTTTCTCATACTCGAATTTTATTTGTTAAGGGAGAAAAAAGGCTTAAAACAAAGCCTCATTATCCTCATCTGGATAATGTTGGCATTGTGAGACTATGCAATTTCTAGCTTTGTTTGGCTTAAAGAACCTCTATATGTGCGTGAAATAAATGTCAATTTAATGTTTTAGATTTCTGCTACAAGGCTGGGGCAGCTGGGATCATCCAGCAATTCCTCCTTTATGCTGGTTTGTGGCCATTCTTGTTCCAAGAGAAGACAAACTTGCATTTCAAAATTAAACTCTGAAATTTGAAAATAAAAGCAGGAAAAAAAAAAACTTCCCTAGGCCAGAAGGAATGATTTAAATTTTCAGAGAGCTCCTTGGCATTTCAAGGGTAGTGATAAACCATTGGAATTTACTTTGATGTTTCAGCTCTAGCACAGCACCCCCTCAGCCTCCCCAGGCCTCCTCCTCCGTCCCCTGTGTCTGACTGGGTAGTCACTGCTCTGGGGCCTGGAACCCTCCCAGTCTCATTCCCCTGTTTGTGTATCTGAGTATCTCTATGTCTTTAGATCTTCTTCATGCTTTCTCTGTTGTCCTGTCTCCCTCTCCCAAAGTCTGTCTGTCTTGTCGCCCCCCTGGCCCCGTGCTTTTTAAATTTGGCTCCTGCTTTGTGGCACTGTCTTGAATACACAGGTTTGACTGCTGGTTGACATTTATTTATTTGTTTGTTTATTTATTTTGAGATGGAGTCTTGCTCTGTTACCCAGGCTGGAGAGCAATGGCAAGCTCTCAGTTCACTGCAGCCTCTGCCTCCCTGGCGCAAGCAATTCTACAGCCTCAGCCTCTGGAGTAGCTGGGATTACAGGCCTGTGCCACCACACCCGGCCAAATTTTTTTTTTCTTTCTTTCTTTTTTTATTGAGACGGAGTCTCGCTCTGTCGCCCAGGCTGGAGTGCAGTGGCCCGATCTCAGCTCACCGCAACCTCCGCCACCCGGGTTCGAGTGATTCTCATGCCTCAACCTCCCAAGTAGCTGGGACTACAGGCACGTGCCACCACACCCAGCTAATTTTTTTGTATTTTTAGGAGAGATAGGGTTTCACCACGTTGGTCAGGCTGGTCTCGATCTCCTGACCTTAGGTGATCCACCTGCCTCGGCCCCCCAAAGTGCTGGGATTACAGGCCTGAGCCACCGCACCCGCCTATTTTTTCTTTCTTTCTTTCTTTTTTTTTTTTTTTGAGACAGAGTTTCGCTCTTGTTGCCTAGGCTGGAGTGCAATGGCGTGATCTCGGCTCACCGCAACCTCCGTCTCCCGAGTTCAAGTGATTCTCCTGCCTCAGCCTCCTGAGTAGCTGGGATTACAGGCATGCGCCACCACAGCTGGCTAATTTTGTTATTTTTAGTAGAGACGGGGTTTCTCCATGTTGGTCAGGCTGGTCTCAAACTCAGGTGATCCGCCCGCCTCGGCCTCCCAAAGTGCTGGGATTACAGGCATGTGCCACCATGCCTGGCCTATTTTTTCTTTTTGAGACAGGGTCTCCCTCTGTCACCCAGGCTGGAGTGCACTGGAGCAATCTGGGCTCACTGCAACCTTCGCCTCCTGGGTTTAAGTGATGCTTTCACCCCAGCTTCCTGAGTAGCTGGGACTACAGGCGCTTGCCACCATACCCAGCTGATGTTTTAAATTTTTTCTGCAGGGACAAGGACTCATTTTATTGCCCAGGCTGATCTCAAACTCCTGGGCTTTGTGATCCTCCCACCTTGACCTCGCAAAGTGCTGGGTTTATAGGCATGAGCCACTGCACCTGGCCTCACTTTTTGTTTTTTTTTTTTAATGGCTAACTAGACCTCACAATGTGTTCCCCACACTAGGGTTGTCACCGAGAAGTATAAGGAGCAAAAAAAAAGTGAAAAGAGAAGGATGAGGAGGAAACTTAATATTATACAAAGCTCCTGGGAATACTGGAGAGCCCCTTTGCCGGGGGCATTCGAGGAGGAACAGGTTGCTGCTGCAGAGGAAGGAACGTCTGGGTTCCATAGCTTGGAAACAGGCTCTCCTTGAGGGTCGCTCACCGTCACAGGCTCTCTCTGCACTGGAGATCCGGCCTTCTGGAGGCTGGCAGGGAGGACGTGCTGGAGCAGGAAGAGCTCAGCTTTGCACCAGGCAGATGTCCTTTGGAATCCTGGCTCTGCTGCTTACAGCAGTGTGACTTCCCAGGCAAATCGTTTAACCTCTCTAAGTCCAGATAGCCTCATTTGTAAGAAATGAGCAATGCTACCTCCTGTGTGGAGTAGCAAGGATTAAATGATGTGTTGTAAAACACCAAATAGACCCGGGCTCATAATAGGAGTTCAGAAAGTGTGATTTTCCTCCCTCCTCCTTTCATGGTGGTCTTTAACTTGCCTTTATTCTGAAGTTTGTTAAGGCTGTTGGGAACTCAGAACACATTTACTCATAAAAACCAGTAGCCCTGGGCTTTGTGAGGTCTGACCCCCAACCCCTGCCTAACTCACCATCCCTATTCTCTTCCCATCACCCTCATTCAGGGACTTGACTTTCAAGACATGGTGGGTTCTTCTGCTGTCTTCCAAATACCCCTGGGGTTCCCTACCCATAAGTTTTTGCTCTTTCACCCCAGAATCTCAGACCTCTGCTTAGAACTGTCCATCAAATCAATATCCAGGTGAAATCCAAATTCTAGCTCCTCCATCTCCCAATGTTATGCAGAATTGATTTCTTTCTCGTCTGAATTCTTATTCTACTTTATCTGAGTAGTAATATCAGCTTTATAATAAAAATCACAACATATTGCCTTTTATGGCTGTTATGGGGAGTGTCACATATTCTTATATCCCTCACACTGTTCAATAACCACTTTCTGTGGGATAAATAATAATAGCTGCATTTGTTGCATGCACACTACGCCAGGCAATGTGCTATGGCCTTTATCTACATTTCTTCATTTAATTTCCACGACAAGGTTAAAAGAATGTATATGACCCCAATATTCTGGGTGGAGCTAAGGGTCAGATGGAGTAAGTCACTTTCTCAAGGTCAAGTAGGCAGAAACTAAAGGAGCAAGGATTCCAACCCAGCCATGTGGGACTCCCAGCTCTGTGCTCTTTCTACTTCCCAGGAAATGGAGCCTAAGTTAACAACAACAAACCGAAGTCGAGGACTGAGGACATATGCAACCCTCGGTTTGGGTGCAACCTTTATCAATGTCCTAAACTGACAGATGACGTAGAGGCAGCCGTTTCGCTGACTAGGGAAGGTAGCCCAAGGAAGCTAAGATGCTAGAGTCCAAATTTAAGTTCTACGAGACGCTGCAGAAAACATTTACAGTCACTAGAGGGCTCTCTCTCCCTTAAGCAAAAAGCGCAGCACCGCCCGCGCGCGGTAGCCTCGGGACCCCGCCCCCGGGAGGCCGCTCGGAGCTCCACGCTGCCTCCCTGAAGCCCAGTCCATTTTGCCTACATCCTTGTCCGGGCAAAGCCCTGGAGAATCCATAGGGCAGTGCCCCAAGCTGGAGCAGTTTTCACAGCCACATCCCGGGCTGCGCTGGGTTGGGGATGCTTTGAGGTTCCTCTGGGGGCTCCCTGCTCTCTGTTTACCAAGCAGAGGGGAGTTGGGAAGGGGAGAAGTGCAGACTTAGTGGTGGGGTAATCCAGAAATGCATCCCTCAAAGGCCAGCCTGGCCTGGTCCAGGCCCTAAGCTCTCTGGGGAAGGACGGCTGGGAACCCCGCCTTGGCGGGCTCTGCGGGTCCTGCGCCCGGGTAGATTTTGCTCAGATGGGGAGAGGGGACCCCCTCCACGCCCCCGGAGTAGTGAACACCATTTTGTTTGAAAGTATCCTGCAAAGAGAACCACCTCACGAGGCCATGGCTGCCAGGGAACTCCTCTCCCCATCGGATCGCGGGGGAGCCCGGGGAGGGAGGGATTCTGCAGCTGCAGTTTGGGGGTCCTCGATGCTGTATTTTAAGGCGCATCGCAACGCCTTCGGAGTGACATTAAATGCAAAGAGGCAAATGACTAATCCAAACTATTATTACAACTGCAGAAAATAACACAGATCAATGGCAAAAGCTTGAACCGGGATTAGCTAGGGAGGTGGGACAAACCCGGGATGATCCTTCCTCTCCTTTTTTAGATTTGTTGATTTTGGTAAATTATGTATGTATTTAAACATGAAGAAACAGGTGAAGCGAATGTAAATTGGGTTATGAATAATTTCCAAAGGCTTCGCTGTCCCTTGACGGAAGCCAGAAATAAGACAGGCACTGGGCCTGAGCGCTCTGGACAGGGAAGCACCCGCGTGGCGCTGGGCAAAATCTTCTCAGTGGAGAGAACGCACTCCGGGTTCGAAACCTCACCGGGTGCAGATGCGAACTGCGGTGGCCCCAAGTGGCCGTCCACTTTGTTCATGAGAACAGTTTTCCTATAACGCCCAACTGGCCCTTTGCATCCTGCAATTCCGCGGGCGTCGGAGCGGGTCTTGGCGCGAACCAGGCGGCCTCGGCGGGGGTCCCGCGGCGGAGGGCAGCGCGGCCGCAGCCCGGGAGCGGCGGCCGCGGCATTGTTTCAGCCCCCCGGGGTGGGATCCAGCTGGGGGAGGGGAGGGGAGGCGGGGTGTCCTCTGGAACCGCCCCCGGCCCTCCCCGGGGACCCGTGCCTCAGCACGTCCAGGCTTTATGGTGTCCTGAGTCGCCATGGAAATCCAAGGGAACGCGGAGCCGGGTGCTAGGGGGGTCGGTGAGTTCTCCGGCCGCGCCCTACGTCCGCTCTCGGACCCCGGCCCTGCAGCAGGGCCTGCCGGGAGTTGTAGTCCCCAGGCGGCGGTGGCGCGCGGCGCCGAGGATGCGGGGCGCCGCCTGTCCCCGCCTCCCCTTAACCTGCTAGCCGAGGTGGGGAGCGGCGGGAGGAGCCGGCCGCGCGGTGATTGGCGGAGGCCGCTCCCAGCCCCCGACACGCGCCCCTCCCCCGCTCCCCACTCTGGACTCCCGCGCTGGGCGCGCTGAGGCGGCCCCCGAGCGAGCGAGCTTGCAGCCGCCGCCGCCCCGAGCACCCGCAGCTCCGGCGCCGCGACGAGACGGAGACGGACCGAGCCACCGGCCCCCGCGGCCGCAGCATCTCGGAGGAGTGGGTGATGGCAGGGGGGTCGGTGGGCTTACCCCTCCTAGGCTAGGACATCCTCCTCTCGCCCTTCTGTTTCTGCGTGAGGCGCACAAAAGGGCGGGGAGCCGGGTGCGCCTAGGGCCTGGCCGCAGGGGACGCGGCGGGAGGTGTGGTTTGGGGTTGGGAGGTGGCCATCGGGGCTAAGCCGGGGCGCTCTTGGGGTCTTCTTTGTACGCCCACGAAGCGCCGTGCCGGGCCTTGCTCACAGTAAGCGTTTAATGTGTGCTCGCGGGGTTGCAAAGCCCTGGGGTGAGGAGGCGGCTCGGCCGAGGGGTTTCGCGCCTAGCACGCAGTGGGCCGCTTCCCTAGCCGGGCACGGTGCAGTGGACCGCTGGAGGGCTGGGCGGGGGCGCCTCTGGCCGGGGGCCAGTCCTGCCGGTCCCAGGATCTGCGCTGTCCCCGGTCCCACACACCACCCAGATACACACCCTCCGTCCTTCTCCTCTCCGAGTTGGGATCTGCCCAGCCTGGACCCGACCGGGCGATCTGTTCCACCCGCCCGGCTAACGGAGCGGACGCCTGCAGAGGACTCGCCCGCCGCCTCCGAGCCTCCTGCCTGAGCCACAAAGGCCTCCTGCGGCTGCCCAGCCCGGAGCGGGCGCTGAGCTGGGTCCCTCGGCTGGAGCCCAGCGCGGGAGCCCGCCTTGCAGCATCGATCTCAGTGGGCACCGACGTCGACGCCCCGGGCCTGGGGACGGGGCTGGAGTCTGAGCTGGAGAGAAGCCGGGAGAGGGCGAAGGGAGGCCTTGGTTGAGAAAAGATGGGGATGGGGAAGGCTGGGGAGCTGGGTTAGGACAGGTAGTGGGTCTCGGGGAGCAAGGAGTGGGAACTAGCGTTTGAGGAGGAAAGAGAAGGGGTGGGGGCGGGTCCGAAGAACGAGGGAAGGAGCTCGGTGCAGGTGGCGCCCGGCGAGGCTGGATCTGCTGAAGAATGGGGAGGGGAGGAGGGATGCAGGCGGGTGGAGGCCGCCTGGGTTTGAGGAGGGAGGACGGGAGCGAGGAGGAGACCCGCGCTGTGCGGGGGAGGGGGCCTCCTGGGAAGGGGAGCCTCCCGAGGAGGGAGGGGCAAGCAGCTGAGAGGCGGTCTCGGGCCCGAGGATCCTCAGCTCCAGGCGCGGGGCCCCGCGGCCCAGGTGGCCGGCTGGGCGTGGCCCTCGGACCGGGGCTAGGGACCTAGGGTGGCAGATCCGGGACAGGGCTGGGCTGGCTTGGTAAGGAGCTTTGTCTCCAGGCTTGAAACCAGCCGGTAGCGACTCGCTTAGGGTTTTGTGATCTTCCGCGGCGCCCTCGGCACGCCCTTTTCTCGAGGAGCTGAAAGGCTTTGCCCAGCGGCAGGTGCTGCCAGGGAGGCGGGTCTCCCTTCGGGGAGACCCGGAGAACAATAGCCGACCCTGGTGTCCACCCGACGACGAACCAGGGCCACCCAGGACGCGAGGGTGCAGTTTTCTGGTGCTGGGAATACTCCCTGCGGAACCTCCGGGCACGTGCTGGCTTTGGGGTTGTATGGGGGCCTGGCCCCGCCGGGAATCCCGTGTGGGAGGCGCTCCCCCGGCCTGGAGGCCTGCAGACAGCCACACCCCCACTCCGGCTCGGGTGCCTTCTGGTGCAGCGCCGCTGCCGGCCCCGCGCTGTCCACCCACTGCCGAGACGCGGCGTGGTTAGTGGCGCGGAGCTGCCGGGCGGCAACGCAGGTGCCGGAGACTGGAGGTCGCCTCGGTGCAGCGCGGGTTCCCACGAGCAGTGGCTTTGTCTGCCGAGGCGGCCGGAGTCTAGGGGCTGCTGCTGTGCTTTCTCAGGGGGAGCCGTAAGGGCTGGTGCGGATTGTGGTCAAATTGCGGAGAAGCGGGTGGAAATGATCCCGCAAGGGTGAGGCTCTCGGTTTGGGAGCCGCTGCTAGGGGAGCAGTGCTTTTCTTTGCCAGTGACCACACCCAAGCCAGTGCGTCTCTTGCAGACTTCGCCCATATTGTCTGCTGACCTAAGACTGGGGTAGCTCTGTGATAGGCGGTGGCTGCTTGCCCATGGGAAAGCAGATGAACCGAATGGAAGCTTAAAACAGGCTTTCAGCAGGGCTTTCCATGCACTCAGCCTCTCGCCCGCCGTCTAAACACCTTGCAAGTCACCGCTGTAGCGCCTTGACATGTGAAGTGACGGCCAAAGCCAGAATTCTGTGTTGCACTGTTGCTTTGATAACTGGTTAGATGACAAGTTAAAGGTGAATCTTTAGCATAAAGTTATCATTTTAAATTGCCATTCATTAAAAAAAAGGAATGTTTTTGTTCCCAGGCTGGGCGACACTTGGCATTGTAGAACTCATTGATGCCACTTACATTTGCCACTAAGTTAACTGAGAGCCTGTTGGTTCTCTTAACCCAGCCTTGAAATCTCAGGATTTTCTTTCTTAACAAGGTTGGTGCGTAAGGTGAAGGACTGTGCTGTGGCTGTTGGCTCTTGCCCAGGACAGATGATAGCTGCCAAAGTGAAGGCCTCTTGTCTGAGTGTACAGATGATAGCTGCCAAAGTGAAGGCCTCTTGTCTGAGTGTCCTATCTGGCCATAGGGAGTCAGCAGTAGGCTATGTCTTGCTGGTTTTAAAGGATGGTGTTTTGAGGAGGTGCCTCACAGAATTTACAAAACTGGTCTGGAAGGACTAGCTGGAACATTGCTCATTGGTTGTTTTTAACTATGTTTTAACCGAATTATATATATATATATATATATATTAATATGTATATACACACATATATACACATACTATATTTTAACTAAATTATATATGTGTGTGTGTATTTATGCATACACACACAAACATGCATTCAGAGTACATAAAAACTAGGAATCTCAATATTAGAAACCCAGAAATCTGACAATGAAGGTTTTTTCTTGTAAGAGAGCTCCAATGGGAAACATGTTTTCATATTATTACCCAAAGGGGACAATTTCAGGAAGGAGTGTTTTGTTGGCTTCTTTTTTGTAATAATTTTATGGATTTTTAAAAGGATGTAATCGTCTCAAAGCACTCTGTGAACATCCATTCCAGTCTGTTCCTCATGGCAGGGAATCCATAGACAAGGAATGCCGGTATGACCAGCCCGTTTTTACAGGGATCATGGAGAGAAAGCAGCCTCCGTCTCCCACCTTCTGCTGGTGCTGCTCCAGTAAAACACCTGGAAGACACAACTCAGAAAGGGGAGAGGCAGGTGGCCCCAGAGAAGGACTTTATGTCCCCAGAATTCCAGGATGCCATTCTTGAGCTTGGGGACCTTGGCTAGGTACACAAAGATGTTCATGGGACGTGAAGGCCTGGCTGTTGTCAGCATAACCTCTCTAGGTGCAAACATTAGCAGGGTCATTGCATTATTCTCAGTGCTTCTATCTCTGGAAAGAGTTCCACAGCAAGGCAAGTTTACACAGTTGGCCAAAATCAGGTCTCAGGACTTGGCGTAAACTTCATTTGTGGCACTTCCACATCTCTTCTCCTGCCATAGCTATCTGAGAATTTCTGCTTCTTAATAGCTTCTCTGACCCAGGATTCTGTA
The DNA here is from genome assembly GCF_028878055.3 of Symphalangus syndactylus. Lineage (NCBI taxonomy): Eukaryota > Metazoa > Chordata > Mammalia > Primates > Hylobatidae > Symphalangus > Symphalangus syndactylus. Next base: position 85,375,048 of record NC_072440.2, on the reverse strand, counting down.
TGATCCTGCATTAGCTCCAAGGGACTGTAAGCCAAAGGGCAGCATGACTATAGGCAGGTCTCTGGGGTAAACGTAAATTGTGGCCGGGCACCATGGTTCACGCCTGTAATCCCAACATTTTGGGAGGCTGAGACGGGGGGATCACTTGAGGTCAGGAGTTCGAGACCAGCCTGGCCAACATGGTGAAACTCCATCTCTACTAAAAATACAAAAAAATTAGTCTGACATGGTGGCACACACCTGTAGTCCCAGCTACTTGGGAGGCTGAGGCTGGAGAATCGCTTGAACCCGGGAGGCAGAGGTTGCAGTGAGCTGAGATTGTGCCACTGCACTCCAGCCTGGGCAACAGAGTGAGACTCTGTCTCAAAAAAAAATGTAAATTGTGTGTTCAGATCATTTTCTTACGGCACAGAAAAATATTGAGAGCCAGAGAAGTTGGACAAGAGTATCTGAGACTCAGTCTATCTTCCTGATGTGAAAATTTACCAGTTTCTGACAGAATCTGATCCTGTGTATCTTTTTTGTTTTCTGAGGTATAAAAACATATTCCAGAAAAGTCTTCTAAGACTTAATTCACAGGAATCCTGTAGAACAAGATATCTTTGTCAACATGAAGTTCTGAAGGGAAAACTTGGTGTAATATGGGAGCAAATAAGAATAAATGTGTTTTATCATTTTTCAAGTAAGCAGGTGTTTGATTTCATTGCGCTGCTAATGGATAAATGAGAAATAATTTCAAAATTGCTTTGCCTTGCTTTTTTTCATATGAAGATGAAAGGTTGAAATACCATAGCATGAATCTTTTGTGAGCTTTGGTATTTATATATAAAAGTGGGCACAAATTATACACTTGAACAAAAGAAATTCAGGGAAGAACATGGTGTATGATTTGTTCTACTTCAGTCTTTGAAACTTGTTTCATTTAAAATAAGCTGATTTAACCATTGATTGAACCAAGCACTTGGTTGCCAAGCTTGCCAAGCACTCCCATCAATCACAGCCCTGTTCTGTACTTGTTCCCTTGCCTCCCTCCTCCCTCGTCACAATCCAGGCTCAGCAGAAGCACACACAGGAGGGAGAGCCAGAAAGCCTGGGTTCAGATTTCACCTTGGCCACTTTCTGTTTATCCGTGCAATGAGGATGGTTGTATTAGGTTGGTGCAGAAGTAATTGCTGTTTTTGCCATTACTTTTAATGACAAAAACTGCAGTGACTTCTGCACCAACTTAACAGTATCTAGGTCCGGGGTTGTTCTGAGGCTTACATGAGTTAATGGTTAGCACTGAGAACAGCATCTGGCATCTCGTAAGTGCTCAGTAAAAGTTATCATCACCATCAGCAGCAGCATCATATTCTACCTCTAAAATGTGTGTCCACAAAAACAACACTTTGATTCCCTATTTAATCTTTCATCCCAAGGGGCCATGGCAAGTTGCTGTAGGGATTAACAGTGGGAACAGAGGGAATGATTAGGACTCCTTTCTAAAACTCCCACCCTTGCAAATAGTAGGAATAGCTCTCTGTGGAGTCTGTTTCCTGGCAGCCTCTTTAAGCTCAGCTGTTTTTAGCAGCTGAGAACTTGGAGAATTAAGAGTGTTCCAGAAGCGCTGTGACCTCAGCTTTGCTGCATCATTCCTTTGAGTGGGGTTAGGCTGGCGTGGCTGGTGAGAAGCTGTTGTCCCAAGGCTATTTAATTCTTGGTGTAGGGAAGAGTCATCGTGTTTGGTTGATGGCAAATTGTTGGGAATAAAGAAAACTCAGGTTTTCCAGCTAAGAAATACGGAATTTTGTGCAACTTGGAACCACAGTTATTTGTTTCAGAAACACTTTCAAAGCACTCTGTGCCAGGGGTGGTTCTGATTCCTATGTGTTAGGTTACTGTTATTATCCCCATTTTACAAATGAGGTAACAAAAGTAAAAAGGACACCGAGATGGGGACATGGCAGAGCCAGGCCTTGAACCCAAGGGGTTTGATTACCATCTTTATCAGTTCTCCAGGATAACTGGAGCTCTCCAAAAAAAACAGAAAATCAGTTCTCCAGAAAAACAAAACCAATAGGATTGGTTTATGCAATTGGAGGGGCTGGCAAGTCCCATATCTATAGGGAAGGCTGGCAGACTGGAAGCTAGGCAGGAGCTCATGGAGCACTCTTTACTTAGAATTTCTTCTTTCTCAGGGAAAACTCAGTTTTTCTCTTAAGGCCTTTTAACTAATCATATGAGGCCCACCCACACTATCAAGGAAAAATCTCCTTTCCTTAAAGTCAACCACCCAGCCTGGGCAGCATAGGGAAACCCTATCTCTACAAAAGTTAAAAAAAATTAGCCAGGCGTGGTGGCACATGCCTGTGGTCCCAGCTACTTGAGAGGGTGATGTCGGAGGATTGCTTGGGCCTTGGAGGTCAAGACTGCAGTGAGCTGTGATTACACCACTGCACTTCAGCCTGAGCAACAGAGCAAGACTCTCTCAAAAATTAAAAAATTAAAAAAAATAAAGTCAACTGATTATAGATGTTAACCACATCTACAAAATACCTTCACAGCAACACTTAGATGAATCTTTTATTGGATAATGGTACTATAGCCTAGCAAAGTTGACACAAAGAACTAACTAGGCCAGGCACAGTAGCTCACACCTGTAATCCCAGCATTTTGGGAGTTCGGGGCAGGAAGATCACTTGAGGTCAGGAGTTTGAGACCAGCCTGGTCAATATGGTGAAACCCTCTCTCTACTAAAAATACAAAAATTAGCCAGGCATGGCGGCACATACCTGTAGCCCCAGCTACTCAGGAGGCTGAAGCACAAGAATCACTTGAACTGGGAAGGTGGAGGTTGCAGTGAGCCAAGGTCGCACCATTGCACTCTAGCCTGGGTGACAAAGTAAGACTGTCTCAAAAAAACAAAAAACAACAACAACAAAAAAAGAAAGAAACCCTAACCATAAAAGGATCCATGCCTTTAAACACTACCTCAAACTGAGAACCTTATGAGTTGGGTGTGAGATTCACAGTTAACTAAATAATTTAGCAATAGGCTATCCCATTACAAAATGGTGCACCTCACCTTGTTTAAAATAGAATTTGGACCTCTTTTCTCATCCATGTGGCTTCTAGCCCAAAATATTGCTTAGAGTAACCATTCAACAGATAATATTGAAAGAATGACTGACTGAATGGTTTTAGATGATATTTTACAGGATTTTCCAGCTACTGAGACCTCTGGCTCCCCATTTAAATTTTTTTTCTTTTTCTTTTCTTTTCCTTTTTTTTGAGATGGAGTCTGGCTCTGTCACCCAGGCTGGAGTGCAGTGGCGTGATCTCAGCTCATGGCAACCTCCACCTCCTGGGTTCAAGCGATTCTTCTACCTCAGCCTCCCGAGTAGCTGGGACTACAGGCGCCTGCCACCATGCCCAGCTAAACTTTTGTATTTTTAGTAGAGACAGGGTTTTACCATGTTGGCCAGGCTGGTCTGTAACTCTTGGCCTCAGGTGATCCGCCCGCCTCAGCTTCCCAAAGTGCTGGGATCACAGGCGTGAGCCACTGCGCCTGGCCTCCCTGTTAAATTAAAAATCATCTGGCCTGTGCTGGGGGCGGTGGCTCATGCCTGAAATCCCACCACTTTGGGAGGCTGAGGCGGGTGGGTCATAAAGTCAGGAGTTCGAGACCAGCCTGGTCAATATGGTGAAACCCCGTCTCTACTAAAAATACAAAAGTTTAGCTGGGCATGGTGGCAGGTGCCTGTAGTCCCAGCTACTCGGGAGGCTGAGGTAGAAGAATCGCTTGAACCCAGGAGGCGGAGGTTGCAGTGAGCGGAGATCAAGCCACTGCACTCCAGCCTGGGTGACAGAGCCAGACTCCGTATCAAAAAAAAAAAAAAAAAAAATCTGGCCCAAGTAAGATTGAGTTTTTGTAAATGACTAGATTCTTTTGGGAAGAAAGGAGAACTTCTGCATTCTGAATTGTGCACATGTCACTCCCCACTACCTAACATCTGTCCACTTTCATTGGTTCGGCAAAGGGGTTGGGATCTGTTGCTGCCTGGACTTCCTGTGAATGTGTGTCTCCCACACGTTAGTAGTGCCCAGCACTCAATCACACCATCTTTGTGTCACTCCAGTGTCCATTTCTAAGCTGCCCCTTTGTTGATTTCAAATCCGCCATGGGCTGACTCGAAATTCTCAGGCCTTGGGTCTTTATTCTCCCTTCTTTTGTCTGGTCCTGTCCTTCCCTTTGTCCTTCTGCAGAGCAAGATCCACTATTGATACAGAAGTCGCCTCCTTTCTAATTTTTTACTTCGGATTTCTGACCTTGTAGATTGATATGTTTGTTCTGTTACAAAATTCAAAAGCAACCCCCAATTTTTTCATTTAATATCTTTTTGCTCCTGTTTCCGGCATATGTGAAACACTTTCAACCTTAATGAAGTTACTTAAATTGTTTTAAGTTTGCCGTATCGTCAAGTGGCAATACACATACACGAAACAGTCACTTTTGGCGGGTACAGTGGCTGAGGGTTCTTTTGAAAAAAAACTCTTTAGTAAAGTATAACAGATAAACTGAGAAGTGTACAAACCATAAGTGTATAGCTTGATGAGACATACCCATGTAATCTGCACCAAATTCAGACACAGAAAATTGGAGTCTCTGAGCCTACTATGGCTCAGAAGCCTGCCTGATTCAAAATCTTATTATTTAAAAAAAGGAAAAAAAGAAAGAAACAGAATTATCAGTACTCAAGGAGAGTCTCTAGTTACTTAGTATTCTTCCTCCATATCCTGATTCCTTACACACAGATCAATCAGCTTTGCCTATTTTTGAACTTTTTACAAATGGAATCATGTAGTCCATATTCTCTCACCAGTGGCTTCTTGTGCTCAAGGTTATATGTGTGAGATTTCTCTTACTGTTGTATCTAATTTGCTCATTTTTTTCATTGCTATATAGCATCCCACTGTATGTATGTACCAAATGTGTCAGTTATGTTGCTAATGGTATTTGGATAGTTTCTGGTTTGGGGATCTCATGGACAGTGCTGCTGTGAACATTCTAGTAGGTGTCTTGGTGAACGCGTGTGTTTCTGTTGGGTATATATATATATACCTAGGAGTGAAATACTGGGTCAGGGATACACATATGTTCTGTTTTAGTAAATTGTGCCAAATGCTAAGATTAATGGTGAAATTTTAAAAAAATCTTCTGAGGTATGCAATGCAGCTGATTAAACCAAAATCCTAAAGACTGGCACAATATTATGGCTTGATCAGAGGTTGACTTCCAACTCTTATTCTTCAGCAAAAAGTAGAACTTTAAGCTATTATCTCTGACTCCACAGTAATCTATCAGTTTAAAAAATTATATATAATATATACATATATATGTAATAAATATTACATATGTATATATAATATATATATTATACTAGTTTCCAAGAATTGTCCACAAACAACCAGTTGATTGGCTGAAATGAACACTGTTAAACTAAACGGTGTACATCTACCTTAGTCTTGCTACCGCAGTTTTCTTAACTCATGTTTCTTAAGGAAAAGATGAAAATCATATTATAAATGCAACATTGGTCCAAAGATCGTTCCAGAGATGTCCTGACAGCCTTGGGCAAGATTAACAAGTGATTTTTATTGTTAACTAATTTATATTTCTTGTATTGGGTCAAATAGGAGTTTTGAATTGTGTGATTTCTGTGACTTAAAAAAAGTCTCAGCTGGGCGTGGTGGCTGATGCCTGTAATCCCAACACTTTTCGGGCACAAGGTGGACAGATCACCTGAGGTCAGGAGTTTGAGACCAGCCTGGCCAACATATAGCAAAATCCCATCTCTACTAAAAAATACAAAACTTAGCTGGGAGTGGTGATGCACACCTGTAGTTCCAGCCACTTGGGAAGCTGAGGCAGGAGAATCGCTTGAACCCGAGAGGTGGAGTTTGCAGTGAGCCGAGATTGCTCCACTGCCCTCCAGCCTGGGCGACAGAGCGAGACTCCATCTCAAAAAAAAAAAAAAAAAAAAAAAGATTCCTGCAAAAGTGTCAGCTTGGAATCACAGAGTTCAGATTTCTTATTTGGCCAGACACGACATTGATTTCTAATAATGGCCAGATTTCTTATTTCTTATAATAATTTCAGATTTCCTATAATGGCCAGACAGGACACTGCCTTTTTTAAATTTAGAAATAGAATTATGACATATATCTTATTTTCTATAGGTTTCTGGAAAAACTTAAAATAGATGTGATTTTTACAGTTGGATTATAATGGAAAGAACCTCTGCAACTAATGAAAAAAATAAAGATGAGGCACAATGGTATGACCACTAACCTTCAGCCTGTCGCATCTCATGTTAATGGCCAGTATCATCGTGTGGCCCAGGAGAGATGGCAGTGATGGGCATGGCCAGTGTGGATAAAGGACAGTGGTTGAGGCATAATTATAGGATGGTGGTAATGAAACACGAGCAGCCAGAGATGCCTGCCAAGGCAGTCATGAACTCCTAACTTGGCTGGTTTTTCCTTATGTGATCCATTCACAGCCCAAATTGTTCCTGAGAAAGATTTCTTTTAGCATGTGGTCTGCCATGTTTGGTATTTGTCTTTATACGAACAAGTGAATGAGATCAGACTTAACATATCTTTTTTTTTTTTTTGAGACGGAGTCTCACTCTGTCACCCAGGCTGGAGTGCAGAGGCGATCTCGGCTCACTGCAAGCTCCACCTCCTGGGTTCACACCATTCTCCCGCTTCAGCCTCCTGAGTAGCCGGGACTACAGGCACGCGCCACCACGCCTGGCTAATTTTTTGTAGTTTTAGTAAAGACAGAGTTTCACCGTGTTAGCCAGGATGGTCTCGATCTCCTGACCTCATGATCTGCCCGCCTCGGCCTCCCAAAGTGCTGGGATTACAGGCATGAGCCACGGCGCCTGGCCCAGACTTAACATTTCTTTAAAACTTCTACTTACTGCTTAAACTCTGAGTCCCTTAAGCACGTAGATATTTCATATTTTATATCTTTTATAATATAGGATTTATTTTTTTTTGAGACAAGGTCTCACTCTGTCACCCAGGCTAGAGTGCAGTGGCACAATCGGGGCAGCCTCAATTTCCCAGGCTCAAGCAATCCTCTCACCTCACCCTCCCAAGTAGCTGGGACCACAGGTGCAGGTGGATGCCACCACACCCAGCTATTTTTTTTTTTCCTAGAGATAGGGTCTCCCTATGTTGCCCAGGCTGGTCTTGAACCTCTCGGCTCAAGCAATCCCCCTGCCTTGGCCTCCTAAAGTACTGGGATTACAGACATCCACCTGGCCTAATTTTGTACTTTAAAATATATTAATCTAATACTCCAATTTTAATCAATTATAAACCACCCATAGACAATTTTGTTTGCCTAGCTAATGTAATTTTGGCTGATTCCGTTCAAGCCTTTGTCCATATGTTTACGTAAATTTTTACAGAGTTGTTACCACGGCATGGAAACTATTTCATATTCTGTTCTTTCATCAAAACTTTTCCATGTCTCTACCTAATTTACAAATAGAAGCTTTTAAATGACAGTCTTCAGTTCTGTTGGAATGTACTAGATTCCATTTTTAAAATTCATTTTGTTTTTATACGTTATTAGATTCTATTTATGCATTTACTTATTGATGACCATTAAGGTTATGTTCAAGTTTTTAATTATTTTAGATAGTACAACCACAAAAATCCTTATTCATATCTTTGTGAACATCACATATATCATTTTCATACCTAGCTGATAATAAGTTTTTGAGAATAGAGATTGGGTTTTTTTTTTTAAAAAAATGTTTTTGGCATAGGGGGTACAATTCTATCTATAGTACCTGATAGTTTTCACATTAAGAGAAATGTACAAATACATGTTAATTCCTTTATTTCAGAACCAACTTCACAAAGTTTCCTGATCAGCAGATACTTTCTAATCAGCCTTAATTGGCAAGTTGGTCATTGAAGAATTTGTGTGAAAGTAGGAATAAAATTGTGTGAGATACTCAGTCATTAACAGGAATAATTTGGAGGATGAAAGATTTCAAGTGAAGCTGATTTTTATCAATTAATTCTATAAAATTGTGCTGCCTCAGTGGCAGATAGCAGCTGAAGTTGGCCGTTATGACAGAAATTAAATGGTCTTGGTGTTGTGGAGAGATGATTTGGTTATGAGGCACACCCATTGCTAAGTTTGAGTATCTGGGAACAGAGTGCAAATAGCCAGAAATGGAAATGAATGTTAGTGCTGCCTGGCAAGGGAGAGAGAGGTTTACTGTTCGATAACTGTGCACTTAACTTGCCCTGGGCTGTTGTTTGAGATGGGCTTGAACCTCCTCTCAGACCTGCACCTATTTCCTGAGTGCCTGCAACGGGCAGTGCGATTTCCAGGAAGGAGCTAATGCATGGGAGAGAAATGGGGCTGGAATCCTGACTGCTACTTTCTAGGCATGAGAGATCTTGGGCAAAGTCATTTTATCTCCCCAAGCCTCAGTTTCCTTGTGAACTAAAGGGATGCTAATATCGTCCTCACAGGCTTCTAGAGAACTAAAGTGATAACATGCACTGAGTCTGGTGGGCGTGTGGTAAGCGCTAAGTGGAGCTAATGGTATTGTCCAGTTGCTAAATTAGGTGCTTTGTGACATATAAATATATATAAAAACAATCAAAGGGACATGATTGTCAAATGGACACAGGCTGGACAATATGACAATTGGAGAATGTAAACTTCTCCCTCATATAAGGAGAAGTTTAGCACAACGCCTCTCCCTTCCTCTGTCTGTCAAATGAGAAGATGCAGACTGGATGCTGTCCTGACTGCTTTGATGTCCTGTGACAGACACCCTGTGTTGCTGCTGAGCTGTCACAATTCTTCATTGGTGAAAACTGGCAGATTTGCAGCTTGACACTATCTATCAAAATTAAAATTGCACATTCCTTTTAACCCAGCAGTACCACTGCTAGCAATTTTTCCTAAAGATATGCAAGCACATGTGCTTGATGAAAACTAGGAAGGGCTGTTATTGCAGCACTATTTGTACTAGCAAAAAATTAGACACGACCTATCATTGGAAAATGAATGGAATGCACTATGACACGTCCTTACAAAGGAATACCATACAGCCATTTCAAAGAATAAGGCAGGTATTTCTGTTCTGATGTAGAACAATCTCTAATATATATCATTGAATGGGAGGAAAACAGTGCAGAACAATATTTAATGCATGCCACCCTTTCTGTAATACATTATGTAACGTGAAATATATACATATATGCTTAAATATGCATAGACCGTCCATGGAAGGAAACAGCAAAACCTATGATGTTGCTTGTCTCTGGAGGGGTCAGGGAGGAGCTGGGAAAACTCACAATTTACATGGCTTTAAATGTTTATCATGTGTATGTTTTACTTGTCTAAACAATAATAATAATTTGGCACCCTTGGCTGGCTCTGGCTCACCTTGTTAGAGACTCAAGAAGACTTGAGGAGGGTGAAGTTCTTGGGCCCATGTGGATGGCTTATGTTCCCAAACGGACCCCCAGATGCAGGCCTCCGAAATAAGACACAAGCATACAGAGTTGGGCTTTCAGGCTTACTGAACAGACAGACTGTGTTTTTTCGACTGCCCATTCAAACAAGAAAGGCTCTGGGATCAGGAAGTAGGTATGACCCATTATTGCTGACTATCAAATAGCTTTTCCAATATTTCCCCTTTGAGTCTTTTTTATTCAGAGGAAAACTTGGTTGGAACTGTAGGACACAGAAGATGAGAAGCACTAACTGGGCATTGTGAACCTTCCCACAGTAATGTGTGTGTCTGCTCATCCCTTCATCCCTTCCTCCAGGCAGCAAGTGCTTGATGAATACCTGCACTGGGCCAGGTGTCATCACAGGATATTGGGGCTAAAAGAACTTTAGAGAACATTTAGTCATTTCACAGAGGAGGAACCCACAGGGCACTTTAGCTTCCAGTGAGTGGTATCGGTGCAGAGAGAATGTCTGGTGATTTTTGCCCTCTTTGGTCTGAGATGATGGATTAGGAAGCCTCTGAATGGTCCTATAGAGTTGGCTTCCTCATGTAGAGCATTCATTTCATTTTGCCTTGTGTTTCAGTTACTTGTGGACATGTTTTCTCTCTAAGGACATGAAGACAGATTCATGCCATCCCCCAGCCATGACCTCTAACTCCTGGTGTTCACACTCATGTAATCCTCTACCTTTGAATGTGGCAGGACCTGTGACCTGCTTCTAACTAATAGGATACAACAGGGGTGATGGGAATGTCCTTTCCCTTATTATGTTATATAATACCTTATCTTGCTAGCAAACTCCTTTTGGAGACTCTTTTTGCTTGATGAAGTAAGTGGCTATTTTGGGAAAGCCCACTTGGCAAGAAATTGGTGGCTTCTAGGAGCTGAGGGTGGCTTCTAGGAGCTGAGGGTGGCCTCTAGCTGAGAGCCTGCCACCATGTGGAAATGAATTCTGCCAACAATGTGAGTGAGTGTGGAAACAAGTTCTTCCCCAGACAGGTCTCCAGATGAAAATACAGCTCATCCAGCATCTTGATTGCAGCCTTGTGAGGCTCTAAGCAGAGGACCCAGGGCTCCTGACCCAGTGTGAGGAAATAAGCTTGTGTTGTTTTAAGCCACTAAATTTGTGATAATTTGTTACACAGCAGATAAAACTAATACAGGGCTCTCTTGTGGCACTTGGCGCAAGGCCCCTCAGCAAGTTGGTTATCAATGAATATGTTGAGCTGAATTTATTTCTCTTTCTTTTCGTGAATGTACCTCACAATAATTGCCTGAGGTGCTCTCACTTGGGTGGTCATATAATTTATATTTCAAAGCAGAGCACTTTGGAGGGTGATTATTATTTGCTATTAATAATCTACTTATGTCTATAGGGATAAACTGGGTCTATGCCAGGCATACTGGGAGGTGTGGCCCCCCAAGCTATGATAATCTCATCATTTATTGTCCACGTTTTCCTGGCTCATTTTGCCCCAGGAAGCCATTGCATGTTTCTTGATTATTTTTCTTCTGGGTCTGCACTCTTCCTTCCCCCTCCCCATCCCTACCTGCTCCCTGGCTTCTGCCTGGATGTTGGCAGAGAGCCGCTGTGTGCCTGACTGTGACAAGGCTGGTGGAAGTCACCAGGATGCCAGGCACATCCAGCCTCTGTGTGGAGGTCCAGCAGAGTGGGGCAGCTGTATTGACCAAGTTGGTGGGAAGGGAGGCTGGGATGGAGCTGTGCAGAGGAATTTACTAGAAGCAGTTGCAGGAGTGATCGACACCTCATTACATGGCCATTTTCAATGTGTACAGCCTGTTCCAGAAGCTGTTTCTGCCTGCCCCTGGTGTTTTTGTTGGGTTTTGTTCAGGTGGAGGGGAGGGGACTTGTTGAGGTGCCCTCCCCTTGGAATCCCCTTTTTGGAATAGACCCTGTAGCATCTGACACATGCACTCTGAGGGCCGCTCTCCAACACAGCGGGAGGAGAGGCTCCCCTTCCCCCACCACCCACCTCCATAATTATCTTCCTCAGAATCCATATGGGGAGCCTAGCCCCTTCCCACATGTCACCAGAATGTCCCTTCACTTTTTCACCAAGCCAACCACTTGCATTGCCCCTGGCCCGCCCCTTCCTCCAGTGTTCAGCTGTGTGGAACCATACTAGTCCTGGCACTCTTGGCCACAGCTCTGACATGGGCCCCAGGCTGTTGGCATCCTCCCCCTTTATGCTGGCTCAGTTTCACCTGCTGACCAGGAGTGCAGGACAGTCTTGACCTGCCCCCCAGGCTTGTACCTATTTTCTTGACTTGTGGACCAGGCTGGAGTTTCCATTCCCTTCCTATCACTGCTTCTCAAATCTTGCCCAGAATGGTAAAGGAAAAGGAGCTCATACCCCTGGGAGCTTGTGGGCTGGGCCTGCAGCACCCTGGTACAAGTTGGAAATATCTTTGAAGCCTGTTTGAACAGCTTTATTGAGATACAACTTTCATACCATAGAGTTCACCCGTACTAAGTGTGCAATGCAATGGTTTCTAGTGTGTTCAGAGTTGTGTAATCATCACCATAGTCTAAATTTAGAACATTTTTGCCACCCCAAAAGAAACTCCATATGCATTAGCAGTCACTCTCCGTTTCTTCCACTACCATCTCTTCCCCAGCCCTCTAGCCCCTGGCAACCACTAATCTATGTATTGTCTCTAGGGATTTGCTGATTCTAAACATTTCATATACATAGAATCATACAACATGTGGCCTTTTGTGACTGTTGAAGCCACATTTTTTAATCTTAAGAAAATTAATGCACTGTCTGCACTCTAGTTCACAGTACTTCCTTTTCGTTTTAATAGATACAAGGAATTTCAGAAATTACACATAGTTAGACCGGGTGCGGTGGCTCACACTTGTAATCACAGCACTTTAAGAGGCCAAGGTGGGTGGATCATTAGAGCCCAGGAGTTTGAGACCAGCCTGGACAACATGACAAAACCCTGTCTCTTTCAAAAAAATACAAAAATTAGCTAAGTGCAGTGGTGCACGCCTGTAGTCCCAGCTACTTGGGAAGCTAAGGTGGGAGGATCACTTGAGGCCTGGAGGCGGAAGTGTCAGTGGGCCCAGATCGCTCCACTGCACTCCAGCCTGGCCAATGAATCCAGACCCTGTCTCATAAAAGAAAAGAAATTACACACAGTTTAAATGTTTAGCCCCACAAGAGTGCTCCAGGAAGAAGTGCCTTACTCATGTGACACCCCTTGGGCCCCAGTCTGAAAGGGGCTATGCCTCAACAATGCTGACAGCATCCAGATGGCTTTCCATCCAGAGCAGGTGCAGATCCCAAAGTAGGATTATTTGAGTAGATGATGGGAAAGGTGAGGAAGATGATTAACATTCTCTAAGCATCTGCCACTAGCCAGGCACCATCTAAGTACCACGGAAAGGAAAAGGTGGATGGAGGTGCTGGTGTTGAAGAAGTCTCAGTCACTTTCTAGGTGTAGATTGTGCAACTGTCAGTAAAGTGACAGAGAATGACTAATGTGAACCATCCTGGCCATTGGGATGCAGCAAAGGTCTTCACTGATGAGTGTTGGGCTGGATTTGGGAAGAGAACGCTAGGCAGAGGGATGAGTGTGAAGCTGCAGGAAGGGCCAAGCACTTGGAGAGGGACCTACTTGGCTGGGCTGTGAGAGCGGGGAGGCTTGGGCAGCAGGGGAGAGGCGGACAGACGCCCAAGGTGGCCGGGGTCAACTGAGCACATCCATACTCCCCTGTTTCCACCTCTTCCTGACTCTTCGCCTTTGGGGTCTGTGTGCTGAGGGGAGTCCAAGGCTGCTGGTCTAAAGAAGGGGGCCCAAGAGGGTCAGAAATGAGGAGACCTTGTCTTCATCTACATCCGTTCACAGACCCCCTCGTTGCCCTGAGCCTCCAGACCACCCTCAGCAATTTTTCTTTCCTAATTAAAATCAGTGACAATACAATGATGAGTTTTGAAAATATATTTAGTTTAGTGTCTGTGTTTATTTAAATAAGAAAACTGTGCATAAATGCAATGTGTTTTTTTCCTCCTTCTGATTTTGTATTAAAATAACATCTCTTGTTCCTCCTTTCTTTGGAAACCTTTGTTCACATCCTTCATGCTCCAAATAGCCAACACATAAATAGCACAGAAAGCATGGTCTTTCCTCCTAACTGTAGAGTCCTCTGTTCTTTGTTAAGATGTGGAGATAGGTTTTTGTGTTTTTTTTTTTTTTTTTTTGAGACGAAGTCTTGCTCTGTCGCCCAGGCTGGAGTGCAGTGGCGTGATCTCAGCTCACTGCAACCTCCGCCTCTCAGGTTCAAGCAATTCTCCTGCCTCAGCCTCCCAAGTAGCTGGGATTACAGGCACACACCACCACACCCAGCTAATTTTTTGCGTAGAGACAGGGTTTCACCATATTGGCCAGGACGGTCTCGATCTGACCTCGTGATCCTTCTGCCTTGGCTTCCCAAAGTGCTAGTTTTACAAGCATGAGCCACCGCGCCCGGCCTGTGTTCATTTTTAAATGCATAGTGAGCTTGAAGTCATCAAAGCACACTTTATTGTATAAAAATTTTATCGTAATAGGTGTGGCCCATTAGAAAGACCTTATGGGTAAAGAGAGAGTCAAAAGGCTGGAAAACATAGCTCATGGCTTTTTTGTGTGTGCTTTAAACTCCTCAGTTGTAAGCAATGAATTGGACATTTACAGAGACCTGTGCCAAGTATCAACACAGATGTCAACACAGAGATATCTGTAACACACAGCCCTTGCCCCCGCCAGCAATTACAGACTAAAATGCTAACAGATAGAGACCTGCAATTCTTGAAGGCAAGGATTCTGTAACACTCATTTTGAACCCAACCATCAGGGACAGTGAGGGGCACCTGGTGGGTGTTTGTCTGCATGGTGAGTGAAGGGACATATGAGTTGGCCAGATGAAGGATAAATGCCCTGTGAACAGCATAGCCCCTAAATGAGAATTCAGAGTAAAGGCAGGAAAGAGAATGTCTAGGAGTTAAGCCTGAGTTTAGAGCTTGCCCTTCCACACTTACTAATAATCTGTGTGATATCAAGCAAATTACCTAACGCTTCTGAACCCCACTGGCCTCATTCACAGCAGTGTTGCTGTGAGGATAAGAAATGAAATATATAAAACATCTAGTCCTGTGCATGACACATAATAGGGGCTCAGTAAATTTGACTGGGTGAGTATAGTTTTCCCCTGATTTTATTAACAATACATATTCACTGTGGAAAATGTAAATGATATCGTAAGAAAGAAAACAAGACACCTGAAATCCCACAACCCTGAAATAGCCACCATTAGCAGTTTGGTGACCATCTTTCATGCATCTCACTATGCAGACACACACACACACACAATGTTCATTGTAATTGTTATTTTTTCTTTGTTAAAAAATGAGGCTTAGAAGAATTGTAATGTTCCCAATACAAAGAAAAGATAAAGTTTGAGGTGATGGGTATCCCAATTACCCTGATTTGATCATTACACATTATATACATACATCATAATATCACATGAACCCCCCAAATATGTACAACTATGATATATCCATAAAAGTAATAATAAAATAAATTTAAAAATTCTTCTTCTTTTTTTTTTTTTTTTGAGACAGAGTCTCACTCTGTTGCCCAGGCTGGAGTGCAGTGGCATGATCTCGGCTCACTGCAACCTCCGTCTCCTGGGTTCAAGCGATTCTCCTGCCTCAGCCTCCTCAGTAGCTGAGATTACAGGTGTGTGCCACCATGCCCCACTAATTTATTTGTATTTTTAGTAGAAACGGGGTTTCACCATGTTGGCCAGGCTGGTCTCGAACCCCTGACCTCAAATGATTCGCCTGCCTCAGCCTCCCAAAATGCTGGGATTACAGGTGTGAGCCACCATGCCCGGACTGAAAATTAATGAGATTCTTTTTCTCATCATCTCCTACTAAACACCACCTGCTCACCCTTAGGTAACCAACATAAACTGGGGTGTTCCCACCCACAAGTTTACCCCATACACATCAATGTATATAAATACATGTACATAGGTAAATATCCTTTGTCCTTGTTCATTTTACCTAAATGGGATCCGATTTAACGTTATGTCTGTGTGTGGGTGTTAAGGGTACATGTATTGGATTTACATTTTGGTAAAATACATCATCTCTGCAATTTGCCTTATCACTAATCTTGACAGAGACTGTAGGCCAACTGATATAGATCTTTTTAAAATTGCATAATATCCCATGGCATGGATAATGCTACAGTTTAGTCTGCCATTCTCTATTGATGGACATTCGGTTTGTTTCCAATTGTTTGTTTTTGCCCTGCCAACAGTGCTGCAGTGGACAGCTTGGTGCCTGTCTCCTTATGTTCTGTTGTTTTTATTTCTATGGAGAGAGTCCTAGGGGTGAGGTGCTGGGTCAGAGGTCCTTTTACAATGTTAATAGAGCCTTTTCAGACTTTTTCAGAAGGTTGCAATAATTCACGTTTCCGCCAGCCATGTATGGATTCTCCTCACCACCACTCCCAGTTTGCACCCCTCCTCCCACAAGACCTGCCAATGACAGGTATCACGCTTGAATTTTTGCCATCTGATGGATGTAAAGTGATACCTCATTGTTACTTCCTGTATTTGCATTTCCTTGACTACTGCAGAGGCTGAACATCATCTCATATGTTGTTGGTTATTTAGATGTGTTCTTCTGTGTATCACTTACTGATGTCCTATGCCCATCTTTCTCTTTGTTGTTTGTCATTTTCCAATCAATATGTTAAGAACTCCTTGCTGTCATGTGCACTGCACATGTTTTCTCAGACTCTTTATCATTTCTCTATTGATTTATTTCTATAGTATCTTTCGTTTCTTGATAAAAATTTTAAAATTTTTATCAAGTCGGAATTGTGTCTTTGTGTGTGTGGCCTCTGAGTTTGCAGACTGAGTTAAAAGCGATCCCCTACTCCTTGATGGTACGCGTAGTCTCCCGGGTTGTCTTCTAGTCTTTTTGTTGTTTTATGTTTTACATTTAAATAAATTCCAGATGGATTACAGATTTTGATATATGCTGTAAGGTAGGGAGCCAATTTAATTTTCTTCCAGATGAATAACCAGTTGTGCCCACATCATTCATTGCATAAGTCATTTTCCCCACTGAATTGAAATATCACTTATGTTGGATTTAATTGAAATCTGCTACCAAGCACTCTATTCTGCTCTCCTTATCTGTTGATACCATACAGTTTTAACTACAGTGATTTCATAGAGCATATTGTAATATCTGCTAAGGAAGCCCTTCATCTTCCCCACACTATTCCTTTTTATAATTTTCTCAACTCCTCTCAATTCCATTATTATCTATTTCAAAATAAACACGTTGGGAATTCACTTCTATATACTAATTTGGAGAAAATTGACATTTTACGATATTATGTCTTCCCGTCTAAGCACATATTTGTTTCATTTTGCTTGGATCCTATTTTTTATACTTTGAGAAGTTCTTTAGGATTCTATACCTTTCTTTGTTTTTTGAGACAGGGTCTTGCTATCTTGCCCAGGCCGAAGTGTAGTAGCACAGTCACAGCTCACTGCAGCCTCAACCTCCTGGGCTCAAGCAATCCTCCCACCTCAGCCTCCTGAGTAGCTGGGACTACGGGTGCACGCCACCATGCCTGGCTAATTTTTGTATTTTTTGAAGAGACAGAGTTTCACCATGTTGCCCAGGTGGATTTCGAGCTCCTGGGCTCAAATAATCCACCCGCCTTGGCCTCTCAAAGTGATGGGATTACAGGTGTGAGTCACTATGCATGGCCAGCCTTTCTTAGTTTTCTGTCTTTCTTTTTTGTTTGTAAAGCTGTATTGAGATGTAATTTACATACTATAACATTACCCGCTTTAAGTGTATAATTTGCCGATGATTAGATTTTTACAGTTGTGAAACCATCATATAGTCTAATTTTAGAAAATGTCCATCACCCCACACAGACACTTTGAGGCCATTTGCAGACACTTCCCATTCCCACCCCCAGCCCTAGGCAGCCGCTGCTCAAAATAGATCAAAATAGAGAAAATACTCTATATATAGATATGCCCTTTCTGCGTCATTCTTAGTGTTTTATTCTTTACAACATTTTTCACTGTTGTGAATAGAACATTTTTTTCCTCCTATTTCTTGCTAGCTGTTTGCTATAAAAAATACTGATTTTATTATATTTATCTTATAATCCATTATCTTACCACTTTTCTTAGGTTTTCTTATTATACAACTATAACATAATGTATCGGCCGGACGCGGTGGCTCACGCCTGTAATCCCAGCACTTTGGGAGGCCGAGGTGGGCGGATCACGAAGTCAGGAGATTGAGACCATCCTGGCTAACACGGTGAAACCCCGTCTCTACTAAAAATACAAAAAATCAGCCGGGCGTGGTCGCGGGCGCCTGTAGTCTCAGCCACTTGGGAGGCTGAGGCAGGAGAATGGTGTGAACCTGGGAGGCGGAGCTTGCAGTGAGCCGAGATCGCACCACTGCACTCCAGTCTGGGCTACAGGGCCAGACTCCGTCTCAAAAACAAACAAAAAACCATAATGTATCTCTTTTTTCCATGTTTATTCTGAGGATTAATTTTCTATCTCATTGTGTTTTCTGGCAACTTGTAAACATTGTTTAATAATAGTGGTCAGGGGAGTCATCCATATTCTATTCCTAATTGTGATGACTGACTTTAGTGCTTTACTCATTAGAATGATATTTGCTGTTGGTTTTTGGTAACGTGTCTTTATTACACTTGAGTCGTTTTGTCCTGTTCCATGGTTCTTAGAATTTTTACTGGGAATGGCATTTCATCAGATGTCTTCTACTTTTATTTATTTTGATTGGTTTTTCTCAGTTGATTTGTGGATGTAAAGAATGATGCTGCTAACTTCCATGATGAATTGTCCTTGGCTTATGGAATAAACCCAGACAGGTCAAACTGTATTATCCTTTTGGTACACTGCAAATTGTTTACAACTGTAGTTCGTATCTTTTGTATCTATGTTCTTGAGGTTTGTCCAAGGGCTTACTATTTTAGTACTGTCATTATTAGGCTTTGATATCAGGGTTATATTGGTTTTATAAAATGAGTTGGCTGTGCGCATGGCTGTAATCCCAGCACTTTGGGAGGCTGAAGGATTGCTTGGAGCCCAGGAGGTTGAGGCTGCAGTGAGCTCTGATCGTGCCACTGCACTCCAACCTGGGCGACACAGTAAGAAAGACTCTGTCTCAAAAAAAAAAAAAAAAAAAAATTAAAATGAGTTCAGGAGCTTGTCATCAAACTGTCATTTTTTGACAACTCTTGATGGACTGCTAGAGGCAGGGAAAGTCAAAACAACAAGGTTGAGAGGTAGTTATCCTTCCATTCTGTTTGTCTTTTAAGCCTGCTGTGTAGTAGTTAATAGTTAATACATTTCCTTAATTATTGGCTAGAGCTGCTCTGCACATTGCCTTAACCACTAGCCACATAATGTCTATTTAAATTAAAATGAAATAAAATTTAAAATTCAGTTCCTCGGTCATACAAACCACCTTTCAAGTGCCCAGTAGCCACATGTAGCTAGTAGCTGCCACACTAAACAGCAAATCAGGGGTCAGCAGACCATGTTCAGTGGAGTTCTTGTACAGCCTGGTGAGCTAAGAATGGTTGTTACCATTTTAAGAGATTACTTAAAAAAGAATATGTGACAGAGCCTGTGACTGTGGCCCCCAGAGCTTAACCTATTCACTCTCCGGCCCTTTACAGAAAAAATCTGGTGGTCCCTGATTGAGAACATTGTCTCCTAACTTGAGTTGCTTACCTACCCCTTCCCATCATTTTTATAATGGAACACCATCTGTATGACTGTTTACCTAATATTTTTCTTTAAATAGATTTACTTAAATTTTTGAAAGAAACTTTATCTCAACATTATAAATAGAAATCTTTACTTACTTTTTTTACTTAAATTTTTTAAAGAAACATTACATTATTATTATTATTATTTGAGATGGAGTCTTGCTCTGTCGCCCAGGTTGGAGTGCAGTGGTGCCATCTTGGCTCACTGCAGCCTCTGCCTCTCAGGTTCAAGCAGTTCTCTGCCTCAGCCTCCCGAGTAGCTGGGATTACAGTTGCGCACCACCACACCCAGCTAATTTTTGTATTTTTAATAGAGACGGGTTTCACCATGTTGGCGGGGCTGGTCTTGAACTCCTGGCTTCAAGTGATCCACCCGCCTCGGCCTTCCAAAGTGCTGGGATTACATATGTGAGCCACCACACCCAGCCAGAAACATTACTTAATGTTTTGAAAGAAACATTATTTCTTAAATTTTTACTTGAAGTTTTGAAATTTACTTAAATTTATTTTACTTAAATGTTTGAAAGAAACATTATATCAACATCATAAATAGAAACATTTGCCATAAATAGATAACTAGAAAAATAAATACAATGAAAGCCAACAGTATTATTAAATTCCAATTACAAACTAGACCTTGGTCTTTCCTTTGCTAAAAAGAGAGATTAGTAAGTATGAAGTATTAGAAGATACACACCCACCAGCTGAGATATTTTCCTTGATGTAATCAGACATGTAGAAAGAGAAGTGGAAAGGGAACTGCCTCCTCACTCATCATTCAGTGTCATTTAAGTCCGGGCACGTGTACCTCCTGAAATCACTTGTACACGTGTTCTAAACTTTGGAGCACTGGGCTGAGGAGAGAGGAGAGCAGGGAGCATGAGTCTGGCTCAGATGATGGCTGGGGTTGCGGGGGCCTAACTAGGGCAGCAGTAGTTAGACACCTTGCTTACCACTGCCGGCTAAAGGATGCACAAGACATCATTTGAATTCTCTTTGTTGTGAAGGTTAGAGCACCAGATGTAAATTTATAATTGGACTCTGTCATTCCACAGAACACTCCACAGAAGTATCATCACTAAGTAAAAAAGTTAATGGGCCAGGCGCTGTGGCTCACGCCTCTAATCCCAGCACTTTGGGAGGCCGAGGTGGGCGGATCACAAGGGCAGGAGTTCAAGAACAGCCTGCCCAACATGGTGAAACCCCATCTCTACTAAAAATACAAAATTCAGCTGGGTGTGATGGCGCGTGCCTGTAATCCCAGCTACTCGGGAGGCTGAGGCACGAGAATTGCTTGAACCCAGGAGGCGGAGGTTGCAGTGAGCCGAGATCATGCCACTGTACTCCAGCCTGGCAGAGCATGACTCTGTACCAAAATAATAATAATAATAATATTTTCCCAGCTTTTATTGATGTTTACTCTATATTAAAAATGGCATGAGCCAAGATCATGCCACTGCACTCCAGCCTGGGCAACAGAGCGAGACTCTGTCTCAAAAAAGAAAAAAAAATGGCCATTGGAAAAATATTTCCGCACCTTCTGCAAAACTGTAGTCAAATATGTATTTATTTTCCTTAAATAGTGATTCCATAAATTCCTTCTAGAATTTTTATTTACATGTAGAACAGACTTACTTTCTCTAAAATATTTAGACTGAAACCTCTTTGTAATGTTTCCTGGTGGGTGAATCAGAGCCTTCCTTTAATCCAACAAGGGTTTCCCTTTCCTAAACCATTTCCCCTTTTGTTTGAACTGCTAGGAAGCTTAGTGCTAAATGCAATTCCTACTAAATTATATGTTTTTTTACTTCTTTTCAACAATCCACTTTTAAATGCATTTTTGTTGTTTTTAAATCAACATTGTTGAGGTATAATTTATATACAATAAACAACAATTTTTTGGTGTATATTTCAGAGTTTTGACATTTTTATATGCCTATGTAATCACTACCACAATCAAGATATGGAATATTTCTATTATCCCAAAAAGTGCCTCTTTCTAGTCAATCCCCCTTCCTCTCCACCACCACCTCCCCTCGTGCTCCCCCTCACCCCCCTGGCAATCAGTGATCTACTGTCCCTATAGATCAGTGCCTCTCAGGGGACATATAGCAATGTCTGGAGACATTTTTGGTTGTCACAGCTGGGCAGGTACTACTGGTATCTAGTGGGGAGAGGCCAGGAATGCTGTTAAACATCTACAGTGCACTGGATAGCTCCCAGGACAAAATATTAACTGGCCAAAAACTTCAATAGTGCCAAGATTGAGGAACTCTGCTATAGATACAGGTGGGGTATGCAAATGATGGTCTGCAGGCCAAATCCAGGCTTGTCACCTGTTTTTATATGGTCCATAAGCTACACATGGTTTTCACATGTTTAAATGGTTGAACAAATCAAAAGAAAAATAATATCTCATGACAAATATTCTGTTACATCTATAAACGGATTAGACGATGTCCACCCACACTGGTGAGGGGTGGATCTTTACTTGGTCTGCTGACTCAAATGTTAATCTCTTCCAGAAACACCCTCACAGACACACTCAGAAAAAATGTGTCCTAACAGCTATCTGGGCATCCCTTAGCCCAGACAAATTGACACATAAAATTAACCATTATACCATTCTACTGGGCACAGAGTGGTATTTCATTGTGGTTTTAATTTGCATTTCCCTGATAACCAATTATGTTGAGCATTTTTTATGTGCTGATTTACTACTTGTATCTTTTTTGTAGATACAAATAGTGTCTCTTCAAGTGTCTCTTCAAATCTTTTGCTCATTTTTTTAATTGCATTGTATTATTGAGTTGTAAGAATTATCTTTATATTCTGGATATAAGTCCTTTATCAGATCTATGTGTTGCAAATGTTTTATCCCCATCTATGGCTTGCTTTTTCATTTTCTTTTTTTTTTTTTTTTTTTTTTTTTTTTTTTTGAGACAGAATCTCGCTCTTTTGCCCAGGCCGGAGTGCAGTGGCGCTGTCTAGGCTCACTGTAAGCTCCGCCTCCCAGGTTCACGCCATTTTCCTGCCTCAGCCTCCCGAGTAGCTGGGACTACAGGCGCCCGCCGCCGCACCCGGCTAATTTTTTGTATTTTTTTAGTAGAGACGGGGTTTCACCGTGTTAGCCAGGATGGTCTCGATCTCCTGACCTCGTGATCCGCCTGCCTCGGCCTCCCAAAGTGCTGGGATTACAGGCGTGAGCCACCGCGCCCGGCCCTTTTTCATTTTCTTAACAGGATCTTATGAAGAACACAAGTTTTAAATTTTGATAAAAGTTTCATTTAACAATTTTATCTTTTAGGGTTCATGCTTTTTATGTCCTAACCCAAGATCTTAAAGACTTTCTCCTATATTTTTTCCTAGGAGTTCATAGGTTAGCATCTATGATTAGGTCTATGATCCATTTTAAGTCCACTTTTTTCCCCACATGGATATCCATTTGTTCTAGCATCATTTGTTGAAAGACTACTCTTTCCTGCATTGAATTACCTTGGTACCTTTGTCAAAAATCAAGTGATCATATATATGTAGGTCTATTTCTAGAATCTCTATTCTGTATCATCCACATATTTGTCTATCTTACACTAATACCACACTGTCTTGATAACTGTAGCTTTACAGTATGTCTTGAAGTAAGGTTTTAAAAAAGCAGGAGGTGTCTGACTTCATGTGGCATTTTCCAGGTGTCCCAGGAGGCCCAGGCTTTGCAGGGAGACCTGCGTTCTGGGAGGTGGTGAGAGGTGTGGCTGCTGATCTCTGGGCTTGATTCCACCTTTGTTCTTTTCCAAAATTGGTTTGCCTATCTAGGTCCTACATATTTTATATAAATTTAATATGAGCTTATTAATACCTACAAAAAGACCTATTAGGATTTTGATTGAGGGTGTGTTGAATCTATAGATCACATTGGAAAGAATGGACATCTTAACAATATCTATTCTTGCAATCTAGCAACATGATATATTACATTTATTTAGTTCTCTAATTTCTTTCAACAATGTTGTAGAGTTTTCATTGTACAAGTTTCGCACATATTTTGTTAAATTCATCCTGTTTTCTAATCCCATTATAAATGAGATAAATATGTTTTAATATTATAAGCTGCTTTATTCCTCCAGTTCTCAGAAAAGCAACGGATCACTTGATTAACTGCAACAGAATAAGGCAGATTGGGAAGGAACTAGGACTGGAGTGCGTCGAGGGTGGTGAAGGGACAGCTCATCACAGACACTGGAGAACCTGCATTCCAGTGGGCAAAATACCTGTGACGGCAGAGATAGCAGCCAGTCTTGGGTAACCCAAGAGGGCATGTGGGGTGAAAACAGGCAGGAGAGCACAGTGCTGGGAGTGCAGGCACAGGTAGTGTGGGGAGGCAAGCAGCTAGTGTCAGGAGAGTGTGCCAACAGGTGGGGGACCACAGGTGGACAGGCCTTGACTGCCTGAGGAAGGTGATGGGCAACCACAAAGAAGGGTGTGCCAGCCTACTGGGAAGGAGATATGAGGCCCTTTGCACACAGGCTTGGGCTCAGGGAGTCAGTATCTGACGTGGAGTCCTGGGCCTGCCCTCAGCAACAAAGGAGTTGGAGCTTAGAGTCAGGGCTTGTCCACTGTCAGGCATCCCAACCTGGAGGCTCAGCATGTTGGACTCTAAATCTGCCTTCTCGGTTTGGTTCTTGGCCTGGGCTGGTGGTGGCTGGGGGTGGGAAAGAGGCTACCAGGGACTAGGAACCAAGGAGATCTGGCCAGCCTTTCAGGGAATAGATGGGGGATAAATTATATGTCCTTATAAAAATAATTTGGGTGTCTGTCATCAGTTCCAATTCCACCTCTTCTAGCAGGAGCAGGTAAACATGAAAAAGAGGAAATGCTGGCATTCCAGATGAATTAGACGGGCAGGCAACTCAAATTCTATTACTCCCATTTACTTGCTTTCAAGAGATGTAGACGTATTCATCTCTTTTATCGGTAGGTACGCAGCAGGTGCTCCACAGCCAAGCATCGATCTCAGAGGAAAGGCCCATTTCCTCTTTTTCTTTAGGTGAATGAATTTATCTTCACTTTTTCAGACTCAACCATCAGGAAAAGCCTTTTGAACCCCAAATAATCATTTGCTTCATGTTTCCATTCATTCATCAAAGGAAGGTAGCAGCCAAGTAGGCCGGGTTACAGAGGGTATTCTGCTCCCATTTTGTAGCCATTTGAGAAGATGCTGCATTGTCCAGGGCCCTGGTGAACAGAATGGAGGAAGGGGGCCATTGACTACCCCTCCTGGAGGTGGCCCCATCACTTGCACTCTTCAGTGAAGATGATGCCCTCACTGGGTGGGTCCCAGTGCACGGTGGAGTGGGGGTGCCTCTCACTGAGATGGGGGCCACTGGAAGAGGAACCAGGTGGAGTTAGAGCATGATAAGCTTGATTTTAGATGGGATGGGTTTGAAGGGCAAGCAGATATCAAAGTAGAGAGATCCAATTGGCTGTTAGATGTCCAGATTAATGGTTTTGGGGTTTGTTTTTGTTTTTGTTTTTGTTTTTTGAGACGGAGTTTTGCTCGTTGCCTAGGCTGGAGTGCAATGGCATGATCTTGGCTCACTGCAACCTCCACCTCCCAGGTTCAAGAGATTCTCCTGCCTCCGCCTCCCGAGTAGCTGGGAGTACAGGTGCCTGCCACCACGCCTGGCTAACTTTTGTATTTTTAGTGGAGACAGGGTTTCACCCTGTTGGCCAGGCTGGTCTCGAACTCCTGACCTCAGGTGATCCGCCCACCTCAGCCTCCCAAAGCACTGGTATTACAGGCATGAGCCACCGCACCCAGCCAAGATGTCCAGATTAATGGTTGTTAAAGAAATATACAAGAGATGTTAGCTTGCTAGTGGCTTTGCCTGACCTGTCACAAACATCCTCAGAGTGTAGTCCAGTGTAACTACCCCATTCACCAGTGCTGTTACTGATTCCACAGCCACTTTTTTTTTTTTTTTTTTTTGAGACGAAGTCTCGCTCTTGTCCCTAAGGCTGGAGTGCAATGGCGTGATCTCGGCTCACTGCAACCTCCGCCACCCAGGTTGAAGCTATTCTCTTGCCTCAGCCTCCCAAGTAGCTGGGATTATAGGCGCCTGCCACCACACCCGGCTAATTTTTGTATTTTTAGTAGAAACGGGGTTTCACCATGTTGGCCAGGCTGGTCTTGAACCCCTGACCTCAGGTGATCCGCCCACCTTGGCCTCCCAAAGTGCTGGGATTACAGGCATAAGCCACCGCACCCAGCCCACAGCCACTTTATTATAACAATATTTTTTAAATTATATAGTACCAAGAGACTGAGTCCCACTGTAATTCTCCTTCTGTGGGAAAACCGCAGTTAATAGTTTCATAGATATATGAAATCTCACTTATATAAATACACATATAGATAAACATACCTTGGGTTCTGGTTTTGTCCTGTAAACTACTTTCTTCACTTATAACCTCCCATGTCAATACTTAGAGATCTACAGAATCCTTTTCAATGGCTGCATAGCCCTCTATTGTGTGAATATACCATTATTTATTTAAACAGTCCTCCTATTGTCAGACTTTGTGCTGAGTCTCAAAGTATTTGTTATTATAAACAACAGTGTTACCAAATACCCTCATAATACATCTTTGTACAACTGTTCAATTATTTCCTTAGGAGGAATTCTTAGACATGAAATGCACATTTTAAGTTTTCATGCAGATGTTCAGATTTCCTTCTGGTGAGAACATACTAATTTGAACTGTTAACAGCATATAAGAATGCGTGCTTTTTACATTTGCTTTGGACATTGTTCTGTGTGCTATTATGAATGGTGAAAAATGTAATCTCATTGTTTCCATTTGCATTTATTTAATTATTAATAAAGGTGACCATCTTTTCATTTGCCTGTTAGCTATTTATGTCCCTCCTCCCCTTGTGGGTTACCTATTCTTATCCTTTGCTTATTTTTTTATTGCAGTATTTTTTTGTCTTTTAGGATTTAGAAGCGCTACTACATATGAATATTAATCCTTGGTTATATGATACACACCTGTCATACCAGTTTTTATTTGTCTTTATTAAAAGTAATTTGTGGTATCTTTTGCTGTATCATAATTTTTCACTATTATATAGTCTAAATTACTCTGATTTTTTATGGTTTCCGGCTTTGGATTATGATAAAAAAAAAGCCTAACTCAAAGTGTATAAACATATCCTTCTATGTTTTTTTCTAGCACTTTATACTTTTCTCTCCTTTTCTAATGTAGAATGCAAATCTACTGATGCTACTTCTTTGCTTGCCGTGCCAGCCAGCCCTGCCACTGCACTCAGCATCTTATCCATACTCTTGGCATGCCATGTCCCACCAGGCCTTGAAGGATTCAGCCCCTGTCCACTTTCCACCCTCATGCATCCAATACACCAGCCATCCTGAGTGCACCAAGCTAGCTTGCACCCCGCAGCTTCTGTCTGGAACATCCTTGCCTGACTTCTTCCCCGACCCCTGCTGAACTCCTAGGCAACCATCCAGACTCACCTCCAAGGCACTTGTGAGAAGCAGTCCTCCAGCCCAGTCAGTGTGAAGTGCTTCCCCACCCTTTCTGGTACCGGCAGCCCTTCCAGCTCCTTGTCTCCTATTGAAATGTTGGTTGATGCATATCCTTCTACTACCAACTTGTGAGCTCCATGAGAGTTGGTTGAGTATCTGGCGCCCAGTACAGTAACCCTGCCTCCATGATCTGATTTGCATCTTAGCAAGCTCAATCTGCTAATAGTGTGGAGGCCGGGGACCAACCAGAAGTATCCATGTAATGGTGAGGTCATAGTCCAGTAAATGATAAGGGCCTGAGTTCAGCAATGGGTTTGGAGAAAGAGGACACAGGAGAAATTGATTTAGTTGGTAGAACCAACAGTGTTTTGTTTGAGATGTTTCCTGGACATTCACTACATGAGAAAATAAAAACGTTAGCCCAGTGCATGGTGGCTCATGATTGTAATCCCAGCACTTTGGGAGCCCGAGGTGGGCAGATCACTTGAGGCCAGGAGTTTGAGACCAGCCTGGCTAACATAGCAAAACCTTATCTCTATTTAAAAAAAAAAAAAAAAAGTCCATTAGCATAGTCCAGACCTTTTGATTCTTTGGAATTACGCCTGCTTCTCTTCTCTTGTGACTTGGCCTAGTTATCACCTCCATGTCATTATCTATCAAGTGAAGTTAGCATGTGGACCTCCAAGGCCAACTGTGCAGTGATTTCCATGTGTGACAAGCTCTCCCAGCCCCGGACACATGCAGTCAGTGAGTGCTGGTTCTCTGCTCTCCTCCACCTCATTACCTTGGGTGGTGGGGTCAGTTGCCATCTTCCAACTGATCTAAAGGATTCCTAGAGAGAGATGATGAAATCAGCTCTTATTGTGTTTCCACAAACCACAGATGTGCGCTGGACAGCTAGTCCCTGCCTGGACACCTGTCCACACCTGCTTTCTGCTCTGGTCACCTATGCTGCCACTCGTTTGTTGTTGTTGTTGTTGTTGTTGTTGTTGAGACAGGGTCTCACTCTGTTGCCCGGGCTGGAGTGCAGTGGCATGATCATGGCTCACCACAGCCTCGACCTCCCAGGTTCAAGCAATCCTCCTGCCTCAGCCTCCCGAGCAGCTGGGTCTACAGGCACGCACCACCACACCCAGCTAACTTTTGATTTTATGTAGAGACAGAGTCTCATTACGCTGCCCAGGCTGGTCTCAAACTTCTGGTCTCAAGTGATCCTCCTGCCTCAGCCTCCCCAAGTGCTGGGATTACAGGCAGAGCCACCACTGCGCCAGGCCCATGCTGCCACTGCTAGTGTCATTCCCAGTCTGTTTTCCTTTCCCTCCAGGGAACCTCCCAGCATTCATCCCTTTCTCAGCTCTGCTCCTTCCTTTTCTGTTCCGTGGGCACCACCCAGTTAACCCACTGCACCCCCATGCCTGGCTTACCACAGTCACTGCCCTCCCTGCCTCCAGTCAACCCAGGCCAGGGTAAGGAAGCAGAAAGGCCAGTCCCCAACTCACAGTTGCATCCTATGACCACACTTGGATCCTGCTCCCGCTGTGCCAGGGGACCCTGGGAGCCATGTGTCTCATTCAGGGCCTCGACCTCTTGCTCTACACCCCTGATTTATGCTCTGTCTCTCCGAGCTGCATCCTCATCCCAGCCTCCCCTCTCAGCCCCAAGGTAGCCAGTCTGTCTGCCATTCTCAGCCCACACTTGCCTACCTCCGCCTCCCCTCTTTTCTCCATGCCAGAGAACACCTGCTTTGCTCCTCTCCCCCAGCCCTTGACCAAACACCCACAACCAGCACAGAACTCTCTTTTGAGAAGACTTCCTCCCATCACTCGCAGCTCAGAGTCCGTTCCTGTGGCTGACACTGTAAATGCAAACTGCTTTCTCACCGCCATCTCCATGGTTCTTACAACTTCCCCAACCCAAGCCTTCTTTCAGCCAACATTGAATGAGTCCCCTCTACGTGCCAAACCCTCAGAGGACAAAATAAGGCATAGGCTTGGCTTTCAAAGCGCTTCAGTCTATTGGGCATGAATTCCCACCCACAGTTTTCTCAGACATAACGTGGGGATAATAATGTTTCACTTCCTCACAGGGCTGCTGTAAGATTGCTAGGAAATCGTGTGTGAGCTCTTGAGATGATGTGGTGCTGATGGTGTTGACACCCACTTGACAACTGGGAAAACGGGCCTGGGAGGAAGTGCCCATAGTCGCATGGCACAGCCAAGGTCACTGCCCTCACCTGTGCCCACCCTGCGGCCCACCCCATTTCCTCCTCACCCCATTTCCTCCTCGCCTCCCCTCTGTGTCCATCACATCCTCACTCACTCCCATTCATTTCCCTCTAAAACAGGGCCCTGAAATCGAGACGCGATCAGCCTAGTGGTATCACTGCCCTCGAAGAAGGGAAGTTGGTCATTTTCACCCCCAGACGTTTCTGTAAGCCTCCTGAGAGTGCCCACTGGCCTGTCACCCCTGTGGCATAGTGCTTCCTGCCTGCGCCCGGGCGTCTCAGGATCAAGGTCACAGTGGCTCACTCACCTTGCTGCTCATCTCCTAAAAGCTGGGTTCCATTAGTCACGAATTTCCATGGACACTGATGAGATTTGCTTCTCAGGCTTAGGAATTCTGGACTGGTGTAAAAATATCTGTCTCAGTGATGGAGGTGTCAGGTCCTTAAGAAAGACAGACGGCAGGAGCAGGCACAGGAGGAAGGCTGCTTTTGATTGGGCAGAAGCATTATTGGCTTAAAGTCAGAGGCAGGTAAAAGCAACTTCATTTGGGAGAGAGAGCCTGGGAACACATTTTAAGCACAAGTATCTGGTGCCTCTTTGAAGGGGTCTTACGACTCAGAAATAAAGGGAATGCCTTGTACCCTTTTGAAATCTTGTTTAATTTCAAGAGTTGAAATAAAGGAAGCCGGGTGCGGTGGCTCACACCTGTAATCCCAGCACTTTGGGAGGCCGAGGCGGGTGGATCACGAGGTCAGGAGATCGAGACCATCCTGGCTAACACGGTGAAACCCTGTCTCTACTAAAAATACAAAAAATTAGCCAGGCGTGGTGGTGGGCGCCTGTAGTCCCAGCTACTCTGGAGGCTGAGGCAGGAGAATGGCGTGAACCCGGGAGGCGGAGCTTGCAGTGAGCCAAGATCACGCCACTGCACTCCAGCCTGGGTGACAGAGCGAGACTCCATCTCAAAAAAACAAAAAAGAAAGAAAGAAAGGAAATTGGTTTGTCCCAGACAAGGGCAGGACTTCCTGAAAATAAGAGGGAAAGTCTTCCACCTTATTTCAATTTTTTTTCAAACAATATAAAAGTACTTGCATGATTTTAAAGTGCAATATTTACTTATTTATTTATTCACTGAGACAAGGTCTCACTCTGTCACCCAGGCTGGAGTGCAATGGCATGATCACAGCTCACTGCAGTCCCGACCTCCTTGGCTCAAACAGTCCTCTTGCCTTAGCCTTCTGACTAGCTGGGACTACAGGCGCACACCACCATGCCCAGCTAATTGTGTGTGTGTGTGTGTGTGTGTGTGTGTGTGTGTGTGTGTGTGTGTGTATAGACAGGGTGTCACTATGTTGCCCAGGCTGTTCTCAAACTCCTGGGCAATTGCTCAAGCAATAGTCCTGCCTCAGCCTCCCAAAGTGCTGAGATTACAGGCATAAGCACCACGCCCGGCACAATATTTATTTTTAACTATAAGAGCAATGTCGGCAGAGAGCGGTGGCTCACCCCTATAATCTCAGCACTTTGGGAGGCCAAGGCGGGTGGATCACTTGAGGTCAGGAGTTCAAGACTAGCCTGGGCAACATGGTGAAACCCCATCTCTACTAAAAATACAAAAATTATTTTGTAAATTAGCCAGGCATGGTGGGGCGCACCTATAATTCCAGCTACTCAGGAGGCTGAGGTGGGAGAATCACTTGAACCCAGGAGGCAGAGGTTGCAGTGAGCCGATCGTGCCACTGCACTCCAGCCTGGGTGACAGAGCGAGACTACCTAAAAAAAAAAAAAAAAAAAAAAAAAAAAGCAATGTAACATACAGAAAGTCTGGAAAATTAGGGGGGCGGAAATCCCTTGTTATCCCACAACAGAAACTATTGTTTATTCTCTTCTGATCTGCTTTGAGTCCATATTTTGGTCGTAAGGGTATTTGACATGTATTTGTGTGTTTTTTTAAAGTTTTAAATGTTTGATGAGATATATACAGAAACATGCAGAAAATATATGTGCAGTTTAAAGAATAATTAATAGCAAATGCCTTCATAATTCCCACCATGTAAGAAGCTCCCCCTACCATGGGCCCCTCCCTCCATGCCAGATAGATAACCACTGCCAGAGCAATAACCACTATCTTGAGTTTTCTGATTATCATTTCCTTGGTTTTTTTTTTTTTGCCATGGTTTTAGCACTAGATGCCTACATACTATAATTCCCATTTGCCTGTTTTTGATGGTTATGTGAATGGAATCATACCATATTTGCTCTTTTTGTTTGTTTGTTTTTGAGGCAGAGTCTCACTCTGTCACTCAGGCTGGAGCGCAGTGGTGCGATCTTGGCTCACTGCAACCTCCGATCCCCGAGTTCAAGCAATTCTCCCACCTCAGCCTTCCAAATAGCTGGGATTACAGGCACGCGCCACCATGCCCGGCTAATTTTTGTATTTTTAGTAGAGACAGCGTTTCACCATATTGGCCAGGCTAGTCTTGAACCCCTGACCTCAAGTGATCCACCCACTTCAGCCTCCCAAAGTGCTGAGATTACAGACATGAGCCACCGCACCCAGCCTCATATTTACTCTGTTATGTCTGCTCCTTTCCCTCAACTATTTTTTGCAAGATGCTGTATATGGCTGTAGTCAGTTCATACTAATTTTCAGCTTAAAAGAGAAGAAAGTAGTTTTATATTCCCATTCAATTTCTACCCTGAATCTAGGTTTCATCAGGTAGCCTGGGTTTGTGGTCCTTTCATGGTTAAGAAAATGCATTCTTTCCTCCTGCTTTCCCCAGCCCACACCTGAGGTCTCCAGCTGAGAAGAGCCCCCTGCCCCGTTTCCTGGCAGTGGGTGCGAGCCCTCTTCCAGCATTTGGCCCTCGTTCTAGGAAGCAGCCACTCCAGGAGCTGCTGGAGACCCTTGAGCTGCAGCTGCCATCCTTCCAGGGGAGATGATGGAATTATTTCTGGGGCCTGGATACAGCTGGCAAGAGCACGGGAAACACAGCAGGGCTGAGTTATCTGCCAGGAGTTGGTGCCGGGCGGGCGAGATGCTGGTGGTGGTGTGGTGCCTCCTCTGGTCACAGACGCTTGGCCTTCCCCAGCTAAAGCCCCAGTCAGGAGTCAGGGGTCCTTGTCTCCCATGTGTACACCTGTCTGTCCTTCTTCCAGGACCTGCAGGAGCTGGGCTTATGGAAGTGGTATTTACTCACACTTACTTTTGTGGGTCCTCAGCCTGCCCAGGCCTCAAGTAATGAAGCCTCCTGGCCTCAAGGAGTCAGCCAACACTTACAAGGAGCCAGGCTTCAGCCCGAATGCCCCAGACTGGTGCTGTGCACACTTGGGCTGGGAGGTGCACGTGAACACACATCAACACACAGCTAAGCTTGTCCTATCTCTCTCACACACACACACTCAGCTCTGGCTTCTGACAACTGCCCCATTCCTCTTCTGTGCCTTTGAACTAATCTCACTGAACAAGTGGTCGGCAGCTCCCATTTCTTACCACCCTCTCACAGCTAATCCTTTGCAATGTAGCTTTTGCCCTCTACACACTGATGGTCCTTGTTCATTAAGTCCAGCCACATGGGGCCGGGCCAACTCAGATGAACTCATGGGATTAAAACCTCTTACTTGATCTTAGCCTGTTAAGGAATCATCCCTGTGTATTTATATACACCTTCCCAGAAGCTATTTGTTTCATTCAACTCCTGCTTGCTTGGGGCCCAAGAGATAGGTGGCTCTTGATCTGTACTTGTGGCAGTTTCTTTTAAAAACTGTCTCAGGAGGCGGGGCATGGTGGCTCATGCCTGTAATCCCAGCACTTTGGGAGGCTGAGGCAGGCGGATCACCTGAAGTCAGGAGTTAGAGACCAGCCTGACCCACATGGTGAAACCCCATCTCTACTAAAAATACAAAATTAGCTGGGCATGGTGGCAGGTGCCTGTAATCCCAGCTACTCGGGAGGCTGAGGCAGGGGAATCATTTGAACCTGGGAGGTGGAGGTTGCAGTGAGCTGAGATCGTGCCATTGCACTCCAGCCTGGGTGACAGAGCAAGACTCTGTCTCAAAAAAAAAAAAAAAAAAAAAAAAAAAAACCTGTCTCAGGAGCAAGCCCTTGTTCACCATATTCACACCCATGACACTGGCCAATGCGGATGGTATTTCCCTCCCCGTACCCACTCCCGCACTCTGAAGAGGCTGTTCTGGTGCTGGGCTCTTACCTATAGTCTTGCCCACCCCCTGACCTACTTGTTCCGATTCTACCTTCTCTCCAGTGCAGTGACAAAGGTGGTAGCAGTTTTCCAGACGTGGATGCTTCATGATCTGGTGCAGATGGTCCCCAGGTACAAAAGCCCCAGTTCAGCCCTCCCCTAAAATGGCACCTGCCATCTATAGGCTTGATCCTGCCCCGCCCCTGGGTTAATGGAAACAGGGCCTGGTGGGACATTCAGAGACCTCCTCACTAGCCAATTTGGTATGGAAATATGTTTGTGGCTGTGGACAAGGACCCAGGGTGTCTCATGGTGGATGTAACATTGGACAGAGACTCTCTCTCTAGCCTCCGACTGCTCTGCCTGACCAGTCCTTCTTCCTGTGCCAGTCCCAGGCATTCAGGTTCTCCACTAGCCTTTGGAGGTGCCTGAGGCCCAGATGGAAGAAGGGGGACCTGCCCTTTTGCTCTCCTCAGTTCCTTGCCCCAGGATTGGGTTCTACTTCCAGAATCCCTCAAAACATTTTGCACAAAACTCCCAGGTAACCCAAATCAGGACCACCTCTCAGAGCAGTCTTCCTGGATGTCGACCCTGGCCTGGGTTGGATAGGAATCTGGGAAGAGTCTGAGGTTTCTGGATGGGGTGACTGGGGACAGGGGAGTTGGTTTTGGACAGGTTGAGTGTGTGCTGCCTGTGGAACCCAGTAGAATGGTCCAGTGGGCATTCGGATGGTATTAAAATGCTCCCACTCCTTCATTAGCTAGGCTTTCAGGTTCCTGCTTGCTTCAGAAAGTGGAGAACTGGGGGTTGTGAAAAGCTCAGTCACTGAGCAGGTAAAGTTTGATTGGATGTCGGGAGAGGTAGTCACGGAGTGGAAACAGCTGTGACCTTTTCTTTTTTGCTTGTCACCTAATTGCTATTAGTCATTAATTCATATAAAGTGGATACCTTTGAGAAGTAGGAGATGGTCAGATGAATGAGGTGTGGAGACTTAAACAGTAATGACATGCTGAGTTCACAGGTCTCTGTGTCATTATGACCTGCCTTACACGTAGGTCATAAATATTTTATTTCTGTCTAACTAAATTATAAAAAATGTACTTAATGATATTAAGCTGCAGCTACTTACCTGAAAAGGAACAAAATAATCGCCTCTGAAGTAACTACTAATTATACAATTTTGCAAACTAATAAATATTATTTTAAATCTACTCAATAGTTGATAAATCAATTATGAATTAATCATAAAATTCTGTGATTTAATATTAGTTAAGTTTTTACTGTTTACTACTTAGAAAGCCATTTACTTTTTTAAACTTAAATTTATTAACTTAAACCCTCAGCATTTCCCACTCATCTCAAACTCCCCTTTGGCTTTTGTGTTCTGTTGAACCTTTGATTTGTCGTGTTTCAACTCTAAGAGAATCCCTTCCCTGAGTGACCCCAGGATGCCTTATGTGCCAGCATCCTCCACAACCCCATTTTAAGAATGGCTCTCCCATTGAGAAGGCTGCAAAATGCCAGCCTACTGTTTCTCTCTCCTTTGTGCTGATCAGAAGAAAAATAGCTGTAGGTTTCCATTTTCCTTTCCACACAACTGTCGTGTGTTGCCTTTTGATCCTTTAGCAAATGTTACCTGCTTGGAGCAAGGGAAAACCATGCCAGCCTGCCTGTGTCCTCTGTGACCTGAGCTGACCTCACCTGCCCCTTGAGGTGCTACCCAGGTTGCCATTAGGCTTGGCTTAGATGCCACAGATCCTTCATGTCACATGACAGTGTTTTTGATATAACAGTCTTGTGCGTTTTTGATATCACAGTGACCAGTATCTGTAAAATCGTACGTTTTTCTGTGGATTCTATCAAAAGAGGAAATGTGAGTCTTAAACTAATGCTTTCTAAAAAGAGGAAATGCATGTCTTAAACCAATACCTTCCAAGTTCCCTTTAAGGTCTTTATGCAGGAAGGGTCCCCCTTGCACCATCCTGGCCTCAAGTGCCTGTGCCAAGCCCCAGAGGCCCCCAGCATCCTCCAGCTGAGTTGTTGGCAGGGGCAGCTGTGCGGGCCAGACTGTGCAGGCTCTCCTTGTCTCACACCTCCCTGCAGGCCCAGGGGAGCTGGGGAAGGCGATGACAGAAGCAGGCAATTCCAAAACACAGTGTTGGGCTTGGCATTTCTTTGGCAGGACTAAAACTGTGTACCTTCTAGGAGTGTAGGGTGTGTGCATTTCATGATCAAGAAGCAGCAGCTGCCATAACTTTGTCCACTCAGCAAGATGCTTCCTATGCAGTTCTGCATTGGAACTACTCCACAGAAGTAAAAATGCAGGGCATGGAAGGAAGGATTTTTCTGTTTTCCCACAAGACAGTGGTTGGATAACAATAATTGTTACTATTTTAAACATGAAGAGGTTTTCTCATGAAAGACTGCACTCCCTAGTTACAGTATTGTCCCCTCCCCACCATCCCACTTCCACCCCAAGTTCCCTATTCCCAGCTTGCACATCACCTTAACGTGAACCCATAAACGGTTCAGGAGCATAATGCCACAGGATCAGAATCCTCTTGGAGGAGACAAGCTGTGTATAACTGGATAAATCTAGGATTTGGGATATCCAAAGATAGCCACCATCTTGCTGTGGAAGGCATCATTACTTCCCTGAATAAATTGTAAATATCATAAGATCCCTATACTTGCAGTGTGACACCTTTCCGTTAGTCCTGGGCTGGTTCCCTTCAGTTCAAGGTCACTGTTGACAAAGTCCAGGGACTGGAGTGAAAATTGGAAGTAAACTTAATAGTCTATGCAGCTCTAGAATTCCATACTTCTGATTCTTTCTCCCTTTCTTCTTTCCTTCCTCTTTCTTTCCTTTCTTTTTTCTTTCTTTCTTTCTTTCTTTCTTTCTTTCTTTCTTTCTTTCTTTCTTTCTTTCTTTCTTTCTTTTTCTTTTCTTTCTTTCTTTCTTGCTTTCTTTTCTTTCTTTTCTTTCTCTTTCTCTCTCTCTGTCTCTCTCTCTCTCTTTCTCTCTTTCTCTCTTTCTGATGGAGTCTCACTCTGTCGCCCAGGCTGGAGTGCAGTAGCGCAATCTGGGCCCACTGCAATCTCTGCCTCCTGGGTTCAAGGGATTCTCCTGCCTCAGCCTCCCAAGTAGCTGGGATTACAGGTGCGCAGCACCATGCGCAGCTAATTTTTGTATTTTTAGTAGGGACAGGGGTTTCACTATGTTGGCCAAGATGGTCTCAAACTTGTGACCTCAGGTGATCCACCCACCTCGACCTCCCAAAGTGCTGGGATTACAGGTGTGAGCCACCGTGCTCAGCCACAATTTATTCTTTCTAATGGCATTTAACTGTCTGGATTTTTTCCCATTCTGCCTGAGATGATAGACATGTGTTTTTGAATTCTGTTGTTTGCATAGATAAAATAACTGGATGATCAAAGTTTTTGGTGAAACATATGGGCATATGGGATATAGCCAGAAGTCTTTAAAGGAGGTGACATTTATTTTAAGGCCCAGTTGCTACTTATGTTGCTCATTTCTGTCTAGTGTGATGTCTTAGTTTGGGCTGCTTTAACAAAACTACCATAGACTGGGTGGTTTAAACAACAGAAATTTATTCCTCACAGTTCTGAAGGCTGGGAAGTCCAAGATCAAGTTGGAGCTGAGGGTTCCTGTTGAGGGCTCTCTTCCTGGCTTACAGATGGATGCCTTCTTGCTATGCCCTCACGTGTCAGAGAGAGAGCGATCTCTCTCCTGTCTCCTCTTCTAAGGACACTAATCCCATTCATGAGGGCTCACAAAGGCCTCCCAAAGGCCCCACCTCCAAATACTGTCACACCAGGGATTAGGCTTTGACATATGAATGGGACACAAACATTCCATTCATTGCATGTGGTGAACCAGGGGGCCAGATATTGACTCTGTCTACACAATTATTGTGTTTTGGAATAAACTAGGTGACTTGAAGCATCATCAATTGGTAAAACTAATGCTGGCCTTCTAGAGAGCTTATACTTCTTTTTTTTTCTGAGACAGAGTCTCGCCCTGTCGCCCAGGCTGGAGTGCAGTGGCACGATCTCGACTCACTGCAAGCTCTGCCTCCCGGGTTCACGCCATTCTCCTGCCTCAGCCTCCCGAGTAGCTGGGACTACAGGCGCCTGCCACCACGCCCGGCTAATTTTTTTGTATTTTTAGTAGACACGCAGTTTCACTGTGTTAGCCAGGATGGTCTTGATCTCCTAACCTCATGATCCTCCTGCCTCGGCCTCCCGAAGTGCTGGGTTTACAGGCATGAGCCACTGCACCCAGCCTGGAGAGCTTATACTTCTTTCTGACCACAACCTCTGACAAGAATGTTACCTGGATTTGCTGCCTCTATTGGAGCAGAGGGAAGAGAGTCCCTTTATGGTGCTTAAGAGACTGCATAGTGTAGGAAAAAGAAAAGCCTGCATCACAATTGCCCTCAAACCTCTTCCCTTCTGGGGGACTTTCCTGAAAGGTCCAGAGTATCTACCCCACTCACCCACCCTCTGACTGACTCCATCACTATGTTCATACATGTGTGCACACACAACCTGTGCTGCAGAGAGAGACCAGCAACGTCTTCCCTTTGTTGAGTTCAGTAAAGACTAGCAGGGAAAGCTGTAAGAATAAGGTGTTAATGAGGTTACTGGGGAAGGTGAGCAGCATGATGAGTGTCCACAGTCCACAGCGAGGCGGGATTGGACGGGGTTAAGCATCTTGGGGACTTAGGCTACTTGGAAGGGTAGGAATGTGTGGGGAGGATACTGATGAAATAGGCTTCCTACCATCACCATGCAGCTAGTCCTACCCATTCCAGCTCTGGTCTCTGTAACCTGCGGAAAGATACCCAGTTTAGACCAGTATCTGTCAAGTTCACTTTTAGGTCTTTAGGCAAGAAGTGTCCCCTTTACACTTCAGTCACCTATTAAAGCAATTATTTGCATCTCTCTTGCTCCGTAGACTGAGTTTCTTAAGAGCAGGGCCTGTGGTTTTTTCAGAGTTGTCTCCAGTGGAAAGGAGTGAAGTTATAGAACACTTTAGTGCACACAAATGTCCTAAACTTTTAAGATTTTAAAAATTTAAAAAAGATATTCTCCAAAAGCACCCTGGGTAGGGAGCGTGTTAGGCAACTGTGCTATGAGATTATCCAAACAAGCCAGTGCAGGCCTAGAGGTCCCAAGATCTTGGGAACCCCGAGGCTGAAGCCCTGCAGGCTGCTCCAACGGCAGCCCATGTGGAAAGCTGGAATTCAGCACAATTGGGCCTGGAGGCTGGGCCAGCACTCACACTGCGGTGTCTCTACTGAGCTGCTTCAGATCTGGGGTCCAGCTCACCCCTCTTTCTGTATGGCTCAAGGCTAGATGCTTGTATTAGTCTGCTCAGGCTGTCATAACAAAATACCACAGACTGGGTGGCTTAAACTATAGAAATTGATTTTCTCACAGTTCTGGTGGCTGGAAGTCCAAGATCAGGGTGCAGCCGGGTCAGGTTGTGGTGAGATCTCTCCTCCCGGCTGATCAATAGCTGCCTTCTCACTGTGTCCTCACACGGCCTTCTGTTCCTGTGCCTGGAGAGAGAAAGCAAGCTCTCTGGCATCTCCTAACCAGGACACTAATCCTAGCAGATCAAGGCCCTGCCCTATGACCTCATTTAACCCTTAAAACTTTCTAAAAGGCCCCATCTCCAAATACAGCCACACTGGGGTTGGCTTCAGTGTATGAATTAGAGGGGACACATACATCTAGTCCATAATAACTCTAGAGACAAACTGTCTGGCTTTCAATCTCTGCTGTTAGAAACTAGTTGTGGGACCTTGAGGACATTCTTTTAACTTTTCTAAGCCTCAGGTTCTTCTTGGTAAAAATGGGGGCAATGATGGTACCTATCTCTGGGCATTGTAAGGATTAAATCAGATGATGTACACAATGGGCCTAGTGAAGGGCCCAGTATATAGTAAGTGTCTAGTAATTATTAGTTAGCATTATTAATAGAGTCCTCTAAGTTCTGAGAATGAGTTTTCTAGATGGTAGTCCTAGGAGTGCAGTCTAGCCTGGATTTCCAGGACCAGCCCAGGCCTGCGTGAATGGGATTCCTGGGCCAGAGAGGTTCTAGGGCTCCCCAGTATTCTGCAAGGGAGCCAAGCCTCTTCAGAGCCTCGTTAGCCTCCGGAGACTTCCAACTAGGAAGTGGAAAAAAATAGGCCGAGGTGGTGGCAGCCCAAGGGTTCTAGAGAAGGGGAGTAGTCAGCCCCATCTATTCCTCCCTCACCCATCTCCTTTCAAAAAGGATGGCAGAGGGAGGAACTGAGCCAGCTGGGTCTGAATGAAGGATCACGTTGGATTCCTTCTGGCTTCTTTTTAGTTAATAAATAAATAAATAACTTTTTTTTTTTTTTGAGACAGAGTCTCGCTCTGTTGCCCAGGCTGGAGTACAGTGGCATGATCTTGGCTCACTGCAATCTTTGCCTCCTTGGTTCAAGTGATTCTCCTGCCTCAGTTTCCTGAGTAGCTGGGACCACAGGCATGCACCACCACGCCCAGCTAATTTTTGTAATTTTAGCAGAGACGGAGTTTTATCATGCTGGCCAAGCTGGTCTCAAACTTCTGACCTCAAGTGATCCGCCAGCCTCAGCCTCCCAAAGTGCTGGGATTACAGGCATGAGCCACTGAGCCTGGCCTAAAAAAAGGCTTTTGAACATAAATTTTCAGATTATATGTTCCTCCTCCAGTTTATTGTGTAAAATTTGAAAAATACAGAAACCTATGAAGGACATAAAACTCACCTGGAAACCTTCTACCCAGAGTTAATTCCCTTAAGTCAGATAGACCTAAATCTGAAGCCCATCCCTCCCCCTGGAGTTGTGTGACCTTTAATGGGCTACTTGTTATTTTCAAAACCTCTGTTTATTCCTTAAAGTGAGGCTAACACTTCCTGCCTTGTTTCCACTTTGTGGGGGTTGCTGTGTGAATGCATGTAAGTGCCAGGCACAGGTGTTTATTTACTGAGAGCTCTTATTTCTATTGAAGACAATGTCCTTGGCTTTTGATTCTAGCATCAAAGCTCAGATAAGAATTCTCAGTAAGCTATTATCACACTGCTCTTTCAGGTTCTCCAACCTCCAAGCATGTGCTACAAGCATGTAAGCAAACCCATCTTGTCATTTACAACATTGACATAACGATTATGCAGCAGTTTTTCCAGCATAAGTATTCCTAGTTTTCCTCTTCCCTTAAAGCTGCTTTAAAAGGTGATGATTAAGCCAGACCTGGTGGCATGCACCTGTAGTCTCAGTTACTCAAGAGGCTGAAGCTGGAGGATCGCTTGACCCCAGGAGTTCAAGTTCAGCCTGGGCAATGAAGTAGAGAACTAAAAAAAAAAAACAATTTAAGGTGAGGATTATATCTTTGCACAGAGGATTGGGTTTGTTTCTTCCTCCGGCAAACTCTACTATCACCATCACTTCTCTCTTCTTTTTTTTTTGTCTTTTCTTTTCTTTTTTTTTTTTTTTTTTGAGACAGAGTCTTTGCTGTGTCACCCAGGCTGGAATGCAGTGATGTGATCTCAGCTCACTACAGCCTCAACCTCCTGGGCTCAAGCGATCCTCCCACCCACCCCCAAGTAGCTGGGACTACAGGTGCATGCCACCACACCTGGCTAATTTTTGTATTTTTTGTAGAAATGGGGTTTCACCATGTTGCCCAGGCAGGTCTTGAACTCCTGGACTCAAGCAATCCTCCTACCTTGACCTCCGAAAGTGCTGGGATTACAGGCATGAGCCAGTGTACCTAGCCCATTTCCCTCTTTTAAAGCAAACTAAGAACCTGGATCTGTCCTTTCCTAGTCACACTTGGGCTTGGCTTTGTAATGAGACAGAGAGAGAGAGAGAGACTGACAGACTGACTTCTGGGCTTCCTTTGGCCAGAGTGGCTCTGTCCACCACCCAAGAACCAAACCCATTTTCTTATTATTGCATATGAAATTAAAACTCCAGTTTTTAGATTTTAGGACAAAAGATCCCTTGAAATGTGTTCAGCTTCACCCCAGCTCCAGATAATAGGCTTGTGGCTGTGGCTGTCCCCTCTTCCCTAGTCTCTCCAGCCCAACTCCCCACGGCCTCTCTGCCCTGGCGCCTTCCACTCTAGGGGAGCAGGGCCTCTTCTCCCCAGAGGTCAGAATGATACCCTGCAGGGAGCAGATGCTCCTGGAGTACAGTTGTCACTCCCAGCCACCTGCTTTGTTTCCCAGCACTCCCTCAGGCAGCAGCCCCCAAGGGCCATGCTTTCCTTACAGCAGGAGAACCTGGTGGTTGAGGCTCCACATAAGCTTTCTTGTTTGTTGTTGAGATTCCATACACTCAAGTCTGGCCAACTTAGCAAAAAATAAACCGTTTCCAGGAGAACAGGCTATGATCTCCAAATATCTGACATGTGCCCTTACAAGAGGTACTCCTTTAATAGGTCCCCAAGGCCTTTTCATCCTGGGACACAGCCTTCCCAGAACTTCCCTGGTGACAGACAAAGTTAAATGATGAGGATGAGAGAAAATATGTTGCTTCCTTTGTTCTATTCACCATAATTAGCTGTGTTAGGAAAATTGAGCCTTATCCTGGACATAGAGTTGCCAAATATCCCTGAAAACAAACATGGAATTGGTCTACTACTCATTGCTTTAAACCATTTTGATTGTGTTAGAGTGCAACAAGTAGATGGGGCTATTTATTCATTTATTCACCAGTTTTGAGTATTCTGTACTGGATGCTGAGGATGAGGAGCGGGCGGAGACAAAGATGACTGATAGGACTGCCTTTGAGGACCCTACTCCATAGGTGGAGAGAGAATCTAGTGCCATGAAGGCAGTGGATCTAGTGAAGGCACAAAGAGTCAGAGAAAACTTTTTCAGAAGAGGGGACAACTGGGCCCTGAAGAATGAGAAATTTACTGCATATAAAAGTGGGCTTTATTTTACCTCAAGGACACACTGCAGTGGTGTAATCTCATTCCTGCTGGTCAGAGTTTGTCCTATATTTTCTAAGCCTAAATGTAAATATTTTCTGTTCATATACCTAAGGGTCAAGAGAGTTGCATATCTTTATTATTATTATAAATCCTTTTTTTTTTTTTTTTTTTTGAGACGGAGTCTTGCTCTGTGCCCCAGGCTGGAGTGCAGTGGCGCGGTCTCGGCTCACTGCAAGCTCCGCCTCCCGGGTTCACGCCATTCTCCTGCCTCAGCCTCCCGAGTAGCTGGGACTACAGGTGCCCGCCAACACACCCGGCTAATTTTTTGTATTTTTAGTAGAGACGGGGTTTCACCGTGTTAGCCAGGATGGTCTCGATCTCCTGACCTCGTGATCCGCCCGCCTCGGCCTCCCAAAGTGCTGGGATTACAGGCTTGAGCCACCGCGCCCGGCCTATTATAAATCCTTATTAGAATTTATATTATAAATATAAATATAACAATTTTATATACTTATAATTATATAATTATAATTTATATTATAAATATAAATCCTTATTATTATAGATAATTCCTTACTTATTTTGGATATTAACCAAAGTGTGCCCCCTGGATGGAATTTTAAGCAACTCACCATGACCACAGCTATCTGAGCTGCCTCAGCACTGGCCCCATTTCCTATGTGCACCCCATTTCACGTCTCAGGTCCCTGCAGTGGCTCCCCCACATCTTCACACTTGTCAAATCCACTCATTCTGTACCACTCCCACGAGCTCTCAGCCCCCAGCTTTGCAGAGCAGAGAGAATGCAAACCCGCTGATATGCCTGTCTCTTCTGCATCTGCACATCACCTCCTCCTACAAGCCTTTGACTTTAACCTCTCTGTGTCCCTTTCGTCTTTGGCGAGGTGGGCATAATAATACCTTCCCCACAGGATTGTTGGAGGGATCTAATCAAGCAAGCCATGTCAATTGACAAGTGAGGGCCTTGTTTGTTGAGGCCTTCTGTTAATGATGGTTGCCATTATTCTACGCTACCTCCTTCGGGAGCTCACATCAAAAATAGTCCCTTGATCTCTTAGACCTTTAATCTCTCCCTTGGCTCCTTCTTCACTCCCTGAAAAATATTAGTCCTAAAATTGATACTTTCCCTCAGCCATGCTCCTTGGGCCGTTTCTAGGCTTTCTTTACTCACAGAGATCTTGACGGCTGTATACGCAGTCTCCACAAACTTGCCTTCAATCAGAGTTCATCAAAGATTCACTGATTTCCAAAGCAGAGGTCAAGATCTTCTGTGGTCCTTGCCCCCACTTCACTGCATGGCTACATTTAATGCTAAGGGAAGGGAGCTCTACAGAGGAGGGAGTAGTCAGTAGTGTCAAATGTGGTTACTTGATGCATAATCCATTTTGAGTTAATTTTTATATAAGATTTTAGGTTTAAATTAAGGCTGGGCTTTTGGCCTATGAATATCCAACACCAATTGTTGAAAAGACTGTCCTCCCTTCATTGAATTGCTTTTGCACCTTTGTCAAAAATCAGTTGACCATAGTTGTCAAGATCATGCAGTCTTGATTACTATAGCTATGTAATATGTCTTGGAATCAAGTAGACTGATTCCTCTGACTTTATTCTTCTTTGTGGAGGTTGCTTTAGCTGTTCTAGTTCCTTTGCCAATCCACATATATTTTGACAATAACATACAAAAGATTTGTGCTGGGATTTTAATAGGAATTGCATTAAACATGTATGTCAATTTGGGGAGAATTGACACTATGTTGAGTCTTCCAATCCATGAACATGGTATGTCTCTCCACTTACTTAGATTGTCTTTGATTTCTTTCATTGGCATT
Organism: Symphalangus syndactylus; assembly: GCF_028878055.3. Classification (NCBI taxonomy): domain Eukaryota; kingdom Metazoa; phylum Chordata; class Mammalia; order Primates; family Hylobatidae; genus Symphalangus; species Symphalangus syndactylus. The sequence goes on along the minus strand of NC_072440.2, from coordinate 85,330,835 downwards.
CTGTAGTTTTCAGCATACAAGTCCTATGTGTGTTTTTTCTTTTTTTATATTGACAGATAAATCTGTAGGTATTTGTTGTGTGCAACATGATGTTTTGAAGCACATACACATTGTGGAATGATTAAATCCAGTTAATTAACAGATGAATTACCTCATATAATGAGAGGTTAGAACACTTGATAGCCACACTCAAAGCATTTTTCAAGAATACAATGTTATTATTAACTGTAGTCACCATGTTGTACAATAAATCTCTTAAACTTATTTAACTGAAATTTTGTATACTTTCACCAACATTTCCCCAACTCCCCTTTACCCCAACTACTCCAGCTGCTGGTAACCACCATTCTGTTCTCTATTTCTTTTCTTTTCTTTTTTTTTTTTTTTTTTTTTTAGACGGAGTCTCTCTCTGTCGCCCAGGCTGAAGGGCCGTGGCATGATCTCGGCTTACTGCAACCTCCGCCTCCCTGGTTCAAGCAATTCTCTACCTCAGCCTCCTGAGTAGCTAGGATTACAAGCACCCACCATCACGCCCGGCTGGTTTTTGTATTTTTAGTAGAGACGGGGTTTCACTGTCTTGGCCAGGCTGGTCTTGAACTCCTGACCTCATGACTCACCCACCTCGGCCTCCCAAAGTGCTGGGATTACAGGCATGAGCCACTGCACCCAGCCTCTGTTCTCTATTTCTATGAATCAACTTTTTTAGGTTCTACATAGAAGTGAGAGCATTTGGTATTTGTCTTTCTGTGCTTGGCTTATTTTACTTAACCTAATGTTCTCCAGATTTATCCAAGTTGTTACACATGGCAGGACCTCCCCTTTTTTTATGGCTGAGCAGTATTCTATTGTGTGTATATGCATCTTTTTCATCCATTCACCCATTGATGGGCACTTAGGTTGATTCCATATAGTGGCTATTGTGAATAATGCTGCAGCAAACAAGGAAATGCAGATATCCCTTCGACATACTGATTTCATTTCCCTTGGATATATACCCAGTAGTGGGATTGCTGGACCATATGGTAGTTCTATTTTTAAGTTTTTAAGGATTCTCTATACTGTTTTCCATAATGGCTGTACTAATTTACATTCCCACCAACAGTGTACAAGAGTTCCCTTTTCTCCACATCCTTGCCAACACTTGTTGTCTTTCATCTTTTTGATAATAGTCATTCTAACAGGTATGTGGTGATAATCTCACTGTGGTTTTAACTTGTACTTTTCTGATGATTAGTGATGTTGAGCACTTTTTGATCAATCTGTTGGCCATTTGTATGTCTTCTGAGAAATGTCTATTCAGGTTATTTGCCCATTTTTAAATTGAATTGTTTTCTTGCTGTTGGGCTCTTTCAATACCTTATTTATTTTGGATATTAACCTCTTGTCAGATGTGTATAGTTTGCAAATATTTTCTCCCATTCCGTAGGTTTTCTCTTCACTCTGTTGATTGTTTCCTTTGCTGTGTAGAAACTTTTTAGTTTGATGCAATCCCATTTGTCTATCTTTGCTTTTGTTGTCTGTGCCTATACATGTTTTCTTGGATTTATGCCTATTTCACTTTTTCTGAGTGTCCATGTGTTCATTGCTAGTGTACAGAAAAAAGTAGCCTTTTGTATATTGATCTTGTAACTTGTGGTCTTGCTTATTTGTTCTAGAAGATTTTTTTTTTTTTGGTAGATTTCTTGGAATTTTTTATGTGGATCATCATGTCATCTGCAACTAGGGACAGTTTGGTTTTTTCCTTTTCAATCTATATGCCGTTTATTTCATTTTCTTTCCTTATAGTGCTGGCTAGAATAACCTATGTTGCCTAGCAGTGGCAAAAGTAGACATCCTTGCCTCTGAATTGTAGAGGAAAGTATTTAGCCTTTCACCATTAAATCTGATGTTAGCTGTGGATTTTTTTGTAGGTGTTCTTTATCAAGTTGAGGAAGCTACCCTCTCGACTTTTCTGAGAGTTTTTATCATGAATGGGTGTTGAATTTTGTCTAATGCTTTTCTGTATCAGTTGACACGATTTTATGATTTTTCTTCCTTAGTTTATTAAGATGGTGGATTACGTTGATTGTTTTTCAAATATTGAACCAGCCTCACATTTTTTGAATAAACCCCATTTGTGTGGTGTCTAATTCTTTTTAAATGTTGCTGAATTCTGTTTGCAAATATTTTGTCAAGAATTTTTTATATCTATGTTCACGAGAGATATTGCTCTGTAGTTTTCTTTTTGTAGTGTCTTTGTCTGGTTTTTGGTATAAGGCTAATACCGGCTTCATAAAATGAATTGGGAAGGGTTTCCTTCTCTTCTGTTTTCTGGATGAGATCAGTATTAATTCTTCTTTAAATGTTTGAAAAAGTTCTCCAGCTTTTGAAAACTGTTGATGCTGGGGACCCAATCTGGCCCAAATAAATCTGAATCTCTGGGGGTGGGGCTTGGGCATACATAGTTGTCCAAAGCTACTCAGGTGAGCTTAATATGCAACCAGCTGTGGAGCTAAGTGTTGGCTGTGGACTTCTTGAAGCCAAAATAGGAGCATGAAGGAAGCAGAATCCATCTGAGGAATGTCATGAATTAAACAGCTGTGAGATTTGGAGAGTTCAGCTCTGAGACACACCCCCGGAGGCTCTGGTGTTTTCAGGATACCGTGCAGTGTAAGGGAGACATTTGTTGTATAAGACATGTGGGTTCGACTTGGCTACTTGATAACCATAAATTCCTTAGCAATTTCAGCTTTCTCATCTGTAAAATACCTTGGGTTGTTTTGGGGATAGTAGAGATATGAAAAATGAGATATGAGAGATAGAAAATGAGATAGTAGATGTGAAAATGCTTTGAAACTCACATAGCATTTTGGGAAAGTAAACCATGATGTTTCTGTAGGCCCCAGCTTCTCCCTTACTGCCACCATGTCCTGATTCCTAATAAGTCCCTCTGGGAAGCCAGTGGGAGGCTTGTGACTCCCGCTGGCTGTAGGGGAAACTTCCTCCTCTTCTCTGCTCACTTACCCTGACCATGGAATTTGGGCTCTGATAGGAGGGATGGGAAACTGGAAACAGTGAAGGGACTTTGACCTTGACCATGCTCACCTTCTTGTAGGAACATGCTTGCCAACTCAGCCAGCGTGAGGATCCTCATCAAGGGAGGCAAGGTGGTGAACGATGACTGCACCCACGAGGCTGACGTCTACATCGAGAATGGCATCATCCAGCAGGTGGGCCGCGAGCTCATGATCCCTGGCGGGGCCAAGGTGATTGATGCCACAGGGAAACTGGTGATCCCTGGTGGCATCGACACCAGCACCCACTTCCACCAGACCTTCATGAATGCCACGTGCGTGGACGACTTCTACCATGGGACCAAGGTAATGCTCCTGTTTGCCAAAGGTGGCTTCCTCTTTGGCTTTTTTATTATGCTTCTGGGGCTGCTCCAGACTAGACTCATGTGAGCCAGGTGCTCCCAGTGTATTGCTGGCAGGAGAAGGGTGTGTCAGGGCCACTATGGCACTACAATAGGGATTTGCGGCTTAACGTCACAGATTTCCATGATTACAGAAAAGGAGGCATTTAGGTCGGTTTTGCTAATCATATCATTTACCCAAGTACCCAGGCTGAGAACCGATTTTATTTTTATATTTTTATGTCATGTAATACAAATCTAGAGGAAGAAGAGAATAAGCTGGTGTTTGTTATTACGTAGGGGAGTGGGTTGGTCTGATGGGCTTCTTTGTGTATGATAAACTGAATTAAATTCCCAAAGACTGAAAGACAAATTTGCTTCTTCTAGATGATGAGACAGCTTCTATTACCTCTCCTAGCTTGCTTGTTATTTTTAAAAACAACTGGAAAATTGCTGGTGGTGGGTTCTCTTTTCAGAGTGAGTTACCTTGGACAATATTTAACAGTTACTGAGCTGGACCTGAGCTACTGTAAGTTCCTGAATGCCAAGTACAAAAATTCAGAAGAAAAATTAGGAGGAAACTACATTCTGCAAAAAGAGCCACGAATGGGCTTTTTTACCCTTCCCGTGTGCTCCAGACACCTCTGTCATTGCTGTCATCCCTCTTCCTTGTGATTTTCTATCTCATGCTGGCCTCTCCCTGGACATCAGACTATGGGCTCCTTGAGGGCAAGGCCTGGCCATTTTCCTCTGCTTTGCCAGAGCCTGGACTGACCTCGAACTAGAGTAGCTGTCCTGTAAGTGTGCAGGCAGAGGCTGGGCCTGGGGACACAGCTTGATGGACCAGCCCCACCTCAAGCAGATGGCCCTTAAGGTCTCCTTGAGGACAGGCCCCCTTCCCAATCCAGGGGCTGCAGACCAGACCCTTGGAAGGCTGGGCTATGAGGAGTCACAGTAGCCATTGCCCGACTGTGCCAAGGCAAGGATGCTCCCTGGCTTAACCCTCTGGCATCAGGGCTACACCTGCTCACTCTAGCCAAGTCCAGGGAAGAGAGGTGGTAGGCCGACTCTCCTTGCTTTCTCCTCTGAGAATTCCCCCGGGCCCTGCAAGTGATGTTTTGATTATGAAATGGGGAGCCCCATCCTCATAAATTCAGGATCCTCTTGCGGGGTGCCTGGTGACAGTCGGGACCTTTCTGAAGTGAGTGAGCATATCCAGCTCACCATCCTCACGCACTGAGCCAGGCCAGGCCTGTGGTTATTGTCATTTTCACTCAAGTATAGCATATATACAGAGAAGTGCAGAAATCGTAAGTACACAGAATTGCCACCATTGAATACACTTCTAACCAGCTCCCAAGTCAAGACGCAAAACTTTACCAGCACCCGGAAGCTCCTCCAGTCACAGGTTCCCACCAGGGATAACCACTATCCTAACTTCTAATAGGCTTTTTTAAATAACAGCTTAATCGAGATATAATTTACATATCATACAATTCACATATTTAAAGTGTGTAAGTCAGTGGTTTTGATATATTTATCACAGCTTGGTTTTGTCTATGTAGATGAAATGAAGCAGTATGTACCTTCGTATTGGCTCCTTTTGCTCCAAAATTCATAAATTCATTCACTTTCATTGCTTAATACTATTCCACTGTGTAATATACCACATAGCAATTATCTCTCTGTCAGTGGCCATTTAGGTCATTGCTTGTTTGAGGCCATTACAAACATTGTCACTATGAACATGTTCTTGCACATATCTTCAGCAAACATGTCTGTACACATTTTGTTGGGCACATACTCCTAGGAATGGAATTGCAGGACCCATAGGGTACACTTATGTTCAGCTGTAATAGGTAATGCCAAATGGTTTTCCAGACTGGTTGTAACAATTTATGCTCCCAGCAGTAGTGTAAGTGAGGCCACAGTATTTAACATTGACATCACCAGTCCATGCTGGGGTCCATTCTGTAGTATGCTCAGGCCTTGCACTAAAAAATGCACCTTCCTAGTTACTGTCCCTGTTTTGAGGAGTCTTTAGGCCAGGGTCAGATGCCACACTGTCACTATGCTGTCTACCAGCCTCGCGGTGGGCAGACTGGCCTCCTTTGTCTCATTTTCCACATTGTCATCTGCTAGGGCCTCATTAGCCAAGAATGACTGGTTTTCCCCTGAGAGCCATCAGCTCTTTACAGCTGATGAAGAGCTCTGCACACGTGTCTTTATGCAAGGTGGTGGGTAACTCGATCTTTTCTGCTTCTCATCCACACAAGCAGCTGCCTCCAAAAAACATCTAAAGGCCTCTGTGTGATGAAAGGCCCCAGATCTCCCATTTCTGCAGGTTCAGGCTGCCTCAGGAGCCCCAGTCCGTGTCAGGCCCTAGTTGTAGGGAATTTAAGAGACCACAGACCCTAAGCCACCCTGGCAGCTGGTATCACTTAAACTGACACTTTGTTATATCCAGCCCGAAGCAAGATTGTAATTGTCCTTGTGCCCCAGCCCTCACATTAAGCCTCTGTCGTGGTGGCCTCGTCCTACCTGGACTCCATTAGTAGATCCTGCCCAGAGTCCTGAAATTCCTACCCTTGACCCCTCCACTCCACACCAAGATTTCCCCTTTACGTTGTGGCTCCTGCAGCCAAATGGTGTGGCTTCCCAGTTTCTGAAAATCTCCCGGGGAGAAAAAATGCTCTGCTACTGAAACGCTGATGGGGACGGGTGGATTTAATTATTCACACCGCCTGCGGTACCCTTGCAGAGGCTGTGCACCCTGATGGACCGCCGCTGACCTACTTAGCATGCTCTAAGAAAGGTTGATTCACTTTAAGCATCTGGGTTTATAATAGAACAGTAATCCCAAGGAAAATCTCACCCGAACGATTAGCCAAGAAAGAAGGAGAGATCAAGTTGCATCTTTTTGTTCTTGTCAGACAGATCTCGGGGCCCTGAACCCTGCACACAACACCCCACCCCTGCCCCGCCCCACCCCAGCTAGCGTCTGCTTGTTGATTTGGCAGCAGCAGCAGCCAGACTAGGAAAACAAAACAGTTGAAAGCCTGGCCTTTCCGAGAACATCTGGGCCTCCATTGTACTTGGTCTCCAGGGATTTCTCTCCAGTACTTCTTTAGCCCACGCCTCGCTGGCCCCAGCCTCTGAAAGAGGCTGTGGCAGGCTCTGCCTGGCTCCCCTGCTCACAGCCTGGTCACTTGACCCTCCTCCCTGCCCCAGGCAACACCCCCACAACACCCCACCACCTGCAGGCCCCGCCCTCCCCAGGGCCAGAACTGGAGTCTCCAGATGGTGCCAGGACCACCTGCTGGCTAAGAATACAGACCTCATTCCAAAAAGGAGGTTATCTCCGTGGGGTGGCAGGGGGAGAGGGAGTGAGGAGGGAGAGCCAGTGACACCAACTGTGTTCAGAAGGACCAGAATTTTAGTCTGGTTGCAGGGTCTCGTATTATTATTATTCTGCTTAAGTAGATGTTGCACTTAGTCTCTTTCATACGTATCTAGTATTACAGAGTAAAGAATGTTCTTACAGGCTCTTGAGCTCCACCCACCAATGACTCTCCAGGGCCAGGTGAAAATATCAGAATCAGGTTTTTAAAACTACAAGCATTCATAAGCAAACCAGGTATGTGGCAAAATAAAAATAAATATAGGTACCAGCCCCTCACTAAGATATTGATAGAGAGGACAGACACGTGCAACTGAACAAGCTTCCTATGTGCCTTTTCTGCCTCCCTATCCCTACAAACATATTTTAAGAACCGCTGTGTAGGCCAGTGATTTTCACCCTTTGGAAGCAAATTACATCAGAACTGTCAGAGACGTGTGAACCAGAGCAGCTCCATCTTAAATAGGGGCTGGGTAAAATGAGGCTAAGACCTATTCGGCTGCATTCCTAGATGGTTAAGGCATTCTAAGTCACAAGATGAGACAGGAGGTCAGCACAAGATACAGGTCATAAAGACCTGGCTGATAAAATAGCTTGCAGTAAAGAAGCTGGCCAGGTCCCACCAAAACCAAGAGGGCCACAAGAAGTGACCCCTTGTCGTCCTCACTGCTACACTCCCACCAGTGCCATGACAGTTAACAAATGCCCTGGCAACATCAGGAAGTTACCCTAGATGGTCTAAAAAAGGGAGGCACGAATAATCCACCCCTTGTTTAGCATATCATCAAGAAATGACTGTAAAAATGGGCAACCAGCAGCCCTGGAGCTGCTCTGTCTATGCAGTAGCCATTCTTTGATTCCTCTACTTTCTTTCTTTCTTTCTTTCTTTTTTTGAGATGAAGTCTCACACTGTCACCCAGGCTGGAGTGCAATGGTGAGATCTCGGCTCACTGCAACCTCTGTCTCCTGGGTTCACACGATTCTCATGCCTCAGCCTCCCGAGTAGCTGAGATTACAGGTGCACACCACCACACCTGGCTAATTTTTTGTATTTTTAGTAGAGACGGTGTTTCACTCTGTTGACCAGACTGGTCTCAAACTCCTGACCTCATGATCCACCCGCTTTGGCCTTCCAAATATTCCTCTACTTTCTTCATAAACTTGCTTTTGCTTTGCACTGTAAACTAGCCCTGAATTCTTTCTTGCATGAAATCCAAAAACCCTCTCTTGGGATCTGGATAGGGACCCCTTTCCTGGAACAGAACCACTTGGGGAATTTTTGAAAGATCCAGTGTCCAGTCCCCAGCCCAGCCCAGTTCACTCTAGGTTTGCGTCCTCCCCGTCATCCCTGGTGATTCTGAGGAACTTTGAGGGGTTTGAGTGGCACAGGCTGTACTTCTGTTGCCCGTCCGACCCTCACCTTGTGAGCCAGGGCTGACATCCGAATCCCCTCAGTCTGCCTTGGGGAAGCTTGAGCCTGTCTTGTTTTGACCTTGCTGGTCTTTCTTATTTTCTTCTCTCTTTCTATTCACATTACAACACCCCCTAGTCGGGCTCCCAAACTCCAGCCTGGGGCCCAGAGCTTCTGTGCTTGTTAAGTTCCCTAACCCGGTGTCCTGCCCTACTGTCTGTACCTATGGCAATCATCAGTGAGAGAGAAGTTGGCAGTGGCAGAGATGCCATCAAACAGAAGTCAGTCCACTTGGGGCTGGCCCTCTTCCGTGAGGGTCCAGAGACTCCCTCTTGTCTGTGCCAGAGGCTATCTGGTCCCAGAGACAGCTTCCCACCAACTCAAAATTAGCATTGGGATATCTTAGTCAACCTGTGGGGGAAGCCGAATCCTAATCAAGAGTGCTTGTGCAGCATGGGATCGGCCTAGGGGACAGCCAGTCGCGCAGGCTAGGGTGGCCTGCCACCCCTCACCCCCATGGAGGATCCTGCCCCTCCCTGCCCTCCCACTGCAGAGGACTGGGCCCCATCTGGTAGGGCCTGAGGTATGCGCCGCTAGGACATCAATAAATTCTTTTTGGTGCCCAGCCCTGCCGACTTCCTTACCAAGGATCCTTTTGTCCGCTTGGCAGGTTGCTTTTGCTACTTTTGTCTTCAAAATGCGCTCTCGTGGAATGAAGCCTATAAATGTGGCTCACTTCCTTTCTTCTTTTTCTTCAATTCCAGTATTCTGTTTCTGTTAAATTCTGGCCAAAATTTCTTTCCTGTCTTTAAGCTCTGCAATGACACTTCCTGCTCATGGGGATCCAGACTCACATGGTCTTGCTTATTAATTGATATTCTCAAGTTTTCGTATCTCTCCATCCCTGCAAGAAGTTGGATGGCACCTTAGAAATCATCTGGTCTCGCCCACCCATTGATAGGAGACCCAGAGAGGATGCATGAACCTGCCACGTGCTGTGGCTCATGCCACTAATCCCAGCACTTTGGGAGGCCAAGCGGGGAAAATCACTTGAGCCCACATCCCAGGGCCAGTTGGACCAGAAGGCAGGTTTCTCAGCCTTTCACCACCCTGTTCGGGGCCTCCTGAGACCTCAGGACTGAAAAATCACCCCTTTCAGCCTGTGGTCTCTTGGTTGGCTGTATGCAAATATTTATCTTGCTATTCTGTGGCCCCAAATTTTGCTGGACCAGATGAGGGTGTCTCAGAATGGATTCACATCAGGCAGGCAGCTAAGCAAGGTCTCTGCCTGTCCAAGACAGTAGCTTTATGAAATGCCGCTCCTCCCTGCAGGAATAACTGATGTCAGCACCTTAGAGCTGAACAGTTTTTACTATGTATAAATGGTGTTTGTAAGGGTTAGATGAGATGATGCATGACAAATGCTTCACACAGTCCCTGTCGCAGAATACACATAAAATAAATGCTACCCCCCAGGCTGGGACTACTTCCACCCCAGGCTCTTTTCTTCCAGTTCCTTGAGAAAAGATCCACCCACTTTAGCTTCACGATGAAGTTGCTCCACTGTGCACCGAGTGCCCATGCTACCTGTGTCCCTGGGCTTGGCCAGCAGGCACCCTGGCAGGCCTTCTCTGGGAATCGGCCCTCACCTCCCAGCTCGTTTTCCATGCTCATTCTTCCTGCTGCCCACCACCCCTCCGGCCTAGCTGTGGGGGCTGGGATTAGCATAGCTGGGCTCCTCTCTCCACTTTCTTCTGTGACTCACCCATAGGCTGTAAAGAGCCCTGTGAAGGCTTCATGAAATGACTTCCCCTCCCCCACCACCTGGAGGACATCCCTCTACCCCCTCCATCAGTACTTAGTCTGCTTGTAGAGGGTATGTTAGTTTTCTGCTGTGTAACTAATTGCCTCAAATTCAGCAATTTAAAACACCCATTTATTAACTCACAGTTCTGTACCTAGAAATCTGAGCATGGCATGACTAGGTCTTCAGCTCAGAGCCTCACAAGCCGCCATCCAGGTGTCAGTGGACTGCATTCTCATCTGGAGTCCAGGGTTCTCTGCCAAGCTCATGTAGTTGTGGCAGAATTCCCTTTCTTGGAGTTCAAGGACTGAGGTCCCTGTTTCCTTGTTGGCTGTCAGCCTGGGGCGGATCTCAGTGCCTGGAGGCTGCCAGCACCCTTTGCCACCTGCCCCTTCCATCTTCAAAGCCAGCAACAGACTCACCTCAAGTCTCTCTCCTGTTTCAAATCTCTGACTAGAATCTCTTTCACCAAGAAAAAACCCATGTCTTTTTTTTTTTTTCTTTGAGACAGAGTCTTGCTCCGTCACCAGGCTGGACTGCAGTGGCGCGATGTCGGCTCACTGCAACCTCCACTTCCCGGGTTCAAGCAATTCTCCTGTCTCAGCCTCCTGAGTAGCTGGGACTACAGGTGCCTGCCACCATGCCCAGCTAATTTTTGTATTTTTAGTAGAGATGAGGTTTCACCATGTTGGCCAGGATGGTCTCTATCTCTTGACCTTGTGATCCACCTGCCTTGGCCTCCCAAAGGGCTGGGATTACAGGCGTGAGCCACCGTGCCCGGCCAACCCATACCTTTATGAGCTCACCTGATTAGCCCAGACCCACTGAGGATAATCTGTTGCCATGGAATATAACCTAATCATGGGCATGTTTTCCCATCTTATTTACAAGATCCCTCCCACGCTCAGTGAGATGCAGTTATGCAGGGGTGTGGGTCACTAGGAGTCATCTTAGAATTCTGCCTACCCTACGGAGTCACATGCAAAAACATGGCTATCCTATAGACATTTTGCCCTAGTACATCTCCACTCAACCTATTTTGCTTAAACTACTTAAATCATAATTTATTTATTTATTTTAGAGATAGAGTCTGGCCCTGTCACCCAGGCTGGAGTGTAGTAGCATGATCATAGCTCACTGCAGCATCAACCATCTGGGCTCAAGCCATCCTCCCACCTCAGCCTCCTGAGTAGCTGGGACTGCAGGCACATGCCACCGTGCCCAGCTAAGTTTTTTATTTTTATTTTTTGTAGAGACCAGATCTTGCTATGTTGCCCAGGCTGGTCTTGAATTCTTGGCTTCAAGCAATCCTTCTGCCCCGGCCTCCCAAAATGTTAGGATTACAGGCATCAGCCATTATGCTCGGCCTACTTAAACCTTTTTAAGACTCCACATTTACATTTTTATTTATTTATTTATTTATTTATTTATTTATTTATTTATTTTATTTTTTTGCGATGGAGTCTTGCTCTGTCACCCAGGCTGGAGTGCAATGGTGTGATCTTGGCTCGCTACAACCTCCGCCTCCTGGATTCAAGCAATTCCCCTGTCTCAGCCTTCTAAGTAACTGGGAATACAGGCACCCGCCACCATGCCCAGCTAATTTTGTATTTTTAGTAGAGATGGGGTTTCTCCATGTTGGTCAGGCTTGTCTCAAACTCCTGACCTTGGGTGATCCACAAGCCTCAGCCTCCCAAAGTGCTGGGATTACAGGCGTGAGCTACTGTGCCCAGCCCACATTTACATTTTTAAAATCAAAAATCACCTTGGCACCCCTTCACCTCACAGCTTTCTCTATGCCTGATGCCGTGTCCCTGCAATGACTCCCTGTTGTCTAAGACATCAAGTTTGGATGTATGGGTCTTCCCCCTGGGCAACCCCCAATCTGACCTTGCCCTCCCATCGACCCCTCATGGCCAGCTGCTCCCCACACGCACCCATCCATCAGGAAGATGCCCTCCATGGACATCCCATGCTGCCTGTTGCCATCTCTCTCCGCCCCTGCACAGAGCCCCTCCTTCAAGGCGAACAGCCTCTAGTCGCACTCCTCCTCCAGCTAACCCAGCTCCAGGATGTCACTTTCTTCTCGCCAGCTGAAATAACTTGTCATCCTAGGGCTTTCAAATTGTTTCCCATGTTAAGTTTTTTTCTCAACAAGATTGAAGACCCTTTGAGGAGCAGAGACCACGATTTAACTTGTGACTCGCCACAGAGCCCATATAGCCCTAAGAGTGTAGTCGACATCCAAGAAATGGATGTCAGCATGGAGTGGGAGTTATCAGCACAGACTGGGGCTATGAATGCTGGAGTTCGGATTTCAGCTCCACATTCACTTGCTGTGTCGTGTGGACAAGTTAATCTCTCTGTTCCTCCATTGTCGTATGTCTTTATAAGTGCTAATTGAGTTATTATTTGTAATGAACTTAAAAGAATACTTGGTGCTTATTAAGCATTATGTGAGTGTTTGTTAAATAAATAAATAGGTCATGTTGATCAAAGTCAGATCCCTTAAAAATCCATTTGTACAAGCATACATATAAAACAGTTGAGCATCAAATAGGAACTAAAAGAACTGGATTTCATTCCTACCGTTAGAATTTCTGTGTGTGTTTCAGATTTCGAACAGAGTCTGATAGTAATAGTGATAAATTCTAGAGGATTTTCTGTCTTCTCTCTTTCTCTTAAAGGCAGAAATAGCCAGTAATAAACTCTGCAGGCATCAGGAGCTATTTAAAGGTGTCCTGCTTCAAACCAGCTACTTGCTTAACAAAACCTTGCTGGCAACTTTCATTCTATGTGTACATTAATTGGTAGGCCAAAATGTAGGCCAGGTTGATCCTTCTTAGAACTGATGTGAATGAGGAGATCTATCGTTTCTTATAAGTTTGTATCTCTAGTATTGGGAAAAAAACCTCCTATGGTGACCAAGCAGCTCCTCAACTTCTAGAATAGTGTTTGCAAAGAATTTATCAATGCAGATTATTGCATTTTTAGAACCTTTGATTCAGAATAAAATAAATACACCCTCTGTGATTGAGGCCAAGTGTCCTGGCAATCTTTCATGCTTAGTACAAGAAGCTTTGCTTTATGCTGTCATCCACTGGAATTTATAAAAGGAAAAAAGGAAGAAGAAAAATATATACTGTATGTGCACTTCAATGATACATATTGCACATGAATGCCATTTTTCTCCCTTCTTCCTCTTTTTCTTTTCTTAAATTAAGCTCGTATCTTTTTTAATATTTCAAGAAATATTTGAATATGGCCTTTTCTCAATTGGAAATATCTGTTCTCCCAAACCTCACAGAGGTTACCTTTGAAGTTGCCATATTTGTGTTGAAAATAAGGGACATATCTCGGTTCATTTACAGGTAGAAATTTGTGTAGGTGCTGGATCCTCTCCCCTATATAGTTTCAGCCTCATTGTTCCCTTGGGTTATTACTGCAGCCAGCCACATTTTTCTCTCCTTCTGATGCTTTTTTGTTCCTTGTTGACTAAAACTGAAGCCCTATAAGGATCTTTAATTAGTAAGTAAATGAATATAAAACTGTGGGCCGACTACTGTAAGAACGTTCTCACTGACCATTGTTTCTCACTCATACTGCACACACATCACACACACCATCTCACACTCACATTCACACCATCTCACACTCACTCTCACACACACAGTTTTAGAGCTGGAAGTACCATTAGAGATTAATAAACACTGCCCCTAATTCATAAATAATTTTCCTGTTTAGACTTAAACGATCCACAGTATTCTCAATTAATATTTTAAAATAAAATTAAACAAGGCGGGGCTCAGTGGCTCAGTGGCTCACGCCTGTAATCCCAAAGCTTTGGGAGGCCAAGGCAAGAGGATCACTTGAGGCCAGGAGTTGAAGACCAGCCTGGGCAACATAGTGAAACCCCATCTCTACAAAAAATACAAAAATTAGCCAAGCATGATGGTGTGTACCTATAGTCCTAGCTACTAGGGAGCTGAGGCAGGAGGAGTTTGAGCTCACTTGAGCTCAGGAGTTTGAGGCTGCAGTGAGCTATGATCATGCCACTGCACTCCAGTGACAGAACAAGACCCTGTCTAAAAACAGAAAAAGAAATTGGTAAATGTTAGTGAACTCTACTGTTGGGAAGAATATGTATAGAAAGAGGAGAACATGATTAGGTAACCTGGGAAGCCACCTTTAAAAAAAAAAAAAAAGGTATAATTAATGTTTGATAAGCTGCGCATTTTAAAGTATATGGTTTGGCCGGGCGCGGTGGCTCACGCTTGTAATCCCAGCACTTTGGGAGGCCGAGGTGGGCGGATCACGAGGTCAGGAGATCGAGACCACGGTGAAACCCCGTCTCTACTAAAAATACAAAAAATTAGCCGGGCGTGGTGGCGGGCGCCTGTAGTCCCAGCTACTTGGAGAGGCTGAGGCAGGAGAATGGCGTGAACCTGGGAGGCGGAGCTTGCAGTGAGCCGAGATTGCGCCACTGCACTCCAGCCTAGGTGACAGAGCGAGACTCTGTCTTAAAAAATAATAATAAAATAAAAAATATACAGTTTGATACATTTTGACATATACATACATCATGAAGCCATCACCATATAATAAACATATCCATCATTCCTGAAAGTTTCTTTGTGTTCCTGTAATTTTCCCCCAACTCTCACCCCAGGTTACCACTGTTTTATGTCACTATAGATTAGTTTGCATTTTCTACCATTTCTATATAAATGGAATAATGCGATATGCATTCCTTTTTTTGTTTGGTTTCTTTCACTCAGTAGTATTAAGTTTTGGCTGTTAAAGCTACTGTGAACATTCATATGCACATATTTGTGTGGACATAGGCTTTTATTTCTCTTGGGTAATTACCCAGAAGTGGAATTTGTCTGTTGTATGGTAGGGCTACATTTAGCTTTTCAAGAAATTGCCACCTGGTTTCCAAAGTGGTTGTAACAATTTTTTTTTCCCCATCAGTAGTCACTCCATATCGTTCCCACCACTTGTTGTGGTCAGTCTTTTTAATCTTAGCCATTCTAATAGGTGTGTAGTGGTATCTCAGTGTGGTTACAATGTGCATTTCCTTAGTGACTAGTGTTGAATGTCTTTACATGTGCCTATATGCCTTCTATATGTTTTCAGCGAAGTATCTGCTCACACCTTTTACCCATGTTTTAATAAGTTGTTGGCTTTTAAAAATCTGAATATAAGAGTTGTTTTCTTTTTTTCTTTCTTCTTCTTCTTCTTTTTTTTTTAGTGGAGATGGGGTTTCACCATGTTGGCCAGGCTGGTCTTGAACTATTGACCTCAGTTGATCTACCCACCCTGGCCTCCCAAAGTGCTGGGATTACAGACGTGAGCCACCACACCCAGCCCCAAAGTTGTTTATATAGTCTAATTACAAGCCGTTTATTAGATATACGTTTTGCAAATTTTTCTCCCAGTCTGTTACTTACTTTTTCATTTTTTTAAGTGTTTTTTGAAGAGCAGTAGTTTTTAATTTTGGAGTCCAATTTATCAATTTTTTTATTTCTATTTCATGCTTTTTGTGCTATAATCAAGAAATTTTTTCAGAATCCAAGGTCTCTAAGATTTTCTCCTATGTTTTCTTTTAGAAGTTTGTAATTTTAGCTTTTACAATTCAGTCTATGACCTATTTTAAGTTAATTTTTATACATGGTATGTGGTAAGCATCTACGTTCAGTTTTTTTTTTTTTTTTTTGCAAATGGCTCTCCAATTGTTCAGAGCCATTTGTTGAAAAGATTATCTCTTGTCAAAAATCAATTGACCATACATGTGCCAGCCTATTTTTGGACTCTTCTTTTGATCTGTTTGTCTACTTTTACACCAATACCGCAGTCTCTTAATTATTGTAACTGTACAGTAAGTCTTGAAAGCAGGCAGTGTAGGTCTTCCAACTCTGTTCTTTTTCAAAGTTGTATGCCTATTTTATGTCCTTGGAAGCAAATAGTTTAGTTCAGACTGCAAATCAAAAACATGGAGAAACGAATGCATTAACCAAGCACTTGATAAACATTCTCAATCCTTAACATGGTCCCTTTCTGTTGGCTAAGAGTTAGGAATTTTCTTTAAAATTTTCTTAAGTTATTTGGAGGGAAAAATCTATGAATGATTATAAATATTGATGTAAATATATTGTCTTCATATCATCCATGTCAAATTTAAAGTAAATTACAATGACATCAAGGGAAAGAGCTCGTGCTTCCTCTTGCCTTAGATTTAGAGTTGGTGGAGAAGAGGGGTAGGCTGGGGGCTCCTGAGAGGACTAGATTGGGATTAAACTTTTCCTGGACTGAATCTAACCACTGAGCCATCACCCCACCCCCTTTCCCTCAGTCAGGTTTCCATTCTTTACAGTATCCTTTGTTACCGTCAGGCCTGGGCTGGAGCTTCTCTTTTCTGGTTTAGTGCCTTGATTCTCACACTGCAGGCAAAACACACTCCAGGACTTACGTTTAGGAGAACACTTTGGCTCCCAATCTCGAAGCCCTAGACTTAGTGGCCATCAAAGAGTATATTTTTCCCACCAGGTGGAAAATGCAGTGCTCAAAATGGGGTGTGTGCAGCCCCGAGGGGATCTGGGACCCCAGACCCCAAGCTGGTGCGTGGCAGCACATGGTTCTCACAGGACCTGAGGTTAGGCGTCCATCCCCCAACCCCTCTGCAATCAGGATACACCTGAGCTGTCAGGCCGGGACCTCAGGCCCACCCATCAGCACTTCTACACCCATTCATCACTTATTTTGATCTTTGTAGGCCCCGGACCTCAGGCCCACCCATCAGAGACTTCCACACCCATTCATCACTTATTTTGATCTTTGAAGGCCCCTCAGGCAGATCTTGTCATCCTTCCTTTGCAGGCAGAAAGCAGGGTCCCAGAGAGGTGAAATAACTTGCCAAGCTAATAAGGGCAGGGCAGGCCTGTCTGCGGCCCATTGACTCACAGCCCCCGTTCCTGGAAACCACATTTCCAGGGCAGCCTTTTATGGCACTGTCACACCTTAGCTTTGGGACTAAAATGAGGGTCTTGCCACGTTGAGGCAGCTGAGGGATGGAGAAAGCGGAGTTACATGTGTCTTATTGCTCTCTGGCATCCATGGGTAGCCTGGATGTTTAATAAACATCATCATGGCCTGCTGGCCTGTAAACGTCCCTTTTGGGGGTTAGAAGGGGCTTTGCTAAGGATGTGGGTGACAAAGGGCCTCTCAGCGTGGCTCTGTTTCAGAGCGGCTCTCCGGAAGCTGGCAGCCACATTCCCTATGCCACACAGCTCCTCTGAGGAGCCTCTCCAGTCTCCATGGAAACCGCATGTCGAGAGCCAGCCGGCTCCGTACTGTGGCTTTGTATTAAACACAATGAATTTAAATTGGATGCTCGGCAGTGAAGGTAATCATTCTGGATTAGAGAGAAGCCTGGAGCTTCTCATTTCATCATTTTAAATGTTGGCACAATTCTCAGTTTTCGCCCTGTAATTCAAGCCCAAGCCACACCTACCCCTCTGTTTCTAAGCTGCAGTTAGGTCTGATTTCACTTGGGTTTTTCTCCATTCTTTGAGAAATCTTGGAGCTGGGGAGCCCCTCCGTAAGGCCAGGGCCACTCCAGCATTGTGTAAAGGAAACCAGGGGGCTCTAGAGTCTGGCTATGTGATTTTCTCAGGCCCCGGTTTTCTTATCTGTAAAACAAGAGGAGTAACCCCTACCCTACAGAGTTATTTTTAAAAAGTATTTATTGTGTAAACTACATGCAGCATAAAATTTACCGTTTTGACTGTTTTTAAGTGTACGGTTCTGTGGCATGAAGTACATTCGCATTGTTGTGCAACCATCACCACTGCCCACCTCCAAAACGTTTTCATCTTCCCCACTGGCTCTCTATTGATGAGGGTGAATGAATGAGAAGTTCCCATTAAACACTGAATCCCCATTCCTCCCTCCCCTAGTCCCTGGAAATCACCATCTTATTTTCTGTCTCTGAATTTGACTACTCCAGGTCCCTCATATAAATGGAATCATACTGTATTTGTTGTTTTGTGACTGGATTGTTTCACTTAGCATAAGGTCCTCAAGACTCATTCATGTTGCAGCAGGTGTCAGAATGCCCTACCTTTTTAAGGCTGAATAATACTCCATTGTATGTAGATACCACATTTTGCTTCTCCATTCATCTGTCTATGGATACTTAGGTTGCTACCACCTTTTGGCTGCTGTGAATGCAATGAACATGGGTGTACAAATACCTATTTGAGTTCCTGCTTTCCATTACTGAGTCATTTTGAGAATCAAATAAGATAATAAATATTAGCAACATTGCACATAGTAGGCTGTCAGTAAATGTTAATTTCTTTCCTGAAAGTGTGTTAAACCCAGGAGCTAATGCCACAGTGGCCTGATGACTTCAGTGAGAGTGATGTCACTTTTGCTAGCAGGCTGCTTCTGTATCCCTGGGACTCGCTGATCTGCCATGTCCGGGAATTCACCCAATTCATTCCAGGGCTTAAAGGAAGTGTCTTCAGCATGGAAATGTGCCTCGTGTCTCACCATGAAAACCATGCATGCTTTTACATTTCTCTCACCAGTGGGTGTTCATGTATTTCTAGTTCCAAAATGTAAAAAAAAAAAAAAAAAAGTGTTAGAGCTGATATATATACTAACTTATCAGTGTTCTATTTTAAGTACACCCTCTGGGAGGCCCTGAAGCTAGGGTGGGATCGCCCAGGCTGGGAGGTTCTGTGCCGAGTTACTATTTCAGCAGCAGCATCAGACCGGTTTTCAGTATTACAGAAGAATGTGGGATATGGAGTAAAAATACCTGGATCGCAGCCTTGGCTGTTCTCTCAAAAACTGAGAAGATGACCATGTCTGTTTCACATGGCTGTGAAGATTAGATGGGAGAGTACCTTGCTGCGCTGATGCAGGAGGCAGAAAGGGACCAGGTCTTTGGGCTGGTCTGCACCCTTCCAGTAGATTCTCTCTGGGTCTAGTTTCATCCAAGAGCCTTCTATAAGGGAGCACCCCCTTGCTGCTTTGAAGCCCTCCACGGGTGAGAATCGCAGACCTCGGGAACCGTCTTTCCCTGGGGGGGTCCTCTAGTCTTTCCAGGCGTTGCTGGGGCAGCCCTGGAGCCAGCTTCCCTTTGTACTTAGGAATTTGTGACAGAAGGGAAGGAGGGGCAGGGCTTTTGCACAGCCTCCTGACCCATGCATGACCTGGCTGCTCCTACAGCTTACCAATCAGGCCTGTTCTTTATTGATGAGGCTGAAGGGAGGAGGGGAAGCAGGGATTTCACACAGAATCACAGACCTTTCTCTCACTTCTCAGCAGTGGCTGCTGGCAGTGTGAGGTGCGCCTGGGATCTGTCTACCTGTTGAGCAGGAGCCAGGGCAGGCTGAAATCAGGGCTTTCTGAACAGATGTGTTCTTTGTCCCTGGGACAAGAAAGGTCCCTGGGCTACTCACCTATGGGGAGCAGGAACTCAGGACCCCCAAGGAGGGCCTGCATCTTAACCTCTAAGGGGAGCTCACCTCTTCTTGAAGCCAGTGAGCCCAGGAAGTTTCTGTGCCTTGGTAAGAGGCTTTTCTTGGCTTCCATAACCCCATACCCCCTGGGCTTCTTCCTACTTCTTTGCAATTCCTTCCCAGTCTCCTTCTTGGTCTTGTCTTCATCTTGATGCTCTCCTATGCTGTGGCCTCTCAGGGTCCTATTCCAGAGTGTCTCTTCCTCTTACCCACCCTCTCCCCCTACGTAATCTGTTACTGATGACTCCCATTTACAGCTGCAGCCCAGCCACCTCTGTGCACCTTCCTACCGGACATTGTGCCTTGGATGCCCCAAAGCCTGACCTAACACGCTCCTTGTCCTCCATACAACCCCACTCCTCTTCCAGGGATACCTCCTATAGGGAATGGTACCCCATCCACCCAAGCCAGGCCTACTTGCTAAAGACCAGGGGACTCCTCAGGGATACAGCCAGAAACCAAATCCAGGTCTGTCAGGCTCCAGAGTTCAGGCTTCTCCCACCATTGCCCCTGCCTCCATGCACCATCGGAAAATTGAACTGCATTTCTAACAAACTGAATAATGCAAATGTCACTCTGAGCACCAAACCAAACTCAGCATGCCCTGGGACCCCTTCCCATTTTGTGGCTGTGCTGGACTTCTGCCTGGACCCCTTTGTCGGCCATCCCTGAACCCTGGGCTCCCAGCCCCTCAGCTCTTCCAGAGTGTTTTCTGTGCCCCAGCTCCTGGTTCAGAGTGGGCCCATTACAACAGCATGGTAACTTCAGCCAAGCCCTGTTACTGCCTCTCTCGTTGACTCTGTGGTGCATTTTCCAAATGATTTTCCTAAGCCTCACCTTGATTCAGACCAACACTCCTGATTTCCCCCAAAACCTTCCATCTGGGATTTTGGCTTTATTTCCTGTTCTGCTAAGAAGTCTGGGACAAAGGGCCTTTGCTTCCTCGGCTCTCCTCCCAGTCTCCTCTGATCACCTCCATCTTTAGCCACCCTTCTCCTGAATGAATGGGAAGAAGGTCCCTCCAGCCTAATAGATGAGAATATGAGCCCTCAGTTTCCTCATCTGAACAATGAGGATAGTAATGGCCCCTATTTGGGGGAGAATTAAACTGGCACAGGAAGTGCTTGATGATGTTAATTATTAGCAATTTTCATCAACACTTGAATGTCTCTTAATCAGCTCTATCTCTATGTGTCTAAAAATTCCCTTCCCCGTAAATTTGATTTTCCCTCTCCTGATGCCATTTTTTCAGCCACCCAAGCATAAAACCTCCCCCGTTATTTATTTTCACCTCCTCGTCTGTCATCAAAGCTTGCTGCTTCTTCCAAGAAATATGAATCACATATGTCTCTTCCAACCCAGCCTCCAGTCAGGTCCATCATCCCAACACTGCCCTTGAGCTTGCACACTACAACCAGAGTAATGTTGCAAAGTCCGGTGTTCATGTTCTTCCTCTGCCCAGAGCCTGCTTGTGGCTGCACGTGGCTTACAGCAGAGATCAAGTGCATCCCAGCTCCCCCAACAGCCTCCCTTCCTGGCCCAGACATGTCCAGGGATGGCAGTGTGGCCCGACTCCTCTCTGTAAATGTGCTCCTAAACTTCACACTCCGTAAACCCCCTCACTACCACCACCTCCACCCACACAAGTTGACAAACTTTGCAGATGTGATGGAATCAGATTAATCAAAGTCCCCACAGTTTGGTCCTAATCAGCCTTGCCTCAGCCCGAACCTCAGCCTGTTCTCTGTCTTCCAGCTGTGCCCCCGACGTTGCTACACCATTTCCTACCCTGGAGCATCCTGGCCTGGTCAAATCATGCCTATCCACCGCTCACAGCCTTCCTATCCTAACATGACCTTTCCTTCCACTGGGCTGTTTTTGTGCTTGCTGCTCTCCATCTGCATCGAGGAATACTATCTCTTGCTGCCTTGTAGTCTCATAGTATTTTGAAGTCATTTCTATTAAAACTGAACTTTTCTCCTTTCCTGTTTGCCAGCTGGACTCTAAGCTCCTTAAGATGCTTACATTTCTTCTTCTGGAGCATCTGATACACATAATAGAGGACACATAGTGTGCACATTAGTGCTACCTACAAATTATGCTTCTTGTTCCTCATGAATATTTACTGGGCTCCTACTATGTGCAGGCACTGGGCTAGGTGCCTTATATGCTGTATGTCATTTAATTCTCATAGTAACTCCATGAGGAAGGTATTACTATCTGTGTTTCACAAATGGAGAAATGGAGCTCGGGGAGATTAAGTAACTTGCTGAAGATCTTACAACTAATAAGTGATGGAGCTAGAATTTAAACCTAGATCTGCCTGCCTGAATGTCTGATTCTTGTCAGGGTACTATAGTGAGAGTAAAGTAAGGTCAGGAAGTGGGACTGTGCCCTGGATGATGTGGTAAAGGCTGTAGACCCAGAAGGTAGGAGTGAAAAGTAAAAGGAAGTTTAGGAGTGCAATCAATTACAAATGTGCAATTTAGGGAAAACCTGTCAGCTTCAGGATGAGCTCAACAGGCTGCAAAGTATCAGTCAAGATAAGGCCTGAGGGCTGTTTGTAGCCCGAGAGACAGAGAGTGGGGCCTTGGAGAACAAATCATGCATCTCTCGGATGCCCTGGAAGAGGCTGTTTTCTTAAGGAGTATTTGACAGAAGGTGCTGGGGTTGGGTTTGGGGTTGCGGGGTGGCGCGAAGAGGATGGAGTGGTGTTCAGCATGCAAGCTGCCTAGAAGGGGATCATCAGAGAAAGGGTCAAGTGGTCAAGTGTCCTCAGCAACCCCCCACCCATGTGAATTAGCAGAGTTGACAATGAAGCCCAGTGTAAGGCCTGATCCCCCTAGGCCAGCATAGGTGATAAGCTGATTGCAGGGCCTAGTGCAAAAGGAAAATATGAGACTCCTTGTTTAAAAATTACAAAGAATTTCCAGATGGTGACAGCAGAACATTAAAACAAGCACAGAATGGCCGGGCTCAGTGACTCACGCTTGTAATCCCAGCACTTTGAGAGGCCAAGGCGGACAGATCACCTGAGGTCAGGAGTTCAAGACCAGCCTGGCCAACATGGTGAAATCCTGTCTTTACTAAAAATACAAAAAATTGGCCAGGCGCGGTGGCTCACGCTTGTAATCCCAGCACTTTGGGAGGCCGAGGCGGGCGAATCACAAGGTCAGGAGATCGAGACCACGGTGAAACCCCGTCTCTACTAAAAATACAAAAAAAAAAATTAGCCGGGCGTGGTGGCGGGCACCGTAGTCCCAGCTACTCGGAGAGGCTGAGGCAGGAGAATGGCGTGAACCCGGGAGGCGGAGCTTGCAGTGAGCCGAGATTGCGCCACTGCACTCCAGCCTGGGTGACAGAGCGAGACTCTGTCTCAAAAAAAAAAAAAAAAAAAAGCCAGGCATGATGGCACACGCCTGTAGTTCCAGCTACTTGGGAGGCTGGGGCATGAGAATCACTTGAACCCAGGAGGCGGAGGTTTCAGTAGCCGAGATCATGCCACTGCACTCCAGCCTGGGTGACAGAGCAAGAGTCTGTCTCAAAAAAAAAAAAAAAAAAAAACACAAGTGCAGAGCCCTTCTAAATGTAGGGCCTTGTGCAGCTGCATGGGCGACATGCCCATGGAGCTGGGCCTGGATGGTGGGCTTGTGATTCAGAATGGGAAAGGTGTTTCCTGCGTGCCAGGCATGGTTCCAGGTACCATACATGCATCATCTCACTTGATGAAATGCTTGGACCCTTTTTGGGGGTTGCTCACATCCCATGGTGATGTTCAGAGCTTGCTTTCCAGAGGGCCAATAAGTAGCCAACAGAACGCTGAAGGCGAAGGAAGTTACCATGAGCAATAGAGAAATTATCAAGCTGGTTATTTTTTTTTCTCTGGTACTTCGGGAGGATGTGAATAAAAGATGGAAGATAATTTTAATGTGAAAAGAAAAGGAAGTGGTTCAGCAATTCCAAGAGAGGCAGATCCATCTGAACAAATGATAGCTTTTCCAGCAGCATTAAGAGCTGCAGACATATTTGCATTGCGCTTACCAGTTTACAGAGCACATCCACTCGTCATTTGATTCTCAGTGCAGTGTTGTTCCCTCTATAAAGATTCAGTTAGCCTTAGTCTATATACATCCCAGTAGTAGTAGATCCTGCTTTTCTGATTCCAGTCGCCTCCTCAAACATACACCCCTTTTCCATGCATATTTTCGTATGAAGATATGCTCCAGGAAGTCTCTCCCCTTTCCTCAGTGAAAAACTCCATGAATTGGCTGCAGCCCAAGTGCCTTCTCAATAGCAGAGCACAAAGTTTGTGCCTTGACCAATTGGTTCTTGGCCTTGAAGCAAGAGAACCAAATCTTGTGGGCAGGGTTGCTGGGGAGCAATTGCTGCAGGAAATTCAGCAAAACATATTGGAGCAGCAGGGCAGTCCTGTAGAAGATGGTAAGAGAGTGACTCTTCAAAGGTCTTTGTCCTGATAAAGCTGGAAGTGACCAAAGCATTGTTCCCTCCAATGCCGTGATGTCAGCAAATAAATCTTATCTGAAGGGCCACAAGTATCTGAAATGTCTTTCCAACTTGCTGAGCAGGACCCTGGTCAATATGGAGACCCCCACGAGCCCCACGGTGGTCTGATGAACTTCTGAAGTATAAAGATGGTGTTTATAAAAGGTTTAGGCTGAGTTCTAGTACAGGTTCCTGTGCCTTGCCAAGTGTATGCCTGGAAACTGTGTCATAAAATGGATTACCATTAAATATATTGAGTTTTCTTAGGGAACAAATGAGCATCAAATAAATCCAGCTTTACCCAGCAGTATGTTATAAATGTCAAAAACAAAATAATAGCGACCCTTTGAAATTGTAAAATGATGTTTCGTATTCTTCCAAATAATATATAATGGTGCAGTGTCTGTTGGTTAAACAAATGATCCTAATGTCTCTGTTAATTTAATAGTGAGAGATGTCAGGATAAAAACAAATTTCCACCTACACAATGGGAAATGCTTAGCTGGACGGATTTTTTTAAACGTTTATATTTTTAAAAATAAGGGCTTGGGTTGATAAATGGGCACTTTTGGTCAGCCACCAGGCTCAAGGAGGCTGTTATGAGATCAGCTGTTCCATGATCAGGTCTGGAATAGTTGGAGATGAGGATGTTCTACAAAGCTGCAATTCTGCTTCCCGGCAGTGTCCACCTGGAATGTGGTCTCTGCTCATATGCGTTCAAGAATGCTCAAGCACTGTGTGAAGTTGTAAATGTCCGTGAACTTGGAAATGCATTCATACATGGAGGCATGTTTATACAATGAATCAATTAAAAGGAATGAAATAAATCTACATAAATAAATCTTAAAGATAATATTGAGTACATGAAAGCAAGTTGCAAAAGAATATAGACAGTACGATAGATATTATTTGTATAATTTTTTTAATTGCATAAATTTTGTATAAATTTTTAAATGTTATGTGTTTACATAGTAAAAGCATAAAAACATAGATGGGAGGAATGTATGCCATCTTCAGGGAAGAGAGGGATGGGAATAAGATGGAGGGCTTTAGTTATATCAGAAATATTTCATTTCATTTTTTTTAAAAAAAAAGCATCTGAGGTAAACATGGCAAAAATGTTAACATCTGTTAAGTTTGAGTAGTGGATATATGAGTATATGTTTTATTATTTTCTGTATTTTTACTCTCTGAAATATTTCATAACTTTAAAATATTTTAAACACATTAAGAATGGCTAAAATTTTAAATACTGCAGTTTTAACTTCCTCCAAATTTATTTTTAAGTGTACATTATAGAACTCATATATTCTGTTAAATTTTGGAAAAGTAGAAAAAATAAATTCCTCAGAATCTCATCACTCAAAAATAACCATTGTTGGCCAGGGATGGTGGCTCACGTCCATAACCGCAGCATTTTGGGAGACCAAGGCAGGCAGATCACTTGAGGTCAAGAGGTCAAGACCAGTCTGGCCAACATGGTGAAACACCATCTCTACTAAAAATACAAAATTAACCGGGCATTATGGCAGGTGCCTGTAATCTCAGCTACTCAGGAGGCTGAGGCAGGAGAATCGCTTGAACTTAGGAGGTGGAGGTTGCAGTGAGCCAAGATTGCACCACTGCACTCCAGCCTGGGCCACAGACCAAGACTCTGTCTCAAACAAACCAACCATTGTTAATATTTTGGTCCATTTCCTTGCATTTTTATTTCTTGTGTGGGGAGTATGTGTGTTTAAACATGGTTCCAAGCATTTTGAATCAAGCCTTTTTCACTCATTGCAGTATAAAACTTTTTCTGTGTTATGTCAGCCTTCGTGAACATCATTTTTTTAATATAAGATTTCATATTTAATTTGGTCATGAATTCATAAATACGTAAGTATTTTGTACACAATGTGCTTCCTTGTATTGTTTGTATTATAACACATTTTAAATAGGGACCTTTGACAGGGCAGAAGCATGAAAGGACACCAACCACGAGCGACACACTATACTATGGCTGTCCTGTGTCACATGCTATTTGGCCCGGGGATATAGCAAAACCTAACGTAACTAAACAACAAAAACCCCCAATTATTTCATGTTGTCAGGAAGCTTACTTTAAAAGAATAGCTTGGCCTGGCATGGTGGGTCACGCCTGTAATCCCAGCACTTTGGGAGGTCGAAGTGGATCACTTGAGGTCGGGAGTTCAAGACCAGCCTGACCAACATGGTTTAACCCCGTCTCTAGTGAACATCATTTTTATTGACTTCCATTAAAGATCTTCTGCAGCGTACTTAACCAACACCATTTTTTGTATAAAAAGTCATGAGCGTTCAGCAACCACATGTTCTTAAAATCATCCTTTTGAAAGCCTCGGGAACAGAATTGGGCTGTGCCTTGCTGCCGATTTCTACAAGGCTGTTTTGTGGGAGATGACACTAAAAAGGTCTGACACATCTGTGATACCGCTTTCCTGTGAAAACAGAGCTTGTCAGTATTCATCCTGTGGGTTGGAACAGTACATATTCAAAAAGCCAACTCTATGTATGTCTTGCCTAAGAGGAAACAAGTGCTTGAATATCAGTGTGGTGTGGGCTTGCGAGCCTGCAGCTGGAGGAGAGTTTGCTGATCCAGTGAAACTCTTGTTTCGATGCCTGGGGTAACAACGGTAATAATTATTCCAGATACTTATGTGCATGCCCTTCCCAGCTCGTAGATGCTCTCACATCCATTGCCACCTGACCCACTGGGGACCCCTGAGAAGTAAGGTGCAGGTCGGGGGACACGTGGCTGCTCCCAGATTACAACCAATACATGGGAAAGTCAAGACCACCTCCTATGCTTCCAACTCCTTCCCGAACTCTTTTCAGTTCCTGTCCTTAGACCCAGGCAAAAGGGGCCTCTTCCCAGGGCTCTGGACTTTAGGGTCCTCTTCGGGCCCTCCAACAACTTGTACCCCTGCCCCATAGGTCTGGGGATTGTGTCTACCCAGACCCCACTCACCCATTCCTAAATGACACTCTGGGTCCCTGGAATTCCCTGAGAAACAGCCCTGAGCATTCCAGAGCCTACAAAACCCCAAATCTCTCCTCCTGGGGGACAGACCACCAATGTGTGCATACCAGGCTCAAGGACAGCATTTTTACAGAAGGTGGACAGAGCTTAGGTCTGCAGGCTGCAGGATCAATTCAGGATAGGTGAGTGTGGGCTGGGGGCAGGCACAGAGGCTGAGGCCAACTATCCCTGAAGTATAGCTCAGAATTTTAAGGACCTTGAGGATTCTAAGGGCCAGGCCCTTTTGGCCTTTATGAAGATATATTTGACAGAGTAGGAGGATAGAGTATATTCTGTGTAACGGTTTTTTAGCTTGATCTAACTTTTGAGTGTTTAGAGAATCAGCACATGATCCTCCTTTTCTCCTCTTGCCCTGGGACCCACACTATGAGGACTGGTCCTGGCTCTTTTATCTCACTGTGCTGTTTCCGGGTTCCTCTTTTCCTATCCAAGCTTGCAGAGGTACTGTGGGGGTGCAAAGGAAAGCAATCTACAGCCACAGAAAAATGAAACAATTTAGTGTGTAAAGCTCCAATATACACCCCCATGTGCACATGTAAAAGCAAGAGATGCATTTCAGGACAAAATAGAGTACAACCACCTGCTGTGAGGATGAATCAGCCTGGCACGATCCAGCAAAATCGGAAATAGAAGCCTGCTAGTAAAGCTACAATCTGCACTGCTCTTCTTCTCCCGATTCCTCTGCCGCCCCCATCACAGCTCCTGCAGGTACCACAGAACTACCACCCTCTGTTGGTTGCTTTAAGCTATGCAAGCGCTCAAACCACTGAGTTCCCCAGGACAACTGGGAACATTCTCGCTGGCCCAGCCTGCGTCATGGAACATCAAGGTTGTGAGAGTTTTCATTTTAATTGCTGTTGGGCCACTGAGCTAATTTTTTTCCAGTCCCTTATTCCCCAGCAATATTTTTGATTTGTGATCAAGGATTTAACTGAACAGAGAAGCATGAAACCATTAAGACAATTTCATGGAGCTCTTTTTCTCCCCTACAGAAAACAGATAAATTCTGGCTGGGTGCAGTGGCTCATGCCTGCATTCCCAGCACTTTGCGAGGCCAAGGTGGGAGGATTACTTGAGCCCAGGAGTTTGAGGCTGCAGTGTGCTATGATTGCACCACTGTACTCCAGCCTGGGCAACAGAGTGAGACCCAGTCTCAAACAAAAACAAAAACCTAAGTTCTGAGTAACTAAACACACATGTTAGGACAACACTTTACCACATCTGTTCCCTTAACCTTCACAACTACCCAACAAGGAAGTCACCCTATTGTGTAGGTAAAGACTGTGCATCCAGAGAAGTTAAGTAGCCGGCAGGGGTTATTCCAACACGAGGCAGCAGAGCAGGGACTTGAACCTGGAGCAGTGAAGCACCGTAAGGACTCAAACCATTTTTCACCAGAAAAAGAATCACTTTGTCTTAGAGCCCTCACAAAGACGCTCATGTTATGGGACTGTCTCTCAATTATTTAATTTAATTAATTTATTTATTTAGAGGCAGTTTCACCCTTGTCGCCCAGGCTGGAGTGCAATGCTGTGATCTTGGCTCACTGCAACCTCCACCTCCCAGGTTCAAGCGATTCTCCTGCCTCAGCCTCCCGAGTAGTTGTGATTACAGGCACCCACCATCACACCCGGCTAATTTCTGTATTTTTGTAGAGACGGGGCTTCACCATGTTGGCCAGGCTCATCTTGAACTCTTGACCTCAAGTGATCCACCCACCTCAGCCTCCCAAAGTACTAGGATTACAGATGTGAGCCACCGCACCCACTCTCACTTATTTTAATTCTATTTTAAGTTTTGTTTGGGAACAACACATTAGCCTGAAATAGCCTTTGATCGATGCTAGTTTTGGAAGGTCACGGAAGTCCCCTGATGAAATTCGCTTTTTTAAAAAGTTGAGTGGGGGAATCTCTAATACAGATTTAGTCATTTTTCCTGGGGGTTCACTCTATGATTGCGAGTGAGGCTTTTCAACAATTTCTTTTTAAAGTGGTATCTTGTGGAGTTGTGAATAGGCTCAGTTTTCACTGATAAATCACGCATGCATCTAAAAAATGCCTGTCTCCAACAAGATAGATGAAAATGAAGCCCCTATGCTTAGAAAAACTGAAGACAAAGACCCTGAGGTTGAAGATGCATGCAAAATGTTTGAACAAAATTGCTTCATGAAATTTGAGAGCATAAAACAAAACAATATATCCAAATTAACATTTTATATGTCATGGTTCAAGTATACGTGTGTAACTAAGTAAATGATATAAACAGACATTTGATTATGCCATCAATATTGTTATTATATGATACAACACTATATTATGTTATATATTACATGCAGACATTTGATCATGTTATCTATAGAGTCAATTGGCCAAAAATCGTTTGGGGAGAGAATCTCCTCATTGGGAAGATAGGCCTTAGGCCTGGTGACTCACGATGTGGTTTTTCCAGCACGCCAAGCTGAAACCCTGGCTGAGGAAGAAGCAGGTTTGGGGACCCGTGATCATGATGAAGGTCGCGCTGGCTCTTGCACCTCCACATAGCTCTTTACAGTTTCCCAAACCTCGCTGCTCTTGGTCCTCACAGCCTCTTATGAGGCAGGGCCTGTCTTTGAATGGACCGTGAGGACCATGTCTCACCACGTCATCGACTCGGGGGCAGGCAGGGCTGTGACGAGACTGCCTTTTCCCGTCTTCCCAGGCAGCACTCGTCGGAGGCACCACCATGATCATCGGCCACGTCCTGCCCGACAAGGAGACCTCCCTTGTGGACGCTTATGAGAAGTACCGGGGTCTGGCTGACCCCAAGGTCTGCTGTGACTACGCCCTCCACGTGGGGATCACCTGGTGGGCACCCAAGGTAACAGTGCTGGTGGAATCTCAGAAGAAGGCACAAGTGGTCTTGTAGGCAGAGGGGCTGGTTGGGGTGCAGTGCCTCCTGCTTGTGTGGGGCACCCCTCCCACTACCATCCTAGCTTCCCACAATGCCAAAAGAAAACACACTTGGAATTCCATAAGGGGAGCGGATGGGCCTGTGCTGCTTAACTTAATGAGCCACTTTCCAGCAGGCACAGAGAGGCCAAGGCCAGAGCCCAGGCCTTGGGGGTGCAGTTTCCTTGCTCTGACCATGAGGCTCTTATTGTCTCGTGTGAATGTGGGGCGCCACTGACAGGTCATGGGCAGTGCTGCTGAGCAGTGGCCTGAGCAGAGCTCAGGTGCAGAGGGTCATATCCCATATCCTGTGTATACTGAGAGTCCACCACACTGTGCTGAGGTCGCTGAACTGAGACTCCCATCCTGCCTCAGTACTGTCTGGAATGAATGGAAGGTGGTATGCTTTTTTCCTACTGAGAGCCCAGCTTCTGCTCTGAGAAGCATTGAGGCTGTCCTGGTCTGTGACTGAGGCTGGCGCCCCCTGAGCCTTTCTGTCTTCAGCCTTTGTGCCTCCTTTGTGTCTGTGCCCCTGGCCTCTGGCTTTCCTGTCCTCCCCCTGCCCAGGCCCCAGGGTCAGAGTCCAGACTCCTCTCCCCGGATTCCCACCTCCTTGCTCTTCCTGATCTACAGGCATTCAATTTGGCTTTGTTTCTGGGGTTTTTGTGCTTTTTTGCCCAGGGTAGCAGTCTGGATATTCATTCTTTCATCAATTATTTATTAAGCCCCATGTACCAGTAATTTGGTGGGTGCCCCAGAATCATAAAAATAATAAGCATTATTAGTTTTACCAACTTAGGAACTGCCTCTTCATTTTCTGTTAAAAACCCACTTGTAACTGCTGCTAATCAGAGTGTATATTCAGGGCAGCTTGAATCTGTGCTCCCAGGTGGCCATCCTCAAGCTTTGAGCTCGAATAAACTCTGTTCTTAATCATAAAAAAAAAAAAAAAAAAAAAAAAAAAAAAGTTTTACGAAGTTCTTCAGTTGTAGGCCCTGGTATAAAGGGCCTAACACCCTTCTGAGATGATAATCTAAAGCCTCACTATATTTCTGCCCTCGGGTCTTAGCCTTGAGTTGGGGGCTCCCCCGGTTTCTTCATTATTTCTGACCTGGTACTTTTAGAAGACCTCCTCCCGGTTCTGGGCCAGAAGTGCAGATCACGCTGAATGTCAGCCATTCCTTATCTCAAATGGGGATCTCCTTTTTGGACACCCTCCTGGGTGAGGGGCCTACTACCTCTAAGCCACTCTCCACTTCCCCTGGAGCTGGCCTGGAATAGAGGGTCTGCTCAGGTTCCCAGCAGCACAGAAGCCAGGCCAACCCTCCCTAATTTCCTGGAGCTTATGGTGACTTTCATGCATCAGGAATTTAAAATTCTGTTTTATAATAATCAAATAAATGTTTCTAATTATAGATGTCAAAAATAGAAAAGAAAGGAAGTACATAATCCAGTAACCCCCAACACCATCCCTGTTGTTAAACTTCTTTCTTTCTCATCTTTTTTCATCCATGCTTTCACAGAGTAGCTATTTTGCATAATTGTGAGCATTTTCTATTCTGCTGCGAAGTTCATGACCAACAATATCATAATGGCCACTTAATATTCTACCAAGTAGATGAACCTGAACTTATTTTCCTGTTATCAGGCCAATGTTGCTTCCATGTTTTTCCTAGTACAAATAATGTTGTTAGGAATATCCTAACTCTCATAACTTTGTTCATGTTTGGCTTTGTTCCTAAATTCAGTTTTCCCAGGACCTCTGGATTTTTAGCATTAGTATGCCTTCTTTGTAACTCCAGGGAACAGCCCACAGCAATTAAAATCATTATTCCTATGTTTACCATTAAGGCTGGTTTGGAGACAGACATAGGGGACAGGCCTAAGTGACAGGAGAAACGTGCTTATAAGGTAACAATGTGGCTCCTAAACTGTGTCATGTTGACAATTTTCACAGTACTTCCGCATCCATTTGCTCAGGTGACCTCACAGCAGCCTGTGGGGTGGGAGGAAAGTGAGATAGAGAGGTGTGGGGGGTCAACTGACAGGCTGAGCTGGGGCAGGCCCCACATCTCCCCCATGCTGGGCCGGTGCCTGTCAGTCGGCCTCTTGGGTGTCTGCCCTCACGCAGCATTGCCTTTCTACTTGTTCTCCAGGTGAAAGCAGAAATGGAGACACTGGTGAGGGAGAAGGGTGTCAACTCGTTCCAGATGTTCATGACCTACAAGGACCTGTACATGCTTCGAGACAGTGAGCTGTACCAAGTGTTGCACGCTTGCAAGGACATTGGGGCAATCGCCCGCGTCCATGCTGAAAACGGGGAGCTTGTGGCCGAGGCAAGTCTGCAGCCAAGAATATTGGATGGAGGGACACCAGTGGAGACAGTTCTCAGGGGATTCCTGACCACCCGTCACTGATCCCACAGGATTCAGACAAAATCAGTTGTTAAAGTGTGAGGTGTGGACACCCCAGCTGTCAGATCTTGGTCAGAAAATCCAAACTTTACTACTGTCTGTAAAAAACAAATCTCTTTTTATGGTTCAAAAAGGCTTCTAAGTCTTAGGTGATGATGTCTTAATTCTAATGATATGAGATTTAAATTCCATTATAGCAGAGAATTTGGAGCACCTCTCAGACATATTTTTAATGAGATTTGATATACAGAATAAGTAAGAATCCGATTTCCATTTGGCCTCGTCAGAGGATCTGAGACATTAAAGAGATCTATTCATGGCACCAGGAAGGATAAGCCTCTGGTGCATTCTCCTAGGTCTTGGGGTAGGGGCTAGCCTAGGAGTTGCTAGAAGCTAAAGCCTTGTCTCGATTTCCAGAGAGGGAATTCTGAGTTTGAAATCAGTAAAGAGTGCTTGTCTTTGGTGTCCCAGGCCTGTTGCTAGCTATAATACTTAAATGTATTTTTAAGAGAACAACGTATGTTCAGTCATTATGAAGTGAGAATCAGGAGAGCCCCACTGCATGGGGGGCCTGTGCATGCTGTGCCTTCTTTAGAAGACGAACACTGCAGAAGTGAGAAAAGAAGCAAGCCTATTGAAACAGGCTGTGTCTAGCATATTTCACTGTCCCTTGGGTTCAGTATTTTCT
Source organism: Symphalangus syndactylus (assembly GCF_028878055.3). Classification (NCBI taxonomy): domain Eukaryota; kingdom Metazoa; phylum Chordata; class Mammalia; order Primates; family Hylobatidae; genus Symphalangus; species Symphalangus syndactylus. The sequence continues at coordinate 85,297,700 of NC_072440.2, read as the reverse complement.
TACACGGTGTCTCTGTGATTCTCTCCATTTTCTTTCTCTTGCTGTTATCCAGGGTGCTAAGGAGGCACTAGATTTGGGGATCACAGGCCCAGAAGGAATCGAGATCAGCCGTCCAGAGGAGGTGAGAAACACTTCCTGTGGCCTTTGTCAGTGTCTCTCATGTACATTGACAGACTCTTCCAGGATGGAGGAGACATCAAACATACAAATTAGCCAGGCACAAGGGCTCACATCTGTAATCCCAATATTTGGGAGGCTGAAGTGGGTGGATGGCTTGAGCCCAGGAATTCAAGACCAGCCCGGGCAACATGGTGAAACTCCATCTCTACTAAAAATACAAAAAAAATTAGCTGAGCGTAGTGGTGCATGCCTGTAGTCCCAGCTAACTACTTGAGAGGCTGAGGCAGGAGGATCACCTGAGCCCAGGAGGTTGAGGCTGCAGTGAGCTGTGATGATGCCACTGCAATCCAGCCAAGGTGATAGAGTGTATACACACACACACACACACACATACATACATACATACACACACACACACACACACACGTATATATATGTGTTGCATCATTTTCTCCACGGGTGAAATTCCCATTTGATTCTGATTTCAAGGATCTAGGGGAGACAATGTCAGCACACCTGGGGTTGCTGTGCCCAAAACTGAATCAAGAGACAAAAGACAGACTGAAAAGACCTTCAGGTGTTAGAAGAAATTTCAAACTATAAACTCTGCCTTTGGGGGATGACATTCCTTTGAGCATCTGAGGACCAGGGGTCACCAACCCCCAGGTCATGAACCGGTACAGGACCACAGAGCAGGAGGTGAGCAGCGGGCAAGCTGAGACCCCCTGGGCTCCGCCTCCTGTCTGTTCAGTGGTGGCCTTAGATTCTCATAGAAGTGTGAAGCCTATTGTGAACTGCACATGCGAGGGATCTAGGTTGCACGCTCCTTATGAGAATCTAATGCTTGATGATCTGAGGTGGAACAGTTTCTTTCTTTCTTTTTTTTTTCTTTTTTTTTTCCGAGATGGAGTCTCGCTCTTGTTGCCCAGGCTGGAGTGCAATGGCGCAATCTCGGCTCACTGCAACCTCTGCCTCCCGGGTTCAAGAGATTCTCCTGCCTCAGCCTCCCAAGTAGTTGGAATTACAGGCATGTGCCGCCACACCCAGCTAATTTTGTATGTTTAGTAGAGACAGGGTTTCACCATGCTGGTCACGCTGGTTTCGAACTCCTGACCTCAAGTGATCCACCCACCTTGGCCTCCCAAAGTGCTGGGATTACAGGTGTGAGCCACCGTGCCCAGCCCTGAGGTGGAACAGTTTCATCCTGAAACCATCCCTCCCCACTCCCCACCACCACTGCCCCAACCCTGTCCTGGTCCGTGGAAAAATTGTGTTCCACAAAACTGGTCCCTGGTGCCAAAATGGTTGGGGACTGCCGCTTTGGACCCTTTCCACCAGAAACAGGAGACACATACAAGTCTGTGCTCCTCCCCCTCATTACCTGCTGAGATGGTCATTCAAAGCTCTGTTTTCCGCCTGCCCTCTGGCTTTATCCCTGTGCACAGTTTTGCATGGCATTGACACAAATCCCCTACAGTCCCCCTGCTAAAGAATTCTGCTCTGGAGGGACCACATTAGACGAATAACGCCTTCCTGCCCTATTACCCTGTTCACACATTCTCTACTATTTTAGAAGAGGGGGAGAAACTTCTCATTTCTTCAAAGCCTAAAAATGCAGATGGGTGGTTGGTTATTCATGAGGGATTGAGGGGGAGGCCTCGAGGGACAAGGAGAAGGACACAGGATGTGGTGGCACTGCCATTACCCAGAAACCAAGTTGGCCCACCAGTGGGTCTGCTGAGGAGTCCCCCCTCACTGCCCTGATCTGTGCCTGTGTTTCAGAGCCCTTGCATATAGGTCCTGTTTGGCGCTTCTGAGTTGGTAGAGAAACACACACCAGATTCGACTGAAACACAGAGGGTGTGCCAGTGAGAACAGGAGAGAGCAAGGGGTGAACACACACACTAGACTTTCTTTGTTACTTAATACAAAGGAAAGAGCAAGGCTTTGGCTGTGGTCATAATACCAATAATTATCACCGCTATTATCTATTGGTTAAAGGTGGTGGGGCCCTGGGTCTATGCCAGGGGAGATGTTGCTCCCCAGGGGAAATTTGGCAATATGTAGAAATATTTTTGCTTGTCCCAACCTGGGGGGCAGGGCGGATGCTACTGGCATCTAGTGAGCAGAAGCCAGGGATACTGCTAAACATCCTGCAATGTGCAGACACCCCCACCATAAAGAATTACGCAACTCGGCTGGCTGCAGTGGCTCACACCCGTAATCCCAGCACTGGGAGGCTGCGGCGGGAGGATTGCTTGAGCCCAGGAGTTTATGACCAGCCTGGGCAATAAAGGAAGACCCCCCCATCTCTGCAAAAATTTTTTAAAAATTAGCCAAGCATGGGCCGGGCGTGGTGGCGCACACCTGTAATCCCAGCACTTTGGATGGCCAAGGCGGGTGGATCACGAGGTCAGGAGATGGAGACCATCCTGGCTAACACGGTGAAATCCTGTCTCTACTAAAAATACAAAAAAATTAGTCGGGCGTGGTGGTGGGCGCCTGTAGTCCCAGCTACTCGGGAGGCTGGGGCAGGAGAATGGCGTGAACCCAGGAGGCGGAGCTTGCAGTGAGCCAAGATTGCACCACTGCACTCCAGCCTGGGCGACAGAGCAAGACTCCATCTGGAAAAACAAAAAAAAAAATTAGCCAAGCATGGTAGTGCATGCCTGTAGTCCCAGCTGCTCAGGAGTCTGAGGTGGGAGGATCGCTTGAGCCCTAGAGGTGGAGGCTGCAGTGGGCCATGATCATGCCACTGCACTCCAGCCTGGGAGACAGAGTGAGACCCTATCTGAAAAAAAAAAAAAAATATATATATATATACATATACATATGAATTATATAACTCAAATGCCAATAGTACCATGCGCAGAAACCCTAATCTAGGCTAATTTCCAGAGTCAAATCAGCCACTATTTCTCCTTTGCTGCAGTTCTAAGGTGGCTATGGAGAGAATACACCAGAAAACAAGGAGAGACATGACTTTGGGTTTTTATTTACTTTTGTTTCCTTGCCTTTTAATTAAGCCCCAAGTAGCATCCAGCAAGGACCTGCCTGATATTGTAAGACCTAGAATTCTCCCTCACTGTGAGCCAAGGTGGTTGGAGGTTAGTGCCTCTGCACGGGCTTTGCCCCGAGCCAACCCCTGTGGGTGCAGTTGCTCCACGAGGGGGAGAGTATGGTGTGGGTATCCTTGGAGGAGATGGTGAAGTTTGATTTCCTCCTGTCCTTTGTTTCTAACAGCTGGAAGCTGAAGCCACTCATCGTGTTATCACCATTGCTAACAGGGTAAGTCTCCCGATCTCCACTGTGGGATTAGAAGCCAACCTCGGCCAGGCACAGTGGCTCACACTTGTAATCCCAGCACTTTGGGAGGCTGAGGCAGGTGGATCACCTGAGGTTAAGAGTTTGAGACCAGCCTGGCCAACATGGTGAAACCCCATCTCTACTAAAAATACAAAAATTAGCTGGGCGTGGTGGCATGTGCCTGTAATCCCAGCTACTCAGGAGGCCGGGGCAGGAGAATTGCTTGAACCCAGGAGGCGGAGGTTGCAGTGAACCACGATCACGCCAACTGCAATCCATCCTGGGTGACTGGGCAAGACTGTCAATAAAAAAAGAAAGAAAGAAAGAAAGAGAAAGAGAAAGAAGAAAGAAAGAGAGAGAAAGAGAAAGAAGAAAGAAAGAAAGAGAGAGAGAGAAAGAGAAAGAAGAAAGAAAGAAAGAGAGAGAGAAAGAAGAAAGAAAGAAAGAAAGAAAGAAAGAAAGAAAGAAAGAAAGAAAGAAAGAAAGAAAGAAAGAAAGAAAGGAGAAAGAAAAGAAGGAGGGAAGGAAGGGAGGGAGGGAGGGAAGGAGGGAGGGAGGGAGGGAAAGGAAACGAAAGGAGCCTGTACGATGCAGCCCCATTCTGCTCTGGGTGCCGGCACCATGTCTGGCCCACAGGACCCCAGAACTGTTTGCTGACTGAGCGCTGTCATGCCCACCGTCCTTGCATTCACCCTTCTCGCCACCAGCTTTCCATTCCACCCCGCCGAGCCTGCTGAAGCTCAGTTCACGTGTAAACTCAGTCCAGCTCCTAAACTCTACATCCTCCTAATGTGATAAGCAAAGAGAATCAGAATAATATCTGGGGAAACAGAATTTCCCAGTTGCACTGTAGAGCTCTGGCCGCTGGACAAGGACATTGTTTCATTGCCATGACAATAGTTATTTATCAATTACTTCCTGATGGAACTTAACCCAGAATAAGGAACGACCCGAACAACAAAAAGGCAGTTCCTTGCCTTTTAGCTCAAGCATATGCTCAGAGGAGTTAAGCCATGGACTGTGGTTGCACAGAGAAAAAGCTAACCAGTATTACAGTCCAGGTGTCCGTTCGCAAGGTCAGCCTTCTCTTGCCTACACTCTGAACCCTAACCCTCTTGTATTTTGTTCATCTCCAGGGTGCATTCTGTCTACTGATAAGCAGCCTTCAGACAGCAGGCGTCGTAATTTTAGATAAAGAATACGTGACTAACTCTAGGTCATCACGTTTATGAACAGGAAATTAAAATAGGAAAAAGAGTTCCCCCCTTTTAAATTAAAGTCATGGTTGTCAGATGGGAGAAAATATGAGGTTCAGACTTGACGGTCTTGAACTTCACAGGCTGGGCTTCCCGGTGGGCTCTGGTGCTGGAGGCCGTTCTCTGCCTCCCCCTATCATGTAGTTCCTGCAACCTCGCCCTGACTGCCAGCCCTGCATTCCCCACTTAAGGACTGTCACCTTGAGGGTGGGGTTGAGTGACGCACGGGGAGGCGCTGGTGCCAGGGCTGACTTTGCCGGGGTTATTCTGATGCTTGTGAAGTTTATGGGGCAACACTCCCTACTTCCCACTGTTTCTTGTCTTTAGACTCACTGTCCAATCTACCTGGTCAACGTGTCCAGTATCTCGGCTGGTGACGTTATCGCAGCTGCTAAGATGCAAGGTGAGTCTGTAGACTTGGCTGGACAGAGCAGGTCATGTGGAGGGACTGGAGATGGACGGGGCCCATCAGCCGTGCTCACTCCTGGCCCCAGCTCCTGAGACCAGGACCTGAGCCAGCCCTTCCCTTTCATCTGCCACTGTCTTCCTCAGAGCCGCCCTGTGCTATCCTGGCTTTAGTGTGCTAGAACATGAGCTTTTTCTTCTGCAAATTTGTAAGCATAACAGCTTTACAGAAGTGTCTGTCACTTCTTCTGGGTCTGGTAAAATTTCCCAAGTTTTAAACCCACTCATTAATTAGTGTCTTTTTGGCCTCATAGATTTTACTAGCAGTTGCCTTGGCAACTAACATAAAATCCTGGACCAGTTTCAGTGGGCATTCCAGGGGCTGTTTGGGAAGTCCCTAAAGAAAGAACAGTGTGCGGGCCCAGCTTCCTTTCTAGCCTCCTGTAACCCTGTGTATGAGCCGGAGGGGCACTTGTATGGCTTCTGTTGCGGATCGCCTGGCAGTACCTAAAGGCTTGCAAATGCTTGGAGTCCAGCCCCGCCCCAGGTGCTGGTGAGGGTCTGGCAGCAGGAGAAACAAAGTCACAGTCACAAGCCTGGGGATACAGATCAGAAGCAAGGGCATCCCAGCCTTCAACTATAATCGATCAGAAGCAAGGGCATCCCGGCCTTCAAGTCTGTCACCCTCTAGATCCCACCGCCTGCCTCTCCCCTCACTGAAGCCCCTTGGAGGGTCTCACCTAGACTGTCGTCCCACCCTGGTGACTGCTCCCACCTCCTGTCTCCCTGTCCTCCAGCCCTGCTACGGCCCTCCCTGTCCTACCTCAACCATTCTCTTGAAGCAGCTCACAGCACCTGCCTGTCCAGAAAGCAGTCTAGACTGCTCTTTAGCGTGGCATTCGTGGCCCTGCGTGCCTGTTCACCCACCGTCAAGCTCCATCTGCCAACAGCACCCTGCACACACCCATGCTCTGGCCAAACCAGACTCCTCAAAGTGCCACTTGGTCCTGCCGGGCCTCGGTGCCCATGTCCCTCTGTCCTCCTTTCCTAAGTCAGCAGGAGAATAGGGAAGCTCTCTAGGCTTGAACCCAGCTGTGCTCTCAAAAGCCCTATGAGCTTGGGCAGGTCCCTTCCTGTCTCTGACCTCAGCTCCTAAACCTATAAAATGAGAGGCGCACACCAGCGATCGCTCAGGTTCTGTGGCTTCCTGGTTATGGTTCTGAACTTTCTTCTTCCAGGGAAGGTTGTGCTGGCCGAGACCACCACTGCACATGCCACACTGACAGGCTTACACTACTACCACCAGGACTGGTCCCACGCGGCTGCCTACGTCACGGTGCCTCCCCTGAGACTGGACACCAACACCTCCACCTACCTCATGAGCCTGCTGGCCAAGTAAGGCGTTTCAGCAGCACATTGCAGGGATGTGTACATCTTTAGGAAGACGTCATAGAGGGCCCAGGAAACAAATCTGAGCTAGGTTTGATTTCATTGTGCCCATAGGATGATTGTGCTTTTCTTACCTTCTCTGAGCCCATCGGATAATTGCCATCCTATTGGGATTTTATGACCGCTTGATGTGGAGTGAGATCTTCTGAAGTGTAAGAGTGAAGAGCACATATAGAACTGTGAACAGTGGTTATTCGGAATTTCAAAGGACATTGATCTCTTACTCTAAAGCCCAGTGGGGAGCTGCAGAACGTGGCCTGTGACTTATCCTAGAATGTAGGGGTCCTTTCTGTTTCTTTTGTTCACCTCTCCCTCTTCCTGTTGGCTCCTGTGTGCCCCTTGTCTGTACATCCCTCCTTCTGTGGGTTTCTCCTCCTTTCCTTCCCCTTTCCCTTTCTCTTCTGCACTTTCTCCCCCTTTCCTTCTCACACCCTTCCTCCAGATCTCCTTTCTCCAGCTCTTCTATTTCTGACACTGCTTTTTCCCATGCAATCCCAATCTAAAGGAAATGGTTCGATGAACAGTCTGAATTCAGCGGGACCCAGTCATGGAAGGGTTTTTATTTTATCCCAATAACTGCTTGCAGCTTCTTTCTCTCTCCTATTAACATTTTGGGGGCCGGGCGCAGTGGTTCACGCCTGTAATCCCAGCCCTTTGGGAGGCCGAGGTGGGTGGATCACTTAGATCAGGAGTTCAAGACCAGCCTGGCCAACGTGGTGAAACCCTGTCTCTACTGAAAATACAAAAAATTAGCCGGGCATGCTGGTGTGTGCCTGTAATCCCAGCTACTTGGGAGGCTGAGGCAGGAGAATCACTTGAACCCAGGGGGCAGAGGTTGCAGTGAGCTAGGAGCATGCTACTGCACTCCAGCCTGTCCAGTGACAGAGCAAGACTCCATCTCAAAAAAACAAAAAAAAAATTGGGGAAGAAGACGTTGCTTTCTCTTCACTTTTGGATATTAAAGTTCCATCCAGTTTAAGACTCCATCTCCTTCCCTCCTGATCCCCAGCTCAGCTTGGGTTGGGGTAGGAGCACTAGGACAAAAGGCGAGGGATTCTTCTCCATACCCAAGCATGCATCCCTGCCAAAGCATGCATCCCTGCCAGCTTGCAGCACTGGCAATGCCCCTGTGAACAAGGACCCGCACAAGGCAACTTATGCCTGGCCACCTTCTACACTATCTGAGGCCCAGAGGAAGCCTACACAGCCTTTCTGCTCCCTGTGGCTCCAAGGCAGGTCCATAGCCCATAGCCCAGGGAGGTGCCCGCTGCTCTCAGCTCTGTTCTCCACAAGTGAACCTCTTGAAGTATGCCCTCCTTGTCTTCAGGGTGGACTGGTGGGGAGAGGGTATGGAAGCCCCACTCAACTCAGGAAAGAGGAGGGGAGGGAATGCCAGGACTCTACATCCTGCCAACCCCTCAGTCTCCCTCCAAGGATCTCACTTTCTAGACCTGGGGGGTGGGAATTCGCCTCTTCTAAGATGGTGCAGAGGCAGTGGAGGGAAGCAACTGGCCCCACTGAAGGTGGATGTCTTAGATAATAAGGTGCTTGACTCATCCATGTCCTTAACTTTCAGTTCTGGTTGCCAACCACTGGAAAACTCCCACTCCCATCCCATTATGTTCACAACCTAAACAGAGCTGGGGGGTGCGGGGCTTAGCCAATGTAAGTGGAGTGCCATGGATAGGGGCGTGGGCGAAGGTGGCCTCTGTGGAGAGCAGTACGCACCATGGCATGGGGATGGTCATTGTATTCTGTCCCATAGCCTTGGTGGGTGCCAGGCGGTGGCAGCTCTTACAATATTTACATATTTACATTATGTAAATAAATATGTAGGGTAAAGATGAAGAGAAATGCTAGATCAGCTCTTACTCTTAAAAAATGCTTGTTTTGGCTGGGCATGGTGGCTCGCACCTGTAATCCCAGCACTTTGGGAGGCGGAGGCAGGCAGATTACCTGAGGTCAGGAGTTTGAGACCAGCCTGGCCAACATGGTAAAATCCTGTCTCTACTAAAAATACAAAAATTAGCTGGGCGTGGTGGCTCATGCCTGTAACCCCAGCTACTCCAGAAGCTGAGGCAGGAGAATCGGTTGAACCCAGGAGGCGAAGGTTGCAGTGAGCCGAGATCGCACCACTGCACTCCAGCGTGGGCAACAAGAGCAAGACTTCATTTAAAAAAAAAAAAAAAAAAGCTTGTTTTGAGAAGAATCAACCTCCTTTTCATCATCAGCAATACAATAAAAGAAACAATTACCAAGACTCCACTATAATAATGTGGGCTTGGTTCCAAGGTCAAAAATCTTTTCAAACACCCCTGCTTGCTACAAGCAAATTTACTGAAAGAACAAAAAAGATAATAAGTGCTTCAACCCACCCAAATTACAGCACCCAAACCCACACAAATTCAAATAGACTGGGGGGAATAAGTATCATTGAATAATTTAAGTTTTTATGTCTAGCCTACTTTGTCAAATGTATTTTAATTATTTAAATTAATTCTATTTAAGTAGAAATGTAGTTTTTGTGTTACGAGAATAGTCTGAATCCCTTTTTAATCAGTGCATATTTTAAATGGGTGCTACTTAGGATTTGGAGCCTAATTTTAATATTGTAATTATTTATAGAAATTTATGATGATAATAATTTTGCTTTTGTAACACATTATTGGTTATAATTTATATGATGCAAAATACTTGATAGAAAATCCAGACACCAATTATTATTCCCATAAGAAAATATGAGCTGTTTCCTAATTATCTACTTTAGGATATGATTTGTGATTTGTTAGGCTCTACAGGAATAAAAAAGTACCATCTATAGATATAACTATTTGTCCTTTATTCTGGCTTCTTTGTTTTGTTTTGTTTTGTTTTTAGACAGGGTCTGGCTCTGCCACTCAGGCTGGAATGCAGTGGTACAACCTCCTGAGTAGCTGGGACTACACGTGTGCACCACCACGCCTGGCTAGTTTTTTGTTTGTTTGTTTGTTTGTTGAGCCAGGGTCTCACTCTGTCTCCCAGGCTGGAGTGCAGCCTCCCAAAGTGCTGGGATTACAGGCGTGAGCCACCCTGCACCACCGTGCCCAGCCTAATTTTTGTATTTTTTCTATTTTTTCATCATGTTGCCCACGCTGGCCTCAAACTCCTGACCTCAACTGATCCACCCGCCTCAGCCTCCCAAAATGCTGGGATTACAGATGTGAGCCACTGCGCCTGGCCTAAAATCTGGCTTCTTAAAGGGACAAGAAATTTTTTCATTTGATCATATAAAATTTTACAGTACTTGGCAAAGCCAGTCATGTTTTAAACTTTAAATGGTTTGGATGGGGGCTTCCTATCTCCCAGATTCAGGGTAGCACTGAGAGAGCTCAGAGGGCCTCCTAGAATGTAACTGCCGTCATTCACGGCTGCTTAGTGGGCACCTTTGTGTAGGAGCCTTTTCAGAAAGCTGGGTGCTCAAGAAGACTTGCTGGTTAAAGAGCAGGAGTTGAGCCTATTGCTCTCAGGGTCCCTGACCTGCCCTTCATGACTGCAATGGGCATCTTCTGCCCTTAGCCCTGCTCAGGTATCCAGAGGGCCCCTCAGGAGAAAGGAAACCCTAAAGATTCCATTCATCTGTCGGGGCTTCTGCAGGTCCAGAGAGTGTGGGGAGCCTTGGGGCTCTGCTGGAGAATCTCTTGCAAAGAGTCTCTGCAAGGGCCAGAGCAGCCTCTTTGGCCCAGGGAAGGCCCAGCCTACTGCACAGGAAGAGCGATGCATCTTCAACACAGGTTTGGCCAAAGACATTAGTCACTGGGCGGGAGCTGAGACTGATAAGCCCTGCCAGGTCCCCTGTGGAGACAGCCCTATGGAGCTAACTGGCCATTGTCTGAGAGCCTTAAGAATATGCTTCCTCACCTGGTCAGATAATGCTTTCTGCCCCCAGAGTCTCCTGGAGTGGGCATCTTAGATGGCCCACAGGCACTCACAAGGCTCTGGGGCCTCTTACAGAGTACAATGGGACCCCTGCCCCTGACCTTTGGGGCACCCACAGTGTGGTCCCAGCAGTCATCCCCTCCCCCACCTGACCCCCCTGCTCCGGCCAGGCCTTTCCCTGCCCCCCTAAAGCCATTTCCTCCTGAGGTTGCCCTGGCCTGGTTTGCATGGGCATTCCCTCTCCTCCGCCCCTCACTGCCTCTGAGCCCTTGGCCTGCAGAGATCTCTGAATCCAGGCCAGCTGCCTGCCTCCCTCATTGGGCAGAGGATCTGCTGCCATGAGCCCTCTCTCCCTGTTCTTCCCTACGTCTTCTCTGGCCCAGGAGCCCCTCGAGGGCCTGCCTGTGCCGTAGCCACCCACAGCCTTGGATGGAGGATGGCTTTTTTTTCTTCTTTTCAGACAGAGTCTCCCTCTGTCCCCCAGGCTGGAGTGCAGTGGGGCGATCTTGGCTCACTGCAACCTCTGCCTCCCAGGTTCAAGCGATTCTCTCACCTTGGCCTCCGGAGTAGCTGGGATTACAGGCACCCACCACTACACTCAGCTAATTTTTTTGTATTTTTAGTAGAGACAGGGTTTCACCATGTTGCCCAGGCTGATCTTGAACTCCTGGCCTCCAGTGATCCACATGCCTCGGCCTCCCAAAGTGCTGGGATTACAGGCATGAACACCTGGCCCGAGGACAGCCTTAATATATGTGTGACGACCATAGTCATGAATGGCATTGGGGAAGAAGTGAGTGACTTGCATACCACTCTCGGTCTGTTAAGTCAGGCTTCTAAGAAGCTCGTCCCTCCTTCCCCTTCTGGGCCATTAGAATCCCCACATCCAAGGAAGGCTATGAGTCCAAGTATTCAACAAAGCTTAACATTGAACTTGTGAATGCTTGTTGCCAGCAGGTTGGGGTTGGAGAGCTGATGAGAGGGAATTGGTGTACAATTCCATGACAGTAGAACCACCTCCACCATCTCACTTCATCTAGACTCTAAGTTCAGCTTTTCTCTGCTATCTTCACTTTTAAACATTGCTATCCCAAGGCTCTCACTGAAGTCTCCTGTGACACAGACAGACTGTGCCACACTCATTCTGTAGATGAGTAAACTGAGGTTCACATAGATGCAGTAACTCATGAGAGGCCACATGGCCTAAGCGACAGAGCTGAAATTGGAGTCGGCTTTGCCTGGTTCCCATACGGAGGATTTTCCCTATATCTATCCTCACCCTCTAGGTTCCTCACCTCTCCTCCCCTTACTGGTCACCTCCTTTTCTCTACCCAGTGACACTCTGAACATCGTGGCATCAGATCACCGGCCTTTCACCACAAAGCAGAAAGCTATGGGCAAGGAAGACTTCACCAAGATCCCACATGGAGTGAGTGGCGTGCAGGACCGCATGAGCGTCATCTGGGAGAGAGGAGTGGTATGTTTCCTAGAGCCCCGCCCCGTTTCATCCCCGTTCTAATCCCAGTAAGAGTTTTCACTCCTCAGATCCTGTCAAAGAACATTCTTAGAAGGGCTGGTTCAATCCCAGCTCTTTGTTTCACTCAAAAACAAAACACAAAAGGTATTTCCCCCGATTAGAAAGGTAGTAAGACCTATTATGGACATTTGGAAAATACAGAAAAGTATAAGAAAAAAAAATCCTCTTAATTCCATGCCTAGAAATTAAACTGCTATTAACATTTTAGTATATTTCTTTCATTTAGTTCTGTGCATGTACTGTACTTTTTTTTTTTTTTTTTTTCCTTTTTTGCTATGTTGCCCAGGCAGGTCTTGAATTCATGGGCTCAAGCTATCCTTCCACCTCTGCCTCCCTAAGTGCTGTGATTATAGATGTGAGCCACCACACTCAGCTGTACATTATTTTAATAACTGGCTTCATATTTTTTTCTTTTACCAACTGCTATACTAACCAGGATTTTTTTTCTTCTTATAACACTATATCCTGAGTGCCTCCCTATATCAGTAAAAATTCTTTAAAAACATCTTTTTTCATGGCTGAATGATATTTTCTCCAATGAAAGCACCATACTTTATTTAATCCTTCCCTGATGTTTGGGACTTTCGGCTGTTTCTAATTTTTGCACTTACAAATAATGCTGTGGAGAACCTCTTTGTTCATGAGTGTGTGTCAGCATTTCTGATTATTATTATTATTTTAAGACAAAATTTCTCGCTCTGTCACCCGGGCTAGAGTGCAATGGCGCTATCTCGGATCACTGCAACCTCTGCCTCCCGGGTTCAAGCGGTTCTCCTGCCTCAGCCTCCCGAGTAGCTGGGACTACAGGTGTGCGCCATGATGCCCAGCTAATTTTTGTATTTTTTGTAGAGACGGGTTTTCACCACGTTGGTTGGTCAGGATGGTCTTGATCTCTTGACCTCGTGATCTGCCCATCTCGGCCTCCCAAAATGCTGGGATTACAGGTGTCAGCCACTGCGCCTGGCCTCTGATTATTATTTCTGATTATTTCCTTAAGACAGCATCCTAGAAGTGGATTTTTAGGCCAAGGGATGTGAACATTTTTAAGGCTCTTGATTTGATATATTTTGTCTAATTGCTTTCAAAAAAGATAAGAACCAGGACTTCATTTGAATACCACCTGTTCTGCACATGAAGAATAAGTATTTTTGGTCTTGATCTATTCAGATTAGATTCAAAATAGTATGAGCCCCAAAGAGATTTGAAGTTCTCAAGACTAAGCTCATGGAAGGCCAAGGAGATGGCTCAGGAAATCCCCTTGAAGAGAGTCCATAGTACTCTCATGGGTGGGGCAATAACATGTTTTTCTAGAGCTTATATAACCCTTTGAAAATATCACCCTTAGTAGATGAAGGGAGGTTCCTGACTCATCCGTGTGGGCACACGAGCAGAGCTGGTTTTACAAACAGGAGGCAGATTTGTCCCTGTGCAGCAAGCCTGAATGGAACCACGGCCACTCACCATAGTTACTGGGTGAAGGGAGAAAGGAATAAGTGAGCAACTGGTACCCAGCCAAGCAGGCTGGCTCATCTGAGATGGTGCTCACGGCCTTGTCCCTTTGTGACCACTGTCCTGATCACCTAAGCCCTAAGTCCATGGGCCAGCATCAAAGGTGACCAAGGGCTTGAGACCCACCCCCAGAGCCTGGTTGACTTGACACTTTCTGCAACATTTCAGGTTGGAGGAAAGATGGATGAGAACCGTTTTGTGGCCGTTACCAGTTCCAATGCAGCTAAGCTTCTGAACCTGTATCCCCGCAAGGGCCGCATCATCCCTGGAGCTGACGCTGATGTGGTGGTGTGGGACCCAGAAGCCACAAAGTAAAGTTTGTTGCTCATCCCCAGGGCTAGAGGGGCTTGGGATTTTGAAGAGGACTTGCATTACAGATCTCCAAAAGCATATAATTTTGCACTATTTCTAGCACAATATATGGCCCTGGCTTACAGTTGGCCGTCTTCTCCCTCCATCTTCACACAGTCTTTCTTCTGTGTCACACATGTCTGGTGTGTCTGTCTCCTCTTCTTATAAGGACACCGGTCAGTTGGATTAGGGCCCACCTATATGACCTCACTTTATCTTAATGATTACATTAAAGGCCCTAAATAGCGCCATGTTCTGAGGTTCTGGGTGTTAGGACTTCAGCAGAAGAATTTTGAAGGGAGCCAATTCAACCCATAACAACCAGCCTTTGGGGCTCACCCCTCCCATGGAGCTGTGACATTTTGACCTGTCCTCAGCGCTTTCTTTCCCGCCATTGCCTCCCCACCAGGACCATCTCAGCCAGCACGCAGGTCCAGGGAGGAGACTTCAACCTGTATGAGAACATGCGCTGCCACGGCGTCCCACTGGTCACCATCAGCCGGGGGCGTGTCGTGTATGAGAACGGCGTCTTCATGTGCGCCGAGGGCACCGGCAAATTCTGTCCCCTGAGATCCTTCCCAGACACTGTCTACAAGAAGCTGGTCCAGAGAGAGAAGGTGAGGTGGGAGGAGGAAGATGCAGGGGTGTTGGCGCCCCCTGCCGGGGAACATCCTCCATGACTGTTTTAAATCTCAAAGAGATGTTCACTCCAGTTTTCGACCCAATTCCATTGCCCTCTCTCCAGCGTTGAGAGGGGAGTGTGCAGCAGGGCCAGGGAACGCTAGAGTCAGAAAATGCTGATTTCTGCTCCCCGTCTTTGATTACCAAGTGGCATTTTAAGTGGTCAGGCAGCAGGGGTCCTGAGTTGCTGAGGGCACAAATGGGAAATGTGAGTGTGTGCGACCGCTGAGCTTCTCTGGATACGCAGGCTTGGGGTGGAGGAGGTGCTGGGGGCTGGAGATGCTGCTTTGGCTCGGCTCCCTCCCACTCTTGATGAAGCAAGCGGGGGTACAGCTGGCATTTGCAAAGCATTGTCTGAAGCGCAGGAGGAGCAGGCACCTGAACACGGGAGGCCCACACTGCTGGCACACACAGCACACGAGAGGGCTCAGAGCTTTCAGAGAAACCAAGGACCCTTCTCTCCCAGAGGCCAATGAGTGAAGAAATCCACTGTCAGGTCTGCCGTGGAGGCGCAGGCTTGGGCTGCCTGAATGAAGAAAGCGTGACTTTTGTGATCGCAGGGCTAAATCCAAAAGCAAACTCAGGGTCTCTCACTCATCACACTCAGCTAATGTTTATTTTTTTGTACAGACAGACAGGGTTTAACCGTGTTGCTCAGGTTGCTTTCAAATTCCTGGGCTCAAGTGATCCACCTGCCTCAGCCTCCTAAAGTGCTGGGATTACAGGCGTGAGCCTCTGTGTCGGGCCCAATAACACTTTTTAATACGATGTAGGACCATAAATGACCTCTGCAGTAATAACTGCTCGTACTTCTGTGTTGCCTCTCATGTGCCAGAGCAGTTGGAACAGCTTTACACGTATTAATTCATCTGCTGTCCTGCAACTCTCTGATGTAGGTACTAGTATTGTGAGCACAGAAAAGTAACTTGCACAAAGCCACACAGTTTACAAGTGACAGAGTTGGGACTGGAACCTAGGCAGTCTGGTTGTAGACTATAGACTCCTAACTCTACTGCCTTTGTGAGTACAGAATTAGCTAGTATTGCTACTGGGGGCCTCTCGTCTCCAGATGGGGCTGTGTTTAGCCTCTGTTCCCTCAGAGTTGTCAGACCAGTAAAGGGTGTGGCTTCATGGGAGCCTAAGGTGGGGAATAACGTTGTGCTGTGTGGGAGGGCGCTCTCTAAAGTTGACTTCTGGTTGGGCATGGTGGCTCACGCCTGTAATCCCAGCACTTTGGGAGGCCAAGGCAGGTGGATCACGAGGTCAGGAGTTCAAGACCAGCTGGCCAAGATGATGAAACTCCGTCTCTACTAAAAATACAAAAATTAGTCAGGCATGGTGGCAGGCGCCTGTAATCCTAGCTACTTGGGAGGCTGAGGCAAGAGAATCACTTTAGGGGGGTGGAGGTTGCAGTGAGCCAAGATCGCACCACTGCACTCCAGCATGGGCGACAGAGTGAGACTCTGTCTCAAAAAAAGGAAAAGAAAAGAAAAGAAATTTGGTTAAAGTTGACTTCCTCAGATGTCTACCTTCTACCTCGGTGAGGCTTCCACCAGTGTTGAGGGGGAGCCAGTATCTCTCCCGTACACATGCATGCACACACGTGCACTCACATACATGCATGCATGCACACACATGTGCACTCACATACATGCATGCATGCACACATGTACACATATGCACATGCTCTTTAGGAGGTACGAGAAAACTCCAGCCCCTGGACTCAAGGTTTAAGAAGCCTTGGTCACTTGCAGTGATTTGGGTCTTGGGCAGAGTGGCAGTGTCTGATGTCCCACCGGCCCCCAGGGAGGCCATGGTTGTATCACTCAGCTCTGACGGTGTTGTCCTGTTCTTCTGCTCTTCTTCCATCCTTCCCTAGACTTTAAAAGTTAGAGGAGTGGACCGCACTCCCTATCTGGGGGATGTCGCTGTTGTCGTGCACCCTGGGAAAAAAGAGATGGGAACCCCACTCGCAGACACTCCTACCCGGCCCGTCACCCGGCATGGAGGCATGAGGGACCTTCATGAATCCAGCTTCAGCCTCTCTGGTAAGAGTCAGAGGGCCACGGGAGGAGGACGGGGGTCCAGGAGAAGTGGCCCACCCAGGCAGTGGGACTTACGCCTGCTTTTCTTTTGTGTCCTCTCCTCCCTCCCATTGCCTATTTCCAGGGATGAGTGCTGGTTTGGATATTAGACTCACACAGACATTAGTGGAGACAGGAGGGCTGTCCTGGTGCCTGGGCACAGACGCTCTAATAGGCCATGGCCCACCTGGGGCTCTCCTCGGGGTTTCTAAGTTCAGATATTTTTGTCCCTTGAAACATCTTGAGGGCTGTGCACACAGTGGGTGCTCCAGAGATGCCCTGAGCTCAGAAGAGTCAGCCCTGTCTATGGTTCACAGGACTGCACCCACCAGCCCTTCGCCCGCCCCAGTCCACTCCTCACCAGCCTCTCTGCTGCTTCTGCTACCCCCCTCCTCCTCTGACCTTCCCACACCTGTCTCCGCCTTTGCCCCATCTTCACCTTCTTTTTTACCAGGAATTGTATTGTATATATTTTATTAACTTTAAGTAAACTATTTTCTCTCAACTTCTGATGCCCAGTTTTTTCTCTTATCTTTCTGTCCTTTGGATCCTGGCCCCAGTCCTTCTGCGGAATCTCTGGGTTCCTTGGGGGGTCCGATCCCAGTTCTTAAAGCCACAATCTGCAGTTTCCTCCCCCCACCCCCCATCACCATGTGAGCCACGGGCTCATAAATGATGACCCTCAGTGGAGAACAAGCAGAGGCTGTAAGATGCCTCGGGCCTCCAGGCGGCTTAGCTGGGAACTGTCACCACCACTTGCAGGGGGCTAGGACCCTGGGTCTCCCTGAGCACAGCTGAGCTGTCTTCAGGCTGCCTTCAGGATAAGCCCAGAGAGAGACCAAGCACCCACTCAGTAAGGGCTGTGCTGGGATGGGCACAGCGAGAGGTGCAAGACCCTGGTCCTTCCACCCACAGCCTGGAGTTTACTGGGGGAGACAAGCCCCATACACAAACCATCCTGCTGTGAGAGCAGAGGGCTAAACCAGAGGGATGCCAACGGGGCAGCGCCTGCCTGCCCAGGCTCCTGGTCCCCTGCTTTGGGCCAGGCGCAGCTTGTGGCAGAAGAGATGATGTCCCTGTTGGAGGTGCTGGTAGCCCATGGGGAGGGGTCCTCTCTCAGGACCAGTCTCATTGCTGAGATGATGGCTCCACTACTCTGAGGGCCACTGCCACTCCCGCCAGTGACAGGCCATGAGTGGAGTCAGAAAGGGACCCTGGCATGGAAGACTTGTTCATGCACACTCAGGTCTTGCCAGTCCCGGAGGCGTGGACTCCCACCACTGCCAGGGCAGGGTCCTTCCTCCTGCAGCCAGACCCACGAGAGGCACCAAGAATCCAGAGCTGCAGGGCGCCTGCTGACCAGCAGCCTCCTCCTCTCCTGCCTTAGAGCCAAGACTGGGCAGAACCCCCACTCAGACAGCAAACATCAGGCGGCCTGTCTCCTCCTCTCCACCCCAAATCTTGTCTGTTCTAAGCAGGCCAGGCTGAAGAATGTCCCACTGGGCTCTCCAGGGCACTAGACCCTCCTTTTCCTTCCCTTTGTGTTTTGTTTGTTTTTGTTTTTTTTTCAATCTTTCTCCTGTATAGACCCTCCCTTTGTAACTAAGTCATGGGATTTCAAGATGCGGGGCCTTTGGGCTGTGGTTCTTTCATTTTCCAAAACAATGGCATACCCTCATTTTTCTCCCTCGCTTACTCACTGAGGCATATGTACAAAGGCCCACGTGCCAACAGGCTGGCCGATGACCTGCATGCACGAGAGACTGTATGCCCAGGCGTGGGGCAGTGAAGTTGGCACAGTGGGCAGTTAATAATGTAGGCTCTGAATCAGGAAAACCTGGGTCCAAGTTCAGGCTCTGCCACTTACACACTGCAACACGGGGCAAGTCACTTAACTTCCCTGAGCCTCGGTCTCCTCGTCTGTAAAATGGGATGGAGTGGCTGTGAGGATTCACTCAGGCCGTGCACACAGTGAGCCTCCAGGAGAGGGTGGCTGTGGTTTGTTAGCAGGCACGAGAGCCCAGCTCACTCTCTGTGCTTCCTTCCCTGCAGGCTCTCAGATCGATGACCATGTTCCAAAGCGAGCTTCAGCTCGGATCCTCGCTCCTCCTGGAGGCAGGTCGAGTGGCATTTGGTAAAGGCATTGCCCAGCCCCCCCAGTGAGGACGCACCGCCGCCACCAGCCTGCAACTCTCCAGCCACAGCTGCAGGGGCAGGAGAGGCTGGGCTGGGCAGCACACCACCCAAGGGGGGCCCCAGGACCCATGGAGCCCTCCCTGTGTCTGCAAAGTGATTCACTGTGCTTCGAGCCAACTCTAACAGGCACTTTGAGATGTGTTCCTCCTGCTGTAGTCCTTTCTGCCTTGGCCTCGGTGGGCTTTTCTGGGGCCCAGGAAGCCCACACTATGCACAGAGCCCAATGCATAGAGCCCTGGCCAGCCCTTCCTCTCACTCCTGCCTCCGCTGGCTTTGGGAAAGCCCAGACTTTAGTGCCCTGCCCCCTGGCTGACTGGCCAGTTGTTCAGAGCACTTTAGCAGACGTGTTTTCAAAGTAAAGGCCTCCTCCCCCACCCCTTAGGCCCTGTGGTGACATTTCCCAAGTCAGACAGATGTCAGCTTCCCAGCCACGCCCAGGACGTCCCATCTCCCCCAACCCACCTCTGGCCCTGTGTAGGGGCAGGGATGGGGGTGGCTGGGACTCCCGGTGCCCCTCGCCAGCTTCTCCTGCGCCTCGCCCACACCCTCCGGGGGTCACAGGCCCAGAAGGGTAGCTGGGCAGGGATCGAGGCTGGTGCCAGGCACGTGTAAATGGTTTTGTTTTGCACGTTTGGTTTGCGCAGTAGTTTGGTTTGACTTGTTTGTGCATCCTGTGAAAAATAACGGTGCTTGTGTCACTAGCATAGAATAGCAACGGGAATAGATGTGGTCCTTAGGAGACGCTGCACTCGACACCAACCAGACAGCACAGGGCAGGGGCGGTGGAGGGGGCTGGGCTCACAGGCCTCTCTTCTCCCCGCCTGGGGTCTTCCGGGCTGCCGGAGGCCCAGGCCCTTTCCCCTTCTCCTCCCCTCCTTGTCTAGTTTCCCACATTCCAAAAGGGGCCTGGGATGGTAGCCCCGGAGATCCAGCCCTTCAGGAAGCAGGTGTCCTTTCCCCTCTCTGCCCCTGATCACTCCCAGCACTCCCCCTGCCTTCCCCTGTCTCCGCCTGCCACCACACACACACACACACACACACACACACACACACACACACACGGCTTCCTATAACTTCTTGCTGCTGGACAGACTCAGCGCTCCTCCTGTGTGACTGGCAAAAGGCCTCATGCCTGCTGAGAGAGGAGGAGTGGGAGAGGGGCTCGCCAGACACCAGAGAGGGAGACCCCAGGCGCACAGGACCTGGCTGTCAAACCCGCATTGCTGCTCAGGTGCCGTGATCTCCCGTGGTCGGCACTAGCCCTCGCCGGCTCATGGCCTCATCTTCTCCCCTGTCCATCCAGGTGGGCCCTCCCTGCTTCTAAAGCCCCACAGAAGTTCCCATGGAAACACTAGAGGCCAGATGTCTCCTTCCACCTCCAGTGATCTGGGAAGTGACCCAGCCGCCTGCCCTTGTTAAGCCTTGTCTGCCCCGTGGGAAGTGACTTCATGTTGCACATGTGATTTCAGCCCCCAAGGCTTGCGCGAGGCTTCTGGACCCTCAGTTAAAGGTCAGTCCCTGGCCGGGTGCGGTGGCTCATGCCTGTAATCCCAGCACTTTGGGAGGCCGAGGCGGGTGGATCACGAGGTCAGGGGATCGAGACCATCCTGGCTAACACGGTGAAACCCCGTCTCTACTAAAAATACAAAAATTTGCCGGGCGTGATGGCGGGCACCTGTAGTCCCAGCTACTGAGGAGGCTGAGGCAGGAGAATAGCGTGAACCCGGTAGGCGGAGCTTGCAGTGAGCCAAGATCACGCCACTGCACTCCAGCCTGGGTGACAGAGTGAGACTTCATCTCAAAAAACAAACAAAAAAGTCAGCCCCTGCACATCTCTGTAGTGCTTTTCATGTATTCAAACCACTTCCATATATGACCTCTCACTTGGTCCTCATGACAATGGAGCACTTATTATTCTTCCCATTTTACAGATGAGGAAACTAAGGCCCAGAAAGTTCAGGTCCTCTGACCCCAGAAGTGTCTGTGATGACCCTCCCAACCTTGGCTATCTACCCCAGCTGTGGAGAGGAGGTCTGGGGTGACATCTATTGTAGATCCCACCTGAGAGTTTAACCAATGAGAAGACTTACTTTCCTGGTAGGCAGCCTGCTTTGTTTTGCACAGGTAGATAGATTTTTTTTCTCATCTTTCTTATAAACAACCTCATGCACATTCTGTGTTTGAGCCAAGACTAGTCACCACGGTTGGGGGCTAACCGTGCAGTGTGAGCTGCGTCCACACCTTCACTTCTCCCTTCACTCCCCCTTTCCTCACTCAGGGGCTGAGAGGACAGAGGTGGTCAGCCAGGGAGCAGAGGTAGCGAAGGGGCTCATGGCAAGTGGCAGCCATTGGAACAGGGGTGAGGACCCAGGCCTGGGAAAGCCACCAGGGATGGGGGAAACCGTGACACTGCCTCCTGGTGCAGTGCACACCATCTCTATCCCTGTCAGCCCTCACTGGGTCATGGGCCTTGGGCAGATGCCAAAGAGCCCAGCAGCAGCGGTGGTGGCCAGCTGGGCAGAGCATCCTTGCTTGGGCTAGGAAAGCTTTACCTTCTCTGAGTGCCTCCGCCCGAGAGATGCGTGACCCGTGGCACCAGGGAACCACATCTTGGAGTGGTCCACTGTAGGCCATCCGCTTCATCCACCCCCAGTCCTTACGTAGGCCCTACCCTTGCCCGGGAGCTTCTAGATGGAAATCAGAAAGAGGTTCAAGGAGCCGAATGAGCGGTCAGCCCCCACCATGCACTCCTTGCCCCATGCAGAGCTCCAGCCAGCTTCGTCACCAGCCCCACTGGCTCCTGGTTGGAACGAAAGGGTCTCTGGTTGCACTGAATGCAGCTCTCAAACTGGTCTTGTACTTGCTGAATAAATACTGTTGTTCTTGCCTTAGCTGCTCTCTAGGTTTGTGGGGTTAAGTTGCCAGAAAATTGTGCTACTGTGTGTGCGTGTGCGTGCGTGTGTGTAGTGCTAGGAGTCCACAGTAGGTCTCTGTCAAGCCGATGTCGTGATGAGGGCTTTTCCTATACTGACCCAGAAGCCACAGAACCACAAGGAAACCCAAACCCCCTCCAGCTGCTGAGGCACAGGCACAGCCTGGGGTCGGGATGGAGCCTCCAGCACCCCAGCACCCAGGTGACTTCCCCACTCCCCTGTAAATGTCATGGTGCTAAGACTGTGTCAACCCCAAGACGACACATGGTCCTGTGCTTTGGCCACCGTTTGAGGCAAAAACTAAACAGCCCGACACGTTGTGTTCTGGTGCAGGTTTGTATTAAACTGTAGCTACTTCTCACTTGGACTCTGTTGTGTTTCTTCAAAGAGGAGGGAGTTTGGCAGAGATCTCTTCTACGGTGGCTGGGCAAGGCTTCAGTTGCTAAGAAAAGGCAGCTTTGATCTGTCTCTCCTATTGGGTGGCAGCTCACTGGGAGGCCTATGCAGAGACTGGAATTTTTTTTTTTTTTTTTTTTTTTTAAATTCTGAGAGACAGGAGCCCCGGTGGTGCCAGATTTCCAGGGAGAAGGTTGCCAAATTATCTGAAATAATTAGGAGGAAGAATTAGATGCAAAAGGGAAAAAAACTAGACTCACTCCATCTACCTGTAGTCACCTATTCTCTTGGCTACCATTTTGGAAGCCCATAGCCACCTCTCCACTCGGCAGAACCCTTGGCTGATGGAATGATGGCCTCATAAAAAAAAAAATCACAAGACAAAGAGCTGTCCCAAGGCCAATGTGCCTTTGAAGGACCTTCCAGCTGCTCTCCGGCTGTCTAGAACCCCATTTTTGGGGTTGGCCCTCTGTACTCTCAACCCCATCCATTGCGTTGAGACCCCTCTACCTTCTCTCTAGAGCTCAGTCGGACGTTGGAGGATTATCTGATTAAACTCTTTCACACTAAAGGGTAAAATTGTGGCTTCTAAGGCTGGGTGCTGTGGCTCACGCCTGTAATCCCAGCACTTTGGGAGGCCGAAGTGGGCAGATCACCTAAGGTCAGGAGTTTGAGACCAGCCTGACCAACATGGAGAAACCCCGTCTCTACTAAAAAAAAATACCAAATTAGCCAGGGGTGGTGGTGCATGCCTGTAATCCCAACTACTCAGGAGGCTGAGGCAGGAGAATCACTTGAACCCGGGAGATGGAGTTGCAGTGAGCCAAGATCGTGCCATTGCACTCCAGCCTGGGCAACAAGAGCAAAACTCTGTCTTAAAAAATAAAAATGGTGGCTTCTAGTACTATGGGGTCACTGTACTTATTTCTTATCATTAAAATTCGAAGGTTGAGATGGATTTGCCAGCTTGAGATGGATGCCGAGTCCCTGCGATGTATTGGGTCAAAGTGTCTGTTACCCTGTTTTCCCACAACAGGAGAGCACACCAGAATTGGGTTAACTGCCAAAAATCCATTGGGTTTGGATGAAAAAATAATATGACCACACATTTGGCACATGGCGTCTATCAGGCGGTCTACAGGGAAAAAATAAAAGATACCCAGGAAGACATAGGGTGCCTTTTTATGTATGCAGTTGTAGAAAAATCAAAGACCACAGACTCAGACTTTAAAATAAGCCTTGATCATTTATGAGAATCTGGATTTGGAGAAACCACACCAGTCAGCAGCTAGGCAGCCACCAGCCTCTATTTTCTAACTCAGAATTACAGACTGACCTCTGTACACCGGTATAGACTAACACTAAGAATTGCTTTGTAGTTGGCCAAGCGCGGTGGCTCACGCCTGTAATCTTAGCACTTTGGGAGGCCAAGGCGGGAGGATTGCCTGAGCTCAGGAGTTCAAGACCAGCCTGGGCAACACAGTGAAACTCAGTCTCTACTAAAATACAAAAAATTAGCCGAGCATGGCGGTGAGATCACACCACTGCACTCCAGCCTGGGCAACAAAGCGAGACTGTCTCAAAAAAAAAAAAAAATTGCTTTGTAGTCAGTGGAAGACACAGTGTCTCATGACACCCAGGTGTGAAGAAGAAACCTCATGATGTGTAGGGGCTGGTAGACCTTAGAGTCCTAAGTTAATAACGTGCTATTTCACAGTGCTGTAACAACATACATTTGAAAGGGCTCTTAGTGCTTTCCCAGTAGAACTGTAAAGGATCTGGCATTTTGCCGACACTAGGTACTGTCTTATGGTGGAAAGTGAGTTCTTTACTTTCCCTTGTGGATTTACAACCATGCATTTAGACCTAGAGGGACCAGATGTCTTGGTTTGCTCAGGGCAATCCTGGTTTAAGTCTGTTGCCCCAGAATAATTATTAACAGTGTCCACTTTCACTGTCAAACATGTCCTGGTCTGTATAATAAATTACATGGTCACTTTCTGTATACCTATACATTCATTGGGCTATTACTGTGCCTGTCCAGGAGTTAAAAATTTTTCCATTGCTGAAAGACAAGACATGGCATCGTAAGAGATGCGGAAGATGGGTCCTTCCGCAGTGGGTGGTGACTTAGGGGTTTGCATGACAAGCCCTGCGACTTCACACAGCTCTTGGAGGCTTGATGAGTCTCAGCAGCCGGGGATGCCACAGGTTGGGTAAGGCCTGCGAATGCTTTTCTAAGCTTTTTCAGTTTGCCTCGTAGACCTCATTATTCCATTAAAAGCTGTAAGCCTACCAAATTCTGTCATTTGCTTTTAAGGTGCCTTTGATTCCATTTATGAACTTAAACACCTTACAACATTTTCAACTACATTTAAAATTCTATTTCCCTTTTAAAATACCTTTCCTGAGTACTAAATAATTATTACCAGTCTAATAAATTAAACTTATAAATATACTGAGCTTAACACTTTATTAGTTGTTTTGATGCTAAGAATAAACAATATTTCAACTTAAAATTATAAGTTTTAATTTACACAATTTTTTTTTTTGAGACGGAGTCTTGCTCTGTCTGTCACTCAGGCTAGAGTGCAGTGGCGGGATCTCAGCTCACTGCAACTTCCGCCTCCTGGGTTAAAGTAATTCTCCTGCCTCAACCTCCTGAGTAGCTGGGATTACAGGCACCCACCACCACGCCCAGCTAGTTTTTGTATTTTTAGTCGAGATGAGGTTTCACCATGTTGGCCAGGCTGGTCTTGAACTCCTGACCTCGTGATCTGCTCACCTCAGCCTCCCAAAGTGCTGAGATTACAGGTGTGCGCCACTGCGCCCGGCCAAGTTACACATTTTAATTATGAGATGCTCACTCTAATAGGCCAAATATTTCTCATAGAAATAAAATACCAAATATGCCCGGATTTCCTCTTAATACAAAAATTTTAACACTATGGTCTTTGTTCTTTAAAAACCTTTATTTTCTTAATTCTATACCTCCTGCCAATTCTAAGCTCTCACTGGGCTTTAGCTTTGAGTCTTTTTTATTTTATTTATTTATTTTTTGAGACAGAGTCTTGCTCTGTCACCCAGGCTGGAGTGCAGTGATGCAATTACAGCTCACTGTGGCCTCAACCTCCAGGCTCAGGTGATCCTACCACCTCAGCCTCTAGAGTACCTGGGATCACAGATGTGCACCACTGCACCTGGCTAATTTTTGTATTTTTTGTAGAGACCGGGTTTCCCTATGTTGCCCAGGCTGGTCTTGAACTCCTGGGCTCAGGCTATCCACCAGCCTCCGAAAGTGCTAGGATTACAGGCGTGACCCACCGCGCCTGGCCTCAAGTCTTTTCTTGATGACAAGTCAACTCTTGGAGGGTGCAAGGAAGGTCTGCTTACCAGCTCCACTCCAATCTCAAATTTCCAGTGCACCTGATTTTCACTTTACCACTACCTGGTCATCTACAATAACTGAATGCACAGTTATTAGTGCAATGTGTGTTTATATCAGTTCTAGCCAAGTGAGTTCTGCCTCCTTTAAAAACGTTTGAATAAATTAGATCCTTTGTATTTTAAGGTTTCCTTACATTTAAAGCAACACATTCTATCCTTGTGTAGCTTTCTTTAAATTGGCTATTTTTTAGAAAAGTCTGATTTATAGCAGCACAGATAGTGCAGAGTTTCCATCTACTCCACACCCGGCCTCCCCTATTACTAACATCCTACATTAGCATGGCCTGTTTGTTACAATCAGTGAGCCAATATTGATACATTATCATTAATTAAAGTCCATGCCTATTCAGATTTCCTAAGTTTTCATCTAATGTCCCTTTTCTGATCCAGGATCTCCTCCAGGACACCACATTACATTTAGTTGTCATGTATCCTGAGGCCCTATGGACTGTGACAGTTTCTTAGGCTTCCCTTGTTTTTGATGACCTTGACAAGTTTTGAGAAGTATTGTTCAGAGATTTTATAGAATACTCTCTATTGGAATTTATCTGTTGTTTTTCTAAATGGTTAGGTTGGTGTTAAGAGTTTTTAAAAGGAAGACCATAAAAGCAAGGTGCCATTTTCCTCACGTCACATCAAGGGTTTATACTATGGAAATGACCTATTACTGATGATGTTGACTTTGATCACCTGGCTAAAGTCTGATCTACCTTTTCAAATTTATATGGTTCCCTTTCATGAGCTAAAAGCTTCTCTTTTTACAGTATGTGACTTCTTTAAACAACTAAATATGGTTTGTATTGCTATACTGAGTTTTTCAGGTGTTTGCTAGATGATTCTCACAGTTAGGAATTTTTTGAAATTCAGTATGAGTTGTAAGACTTTTGGCCAGACGTGGTGGCTCACACCTGTAATCCCAGCACTTTGGGAGGCCAAGGTGGGAAGATCACTTGAGGTCAGGAGTTCGAGACCAGCCTGGCTAACATGGTGAAACCCTGTCTCTACTAAAAATACAAAAAAATTATCTGGGTATGGTGGCGCAAACCTGTAATCCCAGCTACCCGGGAGGCTCAGGTGGGAGGATCGCTTGAACTCAGGAGGCAGATCGCTTGAACCCAGGAGGCAGAGGCTGCAATGAGCAGAGACTGTGCCACTACACTCCAGCCTGGGTAAGAGAGCGACACTCCATCTAAAAAAAAAAAAAAGACTATTTGCCTGTGGGGCACAAAGATAGCAGTAATAAGAAATATTCACATAAGTACAAGTTCTTGAGGTTTTATCTGAAATCCTCTTGACTCACGAGTCAAAATTTAGGCTTTAATTTAGGGCTTTACACACACACACACACACACACACACACACACACACACATGCATTTACATGCAGACACACAGAGAGGCTCCTTTTAACTACATAACCAACTTTGTGAAGCCTTTGAATAACAAGTGTCCATTACCTTAAAGCTATTTAAGTCCAAACTTCCAAAATCCAATCTGAAATTCTAGAAAAAAAAAAAAAAAACAGAGACTAACAAGGTAAAATTAATAAGCCATTGTTAAGAAAGTATAATTTATTATTTTAGTGGTACCCAGAAAGCTGTTGAAGCTTCTCTATTGATTTATATAACTTCAGATTATGTGAGTTTTATTGAACAAATTGATAAAGCACACATTTTTCCAACTGTGATGCATTTCAGTAGCAATATCCTATACTGCTATCAAAATCCCACATTTTACATCATATTTACAAAAAGCTTTAGCTATTAGCTTTAGTGCAGAAACTCATTTTTTTTTCCTTTTGGAATATGTCTAGCCATGAAACTCAAATTCTCATTGAAATCATTTATGCAATATCCAAATTCCTGATTTCACATTCTGCATTAATTTATCACCTCGAGGGGGAAAAAAGATTGCTTCACACTGAAAACAGTTACTTACAATTATGCATATTTAAATTTCATCATCTGCTCAGTGCCTCTTGCTTTATTGGAATTTTTTTTCTTTTGGATACAGGGTCTGTCACTGTTACCCAGGCTGGAGTGCAGTGGCGCAGTCACCGCTCACTGCAGCCCTGACCTTCTGGGCTCAGTCGATCCTCCCGCCTCAGCTTCCAGAGTAGCTGGGACCACAGGCATGCGCCATCACGCCCAGCTAATTTTTCAATTTTATAGTAGAGACAGGGTCTCCCTATGTTGCCCAAGCTGGTCGAGAACTCCTGTGCTCAAGCGATCCTCCCGCCTTGGCCTCCCAAAGTGTTGGGATTACAGGCGTGAGCCACTGTGCCTCATTTTATTGGAATTCTTGATTTTAAAATATCCTCTGGGCCGGGCACAGTGGCTCATGCCTGTAATCTCAGCACTTTGGGAGGCTGAGGCGGGCGGATCACGAGGTCAGGAGTTCAAGACCAGCCTGGCCAACATAGTGAAACCCCATCTCTACTAAAAATACAAAAATTAGCCAGGTGTGGTGGCACACGCCTGTAGTCCCAGCTACTCAGGAGGCTGAGGCGGGAGAATCGATGGAATCTGGGAGGTGGAGGTTGCAGTGAGCTGAGACCATGCCATTGCACTCCAGCCTAGTGACAGAGTGAGACGCCGTCTCAAAAAAAAAAAAAAAAATCCTCTGAAGTTTTTCAGTCTAAGCTTACCCTGAAGGGAGTTATTGTCTTTTGATTAGTCCCCAATGACGCCAAGTTTCAAGACACTGCAGGGGTTAATTTCAGTAAAATAGACTTCCCCTGAGGATAGTCTTTGATCCCTTTACTGCTGAGGAATCAGAGCTGCTGGAGAACAACTTCTCTTGGGGAGGATGGTGGGTATTTTGAGTCCTGAAGGGAAGGAAACTTCAGTGGCAGTGCTTTGACGGCCCCTTCCCATCTTGCACTCATCTGACAGAAGGGTTCCTGGCATGCACAGAAGAGGAAATCTGGAGGCTCCGTCACGGGTATTTTAGGACTAGCCACCACATGTGGGAGTTGCTGAGGCTTCTTCAAACTTCAATTTTCCAGCAGCCAGGCTTTCTTTCTTCTTTTTTTTTTTTTTGAGACGGAGTCTCACTCTGTCGCCCAGGCTGGAGTGCAGTGGCATGATCTCCGCTCGCTGCAACCTCTGCCTCCTGGGTTCAAGCGATTCTCCTGCCTCAGCCTCCCGAGTAGCTGGGACTACAGGCGCGTGCCACCTCGCCTGGCTAATTTTTTGTATTTTTAGTAGAGACGGGGTTTCCCCATGTTAGCCAGGATGGTCTCGATCTCCTGACCTCGTGATCCACCCGCCGCGGCCTCCCAAAGTACTGGGATTACAGGTGTGAGCCACCGTGCCTGGTCTACAGCACCCAGGCTTTCTATGTTCCCCAGTGTGACCTGGTGGAGGTATCTTTTCTTGTTTCTCTTTCTTTTTTTTTTTTTGAGACGGAGTCTCGCTCTGTCACCCAGGCTGGGGTGCAGTGGCGCGATCTCACCTCACTGCAAGTTCCACCTCCCGGGTTCACGCCATTTCCCTGCCTCAGCCTCCCAAGTAGCTGGGACTACAGGTGCCTGCCACCATGCCCAGCTAATTTTTTTGTATTTTTAGTAGAGACGGGATTTCACCGTGTTAGCCAGGATGGTCTCAATCTCCTGACCTCGTGATCCGCCCACCTCGGCCTCCCAAAGTGCTGGGATTACAGGTGTGAGCCACCGCGCCTGGCCTGGTGGAGATATCTTTTCTAAGTTGTGAGGATTTGAGCTTGTTCTTTGAGAAGCACTTTATAGTTTTTACTTTATGTCTGTAAATACAGTTTTGTAATTCCTCCCACATATCTGCACGGGAAGCAGTGAAAGATTTTGCCTTTCTTTTGTAACTCTCACTTGTTCACAGAGACGTCACTTTCATCTGGCACTGTGGTCACAGGAACTCAAGATGCAATGGTGATTTTGGACATTCCTTCTTTAAATAAATTCAGTAGATTGGGCATCATAATGGTTTACCACGATCTGAGCAGGGGTAGGGCTCCCTTCCAAACCCCTGGGCTGAAGTAACCCGCAAGTCAAGTCAGCCTAGTGGTTCTCAAGTAGGGGCAATTTCTTCCCCCAGGAGACATCTGGCAATGTTTGGACACAATTTTTGGTTGTCACAACTTGCAGGTGGCATGATGCTCCAGGAATCTAGAGGTCAGGAATGCCGTCAAACATCCCACCATACACAGGACAGCCCCCACACCAAAGAATTATCCTACCTAAAATGTCCATGGCAGCAAGCTTGAGAAACCCTGATCTAGCCTAAGGGTGAAACAGGACATTCAATCATTTTAGAAAATTGGATAGGAAAAATTTAAGAGGCAGAAAGAGGTAGCTCAGTCTATGATGCCTATTTTATGTAGCAAAGCTCTCTGAACTAAAACGTGCCAAGGATGGAGGTGAACCACAGCATCCCAGGCAGCGGAGAGGGGGTGAGGAAGTTGGAGGGTAGGACTCCAACAGATCTTACCTTGTGTTTCCCCCAGGGCCTCATCCCTCCACCACCACTGTCAGGGGCTGTGTTGTGTCAGATCCTGCCATGACCACATTACAGTGTGGCAGAAAACAAAAGACCATGGATGCAGAATTTAATATTAGCTTTTGTCACGTACTGAGACCACATGCAGAGGAAGGTTAAGTACTCACTGAGTGGCATTTTGACTGTCACATCTTAATTCCTTAACCTTCAAAAGCATAGACTTTCTTTTACGCATGGGTGTAAACTAAGACCCTCTCTGAGAATTGCCTTGTGGCCATGAGAGAGAAGGTGCTTCTCAAAACTCAGGAAAGGGAAAGAAAACCTCATGATAATCGGCAGGGAAGGGAGGGTAAACATTATGGTTATAAGCAACATCCAACAAGGCTATTTGAAGGGGTGACAAACTATGTATCGGGAAGGAGTCATGTTGCTTGTTCAGTAAGACATTGGGGATGTATCTTTTTTCTTAATTCCAACATTTTACTTCAAGTGTAATGGTTATAGAAAAAAAGTGCACATGATCTAAGTACACAGCTTGATAAATTTGTATAAATTGAACACCTAGATGGAGATAGAACATTACCAGCACCTGAGAAGCCCACTGTGTGCCCCTTCCTCTCACAATTCCCCTGGATAATTACTCTTCTGACTTCTAATACCATATACTAGTATTGCCTGGTTTTGAACTCCATGTAAGTAGAATCATACCATACATATTCTTTGTTCTGGCTTCCTTTTTTTTTGTTTGTTTGTTTTTTTAGACAAAGTCTCACTCTGTTACCCAGGCTGAAGTGCAATGGCACAATCTTGGCTCACTGCAACCTCTGCCTCCCAGGTTCAAGCAATTCTCCTGCCTCAGCCTCCCCAGTATATGGGATTACAGGTGTGCGCCACCACGCCCAGCTAATTTTTTTGTATTTTTAGTAGAGACAGGGTTTCACCATGTTGGCCAGGCTGGTCTTGAACTCCTGACCTCAAGTGATCCACCTGTCTTAGCCTCCCAAAGCAGTGGGATTACAGGCGTGAGCCACCGTGCCCGGTCTGTTCTGACTTTTTTTTGTTCCAATTAAGTTTGTAAAATTTAAAGAATAGACAATCTTGTTGTCCAAATTTTCTTCTTATGTGCAGTACTGTTTTGGAGTAGCTGACTTTGTCATCAGTGTGCACCTACATATAAAGTATGAGGTCAAGGCGTGTACACATGTGACGTACAAGTGCACAGTACTTTTTCCACCGATGGAGAGTGAGGCTTGTGCAATTCAGTCACCTTAATCGTGATCTCTAGGAAGGCCTTCCAGTCAAGATAGCCAGGTGAGTTCAAATAAAAATTCTGTATGTCCCAACTCCAAACACAAAGCAGATAGAGAGCATACTTAGCACAACTTTTAAAAGGCAAAGTCCATTAAAAATAATAAAAACACCTCTGTGGACTATAAACAAAATGAAACATGCAGCCCAAAGGAGAGTGGATGCCACAAGGACCACAGGTTTTCTGGTCTTTGGGCAAAAGAGAGATCTGGGGAGGAGAGCTATACATTTTGGGCAGTGAGGCTCAACAGCACTTCGTACATGGAAGAGGACCAAAAAGTAAGGGAGTGCTCAAAAAATAACTGATCCATTTGATCCGACAGTCCCACTTCTGGGTAAATATCCAGAAAAATTGAAAGCAGAAGCTCAAAAAAACATTTGCACACTCACGTTTATAGCAGCATTAGTCACAATAGCTAAAACCTAGAAACAACCCACGTGTCCATTGACAGATGAATGGACAGTAAAATGTGATATATATAACAGAATTATCTAGAGAGAGAGAGAGAGATATAATGGAATAGTATTGAAAAGAAAAAGGGGCCGGGCATGGTGGCTCATGCCTGTAATCCCAGCACTTTGGGAGGCTGAGGCAGGCGGATCACGAGGTCAGGAGTTCAAGACCAGTCTGATCAACATGGTGAAACCCCGTCTCTACTAAAAATACAAAAATTAGCTGGGTGTGGTGGCACGTGCCTGTAATCCCAGCTACTCGGGAGGCTGAGGCAGGAGAATCGCTTGAACCCGGAAGGCGGAGGTTGCAGTGAGCCGAGATTGTACCACCGCACTCCAGCCTGAGCGACAGAGTGAGACCCTGTCTCAAAAAAAAAAAAGAAAGAAAAGAAAAGAAAAGAAAAAGGAAGAAAAAGAAATCCTATCACGTGCCACAACATGAATGAACCTTGAGGACATTATGCTGAATGAAATAAAACAGCCACAAAAAGATACGGTATTCGTATTATTCCACTTAAAGGACAAGGTATCTAAAGTCAAATTCACAGAAATAGGAGGTAGAATGGTGGTTACCAGGGACTGCAGGGAGGGGGAAACAAGAAGTTGTCATTTAATGGGTAGAGACTTTCAATTCTGCAGGATGAAAAAAAATGCTTTGGAGATCTTCACAGCAATGTAAATACTCTTAGCACTATTGTACGCTTAACAGTGCTTAAGATGGGAAGTTGTATGATGTGTGTTTGTTTGTTTGTTTGTTTGAGACAGGGTCACACGCTGTCACCCAGGCTGGAGTACAGTGGTGCAATCATAGCTCACTGCAGCCTCGGTCTCTCGGGCTCAGGCGATCCTCCTTCCTCAGCCTCTCGAGGAGCTGGGACAACAGGCGCACTCACCATGCCTGGCGAATTTTTTTTTAATTTTTAGTAGAGATGGAGTCTCGCTATGTTGCCCAAGCTGGTCTCAAACTCTTGGCCTGAAATAATCCTCCTGCCTCGGCCTCCCAAAACGCTGTGATGACAGGCATAAGCCACCACACCCAGCAACACGTCTTTTTTTTTTTAAGACTGAGTCTCACTCTGTCACATAGGCTGGAGTGCAGTGGCTCGATCTCGGCTCACTGCAACCTCTGCCTCCTGGGTTCAAGCAATTACCCTGCCTCAGCCTCCCCGGTAGGTGGGATTAGAGGCGTGCACCACCATGCCCAGCTAATTTTTGTATTTTAGTAGAGATGGGGTTTCACCATGTTGGCCAGGCTGGTCTCGAACTCCTGACCTCAAGCAATCCACCTGCCTCGGCCTCCCAAAGTACTGGGATTGGAGGCATGAACCACCACCCCCAGCCAATACATGTCTTTTACCACACTAAAAGAATTATATTATAAAAATTGACCATTTACTAAACCATAAAGCAGGTTTCAAAAAATTCCAAAGTATTAATATTTCACAGACTTTGTTCTCTGCTTGCATTGCAATGAAATTAAACATAAATAAACTACAACATCAAGAAACCATTTAGGAAAAATACAAGTAAATTGTGATGTGTTTATACAAAATAGAAATATTTTCATACAAAATATAAAATGTGTGGTATCTAGCTAATGTCATTTAGAGTTAAACTTAGAGCTTTATGCACTTTTCAAACAAAACAAGTGTAAAATCAATGAGTAGATTAATGGTTATATGCGGCAAATTAACACACCTATTTATCTATATTCCCTCCCAAACCCTCACCAAAGTGACATTTAAAAAGAAGGGTTAAGCCACATGGGAAAAGATAATGGGAAATGAGATTATGGCTTATGAGGGATATCAACAAAATTTCGAAGGTATAAAATAAATGGATGAGCGGGTGCAGTGTGGAGAAAACCGAAATGTCTGACTGCCATGAAAGCAACCAATGAGAAGCCATTTAGCTCCCCTGAGCCCAATAAAGAATCCCCAGTAGCAGCTCCTGGGATCTCCAAAGGCCAGAGAGTGAAATCAGGATGACGGGCTAAAATTCTCTGAGAGGAACAGTTAGACCCATAGATCCTCCAGCTCCTGCAAGCAACTGTCCCACTCTCTTTCAGGCTGCCAAGGGGAGAGGATGAACTTAGGTGGATTTAGAGAAGGATAGAACACTGAACAGTGACGGCCGGGCGCGGTGGCTCACGCTTGTAATCCCAGCACTTTGGGAGGCCGAGGCGGGCGGATCACGAGGTCAGGAGATCGAGACCACGGTGAAACCCCGTCTCTACTAAAAATACAAAAAATTAGCCGGGCGTGGTGGCGGGCGCCTGTAGTCCCAGCTACTCGGAGAGGCTGAGGCAGGAGAATGGCGTGAACCCGGGAGGCGGAGCTTGCAGTGAGCCGAGATCGCGCCACTGCACTCCAGCCTGGGCGACAGAGCGAGACTCCGTCTCGAAAAAAAAAAAAAAAAAAAGAACACTGAACAGTGACATCAGCCTATTCCCAGCCTCCTTCCCATGCCATCTACCATAACCAATACAGAGAACTGTATTCCCCCAGGCAAGAAATCTGAAGATCCCTCTCTAGGCAAGCTGACTGGCTTGGGGAGAAAATACTTACATTCTGATATTTGAGGGATCCAGTAGTAATTTGGCCAGTTCCCATGCAATCCTTCTGTGGTGAGACACCTCAACCCACATGCCCCATGCATGAGCTCCAATCTTTCAGTTAGCCGGTTTGCGTCTTACTCTTAAAGATGAGGAAAACCTCCAAAAAGATAAACAGTCCAGCCAGCTAGGCGCAATGACTCAGGCCTATAATCCCAGCACTTTGGGAGGCTGAGGTCGGTGGATTTTGTGAGTCCAGGAGTTTGAGACCAGCCTGGGCAACATGGAAAAACACTGTCTCCATAAATAAATAAATAAAATATTTAAAATTACCCAAGTGTGGTGGCATGCACCTATAGTCCAAGCTACTCAGCAGACTAAGGTGGGAGATCACCTAAGCCTGGGAGACGGAGGTTGCAGTGAGCCAAGATCATATCACTGCACTCTGGGCAACAGAGTGAGACTCTGTCTCAAAAAAAAAAAAAAAAAGATAGACCAAAACAAACATAAGAACAAAGTATCTCAGAGGAAACATGACTCAAAGAGTAAATGAAAATTCTAAAGATAAAGAGAATAGATTCATTAAAAGACAAAAGGAAAACAGGAAAGACAAGAAAATTAGATGATCAGTCTAACAGGAATTCTAGAAATAAGAGCACAGAAAAAACAAAGCAAGGGAGTTTATCAAAGAAATAATACAAGAAAATTTCCCAAACTAAAAAAATATGCATTTCCAGATTGAAGAGACATCATCATGAAATTTCTGAACAACAGAGATAATGCTTCAAGAGCCAGCAAGAGACAAAAATACTAGCTGCACACAAGAATTGGAAATTGAATGTCACTCAATTTGTCAACAGAAATACTAGAGGATGGAAGATCATGGAGCAGATTTTCTAAATTCTGAGAAAAATAATTTCTAACCTAGAATTCTGTACCCAGCCAAACTTTCAAGCAACTGTTAAGGTATTATAGAAGAAAGTCATTTTCAGACATGCAAGATTGAAAAGATTGGCCTTCCTTGGAACCTATTAGAGAGTCCATTTGAGGGTGTGCTCCACCAAAATGAATAATAAAAAGACATGGGCCAGGCACAGTGGCTCACGCCTATAATCCCAACACTTTGGCAGGCTGAGGCAGGCAGGTCACTTGAGGTCAGGAGTTCAAGACCAGCCTGGCCAACATGGTAAAACCCTGTCTCTTCCAAAAATACAAAAATTAGCTGGAAGTGGTGGTATGTGCCTGTAGTCCCAGCTACTTGGGAGGCTGAGGCACGAGGATCGCTTGAGCCTGGGAGGCAGAGGCTGCAGTGAGCTGAGATCGTGCCACTCACTCCAGCCTGGGTAACAGAGCGAGACCCTGTTTCAAAAAAAAACAAAAACAAAAACAAGACATGGGATGAAGGAAATAGGACATTCAGCACAAGCAAGAAAATAAGGAAAGTTCCAGAATGGTGGTAGAGGAAGTTGTTCTCTAAGCTGCTGCACAGCAGGTCCAGAATGGAACAGTCCTGAGAAAATCATGCCCAGCAGGCTAGAACAGCCACCTGCCCTCAGTATTTGCCTGTTTGTAACAAAAAGCTATAAATGCTCAGCTGAAAGAGGTTCTCGGGAATGGCAGAACAACCAAAAGTTTGCCCTGACTCTTGATAAACAAGAACTGAAGAAGAAAAGAAGATTTGCAAGAAGAATGAAATCATGGCTTTTCTGAGTTTGCAGATTTTTTGCACGCATCTAATTAAACCTCTGCAGAAATTTCTACCACATCCCTAACCAATCATCTAACTCAGGACACAGGATGTTTAGCCCAGTGACAGCGTGCCTTCAGCAGGCATATATCACACTCCCCAAAAGCTCTGTTTATTCAGTATCATTTCCTTAACTGAAACTAAATTGTCTGTCTTCAGCTTGTGCCCCTTTATCCTAACTCTTCCCTATGAAGGCACACAGAACAATCTTATTCATAAACAGCTCTTCCAATTTCACACATTATTGCAGTCTTTACTTCTGCCCACTACATTCATGCTTTCTGGGTTGTTCTCAGAGTTGAGCATGAATCAGAATCACCTGGAGGACTTGTTTAAGCCCCGCTTGCTAAGCCCCGCTTGCTAAACCCCACACCAAAGTTTCTGACTCAGTAGATTTGATGTGGGGCCTAAGAACTTGCTTTTTTTTTTTTTTTTGAGATGGAATCTCATTCTGTCCCCCAGGCTGGAGTGCAGTGGCACAATCTGGGCTCACTGCAACCTCCGCCTCCTGGCTTCAAGCGATTCTCCTGCCTCAACCTCCTGAGTAGCCGGGATTACAGGCACCTGCCACCGTGCCCGGCTAATTTTTGTGTTTTTAGTAGAGATGAGACTTCACCGTGTTGGCCAGGCTGTCTCGAACACATGGCCTCAAGTGATCCACCCGCCTCGGCCTCCCACAGTGCTGGGATTACAGTTGTGAGCCACTGCTCCCGGCCACCATCCTTATCTTAAAATGCGGCACCAACCCTCCAGAATGGAGTTTTCTGACTGAAGGTGCCCAGAGAGAGTGCTCTCCCATGCAGAGGAAAGGACCAACGGGGCTTTGCAGAAGCAAACACAATGCCCCGCTAGCTCTTGATAATCTGAGCAGCTGATGAACTCAGCATGTGCCCAGGAGGCCCCTCAGGACTTCCGTAGAGCAGCTGGGGCACCTTCCCTCCATAGCACGTTACATCCAGGACAGTCAAGAATCCCAGCCAGCCTGTTAGGTGACCGACGCAGGCCGTCACTGAGCAGCAAGCAGAACTGCTGCCCTTCCCTGGGTTCTCCAAGAGCCTGTGATCCTCCCTGGCCCTCAGACAGCCTCTTCCACCCCTCAGGGCAAGGTGTTTCAGGGGCTGTGAGGTGAGGTTCCTGAGAGTGAGTAAAAGGAGTCACTTTGGGGATTAACTGTCTTGGACACTTCTTCCCTCCAGACGTCTACTTCCCAACCTCTCAATCTTTTTTGCCTCCCTTCCACACTCACTGGTGCATCCCTTAAATTTCTTTCATCATTTTGTTTTTCTGGATTACCTGCCACGGCCTTTCTGTTCATCTCTCCACAGTCAGACCTGGGATCTGAACCCTGAGCTGACAGAGATGCTGAGAATCTGGCCTTCTGCTGCTCCGAGAGGACTGGGGATGTGGCAGGCCATGCCCGCTTGGGAGGTCAGTTCACCAGGAGCTACTGTCCTCAGTGCCTGTGCCCCCAGACTGAGGAAGAAGGAGATGCTAAGGGTAGCCTTTCATATCACATACAAAGAGCCTGGGAAGATGAGATGGAGGTGAGGAGGAGAGGCATTCAATCCAGAGGGAACAGGGAAGTAATGCTTATTAAACGCCTACTGTATGCTAAGTACTTTGCTATATACGTATGAGTTACTGATTTAAGGTTGGAGTGGGGCTGAAATTCCCTGTATCTATTGGCCTGTAGGATTAAAGACTGTTCTGTCTTGGAAGATAATCATGACTGATGAGCCTCTGAGGACGGAGGGTGAAGATTTTTAAAACTACCCTCAAGCATGAGCCCTAATACCCTCAGCGGACCCAGGTCATGGTGCTTCTCCTAAGGCCATGAATTCCAGCCTGGGGAAGAGCTGGGAACAGCTAGAGAGGCAGAGGATTCTAGGAACATGAAGCCCTAGCCAGTAACCTCCTGTGGAGAGTGACTTCACCCCCAGGCGGCCAAAGCAGCAGCTGCTGCAAACCAAAAATGCCAGGAAGATCCATCTTCCCCTGCCCCTGGCCACCTCCAGGCTGGCTTCCTCTTCTGCGTGGTCTCTGTCTGGTTTGGCATTTCTCTGCTCCCCAAGTCCTGGATCTTGCGGGATGGCCCGTGCCCACTGTACTACCTGTAAAGGCCTCCAGATGGCGCTTTCAGCTCATCAGTGGTCGCTGCTTTGGCTTAAGATGTGAACAGATACAGCTGAAGGAAAGGCAGGTGTGTCCAGGTTACCAGGCCTCAATCCCTGCCGCCAGAGCAGCACAGGCTTCGTCCGCCTTGAGTGCGGGTGAGTGGCCATAGCGGCCTTCTCCCGTCTGGAGCTCCCTGGAGGAAGCTGTCCCTTTCAAAACCAATCTCAGAATTTAAGATAAGGTTGCCAGATACAGCAAATACAAATACAGAATGCCGGGCCCGGTGGCTCACGCCTGTAATCCCAGCACTTTGGGAGGCCGAGGCGGGCGGATCACAAGGTCAGGAGATCGAGAACATCCTGGCTAACACGGTGAAACCCCGTCTCTACTAAAAATACAAAAAATTAGCCGAGCGTGGTGGCGGGCGCCTGTAGTCCCAGCTACTAGGGAGACTGAGGCAGGAGAATGGCGTGAACCCGGGAGGCGGAGCTTGCAGTGAGCCGAGATCGTGCCACTGCACTCCAGCCTGGGCGACAGAGTGAGACTCCGTCTCAAAAAAAAAAAAAAAACCAGAATGCCCAGTTAAATGTAAATTTCAGATAAAAAATAATTTTTTAGTTTAAGTATGTCCAAATAATGTCTGTGTCATACTTATGCTAAAAATTATTTTTTATTTGAAATTCAAATTTAACTAAGGTGTCTTGTCTTCATGTGGCAATTCTAGTTTAGGTTTATTTACAGGAGTTCCCCACCTTCTGTCTAATCCATGCTTATAGAACATCTACTAGGCATGTGTGAGATATGACAACAGGAAGCAAGTGTAGCTCCTGCACTTAGAGTTGAGTTTGAAAAAAGACATGTTGACAAACAAGAAAATGTAGGAAGCATGGGATAGTGGAAGAAGTCTGGATTTTGGCGTTGGCTTTAAGTTCAAGCTCCACTTCTGATGTTCACTAGCTGTGTTATCTTAGGTAAGTTATTAACCTCTCTGGGCCTCTATTGTTTATGTGTGGAAATAAGAATAATACCAACCTCTGGTTGGGCGTGGTGGCTCATGCCTGTAATCCCAGCACTTTGGGAGGCCGAGGCGGGTGGACCACCTGAACTCAGGTGTTCAAGATCAGCCTGGCCAATATGGTGAAACCCCTTCTATACAAAAAATACAAAAATTAGTCTGGTGTGGTGGTGGGCGCCTGTAATCCCAGCTACTCGGGAGGCTGAGGCAGGAGAATTGCTTGAACCCAGGAAGGGGAGGTTGCAGTGAGCCGAGATCGCACCACTGCACTCCAGCCTGGGCAACAGAGCAAGACTCCATCTCAAAAAAAAAGGTAGGAATAATACCAACCTCAGAAGGTGACCAAGGAGGTTATAAGAAATTGTATGTATCTCATGCCTGGCTGCCATAGGATCTGAATATATGCTAGTTTTATAAAATAACTACCAGGCCAGGCATGGTGGCTCACGCCTGTAATCCCACACTTTGAGAGGCCGAGGAGGGCAGATCACCTGAGGCCAGGAGTGCGAGACCAGCCTGACTAACATGGTGAAACGCCGTCTCTACTATTTTTGTAAAAATACAAAAAAGCCAGGCGTGGTGGCATGCGCCTGTAATCCCAGCTACTCAGGAGGCTGAGGCAGGAGAATCGCTTGAAGCTAGGAGGCGGAGGTTGCAGTGAGCTGAGATGGCGCCATTGCACCCCAGCCTGGGCGACAGAGTGAGACTCTGTCTCAAAATAATAATAATAATAATAATAATAATAATAATAATATAATTATCATGAGAGAGAGATAACAAAGTGTTCATGGTAACAATTAACTTTACCTCCTTTGGGAGGCTGTCTACAATGAATGTAACACTTCACTTTTATTTTATTATATTATTATTATTATTATTGTTATTTGAGATGGGGTCTCACTGTGTTGACCAGGCTGATCTTAAACTCCTGACCTCAAACGATCCTCCAACCTCAGCCTCCCAAAATGCTGGGATTACAGGCGTGAGCTGCCGCACCTGGCCCACACTTCACTTTTAAATAGAAATAATAGCTAATACCATGTATTGAATGCCCACAACATTGCCCTAAGTATCTAATAAACATGATCTCATTTAATCCTTATATTAACTCTCCCAGGTATTTACTATTGTTGCCCCCAATTTACAGATGGAGAAACTGAGTTAAATAGCTTGCCACAGAGCAAGTAAGTGGTAGATTTAGTATGTTCACTCGAGTCCATCTAACTCCCCAATCAATACTCCTAACCTCTATCTTACACTACCTTTGCATGGATTGGCCCTTGAAGTTTGAGTTGGTGACCACTATGAAGAGAAGCACAGATTGTGGCTACCGAGCATCTGGAACAGCAGATGGAGATGCAGAAGCTGGGAGGCATGAAAATAGTCCTGGGGCCCTGAGTTGCTGGGCATTCTGGAAACAGCAGGTCATTAATGTTCACAGGTATGTCTTAAGACCTTTGCAAGTCCTCAATTTCCACACTAGTTTCTATATAGAAGGTATAACTGGGGCGGAGAGGGGGGATCAAGTAGTGATCCTACTGAATGACCCTTATGCAAGTTTTGTTAGTGTTGATAGTCACTATTTATTGGATATTTATAGTACATCAGGCAGTGCCAGGCATTTTTCACACATTATCTCGTTTAACCATCACAACTACAGATGAGAAAAACCAAGGCCAAGGTCACATAGCTAGGAAGTGTTGGACCCAATGCTTGTGTAACTCCAGCAGGGTGGAGGGTTGATGCACTCTCTAAATAAGGGCTCATTGATTTCAAGTCATGTAATTAAAATTCATTCCTCAGCAAAATTGTGTATGACTTACATACGTCTCTTGTAAACATTCAAAACCATGTCAAAGGTTTCCTGTATTGTGGGAATCAGTCTTATTTCAGTGCCCTGTTCCACTTCTAGCTAGTTTCAAATGAATAATGAATGCAGTTGGTAACAATTACCAACTTTGCAGCACCTTCCTGCCTCCAACTCACAGCCAGGGCAGGGCAGGCTTGCTTGCTCCAATCTAAACTCTAGCCCCGCAACTCACAGAGTTAATCCACCCTCTTAGACTCCCTCTGGTTTGCCCACTCACCTTGGGGAAAGTGCAGAAAGATCAGATTTTTTTCAACTTGCTTGGGTGTTTTTACTCCAAGGTGTTAAGAATGCAAAGTACAAGGTGCTAAGAATACAAAGGTAGATAAGATATGGTCTTTTGAGTGTGAGGCCCTCCTATGGGGAAACATGGGGATAAGCATAATAACTGAAGGCAAAGGGGAACCATAACAAAGAATGGACCCAGTACCAAGGAGAAACAGCAAGTAGGGGCTGGGCGCAGTGGCTCACGCCTGTAATCCCAGCACTTTGGGAGGCTGAGGCGGGAGGATCACGAGGTCAGGAGTTTAAGACCATCCTAACCAATATGGTGAAACCCCATCTCTACTGAAAATATAAAAATTAGCCAGGCATGGTGGTGCATGCCTGTAGTCCCAGCTACTCAGGAGGCTGAAGCAGGAGAATTGCTCGAACCTGGGAGGTGGAGGTTGCAGTGAGCCAAGATTGTGCCACTGCACTCCAGCCTGGGCGACAGAGCGAGACTCTGTCTCAAAAAGAAAAAAAAAAAAAAAAGAAAGAGCAAGTCGGTTCTCTGGGGGAGGCCCATGACCACGCCACTAAGCTGGTGACACAAAAGCTGGTCTTGGAGAATGAGCCCAAGTTTGCCTGATGAAGGGAAAGGAAGGGCAACCCTGCAAGGCAGGCTCAGCCACAAAACAAAACCACTTGCTTGGCCAACTGCAAGAACTATAAAAGTTGGAGTAGGGGATAGGGTACAAAAGGAGCGGAAGGTGACGGGGAAATGGTTGGTACGGGCCAGATTGTAATAGAGCTTGTCCACCATGTGAAGATGTCTGAAGTTTTATATCCTTTAAGCCAATGTTTCTCAAACTTTTCCACTTAAAGTACCCCAAAGGCAGTGGATAACGCAGGCATGGGAATAGAGCCCATGTTGAGCTCAAACTCTCTTTAAA
This sequence comes from Symphalangus syndactylus, assembly GCF_028878055.3. Lineage (NCBI taxonomy): Eukaryota > Metazoa > Chordata > Mammalia > Primates > Hylobatidae > Symphalangus > Symphalangus syndactylus. The sequence continues at coordinate 85,255,431 of NC_072440.2, read as the reverse complement.
GGTCTTGTCTTTGAAATCATGTGATTCTTATATTCTACTCCATCTTATGTTTGTTTGTTTTAATATAAAAATGTTTACCTTAATAAATAAATAAAAATACATTTAAAATTAAAATAAGATAAATGTTTTTTGAATCTCTAAATAAAATTTAAAGATTACGTTTAAAGATATATTTATTATAAATAAAATTCATGAGGTCAGGCCTGGTGGCTCACACCTGTTATCTAGCATTTTTCGAGACCCAGGCAGGAGGGTCGCTTGAGCCCAGGAGTTCAAGGGTGCAGTGAGCCATGATCACACCACTGCACTCCAGCCTGGGCAACAGAGCAAGACCCTACTTCAAAAAAACAAGTGAGGGCCAGGCGCAGTGGCTCATGCCTGTAATCCCAGCACTTTGGGAGGCCAAGGTGGGAGGATAACTTGAGGTCAGGAATTCGAGACCAGCCTGGCCAGCATGGTGAAACTCCATCTCTACCAAAAAATATAAAAATTAGCTGGGTGTGGTGGCTCACATGTAGTCACAGTTACTTGGGAGGCTGAGGTGGGAAAATTGCTTGAACTTGGGAGGCAGAGGCTGCAGTGAGCCAAGATCGCACCACTGCTCTCCAGCCTGGGCGACAGAGCGAGACTCCGTCTCAAAAAAAAAAAAAAAAAAAAAAAAAAAAAAAAAAAATGAGGAAGATAATCTATTCTATAGTTCTTCCGCCCTGTTTCCTTACGTGAATCCCCCATCCCGGAAGTTGCTTCAGCACATCTGAGGACAGCCATAGGGATTTAAGCAGGACAGTTATGTGATAAGATTTATTTCTAGAAAGAGCCTTCTGACAATGGTATAAAGAATGGATTGGAGGTGAGAGAGGCTGAAGGCAGAGAGAGCAGGCGGGAACCTCTGCAGTAACCCAGGCAAGAGATGGTAAAAGTGAAGCAGATAAAGAAGAGAAGAGTTTTGAGAGGCATTTAAGAAGTGGAGGCCAGGCATGGTGGCTCACGCCTGTAATCCTAGCACTTTGGGAGGCCAAGGTGGGTGGATCACTTGAGCTTGGGAGTTCTAGACAAGCTGGGAAACATGGTGAAACCCTGTCTCTACTAAAAACACAAAAATTAGCTGGCATGTGCCACATGCCTATGGTCCCAGCTATGTAGGAGGCTGAGGTGGGAGGATCACTGGAGCTCAGGAAGTCTAGGCTGCAGTGAGCTATGATCACACCACTGCACTCCAGCCTGGGTGACAGAGCAAGACCCTGTCTCAAAGACAACAACAACAAGGGGAATTAGGGTCAGGCCCTGGGCTTACATCTGTAATCCCAACACTTTGGGAGGCCAAGGCTGGAGGATTGCTTGAGCCCAGCAGTTTGAGACCAGGCTGGGCAGCATAGCAAGACCTCATCTCTACCAAAAAAATTTTAAAAGAAAATTAGCCAGGTGTGGTGGCACACCCCTGTGGTCCCAGCTACTTGGGAAGCTGAGGTGGGAGGATTGTTTGAGCCAGCATGTCAAGGCTGTAGGTGAGCCGTGATCACGCCACTGTACTCCAGCTTGGGCAACAGAGCAAGACCCTGTCTTAAACAAACAAACAAGCTAAAGAAGTGGAATTAATACTATTAGAAAACTGTCCTGGGGCTGGATGTGGTGGCTCAAGCCATTAATCTCAGCACTTTGGGAGGCCGCGGCAGCTGGATCACCTGAAGTCAGAAGTTTGAGACCAGCCTGGCCAACATGGCGAAATCCTGTCTCTACTAAAAATACAAAAATTAGCCAGGTGTGGTGGTGCATGCCTGTAGTTCCAGCTACTCGGGAGGCTGAGGCATGAGAATCGCTTGAACTTGGGAGGTGGAAGTTGCAGTTAGCTGAGATCGTGCCACTGCACTCCAACCTGGGTGACAGAGCGAGACTCTGGCCCAAAATAATAATAATAATAACAATAATAATAATTTGCAAATCATATATTATCTGATAAGGGATTTATATCCAGAATATATAGAGAAATCCTAAAACTCAACAACAATAAACAAACGGTCTGATTCAAAAATGGACAAAGGACTTGACTAGACATTTTTGCAAAGAAATTACACAAATGATTGATAAGCACTAAGACAACATGAAGAGTCATCCAGCCAGCACCCTGCTGTTTAAGTTTCAGCCACCTTCTGACTCACACCTTGAGCTAGAACCATCCAACCGCGGGCTTCCTGAATTCCCATCCCACAGAAATGGAGATAACGAAGTGGTTGTTGCTTTAAACCACTGAATTGGAGTGATTCATTTTGTAGCAATAGTTAATGGCACATGGTAAAATGTTAATATGTAGAGAATCTGGGTGAAGGGTATAAAGGAACTCTTTGTAGAATGGTCCTCTACCTTGTGTATGACAAAGGGGTGGGGTTACAAGGATCATAGCCTCTTCTCAAGATTACTCAGGGCAGTCTACACCACTCAAGTCTATACCTGTAACAGTGAAGCTGAGCTGGAACTTCAGAATGGGAAAGCAAGATAAACTGATCGTGCGATTTCCCTATTGCCTTGGTGACACCCAGATACCCTGCAGATGCAGTTAGAAACAGCTTCAGTTGTCCAACTCTGTGGCTAGAAAAAAGTGTAGCCTGGGTTTTTACTTTCCTAACCCCTTGATTTGTTTTGGGAATTATTGTCTACAAAGAGCTGTCTCCTTTCTGAGAATTGCTTTAGGTGGAAGAAGAGAGGGTGTGCTGTGTCCCCTCTCTTTTCTTACTCACTCTATTTGTAACTTTCTTTCTTCTTTTTTCCCCAAGAAAATGGGCTTAGTTGGGGTGCTTTGGCACCAATAATCCTGCGGTGGAACTGTGGGAGCTAGACAGGGAGATTTGGAAGAGAATGCTAGATTGTGAGTTCTTGCTTTTGAGTTGTTTGAAGAGAATGCCACATCTCTGGCATGTCAACAAGCCCAGCAGAATCCAGTAACGTTCACCAAGAGGGCTTGATTAGAGCTGGTTAGGGGATGATCAGGATGGTTAGGTGTGAAGAGCTTACGCTGATTATGGAGGGTATGGGAGTCACGGGGTTGGTACCCAGTGAGGAAATTTACCTTAGTAGAAACATTTGGGATAGTGTAGAAGAGAGAAGAGCTAGAGGCGAGGATTCAGGAAATAAAGAATGCCAGAGTCTCAATTAACAGGATGGAAAGCTAAGGAGATGAGAGACTTATAATAGTAGCATAGTACTAAAAGACAAACTATGTGTAAAAGTACTAGAAAAATGGGGTCTGGGACTCTGAGGCAGTTAGGCCAGAGAAAAGAAGAAGGAAAAGATTTGTCTTCATTTGATTCAATTACATAAGCATTTCTCAGAATCTGCTATGTGTCACATGCTGTGGTAGATGCTGAGGGAGCTGATGAAAAAGACAGAATTCCTGCCCACCAGGGTCACGTAGTCTGATTGGAGACACAGACACGTAAACAAATGACGATAGTGTAAGGTGTGTGTAAGAAAGGAGGAATGTACAGGGTGAGTACAAAGGTGACCTCAAGGCATCCATGGGAGTCAGGGCTGAGGGAGGAAGAGCCAGAAGACATCAGCACAAAGAGAACCAAGATGCTGGAGTCACAGGGGGAAATAATATACTGGAGCCCTGGGCAGAGCAGTGCAGGACAAGGACAGCAAACGTGGAGAGGAAAGGGGGATCGAGAAGAACCGAGGAGATCCGTAACAGCATGCTTGGATGAGGGAATTGGGGAACACGAATGGACGTGTCAGAGGGAGCTAGTTATGAGGAAGTAGACTGCAAACCAGATAGTGAGCAAGATGAAGAAATAAGAGGTGTTTATCCTTGCAGTGGGAGAGAGACAATAAGACTGACAAATACTCAAGTTATCTGTGGATAGACGATTTCGTTAGCTCGATTTAAGGGTAAAGGGTACACTCTCTGGTAGGAGATGAAAGGGGATGTTTAAAACAGGTAGAAAAAAATTGGGCCGGGCACGGTGTCTCACGCCTGTAATCCCACCAGTTTGGGAGGCCGAGGCAGGTGGATCACCTGAGGTTAGGAGTTCGAGACCAGCCTGGCCGACATGATGAAACCCCCGTCTCTACTAATAATACAAAAAATTAGCCAGGCGTTGTTGCGCACGCCTGTAATCCCAGCTACTCGGGAGGCTGAGGCAGGAGAATTGCTTGAACCCAGGAGGCGAAGGTTGCAGTGAGCCAAGATCGCGCCAGTGCACTCCAGCCTGGGCGACAAGAGTGAAACTCCGTCCCAAAAGAGAAAAAAAATTGAATTTGGGGATTGGAGAAAAAGACTGATTGGAACCCACACACCAAGAGAGGAGATAAAACCCAGCCTTAGCTCTTCCATGTCGCTGAAAGAGAAGAAAACTTCTCTTTTTCCTTTTCCGTAGCCATAAAAGATGAAAATCCGTCATCCAGCTACTGAAATCAGGTGTACACGGTTGTTCCTCCTGTGATGAGACAGGGCGGAGGGATTGTTACCCTGTTGCCAGGGAAAAAGGAAGGGGCTGTTCCCAGTTGCTATGGTGACGAGGTAGGCGCGTTCCCTCGGTACCGCCGCACACGTCTGAGGCGGTCTCTTCTCCTCGTTGCTACGGCAACGCAGTGGGCCTGTTCCTGTCGCCCCCCGCCTCCCGCCGCAGTCGCTAAGGCAAGGTGGAGGTAGGGGCTGTCCTCCTCCCGCCGCTCAGTTGCCTTGGAGACGGCGGGTGCCCTGGCCCCGCCCCGCTCGGACTGTCAGCGGCGGCCGCATCGCGCCTGCGCAGTGCCCTCGTCCCCCGCAGTCTCTGTGCGTTGAAGCCGGAGACCGCGGCGGCCTCAGCTAGGACCCTCCGCCCCGGAGCCGCCGGCCGGAGCCGCAGCCTCTGCCGCAGCGCCCCCGCCACCTGTCCCCTCCCCCGCCGCCTCCGCCGGAGCCGCCTCGCGCACTGTGAGTCCGGGCCGAGGCGACGGACGCCGTGGGGCTGAGTCAGCGGGAGGCCAGGGCCCGGGCTGGGGGAGGGGAACCGGCCTCCCCCCGCCCCCGCCTCCCCACCCGCACACCCGCACCCCGACCGCGCCTTCCCCGCGCCGGTCAACCCCCTCCATCCCTGTCGCCGGGTTCCCTCCGGCCTCGGCGGCCCGGCCTCCCCAGCCACTCCCCCTCCCCTTCCCTCCTCTCCCCTTCCCTCCGTCTCTCTGGGTCCACCTTGGGGGTCCTTCCCTACTAGACGTGGCAACCGCACCTCTGCCCTGGACTGATATTTCCCCCAAACTACCTCCCGTCCGCCCTTATCCCTTCTCCCTCCTCCTCACTCCTCCTAGGCCTGACATCTCCCGGCCTCTCTGGTTCTCCCCAGTGATGTGCCATAAAAAGAGTGACAGGAGAGCGAGGGGAGACCTGGGGGAGGGGGAACATCGGGCCAGGCCCAGCCTGGGGGCCTCAGGTTTCTTCCCCACACGCTCCTGCCTGGCTGGTTTGGGGAAGCAGGTCTGGACAGTTCTCACTGGCTGCTCAGAGCTTGCAGGGCTTTTCGAATAGATTTGGCTGGGAAGGATTCAGCCCCATCGTGATCATCTAGCGTTTAATGAACGCGGCTAGTGCTTGGTGGCCTTCTAGTGGGCTGAGCTACTGCCCAGCCGGCCGGTGGTGTGGAGCGGGGAGTAGAAGTAGTGGAGGGAAGGGAGAAAAGGTTGCGTTTGGGAGCTCCAAGTTCCTGTGCTTCCGGTGTGTTGTTGTGAATAAGCATCTTGCGGTACTCTTTAAAATGCATTTTTTTTAAATCGCACTACAACCCTGGTATAATGTGAGGTTTGGAAAAAGGCCTGATGGCATCCATAGGAAGTGCTTACTGTTTATATATGAAGGGGCTGTGGCAGGACTTGATCTTGGATTCCTGTAAATTAACTAACTGGATAGTAGTGAGTTTTAACATAACGTGTGCAGGGTTGAGAGGAAGGAGAAAAATCGAAGCTTCTCCATGGTGTAGGTGTGAGGCCTGTACACTGTGCCTCCTCCAGCTGTGTGTCTTTGTGAGGGCTGTCACCAGATAGGGGTTCTAGCATATTGGGACAATTCCCTGGGTTATGTTTGCTACCCCTCCACCTGCCCATCTTGCAGTCCCTGTTCTTGGAATAGAAGAGGGTCCCAAACAGTTTTCTTTTTCCAGAAAAACTGAGCTGAAGTCTGAGTTAGTGCCCAGAGCCAGAAACTCTTAATAAACATGTCTCAACTTGAGGGCCCCTAACTACTATGTGTGTACCTCGTTGTCAACTTCTTTTTTATTTGACTTCCAAATTTCAGTGTGCTTTTAGAAAGCACATGTGAATATAAGCTAGATCTACCGCACAAGAGGCTTTGGGATTTTTACTCCAGATGGTAAAAGGAACGCATGGTCCATTTCTAAAAATCATGGTGAAGGAGCCACTCATTTGGAGTTTCCGGGGTTGCAAACAATGAGAAATAACTATTTCACTCCTTTACTTTGCTCAATCATGGCCTATTGGCAGCCTCCTCAGAGCCACTCCCTGCCCCCATGCCTATCAGATTAGTTTACAGTAGCCAAGACGGCTGTCGCCGTAGTTTTAAACATAGAGATGAAGTTCAGGAAAACTATAGCCCCCATCCAGCAGGGCAGTTTCTTCTGTTTCGAATGCCAGACTGGGGTTTGGTGGGATGCACCTGCCTGTGGTGCAATGGGAACCGTGGGGCCTGAGAGTGGCATTCCTTCTGTGTGGTCCTGTGTCACATAGCTCACCAAAATACCCGAGCAGGGCAGGAGCAGACAGCTGTGCTGGAGAGCTGCTCCTCCTGGGCTGAGTGTATTTTCGGAATCAGCGATATTACTGGGGTGGAGGGTTGTGAATTAAGGAGGAAGAAAATGTGTCAAGGCTAGATAGATCAGGAGGGTGTAAGTAAAATGTTCCTTTCCAGTTTGCTATGGGATAGTACATTTTCAGAGGATCAGAGTAGTTTTTATATGGATTAATTTGCCTTTGAAATCCACACCAGTGTTTTATGAGATAATGATGGAATGCCTTTTAAACTGCTACTATGAGGAAACAGGACTAATACTTGTCTTGTACATTGCCTATCCAGCTGTTGCTGAATGTAATTGTTAAGATCAAGGAGAGGGACATGATTTGAACCAAGTTAGACCTAAATCTATGTAATGGATACTGAGGTTTTGTAGGACTGTATTCTTGATTCTAAGACACACCAGCAATTTACCAACAGCTTTTAGGTAAAATAATCTAATGCTACCAGATCAAAATATATATATGTTGATTCCAAGGTGCATCCTCATTTTAGAAACATTAAAACCCTCAGGAAGTGGCAAGACTTGAGGGAAGGATTTGTGAATCTTGGAATTGAGAAAGAATGCTATTGATACTATTCCTGTGTGATGATGCCGTTTCTGACCTACCGTCCTGAGAGCACATGCATTGTGAAGATGAGTTTCTTCCAGTCCTTCCTGCACGCCAGCACACATTGTGGGGTTGTGTTTGTAAGATGACTGGCTGGAGTTAGGCATAGTAGGAGGCTATTGAACGGAGGAAAGTTCCCATATGAGAATCCAACCCAAGGTCTTAATGTGGTACTCTCCAGAAACTGAGCCAACTCACTGGCAGCAAACGTCTTATGAGCTATACCTGAATTTAGCCGAGTAACATTTGTCAGAAGCGGAACAGAAATTAATAGTTTTTTAAAACAGAATGCATCTGCCCTGATTTGCTTATAGATACATTTGTAAAGGTCCCAAGGCACATGTCTCCCTCCCTTAGGATGTTAGCACTGGAGGTGACCCCAGATGGTATAGTTTAATGCCCTCATTTCTAAAGTTGACACGAGACACCAAAAGTTAAATGACTTACCTAAGGTCACCCAACCTGTGCAGAACGTATGTAAAAACACTTTGTAAACTGTGTACACTAGGCAGATGAATGTTGGTGGTTATTAGTGGCTGAGTCAGGATTAGATCTCCAGATTTCCAGACTAGAGTTATTCTTCAACACCACATTGCCTCACCCCTCATAATGTTCCAAAGGGTTTTAATAAAAATAATTTAGTAGTCTGTAATTAGCCCTGTAGACAAGGGCTTGTTTTGTCATCTGAGATGTTGCACAGCCAGGCAAAATTTTGTGTCAAACTGTCAAACTAAATATTTATTCTTGCCACCTTAAAAATAATTTTTTTTATCACACATTCTGACTTCAGGACGGTCTTTCTTTTTTTAATTTGCATCGACTAACAGAAAAGCAAATGTGAAGGTGGGTATTTGAAGTCTTTTCTACTTCTTATCTGTGAGACTGCCGCATTCCAGAAAGCAAGGTGGAGAGGCAGACGGGGCTGAGAGGAGGAGCGTGCACATTGGGCAGCTGCGGGGTTATCTTCCAGCTCTCAGAATGGAACCTTTTGTAGTTTCTGGGAGCCATAAGGACTTCTAAACCCTCTCCTTGGGAAACGCAGAGGCAGCCTGGCCTCTGGAAGCAGGCAGACTTGAGTTCAGATCCCCATCCAGCCATCTCCTGGCTGTGTGGCCTTGGGTGAGCTATGTTACCTCTGAATGCCAGTTTCCTCATTTATAACCCTGAAATAATAACTATCTGTTTTACAGGGTTGTTGTGAAGATTAAATGAAAGGGAGTATGTAGAGTGCTTGCTTCATAAGAAATAGCAATGATTATTTTATATTGACTAAAGCATAAAATAGCAAATAATGGTTTCAAAATTGTTTCGTGATTTAGGTCCATCTTGGACGCTCAGTTTCGTAGCCCCCATCTCTCAGCACCCCTCTCAGTATTTGACAGGAATAGAGAAAAGGTTTGTCCCGGGAAGACCCGGCACTTGCATTATTATTTCAACTGCCAAAACAGGAGTATATGAAATACATCTTTGCTCCATGTATTCAGCCAACCTGAAAGACTGGCAGGACAGGAGCATTTGACTTTAGGAGGCACAGATGTGGTGTGCTTGGGTGTGTAGTGGGGGTGGCTAGTCCTCCAGCAGGGAGGCCAGTCTGGGGAGTGGTCTTCATTTGAAATAGAAAAGCTGCTGAGCTCTTGCTTGTGAGGGACACACATGTGGCCTTTATTGACTTCCTCAACTGGTAGAGGCATAGATTTCATCGGTGACTTTGCTAAAATCAGCTTCTGCATCCGTGAGATCCAGAGGGCAAGGGAAAGGAGCTATTCATCTTAGGAGGGAAACCTCGCCAGTGAGCAGAGGTAAAGGGAGGTCATTTTGGATGAAGAGAATTACAGACTGGCTCAAGGCAGAAACTACTGAGTAATTAAAGAACCAGGGCAAGCTGTTCAGGTGCAAAAGCAAAAGTGAATTTAAATTCCTAGATAAATTTCAGTAGGGAAGGAAATACCCGTGTATAGCCATCTAAAGATTGAAAAAAAGAGAAACACAATAGTGTTTACCTCTGGGAGGTGGGATTTGGGTGTGGGGAAGGGAAAAGGAGACTCAAAGGGGAACTTCTACTTTATATGTTTTTGTATTTGACTTGTTATAAGAAGCATGTATGCTTTAGTCATTTAATGAAGACCAAATAGAATGGGTAGTGATTGTTGTTCAGTAAATACATTTTGGTACAAAAGAAGCAGCTGCCTTTACTTGGAGCCTCCCATGCCTGGGGCAAATAGGGTTTGACAGCTTCAAGCAGGCCCAGGCAGTTTGCACCAAACCAAGCTCTTAAGTGAGGGCAGGACCCTCCAAAGTGGCTGCTTCCCGGTCAGCCCAGGGTACTTAACTGACCACCTACCTCATCACCTCTTCCTAGTCTTTTCACTCCCCTCTTGAGAATAGTCCCCTCCATCTGTTGACCAGCTAAAATAATCATAATTATTCTAATAAGCTAATTTTCAACTGTTGATGAAAATGGCATCTGACTATATGACCTTCATGAAAAATCCTTGCCTCTTAGTTAATGTCAAGAGGGCTTGAAGTTTAAAGGGACCCAAGCTGAAATGCTGGCACACTGTGTAGCTAAATTCTAGATCACACCTGGCTGGTACAGCACATCTTTTACATAATCATTTATTAACTGCCTCTGGTAGGAATTACTGGTAAACTCTGATAAAATCCTTAAGGATTGAGCTTTTAATTTTGTCATAAGTTGGCCAGCTGTATTTTCTAGCCAGATGTCATGTTTATTATAGAAAGATGACACACCTATTATTTGGACATGTGCTTTGGGTTGCTTACCCAGGAGTTAGGATGGGTTATGCTGAGTAATTCACATTCCATCACCCAGTCTTCCCTTTGGCCAAGAGTACAATTTCGTGTGACAGTTAGCCAAGTTTCGTGAAGCATGCTGTGGCCAAATATGATTTTTCTTGTGCGTAGAGTTGACTGGCCAATACTAGCATAAGCCTAGATCTTGCACTCACTAGCATCATGCCCTGCCAGCTTTGCTAAACTAACCAGATGTTGTTAGTCAACTTTTTAGCATAACATCAGTGTTTTAGGCTCTGGACGCTTCATTTGCCTCAAGTAAATAAGGACTTGTCCTATCTAAAATGCTTTAACTCCATGCAAAATGATTTTTTTCCCTGAAACTATTTCCTATATATAGGAGATACATACCACTTGTGTGATACGTTTAAAATAACTGAGCAAGAAGCATGGCTTCAAATCTGCCTTGTAGTTTGACTATATATAAAAAAGCTTAAAAGGATGTATATCCTTAGACCAGAAAGTACCATTCTAGCAATATTTAGAAAATAAAAGGTGTGTACAGAAATAATTGTAAAAGATTTATTAGTGCAACATTACTAGTAATATCAAACATTGAAAGCAACCAAAAGTGCCAGCAACTGAAGATTGGTCAGGCTCGCCCAGATAAAATACTGCACAGGCATTAAAAACATTTGGAGAAGAATATTAATACCAGAACTTTTAATATCAATGAAAAAAGCAGGATGAAAAATAGTATGTCAAGGAAAAACCCATATTTATAAAGAAAAACATGAAAAGATACTAGAAGAGCATATGCCAAGTCGTAAGTGATTGAGTAATGGGATTAAAAACGAATGGCTTTCCTTAGTGCTTGTTGATGTTTTCTAAGCTTTTCTGCATTAAGCAACTGTTACTTAATTATGACATTTTAAAACCAGTGACTTCTAGATTCCATGTAGTAGAACAATCTTTAGAGTCGTCTTTGCCTCTTACTTTTACTGTTTAAATGTATCAGAAGGTTTTAGTAAAACCTTGTATACCACAGGGCTCTGTTTTAGGTGGCCTTCTTTTCCCAGGTGTCTTTTCAGATTCTCTGTACTCCCAGTTCTCCAATGTTCCAGGGGCCTTTTTTGAGGCTTTTGCTCATTTTTGGTGTGGATGTGCACCTGTCGGAATTGTCTGTTTCAAAAGACTTTGCCCAGGCCCGCTACGGTTGCCTTCCTCCCTTTGCCCTTTGTCACCTTCCATTCAGCCATGAGCTCAGAGGCCCTTTTTCCTTCCAGGGATGGAGAGGGTTGGGTGCCCACCCGTGGCCACCCGATGGGCAGAAGCCCTATGTAGGCATGGGCTAGGCCACTCCCTCTGTGCCACACCAGGTCCATGGAGCTGCTGACTGTATTAGAAGGGCCTGGCCGGGCAGCTGTCCTCTGGCCTCATCTTTCCCATCCACGCACACACACTGTACATTGCCTAGATGGCCCAGCCCAGTGGACTGATACCTGCCTTCAACCAGTAGTGGAGTCTGCCCAGCTCTGAGCACTGAGAAAGGGGCGCTTTGGCCTCCTCCTGAGGATCCGGGACTTCGAGTTGAAGAACATATGGCCTGTCTCATAGCTCGGCCTGTGCTGTGATAAATGTTTGCTAAGCAGGATCTGCCTCTTCCTCCGAATGGTGTGACTACCCAAATACTTGTCTCAGATGGGGTGGGGTCCTTCCCTGCTGCCTGGAATTATTAGTGAGCAAGTCTTTGGGTATGGCTGGCTGGAGAGACTCCACCACTCGGAGAGAGTGATTGTGGGAGAAACAGTCATCTTATCTTGAGGGCATTGTGGTCCTGGTCACCTTGTAATTTATATGGTATTTTCTGACTGGTAAGAAATGAAATCTTGGCTGCTTCTGAGTCAGCAAGATCATAGTTGGGTCTAAGGTGTGTGTTGCCATGTGAAAGGGGCAGGTCTTAGACAACTAGATGAAATTAGATACCCTTCCCATGTGAGGAGTGTTTAACGCAGGCTTATCTCCAGTGGCATAATGCGTGCTGTGTAGCCAGGCCTTTCCGCAGCACCAGACTCTTGGCAACCAGCCACCCTCCACCCCCACCCGCTTCCCTGAAGGTTATTGACACTTACCTGGGACTCTGATTTGGTCCTTGATTTGTTCTGATTTTAGATGGGTAGAGCTCATAGCTAAAAGCTCTCAGTTTAGGCATCCTATTAACACTCTTAAGTGACAGGATCACTGCTAAGTACAGAGATGTGTTATGCTGGCACCAAAATAGCAAGGTACAGTGTCTTGAGACACTTGTAACTTGATAAGACTTCTATTACCCCAAAAGTATAGTTCCCGGGTTTACAGATTATTCATATAAATTTGCATATCATCTTCACAAGACATGTAAGCATGCTCTCAGCATGTATTCTTCATCAAGCCCTTTCTCTGTTTTGTATTGTTAGTCACTATGGGATATAAAGGAAATGAGACTCAAACCTTGTCCATGAGGAGGATGTAATGTGTGTGGAAGACAAGATGGATATATGGAATGATTAGTGCATATGACAATATTGCATGTCAGAAACACATCTTTGGTGCCTTATTCTATAAGACACAGTCTCAGCCCTTAAGGAATTCAGCTAATATTCTGGCAAAAGAGTTGGACACAAAACTATATGTCACTGCAACATGAGGGGATGGAACCTTACCAGCTATGGGAAAGGGTGCTTTGGCAAGCCAGAAGGAAGAGTCACCCTGAGCCTGTGAGAGCTAGAAAGGCTTCAGAGATGAAGACACACTGGAGCTGGGTGTGCAGGATGATGTGGAGACTCATCAGAGGACAGCTGAGGAAGACAGGCAAAAGAAATGAAAAGAACAGTGCATTGGATGTCACTGGTACTACAGAGTCTAAATTCCAAAAGGATGCTGAGAGGAAAATAATCATTGTGAACTGGAGTAATCAGAAAAGGCTTCAGTCTAGGTGCAATGGCTCACGCCTGTCATACCAACACTTTGGGAGGCTAAGGGGGGAAGATCACTTGAGGCCAGGAGTTCAAGACCAGCCTGAGCAACATAGTGAGACCCCATCTACAAAAATTGTTTTTAAATTAGCCAGGCGTGGTGGCATATACCTATAGTCCCAGCTACTAGGGAAGCCGAGGCAGGAGGATGGCTTGAGCCCAGAAGTTTGAGGCTGCAGTGAACTATGATCATGCCATTGCACTCCAGCCTGGGTAGCAGAGTAAGGGCCAATCTCTATTAAAAAAAGACAAGACTTCACAAAGGAAGCAGAACCTGACCTTGCCTCAAGGATGAGCAGGCTGTGAGTTGACAGAACACCAGAGAGGGCTTTTTATGAGGCAAAGTACAGCATCAGCAAAGGAATGGCCGTGGGAAGGGGTGTGGTGGGGCTTGTAGGCAGGGCAGCCTTACCAGACTGAGGATGTGTGCTGGTTTTGAGTTTGGAGAATATTGGTGACATTAACCAGAAATTAGGAAGTTTGAAGAGACAGTTTGGAAAGGAGTTGCTTTTGAGACACAGAGAGCTAAAAACAATGTGACTGTGGGTTGCAGGACATCCAAGTGGAGTGATCTCATAGAACCAGAAGCTGAGGGTCAGGTTGTGGATGGAGCTGTAGAGTGGGAGTCAGCAGCACAGAGGAGGGCTGGCTTCCCTCAGAGGAATCTCTCCAGAGGTCTTGCATGCAGAGTACAAAGACCAGAGCCCCAAGTAATAAGCTTTGAGAACTGTCCATAGTTAGGAAAAAAGGAACAAGATGGCGGGAAATTAGGATGATTCAGCAGCAAGGGAAGAGAAAATGTCTGGAAGAGAGTTTCAGTGCTGCTGATTTAACTAGATTTAAGGATTTAACTAGAAGGCAGTCGTGATGATTGCTTAGGGTATCCATTCAGTAAAACATGGGAGTGGTTTAAGGGGAAAATTGAGAGAGAAAAATAGAAGCAATGGCTGGTTACCAAAGAATGGCAGCAGGGAGGGAAAGAAAGTAGTAACCAGAAGAAGCAATCGAATCAAATATTTTATTTTTGTAAAATAATTCTATTCTTTATCAGCAAACATATAAAATTGTAATATGTGGTTCTTAAAATATATTTTGTGTATTAAAATATGCTTCATCTGCAGACTTCTCTATATTGACATAATCCATATATTTGTAACTTCAAATATTTCATTCCTTTGGTGGTATCCCATCATATTGATACCAGTATGCTTAACCTCAATCTGTTGTTGGGCAATTGGAGTATTTCCAACATTTTGCAAGTGTAAATATCTCTGATTTGAACATTACTGTACAAGTGACTTTTTTCTTTTGTGGATTATTTATTCATAGTATATTCCATAAAGTGGAATTACAGAGGTGCAAAGGGTACAATTTTTTTAATAAGCTTTTTATACAATGTTCTTCATGGTGATCTAACCAACTTTCAATTAGAGTAAAAGTTTGGCATTGACAAAGAATCATTTTTTATAAGAAGGAGGTCTGAGCATGTTTAATGGCAGAAGGGAAAAGGAGTTATCCAAAGAAAATAGTACACGGACAAGAGAGAAATAAAGCAAAAAGGAATGATCTTTAGGATCCCAGGGAAAGGTTACTTTGAAGAGGAGAGGGCATGGCTCTTTCTACCCCTGACTTTTAGGGTGAAGTCCAGGATAGATTACTGGGGTTCCTCCTAAGAAAAGACCTTTCTTTCTTTAGTAAAATAGAGCCAAGGCTACTTGCTGAGGTAGGGGAGGGAGAGGGTTGGTGGGGAATTGAGTTCTTGATGGTCTGAATTATTCACAGTGAGAAATAAGTCTGGGCATATGAGAGATGAATAAAGGTCTTATTGTGAATGCTGCATTGGACCTATGAATTCATAATGGGCTGAGTCTTTAAAGTCCTCTGGCCAGAGAAGCAGCAGTGAGGGGGTGCGGTCACCAGGACTGGGTGTTGCTTGGCATGTTCAGGGCAAGGTTTCTGAGGAGGCAAAACTTAAGATGCAGTGAAGTAGCTGGCCATAAGTCGAAGACAGGCGCTGGTTGTCAGCCAGAATGAGGAGGCAGAGGAATTACAGGGGCCAGTGGGAACAGAAAACAGGTTTAGAATATGAGGGATGAGCAGTAAGGAGGCCACTGACAGAGGAAGATTTTCATATTAAAATTTGGCAGAGGCTTCTTTTACTTTTGTTCATCTTTGTATAATGTTTACGTTTCTAACACAGACATGTGTAACCACTAACATTTCTTAAAGGAATATTTGAAATCTCAGGAGTCGAGCTGTGCCTTCCAGGTGTGGCTGGATTGCTGAGATGGATGAAGGAGAAATGAAGATGGAGCTGGATCATGGAGCCTACCTTGAAAAGGTGCTGGGCCTCTAAGGAGCCTCCACGTGTCAGTCAATGGCTTCTGTGGTCTCAGCTTGTCACAACAGAGCGGCACCCAGCCAGCAGCCCTCCTCCACCTACACTCCAGTAGTGTTCAAAATCTAAGGAGGCCCATCTTCCCAGGCTTGACAGTCGTCTCTTAGATGTGCTGTTGCGTGAGTCTGGTGGTTTCCAACTCTCTGAGCAGATCCCTACTGAGCCATGCCTCTCTGGCCTCTGTGAGTGAAGGTTCTTCCTCCAGACAGACAGAGTCCCTTGCTAAGAATGCAGTTTTGTGAGTGGAGCTTGGGTTCTACTCATTTTGTGAGGGTTCCAGCCCTCACTCGCCTCCTCCACAAGGTGCTTTGTGCAGTGTACAAAGTGTACAACTGTATATAACAGCCCTGTTTCTCTCTTGCCTATTATGAAACTTGGCCTAAGGTCCTTTCCTCCTCTGACCCCTCTCTTTCTCATGTCCTCCTAGATCATCCACTTTGACTCTGACCCCGTTTGACACCCTGGGTTATGGTCTTTATTCCACCTGCTGGATTCACATTACTTTCATGCTGCACAACTGAAGCCATTTACACAGCTCACCATGCAAAGCAGCCACAGGGGCTGATGGCAGGGGACTTAACAACTTAGGAATATGTGGAAAGTTAGGTGCAGGAGTCAACCTGTGGAAATGGAAAAGCTAGGGCTGCTTTCTTTCCAGGGCCTTACACTGACATTACCTTGATGGGACATTTTGTAGTCCCGTCTCATGAAAGCCAGGACCTAAGCAGAAGTATGGCTCCCTGCCAGTCCCTACCAGGAAGGAACAAACAGCTTGCAGTACAGGCCTCAAGCCAGGTGGGGTAGGAGCAAAAGTGCATTGTGTTGCCTGTGGAATTAAATGGACTCTCTGTAAACACAGCCTTCTGCCACTGTTTTTTTCTCTTTCCCCCTAGTCAGCCTACCTGAGAATAATTAGCCCTTGGCCTATAATTAGGTAGAATGAATATTTTACTACTGCTTATCCATTTCAGTAGATAACTAGCTTCATGAAGCAGGGACCATGTAAGACCTAGCAGTATCTGGGGCTCAACAAATAATTGCAGAATGAATGGATTTCTAAGGCATATTTGTTGCTGTCCATCCTTAATTCTATGAAATGGTACCTAGGAGTGAGTAGATAGTGACGACAGTAACTAACGAAAAAGCCCTCACATTTGTCCCTAATGGACACGAGTGCCAGCAAAAGCAATGTTTTAGACTTCTCAAAGTCAAAACTCAAAGACTCTCAAGACTGGGAGTAGCATTGAAAACTAAGAAGGCCCAAACCAGCTCCTGTCAGAGGGAAATGGAAAGACATGAGAGGAAGATCCCACTACCGCTACCACTATCCTGTTAAATAAAGCCTCACTTGGGCAGAGTTAAGCTCCCAGTAAGACAGAGACAGAGATAGACATTCAGAGACGGAACCCAACACATAATCTGTGTTTGCATAAATTAAAAATCAAATGTGTAGTGGAGCCTTTCCCAAGGGTGCATTTCCCACTCTCCTAGGTATGGATGACTAGATCCTGACCCAGGAGCCCACTGAATTCCAAGCTTAGGCTCCAGAACTCCTTTTCTCCAGTCAACACCCCCAACCCTGCCTACCAACTCTCCCCAAGTACTGTTCTGCTTCCCCTGCGGCTTCTCAGACATGCAAGCCTCTGACTGAACTTCTCCTGGCCTGGAAGGCTTGATTTTTCAGGACCCAGCAAGGCACTGCTCTGGCCTCATGGCTGTTCCAGGATGTGTTAGGAGGTCATAACACAAGAGGACTCATGCCTCTGAGGCCCTCTTGAAGGGTACTGGGAACTCAGTGATAATGCAGGCCCTGTCGAGGGTACTTAAGAAGATCCCATTTGTACCTTTATCTTTAAAATTCATCATTTGAACTCAGATGGTTCTGCCAGTATCTAGCTGTTCTGTGGAAATTATGTGGCTTGCCACCTAGAGCAGATGACCTCTTTGGGAGGGACTAGGAAATAACTAGTTGTTGTAAAGCTCCCAGAGCTGTTAGCTAAAAGATCTTATATCTTCCTTTCAGCTTGGTTTTCTGGAATTGACAGCCTTTTCTAATTCCAAAGAGGCTGCCTGTCAGCTTCCTTAAGAAGCTTTCCAAGATACCCATTGAAGGCAGGAGGCAAGCAAAGAGAAACAACTGAGAAGCCTTTGACTCCAGGTGTCCCTGGGTAGCAGCTGCCCCTCACCCTGTCCCTTCCCCCTTGTTGGGGATTTGAGGTTTGGAAAGAACTTCCTCAGATGACTGCCAAGTCCACAGTTACCCCTCTGAAGAACACTCAAGAATTTTTGCATCACTGTCTTACCCTCACCCTAATAATGTTTGTATCCGTGCATTAGCTTTCCCATGAATTTAAATATATTTATATATTATTCTCAAAATCATTACAACCTTGCCCATATTTTCAGAGAAACTTCTAAGACTGTTATGTGTTTAATGCCTTTAGTGTATAGTCATAATCAAAAACCCCTTGCTGGATGACAAATATAATTCAAAATTGCTTTTAGAATTAAATATTTATGAATTAAAACATTGCAGAAATGCACAATGCAAAAAGTAGAAGTCCTCCATAACTCTGTCCCCCAAAGAGAATCACTGCCACTATTTTGTTGAATATTCCAACTTTTTTCTACACACATACTAACATATTATTTATTTTTTAAATCATGGAATCTATTTTTCATTTGTAGAAAAATTGGAAAAGATAGTAAAGAGTAAGTGAGAAAATTAGAACTACTTTTAATTCTACCACTCAGCAGTGGCTCCAGGGGGTGGTTTGGGTGGGCTTTAGCACTACCCTCTTCCTGAAAGTTGCCCCAAGGAAACATATGCTCCAAATACAAATGTGTCCTTCTTCTGCATATGCAGCTTCAAGACTTTCTTCTAGCTCCCTCTTCCCACCAGATTACCAACCCTAAGCCCCTCCATACAGAAAGCTCGTTGCCACCATTGCTTTTTACTGTGGTGAACATATTACTCCATTTTCTTACAGTCGCACATAAATCTTTTAACTAAGAATCATATTCATTTATAGTTTTTCCAGTAGTCATATCAAGTTCCAGTGTAAATTACATGCAGAACGCACTTCCCGTTGCCCCAGGTAACATTGGTTTTGATTTTGTCCCCAGTAGCACTATTTCTAAGACATGTCAGGGAACTGTTTTGAACTCACCCCTAGGAGATGCTTTCACTGTGCCAGTGGAGAAGCTGAAACCTAGGGGCAATGATTTGTTTAAGATCAAAATGAAACTCTGCCTTAGCTAAACTTACCCACAGGTATCTAAATGCCCAAGATCATTGGCTGAACTGCCTGAGTTTACTGCAGCATTTGGGAAGGAGTAGAAGGGACATGCCTAGGTCCTGAATTCTTCCTTTTTCTTTAGCCTCATATCATTTGCTTAGTACCATTTAGATAGATGGTGCTTCAGCCCTGAGAGAGATTGTTAAGACATGTGCTGTTGAAACTCTTCTTCCCTTTTGGGGAAGGATGTTGGCCTTTCCTCAAGTCAGGCAGAATCCCACCTGGGCCATCTTCCCAGCTCCTGAGATAATTCACAATATTCTCGTTCCAAATTCTGTTCTGTACATCTCATTTCTCCATGTGCAAACGCTTAGCCAGAGAGCATTCTGGCAGCATAGATCTGAGTGGGTGAGGCTATTCCTATAGCAGTAATATGGCAGAAGCAGGCCCTGGAGACCCTCCCCACTTGCTCAGGTGTGGCCCAGACCAGTGCTGTACCAGTGTGCCAAAATCAAGGTGTTGGCAAGGCTGTGTTTCTTCTGGAGCCTCCAGGAGAAAATCCACGTCTTTGCCTCTTCCATCCTCTAAAGGCTGCCCACATTCGCTGGCTCCTGGCACTGCATCACTCTGCTTCCATCATCACTGTTCTCTGACTGACCCTTCTGCTTCCCTTTATAAGGACCCTGGTGATTACATTGGGCCCACTCAGATAATCCAGGATAATCGTCCCATCACAGAAACCTTAATCACATCTGCAAAGTCCCTTTTGCCATTTAAGATAACATATTTACACGTTCCAGGGATTAGGACACGGACATCTTTGAGAACCTACCACAGTCTGTAAGCCTAAATGGTATGGGTATGTTCAAATTAGATGCTACTCCCTGAATCTTGAGAAAAGCAGTATCAAAGGAAACACTTCTTTATACAGAAGTGGTATCCATGGAATGTATTACCTGCACAGGTTCTCTCAGGCAGAAAACATGGAAAGCTACGTCAGCAGCAACAGAAAAATTGGGGTATGAATGTGAGCTAGGCAAGATGAGGTTCTCCCTGTAAGTTTTTGAGGTGAGGGCATGGGGGAGGGTCTTCTACAGCACTCACCTTTGGTCCTTCTCAGGCAGACTAAGCTGGATGGGCCTTTGGTTTGGGCCAGTAAGGGCATTCTGTGCAGTCATGAATCATGGCACTGGTGCCTGTGGACACACTGGCCACTGGAGAAGATCCAGAGGATGAATCACAGCAGTAGACTTGGTGTGGGGATTAGAGGTAATGGGGCACGCTTGTTTGAATGGAGAGTGAGAGGGCTGTGGGAGATGTTACAGAAGATGGAAGTGGTGCTTGTGGAGTGTTGGTTAGAGGGAGAGTGGGAAGCTGAAGAGCCACCATGTGAAAGAGTTTCCATCTAGAGGTAAGAACTCAGGAGGAAGTGCCCCGGTAATAGCTGCCCTTGAGGTCAGACGGAATTACTTGAAGCGGTTTGGCTTCACATCAAGACCATCAAAAGCCGAATTCCCATTCTGCTCCTGCCTATCTCTCTAGCTCTGGAAAAAATGATTTCTTCCTCAGAAGTAAATAAAATTTCCTCCTTGTATATCAGTGTAATGTGGGAATAAAAAAATAAAAAATTTCCTCCTTGAAGAGGATGAAAAAGCATTAATTATTAATGTTTATTTTCATATTTACAGATGAAAGACATGCTGAGTTCAAAGAGGTAGAGTTGGGACTGAGGAAGAAAATTAATTCTCAGCATTAAAATTATCCACTAGAAAATATTTATGCCTGTTTTGAAAAAGTTTGGCTGGGCGCGGTGGCTCACGCTTGTAATCCCAGCACTTTGGGAAGCTGAGGCAGATGGATCACCTGAGGTCAGGAGTTCAAGACCAGCCTGGCCAACATAGTGAAACCCTGTTTCTACTAAAAATACAAAAAAATAGCTGGGCATGGTGGCAGGCATCTGTAATCCCAGCTACTCGGGAGGCTGAGACAGGAGAATAGCTTGAACCTGGGAGGCGGAGGTTGCAGTGAGCCGAGATCGCGCCATTGCACTCCAGCCTGGGCAACAAGCAAAACTCCGTCTCAAAAAAAAAAAAGAAAGAAAAAGTTTCTAGGGGTTGAATATAAAGTTGGAGTATTTCAAAAAGAGATCTGACAGTAAATAAAAGGATCAGAGAAGAATCTTATTAGGACAGAAATGTTTGTGTTCCTAACCACCCAGACTCATTTCTAGGACAAGGCAATTAGACAAAGATGTCAGCAAGCAGCCACCTCCTACATGCTTGTGAAACACTATGAGAAATTATGGTGCATGCCTCGGAAACTTGCCAGATAATTAATGGCTTAATTCTGCTTCAGCTCTTCTTTTCATAACACAAAGGTCTGAGACTCCAATTAATGAATTTCACTTTAAAAAGAAGTTTGTTGAATACTTGCTCTAGTTTAAAGCATGAAGTTCAAGGTAGGGGACACAAAAAGAACCCATTCTCCTGGGGCCACCTCTCTAGACAACACTAGCTCCTAAGCAGGCGGGCCTGCTGGAGGCCAGGTTCTAACTGCCAGAGCCATTGCTACATGGTGTGTCCGTTGGCCCACTGTGAGCAGCCACAGCAAAGTGATACCATTGTCTTCATGGTACCAGCATCCTGACCTGGTAGAAGGGGAGGCTCCTCCCTGGCAGTTTTTAAATACAAGGACATTCCGGCATCTCATTATTCTGTGATGGTGTGAGGTAATATCTGTCCTAGTCTCTAGCTCGTTTTTTTTCAACTTGTATATCAGAGCATCAAGAACACTGCATACATTTAGCTGCTTTTAAAAATGTTGGCAGAAGAAACCAATTAGCTAAGTGGTCATTAATAGCTGCAAGTCATCATTGAAATTTTTCAGCAAATTTCTTTATATTTGTTCCGCAAGTTGTTTTATCTCATCACAACATTCTGGAATCCAACCAGAAAGGAGACTGAAGTTTCTGGAGATGAGGGAAAACTGCAACGTAGAAATCACGCTTTGCCATGACTCAGCTTAATAGTCAGGCCACTGACTGATTAACGGTGCTGGCAAATGGGGAAATTGTGTGTGTGTTCTCTAGAGCAGGGTTCTCAAGTGTAGTCCTGCTGCTGACTCACCAGGAAAGCTGGCGAAAAATGCAGACTCTGAAGCCGCAGCCCACAACTGTCCCTCTCTGAGGTGGCCCAAGGAATCTGCATTAGTAATAGGCCAGTCACCTATATGTACCCTAAATTTTGGGAACTTCTTCCCTAGAGGGGGTTTCCTCCTTGAGGTATGTGGAGTTGATCTTGGCTTGAAAACCTTTGCCCAAAGCCAAAAGTGACCCCTGACACTCCTTGGCAGAAAAACTCTCCTGCTTCTCTCTTTGTATCCCCTTGGACCTAGAGAAGAGTTGTGCTCCAGCTCAGCACTTCTGTGTGTGGTGAAGTCCCAGTTTATTATTAATTCTTGCTGCCTGACAGGTAGACAGCATCACCACCTCAGCTTTTTCATAATAGCCATGTAATTCCAGCACCAATGTATCCCACATTGATAAAGAAGCCAAGCCTTGGGATGCCACCATTTCGCCCTTCACTGTGTGATGGCATTCTGAAGTTTTTCTTGGCACTCGAAGAAGAAAAGGCTGTGTAGAATTTCTGATGGCTGTTTTGCAGAACATCAAGAAACACCCACTAGGCTCCAAAGCCCCAGGCAGTCCCTGTTTAGTTGTGGTCAGGGAAAGAAATGACTCGTCTCTGCATGAGCTGGGCGCTGTGCAGGATGCTTTCCATACACCGCCTCGATTAATAAGAAAGTGATCCTGAGCCCATGCAATGCAAGGGAAAGGACAATAACAGCAGGAACTGAATGAAAGGCAGGCTTGAATTCTGTTCTCAGCTGTGGTGTGACTCATCAGGGTAGGAAAGTTGGTTCCCCAGTGCCTCTATGTATCCTTCTGTAAAATGAGGTTATTGCTGTTCCCATTGCCCAATCATCAGGTCAGAGTTGGGAATACTTTGAACTTCCCAGATGAAAGGTGATATAAAACTACAAAGTGAAGAGCTGGTGTAGAGGAGGGTTCTACAAAACTAAAAATGAGATGGCCAAGTGACAGCAAAATCTAAGGAAGTCAGGATGCTCCACTCTGCTGCCAGGAGACTCTCCGGACCTTCATTTGCCTTGCTTGTCTTATGAATGATGATGTGACTACTCACTATCACGTAAGGAGGGGCAGCCTAGTGTGGTGGTTAAGAGAAAAGACTTTGGGGTCACTGACCTGTTGAATCAGAATATTGAGTTAGGAGATGGGGAAGCTGCAGTTTTAAGAAATTTCCAGCTGTGTGTGGTAGCTCAGGCCTGTAATCCTAGCACTTTGGGAGGCTGAGGTGGGAGGATTGCTTGAGGCCAGGAGCTCAAGACAAGCCTAGACAACATAGTGAGACCCTGTCTCTACAAAAAATCTTAAAATTATCTGGGTACAGTGATGCATGCCTGAAGGCCCAGCTACTTGGGGAGCTGAGGCGGGAGGAACGCTAGAGCCCAGGGGTGTGGGGCTGCAGTGAGCCTGAACCATTGCCCTCCAGCCTGGGCGACAAAGCAAGACTGTCTTGAAAACAAACAAAAAATTCCCAAAGTGATTTTGATGCACACCAAAGTTTGAAGAACAGTGTGGCTCCCCTGGACTCCTGATGGTTCCCAAGGAAGCTGTGTGTTTCCACACCCCTCCTATGCGCCCCATGCTCTCCCTACTCCCTGAGCCGCTTTCCACTCAGTCGTTCCTATGCATGCATCAGAAGCATCATTTTTCGGGCTTGCTTCCACTAAGTGAACTCCCACTCTTCCTTCAAAACCAGGTTACACATCACTTCTTGCCCAAAACTTTTCCTGAACCTTTTCAGAGGAATGAATCCTTCCTAGATACCAAAGAATACCATGCAACCATCAAAGAGAATGAGGGATGGAAAACTAACCATATTTTTAGAGGAGAAAAAAAAATCACAGAATATTTCTATTTTGATTCAGTTTTTCTTAAATGACTGTACAAATAGGTATATATAGTTTGAATATATATATAGAAAGGTCTGAGGAATACACATACCTGGTAACAGGAAACTTTTAAATTTTATACACCTCTGTGTTTTTCAAATCTACATACTATTTTTGTAATTTTTTGAATTTAATAACAATTAGAGTAATTACCAAGAGAGTAATTGCTTAAATAATTACAGGGAAGAATCAACTGCTGTTATAGCCCTTCTATATCATGTTATGGTTGCGTGTGTCTCCCTCCACTGTTCAGCTGTGAGCTCCTGAATGGCAAGGCCTTCAGGCTATTCTTCTGCCTGTCACCAGTGCCCAGCATTTCCCTGACACTCAGTGGGTGCGCACCACATACTTACTGAACTTAAGAGATCCACGGCCAGGCAGTCTCATGCCTGTAATCCCAGCACTTTGGGAGGCCGAGGCAGGCGGATCACGAGGTCTGGAGATCAAGACCATCCTGGCTAACATGGTGAAACCCCATCTCTACTAAAAATACAAAAAAATTAGCCAGGCGTGGTGGCGGGTGCCTGTAGTCCCAGCTGCTCTGGAGGCTGAGGCAGGAGAATGGTGTGAACCCAGAAGGCAGAGCTTGCAGTGAGCTGAGATCATGCCACTGCACTCCAGCCTGGGCGACAGAGCGAGATTCCGTCCCGCCCCCCCCCCCCAAAAAAAAAGATCCAAACAGATTGTAGGAAAGCTTAGTCAATCAGTCCCAGGGGAGGTCGGGTCTGCCACTGAGGTACAGCCTATGGTCAGTTGGTATGTCTGGTCCTAGTGGAAAGACAATAGCAGGAAGGAAGTGATAGTGGTGGCTGGACCAATACAGCCTACGGCCTCACCACAAAAGAAACAGTTTGGTGGTGGTGATAGGGAGAAGAGGACTTTGTTGGTGACAGTTGGCTACAAATGGTCTGTGGGTCACTGCCACTTGCTTTCTTAAATCCCTACTCCAGTTCTATCAGCTGCGTCTGCCTGCCCTGAAGTAGCCCCTACTCTTTCTAAACAATAGAATTCCACATTCACTTTATAGAGCCCACATAAATAAAAGAAATTGGCCTATTTTCACACAGTTTATTTCCTTTCTATTTCCATCCCTTCAGAATCCTGTAATCATGAGATTGCCTAAATGGTCTTTCTGGAAGGCCCTGGCAACTTCTAGGCACCCATCCCGTCTTGCATTTGTAGATCAGACTCTCAGATTCCAAATTGGGCCAGATGTAAATGGGTAACAACTGTCTGTGTTCTCTCTATTCCACTAAAAGCATCGGGCATTCCTCCTCTCCTCTTATTGAAATAACTTGCGTAAATCATGCTAGACTTTGCACCTTGACCTCCTTAGGCCACACGTGGAAATTGATTCCCTGCCCTTCACCACCACCACCACACACACATATACTTTGTGCCAAATTCCTAAGAGAGATTGGATGTGTATAATTTTTTAATCTCATGATTTTGGAAAATCAGAAACTGTTACTACTCCATAACTAAGGGAGAAGAATAAAAGAGGTATGTTCATATTTATTATATTTATATCTAAGTGCTGTAGCAATACTTTTTGACAAAAATGTAATTTTAAAGTCACATTTTAGGAGAAGCGTAGTACTTATTCTCACTGACTAATGTTATCGATAATTTTTTTTTTTTTTTTGAGATGGAGTTTCACTCTTGTTGCCCAGGCTGGAGTGCAGTGGTACAATCTCATCTCACGGCAACCTCCACCTCCCTGGTTCAAGCGATTCTCCTGCCTCAGCCTCCCAAGTAGCTGGGTTTACAGGCATGCACCACCACGCCTGGCTAATTTTGTAATTTTAGTAGAGATGGGGTTTCTCCATATTGATCAGGCTGGTCTTGAACGCCCGACCTCAGGTGATCCGCCTGCCTCAGCCTCCCAAAGTGCTGGGATTACAGGCGCGAACCACTGCACCCAGCCCAGATAATTTTTTTTTTAATCCTGACCTATACTAAGAGTTTGGAATGGATGTTTGAGGGGAGGAGAATACAGGTCACTCATTAAACATAAAGCACCTACTTCGGCCATGCTTTGGAATTTAAAAATGACAAATGTAAGATACTGCCTCATCCCTGCCCTTGAATTCATGTTATAGTTTTAACACAACCGGCTGTAATCATGAAATGTGGTATACGTTCCATAAAACTAGAATCAAATAGGATCAATTGCATCTTACTCATTGATATCCTTGTGAAGACTGTGTAGGCCAGAAGTGAGAAGATGATTTGAAACCCTTCTGTTTCCTACATGGAGTGTTGATTCTTATAATGTGTTGCTTCTCTCCTGAGAAATCCAGGGTTCTGTTTTATTTCCTATTGCACATGTTGTACTTCCATGCCCTTTTTATATTCTGCTACTTTCCCTAGTTTCAGTTTAGTCATAGGGATTGTATAGCTCCCACTTTTCCTTTCTCTGGAAATACCATGCATGTTTTAACTGGAAGACCCTGATGAGGTAAAATATTAGGATGTTATTAGCCAGGCGCGGTGGCTCACATCTGTAATCCCAGCACTTTGGAAGCCAAGGCGGGCAGATCACCTGAGGTCAGGAGTTTGAGACTAGCCTGGCCAACATGATGAAACCCCATCTCTACTAAAAATACAAAAACTTAGCTGGGAGTGGTGGTGTACACCTGTAATCCCAGCTACTCGAGAGGCTGAGGCAGGAGAGTTGCTTGAACCCAGGAGGCGGAGATTGCAGTGAGCCGAGATCGCGCCACCGTACTCCAGCCTGGGCGACAAGAGTGGAACTCATCTCAAAAAAATAAAAAAAATTAGGACATTATTAAAATAAAACCAGAAACTGGTTTGTTAAAGCTCCTTTCTTAACCATCTGTTCTATCATCAGTCACTTCAGGCTGTTTGGTGTCAAAATTACAGGGTCCCCCACCATATTACACCAGTTTCTCTACTTAGAGCTAAGTCCTTCTCCAGGTCACAGAAAGAAGTTGTCCCAGGGATAGAAAAACTTCCTCTTGAGGGGAAGTTCTGGGGAGGTCGGGAGGATGTGTAGCTCCTGCCTGACATCCCTAACACTTCAGGTGGTGACTAAACTCTTGGTGTGGATGTGACTCCCTCCCCATGAGATTGCCAGGTTGAAGACCAGCTGAGGAGTCATCTGCCCCCTTCTCAGCCTTACCAACTTGATTTTTGCTGGATTTAGGAAATAGGACAGTTCTAGTTCTTTATCCTGCTACTGTAGGCCCTGCTTGGCCATGACCATTGATTGGGTCCAAAAGCTCATGCCTGGCAGGAAAGCAAGAACTCATGGTGGATGTCTTGAGAACCATGCTTCCTTGAGTAGAAGATGGGGCTGTCCCCCCAGACAGAGACTAATTGAGAAGACTGACATTAAGGAATGCTTCCAGAATACCCCAGAATTTGGCTCGAGCCCTAATCTTTGTGTGTGGGAGCTGTCCAACATTTCAGCATACTTTTGCATTTGCCTACTTTGAAAGAAACATGATAATAATCTGACTGTCTTGACTGTTTTACTGTGTGCCATGTTCTGAGGAAACTGACACAATTCAGGATCTAGCCTGTCAGGTCTTTTGATCTGATAACTTAATTATCAGCTTTTCTTGAAGTCACCAAGCCCTGAGAAAACTGACTTACATTTATTTGCTTAGGCACATTTGTACCCGAAAGTCAATTAAATAAATATACTTCTTCCCTGTATCGTGGTGCCTTGAAAATCAGAAAGGTAATCAGAGCTTGGTTTATAAGCATGAAATCAGAGCAAATACAGTTGGGAGTTAAGAAATGATGTGTTATCCACACCATGGTTCAAGCTTGATTAATTCTCTCTCTACCAGAGGAGACATCATTCATCCTAGTGACCAGAATACCAATTCCAGCTAAGCAGAGTGCTACTCCATTGGACAGTGTTACAGTTGCACTAACATAGTTTTCCTTTCTAACCATCTTTTTCTCTAGATTCCATAATAGGCCATCCCCTTTTTGTAATTACCATTACAATCAGCTTCTACATCATGACATCGTTACAGTTTGCCAAGTTTGTAGCTTATTTTACACTGATAAATTTTAAGTAAGTCCTTCTCTGTGACATCTAGGAAGACATTGTAGTTTTATTTACAATATCTCCAAATCACTGTATTTCTCCGATAGGTAATCCTGTCTATAACATGTAGATACTTATTAACTCATTAGCAGGGATTGGCAGACATTTTCCTTTCTTCTTCTTCTTCTTCTTCTTTTTTTTTTTTTTTTTTTTTTTTTTAAGAGATGAGTGAGGTCTTACTCTGTCTATCACCCAGGCTGGAGTGCAGTGGCAGGATCATGGCTCACTGCAACCTTGAACTCTTGGGCTCAAGTGATCTTCCCACCTCAGCCTCCCGAGTACCTAGGACTACAGGCACAAGCCACCATGCCCAGCTAATTTTGTTGTTGTTGTTGTTCAAGACAGAATCTCACTATGTTGCGCAAGCTGGCGGACATTTTTTGTAAGGGCCAGATAGTAAATATTGTATGCTTTGCTGGCCATATTGTCTCAAGTCAAAACTACTCTACTCTGCTGTTGTAAAATGAAAGCAGCTATAGACACTAGGTAAATGAATGGGTGTGGTTGTGTTCCAATAAAACGTCTTGACCAAAAGGGAGGCTCTAGCTCATAATTTGCCAGCCCCTACTTATTAGTCATAATTGCAGAGGGGACTCTATTCTTTCCTCGTTTTGCTGCAGTCCTATTTTGTCTTAGATATTAATAGGATGTTTAAATCTTCAAAAGTAGTTTCCACTCTCCCCTAAAAGAACTCAGAATCCTCAGAGAAATGCCTTGCTTCAAGACTGAGGCAGGGAAACTGCAAGTTGATCCTGGAACAAATTATTCTTCTAGAAAGTAAGAAACTTACCAAAGAATGATGGGATGTGTCAACAAGACTCAAGAGCCAGCTGTAAGGGGCTCCCACTGTGGCCGCCGATACTGGGAAACTGTGAACATCAAAATAAATGATAATAATGTATTATAACCCTTTGAATAAAATAATCATCTATGAGTTTATACTGGCCTAAATAAATAAAAGAAAAAATAAATGGAGGAGGAAGGGATAGCTCTTCCTTTATGATGGAGTCAAAAGTTAAGAACAGTTCTCAAGTAGGTTGGAGGGCAAATCAGAATGGGGACTTTTTCAAATACCTGAGGGTCTTTCTAAGAGGGGTGTGTGTGTGTGTGTGTGTGTGTGTGTGTGTGTGTGTGTGTTGGAAAAGCTCCCCGCAAGATACTAATGGGCCTTTTCTGTTTGGGGACCACTGATATTCGGGCCACAGAAGACAGTGGAAAGATAGCAGAGGGAAGTATGTCTTCAGCTTGCTTGGCCCATTCATGCCTGCCTATTGCCTCTATTCCTTGTTATCCTCACCAATATATTTGGCCATCTTGGAACCTGGTGAGTCCAAAAGGAGGAGCTCCTGCCTCTGGGGTTTGTTCTTGGGTACCCATAGAAACAGATGAGACATTAGAAGATAGGAATTTTATTGTATTTTATTTTATTTTATTTATTTTATTTTATTTTTGAAACAAGGTCTTACTCTGGAGTACAGTGGTGAGATCGTAGCTCACTGCAGCCTGGATCTCCCGGGCTCCAGCTTGATCCTCCCCACTCAGCCTCCCGAATAACTGGGAATACAGGTGTGCACCACCTTGCCCCACTAATCTTTTTTATTTTTAGTAGAGATGAAGGCCTCACTATGTTGCCCACACTGGTCTTGAATTCCTGGGCTCAAGCGATCTTCCTGCCTCATCTCCCAAAGTACTGGGATTACAGGTGTGAGCCATCACACCCAGCCAACAGGAGTTTTCTTAACTAGCAGAGACTAACCCTACAAGGTTTCCTTCTTAAACCCTTCACCAGGGCCGGGTGTGGTGGCTCACGCCTGTAATCCCAGCACTTTGGGAGGCCGAGGCGGGCAGATCATGAGGTCAGGAGATCGAGACCACAGTGAAACCCCGTCTCTACTAAAAATACAAAAAATTAGCTGGGCACGGTGATGGGCACCTGTAGTCCCAGCTACTCGGGAGGCTGAGGCAGGAGAATGGCGTGAACCTGGGAGGCAGAGCTTGTAGTGGGCCGAGATCACACCTCTGCATTCCAACCTGGGCGACAGAGCGAGACTCCGTCTCAAAATAAATAAATAAAAATAAACCCTTCACCTGAGGAACAGAAAAATACCTGGAGGGAAAGTATCTAGTGAAGAAATGGTTCTCACTTTCCGGGGATCTTCAGGAGAGAAAAGACAAGCCCATTAGCAGAGAAATTAAAGTCAAGTTGTGAAGTAAGCATTTAAAATATTTTTATTCTATTTTGAACTAGTGTAGATATCTGGAAACCAAAGTTGTAAAATACATGATATGTGATCCCAGACTTTAAGGCACCTATCTGTTTGGGAAGATATTTGAAAAAAAATTAAATGGCAATAGTATAAAGTGGCAGTCCCCAACCTTTTTGGCACCAAGGTTTTGTGGAAGACAGTTTTTTCATGGATGGGGTAGAGGGTGGGGGTTGGTTTCAGAATGAAATTTCCACCTCAGATCATCAGGCATTACTTAGATCAAGCTTGTCCAATCTGCAGCCCATGGGTCGCATGCAGCCCAGGACAGCTTTGAATGTGGCCCAACACAAATTTGTAAACTTTCTTAAAACATGGAGTTTTTTTGTGATTTTTTTTTTTTTTTTTTTTTTTTAGCTCATGAGCTGTCCTTTGTGTTAGCGTATGTTATGTGTGGCCTAAGACAATTCTTCTTCTTCCCTTGTGACCCAGGGAAGCCCAAAGATTGGACAGCCCTGAGTTAGATCCTCATATGGAACACGCAGCCTAGATCCCTCAAATGCACAGTTCACAATAGGGCTTGCGCTTCTGTGAGGATCTGGTGCTGCCACTGATCTGACAGGAGGTGGAGCTCAGGCGGGAATGCTCCCTGTTGCTGTGCAGCCTGGTTCCTAACAGGCCATGGACCCGTACTAGTCCGCAGCCTGGGGGTTGGGAATCCCTGGTAGAAAGGATAGTTTGGTAACTTAAATGTTGTGTAGCAGGGTACATATATGCTTAATCCACAAGTGAATTATGTAAACTCAATATTTACTAAATGTAGAGGAGTAAGGAATTGCTGAAGGCTAGAGAGGTCAACGAAGACAGAATAATAGAATTGTTGCATCTATTAGAAGGGACCTCAAGAAGTCACCTAAACATAAAATCTCAGCTAGTCCAGCCTTCAGTCTGGTTCTTGACCCCGATAGGGCATGCCCACAGGGTGTCATCAGCTTGAAGACCTGCCATGGTGGGACCTCACCCTTTCCTGGGGTAGACATGCTGCCTTTAACCAGCACTACTGAGAATGTTTGTCTTCAGTGGGTCAACATCTGTTTTTCTGTATCTTCAACACTTTGGTCACAGTTTTACAAACGCTGTGGTCACAGAAAATAAGTGTAATCCCTACTCTTCCTCTGGGCCTTTAAGTCATTAAAGGCATTTCTCATGTCACGCTGAGTTTTTCTTCTGCCTCTAAGCTAACCCCTTAGTTTCTCCACCAGGTCCTCAGCTGACCTAGATTGGAGCATATCCACTCCACTCACTGTCATGGTCTTTCTCCTTTAAACAGGCTTCCTTGTGAATGTTATTCTAAAAGTTTGCTGCATAGAACTGAAGTCAGTATTACAGGTGTCATCTGACAAGCCCAGAGGGGAGCAATATTATCACTCTCCTCATTCTAGAAGAAGGACTTTATAACCAGATATCTAGTTTCAAATCAGTTCTGTTCTCACTGGCTGTGTTACCTTGGGCATGTTACCTAAGCTCTCTGAGCCTCAGTTCAGTTCTGCTCATATCTGAGAACATTCCATGTGCTGGACACCATGCCAGACAATAGGGCTGAAAAAAATCCCAGCCCTCGGGAAGCTCCTAGTGATGTGGAAGAAATAGACACGTACTTCTGTGTTAGAAGTATGTCCACACATTATTACAGAAGTACCCAGAAGGCTAGGCTAACCCAGCCCAGAGGAACAGGCTGGGAGTCAGGGAAAACTTTCCAGGGGAATTGACACTGGAGAGAGTACATGCCAGTGTAAAATCCTTATGTCTTTTGCACACAGTTTTGCAAACCTTATGTCTTCTGCCAAATATCTTCCATTTGTTTTGTAAGATACAAATGCAGAACCTAATATGTGTTTATTTGGAGTGGTTTAGCTTCTTCCCATAGCCTGTCACAGCACTTTGGAACCCTGATTCTGTCAGCTAGTGCTCACAGAAATGGTGGGACATGAGCTTGGCCTTGAAAGGAGGAGAGCATTCCAGTACAAGCCAAGGCAGGGAGGGATTCAGTATTAGGGAGACTGGCAGGAGGAAGAACGACAGCCTGACTGAAGTGAGGGGCTTGGGGTTGGAGACATCAGAGAAAGGGTTTGGGGAAGAAGGAAGTGGAATTGATCCTACGGATGTTTGGTCTTGATCCTACAGAATAGAGATACAGAGAGCCATTGGTGCTTAGGGGAAGGGGGTAATTAAAGCAGTGTTTTTGGAAAGTTTGTCTTGCAATGAGGAGCAGGGAAAGTTGAAAGAAAAGGTACCAGAGGCAGGAATACTATCCAGTCACAAAATGGCAACAACCTGGACAAGGATGATGTCAGTGAGAATGGAAGGGACAAGATGAATGAGAAAAATCAATGACTTGATGACAAGTTGGCCAAAGCAAGAGAGTCAGGATTAGGGTCCAACTACATGCACTTTTTTTTTCTTTCTTTCTTTCTTTCTTTCTTTTTTCTTTTTTTTTTTTTTTTTTTTTTTGAGACAGTTTCGCTCTTGTCACCCAGGCTGGAGTGCAGTGCAGTGGTGCAATCTCGGCTCACTGCAACCTCCTCCTCCCGGGTTCAAGCGATTCTCCTGCCTCAGCCTCCCAAGTAGCTGGGATTACAGGCATGCACCACCACACCCGGCTAATTTTGTATTTTTAGTAGAGATGGGGTTTCTCTATGTTGGTCAGGCTGGTCTCGAACTCCTGACCTCAGATGATCCACCTGCCTTGGCCTCCCAAAGTGCTGGGATTACAGGCGTGAGCTACTGCGCCCAGCCCAACTACATGCACTTTTAATGTGACTGACATCTCATGGATTTTTTTTTTTGGCAGATTTTTTAACCATTTTAGTGGATAATACAAATTTGAAATACAAATTAGCTCTAATGTTTTACCATAAAACATTTCATTGTTTCCACATTATCATTACTAAGGTTTCCATTTCAGTTCTGAATATCGTTCTCAATAATTTACAACTGCAGTAAGGAAGAAAAAATATTGTTTTCAAACTACTTATCTTTCTGCCAATTCTCAGTTGTTGGTTCTTAAAAAATGACTTCACAAAAATTTTTAAGATGCTAATAACAAATTTCCACTTAAATATATGGATGGCTGATACAAATAAATGTATGGGTTTGTGTTACTATTATGCTTTCCCTAGATAACAAAACAATAAAAGAAATTTTAGTAATATCAAGTAAGTACTGACCAGGTGAGTACTGTGAGACAGTGTCATGAAAAGGTTTTAGGGGTCGAAAGACATGGTTTCTGCTCAGAGGACTCACCGCGGAGCAAAGGAGAGAGACCCGTGGACAGATAAGTACAAGGCAGGCTCCTGTGAGAAATGACAGAGGTATGAGGCTGTGGAGGCCCAGAATGTTCTCCATTATGACCCGATGAGGAGGGAGGAGGGAAGTGGAAAGAGGAACAAGGGTAGAAGAGAAAGGAGAAAAGTGAAAGACTTAAAAACAAGGAGGGAAAAGAATGAAGAAGAGTTACAAGGAAAATAGCTTGCCATTTTTTACACCTAATGATATATGAAGTACTTTCAGATTGGTTATTTCATTTGATTCTGCCAAGAAGGCAAGAGATGAGAGACAGGAGGAGGAGGGAAGCAAGGCCCATGACCAGGAGGAGAAGGAGCTGCACCACGAAGAGCTCAGAGCCCCTCTGACCTCCTGGGCCGGTGCAGCTGCCGGTGTCCACTGGTGGAGGTGGACCTCAGTGGCCCTAGTTAGAAGCCAGTGGGACCTTTTAAAACCAGAGCTCCAGCTGGGAAGTCTGAACCTCCTGGACAGAAAGCAACAGAAGCCAAGTAGTTATCTTGGCAACTATTGTCAAGGACTCGTTGCTGCCTGACCACAAGATTTATCCAATTATTTATCTACCTTGTTTTATTTTTTTAACATTTTGTTTTTTCTCATCACAGAAGTAAGACATATTCGCTGTGGAAAATTTTGAAAATTCAGATAAACCCAAATATGAAAATAAAAATCCCATATAACCGTACCATCAGACAGAACCACAATTATAATTTTAGAATATACTTCACATTTTTCTTCAATGACTGTTGGTATATTTTTGTGCTGTAATACAGTCATACATTGCTTAATGATGGGATACATTCTGAGAAATGTGTCTTGTGATTTTGTCATCGTGCAAACATCATAGAGTGTACTCACCCAAACCTAGATGGTATTGCCTACTACATACCTAGACTGTAGGCATAGCCTATTGCTTCTAGGCTACAAACTTGTACAGCATGTGACTGCACTGGATACTGTAGACAATTGGAACATAATAGTTAGTATTTGGGTATCTAAACATATGGTCTGGGCATGGTGGCTCATGCCTGTAATCCCAGCACTTTAGGAGGTTGAGGCGGCAGGATCACTTGAGTCCAGGAGTTAGAGACAGCAGTGAGCCATGGTTGCACCACTGAACTCCAGTGTGGGTGAGACAGAGTGAGTTCCTATCATTCATAGATAGATAGATAGATAGATAACTGATAGATAGGCATATAATTGATAGATAGGTGCATAGATCTAAACATAGAAAGGGTATGGTGAGCTATGATTGCACCACTGCACTCCAGCCTAGGAAACAAATCAAGACCCCTTCATTCATTCATTCACTCATAAATAAATAAATGCATATATACACACATACATACATACATATATACATACATACCTAAAACTAAACAGCAAGGGTACAGTAAAAATGCAGTATAATCTTATGGAACCACTGTCGTACATGCAGTCTGTTGTTGACGTAAACATTGTGATGCGGTGCGTGACTGTGTTTTCCCCCGGCTTGATGGACTGTAAACATCTTTCCATGTCTTTATCAGTTGGGATTGTGTTTTGAAACAAGTACCAGCAAACCCTGTCAACAGTGGCTTGAACAAATGGGGTATTTTGCTCGTGAGGCAGGAGTCTGAAAGTAGGAGGTCTAGGCTGGTGGAACAGCTCGAGGACATTGCCAAGGACACTCCTGCTGTCTTAGGTGGCTGTGTTGCTTTACGGTCTCAAGGTGGCTCATAACTCTCAGGGAGGCTGAGAAAGCAGGCATTTTGTTTTACTGGCCTCTCTATTGGAGATGGGCATGGAAGAAGAGTGTTGGGATGGGAGCTGAGTCACCCAGCCAGCAGTACCAGCATCATTACATATTCTAGAACATCCCGCTTTTCAGAGTGGCATTGTTTGGATGTGTCACAATTTATTTAACAATTCATTGTTGGACATTTCGGTGGTTTCCAGTTTTTCATTATTATAAACATGCTAATATCTAAAGTTTTACACATATCTATAATTAGTGATTCAGTATAAAATTCCTAGAAGTGGAATTAAGGTCAAAGAGTATATAAAATCTAAAGGCTTTTAATCTTTTTTTTTTTTTTAACCAAACTGCCCTCCAAAATGGCTGTACTAAATTATATTCTCACCAATCATGTTTAAAAGAGCCCGTTTCCCTGTACCCTCAAAACCAGGTTTTTTGTTCTGTCATTAAGCTGTTATACCATGCCCAGTAGTGTGGGTTTAACTTTGTATTAGCCCTGACCAGACTCTGAACTGCCCATCTTGGAACCCAGAGCAGTTGCACCCTTCTGTGTTGCACCTGGGGGTGCGGGTCTGCAGGCTGTCCTGTATGCCCAGGCAGGCTGGTGGGGCCCTTGTGCTGATGGGCACTGCAGAGGACCCATGATGTTTCTTGTGAGCATGCACCTCGCTCATCTGTTCTTGTTTTGAAAGTCCTTTCTGCCACTGTGAAGTCATCATTTGTCCCATCTGAGTCCTAATTCAAGGCCATCCTGGCTTGTCTTAGATTGAGATGCACCTGGGAACTGGCCTCTTTTGATACAGTGCACCCCACATCCTCACACATTGCTCTTACTGGCCTACCTCAGGTATAATGGCCTTGCAGGTCTGTGTCATCGTCTGTAACAGAGAAGGCTGAGAAGACGGTGTCAGTAGATTCTGGGGACATTTTAATCTATTAAGCTGCTTTTGAGACGTACTACAGTTTCCTGGGGAGGTGGCCAAAAGAGTGAGTGATCCCTATGCATCAACACTCTTTGAAGTAATTACTAACTGGTGAGCAGTTAGCCACTACGTACGGCCCTTCTCATCCAGTGAGGAGCCAGCCATGGGTGAGACAGAAGGACTCCCTGAACTGCAATCCTCTGGCCAGATTCTCTGTATGCACACAGTGGTGTTTCAATATTCATGAGTGTAGGCAGATAGTCACGAGTAAACAAATGAGCAATGAATCCAGGCAAGACAGGCTGAATGCAGAACACAGGCCAAAGCCCCAGACCACATCACTACCCCTCTAAAATCAGAAAAAAAAATCAGAATTCTGATTCCAGGAGGGAAATGATAAGGATTCTATTTCAATGCTCCCTTCAGGACCTTACCCTGATTTCTTGAGAGGTGACACCCTCAAGAGAGAAGCACCATCTTAGGGAATCAGCTGTCTATGAGCTTTCATCATAGGCATGGCTTTGTGCTTCTCTGTCAGTTACCATCACCACTTGGAAAGGGAAACTACAATTTATGAAGCACCTGTTGTCGATCCAGCTAATGCCAGGAAGGTGATACCTGACCAGTCACTACTGTCAAACTTCCAGCTCACGGCTTCTACCCAGATCCCTCACTTTCCCCATGAGAGAGTGCTGCTCAATATGGCATCCACAAAATCAGTCCCTCACACAACTTACTTATTTAACAATATCACAGCCCCCATCCCCTTCTCCTTACCTAATTTCATTGTTACCGGCCCCATGTCAAAGATTATTTAAAACTCCCTGGCTGTCAAAATTCCATTAACAACTTCTGACCTATAACCGTCACTCACTGAATTGACACGTGTGAGGTTCTGTGCGGATGCTCCACTTCAGTTAGCTTGAACCTTCACAACAGTCCGGCAGCATAGGTATTTTAGAATTATTAGTAATGTTGAGCATGTTTCATATGTTTTTTGGCCATTTACATTTCCCCTTCCACGAGTCGTCTGTTGAGAGGCTCTGTGCCCACGAGCCATACACATAGTGATGTCCAAAAAGCGCTTCTATTTTACAGTAAGAAACTCAGGCAAAGAGAGGCCGCCTTTGCCCAGAGGATCTCTCGTGCCTGGGAGGTTGTGAGAGGCAGAGCTGGAGTTGGGTGCTGTGGAGTCCTTTTCGCCACCTTTTTCATGCACCATGCTGCCCGTCCACATAGCTCAATGTGCCCGTTTATTTCTTAGGAAATACACCACAGCGCTACTATTTAGGTAGTGCAATTAAAGTTTACTTTCTCAATTCTCTGTTTCCCCTACCTTTAGCAGAAAACTTGGGAAAGCCTAAGTCATTTTCCACTTCTTAGCCCCTTCCTCCTCCCCCCTCATTTTCTAGGCAAAAGTATGATAAGAGAGTAGCTTGGATAATGTCTAGCTTTGTTTTGGTTCTTTGGTAATGTGAATTTTTCCCATTGTTACCAAACTCCCACTTTTTCCACATCAAAATACATTTCATGATAGCTGGAGTATGGCAACAGTACTCCTGAGTATAGGCAGGCGCCACCATGCCCGGCTAATTTCTATTTTTGTAAAGATAGGGTCTCACTATGTTGCCTAGGCTAAAACCTTCTGATAAGGATATTTTCTAGTATCTCATGTTTAGAGCAAATTACTAGAATATCAAGGATCTAGTAAAAAAAAAAAAAAAAAAAGTAAATGCCATGGATATGTCTGGGATCAGTACAGATTTATCCCAGGATACTAGATCTTTAGTAGAAGGTATGAATGGTGAGAATTCCTCAGCAGGATTTCCGGATGTTTGTTAGACATGAGCACCCAGATGACTTGTGGGTTCTCAAACTCGACAGCCCAAAACAGTTCACAGAAGAGTAAATATATATGGGTAATAAACATAGAAATATGTTCTCCCTCACTAGTAATCAAAGAAACATTATTTTAAAGAATAAAAAAATACTTTTCATTCATTCAACACACTTTTTAAAATAATAACAATGTTGGTGTTGAAATGAGCACTCATAAACTTCTGGGGAAAAAATGAAAGGTACAGCCTTTATGGAAGCCGTTAGTCCTTAAAAAATATATCATGCCCTTTGAGCCAGTAATTCCCTGCCCAAGGAAGTAGTCACAGATTTAGACAAAAATTGAATGTTCAAATGTATTAATTCCAGGACTATCAAAAATCAAAATGCCCAGCAACTAGAGCTAATGTAATAATAGCATGGAATATTATGCCCCATGGAACATGATGCTTCCTAATATCCTTAATTATTCTTTGAAGTGTCCACAGCATAATCTTAAGTGAGCTCGTGGTCTTCACTGCACTCTCAAACCTGCTCTTCCTGCAGTTTTCTCCATCCTTCCAGTGGCTTGGGCAAGAAAATTTGGGATCATCTTTGACCTCTCTCTCTCACATCTCATAGTGCTCTGCAGCAAATCCTCAGTCTCACATTTTGTAGGATTCTCCCTACTTTCCAGGCCTCCTGCAAAGCATGAACTGCAAAGGCTTGAGGAGGAAAGAAAGCAACACTGAACTCCCTTGAGTGGTTAGGGTTTGGTTCCTAAATTAAGGCACGGTTTTCCTTTTCCTTGAATTAAGTTAACTAACTCTTCCTCCTAGGGCAGAATCAATGGGCCAAATGGCCTCATTGAGAACATGACATCTAAAGGGAGAGTGGCAGGAGTCAAAGTATTATTATAATGAATAGAAATAGGTGAGGGAGAAAGTAATGGGATTTCATTGGTGGCGACTCTACTTGCTGAGAAATGTTGTATATTTTCAGTGAGCAACAAATATTATACAGCATGGAGGACCATCAAATTTAAAAGAGACCTTAAAACCAAGTGTGTGTCGGCCGGGTGCAGTGGCTCACGCTTGTAATCCCAGCACTTTGGGAGGCCGAGGCGGGCAGATCACGAGGTCAGGAGATCGAGATCATCCTGGCTAACACGGTGAAACCCCGTCTCTACTAAAAATACAAAAAATTAGCCGGGTGTGGTGGCGGGCGCCTGTAGTCCCAGCTACTTGGGAGGCTGAGGCAGGAGAATGGTGTGAACCTGGGAGGTGGAGCTGGCACTGAGCCAAGATTGCACCACTGCACTCCAGCCTGGGCAACAGAGTGAGACCCCATTTCAAAAAAAAAAAAAACAACCAAGTGTGTGGAAGCCATTAGCTTAGCTGCTGTGGCTATTAGACAAGTAGGCTTTGCCATTGGGTGAAGAGAGACTTAGTAGACTACTGATGTCTGATAATTCCCATTATTGGGGAAGAAATGTAATTTCTTCTCAACCTTCATAAGTTCATAGTTGGGACAGACCCCTGTAACAAAAGACAGATCAGCAAAAGAAAAACAAGCAAAGTTTTTTTATTTTGTTTTTCTCTTCAGAGACAGGGTCTCACTCTGTCACTAAGGCTGGGGTGCCATGGCATGATCACAGCTCATTGAAGCCTTGAACTCCTGGGCTCAAGCAATTCTTCCTCCTCAGCCTCCCAAGTAGCTGGGACTACAGGCATGTGCCACCACGTCCCATTATTTTTTTTTTTTAATTTTTTGTAGAGACGGGGTCATGCTATGTTGCCCAGGCTGGTCTTGAACTCCTGACCTCAAGCAGTCCTCCCGCCCCAGACTCCCAAACCACTGAGATTATAGGCGTGAGCCACCATGCCTGGCCAAGCAAGTTTATTAATGTGTGGAGGGCACAGAATGCAGGAGAAACCCCAATGAAAGGCAACTGCAAGGCAGTGGCATCAAACTCTGGCTTATATGCCATCTTCAAAAAAGAGCAATACATTTGTAGAGAAATGACAGGACAGAAGAAAGCAATTTTAGGCTTCCAAAAGGGGGAAACTATGGGAAGTTAGATACATGGGAAGAAACCGATGGTGTAAGATTTGTTTACAGATTCCTCTGGTGCTGTGTCTGGGCTGGTAAGAACTATCTCCAGTAAAGAAGAATTTATATCCTGTCTTTAGGCAGAAAAGCAGGAGAATAGAGCTCATCCTCTATTTGCTGCTCTTTAATTACTTTTAGCTCAAAAGTAAGTCAAATAGGCATATTTTGGGGTGACATATTCTGGTTTTCCTTGACCTTGAAGTTGAGTCATAACACCAAAGGTTTGTCTATATCTTGCATGTACAAATAGGTAGAAAGGTTTATGATAATTAGGTGAGCCCAGAGTGGCAGGTTGTTGAAGGGCTAATTTAATTCACAAAAGGCCTCTTCATGTTTAGAATCCCAAGGAAGAAGTTTGGACTTGGTTAAGTTATCCTGTGATGATTTTAGAAAAGTTGTAAACCTGCTATCCTCATTAGCCAGGATTCTTCTTAATTGTCTCTTAGGAGTAATTGGGAAAGTTTTGAATGGCCGGTGGTCTGTCAGAAGTAAAGGATTTACTGCACTGGGATAAATTATGTTCTGCATAACGAACTTTATTTTGACAATATTGTAATTTCCCTTTGAAAACCTTATGCCCTTTCTGAGAAAACAGTAGATAGCTGAAACAGTCTTGGAGCTTATCTTTAGAACACAACAAAAGGTCATCCACATGTCAAACAAGAGTAGAATAACAGAGATATTTAAGGTCCTTGAGGTTGTCGTTAAGGACTTGTGAAAAGTACAGAGGGGGCCCCTGTTAATCTTTGGGGCATCACAGTCCAAGTATACTGTTCATGTTCCCAGGAGAAGACAAACAAATATTGCCTATTTTGATCTAAAGGAATACTAAAAAAAGTAAAATACATATCTACAACTGTAAAATATGCAGCTTCAGGAAGCGCTGGAGATAAAGGAGTATTTGATTCTGCTCAGAGAATGACTATTCTATTTATGACCTCAAGGTCCTGAGCAAATCTCTATCCCCACCTATTGGGTTTTTTGACTGGGAGGGTAGGGATGTTACGAGGACTTGTTTAAAATATGATGAGTCCTTTCTCTATCATGCTTTTGACTATCTCAGTCCTTCTTTAGCTCTGGTTTAGAGGGTTTGTACAAGTTTGGGTAGAAATTTAGATGGATCTTTCTGAATCTTTATGGATTCAGCCCCAGTAATCCTACAGACAGTAGGATGTTTGAAACTTTGTCCTCTTTCTGTTCTCAAGTGCCTCTCAAACAATTTTGTTCATCAAAGCTTCCTTGACTGGTGACTATAATTCTAAATTATCCTTGGTGAAATTATGGCATCTAGAAAAGTAAGGCCACAAATTTGAGTGATAGCGTAAATGCATTTAAGAAGCGAGAGTCTTCTGGGCTGGGCACAGTGGCGTGTGCCTGTAATCCCAGCTACTTGGAAGGCTGAGGAGGAGGATTGCTTGAGCCTAGGAGTTCAAGACCAGACTGGGCAACATAGTGAGACTTCATCTCAAAAATAAATAATTAAAAATTAAAGTTATGAAATTTATTTTAAAAAGAAGAAAAAATCTGAATTTGGATTTTTTGGAGGGAAAAAGAAGCAGAAATCTTATGAAGCAGGAGTACAGGTTTAAGTTTAAACTGAGACAAAACCATAATTCTAGGAACAGTCAGTCCAGAGTAACTCAGGTTTAACTCCTCCTGCCCTAAGCAAATGCCTGGGCCTTCCAACTACAAACTCCAAGCAGATTAACAGTTCCTAGAGGACAGAAAGGTTTGGAGAGGAGAACTCTCCCAGAGCCAGACCTCCATGGACAAAGCAAGAGAAGACTGAGGACAGTTCTCACAGGGTGTATTTGTAATCACCCAAAACTGGAAACAACCCTGACGTCCTCAGTGGGTGAATGAGTAGACTGTGGTACATCCATACGTGTGCCATTGTTTGGAATACTACTCAGCAATAAAGAGGAACCATTAATCCGTGCAACAACTTGGATGGAAGTTAAAGGTGCTATGCTGAGAAGAAAAAAAGCCAGTCTCAAAAGGTTACTGGATGATTTCATGGATATAACATTGATAAAATGACAAAATTATAGAGTGATGGGGAACAGGTCTGTGGTGGTCAGGGGACAGGGTTGGGGGGGAGGGCACAGCTGTAAAGGGGTAGCATGAGGGACTTTCTTTGAGATTATAGAACAGGTCTGTATTCTGGTAGGGTGGTGATTCCATGAATCTATCCATGTGATAAAATTTCATGGAGTAGATGCCAAAAAAAAGAGTGTGCGTAAAAACTGATGAAATCCAAATAAGGTCTGTAGTTTACTTACAAATGTGCCAAAGTGGATTTCCTGGTTTTAATAATTGTTATGTAAGGTGTTACTGGGGGAAGCTGGATGAGTAGACATGAAATACATGAGAATTATTTGTTCTGTTTTGCAACTGTGAGTCTAAAATCACTTCAAAGTACAAAAGTTTACAGAAAATTGGAGGGACTCTCTTGGGAATCTCTTCAGTTTTTACTAGAAAAGATAATATAAAATCCTCTGCAGAATTACAAATTGAATGCAGTTTCTAAGCACTGTAATTTCATTTGTTGTAATTTTGATTTGGAAATTATTTTAACTATCGTATTAGCAATATTTTGTATTGTTGACTAAAATACTATGTACCTGAAAAGAAAATCCTCTGGAGATTTTCCCTTCCAGATAAAATAACTCCTTAACAATGGCATACAGAGCTACTGGTGATGTGGCTTTCGTCTGCCTTTTTAACCACATCTCCTTCTGCCCCAACATGACTCTGGGATGAGCTACTTGCAGTCCTTTCCCTCCTCCCCATGCATTCCCCTTTCCTCTTAACTCTTACCTGCCTGGGCCGGGCGCAGTGGCTCACGCTTGTAATCCCAGCACTTTGGGAGGCCGAGGCGGGCGGATCACGAGGTCAGGAGATCGAGACCACGGTGAAACCCCGTCTCTACTAAAAAAAAAAATACAAAAAATTAGCTGGGCGTGGTGGCGGGCGCCTGTAGTCCCAGCTACTCGGAGAGGCTGAGGCAGGAGAATGGCGTGAACCCGGGAGGCGGAGCTTGCAGTGAGCCGACATTGCGCCACTGCACTCCAGCCTGGGCGGCAGAGCGAGACTCCGTTTCAAAAAAAAAAAAAAAACTCTTACCTGCCTGATGAGTTTCTCCTCCAAGAACCAGTTCAAACCATGTTTCCTTTACAAAGCTTTCCCTGATGCAGGAAGCAGAGTTGCTCCAGCAGCTCCTGTATCTGGAGTTGGAGCGTGATGTGTTGCCCTTTGGTTATTTCATTCAGTTGTCTAGCTCTCACCTAAGTTCATTAATTTCTCGAGGGCCCAGAGTGGGTTCATTTCTTCCTATAGGTCCTGTGCTGGCACAGGGGCTGGCACACAGCATTGGGTGCTGAAGCACACACTCCACAAATGGTGATGAGTGAGTGATTGAATCTGAAGCTCTGCAATGTCCTTAGAAAGCAATTTTGTCTATTCTTCCTGCCTTAATACAGTAATTTCCCACAAAACCAAGCATTAAAAAGGGCTCTGATTAACCACAGTTAAACAAAGTTAATCAATACATACAATATTATTTTCCAAACGTTCAACTTAGTTAAGACTTTATTATATAAACACATTTCCCATCTCGCTTTTCATTTGTGATACAGTGTTGTGAGTAGCTGGAGAAAGATCATGAGTCACACTCATGGGTCTTCTTGGACAGATAAAATCTAGAACTTGAGGGTAGGATATGGAGTCTGAAGGGGGATGGGTGAGATGTTGAGATAAGGAGCATAAGCCTACTTTTAATCTATATTTCTTTTTTCTTTTTCTTTTTTTTTTTTTTTTTTTGAGGTGGAGTTTCGCTCTTTGTTGCCCAGGCTGGGGTGCAGTGGTGTGATATTGGCTCACTGCAACCTCCGCCTCCCGGGTTCAAGCCATTCTCCTATCTCAGCCTCCCAAGAAGCTGGGATTACAGGTGCGTGTCACCACGCCCAGCTAATTTTTGTATTTTTAGTAGGGATGGGGTTTTGTCATGTTGGCCAGGCTGGTCTCGAACTCCTGACCTCAAGTGATCCACCTGTCTCGGCCTCCCAAAGTGCTGGGATTATAGGCATGAGCCACAGCACCTGGGCCTAATCTATATTTCATTTCAA
Source organism: Symphalangus syndactylus (assembly GCF_028878055.3). Taxonomy (NCBI): domain Eukaryota; kingdom Metazoa; phylum Chordata; class Mammalia; order Primates; family Hylobatidae; genus Symphalangus; species Symphalangus syndactylus. The sequence goes on along the minus strand of NC_072440.2, from coordinate 85,211,258 downwards.
ATTTTAACTGAAAGAACCAAAATGCACTCCATCCTGCAGGCAGTCACTCACTATCTACTGAAGTGCTGCAGCAGACACACATGGCTGTGATGACAAACGCCTGATGTCCCTCTCCAGCTTCCTCCTGGGCAAGTGACTGAAGACTCCAGAATCATCTGCAGGTCTAGTTGCTGTCCCCACACTCCAACAAAATGACTCAGAGTTTCATCATTTCTTATTGCACCATCTAATGACCATATCGCCACCTCTGGTCTGGTAACTTCATTAAACAGAGCAGATGACCTCCTCTTTCAAAGTGGGCCCTCCCTTGGCTCCTAAGACATCACCTTCTCTCCACCTCCTCTATTTTCATCGCGTCCCTAACATTCCTCCAGGACTGAGTCATTGGTCTTATGCTCTTTTTTAAAAATAAAAGTAATAATAAATATGTTTCCCATGTCCAGAATTTCCCATTTTCTCTTCGCTGCTTTCTGGCATCCTGTCATCTTTAAAGGCCCAATTAGGTGCCACCTTCCTCCAGAAACCTCTAACTGCTGATCCCCCTCTCATCTTTTTCGTGTGCCTGGAACACTTAAAAGTCAAAGGTGCTTTCACTATTTAGCACTTCATATATTCTGCTTTGTGGCATCCCTTGTTATTTTATAAATTACTCTTACCTCTTCAACCAAAGAAATGCTCCTTAATAAAGACAAGACCCATGCCTTGAAATGATCCCATGTCCTCATGATGCCTCACTGGGTGTTGAGCACATTTTGTCAGTGGTCAGTAAGCACTTGCTGGTCGAGATTAAGGCAATGCTAGGCCAGGCCTGGTGGCTCATACCTGTAATCCTAGCACTTTGGGAGGCTGAGGCAGGTGGATCACTTGAGGTCAGGAGTTCAGCCTGGCCAATATGGTGAAACCTCATGTCTACGAAAAATACAAAAATTAGCTGGGTGTGGTGGCACACACCTGTAATCCCAGCTATTTGGGAGGCTGAGGCAGGAGGATTGCTTGAACCAGGAAGGTATAGGTTGCAGTGAGCTGAGATCATGCCATTGTACTGCAGCCTGGGCAACAAAGCAAGACTCCATCTCAAAAAAAAAAAAAAAAAGGAGAGAGAGGTTAAGGCAATGCTGCAATGTCTTGAAAAAATAAGTATAAAGAAGAAAACTGGGCCAGGCATGGTGGCTCATGCCTGTAATCCAACACTTTGGGAGGCCGAGGCGGGTGGATCATGAGGTAAAAAGTTTGAGACCAGCCTGGCCAATATGGTGGCCCCATCTCTACTAAGAATACAAAAATTAGCCAAGCATGGTGATGGACGCCTGTAATCCCAGCTACTCGGGAGGCTGAGGCAGGAGAATTGCTTGAACCCGGGAGGTGGAGGTTGCAGTGAGCTGAGATCGTGCCACTGCACTCCAGCCTGGGCGACAGAGCAAGACTCCATCTCAAAAAAAAGAAGAAGAAGAAACCCTCTGAAATTCCCTTTCCCTCCTCCTAATTCTCAAGGGGTGAAATCTTGGCAAGTCATCCCGCTCTAGAGCTGTGAAAAATCAAATCGTCCTTCCTGCCCAAGTGTGGAAAGAGCATGGGATTTGGGTTCATTTGGCTGGGTTCAGCTCTGATCTTGCCAGTGGTTGATCTTGAACTTGGAAAAGTCACTGGAATCCTCAGCCTTCATTTCTTCATAAGCAAAATTGAGGTAACAACTCAAAGGCTTTCTGGAGCTGGATGCTGTAATCCACAAGAGTGGCATTTCTCGTGGGAATTTCAGGCACTATGGTAGGGCAGGAGAGAAGCTATCTGCAGGCCTTCTGGAAGCTCTCCAGTGCATGTCCCCACTGGGGTGGGGGCTGACTGTCTCCACGTGGGGTTAGTCCTGCAGAACAGGCAGGTAGGGTAGAGTCTGAGGGCATGAGGAATGGCAGTCTACTAGAGAGGGCACAAAGAGTTCAACAAACACTGAAACTTAAGTTTGTCCTGGACATCTTCAGCGTTGACTTTCTGGTGGAAAGGGTAAAGTATAAATGACTGTGCCCTGTCAAAAGGGCACAGAAGTAAAACTGGGCGGATTTTGGGAGGGGACTGGATGTGGGGTGAAAGGTATGGTGAGAGCAGAGAAGAGGGGCCTGAGCCTGGGGTCAGCAGAAAGTAGGCTAAACAATTCACAGGATGCAGACATTTCAGAGAAGGGTGACATATCACTTGGCCCTGGACAACAACTATAAGCCAGACAGTCCAAAGAGACATAGTTCCAAAGGAACATAAAGTGACATGGCTTGTATGTGTCCCCAGATACATGGATGTGCTTTTGGAGCTTGAAGGATAATTAAGAAAACATCAGACCCACCAGGGCTGCTGCAAACATGACAGTTCCCTTCCCAACACATCATGGCAGCTGCTGCAGCTCCCTTCCCTCTATCCTGAGGCTAGCCACAGATGGGCCAGCAGCCCACCCCCAGAGCAGACCAAGCAGAGAGGTGCTCCCAGGAGTTACCAGGTTCCACTCTCCGAACCATCTTAAAATCCTGTTGTGGGAAGTCCAGCAGCACCATCTTATATGCATTAGAGGAAGATTGTTTAAATCCCTTGCCAAGGTTCCCAAGGCTTCGTGCTGCATCTGTTTGTGTGTAGCCAGGGAGTACAGCTAGCATTCTCCTCTCCTTCCTTCTCCATGTAGCCAGTGGCACCTCCTCCGGGTCAACAAACAAGAAACGAAACCAGAAAACCACACTTGCTGAGTCCACTTGCCATCTGAACCCCCCAAACCCTAGTTTAACCTCTCCCATTCATTCATTGATTGATTCAATAAATATATAGGTACTGAGAAGCTATTGTTCACTGAGCCCTGAGCCAGTACTAATTGAGGAAAGAAATGGGCAACATAGCTCCAAAAGCACAGCTCTGTCTTTCTGCCTGAGGCAGCAGAGAGTGGATACCCAAGGCTGTCCCTGTTCTCTCCCTGCTCAGGACCCTGATCAGAGGGTCTGTGGGAATTGGGTCAGGGTGCAGGAAAGAAGATGGTGAGTCAGATATGTCTATGTCAGTGATCTTGCCTATCAGTAAAGGTTGCTCAGCCCCCAAAGCAGGGTGATGGTGAACCTTTGGCTCCTGCCAGCAGTACTCATTATGCTCCCAACAGCCCCATGCTCAATCATACCATCATTCTGATGCTTCATGAAAACTGAGGCTTGGATACCTTCGCCTACTTGCTTGTGTCTCACAGGCAGCGAATGGCAAAGCCTGCAGCCAAGTCACACTGTCTGCCTTCTGCTGGGAGCCTTGGATTAATGGGTGACTCCGTGGACATTTGTTGACCTAAAAAGTAGGTGTTTGAGGAACTGAAAGATCTCCAGCAAAGAACCTTTAGAAAGAAAATATTGCCTTTCTATCTGCCCACCTAGATGAACCCTACTAAAATGGATTGATTTTAGCGATGAGAAATTCTGTTTACTATCCTGCAGGGTTTCCATTAACCCTCAAAGTTATGGTCAGATAGGGTGACCTAGCCAGAACCTCCCCCAAGGACTCCTTCCCTGGCTAGCAGCTACAGGGATGTGGCACCATTATCCCAGCCAGCCTGGGGAGAGCCTTGATAAGAGTTCAGATCATTATTCAGCAGAATATGTCCAGGATCCAAGTGGCTGGAACTTCAGCAGGGCTCAGGGTCTTAGAGTTGTGACCTAAAAGTGTTGTGAGAACAAAATCCTGGAGGAGTTTCAGTCCCTACCTGAACCCACAGCCGTCCAGATCCCTGTCCTGGATCTATGGGAGGGGGCGCATCCTGGGCTCCAGGCCAGCCCTGCAAATACTCCACTTGCCCCATCTCTGCATTGACTAATCCAGCTTTGAGAGGCTGAGCCTCTCAATGAGTCAGGTCCTTGCTCAGCCATAAGAAGAAGGTGATTGGCTGGGTCTGCCAGGGCTTTGTGACCCGCTGGCTGGCTCCCCAGCCCCTCAGAACCCCTCAGCCCCACCTGCACATACTGCCTCCATGCAAGTCCAGAATAACCTGGATGTGTGACTCACGGGGGTAGGGGTAGCAATTTTGCAGATTTTCCAAGCAGGTGACTTCAGACCCCTGGGCCTGTGCAGGAAGGGGTAGCCCAGTGACAATGGGCATAGCCCCACTTCAGGAACGGGAAACGTGTTGGCTGGCTCTGTGGAGTTCTCTCTCTTCTGATCCCACAGCATCTGTTCCAGTTGTCTCGGCCGGTAGGATGGCATCTACAAAGCAGGCTATATGGGAAATCTGGAGCTGGGGAGGGACTGTGGTCAGGGCCCAGCTTTGGGAAGCCCATGTGGCTGTCTCAAGGCAAAGCGGCAGAGAAAAGTTCTGTAGTCTGTCTCCCTTCTGGACTGGCATTTCCATGGTCTCAGAGACCAGAGGCTGGCTGTGTGTCAGGCACCTACACCTCAAACAAATGCCCTTAGATTCTCACTGTCAGTCCCCGCGATGCTGACAGCACTTGCCAAATACATACTGAATGTCAGGGTCTGTGCTCAGCACTGTGTACACATGGCTCACTTAATCCTCATAACTGTTCTGTGAGGTGGGAGCTGTCACTGTCCTTATTTTATAGATGAGGAAACTGAGACCTAAAGTCAAGTCAGACAGCTAGGACATGGTACAACTAGGATTTGAACCCACATGATGTGCCTGGAGATCCAGTGTTCTTAAGCACTACCTTTTTGGAGCTTGCTGGAGGCATGCTGGCCACCTCCTTCAGGAGTGGTAGACCTGGTGTGTCTTTCATAGCCACGCTGGGCAGAGGGTGGAGGCCTGGAAACTGCAGGGGGTTCTTCCAGGGACCAGCCAGAACAGGGCTAAACTTGGGGTAAAAAGAGCTCTAGAGAATTAGAGAAGACTGAGGGCCCCTAAATTGCCCTTAAGACATATTTGTGGAAGACAGATTTAAAAACAAAAAGCCAAAATTAGATTTAGGCTGGTGATAAGGTCATTAAATAATAGAATGTGAAATTTCAGTTGTGCAGACTTATTGGCCATCTTTATGATTTAAGAATATAAGTGCCTAGATCTAAGTGCAGTCCTAATTGCCTGGGAAGGAAGCAGATGGTCTCTAGAAACCCTTCTGACCATGGGTTAGTGGGATTCGGTCTTGATGACCATTTTTAAGGCCTCAGTCGCAGAATGACCCGCAGCCTCCCCTCCCGCAATGAGAGCTGTAATTGCCTTTCCCAGTTGCCTGTGAATGCACCATGAACCTTATAGTCCTAGTATAGGAAATGACTCAGCAAAATCACCAGATTAAACCTCCTCAACTTTTCTTTCCCTTGACTCCATTCCTGATAGCAAGAGTCGAGGCCCTTCAGAGCAGGCTTTCCCCAAGGCCACATTGTCGGTCTGATCCTCAAATGGGGATCTGCCTGGATGATGATATGCCACAATCCAATCAGGGTCTGTTTCTTCTGACAGTCACATGTGCCAAAGATCATGGTAGAAACGTGGATGGGGCTGGAAGACACTGCTACTCCATCTGTTGGGACAGAGCCTGCCCCCTCCGAGTGGCTACCTACCATTCTCTCCGGGGAGGTAAAGGAGCTCTTGGAAACAAGTGTGTTATTATTAAGAGTTTCGTCAGGTTATGTCTTTGCTGTAATTGGAGGCGGCTGGTCCACTTAGACCCTGATGCTTGGGCAAATACTTTATACACCTCTGCCCCCAGCAGCTGGTCTGGTGTGAGTCCAGGCCCAAGTCAACCCCCAATGCAAAAGGCAATCAGAAGCTGGACCTGTTTGGTGAGTTCAAACTGTGGTTTTGGGGGATACGGAGGCTGGCTTAGTTCAGTCCAGGATCTTAGAACAGCCCCAATCCTCCAGGCCCCTCAGCCAGCCCAGCTTTTAGAGGCTCCCAATTTGAGCTCTAAACTGAGCTCTGGAAAGGGGGGTTGGGGGATGGGGGATACATTTAAAGGAGTTTTTGCTCAGGACCTGGGTGCCACCTGCTGGCCATGTTTGGTTCTATTTACAGAGCCAAATCTAGGAGAGGAAAATTAAAAGGGCATCCTGTCCTCCCCAATGTGATGTTTGCTCAAAGGAAACAAGGAGGTTGTTACTTCATGCTGCCCTAGCAGGTGCAGCAGAGAATTCCTGCAGAGACCCCTGGGTGCCCTGGATGAGTCCTCCTGAGCCAAATGGACCCCCACTAGGGCAGAGTGTAGCACCAGTTGAGAGGACCTGAGCGAATCCTGAGTAGGGACTGAGGCTCTGTTCCTGCTACTAGCTACCTGCTTCCCCAGAAGCCCCATAGTGGGTAACAGCATGATTCATTGCTGGGCCCTGAAAGGAGCCATTTTTTCCAGCTTCCTTCACACAGGCACTGCTGCCACTCATGGGACCCTAGAGTCAGACCAAAGGTGTGGAAAATGCCCTCCTGTCATCAGGCATTGACAAAACTGAGTCAATGCTGAGAAGACCTGGGCATTTTTCAAGCAGCCATGTGGCTCTTAGTGAGTCTTAGGAGCCCAAAACGCAAGGCCTTTAGTTGTGTTCTAAACTCCAGGGAAACTGGAGATTTTCCCTGTGTGCCAAGGACTGGCTAGCATTTTCCCCCCAGATAAGTGGCAGAACATCCCAATGTTCCAGCCTTTGCCATTGCAACAAAAGCCAGTAAATCCCAGCTAAGTATGCATATCAAATGAAGGCTGTGGTTCTCACACAGGGCTGTGCACCAGAATCATCTGAGGTATTCTTTAAAATTATATGTGTGTGTGTGTGTGTGTATGTCTGTAAAATATGTGCATATAACATATAATGTATATATAATATATCATACACACACACACTTGGGCTGCACTCTAGCCTCTTGAAGTCTCTGCAGGAGAAGCTGGTGGACTCTCCTAGTAAAGAATCTCTGCAATGCATGGAGGAGGCCTGAACCATTAGCAGGTCGAATCCTGTGGAACCAGGAAAGCTGCCCCCAGGCTGGAAGACCCCTGAGGCTCAAATGATTTCAATCAAAAACTGGAGAATATGTTTGGACTAAGACCGTTGCCTTTCCTTTTCTTCAGTAGTCAGCCCTTGAAATTCATACACTTTAAGCACAACAAAATCCCTAAAGTGGCTCGGGAACTCCCAGGGCCAACCTAAGACTACTCCTTGCCCCCAGAACCACCCCAGACCAGACCAGCCCCTCTGAGGCCTGTCAGCCACAGCTGGCTCAGAATCACTCTGCCCCAGGGGCCTCATAGGGAAATGAGTCTCTGAGCCCGTGGAACGCTCCTGCAGAGTCATTCTGGACAGTTCTCGGAATAGCTGGTGTCCTCTGCACCAGCTCCTGGCCATCCTCTGCACCCTCCCTGGGGACCTGGCAGAGTCTGACCACTGTGGCCCTGGGGCCATTCACATCCATTTCTCTACCTCTGCATGCCCTCTCCTTCCTGATTCCTGTGGCACTTGCTGTTTCTAGCACACTTTGGGGCATTTGGTTATACTGTTCTCATGTGTGCATTACTCTCCCCAATAAGATTATGAACTCCTTGAGGACAGGGGCAAATCTTTTCCATTTCTTGCAGTCCACAACAAAATAATACTCATCAAAATCAGATGCCCTTTCCTTGACTCTACCCACTCTGCCCCTTCGGCAAGCTTAGCGTCCATCCACCCATCCACTCCTCCTCCTGTTACTTTAGGTGCATCCTGGGAACTCAGAAACACTCCCCTGACTCCAGTCTGCAATTCCACTCCACCAATATGGCTAGGCAGTTATTATTCACCAAGAATTGGTGTGGAACCCGAAAGTGAATGGAACACAGCCTGGCCATTGGAGAGCTTATAGTCAGGTGGAAGGGGCAGGCACACACACAATTTTTTTTTTTTTTTTTTTGGAGATGGAGTCTGGCTCTGTCACCCAGGCTGGAGTACAGTGGCATGATCTTGGCTCACTGCAACCTCCACCTCTGGGTTCAAGCAATTCTCCTGCCTCAGCCTCCCTAGTAGCTAGGATTACACGCCTGGCTAATTTTAGTAGAGACAGGGTTTCGCCATGTTGGCCAGGCTGGTCTCGAACTCCTGGCTTAGGTGATCGGCCCCCCTCAGCCTCCCAAAGTGCTGGCATTACAGACATGAGCCACCGCACCTGGTCTTACACACATGATTTGAAGAGACCGTACGGGATGCCATGAAGAGCTGTGCCCAGGGTGCTGTAGGATCGTGGGCACATGCCTCCCACAGAGGGGGTCAGAAAAAGCCTCCTGGAGCTAAAGCAGAGTCCTGAGGCTGAGTGCCGGGGGAGGGGGGATGGTGGGGGGATGGCAGGGGGACCCAGGCCAGAAGGTGATGAGACACGATTCAGAAAGAGGAGAGGACATGAGGCATCACTCAATGGTTCAACGTTACTGAACGTCCTGCCTGTGACAGGTCTGGATACCCCACTCTTGGCTTCAAGGCACTTCCGACATGGGGCGCAGGCATTTAAACAAGTCCAGTGGTGAGTGCAAGGGCCAAGATGCAGGGCAGTGGTGCAGAGACGTTGTGGAGGAGGAGACTCAAGTGCAGTCAACATTACCCTTAGAAAGCTCTGAAATTGCCAGGTCTTGAGTCTTTAGGAGCTCCCAAGACAATAATTCATTTCTGTTTCTCTTGGCTTTTTGGCCCCACCTGGCCTCCCTTTGCCTGGGCAACGAAGGACAAGGTTTATTTTTCAAAGGAGGAAGAACTAGAAATAAAGACGAGGGTTTTCTCTCATGATTTTTCTTCAAAGCATTCATTTAAGTTAAACATGCTGCATCCTATGTGCTTGGGGTCAGGGGTGGGAACATAAGGGGCACACAGCTCTGCAGATGCCTTGCTGAGCCTCCCTGTCTAAAGCAGTACTACTCAAACAGGACTGTGCCTGCAGATCCTCCGGGCATCTTGGTCAAAGGCAGTTTCTCATTTAGTTAGGTCTGGGGGAGGACAAGATAATTGGAATTTCTAACCAGCTGATCCCCATATAGTCCCAATGCTGCAGGTCTGGGGCCACAGTTGAGAACCATGGAGCAGAGAATGAATGAACTTTGGGGTGGGGACAGCATTCCAGACAGAGAGTGAGTAGGAAGCTGCCTATGGCTCCTAACTGGGGAATCAAAGTGGGAGATAAGGCTGAAGAGGTGGGGTCCCCTTATGAGTTTGATAAGTGGTCAGGAGGAGTCACATGATAACAGCAGACGCCTGTGACAGGCAGGGAAATATTCTTTCTGTGAGAATATAAGGTGTATAAGATGTATCTTATTTCACAGAGACACTTTACGTATTAAACCTGGAGAAATATTCTTCACTCACTCCGGAAACACACGTCCTCACAATTCTCGGAAAACACAGTCCTTTTGACCTATCTCGTTTCTCCATTTCTGATAAAGACCTGGTTACAAGAAATATGTGCTTTTCTTAACAGCTCAAGTCAGTTAGCAGCAGCAGCTGACCCTTGGCCTCTGTGGGGTGGGAAGGAGGCTCACTGCTGGCTCCACTCCAACTGCTGGTTTCAGTGTTGGGAGCACAGGGTCAGCGTGGCCAAAAGAAGCCAGAAATCCCAAGTTGTTGAACATCTCAACTTTAAAATATTGGGCACTAATTCAAAACTGTTTCCAACACTATGAGTGCTAAACAGTTTAAGTCTGCAAGGCAAATTCGGCCAAGGAGTGTCTCTTTTATGACTGCTGGCTGAAAGGACTTGAAGTGGGGGAGGGCGGTGGCCAGGCCTGCTTTTAGGTAGATTCTGACGACAGCAGTGTTAAGGATGGATTAGGAGGAGGGAGAGACTGGAGGCTGGAAGGCCTTTTAGGAGGCTCCTGCTAGCCTGGGCTAGAGAGAAAATACAGTCAGCCCACCACATCCCTGGGTTCCACATCTGTGGATTCAATCAAATACCGATCAAAAATACTCAGGAAAAAAAAAGGATTGTTGCATTGCCTACAGACTTTTTTTCATGTCACAATTTCCTAAACAATACAGTATAACAACTATTTACATCGGTGACATGGTAGTAGGTATTATAAGTAATCTAGAGATGATTTAAATCATACAGGAGGATGTGTGTAGGTTAACTGTAAATACTGCATCATTTTATATAAGGGACTTGACTGTGCATTGACTTTGGTATGGGGAGATGTTCTGGAACAAATTCTCTCATGAATACCAAGGGACAACAGTATGCATAAATCCTGAGGGTAAGCAGAACAGGGCGGATTGAGGAGGTGGGGTTCCAGGACTTGAGGAATGACTTGATAGGTGCATGAGGGAGAGTAAGCTGTCTGGGATGACCCCGCAGGTTTCTAAGGTGGTGATTAATTGCTGATGGTGACATTCACTGGGATAATGAATACAGGAGCCAGAAGCATATTCTAAGGGAAGGTTGTGGACAAGCAGAATTTAGATGCCTCTGCATCAGCCACAGGAATATGGAGTCTGAAGTCAGAGAAGAGGCAAAGATTAGCTGGCTTTCTAAAACACAAATCTGGTCAGGTCACTGTCGCTTAAAACCCTCTAATGGCTTCCCGTCATCCAAATAGAAAGTCCAGATTCCTCCTTCTGGTAAACAAGGGCCTGGCAACCTGTCCCTGCCAACCTCATTGTGCCACACCCCAACAGAAAAATCTGCTCCCTGGGCCTGCTCCATGACTCAGAGTGCCCGGAATAAGCTCTGCCTTTGTTCTTGCTAGTCCCTGTGCCTGAAATGCCTTCTACCCATCCCTTTTTATGTCTGGAAAATTCCTATTCTTTTCAGGCTCCAACATCTCTGCTCTGAAGCCTTCGCTGACCCTGCCCAGCAGATGCGCTCACACCCTTCTTTGTGCTGTCCCTGAACATTTATGTGCCTGTTTCACTGCCCCATCACTCCCTACTGAGGGGATCTGCCTGTCTGTAAATGCCTCAAGGCAGAGGCCATATCTTAATTAACTTGGAATTACTGGCTCCTAGCGCACGTCTAGCATATAGTAGATGCTCATGAAATGTCTAAGGAATAAAGACCCTCCCTCTGGGGGTAAACTGCGAGGCCAATCTGGAGGGAATGTTTCTTACTTCCCAGTATCATACAGCCCCTCTCTCCTGACAGCTAAGGAGCTGCATGAGGCCCCAGTGCTGACCTCACCTTTCTTCTTGCTTTCCAGCTGGGGTATGGCCGTCAATGTGTACTCCACATCTGTGACCAGTGAAAATCTGAGTCGCCATGATATGCTTGCATGGGTCAACGACTCCCTGCACCTCAACTATACCAAGATAGAACAGCTCTGTTCAGGTAGGAGGCTGGGAATATGGGAAGTGGCTCTGCTGGAAGGAAAGGAAAGAAAGGTCCGAAGGCAGAGCAGCCACAGCAGGGAATATACAGTCGTGCATGGCTGAATGACTGATGTGCCCAGAGAAATGCATCCTTAGGCAATGCTGTTGTTGTGTGAACATCACAGAGTGTATTTACACAAACCTGGATGGTGTAGCCTACTACACACCTCGGCTATATGGTATAGCCTACTACTCCTAGCTAAAAACATGGACAGCATGTTTCTGTACTAAATACTGCAGACAGTTTTAACACATGGTAAGTATTTGCACATCTAAATATACCTAAACATAGAAAAGGTGATAATAAAATAAAAACATGCTATTGTAATCCTATGGGACCACCATCATATATGTGGTTCATCGTTGACCAAACCATCGTCATGCAGCCCATGGCTGTAGCTTGTGATTAGATTAAGGAGGAGAGCTGAAGGCCCTGAACTAGTAGACTGTCTGGAGCTGAAGTCAAGAAATGGAAGCAGGGAAAGAGAAGAGCAGGAGAGGCACGGTGAAGGACTGCAGGGAAAGGAGGAGTGGGGAGCTGAGAGCCAGGATGGCAGCAGAGCCACAGGTCTGACCACACCTCTCTGGGTCCAGCTCTCAGCTCTTCTTCTGGTGGTGCAACCTTGGGCAAGTCACTATACTGCCCTAGGCCTCAGTTTTTCCATCCATAAGATGGAGATAATATCACCAACTAACTAGAGTTCCTGTTGGGATTGCCCTACCTACATGCAGCGTTTGGTGTGGTACTGGTACATAATACGCATCCATAAATAGTCATTGCTGTTATTCGTGGAAAGCTGGGGGGATTCTGGCCATGTCTATCCTGAAAGTAGGACTGGCCCCAGCCCCAGAACAAGGAGAGAGAAGAAGAGACAGGGTTTGGGGAAGTGAGAGAGAGGAGCCCACAGAAGGAGAGCAGCAAGACCCTTCAGCCAGCCGTCCTTCTCCACAGGGGCAGCCTACTGCCAGTTCATGGACATGCTCTTCCCTGGCTGTGTGCACTTGAGGAAAGTGAAGTTCCAGGCCAAACTAGAGCATGAATACATCCACAACTTCAAGGTGCTGCAAGCAGCTTTCAAGAAGATGGGTGTTGACAAAGTAGGTGCCTGTGCTCCGGGGGGCCCTGAGGAGCAGTGTGACCCTGGGGAAGAGGACCCACCAGCCCAGCAACTGGGGCTGCTGGGGTCATTCTAGTGCTCACGCCTCCCTCCACCTCCCGACTCTCCAGAGGGAATTTTCCCCCCCGCTCGAGGCACAATGGAAAAGCCCACAACACTTGCCATCCCATCATGACAACATTCCTTTCCCTTCCTCCTCTCTGGACCCTGCCCACCCCAACACTGAGCTCTGTGTACCGCTCCTGTGAAGTTCCACCTCTCTCTGTCTCTGTAGGGCCCAAGAAAGTGTCTCTGCTCACTCTCCTGCCTCGGTGGCTGCAGACCCCCAGCCCACACGCAGGCAGTAGAGCCAAGGGACGCCTCTCCACACAGTTCTTCCACACGGTGCCTGTAGAGGAGGGATGCCTCTGGATCTGACACTAGGGCTTACCAGCCTACCTGTCTGCTCTGGTGCCGTGGGAGGGGGGCAAGTGGAGAAGGTGGAGGATGCTGCAGCCCAGGGGCTGGCTTTCCTGAGAGCAGTGGTCCTCAGCAGAGGAAGGCGGCCCTACAGCAGCAGGTGGCTAAAGTTCTCTCCTTATGTGGTCTATTTCAGATCATTCCTGTAGAGAAATTAGTGAAAGGAAAATTCCAAGATAATTTTGAGTTTATTCAGTGGTTTAAGAAATTCTTTGACGCAAACTATGATGGAAAGGATTACAACCCTCTGCTGGCGCGGCAGGGCCAGGACGTAGCGCCACCTCCTAACCCAGGTGATCAGATCTTCAACAAATCCAAGAAACTCATTGGCACAGCAGGTAACGTGCCCGAGCCGGGGGAGGGAGCGTGGGGGGCCGGGCCAGCAGGCCTCTACAGCCAGGAGTGCCCCCTGGGCCACGGCCCGGCCCTGCCAGCCTGGAGGAGACTTGTTATCACGGAGTTCGGATGACGCCGCCTGCTGGCCCCTTAGACCAGGGGGAGTGAAAGTAATGGGTGAGAGAGCTCCACAAATTGCTCTAAGAGGAGAGCCACCAGCACCAGCCATGGTGGCAGCTGGGGTAGGAGGCCCAAGGCACTTTGTTTCATAGCACGAGCTAACTTGTTTGCCTCAAGATGATGGGGCAGCAAGGTGGCTTAGTTTCTCCATCCAGGTGCATCCAGACCAAGAGCCTGGTGCCAGCACCACAGCCCCTTCTTGCCCCCTGCCCCCTGGATGGCCAGGGGCAGGAGTTGCCAAGCTGGATCACACCTTTCCCCACTCCAAAGGCCCAATAGTCCTAAGTCCTCAAAAGATGAGTCTCTAGAAACGAGGCTTTGTCTGGGTCCTGGAGGGGAAGGGAGAGAAGCAATAGGGCCTTTGGGAAGCAGCAGCGTTGGGAGGGGAAGGGAGAGGAGCAGCCCCAGCCCGCGTCGGACCCCGTCATAGCAGAGCCACCTCCTCTGTCTGCACTGCTGTTCTGCCTGGGCCTGCCCCACTCGCCCGCCTGCTTGCTTTGCACTAGAAGCAGCCCGCTCTGTCTAGGGAGGTGCAGTCGCTAGTGAGCAAGTGGCCACAGCATGCTGGCTGCGCTGGGGAGGAGCTGGGGTCCCTGATTTGGCCACCACTGTGCAGATACCTGGTCCAGCCCAGCAGAGGGCAAAAGAGCCCATCCTGACACAGGGCCCCTGGAGGGACAGCCACCCAGGGACGATGGCTTTGGGCTGGGGCTTCTGTTAGGAAAGACCCTGTGCCAGCTGCCTTTCCTCTAGCTATCAGTAAGAGAGGGCCCCACACCCTTCCAACTCCACTTCCCCAAATTTGCTGTCCTAATTTCTCTCCTCTATCCCTCAGGCCAGCTCTCTCCCTGCCCCAACACCTCACACCTTGTTTAGTTCCCTATAGTTTCTGCTCTCCCGGGCTTGCCAAAGGGCTGCCCAGCTGCTGGAGTGTCCATGTGGCCAAGGCTCGGGGCCTAGCTGTAGATGCCCTTCCTGGGGTGGGGGCAGAGGGGTGAGAGTGCCTGCCTGTCGCATGGGCCTGCCCCCGCAGTCCTCACACCAGGCTGTCTCCTGCCACGTGTGCTATGGGCTCACATGAACTCACCTGACTCTTTTCCTCTGGGCAGTTCCACAGAGGACGTCCCCCACAGGCCCAAAAAACATGCAGACCTCTGGCCGGCTGAGCAATGTGGCCCCCCCCTGCATTCTCCGGAAGAATCCTCCATCAGCCCGAAATGGCGGCCATGAGACTGATGCCCAAATTCTTGAACTCAACCAACAGGTGAGTGGGATGGGTAAGGGTAGCTGAGATAGCCCTGTCACCAAAGCCAGGCCCTTGGGGTGTCTGCAGGGACAAACAAGAGGAGGGCAGGCAGGGGAGCCTGAGTTGGGGACCTCTGGCTTGAACATCACTTTGTCCCCAAGCAGCTGGTGGACTTGAAGCTGACAGTGGATGGGCTGGAGAAGGAACGTGACTTCTACTTCAGCAAACTTCGTGACATCGAGCTCATCTGCCAGGAGCATGAAAGTGAAAACAGCCCTGTTATCTCAGGCATCATTGGCATCCTCTATGCCACGGAGGTGAGCACTCCCAGGCCCACTGGGCCCTCCCCAGTCTGGCCTGGCCCTAAGACCAGAAGTGTGATAGGGCCAGAAGGGACCGTGGAGAACATTTACTGATGAGAGAGAGGTGAAGTCACTAACCCAGGGTCACCCATTAGCAGGGCTCCCGGGCTCCTGACCCCTTGCTCTTCAGCTGCTTACAGAACCTGAGAAGCCCTGCCTGGCCTGCCTGGCCCACCACTTTCCTCTCTCTCCCACCCTCCAGGAAGGATTCGCACCCCCTGAGGACGATGAGATTGAAGAGCATCAACAAGAAGACCAGGACGAGTACTGAGGGCGGCCGCTGCCCTGGCTGACTGCACGGCTTCCCTGTGCCTCCCTCCCTGCTCCACTCCCACATTATAGTCCTTTCCTAACACGGTCGGCCGGGTGCTTTGTGTCAGTGCCGCAGCACTGGGGAGCCAGGCGAGCGGGGCTTGGGGGCCTGGGGCCGGAAAGCAGGCAGAAGCCCGTCCTGGGTGGCGCTGGCCCAGTTGGCAGGACCCCTGTCCACACCCACCCTATTTATTTCCGTTGTCTCTCCGCTGTGTCGCCCAACACTTCCCAGGGTGCTGCTGCCACCCGCCCCAGCCAGCCACCTGCTCCTGACAGCCAGCAGCTGTGTATTTGACAAAGTCATTGGTATATTTTTACTTACTGGATTCTCCTTGCACTTTACCTGTTCTTTTCCAGAGCTGACAGCACGGGCTCCGGGGCAGTGTGCCTGGCTTGGCTCCCTTCCCCATGGCTGGGGGCTGGGGTAGGACTTACCCATTCTAATTTATTTTGTCTTTTGGCTTCTCAGTAACTAAGGGGAAGGCTGATGTCAGGAGAGGCAGAGGGGGCTGAGGAGGTAGTGCTGTAGTCCCAGGGGGTCAGGGAGAGGGAGGGGGGCATGTGAGGGATGGAAATGACCTCCTGGCACCAGGCTCACCCACCCAAGGCCCCCTGCCCCAGCACTGAATCCCAGCACTGCCCTGAGGCCCCCAGCCGCTCCCTCCAGCAGCCTGGTTCACCACACAAACTCTGCCTGGACCCCATTGTCTGTCTGCTTCCCACCTGCCCTCCCCACCCCCTGCCCCTCGGGCACCAGCCTGCATCTGTGTTCACTTTTATTTAAATAAACTTGTGTGGTAAAAGTCCATGCCATGTGTCCCTCAACTGAGCCACAGTCCAGGTCCAGTGCTTTCCACCTCCCATGCACCGCCCTCTCCGGAGGTGACAGCTGCAGCACAGCCTCACTGTCACCCTCCCACAGGCCTGGAAACCACCACCAGCTCTGGGCTCAGAGCCCAGCTCCAGCCTAGCCCCAATGCCCAACACTGGTGGTAGGGCTCTGAGGGCAGGCAGGGGCCCCAACCCCCCATCACTGAGGAAGAACTAGGTCTGGGCCCATGGCCATGACAAGCGACAGCTGGTGAAGTGGCTGTGGGGCACCGTGGTGGCCTGGCCAAGAGGTGCTTCGTTTCAGTCTCCTTTGGGTCAGGGGGACTACAGGTCATCCCCCACCTGTTGTCAAAGCTTATACACCTAACCATAGTGATTCAGCTGGGGACAGGGGCTCACGTGACAGAGCTGGGATGGCCACAAAGAGCAAGCAGTTCTGAGTGCTGAAGCCCAGGACAGCAACGTCCAAGGGGTTCCTTCTGTAGAGCAGGCTTCAGTGGGAACAGGGAGTCAGGAACCCTTCCACATCATCTGCACAGCCCCAGTCCTGGCATGTGCCTAACAAAAGGCCATACTAACCGATGTCCCAGAAGCCCAGCAGAGACCAAGAGTGCGGAAATGAATGTGAGAGCCTTGGGGTCATCTAGACCAGCCCCTGGTTTACTGATGAGGGGTTATAGGCCCACGTGCATGACTCACTCACCGTGGCTGAAACCTGGACTAGAACTCACACTTCTTGACTTGAGGTTCAGGGCTCATCCCCAAAGACCACTGAGGTTCCTCCAGCTGCAGGACAGCGCTGGTTTCCTCACCACCCTGAGTATGGTCAACATGCAGGTGGGGCCGTGTCTCTTCTGTGGTCCCACCCCATGGCCCCTTTTGAGACCACCACCATTTCTCTCATGACACCAGGTTCAAGCCTTAAATAAGCAATTCATATCTGTTTATTCCTCAATCACCTCCACCACCCCTTGATTCCCACCCCCACATACATAGGCACTTCTGCCTTATTCTATCTCTGTTCTCCTCCAGCAAGTTCCTTGCCTGATTTTACTTATCGTGATGATTTTAATTCCCTTGCCTAATTTTTAAAGGCTTTTCCCCATGATTACACGTAGATACTGTGAAAGGATAGGCCAGGCCGAGACCTCACCCTGAAGGTAAAGTGGGCGTGGGAGGCAGAACAGTGCCTCCCCCAATGTCCACGTCACAATCCCCAGAAGCTGTGAATATGTGGGTTACATGGCAAAAGGGAATTAAGGCTGCCTGTGGGCCAGGCGCGGTGGCTCACGCCTGTAATCCCAGCACTTTTGGAGGCCAAAGCAGGAGGATCGCTTGAGCCCAGAAGTTCAAGACTTCCCTGAGCAACATAGGGAAACACTATCTCTACAAAAAATAAAATTTGAAGGGCGTTGTGGCATGTGCCTGTAGTCCCAGCTACTCAGGCGGCTGAAGCAGGAGGATCACTTGAGCCCAGTTGTTGTTAAGGCTGCAGTGAGCCATGATTGCTCCACTGCTCTCCAGCCTGGGCAACAGAGTGAAACCCTGTCTCAAAAAAAAAAAAAGAAAAAGGAAAAAGTTGCCGATGGAATTCAGGAAGCTAATCTGCTGACCTTAAAATAGGGAGAGTGTCCTGGTTTATCCAGGTGGGTCCAATGTCATCACAAACATTTGTGAGAGTGGAAGTAGGAGGCAGAACGGGTCAGAGTGGGCAGGCTGTGGTGGCTCATGTCTGTAATCCCAGCATTTTGGGAGGCCAAGGCAGGAGGATCACTTGAGCACAGGAGTTGGAGACCAACCTGGACAACAGCAAGACCCCATCTTTACAAAAAATAGAAAAATTAGCCGAGCATGGTACTACATGCCTGTAGTCCCAGCTACTTGGGAGGCTGAGATGGAAGGATCATTTGAGCCCTGGAGGTCAAGGGTGCAGTGAGCCATAATCATGTCACTGCACTTCAGCCTGGGCAACAGAGCAAGATCCTGTCTCAAAAAAATAAAGGATGAGGTCAAAGTGATACAATGTGAGAGTGACTGATGCACTGTTGTTGGCTTTGAAGGCAGAAGGGAGCCATGAACTTGGGAATGCTGGTGGCCTCTAGAAGCTGGGCAAGGCGAGGAAATGGATGCTCCCCCAAAGCCTCCAGAAAGGAACCCAGTCCTGCTGACACCTCGATTCTAGCCCAGGGAGACCTGAGTTAAGACTCCTGCCCTCCAGAACTGGAAGATAACGCACTTGTTTTAAGCCACTAAGTTTGTGGCAATTTGTTTTAGCAGCAATAGAAACGTAGTACAGTGGGTAAAACAGTGCTTCAGTGAGCTCACCCTTCTGCTTGCTCCTACACTAGACACCCATGTCCTCCTTGACCCAACATCTTTTGGGTCTTCAAACCCCGTGGCGGGGCCTACCCAAGCCCACCTCCATGGCTAGTGTCTAAGGCTGCTCTTCAAACACCCAGAGCTTAAGGATGTAAAGCCACTCCCTTCTCCCCACCTCTTCCTGGTACCTCATACTAAGTGCTTCTTTCCTCTGGAACATAAGATGGTGAACTGTAATTTTCTGTTTATACATTTGTCTCCCACACAGCCTTCAAGTTCCTTACAAGCAAGTGAGCTATATCTTCCAGCTCCACCTAGCACAGGGCTGACACAGAGAAGGTGCTTAGAAAAGGTTGCTGGATAAGTAAACGCATGATTTATATGTCCTAGATGCCAAGTTAGAACTGGTAACTTACCAGACTATTCCAATGAAAGATAGAGTCCCTCTCCCACCCTCCTGTGTGTCTCCACCATGGGGCAGCCCCCTCATTTGCCTCAATGGAAAGCCAATTCTGTTTCTCTTCCAAAAACATGGTCTCTTCTGTGATCACACATGTGACACAGGAGGGGTCAAACAAAGAGAAGGTATCGTTGTTGGTCTCCTGAGTACACCTAAACCAACGATCTGCAAAATGAATTGATTAATGATCCGTTCAAATATGGTCCTTGGCAAAGGCACTGTATCTCAGAGCTACCTGATGCAAAGTCAGCCATGGTCAGGCCTAAAGAGGCTGGAGGACAGGTAGAAGGAGGCAGCAAGATATGCTCATCTCCCACCCCCTGCCTTCCCCTACCAACACTTGTGTGTAGTAAACACAGCCACATTTACCCTTCCAAAAGAGTGGATTATGCCACCCTCTCACTGGTCTCCCAGGGCCTGAAGGATCAAGTCCAGATTTGGCAGGCAAGTTCCTTGGCATATGGGCTCAGATCCCTTTCCAAACTCATATGAGGCTATTGTTGCATTGCTATAAAGAAACATCTAGACTGGGTAATTTATAAGAAAAGAAGTTTAATTGGCTCACAGTTCTGCAGACTGTATAGGAAGCATAATGCTGACATCTGCTTCTAGGGAAGACTCAAGAAGCTTACAATCGTGGCGGAAGGCAAAGGGGGAGCAGGCACATCACATGGTAAAAGCAGGAGCGAGCAAGCAAGCGATCGAGAGAAAGAGAGAGGTGGTGGGGAGGTGCCACACACTTTTAAATGACCAGATCTCATAAGAACTGGGATCCACCACCATGATCCAAACACTTCCCACCAGGCCCAACTGCCAGCACTGGGGATTACAATTCAACATGAGATTTGGGCAGGGACAAAAATCCAAACTATATCAAACCTCATCACCTCCAAAGTCCCATCAAGCACTGTCCCATTGAACTGCTTCCAGTTTACCACCCTCTAAGCCTTTGTTTTACATCAACAGATCCACACAACTGGCATTTTCTCTCCACCCACCCTAATCCTCAGCCAGTGAAAATTCAATTTTGTTTTTTGTTGTTGTTGTTTTTGTTTCTGTTTTTTGTTTTTTTTGAGACGGAGTTTAGCTCTTGTCACCCAGGTGGGAGTGCAGTGGCACAATCTCGGCTCACTGCAACCTCCGCCTCCAAGGTTCAAGCGATTCTCCTGCCTCAGCCTCCCAAGTAGCTGAGATTATAGACCTGTGCCATCATACCCGGCTACTTTTTTGTATTTTTAGTAGAGATGGGGTTTCACCATGTTGGCCTGGCTGGTTTTGAACTCCTGACCTCAGGTGATACCCACCTCGGCCTCCCGAAGTGCTGGGATTACAGGCGTGAGCCACGGCGCCCGGGGAACCAATGAAAATTCTATCTCTCAGAACCCATCTCAGCTGCCGTCTCCTTTGGGAAGCTAATCTCCTTCCTAAGGAATGCATCGCTCCCTCAGCTGTTCATCCTGTAGGAATTTGGACTCTCATCGTTCTTACCATAATACCTCAGTACGGCAGATAGGAATCTCATCCTCACACACAGTTGTACATGAAATAGCACATTTCCTTAATTGTGACAAGTCACTTTGCTTTTATCTTTTCTCATTCTCCTCTGCTGGCATGCTTCGAGGTTCTGAAGGCTCCCAGGATACTAACACCCTCCATGTGGATGTCTGAGCAGGAACCTGTCTGCAGATGCCTCAAGTCTGGGGCTCTCCATCGCTTCCCTGACACATCTGGAACTTGGGATTGACTCTTGTGGTGGGAGGCAGAGCCTGTTCTTTCCCATTGCCTGGAAGGGGAAACCCTGCCCTGGCTGTCCCAGACCCCCCGACATTTCTCAGCCTCGCATGAGAAGAACTCGGAGGCCGGGAGCAGTGGCTCACTCCTGTAATCCCAGCACTTTGGGAGGCTGAAGAGGGTGGATCACTGAGCCCAGGAGTTTGAGACAAGCCTGGGCAACACAGCAAAACCCCATCTCTACAAAAAATACCAAAGATTAGCCGGGCGTGGTGGCGGGTCAGGTGATCCGTGGTGGGGGATCACCTGAGCCCTGGAAGTTGAGGCTGCAGTGAGTCGTGATCGCGCCACTGAACTCCAGCCTGGGCGACAAAGCAAAATCCTGTCTCAAAAAAAAAAATAAAATAAATTATTCTCCATTCTCCACCTCCTACCCCAGCTCCCCAACACTCTGCCCTTTCCTCAAGCCCCCATTCTCTTCCTTGTTCTTTGGCAATAGATTTGTATAGCCCATTAAACCCGAGGTTTAATCACTAGCAACAGTAAAGCCAGCACTTTCCTAGAAGGAAGGAAGCATTTAATCTTCAAACTCTCCCTAGAGATGAGGAGCACTACTTCCCTTCCATCCTTCCAGCTCTACGAGAAAGGAAAGAAAAACAGTGGCCGGGCGCCGCGGCTCACGCCTGTAATCCCAGCACTTTGGGAGGCCGAGGGGTGGGTGTGGGGGGGGTCATTTTAGGTCAGGAGTTCGAGACCAGCCTAGCCAACATGGCGAAACCCCGTCTCTACTGAAAATACAAAAATTAGCTGGGCGTGGCAGCGGGAGCCTGTAGTCCCAGCTACTCGGGAGGCTGAGGCACGAGTCACTTGAACCTGGGTGGCGGAAGTTACAGTGAGCTGAGGTCGCGCTACTGCACTCCAGTCTGGGCGACAGAGCGCGGCCCTGTCAATCAATCAATCAATCAATTGATCAATAAAGGAAAGAAAAACAGAAACAGTTCTACCAAGTCTCTCAATGCCGTGGCCTTCACTTCGGCGCTCAATGAACGTTCTCAAAAGCGAATCTCCTCTCCTCCAGGCCTCTTCGGCTGGGCGGGGGCCGCAGGCTGCCGCGGAAGCCTCTTCCCAATGCTCCTCGCCCAGGAGAGCCGGGGCCAGGAGAGGGACTACAAGTCCCAGGCCGCCTTGCGGCGGGCGCCGGGCGCCGGGCGCGCGGTCCTGCGAGCAGACGTGGCAGAGTGCAGCGCGCCCGCGCCGGACCGGAAAGCCGGGGAAGTGGCCGAGGAGGGAGGGTTGCGAGCCATGGCGGCCAAGACGGCGGGCGTGGGGCGCTGGGAGGTAGTGAAGAAGGGTCGGCGGCCTGGGGCCGGCGCCGGCGGCCGAGGCGGCGGCGGGAACCGCCGGGCGCTCGGGGAAGCAAACGGAGTGTGGAAATACGACCTGACCCGTGAGTACCCGCCCTGCCCCGCCGCGTACCCCAGGCCTGTCCGGCAGGGTCGCAGCGAGCCGCTCCCAGAACCTGGGCGCGAGCTCGCAGGCACATCCCCGAGCGCCACGCTTGCGTTGTCTCTTTGGAGCCTCACGGGAGGCAGACAGCTCCAGGGAAGGTTGCGGTCCTCACCCCCCAGATGAGTAAACTGAGACCCAGTGAAGTTGGACACCTTGGCCAGGGTCATGTGTCAGAGGGGCTAGGATTTCGGTCCTCAGACTCTCAGTTTACTGCACACACTCTCCCAGCTGCCCAGGGCCCTAGCTGGTCTCTCTGGGCAGGTGTCAGAGCTGGGAAGAGGCAATGTGGATCATTATACACGGTGCCCCCTCTTTAAGTAACCAGCAGGTCATAGAGGAAGGGACAGGAGGCCCAGCAGTGGGAGAAATGACCGCCACACACTCAACACTCACCAGGAATTATAAGTGACACCTGGTTCTTCCACTGAGGAGTGGAGAAAGATTGCCACTTGTTGATTATAGAGTTGTCATGTCGGAACCAAGGGGCGTTAGGGTAGGACCAAGATGGAAAAAGCCTGTCTTCCCAGACTAGTAGCCACTCACTGAATAAGGCAAACCTCTATATCCAACCTCTCTGCCTGTTCTACATACTCTGATTTGTCTAATAAAGAACTGCCCCATCTTTATGAAAGAGCCCATAGACTCAAGAGCTGTAATGAAAGAAGCTACCAGGAGAACACCCTGCCCTGCTCCTTAAGCAGTCCAAGAGGAAGGGGCTTTGAGACAGGCTCTTCCCTGGAGATGAATTAGGTGGCAGTGTGGGGAAAGGGACCACTGATAGTTGAGGCCTTGGGGACTCAAGGGTGGCCTTCCTTTCTCTACCTACCTTCACCCCAGCTGCAATCCAGACCACAAGCACCCTTTATGAGCGGGGCTTTGAGAATATCATGAAGCGGCAGAATAAGGAGCAGGTCCCACCCCCTACTGTGGAGCCTAAGAAACCAGGGAACAAGAAGCAGCCAAAGAAGGTGGCAACTCCTCCCAACCAAAACCAGAAGCAGGGCCGCTTCCGCAGCCTGGAGGAAGCACTGAAAGCTGTGAGTGTGCCTAGATATGAGACGCAGAAAGAATGGGGGCTTGAGATTTAGAGAAGATGAGAGGAGGGGGAGGTGGATGGGCAGCTGAGATCCTATGGGATTTGAAACACTTTAAGGGTTGAGAGGAGTTCAGGAAAAGATGGAAACCCCAGGGGAACAGAATGCCTGCACTTAGAATAGAAAGGAAATGGAAAATTTATAGGGAAACATGGATTGGTAAGAGGAAAGCCTTGAAGACCCAGGAACACTAGGGAGGAGATGGAGAAACTGGTTATGATTCTCTGTCCTATGGAAATACTGATCTTTCATTTTCTATCTTGTCCTCTGTTTTCCTTTTTTTTTTTTTGAGATAGAGTCTCCCTCTGTCACCCAGGCTGGTGTGCAGTGACGTGATCTCAGCTCACTGCAACCTCTGTCTCCTGCCTCAGCCTCCCAAGTAGCTGGGATTACAGGCATCTGCCACCATGCCTGGCTAATTTTTTGTATTTTTAGTAGAGACAAGGTTTCACTATGTTGGCCAGGCTGGTCTTGAACTCCTGACCTCAGGTGATCTGCCCACCTTAGCCTCCCAAAGTACTGGGATTACAGGCATGAGCCACCGCGCCTGGCCCACTGTTTTTCCTCTTGAACATGTGGAGGGCCTGAGAGGATAGGGCCTTGAGATCAGCATTTTCAGCTGTCCTGTTCTATTAAACATGTGGGTACAGCAGAATTGCAGCATTCCATGTTCTTATGCTTAAAAATGGAAACCCTTCTTCCTACTGCCACCTAGTTCAACCATTTCCCCACCCCTACCCCATTTCTTTACTCCCTCACTCACAACTCGCCATGGTGGGGGGTTGGGGGATTGTCCCTGGCAGCTGGATGTGGCAGACCTGCAGAAGGAACTGGACAAGAGCCAGAGTGTGTTCTCTGGAAACCCATCCATATGGTTGAAGGACCTGGCCAGCTATCTCAACTACAAGCTACAAGCTCCTCTAAGTGAACCCACGCTGAGCCAGCATACTCATGGTAAGTCCTTCCAGCTTCCTCAAGCTCAGACAAGTTCAAAGAAATTCAAAAAGGGTGGTATAACAGATCCCAGTGCCCCACACTATCCTGATTTCCATGGGTGATTTGGGCTGGTCTCAAATCATCGTGACTGTGAATGTTTCTGGGCTTCATTCTGTGATCCTCCCTCTGGGCCTCATCAGAGGAAGGATCCCAGCCTCAGTGCAGGGGCCTTTGCCTCCACTCACCATTCTCAGGGAGAGCACCACAGTTCTCAGAGCTGATGGGTGTCTGGTCCTAGCACTCACATTGAGTCCTATGGGCCTTAGATTATCCCTACAGCCTGGTGAGCCGGGAGCTGCGTGGGATCATCCGAGGGCTGCTGGCGAAGGCAGCAGGGTCTCTGGAGCTCTTTTTTGACCACTGTCTGTTCACCATGCTGCAAGAGCTGGATAAGACAACAGGTGAGAGGGGCACGGGAGGGATGACCATCTTGGGAGCCTCCTCCTTTTTTTCCTGCTTTCAGTACCACTCAGTGGTTCTGTTTCCAGTAGAGAAATGTGCTAACCTTGACACTGTTTTTGGAAAGTGTGGAGGAAGTTAGGAGTCAGTGGACCTGGGGCCTGGGCTCACCACTGACAAATGGGAGATTTCAGGTTTGGGATGCCAAGTAATGTGAGTAGGTGTGAGAATGTGTATCTCTCCAGGGGAGTCACTACATGGTTACCGCATCTGTATCCAGGCCATCCTGCAAGACAAGCCCAAGATTGCCACCACAAACCTAGGCAAGGTGAGCTCTCAGTGATGGTGGGGACACTAGGAAGCTAGGACTGGGGAGGCTGGGCAGAATCTACGTTGTTGGACTCAGGTTTGGGATAGTGGAAGACCTGTAAGCCTAGTAATAATAGGTCATACTATTAGCACTTATCCTGTGTGTGTGCTCTGGAAACATAGGAGCCAGGTACTGCTATTATTTCCCATTTTTATAGATGAAAAGATTGAGCCACAGAGAAGTTTGGTAACTTTCCTAGGCACAGTCTTCCAGTAAATGGCAGAGTATGGGCAAAGCCCACAAACAGAACCTACACCATGTGGCCATAGTGCTCCACTCTTGCTTGGCCTGTCCTTCCTCTTCAGTTGACATCTCCCTTCCCTCCTGGCTTTGGGGGGTGCTCCTGGTGTTTTGTCCTATCCCAATCTGCCTTCCCCACCGGTCTCCTCAGTTCCTGGAACTGCTGAGGTCCCACCAGAGCCGACCAGCAAAGTGTCTGACCATCATGTGGGCCCTGGGTCAAGCGGGTTTTGCCAACCTCACCGAGGGACTGAAAGGTAACAAGGAAATAGGGAAGAAAGAGGGAGGGTCTCAGAGCCAGAAAACTCCTCTTTGATGCCCCCAGTAGGTGCAAGCCTGAGGCTTCCCTCCTGACCTTTACCTCTGCAGTGTGGCTGGGGATCATGCTGCCTGTGCTGGGCATCAAGTCTCTGTCTCCCTTTGCCATCACATACCTGGATCGGCTGCTCCTGTGAGTAATGGGAGGGCAGCAAGGGGAAGGCTTAGGGTGTTCCAAGTGGCTGTTTTAGCAAAACGGGAGGCTATGATCTTGGTCTCCATGGATATGAGGAAAATCAGGACCAGCTTCTCCCACCACCTTAGAATGTGATGGTGAGGAAGGAAGTTAAGGGCTGGCAGATGGGGTAGAGTTTATACCCTTTTTCCTAGATGTTGGCTTAGCTGGGGTCATGGCCAAAACAGCTGGCATGGGTGGTGGTATCCAGCGAGCCTGTTTCTTCATCCCCATAGGATGCATCCCAACCTTACCAAGGGCTTCGGCATGATTGGCCCCAAGGACTTCTTCCCACTTCTGGACTTTGCCTATATGCCGAACAACTCCCTGACACCCAGGTAGGACTGCTCTGGGGCACACCTGCTGAGAAGGGACCCCCCCAGCACCAGAACCACGCTACATATTCCCGTCTCTTCTTCCCCAGCCATCCTAGATCTGAGATTTGCAACCTGGAAGTTCAAGAGTAGGTTTCAAGGGAACAGTGACCCCTTGAAATTATGTGGACCCTTGAGTGTGGTTGGCATATGGGCATTTTCTTAGGGGTAGGGTCCACGGCTTTCAACAGATTTCCAAGGAGTCTCTGAATAAAAAGATTCATAGCCATTGCAAGGTCCTCAGGCAGGCATGGGCTCTGAAGCAAGCAAAAGGTTCACATCATGCAGCTCCATTTATAGCTTATGCGTGTCTTTCCTCCCCACCCCACCCAGCCTGCAGGAGCAGCTGTGTCAGCTCTACCCCCGACTGAAGGTGCTGGCATTTGGAGCAAAGCCGGATTCCACCCTGCATACCTACTTCCCTTCTTTCCTGTCCAGAGCCACCCCTAGCTGTCCCGCTGAGATGAAGAAAGAGGTGAGGATGTGGTGGGAGGCTTCTTCTCCTTCCCCAGGGGTCAGCTGCAGTGGTCCCTATCTGCTGACAAAGGCCTTGCCTTCACAGAGCCCATTCTGAGGCTTTTCCTTAGCTCCCTGTTGACAGCTGCCTGCCCTGCTCACTCGAGCTTCACCCTGAGAAGATGGATCCCAAGAGACAGCACATTCAGGTCTGGGTGGTTTCTGATGCCCGTCTCTTGCGGATAGTGATCTTTAAGCTCAAAGCTCTAGCTCAGGAGCCCCAGCCTCCTGCTTTACAGCCTCTCAGAGAGCTTTCTGGAGTCTTGACACTGTTTCTCCACCCCTTAGGGTGGACGTGCGGCCTGGGTGGCCTCGCTTACGGGAAGGGGATCACCTCTTAGCACTCTCCCCCTCTGCCAGCCCCATGCCCCCAGCAGCCTCTCCCTCTGTCGTGCCATGCAGCTCCTGAGCAGCCTGACTGAGTGCCTGACGGTGGACCCCCTCAGCGCCAGCGTCTGGAGGCAGTTGTACCCTAAGCACCTGTCACAGTCCAGGCAGGTTGGGTGGGAGGCCAGCCTGTCCCTGTGCTAGAAGCAGAAGGGGAGCCTGGGTCACTGTCCCATGGCCTGACACCTCTCAGGCTGAGTGGGAACATTGCTGGAGCGGCCTCTAGGAAGCTGCTGCTCTGTGGGTGGTAGGTGGAGGGTCTTTCAGCCTGAAGGAGCCAGGGCTAATGGAGGACTGGAGGATGGGCGAGACCGCGCGAGCCACCTGACTGGGGGGTTGTGCTTTCCCCACAGCCTTCTGCTGAAGCACTTGCTCAGCTCCTGGGAGCAGATTCCCAAGAAGGTGAGGAGCTAGGAGGATGTGACAGGTTGAGCCCTGTCTGGATTCTGGGTTCTGAGTGGGGGCTCCTCAGCCACTGTCCCTTCCCTGAGAAGGGACCCTGTTGGCCTGGAAAATGAAGCAGGATGGAAGCTCTGGATTCCCTCACAGGCTAGACCTTTCTTGTCCATAGGTACAGAAGTCTTTGCAAGAAACCATTCAGTCCCTCAAGCTTACCAACCAGGAGCTGCTGAGGAAGGGCAGCGGTAACAACCAGGATGTTGTCACCTGTGACATGGCCTGCAAGGTGCTGGCACCCAGTCCTCTCCAGCCCACACGCTATCTTACATCTCTGTCTCAGCACACCTGGGTTGGGCTTGTATCACATTCCTGCCCCACCTGTCTGTGGAGCACCCCCCCACCGCTGCCTCCAGGATAATGTGAAGGCTTGACGCTCTTTCGGGAATGCCTGGCTTGAGGTCTGCTCTCAGAGGCAAAGACCAGCCCCTCTCGCTTCTGACAACTGTCTCCTGCTCCCCTCCCACCAGGGCCTGTTGCAGCAGGTTCAGGGTCCTCAGCTGCCCTGGACGCGGCTCCTCCTGTTGCTGCTGGTCTTCACTGTAGGCTTCCTGTGCCATGACCTCTGGTCACACAGCTCCTTCCAGGGTAAGCAGCAATGGGCAAGCGAGGAGGATGGCGTGGGCGGGGCACAGAGCTACACGTAGTACCACCACCCCGCCCCCAGCAGCACACATCTTTGTCCTGACGAGTTCTCAATCCTGCAGAGTAAACACTTTACAGACAGATTTTTTTGTCCACAGATATGATACTACCATTTCAGATCGGACTAGGACTTTGCAGTATAGAAGTGCTTGCATATTCATGGTATCATTTTAGTAGGTGTTACATCCTTTTAACTCCTGAGGAAATGGTCTCAGAAAGATGTAGCAATTAGCTTTAGGTCACAGCTAGTAAGTAGAAGGGCAGACCCTCAACCTGAGGCTTCCTGAAGCCTGAGCCTAGGCTCCACCTGGCAGCTGCATTCCTGTACACCTGGCCCAGCAGGAGAAGGGCAGCTCTGCGTGCCTCCCTCCACAGCAGCCTGGAGCTGGCTTTGTGGCCCTGTGAGAACACAGAGCTCTGCCCAGCACCTCGCTGTGCCTGCTCTGGGCCCTGTAGTGTCTGTCTCCCCAGTCCCTGCCCCTCTCACCTCCCAGCTCACCAGAGGCCCCCTTTACTCAGCCTCCCTTACTGGCCGGTTGCTTCGATCATCTGGCTTCTTACCTGCTAGCCAACAAGCGTGTGCCAAGCTCTACTCCTACAGTCTGCAAGGCTACAGGTGAGCTCCTCCCAGGGAGGGGAGAGGAGAGGCAGAAGAGAGAAGGCCTGGGTGTCAGGGAGGTGACAGTCAGTGGGAAGCGCTTGTGATTCTCCTTTCCCACGGCCTCCCTTTCCCCAGCTGTTTCTGGGGAGCTAAGCGGGCCTGAGGAGACTCAGAGCCCTCTTCCCCCACTTCCGTCTTCCACAGCTGGCTGGAGGAGACACTGCCAGTCTGGGGCTCCCACCTGCTCACTGTGGTGCGGCCCAGCTTGCAGCTGGCCTGGGCTCACACCAATGCCACAGTCAGCTTCCTTTCTGCCCACTGTGCCTCTTACCTTGCCTGGTTTGGTGACAGCCTCACCAGCCTCTCTCAGAGGGTAAGTCAGAGACAGGGAGTCAAATAAGGGGCTGGTTTTCCCAGGAGCAGAATTCTGGGAAAGGAGCAGCACTGTGTGGCCTGAGTCTTTAGGGCCAGGATGCAGTTCCCTGGATACTCTGACCCCATCCATTCTCCACGGTCCAGCTACAGATCCAGCTCCCTGATTCCGTGAATCAGCTACTCCGCTATCTGAGAGAGCTGCCCTTGCTTTTCCACCAGAATGTGCTGCTGCCATTGTGGCACCTCTTGCTTGAGGCCCTGGCCTGGGCCCAGGAGCACTGCCATGAGGCATGCAGGTGAGACTTTTGCCCAGGGCTCCGGCAGGATCGCCAGCAGCCCCATTCCCGGGCCCCAGGGACAAGCCATCTCTATCCAGTCTCCCACACTGTCCTGCCCCTCGCTCCCATCCCTGGCCACCCTGGGATGAGGGTTGTGGGTCTTAGCTTTCAGCCCCGAAAGTTGACACAGCTACACACATGCATACTCAAAAATGTTCCACTTTCCTTCCAGAGGTGAGGTGACCTGGGACTGTATGAAGACACAGCTCAGTGAGGCTGTCCACTGGACCTGGCTTTGCCTGCAGGACATTACAGTGGCTTTCTTGGACTGGGCACTTGCCCTGATATCCCAGCAGTAGGCCCTGCCTCCCTGGCCACCGATTTCTGCGTGGGTAGACCATCCAAGACTGCAGCGGGTAGAAGGTGAAAGTTCTTCATGGGAGTCTTTTTAACTTGGTGCCTGAGTTCTCTCCTAGGCAAGTGGCCAGTTGCCTCCACCTCAGTTCTTCCATCTTTGGTGGGGACAGGGCCCAGCGGCATCTCAGCCTTCTACCCACAATTCCGCTGAACACTTTTCTGGCCCTACTGCACATGGCCCCCAGCCTCCATCCTTGTGCTGGTAGCCTCTCACAACTCCGCCCTTGCCCTCTGCCTTCCACTTCCTTCCATCTCATTTCTAAACCCCAAACAGCTCATCTCTAAA
This sequence comes from Symphalangus syndactylus, assembly GCF_028878055.3. NCBI lineage: Eukaryota > Metazoa > Chordata > Mammalia > Primates > Hylobatidae > Symphalangus > Symphalangus syndactylus. Next base: position 85,181,209 of record NC_072440.2, on the reverse strand, counting down.
AAGATAGAACTCCCAGCAGTTGGCTTCTGTGTTCTTCTGACAAATGATTCCTGCTTCTCCAGACTTTAGCAGCCTCCTGTTCCCATTCTTGGTCACAGCTCTAGCCACAGCAGAAGGAAAGGGGCTTCCAGAAGAATATAGCACCGCATTGGGAAACAGCAGCCTCACCTCTACCTGAAGCCTGAGTGTGGCTGTCAGTGGACATGGGGAGCTGGATGGAAATGCCTCTCACTTTAAAATGCCCAACCTGCCCTAAATGCCTCTAAGCGCCCCCCGTCCCCTCCCTTGTAGTCCTACTTCTTCCAACTTTCTATTCCCCATCATGCTGGGGGTCTCGGTCACAAGGCTCAGCTTCTCTCCACTGTCCATCCCTCCTATCATCTGGAAAGCAGAGCCCAGGTAGTTGTGTGCCTTGGGCCCAGGGAACCCTCCATCAACCTGAGACAGGACTCAGCATATGGTTCTTGAGTACGCCCTACCAGGTGGAATAAAGGACACAGATTTGATTTCTAGCATTCTTGTCTGCATCCTCATATAGAAATTCCCCTAGTTATGGTTCAGAATAACAAAATCTTGGGCCCTTGCCCTCCTGAAGACTGTAGCCATGGCTGTAATTAAGCTCCTGGTGGGGGAAGCCCACACCCATGGTTCTAGAGTTTGACCTGGTGGGTGTTCTAGACACTTCTCTTGCTACCCTAATTATACTGTCTGACTTGTCACTGTGATTCACGTCCCAGATTTGCCTTGATAGTTTTACGCTTGAAAAAGCAGGGGGCCGTCTCCTAGGGGAATTCTTGGCCAGTGACCAGGAGGTGTCCTTTTCTTGCCAGGACCTTCATTTGATAGAGCAGTGAGTGAAAGATTTAGAACTCCCAGAGACACATGAGTCCAAGGTTTATCACCAAAGCCCCTTTTTATTTTTGACTTGAGGCTATAAGGAGTTAGATAACTGTTGGTTTCTTAGTTCTCAGTTTTGTTTCCTTGAATGTTTCAAGTGAGCAGTACTAGAGAGACGCTCTAGCAGTTCTCAAAGGCAGATTCAGCTTCCCTCATAAACTCCCATGACACTCAGCAGGTATGATGGCCAGTTATCACTTGCCCTCTCACACAGTGCCCTGAGACACTGCTTTTTCAGTGGTTCGAATATAAAGTAGCAGATGTAGGAAAATACCGACCCAAAGTGAGGTCATGAATACAACAGCATCTCATGTGTTTGCTACGTTTCCTCTGGAATTAGCCCACAAGCAGACCCCTTGCTCTCCTAGTGGCAATTAACCATGACCATCTTCCCGGAGAAGAGAAACTACCTGGCAAAGGGCCAAAGTCTTAGGACTGCTGGGCAGGAGAACTGGCCTGTGTTCAAGGCGAGTTGGAGAAAGGTGGCAGTTGTGAGAATGGGTGGACAATGGCACAGGGAGGACAAGTTCGGTGGTAACTTCTAGAAGTCCAAGGCCGCATCCAGCGAATCAAGGATGCCACAAGTGCTGTGTTGGCTTCTAATGTGTGATTATATTTACCTTGCTGGGTTCATTTAACTTCTGACACTAAAATCCTGGGGAGCAAGATTTTTCATCAACTTAGATTAATTGTGGTCTCTACTTCTTACAGGAACACTGACAGCTTAATTGACTTTATTCGATAGATACAGTTTTTTGACCCAATGTTGAAACTGTCTGAAATTTTTCCTGTGTGGTGGACTAGTCCAATACTGCACCTGCTCTGCATTAAAGCAAAACCAGATGTCCAGACATTTCATTTTTGCAGAGCTGTCAACAAACAGGAGTCCAAGCGGGGCCAGTAAATTGAACCAGCGTAGGCTAGCAGAGTATATGACAGTGATGCTGACAGGTGGGGCAGTCACACTGTAACTGTTGCTGTTATTGGAAGAAACAAAAGGAGCTGACACCTCAGTCACACATCTGGACAGTAACTCTTCACACAGCTGAAGTTCAACCGATAACACACCATAAAGCTGAAGGGCAGTTTTGAGTATGGTTATCTCTTACTAACTTTATTACCAGTTCTTTTGTGGACTTGAAAATAATATGCATGACTCACTTTGAAACATCCTTTCGTTTTCCTAAGTCTCCAGCAGGTTTCTGGATTCCTCTGGTTATTTGTATCCAATCCACACTTCAGTTTTAGAGCAGGGCAGCTTGATGGGTAGCCTGACTTACTACGATGGATAATGTCACTAGGCAGATAGTGTTGCTGAGCTCATGCCTGCTACGTTGCCAGTCTGTTCACAAAATGCCACCACCATAAAGAGGGCGGGTTGTTTCCCACAGAGCCAGGCACACCTGCCCTGCCCTATTACAGAATGACCCAGTGTCAATTACACAGGCATTTGTTTTTTGTTTTAAAGAAACAGGGTCTTTCCCTGTTGCCCAGGCTGGAGTGAAGTGGTTCGTGATCATAGCTCACCGCAGCCTCAAAATCCTGGGCTCAGTGATACTCACCACAGCCTCCCGAGTATTTGGGACTACAGGTGCATGCCACCATGCTCAGCTACTTTTTTAAAATTTTTTGTAGAGATGGCTCCTCACTATGTTGCCTAGGCTGGTCCCATTGATTATAGGTTCGTTGATTCATATAATCAGTAAACTCCAGGTGTCTAGTGATCCTCCACCTTGGCTTCCCAAAGTGTTAGGATATTACAGGCATGAGCCGCCATGCCCGGCCCTACACAGACATTTCAGTTGTTCAATGACCTCAGCATTTTGCTGTCTTACCTCACCTAAAGGAGTCTGAATTGAAGTGGACACTTAGAGTGATCTGTTTTTACTACATACCCTTCACAGTTGTTGAGGGGGGAAAGGGCCTCGCTTTTCCCTATGTGTATTCCCTTTATACTGGGCAGTTTTGGCACTCTACTTGAGGTATAAGAAGGATTTTGGAGGGAGTGTCCACTGTTCAGGGTATGAGTGAATATTTAGTAAATATTGACTATTCTGCCTATTAATACAAATGTTGACTTTGAATGTGTTGTTGGGTGTGCCTTGATATAACTTCTTTCTGTGTTAGCACATCACTTACTAATTTTTGAATAGATTTTTTTTTTGTTTGAGACAGTTTTGCTCTTGTTCCCCAGGCTGGAGTGCAGTGGCGTGATCTCGGCTCACTGCAACCTCCGCTTCCCAGGTTCAAGTGATTCTCCTGCTTCAGCCTCCCAAGTAGCTGGGACCACAGGTGCCTGCCACCACGCCCAGCTAATTTTTTGTATTTTTAGTGGAGAGGGGGTTTCACCATGTTGGCTAGGCTGGTCTCAAACTCCTGACCTCAGGGGATCCACCCGCCTTGCCCTCCCAAAGTGCTAGGATTACAGGCATAAGCCACCATGCCTGGCCTGAATAGACTATTTTTTTAGAGCAGTTTTAGGTTCACATCAAAATTGAGTGAGAGTTTCCATATATTTCCTCCCCAACCTGCCCCCACCACAGCCTCCCCACCATCAACATCCCATACCGCTATGGTACATTTGTTGTAATCAGTGAACCTACATTGACACATTGTCCATAATGTAAGTCCATAGCTTCCATTAGGGTTTCGCTATCTGCGTTGTACACTCTGTAGGTTTTGGTAACTGTCCAATAGCATGTATACACCATTATACAGAAGAGTTTCACTGCCATGAAAATCTCCTGTGCTCTACCTATTCCTCCCTCCCTCCTTCCCCCAGAGCCCAAGGAACCACTGATCTTTTACTCTCTCCAGTTTTGTCTTTTCCGGAATGCTGTGTAGTCAAAATCATACTATGTGGCCTTTTCAGATTGGCTTCTTTCATTTGGTAATTTTTTTTTTTTTTTTTTTTTTTTTTGAGACAGGGTCTTACACTGTCACCCAGGCTGGAGTGCGGTGGTGCGATCTCGGCTCACTGCAACCTCTGCCTCCTGGTTTCAAGCGATTCTCCTGCCTCAACCTCCCAAGTAGCTGAGAGTACAGGTGCGTGCCACCACCCCTGGCTAATTTTTGTATTTTTACTAGAGACAGGGTGTCACCATGCTGGCCAGGCTGGTCTCAAACTCCTGTACTCAAATGATCCACCTGTCTCGGCCTCCCAAAGTGCTGGGATTACAGGCATGAGCCACCACGCCTGGCCATTTGGTAATTTGTCTTTAAGATTCTTCCATGTCTTTTCATGGCGAGATAGTTCATTTCTTTTTAGCACTGTATAATATCCCATTGTCTGGATGTACCACAGTGTATCCATTCACCTACTGAAGGACATCTTGGTTGCTTCCAAGTTTCACAATTATGAGTAAAGCTGCTATTAACCTCTGAGTTTAGGTTTTTGTGTGGGCATAAGTTTTCAAACACATTTAGTTAAATACCAAGGAGCACAATTGATCATATGATAAGAGTATGTTTAGTTTTGTAAAAAACATCAAGCTGTCTTCCAAAGTGGCTGTACCATTTTGTATTCTCATCAGCAGTGAATTAGAGTTCCTATTACTATGCATCTTCATTTGGTTTTGTCAGTATTTTGGATTTTCACCATTCTCATATGTGGATGAAGACATTTAATTTGCAATTCCCTAATGAAATTGAGCATCTTTTCATGTGCTTATTTGCCATTTGTATATCTTCTTTGGTGAGGTGTCCAGATCTTTTCTCCATTTTCTAATTGGGTTGTTGATTTTCTTATTGTTGAGGGTTTGGTTTTGTTTTGTTTGTTTTGGTTTTAAGAAACAGGGTCTTGCTGTGTCACCCAGGCTGGAGTGCAATGGTGCAATTATAGCTCACTGCAACCTCAATCCTCCCACCTCAGCTTCCCGAGTAGCTAGGACTACAGGCACACACCACCACGCCAGGCTAATTAAAAAAATTTTTTTTCTGTAGACATTGCTGTGTCACCCAGGCTGGTTTCAAACTCTCAGCCTCAAGCGATTTTCCTGCTGCTGCCTTCCAAAGTGCTGGGATTATAGGCGTGAACCACTGTGTCTGCCCTTATTGTGGAGTTTTAAGAGTTCTTTGTATATTTTGGATAATAGTCCTTTATTAGATATGCCTTTTGGAAATATTTTCTCCCACTCTGTGGCTTTTACAATTGTTTTAAATAGCTATCTTATACATTATCTACAATAAAACATATTTACACCTTTCATAGTTTATATATTTCCAAATACCCTAGCCTTCATCCATAGATATACTCTTCAGATATATGAGTGGGTGCCATTATTAACCACTCACCTCACTTGGAAGGCCAGGAGATACCCAGTCTGTCCCAGACAGCTCCATGGAAATTACTATACTTTTCTTTTTTTTTTTTTTTTGGAAACGGAGTCTCACTCTGTCGCCCAGGCTGGAGTGCAGTGCTGCGATCTTGGCTCACTGCAACTTCCGCCTCCTGGGTTCAAGCGATTCTCCTGCCTCAGCCTCCCGAGTAGCTGGGACTACAGGCATGTGCCACCACGCCCGGCTAATTGTTTGTATTTTTGGTAGAGACAGGGTTTCACTGTGTTAGCCAAGATGGTCTCGCTCTCCTGACCTCGTGATCTGCCCGCCTTGGCCTCCCAAAGTACTGGGATTACAGACGTGAGCCACCATGCCTGACCTACTACACATATTTTAAGTTACAATGCCTCCCACCAAAGTGAAAGATTTAGGTTCCAGGTAGTAAATATTTTTCTTATTTTCTTTTTAATTTTATTTTTTATTGTTTTGAGACGGAGTCTCACTCAGTTGCCCAGGCTGGAGTACAGTGGCGCCATCTCGGCTCACTGCAACCTCCACCTCCTGGGTTCAAGCAATTCTACTGCTTCAGTCTCCCGAGTAGCTGGGATTACAGATGTAAGCCACCACTTCCTATTAGTAGAGACCAGGGTTTCTCCCTGTTGGCCAGGCTGGTCTCAAACTCCTGGCCTCAAGTGATCCTCCCGCCTAGGCCTCCCACAGTGCTGGAATTACAGACGTGAGTTACCGCACCCGGCCTTATTTTATTATTATTATTTTTGAGACAGGGTCTCACTCTGTTACCAAGGCTGCAGTGCAGTGGCTTGATCACAGCTCATTGCAGCCTCAACCTCCCTGCGCTCAGGTGATCCTCCCACCTCAACCTCCTGAGTAGCTGGAACTACAGGCATACGCCACTATGCCCAGCTAATTTTTGTATTTTTTGAAGAAATGGGGTTTCACAATGTTGCCCAGGGTGGTCTTGAACTCTTGAGCTCAAGCCATCTTCCCACCTCAGCCACCCAAAGTACTGGGATTACAGGCATGTACCACCACGCCCAGAGGTTACATTTTTAATTTTCTTTCAGACTGTTCATTATTGGTGTAAAGAAGCACAATTGGGTTTTTTGCATGTTGATCTTGTTCTCTGCAACTTTGCTGAATTTTCTCTAATAGTTTTTTTTTCTAATAGTTTTTTGGTAGATTCTTTGGTATTTTCTATATATAAGATAATATAATCTGCAAATAGGGATAGTTTTATTTCTCTCTTTTCTAGTTTGGATGCTTTTTATTTCTTTTTCTTGTTTAGTTGTTCTGGCCAGAAATTCCAGTACAATGTTGAGTAGCAACGGTGAAAGTAGGCATCTTTGTCTTGTTCCTGACCTTATTGGTTGTTCCTGACCTTCACTGTTGAGTTTTGTGTTAGCTGTGGGTTTTTCATAAATGTTCTTTATCATGCTGAGGAAGTTTCTTTCTAGTTTTCTGAGTTTCTACTTTTCATGAAAGGGTGATGAATTCTGTCACCCTTTCCTGCATCAATTGAGATAATGTGGTTTTTTTCCTTCATTTTATTAATGTAGTATATTACATTGATTTATTTTTCTTTTTTTCTTGAGATGGAGTCTTGCTCTGTCTCCCACACTGGAGTGCAATGGCCGGCTCACTGCAGCCGCTGCCTCCTGGGTTTAAGCGATTCTCCTGCCTCAGCCTCCCAAGTAGCTGGGGATTACAGGCGTGCACCACCACACCCAGCTAATTTTCGTATTTTTAGTAGAGATGGGGTTTCACTGTGTTGGCCAGGCTGGTCTCGAACTCTTGACCTCAGGTGATCCACCTGCCTCGGTCTCCCAAAGTGCTGGGATTACAGGCGTGAGCCGCCAGGCCCGGCCTACATTTATTTATTTTTCTTATGTTGAACACCCTTACATTCCTTCAATAAGTCTAACTTGGTCACAGTATTCTCCTTTTAATATGCTATTGGATTCAGTTTGCTCATATTTTGTTGAGGATTTTTGCATCAATATTCATAAGGGATGTTGATCTGTAGTTTTCTTGTGGTCTTTTGGTCTGGCTGTGCCATCAGAATGATGCTGGCCTCATATAATCAATTAAAAAGTGTTCCCTTTTCTATTTTTTCGAACGGTTTCAAAGGATTGGTGTTACCTTCATTTAGTGATCTGAGAAAAAAAAAGGACTGGTGTTAATTCTTTAAAGGTTTGCTAGCATTCACATTGAAGCCTTCTGATCCTGGACTTCTTTCTGTTGAGAGGTTTTGTTTGTTTGTTTGTTTGTCTGAGACGGAGTCTTGCTGTGTCACCCAGGCTGGAGTGCAGTGGCACGATCTCGGCTCACTGCAACCTCCACCTCCTGGGTTCAAGCGATTCTCCTGCCTCAGCCTCCCAAGTAGCTGGGATTACAGGCATGCACCACCACGTCTGGCTAATTTTTTTATTTTTAGTAGAGAAGGGGTTTCCATGTTGGCCAGGCTGGTCTCGAGCTCCTGAACTCAGGTGATTCACCCGCCTCGGCTTCCCAAAATGCTGGGATTACAGGCGTGAGCCACCCCATGTGGCCTTTTCTTTGAGACAGAATCTCTCTCTGTCTCCCAGGCTGTTGTGCAGTGTTGTGAGATTGCAGTAGGCTCACTGCAATCTCGGCCTCCCACCTTCAGGCGATTCTCCTGCCTCAGGCTCCTGAGTTGCTGGGGATTACCGGCGCTCACCACCACTCCCGGCTGCTTCTTTTTTTTTGAAACGGAGTTTCGCTCTTGTTGCCTAGACTGGAGTGGCGCGACCTCGGTTCACTGCAACCTCACCTCCCGAGTTCAAGCGATTCTCCCACCTCAGCCTCCGGAGTAGCTGGGATTACAGGCGCGCACCACCATGCTCTGCTAATTATTTTTGTGTGTTAGTAGAGACAGGTTTCACCATGTTGGCCAGGCTGGTCTCCAACTCTTGAACTCTGGCGATCCGCCCGCCTCGGCCTTCCAAAGTGCTGGGATTACAGGTGTGAGCCACCGCGCCTGGCCATGAATGCCATTTTTTGATATTGAATAATAAAAGTTATGCCGATCTTCTATATTCTTCTATCTAAATGTTGACACAATTTTTTATCTAGAAACTTCGGATTTAAAGCTCAGCCCGAGAGAACCCTATCAAATGTTGGAGCTGCAAGGGGATAGAAAGCATCACCAGACCTGGATTCGCGGGCGATGTTGGCTCAAGGTAGCACAGGACGTTGGCCCAGAGCTGGAAATTGAGGCCAGGTCTCCCAGCACACCCACCCCGCAGGACGACCAAGCAGGGCTTCACAGAGGAGTTGGGGGTTAGGTTTATTTCTGTTGTTAAAAACCCGGTGAGCAAAAGGTTGTGGAAAAAACACATGCAAAAGACAGGCGAAGGTGTGAGCTGGATAGGGACAAAGATGGGGGAACCCGTGGGGTCACTCCTTGACCCCACCCAGGACACCTAGACATCCACAGTGCCGTGGGAGGGGCCCCAGACTAGGCAGAAGACCCTTCCCCGGCCCTGGGGAACCCAAGATTTCCGAGAGTAAGCGGACCTGTGCAAAGACCTACAAGAAAGACCAGTGGCCTGTGCTGGGCACTGTACGACCGCCCCCACCCCGACCTCACGTGGGCCTCGGACGCTGCAGGGACCCACTGGGCCGCGCGCCCCCCACCATCCCAGGTCTACCGCAGGGGAATCCTCCAGGCTTGCGAGCGCTTCTGAGGGTAGGAAAGCCTGTACTGCAGCCCCGCCGCCCTCTCCTGGCGCGTAGTCCCCTCCCCGAGCCCTCGATCCAGGGCGCCAGGCCCGCGATCCCAGGGCGGCCCAGGGGGTTCGGCACAGCCCAATCCCGCGCCGCGCCAAAGCCTGCAGCGCCCCGCGGTCGCCGTCTCTCTTGCACTGGTGAGGACGAATACAGCCTGACAAAACCTGAGTTAATTGGCCGAGCGAATGTCCTTCGCGTCAGGAGAGCACGTCCGGAGAAGCCAAGGGAAATATGGAGCAGGAACAGCCAAAGTGGCCCATCGGCTCTCGAGCAGGGTTTGCGCGTCGCGGTCGCAAAGCCCCTGTGAGTGCGGGTACCGCGGCACAAGCGCTGCCCGGGAGCTCCAGGAGGCGGCGGCGGGCTCGGCGTCGCGGTCCAAGAGAAACCACTGCGGGGCGTTGGGAGCATTTTGTTAAAAAGCCGGGAAGCTCAGGGCCGGTGTGGCCTTCGTTCTAGCCTGAGAACCCGGACTTTGGGCAGCTTCCTTTCCTTGCCTTTGGGTCTCCGGCTTCCTCAGCTCTGTGAGGTCCCAAGGAGCTCCTTCCTTCCCCGGCAGGTTCCTTCAGCTGGAGAAAGCGGGGATATGGCTGGATGAGGTTGCGGTAAGCGTTAGAGGGCTGTCAGCAGCACCTCACTGCAGCGGAGCCTTCGATAGCTCAGTTGGTAGAGCGGAGGACTGTAGTAGATGAAGCGTGGCAATCCTTAGGTCGCTGGTTCGATTCCGGCTCGAAGGACTTCGTGTATTATTTTCAGCCTCAATTTAATTCAATTATCCCACAAGGAGAAAGGCTTGGAGGCCTCCTGTGACTTAGCATGCTTACTGCCGTCAGTCCATAGGGCACACAGTAGTATGCAGTATACGGTAACCCTCTTTCTGCGTTCAATGTAGATGTGGTAACGTGTTTTAGAATAAGGTTTTCTGCCTAAGCACACGATTATATGCTTGATTTTTAGAATCTTGCACATGGATGCCACTGTATTGTACTCTGCTAAATAAATATCCAGAACTGCGATTGATCCGCTGGTCAGTGAGCAGTGCAGTGACCCTGTAAGGCAAAGGGAAGGAACCAAACAGCAGGCGGGGGATTAGCTCAAATGGTAGAGCGCTCGCTTAGCATGCGAGAGGTAGCGGGATCGATGCCCGCATCCTCCACTCACGTTTTGTGTCCATCACACTAGAGAACACAAAATGGGAGGGATCGCCAGCGCAGTGGGCTAGGTGTTTCATTTTAGAGATACAACACTGTTAAGCGATAAGGAGTTTCGCATGATGTCTTTTTATTTCGCAGTTGAGTCCCAGTTTCTGCCACTTTATCTTTCCCGCCTCCCGGCAGGCAGGCCGTTAACCGTCTTCCGGAAGACGCTGCTAATACCCTCCGGACGCTGCTGCCCGCCATCGTTCCCGAACGACACTCGCTCAGGTACCCACTAACGTCGAGGAACCCTGAGAGCTGACCAATGGTAGCGAGCTTTACTGGGCAGGTCGCCAGCTGCAGCCACGGCCAATAGGCGAGAGACTTCTTGTTTCCTGGCAGAGCGGGGTCCCGGCACCGCGGCGCTCGGGTGTTTTTGGGGGCCCGGGTGGAGGGCCCGGGTGCCGGGGCCCGAGGTGCGGCCTCGCTGGCGGGAGAGGGAGCGGGATCACCGGCCCGGAGAGAGGTGAGGGGCTCTGCGCGGACTACGGGCCCCGCCAGCCCCGGCCCCGCCAGCCCCGGCCCCGCCCCCTTCTCTCAGCCCCTTCAGCCCGAGCCCCTCGAAGGCCACCCCGCACCCCGCTCCCGACCTGGCTTATGCGGTCCCGACCCCGCCCAGCTCCGTGGCCTCACCTCTGACTCCTAGGCCCTCCCTGCCTAACCCCCTGCCGTGGGAGTTCCGTCCCGACCCCTTCCATGCCTCCCAGTCCCACCCTGCCCAGGGCAAGCCCGCTCGGTGTGACGGTTCCCCGCGAGTCGAGGGTGGAGAAGCCAGCCTCCTGCCCCCGAGTGGGACTCTAGCAGCCCACCTCTTTTAGGGGTGCTCAGAACACCCATTACTCATCCACAGCTACTAGGGTAGCTTTCTCAGGGTGCAGTGCTTACGGGGCGGAGGGGGTTGGAAACAGACCCATGCCCTGGCTGGAAGGGAGCTCCAGTCGCTAGGTGAGCCCAGTAGCCTTTGGCTTGGCAGAGGCACCACTGTTAGTTTTCCTCCATACTAGGCATAAGGTAGGAACAAAAAAGGAAGAACCAGCCCTTCGAGGGCTCAGGGGAGCAACACCAGAATGTCCGCTCAGTACTTGTGAGGCCAGAGGCTGGAGAGAGGACTACCCATTTACACTCAGCACCTCGATTCCTCTCTGCTCTGTGCTGGAGAGTGCAGAGCCAGAGATCCAGAACGGCCCATCTCTAAAGGTGGCCATGTATGGTGGTGAGTGTATCTTGGCTAGGTTTGGGAAATCTGACCTCTCTGATTATATTCTCTAATCTTTGGGCTGCAAAGCAGCTGAGAGTTTAGTGTTTTTCAACATAGTTAAGCCGCTGAGTTTTATTTGGGAACAGCCAAGCCAAAGTACAATGGGGTCCCTTTAGGTCATTTACAACCCTTAGTGTTGGGGTACAGAATGCTGCTTTCTCTTGGTCTTTGCTGGAAGACCACTTCTGTGTTTTCTAAGAGAGAGAGAGCCTTTTGCTTCATAGGGCACTCCCTAAGAATAGCTCTTACTTATCAAGAGATACCCAGAAAACTCTTCCATTTATCTTCCCTTTCCTCCTTAACCTAACCCTTGTTTTCCCCCAGCTCTCAGGGCCAGAGCGGGGCAGGAGGATGCTTTCCCAGCCCCACCATGGAGCTGCACTGTGGGGGATTGCTGTTCAGTTCTCGCTTTGATTCAGGGAATCTAGCCCACGTGGAGAAGGTGGAATCTTTGTCCAGTGATGGGGAAGGGGTAGGAAGTGGGGCGTCAGCCCTGACCAGTGGCATTGCCTCTTCCCCTGACTATGAATTCAACGTGTGGACCCGACCAGACTGTGCTGAAACGGAATTTGAGAATGGGAACAGGTATGTGGAACGAAATGGGGGGTGGAAGAAGGCTCCAAACGCATGCTTCAGTTAGCCCTCTGACTTATCTGTTCATACCCAGCATGCTCCCTGTCCTTTTCTGACCCATCCTCCCTCCTTTCTCCTTGTCAAATAGCCCTTTCCCAGTTTGGCTGGCTCCAGCTCTCCCACAGATCATATCTCCAACCCTTCCACATACAATGACCTCTCTCTTACTTTGGTCCTCAGGTCATGGTTCTACTTCAGCGTCCGTGGAGGAATGCCAGGAAAACTCATCAAGATCAACATTATGAACATGAACAAGCAGAGCAAGCTGTATTCCCAGGGCATGGCCCCCTTTGTGCGCACACTGCCCACCCGGCCACGCTGGGAACGCATTCGAGACCGGCCCACCTTTGAGGTAAGTTCTCCATGAGGAGGAAAGAAAGACTTGGGTGCTAAAAGTAGAGAGGAAAGTAAGGCGTTTTTTTCCTTGATACAAGTATGAGGCAGGTGGGACAACAGGTTTAAGTATCAGCTTTTTCTCCAGTGTTTAAGCTAGAGTCCAAGATGAGCCCCTGCCTCAGGAAGCCTAGAAGGAGCCATTTTCATATAGAAAGTGTCAGAGGGAGGGAAGTTGGTAAAGGTGATAAGGGTGTGAGGTCAGTTCCTGGTGGTCCCAGTAGGAGCTCAGTTCTGACAATGGCATGTTGCCCCTCCCTCTTCCTCCTCTGCTCCTCAGATGACAGAGACGCAGTTTGTGTTATCCTTTGTTCATCGTTTCGTGGAGGGCCGTGGGGCCACCACCTTCTTCGCCTTCTGCTACCCCTTCTCCTACAGTGACTGCCAGGAACTGCTAAACCAGCTAGACCAGCGCTTTCCGGAGAACCACCCTACCCATAGCAGGTGCCAGCCCCATTCTTACTCCTGCCACACAGTCCTGGATCAGACAGCACCTCCATTACTTCTGGAATTTGCTCTTAGAGCTCTGAACCACACCTTCATCCGTCTTTTTTCTGTACAGAATGTACAGACAGGACTTTGGGTACCTTTGAAAACTATGTTTCTGTATGACCCTGATCTCAGCATATCGACACCTGCTCTCCAATCTTTCACCTGCCCAGTTCAGACCTCTTACTAGCCCAGCTCCCATTAATTATCCAGAGTTTAGCCAGCATTATGTGACTCAATACACTTTTTTTATCTGCCCCCACGGAGAACAACTCTGACTACATAATCTTTTCTAGGAAGCCACAAACTGGGGATAAACAAGTTCACTCTGTCCTGTACTCTTCATTCTGGCAATGTAAACCCACTCAAATCCTTAGCCTCATTTAACATTGTGAGGGACTATAAGGCCCCAAAGGTTAGGGTGAAGGACCAGATTTTACAGATCCTGGGCTGGTGACAAGGCCTACCTCTTACTAGGACTTTAGGGACTTCTCCTGGCTTAATTTTTTTTCCCTGTAGCCCCCTGGATACCATCTATTACCATCGGGAGCTCCTTTGCTATTCTCTGGATGGACTTCGTGTAGATCTGCTGACGATCACTTCCTGCCATGGGCTTCGAGAAGATCGAGAGCCCCGTCTAGAGCAGCTATTTCCTGATACCAGCACCCCTCGACCATTCCGTTTCGCAGGCAAGAGGGTGAGTGGAAATAGCATAAAGGTAGTTCTTTGGCTTTTCTCTAGCACCAGGTACTGTTTATAGCTAAAGACTGTGTTATCTCTAGGCATCTTGGACATGGCCTCCGCCCGCAACTTGTGGCAAGGGTGATGGTCCCTGCTCCACTTGCAGATTCAGCCAGCTGGAAATCCAGCGTCTATTCCTGCTTCATCCATGACACCCCCCATATACTGTCAAAGTAGAACTATAGGGTAACTGACTTAATGTCTGCTCTCCTCTCTACCTCAGATATTCTTCTTAAGCAGTAGAGTACACCCAGGGGAGACTCCATCTAGCTTTGTCTTCAATGGCTTTCTGGACTTCATCCTCCGACCTGATGATCCCCGGGCCCAAACCCTACGTCGGCTCTTCGTCTTTAAGCTGATTCCCATGTTGAACCCCGATGGTGTGGTCCGGGGACACTACCGGTAAGTGGCTTCCCCAGCCTGTCTGGACTGTTCCCATTTCCCCTCATGCCCTGCATCTCGGTAAAATTCTGTCAGCCTTCTGGCTTCTCCTGTGTTCCCAGTCCTCTTGCACCCTAATAAAGGCAAGCCCATCTCATCTTCCTGAGAAAGCATGAGATCATATCTAGTGGCACTCCCAGAAAGGAACCAAACTAGGATGACTGCAGGCCCATCTGGGTGGAGGCAGCTACCCTGAGGAAGCTCCTTAGGGTTCTGTGGTAAGGGTGACAGCAGATCAAAGAGAGGCCCTGTCTTCAATTCTTTCTTTCCTAACATAGCTTCAGCCTCTCATTTGATAAGTCAGTCTCCTACGGTCTCCTTTTCATCTACACTAGTGTCTCCTTCACTCTCTCAGTCCTCTAGAACCTGCTTCAGTCCTTGTTTTCCTACAGCACAGACTCACGTGGAGTGAATCTGAACCGTCAGTACCTGAAGCCTGATGCCGTCCTGCACCCGGCCATCTATGGGGCCAAAGCTGTGCTTCTCTACCACCATGTGCACTCTCGTCTGAACTCCCAGAGTTCCTCTGAGCACCAGCCCAGTCCCTGTCTCCCTCCTGATGCACCTGTTTCTGACCTGGAGAAAGCCAACAATCTCCATAATGAAGCTCAGTGTGGGCACTCAGCTGACAGGCATAATGCTGAAGCCTGGAAACAAACAGAGCCAGCAGAACAGAAGCTCAACAGTGTGTGGATTATGCCACAACAGTCTGCGGGGCTTGAAGAGCCAGCCCCTGATACCATCCCCCCCAAAGAGAGCGGCGTTGCTTACTATGTGGACCTGCATGGACATGCTTCCAAAAGGGGCTGCTTCATGTACGGAAACAGCTTTAGTGATGAGAGCACCCAGGTGGGAGTCCTAAGAATGTCATGTGAGTGTGAGAGCACCCAGGTGGGAGTCCTAAGAATGTCATGTGAGTGTGAGAAGTGTTGCAGGTTAGGAGATGGGGTTGGGCCATGGACAGAGGGAAGATAGCCTTAGATAGCCTTCTGGCAGGAAAGCCTGTGTAGACTACCTCTGAAAAAGCTTTGAAGGGCCAAGAAGAGATGGCACAGGGGGATTATGTCTCAGTCGTTACATCATGACCTTTTATTAAGGAAAGCTGACTGCATTATAGTCTTTGCTAGAGTCCGGGAATCCAGAGAAGGAAAATTTTGCACTGTTGGAGGCAAGAAGCTAAAAGCTTAAAAAAAAAATTGCTTCCCAACACCTAGAAGTAATGTCAAACTGAGAATTCAAGCAGCACTGATTACTGTTAATGATTGTGATGGTATCTGCTGTGTATTAAGTCACATGGTCGCATACTTGCCGTCTCTTCCTTGCCCCTTGTCCCTTCTGTCTCTCCTGAGTTGACTTTTCTTCCCCAAACAGGTGGAAAACATGCTATATCCAAAGCTCATCTCCTTGAATTCAGCCCACTTCGACTTCCAGGGCTGCAATTTCTCAGAGAAGAATATGTATGCCCGAGACCGTAGAGATGGCCAGTCTAAGGAGGGAAGCGGCCGTGTTGCAATCTACAAAGCCTCAGGGATAATCCACAGGTTGGGTGGAAGCTGAGATATAGTTGATGAAATAGCTTCCCTAAAGAAAACACCGTAGCTGGGTGTGGTGGTGCATGCCTGTAATCCCAGCTACTCAGGAGGCTGAGGCAGGAGAATCGCTTGAACCTAGGAGGCAGAGGTTGTGGCGAGCCGAAATCGCGCCATTACACTCCAGCCTGGGCAACAAGAGCAAAACTCCATCTCAAAAAACAAACAAACAAACAAAAAAAAACACCCAGTTCAGGGTGTTTGAGAGGGAGGGGACCACCTGAGTCTTCTTAAAAGAGAACCTCACAATTAGCATTATTGTCTTTAGTCTAGGATTCTATTTTGGGGGGACTCCCTGGGTATATGGTACAGTACAAAGGTCAGCTGCTAGTTGCTAGGGATTATTAGCACTTTCATTTGTATTCACTTTTTTCCAAGTGATTGCCTCCTTAGACCACTTAAGTTGTCCTCTATGGTTCTGTCCTGATATCTGTTCAGGCGGGACACTGATGAAGGTCTTTATGTCTTAGCTACACACTTGAATGCAACTACAACACTGGACGCTCAGTAAACAGCATCCCTGCTGCCTGCCATGACAATGGGCGTGCCAGCCCCCCTCCCCCGCGGGCTTTCCCCTCCAGATACACTGTGGAACTATTTGAGCAGGTATGAATACATGGTGTAAGTGGGAAAAGGGAGAAAC
Source organism: Symphalangus syndactylus (assembly GCF_028878055.3). NCBI lineage: Eukaryota > Metazoa > Chordata > Mammalia > Primates > Hylobatidae > Symphalangus > Symphalangus syndactylus. Next base: position 85,164,883 of record NC_072440.2, on the reverse strand, counting down.
CTTATAGTCTGGAAAGGCCTTCACTCTTAATGCCTGACTCAAGGTCCTTTGAAGAGATATTCATCACTATGGCCCTCTCACCACTATGATTATTTTCCTCAGTTAACAGGAGCATAACTACGACTGTAATAGTATTGAAAGGATGAACAGGCACTATATCTGACCCCACATCACAGAGAATCCCCTAGCTCCTCTGAGTCAGATTCTTTGCCTCTGGGCTTGTCTTTCTCATTCTATTGGATTTATTAGTTTCTGGGCTTAAAAGCACCCTGACTGTAGTGGTCTTGATGATTCTCATTATCCTAATAGAAAGAGCTGGCCGGGTGCGGTGGCTCATGCCTGTAATCTCGGCACTTTGGGAGGCCGAGGCAGGCGGATCACCTGAGGTCAGGAGTTCAAGGCCAGCCTGGCCAATATGGTGAAACCCCATCTCTACTAAAAATAAAAAAATTAACTGGGCATGGTGGCACATGCCTATAGTCCCAGCTGCTCAGGAGGCTGAGGCAGGAGAATCACTTGAACCCGGGAGGCAGAGGTTGCAGTCAGCCGAGATCACACGCCACTGCACTACAGCCTGGGCAACAGGCAACAGATCAAGACTCCAAAAAATAAAAATAAAAAAATACGATCTGCAGGTTACAGAAGGGATTCAAACCCCTTTCCTGTTAGGAGAATTCCTTCATGGTACCAGCCAGAAAGAAAGGACACACCCTGCCCCTCATAATGGAAGAGGGCCCCCAAATTGGCGGTAGTTTAGGGAACAGCTCCAAATCCATTTGCAATAAACAGCCTGGGCACAAAGTTTAGGGCATCCAATGAGCAAATTATAGGTCTGGCCCCTTCTTCCCTTCCACTGTGCTGTGTACCCACCCCAAGGTAGCAGCCTGGATGGGAGGACCAGCATGCTGAGCCAAACTGGACTACCCCACAGGTGGGACGAGCTATGGCCATTGCGGCTCTGGACATGGCGGAATGTAATCCGTGGCCCCGAATTGTACTGTCAGAGCACAGCAGCCTTACTAATCTACGGGCCTGGATGCTGAAACATGTACGCAACAGCCGAGGCCTAAGCAGCACTCTGAATGTGGGTGTCAACAAGAAGAGGGGCCCTCGAACTCCACCCAAAAGTCACAAGTAAGGCCAGCAAAATAGGAGGGAGAAAGGGTAGGACAGTGGGACATGGCTCTAGAGCTAGGAGTTCCAAGGGATTTATATTCCTTCCATCCCCCTCAAAGTGCCAAATGGCAAATATTTTCAGGGTAAATTAAAATTAGTAAGATTAGTTTATTTTTTTAGAATGAGATCCTCTTCCCTTTTACTCTGAGCTACACGCACCTAAGAGATCTGAGTATCAGGCTTGGGATTCACTGCTGCAGAGCCCTGTACAAAATCAAATATAATTGCAGTGGGGCAGGCCTCAGCTTCCAAGGGTTGTGAATGACTGACTGAAGGGAGTTAAAGGGTCAGTGCCAAGGCAGTAGGGGTGAAATTCTTCAGGAGATAAAGCTGCTCAGGGATGGCCCTTAAGACATTTTGAGATTAGCTGGTATTCCCCAGGTTAGATACTTCATCTACGGACATGAATTCCTCACTTCTCCCTTGGAATGGGTCCCTGTGCCTTTTTACCCCAGAGGTGAAGCTTTACTGAGCAGCAGATCCTAGGGAAAGCCTTAGGACACAATATTCCTGGCCCAGGGTTAACTGGCATATGCTTCTTTGCAGTGGGTTGCCTGTCTCCTGCTCCGAAAACACCTTGAGCCGTGCACGAAGTTTTAGCACCGGCACAAGTGCCGGTGGTAGCAGCAGCAGCCAACAAAATTCTCCACAGATGAAGAATTCCCCCAGCTTTCCTTTTCATGGCAGTCGGCCTGCAGGGCTGCCAGGCCTGGGCTCTAGTACCCAAAAGGTCACCCACCGGGTGCTGGGCCCCGTCAGAGGTAAGCCAGTCTGGGAGCCCCTGCAACATGTGTTCGGTTGTCTGGGGCATTGCTGGGGGAAGTAAGAGCTTGAAGATACACTGTTGGCCCAGGACCAAGGGGTGAATCAATAAAATTAGTTTGTAGCAGAACCTGTGGCCTCTCCTACGACCTTGGTGTTCCCTGCGGCATGATTCCAGAGCGGTATTGTGTGTGGCCAGAGGGGGAAGTCTGGGTATCTGGGCTTCAGTGCATGCTAGGAGCCAGGGAAGTTTCCAAGAATGAAACACTAGCTGAAGCAGTGCCAAACAGGACATGGAGCCTCCACGTCACAGACAATGTCAGTCTGTCTTCATGGGGACAGTTAAAGGAATGTCCTCAGAATCCAAATTGCAGCACTGTAGAATGATGGGGAATCTTATCTGTGGTCTTTATGGGCTGAAATTGTTCCTGGCTTCAGAGCTCACTAAGAAAGTGATACTGGGCTGGGTGCAGTGGCTCACGCTTGTAATCCCAGCACTATGGGAGGCTGAGGCAGGCAGATCACTTGAGGCCAGGAGTTCAAGAACAGCCTGGCCAACATGGTGAAACCCCGTCTCTATTAAAAATACAAAAATCAGCCAGGCATGGTGGTGCACACCTGTAATCCCAGCTACTCAGGTAACTGAGGCAGGAGAATCGCTTGAACCCAGGAGGCAGAAGTTGCAGTGAGCCAAGATCGTGCCACTGCACTCCAGCCTGGGCAACAGAGCAAGACTCTGCCTCAAAAAAAGAAAAGAAAGTGGTATCAGAAGGATTCTAACTCTTCCAAAGAAAAATGGAACAAATGCAGACAATTTCTTTTCTAGGTATAAAATGCAGCAGTCTAGCTCTTTCCAGCAGTGCGCACAGTCGCTTAACTGTGCATTAGTAACTCCCAGGTTTTGCCTAATGAGACCCTGCCTGATAAGATTCTGGGTCAAAATTATATACCAGAAACAGATGGGCCTTTAGGGAAAAAGAAGAGGAAATTAATGGGAGTAACCTGGATTGCGGAGGGGGAGAGATTGTTATAGTGCCACTTCTGGAAATACACTAAACCACAAATCAATACTGTACTGGCCTCTGCACTACAGAAATCTTGCCCAGAGTATGGAGGCTTGTTAGCTGGGGCTTAGAGCTTTGCTGGTCTTCCAGCATTACTCACCCTTGTTAGCTTTTCCCAGCTTGCACCCTAGCTGTTGGTACAGACCACAGACATGTGCTGTGTCAGTGGCTGTGTAAATCTGACTGCTAGCGAGAGAAGCCATGGAGGAGAGGGCAATGGTCCTTACCAGCTGTGGCCATTGAGATATTCTATCCCTGACAGGCAACTTGATTATCTGCTTATATTCCAAGCCCCATTGTTTGAGAGTCTTATCTTCATCAGGAAAAGACACTTGTGCACTGTGTTTGAAAAATAATAATGCCTTATATTTACATAGCATTTAACAGTGAACAAGAGAGTATCATATATATAAATTTCATTTAATCCTCACAAGAACGCTATGGGATGGACGATGTTTCCATTTTTCCAACAAGGAAACTGAGGCTTTTTAAGAGTGGTTTCTCCAAGATTGCATAGCTATTCCAACTTGTATCTTCTCATGCTCCAGTGTGCCTAGTTTCCCATGATAAATCTGCTTAAAGTTTTTCTTCTATTTCTTTTCCTTTCTTTTTTTGAGACAGTTTTGCTCTTTCACCCAGGCCAGAGTGAAGTGGTGTGATCTCAGCTCACTGCAACCTTCCACCCCCTGGGTTCAAGCAATTCCCCTGCCTTAGCCTCCCGAATAGCTGGGATTACAGGTGCGTGCCACCACACCCAGTTAAATTTTTTTTTTTTTTTGAAACCCAGTCTCGCTCTGTTGCCCAGGCTGGAGTGCAGTGGTGCGATCTCAGCTCACTGCAACCTCTGCCTCCAAGCTTCAAGTGATTCTCCTGCCTCAGCCTCCTGAATAGCTGGGACTACAGGTGCACACCACCACGTCCGGCTAATTTTTGTATTTTTAGTAGAGACGGGGTTTCACCATGTTGGTCAGGCTGGTCTTGAACTCCTGACCTCGTGATCTCCTGCCTCGGCCTCCCAAAGTGTTGGAATTGCAGGCGTGAGCCACTGTGCCTGGCCAATTTTTGTATTTTTAGTAGAGACGGGGTTTCACCATGTTGGCCAGGCTGGTCCTGAACTCTTGACCTCAGTTGATCCACCAGCCTCATCCTCCCAAAATGCTAGGATTACAGGCGTGAGCCACCGCACCCAACCTCTTTCTTTTTTGGTCAGCCTCTTCTAGCTCTTAACTCATAGTTCCTGGGAATTCCTTCATCAGCATCCTAAGTTCTCCTTTCCTGACTACAAAGGGAAATAGTAAAGAGCCTTTTCTAGGTTGTCACTAGAATATTCTAGGCCCCTCTTTTTTTTTTTTGAGATAGAGTTTCGCTCTTGTTACCTAGGCTGGAGTGCAATGGTGCAATCTTGGCTCACTGCAGCCTCTGCCTCCTGTGTCCATGTGATTCTCCTGCCTCAGCCTCCCAAGTAGCTGGGATTACAGGCACCCACCACCACGCCCAACTAATTTTTTGTATTTTTAGTAGAGGAGATTTCACTATGTTTGCCAGGCTGGTCTTGAACTCCTGACCTCAGGCGGATCCACCCACCTCAGCTTCCCAAAGTGCTGGGACTACAGGCATGAACCACTGTGCCCATCTAGGCTTTTGTTTTTTTGTTTTTTTTTTTTGAGACGGAATTTCACTCTTGTTGCTCAGGCTGGAGTGCAATGGCATGATCTTGGCTCACCACAACCTTCTCCTCCCGGGTTCAAGTGATCATCCTGCCTTAGCCTCCCAAGTAGCTGGGATTACAGGGATGCGCCACCACACCCGGCTAATTTTTTTTGTATTTTTAGTAGAGACGGGGTTTCTCCATGTTGGTCAGGCTGGTCTTGAACTCCCAACCTCAGGCGATCCGCCCGCCTCAGCCTCCCAAAGTGCTGGGATTACAGGCATGGGCCACCGCGTCCGGCTAGGCACTTTTTAATCACTATTTTATTGACATCCTCCCTGCCCCACTTCCAATGCACAACACTGCATTGAGCCCCCTGAGGTGAAGGACATGGATTCTATTTCTCTGTTACTTCCCCCTACCAATAGAAAATATGCAGTCAGTACTAAGTAATTCCTGGTTGATTGACTTGAAACTTAATAGGGGAAACAGGACAGTAAACATAACATGAGAGCGCACACTGTAAATATCCTGAGGGTTTGGGGAACTACTGTGGTAGATAAACATAAGAGTAATTAACCAAATAATGTTCAGTTAAGAAATAATTTGAAAAATAGGTAGCACATAGTTTGACAGAAACATTCCCAAAGTGAGAAATGACCGCCAGGAGCAGAACAGAGCTGGTGGGTGGAGAGGACAAAAAGCATGTATACCTAGGTGGGTATGCAAAAGGCCAATCCCATCACCAAGGAGATTAGGTGAAGAGAGCAGTAGCTCAAATGTCTTGAGAACAAGGATTATGAGCTTAACTGAGACAATGGTAACAACTGTGTGTTTCTACAAATGGGAATAAACGTAAGACTGTGTAAGACACTGGACAGGAAACGGGGGGTGAGATGACCAGAGCCAGTATCAGCGTCTGGAAAGGAGAGATAAGTATTAGAAAGGGGGGCAGGATTTAGTGATGGTAGAAGACAGAGGAACTAAGAGGGCTTTAAGGCTACTTTTTCCACTGCAAACAAAAGCTTCAGGAAGTGTCTCCTAACACATCTACTTATGCCCTTAGCACCTAGTCCTGTGCCTGGCACTTAGTAAGTGAACAGCAAGTATTTGTGGAATGAATAAAAAGCAAGAAGTTGGGAATCAAATGAATGCTTGTCTCGGCCAGGCGTGGTGGCTCACGCCTGTAATCCCAGCACTTTGGGAGGCCGAGGCGGGCGGATCACGAGGTCAGGAGATGGAAATCATCCTGGCTAACACGGTGAAACCTCATCTCTACTAAAAATACAAAAAATTAGCTGGGTGTGGTGGTGGGCGCCTGTAGTCCCAGCTACTCCGGAGGCTGAGGCAGGAGAATGGCGTGAACCCGTGAGGCGGAGCTGGCAGTGAGCCGAGATCGCGCCACTGCACTCCAGCCTGGATGACAGAGCGAGACTCCGTCTCAAAAAAAAAAAAAAAAAAAAAAAAAATGCTTGTCTCACCTTTCTACCCCTCAGAGGGCATAAATCAGGTCTGTGATTGTCCGAGGGATTCACTAAGATCTGGAGTGCTAGGGACAGTTCCAAAGACGTTCAGGGAGGATGACACACAGGACCTTGGCACAAGTCAAGTAACTGCTGCTGTGAACAGTGAGACCTTAGAACACCCATTCTGACTCATTCAAGGGGAGATCAGTCTCCCCTCAGACCTCTTAGACCTTTGCCCAGTACTATCCTACCACCCCCAAAATGGAACATCTGGCTGGTTACCATAAGATACCATTTCATAACCTCTGGAAGCAGAGCTGATCACGTCACTTTTGCACTCTTGCTTGTTCTTTCTCGCTTGCTTTTACCCTTTCCTGGGGTAGGGTGAAGGTTTGTCCCTTAATATGGTTTTAGCATGCCTCTGTATGTAGGTATTTCTCAAATTATCTAAACTATTTCCTCTATCAAGTTCATGATTTCTGCCTACTGTGCACTGTCAGCTGGACATCTTCCTCACATCCATTTTAATCACAGAATTACTTGGCTCTGAGCCCTAGACTGTCTCTGTCATTGGTGGTAGCTAATGTTTTAGGTTATTTGACTATGGCCACGAGTCTTGACTTCTGTTATCCTATTGGCAACCTGTGCCAACTCTCATTAGCCCCCTAACATCTGGCTGTTTTTGACTTTTTTTTTTTTTTTTGAGACTGTCTCTGACACCCAGGCTGGAGTGCAGTGGTGTGATCACAGCTCACTCCAACCTTCGTGTCCCTGGCTCAAGTGATCCTCCAACCTCAGCCTCCCTAGTAGCTGGGCCTACAGGTGCACACCACCACACCTGGCTAATTTTTGTATTTTTTTTTTTTAGTAGAGATGGGGTTTCGCCAAGTTGCCCAGCCTAGTCTCAAGCTCCTGGACTCAAGTGATCCAGCCGCCTCAGCCTCCCAAGGCACATGAGCCACCGTGCCTGGCGTTTTTGACTCTTGACCACCATCTTAACCTGTAATTGGTACCCAGCATATCTCCTCATAGTAGAGTAGCTTCCATCCTGAGATCTCTCCCTTTCTTCTTTATTCATACAAGTATCAATTTTTTTTTCCATTCAATTTTATTTTTTTTTTTTTCCATTTTGGTTTGGAACCTTTCTTTCTTTTTTTTTTGAGACAGAGTCTCACTCTGTTGCCCAGGCTGGAGTGCAGTGGCCGATCTCGGCTCACTGCAATCTCCGCCTCCCGAGTTCAGGTGATTCTCCTGCCTCAGCCTCTGGAGTAGCTGGGATTACAGGCGCACACCACCACGCCCGGCTAATTTTTTGTATTTTTAGTAGAAACGGGGTTTCTCCACGTTGGTCAGGCTGGTCTCGAACTCCCGACCTCAGGTGATCTGCCTGCCTCAGCCTCCCGAAGTGGTGGGATTACAGGTGTGAGCCACCATGCCTGACCTGGTTTGGACCTTTCAAAAGTATTCTTGTCACTGCCTGCTAATTCCCAGTGTGGCTGGGAAGATGAAGTTACTGTCACTTCTTAAGTTGGAGGATTTTCATATCCAACACGTTTATTAATGGTCAGTTGGCATGCTGGCACCTCTGGTGAATTCAGTTCTACGAAAAGTTAATAGCCCATCAGTTTGAGAGCATTTGGCACCTGCTGTTCCTCCGTGATGAGGAAGGACACGCCAAAGCTGCAAGCCTCCCTACCCCATCCATTTACCATCTGTCCCCCTGGGCCCCACCCTTCAGAACTTGTAGTAATAAGTCTGGAGACATGAGTGGACCAGAGACAGCTGCCCCAAAGGATATAACTGTATGCCTTTAGACTCCCAGAGATGATTGATCCAGCTCATGGTGTCTACTGTTCAAGTAAACAAAACATTGATTATGGTCTCTGGTTTTTCAGGTTGTATTTTACAGGCACTGAGATATATAGTGTTGGAGGCAACAAAGTCCCTACTCCCAAGAAACTCAAGTTCCAGTTAGAAAAAATATTAGCTTATGTTTATTGAGTACTATGTGCCTGTAAGTACTTTACACATACTAACTTAATTAAACAGAAACCATACACTACTAGCCACACAAAGGATGAAGGTAATGAGGAGAGAACAATTAATGTTGCCTGTAATGGTCAAGTAAGCTTCAAGTAAGAGAGGTAACATTTGAGATGGGACATGAAAGATGGTCATGGTTTCACTAGAAAAGGAAACAGTTCCAGAGGAACCACACACAACTAGTAGCCATGGGGTCTATAGCAGAGGGTATGAAGGATCAAATCAGCATCCTACTAAGGATGTGCAGACTGGAACTATAGTGGGCAAGGCTTTGAATGTGTAGTGTTCAAAAGTTTAGACTTCATCCTTTAGAAGATCTTCAAGCCCAGTGCAATGGCTCACACCTGTAATCCCAGCACTTTGGGAACTGAGGCAGGAAGATCGCTTGAGCCCATGAGTTCCAGACCAGCCTGGGCAACATGGTGAGACTCCATCTCCACAAAAAATTTAAAAATTAGCGGGGCTTGGTGGCGTGTGCCTGTTGTCCCAGCTACTTGGGATGCAGGAGGTCAAGTTTGCAGTGAGCCATGTTCATGCTACTGCACTACAGCCTAGGTGACAGAGTGAGACCCGTCTCCAAAAAAAAAAAGAACTCAAGTGACTGCAGAGATAGAATTGTAGGATTTGATTACACAAGTGCAAATCTAAGAGAGGAGGAGTAGAAAGATGAAACAAGGTTTCCAGCAGTTGGGTTTTGCACGAAGACAGGGAGAATGAAAGAAAGGGAGAGAATGAGTTTTGTTTTGTCAAGGGTACTTTCTTGGGAAAAAAATTTCCAGTGGACAATTAGAGCTGGATTTCAGGAGAAAAGGGCTAGAGAGTGATTTGGGAGTTTAAGAGTAAGTACAGCAAGAGAGGCCCAAGGACAGAATGGTAGGGAAGACTTGACATTTAAGGGGCAGGAAGAACAGCTGGAAGAGAAGCAATTAGTGGTAAGAGGGGAACCAAGGAAAGCTGTTAGCCAAGCTCAGTAACTTCTTTGCCAAAAGAATGAACTGGGCCAGGTGCGGTGGCTCACACCTGTAATCCCAACACTTTGGGAGGCCAACGTGGGTGGATCTCTTGAGCCTAGGAGTTCAAGACCAGCCCAGGCAACATGGCAAAACCCCGTCTGTACTAAAAACACAAAATTTAGGCTGGGTGCGGTGGCTCACACCTACCTGTAATCCCAGCACTGTGGGAAGCCAAGGCGGGCAGATCACAAGGTCAGGGGTTCGAGACCACCCTGACCAACATGGTGAAACCCTGTCTCTACTAAAAATACAAAAATTAGCCAGGCATGGTGGCACGCGCCTATAATCCCAGCTACTTGGGAGGCTGAGGCAGGAGAATCACTTGAACCCGGGAGGCAGACATTGCAGTGAACCAAGATCACACCACCGCACTCCGGCCTGAGCGACAAAGCAAGACTCTCTCCAAAACAAAACAAAAAAACAAAAATTAGCTGAGCATGGTGGTGGGCACCTATAGCGCCAGCTACTCAGGAGGCTAGGTGGGAGGATCACCTGAGCCTGGGAGGTTGAGGCTGCGGTGAGCCATGACCGTGCCATTGTGCACTTCTTCAGCCTGGGTGACAGAGTGGAAACCTTTTATCAAAAAAAAAAAAAAAAAAAAACTAGCAGGATGAAGGCTAGTGGAGAATGGATAACTGTAATAAATAGTAGGTCTTTCTACCCATCTTATATTAATAGTTACTTGAGGAGAGGGATGTGGGTCTGATGACAAGCTTGAAAACTGGCATCTTTTGACCAGGGAAGCCAGCAGGTCAGTGAAGGCTGCCTCATAGTGCCCCACTTATTTGCCCTTTTATCTGCTTGTATCTCTTCCACTCAGAGCCCCGAAGCCAGGACAGGAGACGGCGGCAGCAGCCACTGAACCATCGTCCTGTAGGCAGCCTCGCTCCATCCCCAGCTCCTACTAGTTCTGGCCCAGCCTCCTCACACAAGCTGGGCTCCTGTCTACTGCCTGATTCACTGAACATACCAGGTCTGTACCCGCTGCCACTGAAATCTGGGTTTGCCAGCCTCCTCCATGGCCAGGCCAGGTTCTTTAAGCCTAGTTGGGAGACCAGGGGCATCACTTATTCTCTTGGTATCCTAAACCTCTAACACTGGTGCCTTTGTATAGGAAGCTGGAATTTATTAATGTCTCTGTGTAATAAACAATAGTTAACATTTATTGAAAATTTACTATGTGCCAGGCACTGCTCTACACACTTAATTTCATTTAATCCTCATTTTTACAGTTGAGGAACCTGAGGACTTTGTCTACCTGCAAAGTGCTACTTATGCAAATTCCCTGACTCCAGGAGCTGGGCAACATTAGACAAAACAGGAGAATGAAAAAAGCATGACGGGACTTTCTCCTGTCAACACTGCTAAATGCTGTGTGTAGCCGTATCATTCACACAATGCCATCTCTTCTCCTTTAAATTATAGACCCAGCTATATAAAGGAAGGGATGGGAATGATTTTAAGACCCTAGTCCAACATGTTCTACCTCATTCAAAGACTCCTACTCCCAACCTGTCAACTCTCCTCAGTGGGTAGCACTGAATCCACCAATCCTGGGTAGAGCTGACTTGATCCTCAAATGCTAAACATATGATTGCAGTAGTATAAACTGACACAGAAGTTAAGTTTGGGTACATTCCGATTCTAGCCTGGAGTTGCTGCTCCACCCCTTGGACCACCAGACTAGAGCCTCAACCAGGGGTGATTTTGCTGCCAGGTGACATCAGGCAACACCTGGAGACATTTTTGGTTGTTACACTGAGGAGGGGGGAGATGAGGAAACAGCATAAATTGTTCAGAGGCTAGGGATGCTGCTAAACATCCTACAATGCACAAGACTACTCCCCACAATAAAGAATTATCCAACCCAAATGTCAATGTGCCAAGGTTAAGAAACCCTGATCCTTTGGAAGTTAGCTCCTCTTCTCTGTGACCCCTACCCTGATCAGTTTCCTCTGTTGCCTAGGGAGCAGCTGCTCACTCTTGTCCTCCAGGCACAAACCAGAGGCTGTCATGGTAATCGGGAAAGGTCTGCTAGGGACTGGAGCTCAGATGCCCTGCATCAAGACTCGATTGCAGGTAATATTTTTGGGTCTCCAGCACAACTACTCTGGCAGAACCCAGCAAGGCACTGTTCCTCTGGGTAGTGGGAGGGAAAACGCTCAGCACTGCTTTACTGCATCTACCCTTGGCCACATCAGAGAGCTTCTCTGGTGCCTGAGTGCCTGTCTGTCCAGTCCCCTTCCTGCCCTCCACCATCCCCATCAGCCAGGTCATTTGCTTGCTTTCAACCTGTGTCCCTGCCAGATATACCCCAACCTCAGCCTGCTAGCTTTGGCTTTCCCTGCCCCTGCCCTTAGCTTCTCCTCTCTTTCTGCCCAGACCTGCCCGAGGAGAGTTTCCGCCAGGAGGGGTCCCGGATTCCCCAGGTAACACATTTGGTTGCTGCTGCTAGGAACAGCCCTGCCACCAACTCCGATTCAGTCCAGATCCCCATGCTAGGTAAAGTTGAGTATAGGAAGAAGCTGACTGGATGGGTGAAGTGTACACTGCTGTGGCAGGGGCTGAAGCATAGAGGGCTCTGAGAGAGGTCTACCAACCCTCCACTATCTTTCTACACAGTGTTTCTCTACTCACCCAGACCTTAGTCATGGTGTAGCCATGGCAGTTAAATGCTGGATCCGTTTGCCACCCCTAGTTATAGACTTGGAGTGCATAGTCATGGACTGAATCCAGGACTTCTCTGGCTATTACCTTGCCTCACCCTCTCAGCTAGAATTCAATGTCCCAGTACCTCTACTGATCCCTATACTACAACACTCTTATGCATGGAAACTCTAGAAGCAAACTAAAAGCAAAAAACTCAGGCCGGGCGCGGTGGCTCACGCTTGTAATCCCAGCACTTTGGGAGGCCGAGGCGGGCGGATCACGAGGTCAGGAGATCGAGACCACGGTGAAACCCCGTCTCTACCAAAAATACAAAAAATTAGCCGGGCGTGGTGGCGGGCGCCTGTAGTCCCAGCTACTCGGAGAGGCTGAGGCAGGAGAATGGCGTGAACCCGGGAGGCGGAGCTTGCAGTGAGCCGAGATCGCGCCACTGCACTCCAGCCTGGGTGACAGAGCAAGACTCCGTCTCAAAAAAAAAAAAGCAAAAAACTCATGGAAGAATCCAGCCTCTTAGCACAAACCCTGTCCACACAGGCTAGGCCCAGGTTGGGCCGGGGCTCACCGCCGACTCGCAGAGGGATGAAAGGCTCTTCAGGCCCCACATCCCCTACCCCCCGGACCAGGGAGAGCAGTGAGCTGGAGCCGGGATCCTGCTCTGCTACACCAGGGTGAGCACTTGGGTCCAGTCCCTCACACCACCCCTCACTTCTGTCCCTTCATTCCCATTTCTGTCATTCAGAATAATTTTCTGCCTTCCCTACTCCTTTTGAGCACAAAGACTAAATGTACTTTCATTAAGAATCTAGTCCCTGATTTGTTTTTCCCCCCACCGTGGCCAAGTCTTCAATCCAAAGGAAAAGAAAACAACTTTTAGTTAGGGCCTAAGGTCTAGGAGCTGGCTGGTTCCAGCGTCAAACCACTGTGCAGTAACCAACTTGCCCATCCTTACCCATCTTCATCTCGCTCCACTTCTTTCACTTCCCAGCCCCTGGTTAGTGGAACAGAAGAGGAGCAGAGTTTTCACAGCCCTGATTCCTCTCTCTTTTCTGTTGCAGGCTGCCTCAGGCCAGGCCCCCACGGCCCCGCTCTGCCCCTGCCTTTTCTCCCATATCCTGTAGTCTATCTGACTCCCCATCCTGGAATTGTTACAGCGGGGGTCCCTTGGGCCAACCTGAGGTTTGTTTTGTCCCTAAATCTCCCCCACTCACTATTTCTCCCCGGGTCTGATAATGCCTTTATGTTCAAGCCCAGGATATAGCCCCAAGATGGGGAAACACAGTGGGAAATATGCTAGTTCCCCTCCAGGCCGCTGATTCCATGTGACAGCCATTAAGTCCTTGGAATGCCAGCCACGCTGTCCAAGGCATTACAGAGTATCACCTTCAGACAGAACAAAACAGGGACCTGCCACCCCTTCCCTCCCTCCGCAGCACAAGATTTTGGGACCACAAAAAAAATGTCTACATTTTTATATTGGGAGGAGGGAGTAGAAAAACAAGCCCCTATACTGGGCCCTATTCAGTGGCAGCTTCTTGTTCCATAGGATTAAGGAAGACTTTGAGGAAATAAAAGTTGTTTGGAAAAATCCAGGTGTAGTTGCTTTGTATGTTGTGATGGGTAGAAGGGATGAAGTGAAGTGTGAAGGCCCCTCATACCCTCCATCTTGCCTCAGACTATGTCCTGGAACCCTAGAAAAGAGGGGGAAAGACCTGAGGTAAGGAAAATGCTGCAGCTTTCCTCTGGGGAATCCTTCAGGAAGTAACGCCCATCCATGTTCCCTTTATACTTGTGACCCACACTTAAGGCTGGCTCCAAAGCCCCCCCTTCCTTCTCTATAGTTTGGGTCAGCAGCCAACCCCTGGCCTCAGAACATGGAAACAGAATTCTACATCTGTCACCCCCCTCACCAAAAAAAATCTGCTCAAATAAGGCCTAAACAACCTGGGGAAAATGAAGGCTATTTAAGAGCCCAAATCCTCATATTTGGATGGTACCCTCGGTACCTTCGTTCCTACCGGTGTCAGTGCCTCCTTGCAACTATACTCCCAACTTGGGCATCTACCTACTGGGAACAAGATGGGGACTGTGAGGGTTAAGAAACCCACTCCCATTCTAGCAGGGAACAGTTTACGGGGAGAGGACAGCGCGCTCTCTACTCTGTGCAGATAAAGGGGCCCAGTTCTGGACTGTATCATGCTTGGCCCGACACTTTTCTGATTGTAAGTTTCGAACCCTGCTAGCCCTGGCGCGGCCTCGCCACTCAGCTCTGGGGGCTGGGCGCTACAGCCCCGGGCCGTTACCTGGGGCGGAGAAAGCGCCACTTTCATTCCTGCTTCTTGGGATTGTTGACGGCCACGTAGTGATAGAGAACGACAAGCAAGAAGAGCGACACGCCCAGCATGTTGGCGAAGATGGCGAGCTGCACGTCCGTGATCATCCTGCGGAGAAGAGAAGGGCTGAGCCGCGGGCTGGCGCACTCCTCGCCCTCGCAAGGACCCGTCCTCGCCCCACGGGCCAGCCACGGTCACGGCGGGGCTGGCCCGTGGGACGGCCCCTGCGTGCCTCTGACCTGACCAGTCCGGCTCGGCTACGACGCCGCAGCGAACAATCCCGAAGTAAGAGACCTGGACCGGAACTTCGTAGCGCCAGCTCAGGCCCGAACAAGCCGCTTCCGGCGGGGTGCGCGGTCGGGACGGCCTCTCTAGCCCCGCCGTCTCGTCGGCTCCACGCTGCGCGCTACGGCCGCGACTGGGGCGGGGCCTCGGGCGCTGCTGCGGTGGGAGGTCCAGCCGTAGGGGGTGGGGCGGGGCCACGGACGCGCGCCTGGGCCCGGCACCAAACAGCTGGCTGCAGCTGGCGTAGCTCGGGACGCGGCTAGCAAAGCCGTGGTGGCCGCCTCCCCGGGGCCGAGGAGTGGGCTGGGGCGAGGGTGCAGCGGCGGGGCCGGCGGGATACTCCAACCCCCTTCCGGCCCCGGCCCCGGCCCTCAGTACTGCTGCCCACCCTTCGCTTCCCGGCCCGGCCCAACCAGGTGCTTCCTTTGGGTCCTGCCCTCAGTGCCCTCTCCCTGGCTCCGACGGCGGGGACAGGGGTGGGAGGCGTTGTAGAATGGGGACAGGGCTGGTGCTGCCAGGTGCTCCTTTCTCCGGCGCCATCCTTTTGTGACCCACATGCAACCAAGTAGAACCATCCTGCCTTTTGTGATCTGACCAGGTTCTGTCTTAGCCGGGCTCCCTCCCTCCACTCTACCCCCGGAGGTGGGCGTCGGAAATAGGGCGGACCCTCCCGGAATCAAAACCCAAACCGTGGGACTTCGGCCAAGTGGGAAATCACCCCCCGGATGTGGGGGAGGGAGAAGGGGAGGAATGGAGAGGAGGAGGAAGGGCTGGGACAAGCAAGAGGGGTCCTGGGTTCAGGACAGATTAGGTCGCCGAAGAGAACGAAGAGCGGTGGCTGCGGGTACCCGAGGGTCTCTGGCGAGGGAAGAGGCACCCTGGAACTCCCCAAGCCTCTGCCCAGCCAGAACTTTCTCCCCCCTCACTCCATGCTCTCAGCTTCACCATAAAAGGGAACGGCACTGAGCCAGGCCGGGGCCAGGGGCTGGGCTGTTGCTCTGGAGCTGTCAGGGGTAATGGAAGCCAGTTGCTTTGCGGTAGAGGGGGGCCAGGGCTCAGGGGAGGCCTCTGCTTCTCGGAGCCAAAGAAAACTCTACAGGAGATGCTATGGGCTTGGGACAGGGGACCAGTTTGCCGCCTGTGTGCACTGAGCTGGGGATGCACTATCCCAAAGTGGCCTTCCCTGGCCTGGAACCATCAACAGTTTGTCCCCCAGGGCTTCAGCCCGGTGGCTCCTAAACATAATCCCTGCCTTTAGTAGTCTGTAGTTCCCCTGGCCTCCCCCCACCTCACCACCAGCCCCCACTCAATATTTCCCAGAAGCTTGATATTTAGAAAGCCGAGTCCCCTCCACATAACACTGGTGAAACCCCAGACAGGTACTCCCTTATGCATCCCTCAGTGAGCAGTCTGTTTCCAGCTCCTCTCTGGGACAGTAAGGGTCTAGGTCTTAAGGATTATACATCATTATGCTTCATGTCTCCTGGAAATTTGCAGCAGATCCAAGTCCAACCAAACACTTAGGTCTACTGTTGAATCAGAACTAGCCCTCCCTTTTAAAAATAAGCTCTACCTTTAGGCCGCCCTGAAAGTTAAACTTTCTAGACTGAAAATGACATGAAAGAAAGCCTTGGAAGTGCTTAAAACCAATTGACCCAGGTGCATAGTATCCTAGACTATCAGAGCCGAAAGGGGCCTTCAAAATCATCTTATGAAGAAAGAAACTGGCCAGGCATGGTGGCTCACACCTGTAATCCCAACATTTTGGGAAGCCAAGGTGGGAGGATCACCTGAGGTCAGGAGTTTGAGACCAGCCTGGCCAATGTAGTGAAACCCTGTCTCTACTAAAAATACAAAAATTAGCTGGTGGTGCATGCCTGTAATCCCAGCTACTCAGGAGGCTGAGGCAGGAGACTCGCATGAACCCAGGAGGCGGAGGTTGCAGTGAGCCGAGATTGCACCATTGCACTCCAGCCTGGGCAACAGAGAGAGACCCTGTCTCAGGGGGAAAAAAAAAGGAAGGAAGGAAACTGAGGCCCAGAAGGTAATTGATTTCACCAAGTTTCTAGAAACTGGTGAAAGAGCAGTGTTACCTCTTCCTCCTACCTCCACTCCATGTTCCAGGTCAAACTGTGGACTCAATAGGTTGTCCTAGGATTAGGCACAAGAAGGAAAGGATTTATTTTAGGACCACCCAGAAATTCATTCACCTCGCAGAACTTCCTGTGCCTAGGTCAGTGAGTCTTCATCAGTTTTGGATGGGTCATTTGGCCCAGTGCCTGGAAGAACTGAAACAAAAAACAGTCTATGAGACTGAACTAGACTTAACTAAGAACTGACAAATCTCTAACCAAGCTTGAATAAAAAAACTATGTGGGAAGTGAGACAGGCACAGCCTCATCCTGGGAGGATTTGGGAGGATGTGGAGGGAAATGACTGGGGGGCACTTGTGGAGCTCAATCTTAGTGATTAGTGTGACATTTTCAAGGAAAGGACATGAGGCCAAGATTAGGCTCAGCTTGTGAGAAAGCAACAAGACCTGGGAGAGGGGGGACTGGGTTCAGGGACATCGGCTGCTAAAGTATTAAACCTGGAGGAAGAGCTGAAAGGAAAAGTAAAGTGTATCTCTTTGGAGAAAAGTGGGCTTTTGCTCAAGACTCCCCACAAACTTGAATTCCCATGTGGATTGGCATGACCCAAGGCCCAAATCACTTTTTTTTTTTTTTTTTTCTGAGATGAGTCTCACTCTGTCACCCAGGCTGAAGTGCAGTGATGCAATCTCAGCTCATTGCAACCTCTGCCTCCCAGGTTCAAGCGATTCTCCTGCCTCAGCCTCCTGGGTAGCTGGGATTACAGGATTGTGCCACCACACCCAGGTAATTTTTGTATTTTTAGTAGAAACAGGGTTTCACCATGCTGGCCAGGCTAGTCTCCAACTCCTGACCTCAAGTGATCTTCCTGCCTTGGCCTCCCAAAGTGCTGGGATTACAGGCGTTAGCCACAGCGCCAGGCCCCAAATCATATTATTCCCCCTTTTTCCCTCCCAATATTCAGTCCTCTGAGAGGCTAGACATAAAATGCTCCTTATTGCTGGTGCCCACGGTTGTCCTGACCCTGGTCATGAACTCTTGCTCAGTCAGTGAAGCTGAATGAATGAGTTAATTGCCTTGTAGGACCAATTGGCACTAGATCCTTGGAAATTACCCACCTTGGAGAGGTTGTAAAATAGATCATGTCCTAGTGCCACCAACAACTTAACTTTTTGAGGGGTCAGGAACTCTTACCAATTGCTTTGGAAATTTATGGCTGCCTGCCAATACCACCACCAGCATGTCACTGCCACCATCACCACTAACACTGCACTCTAACTTTAGTCTCCATTGTAGCCTGCTTGCCCACTCAAGCCAGCAAGGGGAAGCATCCTCCCTGGTGAACCCAGAGCCACTGATATCTTTGTGATTTCACAAACATTCATGATAGCTCCTAGGTCTCGTCTCCTAATTACATAAAGGCAAATGAAATGCAACCTATTGCAACTATATTTCAAAGCCAACATTTTTCACTTGATACACTTAAATTATACAACAGATTTTTGAATTTCAGAGGGTAGGAGAGGGAATGGGTAACAACTGGGCAGTGACAAGATGGCTGGGGTGACTTTTCAGGTTGCCAGAAGCCTCCTAAGGGCTAAGAGAGGGAGAAGAGCAGAGAAAGAAAACCCATAGCAGCAGCTGGGGCAATCTGGAGGGGAAGTGGGTTGGCTTCCTGCCAGGGCCAGAGCCAGAGCCTAGAGACCAGGGACAAAGCTGCAGCCTTCCACTGAAAACTTCTTTGAAATCGGGATCTCCTGTGAACATTTCCTTCAAATCTCCCTGTGTGCTGATCCCCAGGGCTCTAAGGGGCAACTACAAATTTCCGTTTCTGTTTGTTCCAGCATTTACTTTAACCAACCACCCCCCACTTTTTTTTTCTGAGTCAGTCTCACTCTGTTGCACAAGCTGGAGTGCAGTGGCACAATCTTGGCTCACTGCAGCCTCTGCCTCCTGGGCTCAAGCGATTTTCGTGCCTCAGCCTCCCCAGTAGATGGGATTACAGGCACACACCACCACACTGGCTAATTCTTGTATTTTTAGTAGAGACAGGCTTTCGCCATGTTGGCCAGGATGGTCTCGAACTCCTGACCTTATGGGATCCACCCACCGCGGCCTCCCAAAGTGCTGGGATTACAGGCATGAGCCATCGTGCCTGGCCTAATTTTCATATTTTTAGTAGAGATGGGGTTTCACCATTTGGCCAGGCTGGTCTGAAACTCCTGACCTCAAGTGATCTTCCCACCTCAGCCACCCAAAGTGCTAGGATTACAGGCGTGAGGCACCACACCCAGCCTGACCCTGTCTTTTCACAAACATTTCTCTTAGCCATCAAGGTCACATTCTGGGTCATAGGACATTGGAGGCAAGATAGTTCAGAGTTACAATGATGATTTGATGGCATTCATTCTCATGGCTTCCACCTATTGCCCTGCACATGTTGGAAGAATCAATGGCCCACCATTGCTAACCATCCTGGACACTGGTTTCCACTAGGATGTGTTACTCTCATCTTAAATTCAGTATCTTCAAACTATGATCACTTTTCTTTCCTCCAAACCTGCTCTCTTACCGACTTCCCCGTCCTGGCTCAAATGCTGGAATCTTCTCTCGTGTCTCCCTTCATCTGGTCCCTCATTACTCAGGCAGTCACCAAGCAGTCACAACGTTCCCTGCCTATCCATGGTCACTGTCACCACCAGAGCCCAAGTCTGCATCACTTTGCAATGTAGAATTTGGAAGGGACTTTAGATGACACATAGACTCCCAGTGGTGTCATGGGATTTGCTGGGTCATAGTGACAGGAGGAGCTGGGGCTACATTGCCTGTGCTCTGACACTGTATTCAGCGCTCTCACCCACAATACCTTCTTTCGTGTATGTGTATATGCTTCTACTCAAAAACTTGCAATACAACCTCATAACCAGTCATTTGAGCCTCTCCCTAATTTGTCCACAATCTACCTCTCTGAATTTCGGTCCCATTTTTTCCTGACACAAAAAAAAGAGCTAACGTTGATTGAGCATTTACCATTTGCCAGGCACTGTTCTAGAATGCTTTACATGCATTGACTTAATCCTCACAAAATGGGATGGGGCGTCTTGTTATTCCTGTGTTACAGCTGAGGAGACTGAAGCAGACCGCTCTTCCTGAGCCTGAAATCTCTCTCCCCACCTTGTCTCTGTTCTTGACTCCTGCCCCCCACCCCCGCCCCCGCCCCAATGCTGTTCAGCTTTTGTCTTTTCCAGCCTCTCCTCTGACTGTCTCCAGCAGCCAGCTGTCTTTCCCTCCTCCTAGCTGGAACACACATCATACCTCTGTCCTGTCCCTTGGCACTTCTTCTGTCCTGGCTTGTGATGGTTCTCTGTTTGGGGGCTTGTGTCCCGTTCTCCAACAACCTCAGTTTCTCCTTAGTGGACGGCGTCTGGGTCTTACCTATGCCTTTGCTATGTGGGCACCTCCGCAGTGCCTGGCACACAGCATTCTCCTGTCTCCTTTCTGTCTAGTGCTTCTGTTTCTTTCTCCCAAGCATCCCACCACCTGGAGACCCTGGTCAAGCACTGAGGGTCAGATGGTGACGGGGACCAAGCTTTTAGATCAAGATGGCACAGGTGGAACTTTCAGGTCAGGCTGATGGCTCTTTGCCTGTCACTGAGAGCTATCAGGCTTGCCTCCAGGCTAGGGACTGACTTCCTTTGGTGCTCTAAAGATAGGTCCCGATTTACCTCACCCCCCACCCTCATCTGGTTATGGCCTGACCATCACCAAAACAAGCCCAGGACCCATTTTCATTTATCCCTTTAAGAAAGGTTGTTTCTCTTCCTGCCCACGTGCCCTCTACTGCTTGACAGAATCCTGCTCCCCATTGCCAGGTGCCTTTCTTCCTCTTCTTCTTCTTCTTCTTTTTTTTTTTTTTTTTTTGAGACAGAGTCTCGCTCAGCCGCCCAGGCTGGAGTGTGGTGGTGTGATCTTGGCTCACTGCAACCTCCTCCTCCCAGGTTCAAGTGATTATCCTGCCTCAGCCTCCTGAGTAGCTGGGATTACAGGCGTGCGCCAACACGCCTGGCTAATTTTTGTATTTTTAGTAGAGATGAGGTTTCACCATGTTGGTCAGGCTGGTCTCGAACTCCTGACCTTGTGATCTGCCCATCTCAGCCTCCCAAAGTGCTGGGATTACAGGCGTGAGCCACCACACCCAGCCCTTTCTTCCTCTTCTGTCGTCTGTGGATTTCCCGTCTGCCTCAGTGGAGTCCTTGACCTTTTCCTCCCTGGCCCAGCAGCACATTCCCCTCTCCTCCTTTCTCCCAAGTCACTGACCTGGTATTTAGTGTGTGTTCTCAGCCTCACCATTGACTTGCTGTGTTACCTTGGACAAGTCACTCTCCCACTCTGACCTCAATTTTCACATCTCTAAAAGGAGACTGCTAGACTAGACGGCGAGTGAAGTCCTGCTGAGCCCTCCAAGTTCATTCTCCCTTGTCCAGTCCTTCCCTCCCACCCTCCCCTCTGGGCTCCCTCTCTGGGGCCCTCTCCCCCAGGGGAGGCCTGCTCCAGCCCCAGGGGAGCTGCAGCTCTGGCTCCCGTTCCCAGTCGGAGTGACCAGCCCTGGGCCTCAACTTTGGCCCTGGCTTTGGCCCTGACTCCATGTGGCCCATCTGAGAGGCTGGCCTCAAGCCCGGAGGCAACTCCACATTTCTGTTTTTCCTTTTTTTTTCCCTCTTTCCCGGAGTTAACAAGAAGCAGATGTGGCGCACGATGGTTGGAGAGGTGGGGGGAGGAAGGGGGAGGCCGGACCGCCAGCCAGACGGGGGGAAGGGAGGGGAGCCAGCAGGGAGGAGGAGGCCAGGGCCCGCCCCACAGCCACTCTCGCGCCTCCGAACAGCCACAGGGGCAAAGCCCTGTCACCCCCAGGATCCGGTCATCAGGGAAAGAGGACAGGGAGACCAGAAGAGGGCCAGCTGGGACGAGGGGGCGGACGCCCAGGACGCAACTTCTGAGACGCAGCTCCTGAGAGGGGCAGGGACCAGGCGCGGGAGGCCAGAGGGGGCACAGAGAACAAACCCCCTCAGAAGTGAAGAGGAGAGCGGAAGGAAACAAGCGGGGACGGACAGGAGCTGAGGAGGAAAGAGGAGGGGAGGGGGTCAGGCCAGGCAGCCAAGGAGAAGACGTGTGGCCGGGGGCTGTCGGCAGGAAGCTGGGACGGACAGGACGGGCTCGGGCTGTCCTGTGGAGCAGCAGCATCCCCGGGGCCGGCAGAGGCGCCAGTGGCTGGGCGGGATGAGTCTCTGAGGGCCACTGTGGAGCGCCCCGCCATGGCCCCCCGCACCCTCTGGAGCTGCTACCTCTGCTGCCTGCTGACCGCAGCTGCAGGGGCCGCCAGCTACCCTCCTCGAGGTTTCAGCCTCTACACAGGGTCCAGTGGGGCCCTCAGCCCCGGGGGGCCCCAGGCCCAGAGTGCCCCGCGGCCGGCCAGCCGCCACAGGTAAGAGTCTGGGTCCCAGCCCGAGGTGTGGGTGGTGAGAAAGGGGTCAGAATGCCACCTCTGCCTGGCTCTCTGCCGTAGGCTGCGTCCGCTGATGCAGGGCAGAGGGAGAGTAAGAAGCCCATCCATCAGGTGGCTCCTCACATGCCCACCTTCCCACCGGGCCTTTTCCAGGACCCCCTGAACACATATGTTCCCTGGGTCACCTAGGGGGTCCGCTCCCACATGCCCCAGGGAAGCTGTCCTGAGGGGAGCGGGCCAGGCCTTCCTGCCAGCTGCCCTCTGTATCCCAGCCCCAGAGCCTCAGGGAGAACTTTTGTCCCCTTCTAGGGCTCCCTTGGCCCCATCCAGTAATCCATAATTCTGACACCACTCCAGCTCTGTTCCCTCCAGCCCTCCAGCCAGACACAGATCAGAGGCCAGCATGAATGGGGCCAGGAGTATAGAACTGCAATCCCCAAGAGGAGCAGGCTCATCAATGGCTTATTCTCTACTTAACCCCGAGCTGGCCTGCCCGTCCTCTCCCGGAGGGGTGGGGTGGAAGCCAGTGTTCAGATCACCCACAGGGCCCGGGCTGGCTATGCGCACATGGCATGCCAAACTGGGGACTGAGACAGGCCCAGAAAGGGACACACATGATTGTGTACATTCAGGAGCTCCCCGGGACCCCACCGCCATGAGGATTGACTGCTCTGTGGTTTTCCATTCTGCGCCTCTCCCCATCTTGAAAAGTCTTTATCTGCTTCTGCTACACAGGAAAACGTGGGGGATAGGGAGGGTGGCCATGCCAAAGCCCTGGCTCTCACTGATCCCCAAGGGCCCTGCATCTTTGGAGCCTTCCTCAGCCCCTCTGGTAGCCCCTAGGCCCTCCTCCAGGGCGTGTATCTTTGGTCCTTGGACCCAGAGGGGGTTGTACCTACAGGAACTGGTGTGCCTATGTGGTGACCCGGACAGTGAGCTGTGTCCTTGAGGATGGAGTGGAGACATATGTCAAGTACCAGCCCTGTGCCTGGGGCCAGCCCCAATGTCCCCAAAGCATCATGTGAGTCCCAGGGCCAGGGAACAGGCCCTTAATTGGAACTGGGTGAGGGCAGATGGTGGGTGGCTGACTCAGGGAGTCTGTACAAAGCAGGGAGCGAGGGCAGGTCAGGGGCTAGGGCCACAGCCATTTTGAGGAGATACTGAGACAACAGTTTGGCTGGTGGGAGACTGAGGGCAAATCTGCCTCACGCGCCAGTCCCAGATGCCTTCTCTGGGATGGCTCAGGCTCAAGCAGAGGAGTTCAAGGTTCCAGCACAAGGCAAGGGAAGGAAAAGCAGGGATTTAACCCTTGGCCAAAAAGCTGACAGCTGTCAGCTGAGCAAGGCCACATGTTGGACAGTAAGAGGGACCCAGCCTGAGGGACAGGCCATGCCCACCAGCAGCTGCCCACCCTTGAGGACAGGGACCAGGGTCACTGACAGTACAGGGAGGAATAAAGAGGCCTCCTTCTGCCTCTGCCAGGTACCGCCGCTTCCTCCGCCCTCGCTACCGTGTGGCCTACAAGACAGTGACAGACATGGAGTGGAGGTGCTGTCAGGGTTATGGGGGCGATGACTGTGCTGAGAGTCCTGCTCCAGCGCTGGGGCCTGCGTCTTCCACACCACGGCCCCTGCCCCGGCCTGCCCGCCCCAACCTCTCTGGCTCCAGTGCAGGCAGCCCCCTCAGTGGACTGGGGGGAGAAGGTGAGTGTGGGAGCTGCTGCAAGGGCGGCAAGTTCCAAATGGTGATCCGATGCAATGGGAAATGTGGGGCCAGGCTGCTGGGGGAATCCCCAGTGCTCTATGCCAGAGAGAAGAGAGGGGCAGAAGGGTTAGTGAGATCGCAGAGATTCCCTGCGTGTGTGTGTGTGTGTGTGTGTGTGTGTGTGTCTGTGTGAGAGACAGAGAGCATGCAAAAGATGGAGAGACTGAGAAAAAGAAGGCCAAGAAAGAGAAGGTGCTCGCACACGCCCACATGTGGCCAAGATCCTTCAAACAGCTGCAGGAGAAAGGGGCATTCCTTTGAGAAGCTTGGTCTGTGGGGACAGACAGTTGAGACTACAAATCCTAGCATGCATTGCACCTGACTACAGATCCCAGACCCCTCTGTGGCCTCTGGAGACCGCAGGTCCCAGCATGCAGCAGTTCCCGTGGCTTGCCTTCCCTCCTGCGTGCTGCCCACCGGATGTGCTGTTTCCCTGCCCCGAGATAGCCGTACTATAATTATGCGAACAGGAACTGCTGGCCAACTTTCACCATCCACAGAGCCTCTTCTTCGTCCCCGTGGTGTTGCAGGGAAGTGTCACCCAGTGGTAGCTACTGTTGTGGCATCCAAAGTGCCTCCCTACACTCCCATTTCACCCCTCTTGACAGCCCCATGACAGAAGAGTGTCATTAACCTTTCACAGAAGAGAAAAGAGTTTCCAAGAAGAGGCACTCTGGGCAGGTGGAAAGAACATGGACCTGGGGGCTGGATAGATGGTCTGGGTTTGAAACTTAGCACTGCCATTTATTAAACCTGTGATCCATGGCCAGGCACCTAATATCTCTGGTCCAGTTTCCCAGCCTATATGATGGGAAGAGTTCATGGTGTCTCCCCAGG
This sequence comes from Symphalangus syndactylus, assembly GCF_028878055.3. Taxonomy (NCBI): domain Eukaryota; kingdom Metazoa; phylum Chordata; class Mammalia; order Primates; family Hylobatidae; genus Symphalangus; species Symphalangus syndactylus. Next base: position 85,140,235 of record NC_072440.2, on the reverse strand, counting down.
AGAGTTATTGAAGAACAGACCCATGGTTCATATTTGGCCTAGAGACATTCAGTGAATGGAGTTTCTTTTTTTTCCTCTTGCCAAAATCACCCAAAGGAGAGGCAGAGCCAGCCTGGGCATCTGACCCTTGCTGGAGCTGGGGTGAGCAGGGGCCTTGAGCTCTGGGGTCCAGCCCCTCTGCCTTCTGCCTTCCCCTCTCCTCAGGTCCTGGGGAGTCAGAGAAGGTGCAGCAGCTGGAGGAACAGGTGCAGAGCCTGACCAAGGAGCTGCAAGGCCTGCGGGGCGTCCTGCAAGGACTGAGCGGGCGCCTGGCAGAGGATGTGCAGAGGGCTGTGGAGACGGCCTTCAACGGGAGGCAGCAGCCAGCTGATGCGGCTGCCCGCCCTGGGGTGCATGAAACCCTCAATGAGATCCAGCACCAGCTGCAGCTCCTGGACACCCGCGTCTCCACCCACGACCAGGAGCTGGGTCACCTCAACAACCATCATGGCGGCAGCAGCAGCAGTGGGGGCAGCAGGGCCCCAACCCCAGCCTCAGCCCCTCCGGGCCCCAGTGAGGAGCTGCTGCGGCAGCTGGAGCAGCGGTTGCAGGAGTCCTGCTCCGTGTGCCTGGCCGGGCTAGATGGCTTCCGCCGGCAGCAGCAGGAGGACAGGGAGCGGCTGCGAGCAATGGAGAAGCTGCTGGCCTCGGTGGAGGAGCGGCAACGGCACCTCGCCGGGCTGGCCGTGGGCCGCAGGCCCCCTCAGGAATGCTGCTCTCCAGAGCTGGGCCGGCGACTGGCAGAGCTGGAGCGCAGGCTGGATGTCGTGGCCGGCTCAGTGACAGTGCTGAGTGGGCGGCGAGGCACAGAGCTGGGAGGAGCCGCAGGGCAGGGGGGCCACCCCCCAGGCTACACCAGCTTGGCCTCCCGCCTGTCTCGCCTGGAGGACCGCTTCAACTCCACCCTAGGCCCCTCGGAGGAGCAGGAGGAGAGCTGGCCTGGGGCTCCTGGGGGGCTGGGCCACTGGCTGCCTGCTGCCCGGGGCCGACTAGAGCAGTTGAGGGGGCTGCTGGCCAATGTGAGCGGGGAGCTGGGGGGGCGGTTGGATCTGTTGGAGGAGCAGGTGGCAGGGGCCATGCAGGCATGCGGGCAGCTCTGCTCTGGGGCCCCTGGGGAGCAGGACTCTCAGGTCAGCGAGATCCTCAGTGCCTTGGAGCGCAGGGTGCTGGACAGTGAGGGGCAGCTGCGGCTGTTGGGCTCCAGCCTGCACACGGTGGAAGCAGCGGGGGAGGCCCGGCAGGCCATGCTGGAGGGATTACAAGGGGTTGTGGGCCGGCTCCAGGATCGTGTGGATGCCCAGGATGAGACAGCTGCAGAGTTCACGCTAAGGCTGAATCTCACTGCCGCCCGGCTAGGCCAACTGGAGGGACTGCTGCAGGCCCATGGGGATGAGGGCTGTGGGGCCTGTGGTGGAGTCCAAGAGGAACTAGGCCGCCTTCGGGATGGTGTGGAGCGCTGCTCCTGCCCCCTGTTGCCTCCTCGGGGTCCTGGGGCTGGTCCAGGTGTTGGGGGCCCAAGCCGTGGGCCCCTGGACGGCTTCAGCGTGTTTGGGGGCAGCTCAGGCTCAGCCCTGCAGGCCCTGCAAGGAGAGCTCTCTGAGGTTATTCTCACCTTCAGTTCCCTCAATGACTCACTGAATGAGCTCCAGACCACTGTGGAGGGCCAGGGCGCTGATCTGGCTGACCTGGGGGCAACCAAGGACCGCATCATTTCTGAGATTAACAGGCTGCAGCAGGAGGCCACAGAGCATGCTACGGAGAGTGAGGAGCGCTTCCGAGGCCTAGAGGAGGGACAGGCACAGGCCGGCCAGTGCCCCAGCTTAGAGGGGCGATTGGGCCGTCTTGAGGGTGTCTGTGAACGGTTGGACACTGTGGCTGGGGGACTGCAGAGCCTGCGCGAGGGCCTTTCCAAACACGTGGCTGGGCTCTGGGCTGGGCTACGGGAAACCAACACCACCAGCCAGACGCAGGCAGCCCTGCTGGAGAAGCTGGTCGGGGGACAGGCGGGCCTGGGCAGGCGGCTGGGTGCCCTTAACAGCTCCCTGCAGCTCCTGGAGGACCATCTGCACCAGCTCAGCCTGAAGGACCTTACTGGTGAGGGGACGAAAGGCATGAGGGGACCCCTTTCAAGCCCCTTATTTTTCTTCCCCCTCCCCCAGCCCAGCTTCCAACTCATCTACTTTCTCCTTGCTTTTCCCAGCATGAATTGCAGCCCCAACCACTATTCCAGGCGTTATAGTTCGCCTGCAAGAGATGATGCAAGGTCCTAGCTCACTGCCCTCCCTCTGGCTGCTCACTAGGCCTGTGGGTGGAGAGAGGATGTTGCTCTCCCAGCCAGGGATCCAGCATATGCAGCAAGGGACCTTATCGCCCCCTCAGCCTGCAAAGCTCCACCTGTTCCATCCATCTTCTCCCTGTTCATGAAGCCACCACCCACCTTCCTTATCCATTGGAAACTCCTTTTATGGCCCTCCTTCAACTCAATTTTGTCACTGTAGGGCCTGCAGGAGAGGCTGGGCCCCCAGGGCCTCCTGGGCTGCAAGGACCCCCAGGCCCTGCTGGACCTCCAGGATCGCCAGGCAAGGATGGGCAAGAGGGGCCCATCGGGCCACCAGGTATGTGCACTGAGATCCTTGCTGCAGTCAGGGTTGCCACTGCCCCCTCCACCCCTGACCCCCGCTGGCAGCCCCAGGCTTGACGTTCCACTCTGAACTTGACAAGGGGAATTGGGTACTACCTGACTGATAAGGGGAAATCAGAGGAAAGTGAGGAGGCACTGTGATAGTCACTGTGTTTGGTTAATGGGTATTAGGAGGCTAACGGATAATGTTGGCCCCACTGCAGTACTGGAGACGAAAGCTGAGTCTGTTATAGCTGTGTGGGGTGTGAAAGGCTGGGATGGCCCAGCAGTTGAACAGAATGGACCCTACCTATTCCTGTTTTTCTTGATACCCCAATTCCTGCTTTGAAGTCCATGTAGCACCCAGCACAACAGGAGAGCCTCAGCAGATGTTTGCTGAGTGACTTAGTGAGAGCTGCTTTATTTCTCACTGCTCCCTTTCCTCTTCTCACAGGTCCTCAAGGTGAACAGGGTGAGTGCCTTTCATTTCATTCTGGAGGGAGAAGTGACTAGGGGTTGGAGGATGGAGGTCCTCGGGCAGCCCTGGGCTGGGGATCCAGCAGGGGAAGGGGGCTGGCACTCTGCCCTGAGCATCCCCTTTAACATCCACCCTTCCCGCTCAGGAGTGGAGGGGGCACCAGCAGCCCCTGTGCCCCGAGTGGCATTTTCAGCTGCCCTGAGTTTGCCCCGGTCTGAACCAGGCACGGTCCCCTTCGACAGAGTCCTGCTCAATGATGGAGGCTATTATGATCCAGAGACAGGTAGGCCTGTGAGGGGCTGGGTTGAATGGTTGGAGAAATGGGTGAGGTGTGCAGTGATATCTTCCCATTCTTGCCGCTTCCGACAGTGTGACTCTTTTCATTCTCTGATTTGGGGAGACCCCGGCTCTTTCTTCATTTATTTATTCTCAGCCAGTGGGGAGAAGAAGTAGTCATTCATTCATTCATTCATTCAGCAGATATCTACTGGGGCCTGCTCCTGCCCAGGCACTGTTTTAAGTGCTGGGAATGCATAGTGAACAAAGCCCCCAGTTCCCTGCCGCTTACATTCCAGTGAGGGGAAAAAACTCAGCGGGTCCCTCCTCAGTCCAGGAGTTCTGATGCGCTCCCCGGAGCTTCCCTGGCACCCCTGACTGCTATCCTTGTCCCCAGGCGTGTTCACAGCGCCACTGGCTGGACGCTACTTGCTGAGCGCCGTGCTGACTGGGCACCGACACGAGAAAGTGGAGGCCGTGCTGTCCCGCTCCAACCAGGGCGTGGCCCGCGTAGACTCCGGCGGCTACGAGCCTGAGGGCCTGGAGAATAAGCCGGTGGCCGAGAGCCAGCCCAGCCCGGGCACCCTGGGCGTCTTCAGCCTCATCCTGCCGCTGCAGGCTGGGGACACGGTCTGCGTCGACCTGGTCATGGGGCAGCTGGCGCACTCGGAGGAGCCGCTCACCATCTTCAGCGGGGCCCTGCTCTATGGGGACCCAGAGCTTGAATACGCGTAGACTGGGGTCCCGACCGACGTGTCTACGCCGGCTGAAGAGACAGCGGGGGCGGCGGGCTCCTGGGGTCCCGCCTGAGATGGGGCACCCAGCCCTGGGCGAGCGCCGCACCCGGGGCCGCAGCGGCACCGCGCCCAGAGCGGCCTCTCCCCACGCCCGGGGCGCGCCGGCTCAGGGAGGCTCAGGGCCGCCCATGCAGACTTTTGGCCTGGCGCGATCCCCCAAGAACCCCTCCAGGGACGGCCTGCGGAGGAGCTGATCCTCGCACCCTCTGCTCCCTCCACTGGCCCTCCAGGCCGATTCCCTGGGCTCCAGGCTCCCCCGCGCGGGCGCCGCCCACCGTCGTACTAAATGATCCAGGAATAAAGACACTTGGTTTTTCTAAACGAACCGTTCTGCTACGGTACGGGGTCGGGGGCTGCCGGGCGTGCACAGGGCACGGGGCGGGAGAGACGACGGCCTCCGGAGAGGACCCCAGGTTCCGCACTGCGCTCGTCGCCTCCGCCCGGCTCGGGGCGGCTCGGGATTGGCTCAGGCAGCAAGCGGCGCCCGCCCAGCTCCTGCGACATCTCGCTCGTGTCACGCCCGTTTCGCCGGCGTCCGCCAGGGGGCGCTCGGCGTTCCCGCCACGTGAGGCTGCCGCCCACCCGGCGGGTCCCGCTGCTCCGCGGCGGAGGCGTGGCCTCGGCTGGGACTAACCGGGCGGGGCGGGGCAGCCGCGACCGCGGGCTTCAGGCAGGGCTGCAGATGCGAGGCCCAGCTCTACCTCGCGGGTCGGGAGTCGGAGACGCAGGTGCAGCAGAGGGCGGGGCAAGTAGCGTATTTCCAGCGCATTTTCTCTTTGCACTCTCGAGATCGCTTAGCCGCGCTTTAAAAAGGTTTGCATCAGCTCCGAGTCCATCTGACAAGCGAGGAAACTGAGGCTGAGAAGTGGGAGGCGTTGCCATCTGCAGGCCCAGGCCACCTGCTACCGGAAGACCAGAGACCAAGACCTCTGGGTTGGCTTTCCCAGACCAGCTCGGGTCTTCGGGTGTCGGGAGCAAGGGCCCTGCTCCTTTCGTTCCCTGCACCCCTGGCCGCTGCAGGTGGCTCCCTGGAGGAGGAGCTCCCACGCGGAGGAGGAGCCAGGGCAGCTGGGAGCGGGGACACCATCCTCCTGGATAAGAGGCAGAGGCCGGGAGGAACCCCGTCAGCCAGGCGGGCAGGAAGCTCTGGGAGCAGCCTCATGGAAGAGAAGCAGATCCTGTGCGTGGGGCTAGTGGTGCTGGACGTCATCAGCCTGGTGGACAAGTACCCTAAGGAGGACTCGGAGATAAGGTAGGGGCGCCCAGGTCCCCCTAGGGGACCCCAGGGGCTGCTGCAGTCCAGTATTTGTGCCAGCGACCGAAGCTGCAGAGACCCCGCAGTGAGACCCTGAGAGCCCAGCTTCAAGGCTGGACCCACCCCCTCTACCCGGGAATCCTGGGGGCTCCCAGCATGAGAGAAGAGAGGAAGGGATTGAGGCCTTTAATAAGAAGACCCAGGATTTAATAGCATCGTGTTAGCCAATTTCCATTTCAACTCAGGCATCAGGTGTCAGGTGTCAGGCATCAGGATCCCCATTTTACTGATAAGCAAGTATAGATTCAGAGACGAAGAGGCTTATCCAGGGGCACACAGCTACCAAGGTGCAGGACCCGTTTCCAGCTTCTGCTGCTTCTTTTTAAATCCCAAGCCTATGCACTTGCCTCTCATCAACATTTACTTCTAACTTATTTATCACACATATCTCGCACCTATTTCTGAGAAAGATTTGAGGTAGCTTACAGTAAAAAGTATGTACAGTTAAACTGTTGGAGAACATTTAAGACCATGGTATTTGAGCTTTGACTATAGCTCAAGGCTTGCTGGCACTGGAGGCAAACATGAGATGCCATGGGTTATGTATGGATAGAGCTGGTTCATGAGCCCCAGCAAGCTTTTTCCTGGTGCTAAATTCCAACAGGGGTTTACCAGAAGTCCTTTTCACAAAGGTCAATGAACACTGTTTAGTAGTGGAAAACATCTTTCTCAGTTGTCTGCTAGAAACTGAAGAGTCACTTGTTTATTTTTTTGTGTGTGTGACAGGGTCTCATTCTGTCATCCAGGCTGGAGTGCAGTGGTGCAACCATGCTCACTGCAGCCTTGACCTCCAGACTCAAGTGATCCTCCCACCTCAGCCTCCTGAGTAGCTGGGACCACACATGCACGTCACCATCCCAGCTGTATTTTAAGTTTTGTATAGGGATGGGTTCTCACTATATTGATCAGGGTGGTCTTGAGCTCCTGGGCTCAAGAAGTCCTGCTTTGGCCTCTCAAAGTGCTGGGATTGCAGGCGTGAGCCACTGCACCCAGCCGATTTGTTGGTTATTTTTCTTTTTGAGACAGAGTCTCGCTCTGTTGCCCAGGCTGGAATGCATGATCTTGGCTCACTGCAACCTCCGCCTCCTGGATTCAAGCGATTCTCCTGCCTCAACCTCCTGTGTAGCTGGGATTACAGGTGTACGCCACCATGCCCCACTAATTCTTTTTTTCTTTTGTAGAGACAGGGCTTTTCTTTGTAGAGACATGTTGGCCATGCTGGTCTCAAACTTCTGATCTCAAGTGATCTGTCCGTCTCCGTCCCCCAAAGTACTGGGATTAAGGCATAAGCCACCACACCTGGCTTATTGGTTCTTGTATTTCCTCTTGATAAGGGCCCCACCATTACACTGTAATGCTGTGAAGGCATTTCTGTGGCGCGGGACACTAGCTTTCTCTTGGTGCAGTGAGTGCTTAGAACACTGAGAATTGCTCCTGGGCTATACCAGTTGTCCTAGCTAAGAACCGGATAAGAGGCAGTTCAAGACTGAACTCCACAAAGACACGACAGCGCTGATGGCTGCGAGGCTAACTGAGGTGACAGACCCCCGCACTCCTCAGGCCTTAGGGTCACAAAGCACCATCACATATATTATTTTATACTCTCCTCCTAGCAGCCCATGGGAACTGTGTAGAGATCAGTGAAATCCTTTATATAGATAAGGAAGCTGAAGATTTGGAGATGTTTTCTCAGGCCATGGAGTTAAATGGTGGCACAGCGGCAGCTGCAGCTCGAGTCTCCTAGTGTGGAGTCCAGGGCCCCTGCCCTCTGTCATCTCCTGTATACCCTGTCCCTTTGCTGCTGACTGTCTCTTGGAGTTGACCCTTTGCTTTGGTTTGCCAGAGGTTAGGGCCCCTTGCCAGGGGTGCGGGGACAGAGGGGAAGGGGCACGGGCATGCCACCGTGTAGACCTAACCCACTGTGCAAGGTCGAGGCAGCCGCAGGACATGGCACTCAGTGAGGAGTTGGGTTCATCTCAGGGGAACAGTGCAAATTCCAGGGCCACGGGTTCTCCAAGGACCGTGGAGAGCCTGGGGAAAGACTCAGCGCCTCTTTCTGTCAGAGCTGAAGTCCCATTTCCTCTCAGCTTAATTCTGTCGGGAAGATAGGAGAAGGAGGTCCTGCTAGCGCCCACACTGATGGGGCAGGTTCTGAAGGTGGGCACTGAGCGAGGCACTTCTCTAAAGGGCCCCTTCCCATGTCCATCATGCTCCCTGCACTCCAGGCCATGCCTCCCCCACAGCCCCATGGCCCTCGTTCCCTGCAGCCTGGCTCCTGGTCTGTTGTGCCTCCCAGAGGAGCACATCCTAGTGGCGACCCTGTCCTTCCTGGGTGTCTCAGCCCCACCTGTCCCAGGGTCTCTGTGCTTGACAGGCAGTTGGGGACTCTCGGGAGCCGCCACCTGGAGCTCAGCCAGACCCCTGGGACGTGTCCTTTTTTTTATTTTTTGAGATGGAGTTTTGCTCTTGTTGCCCAGGCTGGAGTGCAATGGTGCGATCTTGGCTCACTGCAACCTCCGCCTCCTGGGTTCAAGCAATTCTCCTGCCTCAGCGTCCCGAGTAGCTGGGATTACAGGCATGTGCCACCACACCCGACTAATTTTGTACTTTCAGTAGAGATGGGGTTTATCCATGTTGGTCAGACTGGTCTGAAACTCCTGATGTCAGGCAATCCGCCTGCCTCAGCCTCCCAAAGTGCTGGGATTACAGGCGTGAGCCACTGCGCCCGGCCTTTAGCTGAGCATTTCTGCACAGGAAATTATCAGTGTGACTTTGAAGGGTTTCCCCAGAGTAAAATTCTATACCCTTTCTTAGAAACTTCATCAATGCTTGGGCCTCACTACTTTTAGTTTTAAAATACGGAGTAAATAGCAATGGCTTTGGGGTCAGGAAACTTGGGTTTCCACATCAGCTTTGTCCTTAACTATTGATCAAGTCAGATCCCTCAAGATTCCTCCTTTCTTTTCGTAAAAATTTCTGTAAAGCTCAGCTTGAAAATCTTCTTTTTCTTTTTTCTTTTTTTGGGAGACAGAGTCTTACTCTGTCACCCAGGCTGGAGTGCAGTGTCATGATCTCAGCTCACTGCAACCTCCACCCTCTGGGTTCAAACAATTCTCCTGCCTCAGCCTCCCGAGTAGCAGGGATTACAGGCACCTGCTGCCACACCCAGCTCATTTTTGTATTTTTAGTAGAGACAGGGTTTCACCATCTTGGCCAGGCTGGTCTTGAACTCCTGACCTCGTGATCCACCCGCTTCAGCCTCCCAAAGTGCTGGGATTATGGGCGTGAGCCACCACGCCCGGCCAGCTTGAAAATCTTTGACCAGCTGGGTGCAGTGGCTCATACCTATAATCCCAGCACTTTGGGAGGCCAAGGCAGGATGATCGCTTGAGCCGAGGAGTTCGGGACCAGCTTGGGCAACATAAGGAGATGCCATCTCTACAAAAAATTTTTTTAAATTAGCGGGGCATGGTGATGCACACCTATAATCCCAGCTACTTGGGAGACTGAGGTGGGGGGATCAGTTGAGCCGGGGAGGTTGAGGCTGCAGTGAACCATGATCATGCCATTGTACTCCAGCCTGGGTGACAGAGTGACTCTGTCTCAAAAACACAAAAAAAGTACTATCTTTTGTTGTTATTGTTGTTTTTGAGACAGGATCTCACTTTGCCACCCAGGCTGGAGGGCAGTATCATGGCTCACCACAGCCTAAACCTCCTGGGCACATACGTTCCCCCAACTTCAGCCTCCTGAGTAGCTGGGACCACCATACCCAGCTAATTTTTATTTTTTATTTTTTTTTAGAGACAAGAGCTCCCTTTGGTTGCCCAGGCTGGTCTCGAACTTCTGGGCTCAGGTGATCCTCCTGCTTTGGCCTCCCAAAGTGCTGGGATTATAGGCATGAGCCACTGTGCCTGGCCTACTGTCATTTTTTTCTAATGACATCATGCTCCCCTTTTCCCAAAACTGAAGTTTTGTGTACAAATATGCTTTGGCCTAAAAATTCTGGTTCAGTTTTTTCTCTTAATTAGTGGTTCTTTGGTACTGTTCCTTTTATTGTAAACTGCCACAATTGTTATTATTATTGGAACTGGCACAATAGAAATAACAACACCATTCTTACCTCAAAGGTAATAACATTCATTAATGATTTCTCATTTGGGCTCCAGTAACACTGTGAGGTCATCAGTGCGTTGACCCTCTATGTGAAAGTTATCATTTTTGCTGCTGATGACAATGAAACCCTTCAGGTGTGTCTTGTTAGTTTCCTTTTGATTGGTTTTTAGTAAAGATGGAGAAGTGCTCCCTGCTGCCACTTCTTAAACAACCAATGTCCAGGTTTGCTGTCCTGTCTTACTCATTTGATTATATAGCTCTGCAGTTTCTATTGAAGTAGACACTCCTAACACAGGGGTAGGTGTAAATGTGATACCTTTGGGAAGAGGCACTTAGTCCCCGAGGTCCTTGGAGTTGCTCCAGCTCTCAAAGAGGAGGCCAAAGGTGCAGCCTCTGGAGCTGCTTTGACTGGGGTGAAAGGTGAGGAGGAGATGACCTGGAATTAGTGGGTCTCTCGAATAGTGATGGACCCAAGTGAGTGGTTTCCTGGTGCCCTAGGAACAGATGGAAATATTGAAAGGAACTGCTGTCAGCTTGAATTTAGCCTGGGCTGGGGAGGTAGACACCGCTCTCAGCCAAGCTCCTTCCCTTGGCCGGCCTCGGCTGCCCCGGGTACAAAGTGAGACGGTGGCCTAGATGCTTTCTGAGAGGAGTCCCCATCTGTCACATTCTGTAGGCCCCTATACAGGAGACTGTGCTTGGGACCAGCCAGCTGGGGCTGCAGGGACCCTCCCTGTGCTTTGCAGGTGTTTGTCCCAGAGATGGCAGCGTGGAGGCAACGCGTCCAACTCCTGCACCGTTCTCTCCCTGCTCGGAGCCCCCTGTGCCTTCATGGGCTCGATGGCTCCTGGCCATGTTGCTGAGTAAGTCCAGGAGGGAGAGCCCACTGGGGAAGGCCTGCCTGCATCGTTTTGGGAGAAGAAGGATGTATCCACCCTGGGCGGATGGGAGATTACAAATGGGTTGTGTCCAGCAGAAACGCGGGGAGGGGGCATGGCGGAGCACCAGACTCCCAGCCCTGCCTTGGTGTGGCCTCTCTGCGGTTCGGCGGCTGATGCTGCCCCGTGAAGCTTTCCTTGCCACAGCTTGTTTCCCGGACACTCCTGGAGCCTGCTTCAGCCTCTTCCCTTCTCCTTCCTTGCTTCCTGCAGACTCTGCGGTGGATTTGCCTTTGCCTTATCTTAAGTCCCTTATCCTGGCCATGCTTGAGGCAGAAGGCAGTTAGGGACACGTGGTACCCATCCTCCCCTGGGTCCAGGCCCACAGTTTCTGTCTCAGTTGAGAGGCAGGGATGGTGCTCATGTCCCTGTTATTCACTGAAGCAGTGAGAGTACCCTGTTCAAGGACACCCTGAAGCCACATGCTAAAGCTGGGCTCAGAACCCACACCTCCCAGTTCCCCGGCTGTCAGGGCTATAGCCCTAAATGGCTCATGCACGCCCTCCGTGTTGGCTGCTACAGGGACCTCAGAGCCCTTTGACCCCTGGTGCTGCCGACTCAGCAAGCACTTATCGGGAGGTGAGGCCCACACTTTGCACACTGTGGGCACCGGGGCAGGCTGCCAGGTTGCTGGCCTGTGAAGGGCAGCCCTTTGAACCCTGGTTTGAAGGGGGCTGCTGGCAGAGTCCAACCACCTGAGCTACAGCCAAACTCCCTGCCTTGATGAACTGGCAGGAAGAGAATAGAGGGAGAGAATCTGCCCTGTGAGATGGGACAGGATGGCTCAGAGCCAAGGGCTGGTGACTCATTAAACCTCTTTAATAGCTCCTTTCCTCTGAGCTGGAGGCAGGACTGTGGCTCTGGCTTAGGGTGGTCGACTCTCCTTTACATAGCAATCATGCCGATGGGTGGTTTATTCAGAATTCTCCCCATGTGCTCAGCAAACATTTAGAGAGCACCTACCATGTCCCAGGCACTGGGGTGCAAAAGTTACTTGGCAAACAAAACCATATTTCCAATGCTTTTGGAAAGCTACTATTTAAAGGAGTTGTAAGTCAAGGGTTGATGCCCTGACTTGGTATCTTTATGCAAATCTGTATTATCCAGCTTTGGTGTTGCTGAAAGCGGGCTCTGGCCAGGTGAGAAAAGCCAGGATGGTGGCTGGACTGCTGGGCATAATTGCCAGTTCTTGAGCACAGAACAATGCATGTCCAGGGAGGGCTGGAAGGGCTGGGGCTGACCTCCTTGTCCTTGCCCCTGGGCTCACTCTGCATGGAGGGCATTCCAGGAGAGAGTTCTGGCCCAGGCCCATACTGAGTGGCATCAGGCACGGGGAGCCAGCTGATTGCCCAGGAGGGTTCACCTGGCTGCAGGAGGACAAAGCAGTGAGCTGGCTCACCAAGGCAGCACCACTTCCAGGCTGGGCCTCCTGGAGGCAGGCAGAGAGTGAGAGGAATCACAGCATTAGGACTGGGGGGTACCCAGAGAGGACAGCACCATGGATGAGCTTGTGGAGGACAGCCGGGGGCAAAGTATTGCCTTGGAGATTAATTATTAATCCTGCTTGGGCATTGCAGGAAACAAGCCACGGTGCTCCCACCTGCTTGGTTCAAACAGGGTACAGGTTCTAGGGTCCTGTCTAGCTTTATGAACAGGAATAAATCCTTTCCAGCTTGAGTTGGACTGAAAAACAGAGTCAGGATCGGAGCATGCTTCAGCCAAGACCTAAAAGGATGGCCCTTAGCGTTCCTCTCTCTGAGCTCCAGGCTCTGCACTCCTGCATCTCCTGCCCTGTTGCACTGCCTGTCGCAAGACTGTGATTCCCAGTCCTTTCCCAGCCCCCTTTGCTTGCACCCCTGCCTTTCAGGGTCTCTAGTGGCCCTGCCAGCTACCCTCCAGTCCCCAAAACCCTTGTCGAACTGCACCCCCTTCGGGTTACTCCGCCCTGGCAGTTTTGTCCTGGATGACCTCCGCCGCTATTCTGTGGACCTACGCTACACGGTCTTTCAGACCACAGGCTCCATCCCCATCGCCACGGTCATCATCAACGAGGCCAGTGGTAGCCGCACCATCCTATACTATGACAGGTTTGTACAACTGTCTGTGCCTTGCCAGCTGCTGCCGCCGCCACCAAAAACTCCCAGAACAGGACTCTTCTTCTCTTAGAGGCTCATGTGCTCCAGCACCCTCTCCCCACTCCTGTTGGAGGTCCAGGCCACTTGCAGGCTCTAATCTGTATCTCCTTGCCCTTTTCCTGGCCCGGCCTCCACCCTAAGCTTCCTGGTGGCCGACTTCAGGCGGCGGGGCGTGGACGTGTCTCAGGTGGCCTGGCAGAGCAAGGGGGACACCCCTAGCTCCTGCTGCATCATCAACAACTCCAATGGCAACCGTACCATTGTGCTCCATGACACGTAAGGCTCCCGGGCCTCGCCCTGCTACAACCACCAATCAGTTGGCTCAATCAGTTCCCTCACTCGCCACCATGGGCATCCCAACTGCTCCCCTCTGTGGCTTCTGTGTACCAGAAATTGCTTCTCTGCCAAAATGTCCAGTGATTTCCTAATTGCTTTCAATTAGGGGAAAAGTGAGGTGGGAAGGGGTGGGCTTTGCTGTGCTTGGTGACTTGGCCTTGGTCAACACCAAAGAAGGGCAGGCAGGCCTATATAAAATGTAATTTATGAAGTGATTCCTCCATAATTATTAAATCATTAATCAGCAGCTTGGGTGTGGGTACGGGGAAACTGTTCTCAGGACAGAAGGGTAGGAGATGGGATTCAACCCTTCTTAAGAAGGGCTGGGGGTGGTCCCCACTGGGATTTCCAGGGTCAGCCCCAGAGTTGCCAGCCTGCAGCATGGCACCAAGGAGCTGGGGTTTGGGTGTGTAAAAGAGATCAGCCCCCCAAAGTTTCCAGCATGATGAAGCCAGACCACACACGCCACACACCATTCACAGCCATTGCTGAAGGAGGGGAAAGGGAACACTGGGTCAGCAGATCGGGGTCATCTAACATGGTGCTGACCTGGGGAAGGGGCTATCCCTCCCATCAGGGTCCCAGGCCACTCAAGAGAGGCCTCATGGGCATAGACACTTCTCATCCCTCGCAGACTCTCTCCTGCAGGATTTTAGAGGTTTAGTGTACTAAGAACCTAGTACGTGCCGGGTACTGTTATGGCTGAGAGGGCCCAAGCCCAGCAGCCCCGAGGTTCAGGCTGTCCCTACTGCCCAGCCTGGCTGCTGGACCTGGAGGAGGGGGCAGCTATCCCTGGGCTCCATATGTGCAGTGAGTGAGTAGGCAGGCATATGTGCTACAGGTGACCTTCACATTGGGCAATCCTAGTCAAATACTTGTTAAGCAACAATCCGTAGTAACCCTGATCAAGGACACAACATAGCTATTTACAGGAGAGGAGCTCTGCGGAGAAATGTTTATTGCCCACTGGCCACAGTCCAGGCACATTCACACACATTACACTGCAGCAGCCTGCAAGGAGGCTGAGGGTTTCGGCCCCATTTATCAAATGTGGAAGTTGCCTCCGAAAAGCCCGGGCAGATCACATAGCTATAGTTAAGTGGAAGGATTCGGCTACAGAATGTGGAGCAGGGACGTTGGCTGAGTTGACGTTTGGCCCAAGAAGATCAAGGCAGACCCGTATCTGGAGTTTCCTTTCCTAAGCCAGCCAAACACAAACTCTTCCTCAAGTGCTAACTACTTTGACCTCGGGGTTGCAACGGTGAGCTACTAAACACAAGACAGGGGTGCCATAGGTAAACCCCAACGCTGGGGCGCCAGAAGTGAGGGGGACCAGACAGCCCAGGCAGGGGGTCGCGGGCTTTATACTTTCCCAGGGCTCTGCCTGTGGGAGCCGCGAGCTGCTGCAAGGGATTCTGGGAAATGTAGGCTTGGCGCTCTCAGCGCATTCTGGGAGATGCAGTCTCCAAGGCACACAGACCTGGCCCGTTGACATGTGTTGCTGTTCAGTTTACCCTGAGATAATTTAATCACAACCTCAAACTCAGGTAGGGGCACCCCAGCAGACTGTAACAGGGACCACCCTGGAGCTGAGCCTGAGAATCCTGTGCTGTGGATCCAGCTTCCTGCCATGCTGCCAGCAGTGCAGGCACAGGGTCCACAGCTGCTAGTTAGAGATCCTGGCTCTGGCTGACCCCATCATGCTCCTTCTTCTCTGTCTTCTCCATCCTGTGACCTAGGAGCCTGCCAGATGTGTCTGCTACAGACTTTGAGAAGGTTGATCTGACCCAGTTCAAATGGATCCACATTGAGGCAAGCAAGCCCTGCCTTACCTGTGTTTCGAGGGGCTCAACCTGCCAGCGTCCTCCACATGTTCTGCATCCTTGGTTTATTTGAATCACGAAGTACCTTAGAGATAAATGAATCCAATCCCCTCATTCCCTCTCCATCCTTCCTTATGTCTGCAGGTGAGGAAACTAAGGCCCAGAAAGATTAGGTGACTTACTCAAGGTCACACAGCAGAACGTAGGCACAGCTGCCTCCAGGCAAAGTCCTGTGCTTTCTGTGCTACAGGCTGCCCCACTGCCTCCAACTCTGCCTCTGGCGGACATCTGACTGCTTATGGCCTGACCTCTGGGGAAGCAGGAAGGACAGGGCCTGACTCAGCTCCCAAATAAAGGGAACTAGAGCCTTTACTCCAAGAGAGGTTTTGGAGTCTGGGTGGGAGGAAACCCTGAGAAGTCCGAGTTCTAGCTCCGTCATTTAACCTATGGTCGGTCTTTGACAGTTTCTTTTATTCTTTAGTCTTCTCATCTGTGGAATGGAGTAGCTGGTTGATAAGGTCTTCAAAGTCCACGACAGCGCTGAATTTTGTAATTTAGGATGGGGTTCTAGCCCAGCCTCCCCGAGGCCCTCTCCCTCCTCACCCAGAGTTTCAGCAGGGCAGGAAGAATGAGGCAGATTGGCCAGGCAGTGCCCAGCAGTCCTGAGCTGCCCTGTCCTGTCCCAGGGCCGGAACGCGTCGGAGCAGGTGAAGATGCTGCAGCGGATAGACGCACACAACACCAGGCAGCCTCCAGAGCAGAAGATCCGGGTGTCCGTGGAGGTGGAGAAGCCACGAGAGGAGCTCTTCCAGCTGTTTGGCTACGGAGACGTGGTGGGTACCCCATTCAGCCTCTCTTTGCCCCTTCCGGCTAATTTGGTTCTTAAAGGAAGCCAGAGTCCTTTTATCCTGCCTACCACAATTGGAATAGTGGTTCCTGGTTTGGTGGTGTTTGAAGATGGGGGATGGGGGTTAAAGCAAAGAGGTAGACCCCTAGGCTTGGGCTCCAGTGCAGGCCTCAGCAGTGAGCAAGGAGTAGAATGTCTCCACCCCAGGTGGGTGCATAGGTCTAAGAATGCCCAGAGGGCTTGGGTAGGAGTTAAACAGCCACAGGGAAAGCCTGTGTGGAAGCATCTCCTCTCTGGGGCTCCCCAGTCTTTTCCTCTGCAGAATGAGGGCATACAACTGTTCTCTGAGGTTTCTTCCAACTCGGGTGTCTGGCAGGTTGTGGGGGCTGCTAGGGGTGAGGGGAGGGTGGGAAGGAGACTTGCGTGAGTCTCTTTTTGAAAAGGCTGGATGTAAATGGAATTTGGGAAGTAATCCCAGCATCATAGCAGAAGTTGGTTGGAGACCATCCAGCCAAGGTCCTCAACCTTGGCTGCATATTAAAAAAGATGAATGCGGGCCAAGTGCAGTGGCTCACACTTGTAATCCCAGCGCTTTGGGAAGCTGAGGTAGGAGGATTGCTTGATGCCAGGAGTCCAAGACCAGCCTGGACAACATAGCAAGACCCCTGTCTCTATGAAAATAAAGAAATTAGGCCAAGAGCAGTGACTCATACCTGTAATCCCAGCACCTTGGGAGGCCAATGCAGGAGGATCACTTCAGCCAGGCATTCAAGATTGCAAGACCCTGTCTCTATACCAAAAAAAAAAAAAAATCCTGGCATGGTGGTGTGCACCCATAGTCCCAGCTACTCAGGAGGCTGAGGCAGGAGGATTGCAGTGCCTGAGCCCCACCATCTTGTTTTTGATTGGCAGGGGTAGAGCCAAGGTTTTGGTGTTTTGTTTTTACCAAAACTTTCTCTGGAGATTCAAAAGTGTAGGTAGTGTTGAGGGAGCCCCTTTGTTTTCCAGATGAAGAAACCATACCTAGAGGACATAGTTGTGGGAAAAACCAGCAAAACTGCTCCGGGGAGCCAGCATGGCGGTGGTAGATTCCACCCCAAGGTGGCGCTCATGGCTTTCTGTGGGTTTTCAATCCATTGATCCGAGAACAAATGGACCAGGGCTTTTGTTTCACAATTTACAAGGCTGTATTCTATCACATATAAGCATCAATAAAAATGTGCTTCTGGCCAGGTGCAGTGACTCACACCTGTAATCCCAGAAATTTGGGAGGCTGAGGCAGGAAGATCATATGGGGCCAGGAGTTCGAGACCAGCCTCAGGGAGACCCTGTCTTTACAAAAAAGAAAAAAGAAAACCACGTTCCCGTGGGACAGTGAGATGCTATGTTGGGGATCTATGTGGACATGTTGGGGGAGTCGTGTTGTAATGGAGGCAACACCAGCTGCTGTTGGTGAGTGACGAGTTAGAAGTGACGACCAGCTTCTCTTCCACTGCCCACAGGTGTTTGTCAGCAAAGATGTGGCCAAGCACTTGGGGTTCCAGTCGGCAGAGGAAGCCCTGAGGGGCTTGTATGGTCGTGTGAGGAAAGGGTGAGCCGGGGAAGCCAGGAAGGGGCTCTAGAAGGTACAGGATGAGCCTGGACTCCAGGGGTCCGCCCTGGGGTTGGGGGGATGGCTGGGGGGACGGGGTGGGCTAACACGCAGCTGAGTGGAGCCGTCTTGCAGGGCTATGCTTGTCTGTGCCTGGGCTGAGGAGGGCGCCGATGCCCTGGGCCCTGATGGCAAATTGCTCCACTCGGATGCTTTCCCGCCACCCCGTGTGGTGGATACCCTGGGAGCTGGAGACACCTTCAATGCCTCCGTCATCTTCAGCCTCTCCCAGGGTGAGTATGGCAGCAGGAGGGGAAAAAGGACTGGGACCTGTCCCTGCCCCAAACACTTGGCTGACCTAGCTACTTGTCCCTCCTCCAGGGAGCAGCATGCAGGAAGCACTGAGATTCGGGTGCCAGGTGGCCGGCAAGAAGTGTGGCCTGCAGGGCTTTGATGGCATCGTGTGAGAGCAAGTGCAGCAGGAGGTGCCGGCTCCCCGCACACCATGGAGGTTACCATTGCGGCTGCATCGCCTTCTCCCCTCCATCCAGCCTGGTGTCCAGGTTGCCCTGCTCAGGGGACAGATGCAGGCTGTGGGAAAGACTCTGCCTGTGTCCTGTGTTCCCCACACACCTCTCCCTGCAGAGCCTCAGAGCAAATAAATCTTCCTCAGAGCCAGCTTCCCCTGGCAGTTTCTGTCCTCAATGTCTGAACTGCTCTGGCTGGGCGTTCCTGAGGCTCTGACTCTTCGGTCCTCCCTGTGTGTCCATTCCCCAAATTAACCTCTCCGCCCGGGCCCAGAGGAGGGGCTGCCTGGGCTAGAGCAGCGAGAAGTGCCCTGGGCTTGCCACCAGCTCTGCCCTGGCTGGGGAGGACACTCAGTGCCCCACACCCAGTGAACCTGCCAAAGAAGCCGTGAGAGCTCTTCGGGGCCCTGCGTTGTGCAGACTCTATTCCCATAGCTGAGAAGCTGGGAGTCCACACCGATGAGCTAAACTGACAGGCCAGTGGGCCAGGGGCGGGGGGGCGCCTCCTCTGCCCTGCTCACCAGCCTGTGATTTGATGGGGTCTTTGTTGTCCAAAAATATCTCCTCCCGCTGACTGCCCCAGAGCCTGAAAATCTCACCCTTGGAATTAAGGGGGTGCCTCAGCCACAAATGTGACCCAGGATACAGAGAGTTGCTGTCCTCAGGGAGGTTGGATCTGGAACACATATTGGAATTGGGGCCAACTCCAATATAGGGTGGGTAAGGCCTTATAATGTAAAGAGCATATAATGTAAAGGGCTTTAGAGTCAGACAGACCTGGATTCAAATCTGTCATTTAATTAACTGCATGTCACCTTAGGGTACAGCACTTAACGCAATCTGCCTCAATTTCTTTATCTGTCAAATGGAGCCAATTCTGCTTGGCTACAGAATTGTGAGGATAAAATCATATATAAAATGCCCAGCATGATGCCTGATGTGTACGAGGCTCTCAAAAAGTTCTAGTGATGATTAATATTACTGGGGGTGGGGGGCAGACACAGGGTGACGGGGGTCACCTGCCCTGAGCTGCAGGAGAGCATGGGGTGTCTGAACACCAGGTGAGGGGGAACCGGTGAGGGTTTGGGGCCCAGGGATAGACTGAGCTTTCCTCACTGGGTCCTCTGCAGCTGGCCATGGCTAGCACCATGCACTCTGCTGCCAGAGCACCGTGAGGCCCAGAAACACTGGGAAGGCGGCATCCCTGTCCTTTCGGTCCCCAACCCCCTGTTCCTCTGAGAGGGTCTGGGCAGGCTGGACAGGTAGAGAGGTGGCCCGGGGGGATGAATTCATTCAGTCCTTTACTGGTAATCTGCCCCTTAACTTACTTAGGGTCTCCCTGAGCTGCACAGAAAGACTTGATACCTACTGGGACCAGACAGGGGGCACAGAGGTGGTCCTTGATCCCAGCGTACATTCCCCTGCCCACTTCACGGCTTATGTTCTGGCACTCAGACTTCGTGGGGTACCTGTATCTTCAAGATCTAGATCTCATCATTCTCCAATTGAACAATGTATACCTCAAACTCATTTTGGGTGTTCTTAGACTCCAGTGTTTCCCCTGGAAGTTCCTTGGCCTCCTCTCCGTTCTCCCTGGCCTCTGCCTGGCCCCCAGCTTCCCCTCTGGACCCAGGAGCATCTCCTTCAGCCTCTGCCTGGCCCCCAGCTTCCCCTCTGGGCCCTGGAACATCTCCATCAGCCTCTGCCTGGCCCCCAGGCTCCTGGACAGGATCCAAAGACTCCCTTATGGCCTCTACCTGGCCCTTTGCTTCTTCTCTGGGACCCGGGGCTTCCCGTGTTTCTTGTCTTAATGGGCTTTTAGCTAATAGGGACTGCCTTCCAACAGCTTGTGGCTCCTGAGGAGATGGAGCAAGGGGCTCTCTGGGCTCCACGTGCCTGGGGGCCGCTCCCGGGAAGTTGATGAGCTCAGCAGGGGTCATGAGCCCATCCCCATTCAGGTCCTGGGTCTCGAGCACTTTGTCCACTATCAAGATCACCTGTGGAAGCAGAGTCACTGTGGGATCTCCAGTGACAGAGATGTTCCCAGGAGTTCTGACCCTCCCTAACACACCCTTGCATCCCTGCCATGCAAGCTCTGAGCCCTCCTTTTACAGAGGATTCACCAAAAGAGTTATGATGAGAAAGACCAAAGCCCCAAAGTGCTGGGTCTCCTTTATGCGGGGATCTCCGTCCAGCAGAGCTTACCGGGTTGGTGGTAGGAGAGTTGGCAGCTCCAGGGGCCAGAGCAGCTGTCAGCATGGACAACAGCTCCAGGCCATCCAGCTGTCCACTCTGGTCATAGTCATGGAGGGCAAAGAGGTAGAGGAGAACTAGAGAAGAGAAGCTGGATTAGAAGAGGGGCCGGGGAGGTGCAGAAGGCAGGAGTCAATGGGGCAGCCGAGGTCAGTCCCAGATCTGGCTGCCCAGAGCCTCCCATCCCTGGCCCCATCAACCCAGCCCCTCACCCTGCTCCCGGCTCAGATGCTCCGGCTGCACTTCTGTCCTTTCTAGTCCCTTTAGGTAGCTCTGCAGAAGTCTGTCAGAAAAGTGGAGAAACAGCCTGGGAGAGGTGAGTCTGCAGCCCCGGGCCTGGTCTTCTCCCTGAAAGCACCCCCAGCCCACCTTACTCACCCGAGCTGCTCCCCGCCTGGCTGGAAGGGGTTCGGCAGGAGCTGATGCTGCACTTCAGAGTCTGGCCTGGAGGAGGAAGGGGAGGATCAGCCTTGCAGAGAGCCTCCCGCAGGGCCCAGCCTGCCAACCTTCTGCCTCCAATCTCCTGGCAGAGTTCTCTCCCCAGACCCAAAGGGAGTTGCCCCCAAAATTCCAAAAACCTTGTAGGGAGGAGGCTCTTCTGGTCTCCTTGGAACCAAATCCTTAACTCCCTCAGACTCTGTTTTTGCAGCTGGCTACCTTAGACTTTAAATGAAAACCCAAATAAAACATCTGGTTAGGTAGAGGCCAGATGAGGCCACACCTAGTAGACACAAGTTAGAGATCCAAGAAAACAGCCCAGTGAGTGGCAGGACAACATGGGTCACGGACCCCTCTCCTTCGATGCTAGGAGCCAAGGGACAGGTCTCTGGCTGAGCCCGGTGGCACTGCCCAGTTTTATATAGACCCAGTTTGCTCCATGACATAAAATTGACCTATACTTTTTCAAGGACAGGGTATATCTGTTGGTTCTGGGGTTTCAAGCTGCTCAGGATCTCTTTGTCAGTCTTTCAAGCTCCAAATGTGCTCCCACTTCTAGACTGGGTTAACTGTTTGCCCAAGTCAATCCAGACCTGTGATGCCAGAGAGCTGGCAAGAGTTGCAGCAACTTTTGTCACAGCTACTAGCCCTTACGGCTGTTTCCCCTTCTACCCAGCATACCCATTGCACAGTATTTATAAATAAAACCCTTCAGAAAGGTATTCAGATAACATAGAAATGACATGCTAATGATCTCTACTTCTTTGGTGTTCCCACCATAAGGTCTTTTTTTTTTCTTTTTGAGGTGGAGTCTCGCTCTGTCACCCACACTAAGTACAGTGGCTTGATCTCGGCTCACTGCAACCTCCACCTCCCGGGTTCAAGCGATTCTTTTGCCTCCGCCTCCTGAGTAGCTGGGATTACAGGCATGTACCACCATGCCCAGCTAATTGTTTTTTTATTTCTGTAGAGATGGGGTTTCACCATGTTGGCCAGGCTGGTCTCGAACTCCTGACCTCAGGTGATCTGTCCGCCTCGGCCTCCCAAAGTGCTGGGATACAGGCGTGAGCCACCACACCCAGCCCATCTTAAAGTCTTGGTAACAAAACTGCAGGCCAGGCATGGTGGCTCGTGCCTGTAATCCCAGCATTTTGGGAGGCCAATGTGGGCGGATCACAAGGTCAGGAGTTCAAGACCAGCCTGGCCAACATGGTGAAACCCCATCTCTACCAAAAATACAAAAATTAGCCCAGCGTGGTGGCGGGCGCCTGTAGTCCCAGCTACTTGGGAGGCTGAGGCAGAAGAATTGCCTGAACCCAAGAGGCGGAGCTCGCAGTGAGCTGAGACCATGCCACTGCACTCCAGCCTGGGCAACAGAGTGAGACTCTGTCTCAAAAACAAACAATTGCAGCCCCCACTTCCCTGGCGCCATAGCTTCTTCCCTGTTCTTCATGACGCACTGGAGCTGAGTTCCCTGATTCCAAATGGGTCCAACAAGCATGTACTGAATGCCCACTTTGTGGCACTCTGACAGGCACAAGATGGCAGGCTGGTGGCAGGGAGATACAGAGATCGGGGAACCTACACCCCAGTCTCCTGCCTCCCAGAGGGTCCACCACACCTTTGGATTCTCTAGAGACTTTCCCTCCTCCCAGCCCTTGGCCCTGCCCTCATAACCCTGTTACCTTGTCACTCCATCCTTTGGGGCAGCCTGACCCTCGGGGAGCAGCAGCAGGATTAACACTCTCATCATCAAAGGTAACATCCTTCCTGGAACTGGAACAAGGAAGAGAATCAGGCGTTGGGGGAAAGGGGCGTCTGCCACCGTGTCACAGATGGGCTGGGTTAGACACAAGTGCCTTTTCTCCCTGCTTCTACCTGCAGCCCCAAACACAGGACTTCTCCTCAGGGAGAACTCACACACAGACAGCAGGGATCCCCCCATGGAACTACGCTCAAAATAAATGTCACTCCAACTCTCGTATATAAAGCACATAAAGGCAGGCCTGCTGTGGCTGAAGCAGAGCTGGGGGCGCATCCCCACCCCACGCCCCATTCCCTTGCTCCCCACCAGGTGCCAAGGTGCCCAGAAAAGTACAGCGCAAGCATGTCTGACCTCCTTCAGCCCATTCATCTTACAGATGGAAAGGAGCGCAGAGTTTAAGAAAAAGGCCGGGTTAGAAATGCAGGAAGTCACAAAAAGACCAAGACTTAAACACAGGCAAAAAGAGAAATGGACTGTTTGTGTTTATTAAAAACCCACTGAAGAACAAATCAAAAGAGGCGCAGACTTCTTGAAATAGGTCTAAACTCAAGTACAAACTGAAAACACAATAAATCAGGGTCAGACCAACAGTGGCCCCAGGAATTGCTATTTGCTAAATGCAGTTAGGAAAATTAGACCCACTATAAAGGAAAAAACAAAAACTTCCCCTAAGACTGACATGGCTTAGGCCCATTGGCAAAATCAACCACTTGAGTATATGAAAACAGTCAAGGATAGAATGGACCAATCAAACAGAGCCTGAAGCTTTCTGATGAGTCCCAGGGTACGTACAGGTAATATGAGTTCCTGAGGAAGCAGAAGCCCACCAAAGCCAAGGCCTGAGACCCCAAGCCCATCTCTAGAAAGAAAAATCGTCAGATGCTTGATGGTCTAGCAGAGGATCAGGAACACCCCCATCTGGCTGGCACTGGGTTTTCCTAGAGGAAGGTTCATAGCTTTCGGCAGATTCTCCAAGCATCCCATGACCCTAATAAGGTTCAGGACCACTGCCTGGGTGGACTTCCATTTCCTGAGAGATGAGGGGTAGAGCAGGTAAGCACCTGGCTAATGGGAAGATAAATAAAAATTCTGCCTTTTAGAGCTAACTTAAGGGAAAACCAGCTAAATATGGAAGTCCACAAGATGAAGCTACCTAGAGTCACAGAACTTGTCTTCATTTTTTTTTTTTTTTTTTTTTTTTTTTTTTTGAGAAGAAGTCCTGCTCTGTCACCCAACCTGGAGTGCAGTGGTGTGATATCAGCTCACTGCAACCTCTGCCTCCCCGGTTCAAGCGATTCTCCTGCCTCAGCCTCCCAAGTAGCTGGGATTACAGGTAACTGCCATCACACCTGGCTAATTTTTGTATTTTTAGTAGAGATGGGGTTTTTGTATTTTTAGTAGAGATGGGGTTTCACCATGTTGGTCAGGCTGGTCTTGAACACCTGACCTCAGGTGATCTGCCCACCTGGGCCTCCCAAAGTGCTGGGATTACAGGCGTGAGGCACCGCACTTGGCCTGTCTTCATTTTTCTATGCATACGACTGGCCCAACAGAAAAAGTGAGTATACATAATTTGTTGGTATCTATAAGCCCCAGTGGCCAAAAAAAGATGCTGAAGCCACAGCTGCCCTAAAGGTATTCACCAACATCAGCTGGCAACATAAATCCTAGGGTTTTAGTCATTGCGCCTGGAAGAGAAAACAAGGTCCTGGGCCCGTTCAAGGTAGGCCATTGGAACTGAGATCTCTCTATCAACACGAAACCCTCAAAGGGACACAGCCCAGAAAAAGGATGGGCTAGAAACACATTCAGACTTCCACTTCTGGGAGTGTAATAGTAAATGTCCCAACGAAAGTAACCACAAAGCTGGATAAGAATAGAAAGTATCTTTTCAAAAGCACTGGGTTGGCAAGAAATCCTCAACAGTACAAATGTGCAGTGAAAACAGTAATCTGGGGGAAAGTGAGCTTGACATCAGCTTTTGCCTTAGGAGTATCTGCCAAACCAAACCCAGGTGAACTTGAGCTGCCTGTCAGAGTGCTTGTGCTGTAAAGGAGACCAGAGATGATACCTGGGCCCAGCTGATATGAAGAAACTAACAAGAGATTCCCTACGTAAAGCTGGGATTCCAAACAGCTACACTCTGAACATGAACAAAAAGTAAATTTGTCATGAAGAAGGGCAGCAAAGAATTTTGCCTTTCTTGATTTTGGTGCTGTGTAGAAGAGAGAAAAAAAAAACAACTCCCTGAGAATCTGTAACAAGCCTGATCTAATGTGGGTTGTTTTTGTTTTTTTTTGAGGTGGAGTGTCTCACTCACTCTGTCGCCCAGGCTGGAGTGCTATGGCATGATATCAGCTCACTGCAACCTCCACCTCCCAGGTTCAAGCGATTCTCCTGCCTCAGCCTCCTGAGTATCTGGGACTACAGGCATGTGCCACCATGCCCAGCTAATTTTTTGTATTTTTTACTAGAGACAGGATTTCGCTGTGTTGGCCAAGCTGGTCTTGAACTCCTGATCTCAGGTGATCCTCCTGCCTCAGCCTCCCAAACTGCTGGGATTACAGGCATGAACCACTGTGCCTGCCCTCTAATGTGGGTTTGAAGCTGGAATTATTAATGCTACCTGTATGGTTCAGAACATCTAAAGTAGGTAATATATTTTGAAGTGCAACCTGGCTGATGGCACCCCCAGATGACTGGCAGAGGAAAACATACATCTCTGGAGGAACTCAACTCTAATCCAGGCCTCAAAGAATTTCCATAGGTGAAGTTTCCAGGAATATGAACTCATAGCCAAAACATTATAAACATACAAGGAAATAAGACAGTGTGAGTAAGAGCCAGCAAAACAATAGCAGGGAAAAGTAGACTTGGAAAAGCTGTTGGAATTGTTACACACAGAATATACAGCAGATACAGTTCACATGTTTTTTTTTGTTTTGTTTTGTTTTGTTTTTGAGACAGAGTCTCGCTCTGTTGCCCAGGCTGGAGTGCCGTGGTGCAATCTCGGCTCACTGCAATCTCTGCCTCCCGAGTTCAAGCAATTCCCCTGCCTCAGCCTCCTAAGTAGCTGGGATTACAGGCGTGTGCCACCATGCCCAGCTAATTTTTGTATTTTTAGTAGAGATGGGGTTTCACCATGTTGATCAGGCTGGTCTCAAACTCCTGACCTCGTAATCTGCCCACCTTGGCCTCCCAAAGTGCTGGGATTACAGGCGTGAGCCACCGTGCCCGGCCAGTTCACATGTTTTAAGAAATTAAAGGGAAGCTTGAAACTATGAGGAAGAAATAAGAGAGTTTTCCGGCCAGCAACAGTGTGTTTTAAAAAAAAAAAAAAAAAAAAAAAGGTCGGGTGCGGTGGCTCATGCCTGCAGTCCCCACACTTTAGGAAGCTGAGGCTGATGGATCACGAGGTCAGGAGATTGAGACCATCCTGGCCAACATGGTGAAACCCCATGTCTACTAAAAATACAAAAAATTAGCCAGGCGTGGTGGTGGGCACCTGTAATCCCAGCTACTCAGGAGGCTGAGGCAGAAGAATCACTTGAACCTCGGAGGCAGAGGTTGCAGTGAGCTTAGATCACACCACTGCACTCCAGCCTGGGCCACAGAGCAAGACTCTGTCTCAAAAAAAAAAAAAAAAAAAAAAAAAAGAAAGAAAGAAAGAAATAAGAGAGCATAAAAATAACCAAGTAGATTTGAAGAGGAAACAAACATAACTTTTAGAAATAAAAGATTGACTTTAAAAATGCAGTGGGTGACCAGCCTGGCCAACATGGTGAAACCCCGTCTCTACTAAAATATACAAGTTAGCTGGGCTTGGTGGCACACGCCTGTAATCCCAGCTACTTGGGAGGCTGAGGCAGGAGAATCGCTTGAACCCAGGAGGCGGAGGTTGTAGTGAGCCAAGATCGCCCCACTGCACTCCAGCCTGAGCAACAGTGAGACTCTGTCTTAAAAAAATAAATAAAAATAAAAATGCAATGGGTGAGTTAAATTGATTAGACACAACTGATATGAGCGTTAATGAACTGGAAAATAGATCTGAATAAATTATCCGGAGTGCAGTTCATTGAGTCAAAGACATAGAAAATATAAAACAGAGGTTAAGTGGCAAGGTGGATGGAGAAGATAAGAGATACAACTGGAAAAAAGCAGTATTTGAAAAAATAATAGCTGACATTTTTCCAATAGGTTGCAAAACACTGGAATATGCCAATCCAGGAAGCCCAACAATTCAAAGCAGATTAAATAAACAGAAATTCTCACCTAGACCTATTTTTCTAAAATAGAACACTCAAGAAAAAAAAATTGTTAAAAGCAGTCAGAAAGAAAAGACAAATCATCTCATAGGAAAAGTAATTAGACTGATAGCTGATTTCTTGACATCAACAATGATGCCCAAATATAGTATTTTAATGTGTTCAGAGAGGGGAGAAAACTGATATTCTAGAATTCTATTCTCAGCAAAATTATCTTGCAGAATGAGGTGAAGCAAAATTATTTATTTATTTATTTAGAGACAGGGTCTCACTCTGTTGCCCAGGCTGGAACTCCTGGCATGATCATAGCAATTCTTCCACTCCTGCCTCACAAGTAGCTGGGACGACATGAATGTGCCACCATGCCCAGCTTTTTTTTTTTTTTTGGTAGAGACAGGGTCTCACTTTGTTGCCCAGGCTGGTCTTAGGTGCAAGCAATCCTCCTACCTTGTAAAAACAATTTTAGACAAATAACTTAGAGAATTTGCCACCAACATTGCTTCATTAAAGGAAATTCGGCTGGATATGGGTTCGTGCCTATTGGGAGCACTTTGGGAGGCTGAGGTGGATCTCCTGAGCCCAGGAGTTCAAGACCAGCCTGGGCAATATAGTGAGACTCCATTTCTACAAAAAATAGGAAAAAATTAGCCGGGCATGGTGGGGTGTGCCTGTAGTCCCAGCTACTCAGGAAGCTGAGGTGGGAGGATTGCTTGAGCCCAGGAGGTGAAGGCTGCAATGAGCTGTGATCACACCACTGTAATCTAGCCTGGGCAATAGAGCAAGATCCTGTCTTAAAAAAAAAAAAAAGTTTGAAATGCAAGAAAACATGTGGAGAAAAGAAATCACAAAGTATGTGGCTAAATCTAAAGAAACATAGACTGTTAAACAATGATAATTATGTTAATATATGAGGCAAAAAAGCTGCCCTGAACTACAATATTGGACAATGACATGTAAAGCAAAGATGGCCGTTTGGGAAAAGAGTAGACATATTGATGAACTTTGTTAAACATGCATGTTAAGGCTGGGCACGGTGGCTCACGCCTGTAATCCCAGCACTCTGGGAGGCCGAGGTGGGCGGATCACCTGAGGTTGGGAGTTCAAGACCTGCCTGACCAACATGGAGAAACCCTGTCTCTACTAAAAATACAAAATTAGCCCGGCAAGGTGGTGCATGCCTGCAATCCCAGCTACTCGGGTGGCTGAGGCGGGATAATCGCTTGAACCCGGGAGGCAGAGGTTGTGGTGAGCCGAGATCACACCATTGCACTCCAGCCTGGGCAACAAGAGGAAGACTCCGTCTCAAAAAAAAAAAAAAAAAAAAAAAAAAAAAAAAAAAGCATGTTAAAATTTTAAGGATAACCACTAAAAAATTAGAAATGGAATGTATAGCCTCAAACCAGTAGAAAAAAAATGAATGGAATTTTTAAAAATGAACTGAAAGAAAGGCAGAAAAAGAGGAAAAAGAAGAAATAAAAGCAGGAAAAGAGGAAAAAGAAGAAATAAAAGGCCGGGCGCGGTGGCTCACGCTTGTAATCCCAGCACTTTGGGAGGCCGAGGCGGGCGGATCACGAGGTCAGGAGATCGAGACCACGGTGAAACCCCGTCTCTACTAAAAGTACAAAAAAAATTAGCCGGGCGTGGTGGCGGGCGCCTGTAATCCCAGCTACTCGGAGAGGCTGAGGCAGGAGAATGGCGTGAACCCGAGAGGCGGAGCTTGCAGTGAGCCGAGATTGCACCACTGCACTCCAGCCTGGGCGACAGAACGAGACTCCGTCTCAAAAAAAAAAAAAAAAAAAAAAAAAAAAAAGCAGGAAAAGAGGTAAAAGAAGAAATAAAAAGTAACGGCTGGGTGTGTGGCTAATGCCTGTAATTCCAGCGCTTTGCGAGGCCGAGGTGGGAAGATCACTTGAGCCCAGGAGTTTGAGACCAGCCTGGGCAACACAGCGACACCCTGTCTCTACAGAAAGTAATTTAAAAAAAAAATTAGCTGGATGTGGTGGCATACATCTGTAGACCCAGCTACTGGGGAGGCTGAGGTAGGAAGAACATTTGAACCTGGGAGATTGAGGCAGTAGTAAGCTGCAATTATATCACTATACTCCAGCCTCGGTGACACCGTCAGACTATCTCTAACACACACACACACACACACACACAGCCCCAAAATAACAAAAACAGCAGTAGTAAAAGAGACTACACTTAAACAAATTAAAATAAATAATAGCAGAAATTAAAAACACAATAAAGAGGAGCAACAGAGCCAAACAAGGGTTGTTTCTTTAAAAAGACTAGTAAAATAAAAAATACATATATACAAAGAAATAAAAGCCTAGTAAAACAGACAAACCTTTGGCAATTTCAATTAGGAACAAAGAGAGTCAGGTGTTGTGGTTCACACCTGTAATCCCAGTGTGTCCCGAATTGGTGGGTTCTTGGTCTCACTGACTTCAAGAATGAAGCCGCGGAACCTCGCGGTGAGTGTTAGAGTTTTTAAACGTGGCGTGTCTGGAGTTTGTTCCTTCTGATGTTCGGATGCGTTCAGAGTTTCCTCCTTCTGGTGGGTTCGCGGTCTCGCTAGCTCAAGAGTGAAGCTGCGGACCTTCGCGGTGAGTGTTACAGCTCTTAAGGCGGCGCGTCTGGAGTATGTTCGTTTCTCCCAGGGGGTTCGTGGTCTCGCTGGCTTCAGGAGTGAAGCTGTAGACCTTTGAGGTGAGTGTTACAGCTCATAAAGGCAGCGTGAACCCAAAGAGTGAGCAGCAGCAAGATTTATTGCAAAGAGCAAAAGAACAAAGTTCCCACAGTGTAGAAGGGGACCCAAGCGGGTTGCCACTGCTGGCTCTGCAGCCTGCTTTTACTCTCTTATCTGACCCCACCCACATCCTGCTGATTGGTCCATTTTACAGAGAGCCGAGTAGTCTGTTTTGACAGGGTGCTGATTGGTGCGTTTACAATCCCTGAGCTAGACACAAAGGTTCTCCATGTCCCCACTGGATTAGCTAGATACAGAGTGTAGATTGGTGCATTCCCAAACCCTGAGCTAGACACAGGGTGCTGATTGGTGTGTTTACAATCCCTTAGCTAGACATAAAGGTTCTCCAAGTCCCCACCAGACTCAGGAGCCCAGCTGGCTTCACCCAGTGGATCCTGCACCGGGACCGCAGGTGGAGCTGCCTGCCAGTCCTGCAACATGCGCCTGCACTCCTCAGCCCTTGGGTGGTCGATGGGACTGGGCGCCGTGGAGCAGGGGGTGGCGCTCGTCGGGGAGGCTCGGGCCGTGCAGGAGCCCACAGCGGTGGGGAGGCTCAGGCATGGCGGGCTGCAGGTCCCGAGCCCTGCCCCGCGGGGAGGCAGCTAAGGCCCGGCGAGAAGTCGAGCACAGCAGCTGCTTGCCTAGGTGCTAAGCCCCTCACTGCCCGGGGCCTGCAGGGCCGGCCGGCCGCTCCGAGTGCGGGCCCCGCTGAGCCCACGCCCACCCGGAACTCGCGCTGGCCGGCAAGCGCCGCGCGCAGCCCGGGTTCCCGCTCGCGCCTCTCCCTCCACACCTCCCTGCAAGCTGAAGGAGCCGGCTACGGCCTTGGCCATCCCAGAAAGGGGCTCCCACAGTGCAGCGGTGGGCTGAAGGGCTCCTCAAGCGCAGCCAGAGTGGGCGCCAAGGCCGAGGAGGCGCCGAGAGCGAGCGAGGGCACACGCTGTCACCTCTCACCAGCACTTTGGGAGGCTGAGGCAGAAGGATTGCTTGAGCCCAGAAGTTGGAGACCAGCTTGGGCAACATAGTGAGACCCCCATCTCTACAAAAAATTGATTTAAAAAAATTAGCTGGGCGTGGTGGTGCACGCCTGTAGTCCTAGCTACTTGGGAAGCTGAGGTGAAGGATGACTTGAGCCCAGGAGGTTGAGACTGCAGTGAGCTGTGATTGTGCTGCTGTACTCCAGCCTGGGTGACAGAGTGAGACCCCATTTCAGAAAAAAATAAAAACAAACCAAAGACTAAAAGAACAAATAGAAAAGGTACAAACAATATTAAGAAGGAAAATAGGGACATAACTAAAGAAACAGCAGAGATTTGAAAACTTAGAGGACATGGCCAATTTCCTAGAAAAACTTGATAGCAAAACTGATGCAAAAAGAAATAACAAGCTTTGATAGTCTTACAATCACTAAGGAAACTGAATCAGTGAGTATTAACCTTTACTGCTTCTGGAACTATAAACCTGAAATGTTTTTAGAGAGCAGTCTGGAAATGTGTATTAATTTCCTAAAACTCTGACCCAACAATATCGTCTTGGGGATTACATAAAAGACTATAAATGGAAAAGAAATTACAAAGATATGTATAGCTGTGCTATTAATATTAGTCAAACAAATGTAAGCAACCTGAATGTCCAACATTTAGGCAATGGCTAAACAAACCATATTATGCGATAGAACCATTAAATAAATCAACTCAGAAAGTTTAAAAGGAAAAAATGAGCAGATTTCAGTACATCAAAAGTTTAAACTTCTGTGTCATGAAATATACCATAAATCAAGTTCGAGGAGACAAGTGACAGAGAACTGAAGGAATTGCAGCTAGTGTGTGGAGGCTTCCCGGGTCCCCAGAAGGGTGGGGTTCCACCACCTGGGCCTCAGCAGACAGTAGAAGACAGAAATCTCCCTAGAAACCCTGTGGGTACTGAATGGAGGTCCAGGAGCTGCAGAGATGAGTGCCTTGTTTCCAGGAAGGTTAGAGAGAAGGCCCTGCCTACAGGGTGCCTGAGAGGTCAGGAAGCAGCAGCTGAAGGAGGGTCTGGGTGAACGGGCAGAGAGAGGGCTGCCTCTCCCAGTTCTTTGTATCTAGAGTGCTGCTGGTTTGAAGAAGGGGACTGAGGTCAGCTGAGGGTTCCAGTCCCTAAGGTGGAAGGAGGGGTGCCTAATGGCTGAGAGAGCCAGTTGGCCAGGAGAATGCCAGAAGTTCTGGCCCCCTGGCCCGGGTGCCACAGAGAATACCATGGAAAGCACCAGCAGCTGCCACATGACAAAGACCAGAGGGCAAGCATCCGTAGGGAAGGCAAGTTAGATATAAGTTTGTACAATAAGGATAAATATTCATTTCTTTAATATTTATTGAACACGTGCCATATATGAGACACTCTCTTATCACTAAGCTAATTGCTTAAGGTCGAATTACTTTTTCTTTTTCCCCCTAAAGCTTGCAAATATGTAAGTAGGAAAAGATACAAATGTTAAAACAAGAGAAACACAGAATTGCTATGGAATAGGTGGTACAGCCCAAAGTTGGGGGTATGGGCCCTGACCTCAGGCTGCCTCTCTTCAAATCTGGGCTCCGCAGCCCACTAGCTGTGGGGCTTTTCTGTGCTTCAGGTTCTCCATCTGTAATGCGGGGCTGACGAGAGCACCTCTGGCAGGGCTGTGGTGAGGGTTTCATTAATGAGACAAGATGTGTAAAGTGCAGTGCCTGATCTACAATAAGGCCTT
This sequence comes from Symphalangus syndactylus, assembly GCF_028878055.3. Taxonomy (NCBI): domain Eukaryota; kingdom Metazoa; phylum Chordata; class Mammalia; order Primates; family Hylobatidae; genus Symphalangus; species Symphalangus syndactylus. The sequence continues at coordinate 85,108,199 of NC_072440.2, read as the reverse complement.
TTTCCTTCCAAGAGTTCATCTGCACGGCCCCACAGTGGCTTCACACACCCCCTTCCCACCTGGCTCCTCTCAAATTGCTTTCTCCACCCCATCTGTTTACTGCTAGGACCCAGGCTGACAGGAGGCACTGGAGTAATTTAAATCCCTCAGAGCTGTCAAAACTCATCATCCAGGCTTCACGTGTTCTTACGCACTAGCAGTTGCCTTTTTTTTTTTTTTTTTTTGAGACGGAGTCTCACTCTGGCACCAGGCTGGAGTACAGTGGAGTGATCTTGGCTCACTGCAACCTCCGTCTCCCAGGTTCAACCAATTCTCCTGCCTCGGCCTCCCAAGTAGCTGGGACTACAGGTGCATGCCACCACACCCAGCTGATTTTTGTATTTTTAGTAGAGACGGGGTTTCACCATGTTGGCCAGGATGGTCTCGATCTCTTTTTTTTTTTTTTTTTTTTTTTTTTTTTTTTTGAGACAGAGTCTCGCTCTGTCGCCCAGGCTAGAGTGCAGTGGCGCGATCTCGGCTCACTGCAAGCTCCACCTCCCGGGTTCACGCCATTCTCTTGTCTCAGCCTCTTCGAGTAGCTGGGACTACAGGCACCCGCCACCACACCCAGCTAATTTTTTTTTTGTTGTTGTATTTTTAGTAGAGACGGGGTTTCACCGTGGTCTTGATCTCCTGACCTCGTGATCCACCCACCTCGGCCTCCCGAAGTGCTGGGATTACAAGCGTGAGCCACCGCGCCCGGCCTGGTCTCGATCTCTTGACCTCGTGATCCGCCTGCCTCGACCTCCCAAAGTGCTGGGATTATAGGTGTAAGCCACCATGCCTGGCCCTCAGATGCCTTTTAAAGGAGGATGTCTGTAAACTCCAAAAGATGACTCTGGGGGAAGCCGTTCAGGCATAAAGGGGAAGCACCCCTCAGATCCACTCATACTCTCACTCATTAGGCCACAGTGGTGGCTTTAAAAATCTGTCTACACATTCTTTGACATTCCTTCCCACAAAACTTGGAGTCTAACTCTCCTCCCCTTGTATATGATCTGGACTTAGTGACTGGCTTCTAATGAGTTGCCAAAATGGTGCTTACATGACTTCCAAGTCCAGGTAATAAAAATGACCTGGCTTATGCCTGGTTCTGGTTCTCCCCTTCACTTGACACACAGATATGCACCTCTGGAACTTTGAGCCACCATGGAAGGAGCCTGGCCTCCCTGAAACCACTCTATGGAAGAGACAGTGTGGAGAACCCACCTAGAAACAGATGCCTGAGAAGCCTCCAGCTCAAATCTTCCCAGCCCAACAACCAGACAGGGGAAAGAGCCAAGCTCCAGATAATTCTAACCCCCAGCCTCTGAGCTGCCCCAGCCAACACTGAATGCAGTAGAAATGTACTTGTCTCCACAGCCCGCACTCAAGTGCAAAGTCAACGTCAACGTTATCTTTTTGTGTGTGTGTGTGACAGGGTCTCACGTGTTGCCCAGGCTCATCGGAAACCCCCGGGCTCAAGCAATCCTCCTGCCTCGGCTTTCCAAAGTGCTGGGATTATAGGCATGAGCTACCATGCTGGGCCCATTATCCTTTTAAGCCACTACATTTTGAGGTGGTTTGTTAAACTGCCATAGTAATTGGAAGACCAACCATATAAGGGCTGGCTTCATGGGTATGCGTCCTGTGCAGTCACAAGGTCCCCACTCTCAGAGGGGCCCTGTGCTTGGGCTAATGCTCTGTTGTCACTATCTTGAAACTCTCAATCATTTTTGCACCGAGCCCTGCAAATTATGCACCTGGTCCTGAGTCCTACCCTGTGAATGACTATCACTCTCCTCTTCTTGGTCCTATGTACCCCTCATATATTTAACTCTTCAGTATGTTTAATGGACAGAAAACAGAGCTTTGGAACCAGCCAGACCTACTTTTAAACCCAAGCGCCACCACTGACTGTCCCTGTGACCTTGGGTAAATTAATTTTTCTCACTAAACTTCAGTTACCTTATCCGCATACTGGAGATAATATTTACCTCACAGGATTACAGTGAACATTAAATGAATAATGAATTACTTCTGGCACAAACTAATATAGAAGACTTTTAGTGTTATCCCTGTCTCTGGTATTTTCTCCACTTAAAGAACCCTCCATACCCACATCAGATAAATCTTCCTTTGCTAGAATTCCACTGCTCTAGAATCTTCAATGGCTCCCTATTTCGATTATAGTCCAGAATCTTCACCTGGGCATTCAAGGCCTTCTACAGTCAGTATCAAGTTACTGTTGACTCATCTTCCAGTGCTGCATTATGATAGCACTCTGCTTCAAACAAAGGAGTTATTGGAGTCTCCTAAAATACTTTCCACTTTCACTTTTCAGTGCTTTTGCCCAACCTGTTCCATCCTCAATCTGGAATGTCGTGGGCCTTCCTGACAACCTTAGCATTCGGTTATAGTCCACCTCAAAAATGCAAGTGATTGGGCTGAGTACAATGGCTCATGCCTGTAATCCCAGTACTTCACAGGCCAAGGCAAAAGGATTGCTTGAAGCCAGGAGTTCGAGACCAGCATGGGCAGCAAAATGAGACCCCCCATCTCTACAAAAAACAAACAAAAATTGTTTTTTAATTAGACAGCATGGTGGCTCAAATCTATGGTCCCAGCTACTTGGGAGGCTAATGCAGGAGGATCACTTGAGCCCAGGAGTTGAAGGCTGCAGTGAGCTATAATTACACCACTGCACTCCAGCCTGGATGACAGCAAGATGCCATTAAAAAAAAAAAAAATGGCCAGGCGTGGTGGCTTACACATGTAATCCCAGCACTTTAGGAGGCCAAGGCGGAAGGATCACCTGAGGTCAGGAGTTTGAGACCAGCCTGGCCAATGTGGTGAAACCCCATCTCTACTAAAAATACAGAAATTAGCCAGGCACAGTGGCACGTGCCCGTAATCCCAGCTACTTCGGAGGCTGAGACATGAGAATCGCTTGAACCCAGGAGGCAGAGGTTGCAACGAGCCAAGATTTTTTTTTTTTTTTTTTTTTTGAGACGGAGTCTTGCTCTGTCACCCAGGCTGGAGTGCAGTGGTGCAATCTTGGCTCACTGCTAGCTCCGCCTCCCAGGTTCACGCCATTCTCCTGCCTCAGCCTCTCCGAGTAGCTGGGACTACAGGTGCCCGCCACCACGCTTGGCTAATTTTTTTGTATTTTTAGTAGAGACGGGGTTTCACCGTGGTCTCAATCTCCTGACCTCGTGATCCGCCCGCCTCGGCCTCCCAAAGTGCTGGGATTACAGGCGTGAGCCACCACGCCCGGCCCAACGAGCCAAGATTGTGCCATTGCACCCCAGCTGGGGTCACAGAGCAAGACTGTCTCAAAAAAAGGGAGAGAGAAAAGAAGTAAATGATGTGGACCTTCAGTATAATTTTTTTTTTGAGAAGGAGTCTCACTCTGCTGCCCAGGCTGGAGTGCAATGGCGTGATCTCAGCTCACCACAACCTCCACCTCCCGAGTTCAAGTGATTCTCCTGCCTCAGCCTCCTGAGTAGCTGGGATTACAGGCATGCGCCACCATGCCCCGCTAATTTTGTATTTTTAGTAGAGATGGGGTTTCGGCATCTTGGCCAGGCTGGTCTTGAACTCCTGACCTCAAGTCATCCGCCCACCTTGGCCTCCCAAAGTACTGGGATTACAGGGATGAGCCACCACGCCGGGCCTATTCTCTCTCTCTCTCTCTTTCTTTTTTTTTGAAATGGAGTCTCGCTCTGTCACCCAGGTTGGAGTGCAGTGGTGCAAAATCTACTCACCATAGTCTCTGCTTCCCAGGCTCAAGCGATTCTCCTGCCTCAGCTTCCCGAGTAGCTGGGATTACAGGTGTGCACCACTACACCTGGCTGATTTTTGTATTTTCAGTAGAAACGGGGTTTCACCACGTTGGACAGGCTGTTCTCGAACCCCTGACCTCAAGTGATCTACCCACCTTGGCCTCCCAAAGTGCTGGGATTACAGGCATGAGCCACTGCACCTGGCCAATGTTCTAAGTAATGCTTCCAACTGTGACATTTTAGTACAAGTAACCCACCTCAGTGGTTTAAGGAAAAGCTAAGGCACCTCATGTAATGTGTAATGAGGTTAGTGTGATGTGTTGACACTTAGACATTTCTAAACATTAACAAAAGCTTTTGTAAGTGAGAGAAATAAAAGTTATTGAACCACTGCCTGTCCAATAAAAATGTCTCTAACCATTTTCTATAACTATAATGTGCATGAACATAATTACCCTAATAAAGACATGAAAGCCACCATAACTGTTAACAGTTGCCATGTAATTTAACAAAGTTATGTCACACACACGCACTCACACATTCACAATGACCCTCCGGCCCCAGTATTCTTCAAGCCTTTGCACCAGTGCATGGGAGGAGAGCACGCTCTACAGGTTAGACTTCTGATCAAATCCTGCCTCTGATACTACTCACTGTGGGACCTAGGCAGGTGTCTTAACCTTTCTGAGCCCTGGGATCTGAATTTTTTTTTTTTTGAGGCGGAGTCTCCATCGGTCCCCCAGGCTGGAGTGCAGTGGCACGATCTCTGCTCACTGCAAGCTCCACCTCCTGGGTTCACGCCATTCTCCATTCTCCTGCCCTCAGCCTCCCAAGTAGCTGGGACTACAGGCACCCGCCACCACGCCCGGCTAATTTTTTTTTGTTTTTTAGTAGAGACGGGGGTTTCACCATGTTAACCAGGATGGTATCGATCTCCTGACCTCGTGATCCGCCCGTCTCGGCCTCCCAAAGTGCTGGGATTACAGGCGTGAGCCACTGCACCCGGCCGGGATCTGCATTTTAAAAATGAGGGTAACAGTATCTGTCTCCTAAAGGTTTGGGAAGGCTGTAATGAGAAAACTTAGTGTAGGTGCCTGGCACCAAGCAGGTGCTGCTTGGGTATTTCAGAGCCTCTGGGCTGTGGCAGGGGCCTTGCAGGGTTATCCTGGGTAACTTCCCATCCAGTGCAAAAATTTCTTCCTCAGCAACCCTGTCAAATGGCCTCTGCTTGAATCATTCCAGGACAGGAACCTAGCACCTCACAGGCTGGCAGTTCCATCTCCTGTAGAGTCGAACTGTTGGGAAGCTAAAATTTTGAGTGGAATCCTCTCCCTTAATTCTTAATTTATTCCTCTGGTGCCCTTGTGCCTCCCAGCACCCATCCCCCAAGAAAGGAGACAGCGGCTACAGGGCTAGAGGAGCCCACACTCGGGAGCTGGTCCCTCGGCCACTTCCAAGGGGACGACAGCCTCGGGCCCTCCCCAGCGCTCCATTTCTTCCCGGTCAGATGAGGGGAAAAGCTCCCGCCAACTGCCCCTCCCCCAGGACTGCTGGAACACGGAATGCGGGGCTGGGGGAAGCGCCTGGGTAACTGTGAAGCCCCAAATTCACACCAAGGAGCCTCAGGCTCGCTCTCCAGTCCCTTCCTCCACCTGCCCTCAGGGTACACAGGGGCAAGGGCCACTGCTCCCGCCGCGTCTGAGCCGCAGGGGATGCAGAGGGACTGCGCTCTCAGGATCTGGACCAGAGGCTGGAGGCCACCTCCCTCGCGCGGCTCTGGCTGGCTGACGGTGATGGGCTCGGGTCTCCGGCCGGCCGGGGCGGGGTGTCACCCACCTGCTGTGGCGCCGCGCGGCGCTGGGGGTCCAGCTCCGTGGGTGCTCCTGGCTGCTGCGCCGCCCGCGCCTCGCCTCCCGCCGCCGGCCTCCCCCGGGCCGCTCCACGTGGCCGCTCCACGTCGCCCTCCCGGCTGGAGCCGCCGCCCGGGCCGGGCAGAGTCCGGAGCCAGTGCCAGCCGCCGCCCCGCCCGCCGGACCTGGCCCTTCGCAGCTCCACCGGCGCCCTCGCTGCGCCCGCGGCCGGAGGGGCTGCGCGCGCCCGTGTGCGTGTGTGAGTGCGCATGTGCGCGTGTGCTCGTGAGTGCGCTCGTGTGCTTTTGCGTGTGCGTGTGTGCACATGCGTGTGACATTGTGAGCGTGCGTGTGTGCGCGTGTGAGCATGTGTAAGGATGCACGTGTGTGAGCGTGCATGTGTGCGCGGATGTGTGCGTGTGCCTGTATGCACACATGTGAGTACAGAGAGACCAAGAGACAGTGAGGCCAGTGTGCATCAGAAGTATGTTTAACTGTGCTCATGCTTTGGTTGCCACTTTCTCTGCCTGAGGGACCCAGATGTATGTGACAAAATGGAACCTAACTTACTGTTAGCATGTGCGGTTGTGGCTGGCATGTGTGGCTCTGTGTATGAGGAACTTGTGACACGGTAGGGGGTATTTTGTGTGACTGTGCATCCGTGTGATAGTGTGGGCTTCAGGGGCCGGGCGCGGTGGCTGACACCTGTAATCCCAGCACTTTGGGAGGCCTAGGCGGGCGGATCACGAGGTTAGGAGGTCAAGACCATCCTGGTTAACACAGTGAAACCCCGTCTCTACTGAAAAATACAAAAACATTAGCCGGGCATGGTGACGCGTGCCTGTAGTGTCAGCTACTCGGGAGGCTGAGGCAGGAGAATGGCGTGAACCCGGGAGATGGAGCTTGCAGTGAGCCGAGATCACGCCACTGCACTCCAGCCTGGGTGACAAAGCGAGACTCCGTCTCAAAAAATAAATAAATAAATAAATAATAAATGATAGTGTGGGCTTCAGGGTATGGCCAACGTGTGACTGACTGCCCAGGGGTGTGGTGGTGCAGAGTGTTAGAGGCATATGTATTGGAGTGTCAGGGTGAACTCTTCCTGAGTTGTTTGTGACACTCCGTCACAGCGACACTGTCATCACAGCGACAAGCCCACTCTCATCCTGTCCTCCTCCCAGTGATGAACACTGCTTGTCACTGCCTTTTTAGATCACGGATTCCGCTGGTTTCAGCAATACCTCTCCTACCTCTGGTCATTTCAAAAAGGTCTCCATTAGGCTGGGCGCGGTGGCTCACGCTTGTAATCCCAGCACTTTGGGAGGCTGAGGCAGGCGGATCACGAGGTCAGGAGATCGAGACCACGGTGAAACCCCGTCTCTACTAAAAATACAAAAAATTAGCTGGGCGTGGTGGCCTGTAGTCCCAGCTACTCTGAGGGGCTGAGGCAGGAGAATGGCGTGAACCCGGGAGGTGGAGCTTGCAGTGAGCTGAGATTGCGCCACTGCACTCCACGCTGGGTGACAGAGCGAGACTCCATCTCAAAAAAAAAAAAAAGTTTTTTTTAAAAAACAACAACAACAACAACAACAACAAAAAGGTCTCCATTTTCTTCAGCGTCAGAGTTCCTCAGGGCCCTCTCCTCACTCTCCGTCTGCTCATGTGCTCATCTGCTCACCTAGCTCCCATCACTGTTATGCATTGACTCGTGTCCTTCACAAAGTTATATGTTGAAGTCTTAACCTCCAGTACTTCAGACTGTGACCTTATTTGGAAATAGGGTCATTGCAGATGTAATTCATTAAGACGAGGTCATACTGGAGTAGGGTGGGCCCCTAATCAATATGACTGGTGTTCATATCAAAAGAGGAAATGTGGACACAGACACACACATAGGAAGAACATTGCTATGGCCTGAATATCCCACCAAATTCACGTGCTGAAATTTGGTCCCCACTGTGGTGATATTAAGAGGAGGAAGCCGGGCACAGTGGCTCACACCTGTAATCCCAGCACTTTGGGAGGCTGAAGTGGGAGGATCTCTTGAGGCCAGGAGTTTTCGACCAGTCTGGGCAACACAGTGAGACCGTGTCTCTACAATAAATAAATAAATAAAAATTTGGCATGGTGGTGCATGCCTGTAGTCCCAGCTATTTGGGAGGCTGAGGCAGGCAGATCCCTTGAGTCCAGGAATTTGAGGTTACAGTGAGCTGTGATCCTGCCACTGCACTCCAACCTTGGTGACAGAGCGATATCCTGCCTTTGAAAAAAAACAAAAAGAAGTAGGGCCTTTTGGGACATGATGAAACCATGAGGGCTCTCCCCTCATGAAGGGATTAATGACCTTATGAAAGAGGTTTCTGAGAGAGTTCACCCCTCTTGCTCTCTTGCCTTTCTGTCCCTTCTGTCACATGAGGAAACCCAGAAGCACCATCTCTGAGGAACGGACCTTCACAGACACTGAACCTGCCAGTGCCTGGATCTTGGACTTCCCAGTCTCCAGAACTGTGAGGAATAAATTTCTATTGTTTGTAAATTACTCAGTCTGTGGGATTTTGTTATAGCAGCACAAACACACTAAGATGTTCGTGAAGATGAAGACAGAGATCAGGGTGATGCTTCTACCAGTCAGGGAGTGCCAAAGATTTCCAACAAAACGCTAGAAGCCAGGGGAGAGGCATGGAATAGATTATTCCTCACAGCTCCCAGAACGAACCCACGCTACTGATATTTCAATCTTGACTTCTAGTCTCCAGAAGTGTGAGACAATAAATCTCTGTTGTTTAAGACAGTCCTCAACCTTTTTGGCACCAGGGACCAGTTTCAGAGAAGACAATCTTTTTTTTTTTTTTTTTGAGACAGAGTCTCACTCTGTCACCCCAGCTAGAGTGCAGTCGTGCTATCTCAGCTCACTGCAACCTCCAGCTCCCAGGTTCAAGCAATTCTGATGTCTCAGCCTCCCAAGTAGCTGGGATTACAGGTGTGCGCCACCATACCCAGCTAATTTTTTATTTTTTATTTTTTTAGTAGGGATGAGGTTTCACCATGTTGGCCAGCCTAGTCTCGAACTCCTGACCTCAGGTGATCTGCCTGCCTTGACCTCTCAAAGCATTGGGTGTTACAGGCGTGAGCCACCGTGCCCAGCCTCAGAGAAGACAATCTTTCCACAGATCAGAAGGGTTGGGGGTGAGGGGGATGGTTTTGGGATGAAACTTCCACCTCAGATCAACAGGCATTAGATTCTAATAAGGAGCACGCAACCTAGATCCTTCTCGTGTGCAGTTCACAATAGGGTTTGCACTCCTATGAGAATCTAATTCCACTGCTGATCTCAGGCAGTAATGCTTGCTCATCCTGCTTACCTTCTGCTATGCCACCTGGTTCCTAATAGGCCATGGACCCGTACCAATTTGCAGCCCAGGGGATTGGGGACCCCTGGTTTAAGACACCCAGTTTGTAGTGCTTTCTTACAGCAAACTGCCAACTCATACACCACCTAAATGCTGATGATTGCCAATTCTCCAGCTCCAATCTCTAAGCCCCAGGCCATTTCAGGCATTGAATATCCTACTAATTTTTGCCTGAGTTTTAATTTATAAAGGTGGCTGAGTGAGGACATGAAGAGGTCACTGCCATTGAAGGAAAAGCGTAATGTTATTCGCAGTTCCCCTAGAAACAAAAGACACGGTCATGGGGGGAAATGCCAGTGTCACTCATGAGGCAGAAAGAAGAAAGGGGAAGGTACAGGCCTTTATTGGAGTTTACTTCTCCGAGTAAGGCAAGAGAAGCAGTTTGGGACTGGCTAGTTTGAATAATTCCAGAGCGCTCTGGGGCACAGGGACTGGTCCTAGTTACCTGGTCCTGGGTTGATTTAGGGCAGGGGAGATACTGGCTTGGAATGTGAAAGTTAGAGAAAGGAAGTGCTCAGAGTATGAGCTCTGGATTGTAGGGGAGATGTAAACAACCTTGGCCATGAGGTTGGCCCTGTGATTTATGGATGCCAAATAGACAAATACAGAACCTAAGGAAACACAGTTAAAACACCTACCAGCACCCCAACTTCTACATGTCTGTGTCTAAATGCATCATCTTCCTCTTTAAACCTTCCTCTCCTCTGTTTCCCTGTCCTAGGGATGGACACTTTATATCTGTGCAGTCAGAAACCTGGGGGTCAGGCCGGGCGCGGTGGCTCACGCTTGTAATCCCAGCACTTTGGGAGGCTGAGGCGGGCGGATCACGAGATCAGGAGATCGAGACCACGGTGAAACCCCGTCTCTACTAAAAATACAAAAAATTAGCCGGGCGTGGTGGCGGGCACCTAAAATTAGCCGGGCGTGGTGGCGGGCACCTGTAGTCCCAGCTACTCGGAGAGGCTGAGGCAGGAGAATGGCATGAACTTGGGAGGCGGAGCTTGCAGTGAGCCGAGATTGCGCCACTGCACTCCAGCCTGGGCGACAGAGCGAGACTCCGTCTCAAAAAAAAAAAAAAAAAAGAAACCTGGGGGTCATCCATGTTCCTCCTTCTTCCCCTGCCTCCAATCTACTACCAGGTCCTATCAATTCTGCCACTGATCTTGAAGATCTTCACTCCTCTCCTGGATATCCTCCAGTCCAGGCATCTTTTGAGCCTGGCGTTCTGTTAGCAGCCTCCCAGTGGTCTCTCTGCTTCTACTTTCCTCCTCCTCCAATCTATTCTCCGAGCAACTGAATGATTCTCCTAAAACATAACTCATGTCACTCTTCCCTTCTTAAAACCCTTGGATGGCTTTCCTCTGACCCCAGGATAAACTGCAGCAATTATGTGGTCCTTGACCACCCATATGCTCCAGTCACACCAACTTTCCTTCTGTTCCCTTAAGACATCCTTCACCTCCAGGCTTTTGCCTATGCTGCCCCCTCTGCTGGAACACCTGCGCCTGAAGTGCGGGCACCCCCGCAGTGCTCCCATGGCAGCTGGTACTTCTCTTGTGTGGACCCTGTTAAGCCCTGATGACTTGTGGACCTCCTAGAAGCTTTACGGTATATTGATACCTAGGCTCCTCTCCAGACCAGTTGTATCGGGGGTAGGGCCTGGGCACCGGTAGTTTTAAAAATCCTAGATGATTCCGATCTGCAGTCAAGGTTGAAAGCCACTACTTGGCCGGGCGCGGTGGCTCACACTTGTAATCCCAGCACTTTGGGAGGCCGAGGCGGGCGGATCACGAGGTCAGGAGATCGAGACCACGGTGAAACCCCGTCTCTACTAAAAATACAAAAAAATTAGCCGGGCGTGGTGGCGGGCGCCTGTAGTCCCAGCTACTCGGAGAGGCTGAGACAGGAGAATGGCGTGAACCCGGGAGGCGGAGCTTGCAGTGAGCCGAGATCGCGCCACTGCACTCGAGCCTTGGGTGACAGAGTGAGACTCCGTCTCAAAAAAAAAAAAAAAAAAAAAAAAAAAGAAAGCCACTACTCTTAGTAGACGACCTCCTACATTTCAATGAAGACACGGACAGTAACATGGGGGATCTGTATCAAGTGCCTGGTACAGGGCGGGTGGTGAGCAAATTATCTACTGTACAAGGACTGTGTGGCAGGGACTGTATGAGACAATGCAGAGTGACACTGCAGGAAGTTGCATGTGTTGCAATGCTACCACCGAGCAGCTGAAAGCTTTGTGACAGTGTGGGGTGTCACAGTCGGACAGTGACTGGTGAGGGAGGGTCACTGTGAATGGCTGTAGTGTGTGACAGAGCAGAATGTCACCGCAGGAGTAGCTGTGTCCTGTGTGTGACTGACTGCGAGCGCCTAATAGACTCTGGCTAGGCTGCTGGACTCGGGCGTCACCGGGGAAGAGTTTGAGGGAGCTGGAGATGCCCTGCACCAAGATGGCAGCTGGGGGAGGCCGCTTGTCTCTGGCTGCACAGCCAGGAACGGCGGAGGGGAAGCAGAAGGCGGGGGAGGGCGGGAAGCCATTCGCAGGTCACTCGGGTTAGATCCACGCGAGGCACTAGGCGCAGCCGCCCAGCCCCGCGACCAACTAGCGCGGCCTCTCGCCGCCTAGCCGCGGGCACCGGCGGTGGGCGGGGCCAGCAGCGCAAACGGCCGGCAGCGGGGACCGGACCTGCACAGGCCGCCTATGACGGGCGGCGGGTGGGCCCGCGAGTCACAGCCGGCCAACCGGGGCCAGCCAGGAGCCTGAGGGTTGGAAGCCCCCAACACAAGATGCTGAGCTCCTTCCTGAGCCCCCAGAATGGCACCTGGGCAGACACCTTCTCTCTGCTCTTGGCTCTTGCCATTGCCCTCTACTTGGGTTACTACTGGGCATGTGTGCTTCAGGTGGGTGCGGGTCCAGTGCTCTGGCCAGCGGGTTTGGGTGTAGGGGGCAGCTTCCAGACACGGGCTTGAGCCCTTGGTGGGAGCTGGGATGGTTGGGCTTCCCCACAGGTGAAATTTGCTACCACCGAAGGGAGAGTTGGCTCTGCCTCCCTAGTGCCTCTGCATCCCATGGGATCCCCATGCCAGCTGGGCCTTTTGGGTACTGGAGGGTGCTGCTCCCTATAATGTGGACAAGCATTTGGGAAAAGGTGGGGTGGAACGCATCCTGAGGTGTCAGAGATGTGCACACTTTGTGTTCCTTTTTAGGTGGTTTAGCTGAGTCTTTCAGCTGAACTGAAGGAAGGAACCAGAGGTCTGCGTGGTCATGGCTAACTCCCATACCACCCACCCCCCAAATAGCTTAGCAGGGCCTCCCTTCCCTTGAGGGCTGGCTGAGGTGAGAACTGGCCTAGCTCAGAACTGATGGATGACCCTAACTGTCTTTTCTCATTCAGCCCTGTTTGATGTTCCAGGCTCTCCATATAGTGTGATGAGAAAGTTTGAAGAGGTTGATTTTGATGAATTTGGAGATTTTTCTCACTGAAATTTAGATAAATACATAACTTACATATCCAGGAAAAGCCCAATCTTTTAATCTTCATTAAACTCTGTTCTAGGTAGCTGAGTCTAATAAGACACCTACTGGTTTGAGTCCTTTCAAAAGGTCTATAGGAGACTTTAGTGTTACCTAGACTTTTCCATATTTTCAGCGCTTTCTACATTGGCATATATTGTTTACTAAATGTCTTCCTTAGGGCCGGGTGTGGTGGCTCACACCTGTAATCCCAACACTTTGGGAGGCAGAGGCTGGAGGATCACCTGAGGTCGGGAGTTCGAGAGCAGCCTGATCAACATGAAGAAACCCCGTCTCTACTAAAAATACAAAAATTAGCCAGGCGTGGTGGCACATGCCTATAATCCCAGCTACTCGGGAGCCTGAGGCAGAAGAATTGCTTGAACCTGGGAGGCGGAAGTTGCAATGAGCCGAGATCATGCCATTGCACTCCAGCCTGGGCAACAAGAGTGAAACTCCGTCTCAAAAAAAACAACAAAAAAAGTCTTCCTTAATAAAACAGTTAAAAACTCCAGGCCTCACAATACTCTGTAGGCCTCACTTTACACATCAGATTTGGAAGGTCATTTCAGAACAAAACTGCCCCCAAGGAAACACTTTCCTTTACTTGCAACTAGCTGCACAGAAATCTGGGCCCCTGCTGCTTTATAGACTAAACCCTTTATAAGCTAACGAATACTGGTTAAAAATGCAGGAAAAGTGCTATTCTGGAGGCCCTCTAGATATGGTGTTTGGATTGTCCAGCACCATAATGGATCTATACTGATTTAAGCATAGCAACCAGTGGCATATTGTAATACTAATTCATTCTCAGGAGGGAGTCAAGAAACATTTTCTTGAGTTAAAATCAAATTAACCCACATAAATCAAACCTGTGAACAAATTTATAAGTCTTGTTCCACACTACTGGGCCGTTTGACCAAGGAATTAATAAACTGATAGTAACTCGGCCGAGCACAGTGGCTCATGCCTGTAATCCTAGCATTTTGGGAGGCTGAGGAGGGTGCATCACTTGATGTCAGGAGTTCGAGACCCGCCTAGCCAACATGGTGAAACCCCCTCTCTACTAAAACTACAAAAATTAGTCGGGCGTGGTGACACAAGCCTGTCATCCCAGCTACTCAGGAGGCTGAGGCAGGAGAATCGCTTGAACCCAGGAGGCGGAGGTTGCGGTGAGCTGAGATGGCACCACTGCACTCCAGCCTGGGTGTCAAAGCAAAACTCCATCTCAAAAAAAAAAAATGGATAACAACTCAAAATCTTGGCAATTAGGAGGCAATATGCGACAGTGACTAGACAGCGCAGGCTCTAGAGTCAGACAGACCTGGGTTTGAATCTCCTGCTCTGCCACTAACTAGCTCTGGCAAGCTTCTGGCCCTTGACAAGTTATTCAGCATTCAAATCCGTTCACATAGGGCGATCACAGAACCTATTTCATGGAACTGTTATGAAAATCACAAGACAAAATTTGTGTGAAGTGCTTAGCACAATGCCTGGAGCTTAATGAGCACTCAACAAATCTTACCTACAAGCACTGGTGGTAATGTCATAGTTAATAATTTTGTTTTGCCTCTTGCTTGCTGTGTAACTGGACAAACCACTTAACCTCTGTCAGTCATAACTTCTTCACTTATAAAATATCTCATAAGCTTGGGCTTAGCCCAGTGCCTGCACACGACTGACAGCTGTCATAATTCCAGGGCTTAAGGACTAGGGTCCAAAGTCACATCTCCCAACAGTTGCACTATCAACTTGGCCTCTCTACCATTTGCCCCTGTAGAGTATAGGAACTGTACTGGAGATAGAAATCTGGTCCTCATGTTCCTTAGGGCCCACTGCAGATATGCAGTTTCTATTCTTGAACCTATGGCATACTCCTCCTTCACATGCCTTCCACATGGCTAGGCTCTCTCGTTCACTTGATGTCTGTCCAGAACACAGCAGAGAAGCTGAAAGTCAGGGCTCAGTGCCCAGTGACCTCATCTGTCCCTGTTATTTCATCCTTGTCACCTTCCCCCTGGCTGGCATGAAGGAAAAAAAAATCGATTCACATTAGGGCTGTTCTTCCTTTAGAGCACAATCTAACAGCAGGGGCCCCACAAGTAAGAGAAGATAAGGTCCCTGGTAGAAGGAAGCCTGTTAGGCCAGACGCAGTGGCTTACGCCTGGAATCCCAGCACTTTGGGAGGCCGAGGCGGGCGGATCACGAGGACAGGAGATCGAGACCATCCTGGCCAACACGGTGAAATCCCATCTCTACTAAAAATACAAAAAAAAAAAAATTAGCCAGGCGTGGTGGCGGGCACCTGTAGTCCCAGCTACTCAGGAGGCTGAGGCAGGAGAATGGCATCAACTCGGCTTGCAGTGAGCCGAGATTGCGCCACTGCACTCCAGCCTGGGCAACAGAGCGAGACTCTGTCTCAAAAAAGAAAGAAAGAAAGAAAAGACGGTGTCTCACTGTATCACCAGGCTGGAGTGCAGGGGCACGATCTCGGCTCACTGTAACCTCTGCCTCCCAGGTTCAAGCGATTCTCCTGCCTCAGCCTCGCGAGTAGCTGAGACTACAGGCACGTGCCACCATGCCTGGCTAATTTTTGTATTTTTAGTAGAATCGGGGTTTCACCATGTTGGCCAGGATGGTCTCCATCTCTTGACCTTGTGATCTGCCCACCTTGGCCTCCCAAAGTGCTGGGATTATAGGCATGAGCCACTGCGCCCGGCCGGGTTCATTTTCAACTGCAAAGTAAAGGCTGAAGATTGAATGGCGCTGCATTTCTTCAGCCCCTGCCCAGAACCCCGACTTTTTCTGCAGATCAGCTGGGCACTTATTTATCAACAGGGTCTCACTGTCGCCCAGGCTAGAGTAGAGTGGTGCTATCATAGCTCACTGCAGTCTTGAACTTCTGGGCTCCAGTGATCCTACCATCTCAGCCTCCCAAGTGGCTGGGACCACAGGCGCACACCACTAAGCCTGGCTGTTTACATTACCTGCTCTCTCCAAAATGGGTTTGGGGCATGGATAGGCTGAGCGGGAAAGTCAGCACTCAGTCAACTCAGCAGCTCCCAGTTCAGGGTCAATTCTGGGCAGTGACACTCCAGGACTGGGCTTTTTAGGGGCTCTAGCTGGAGTGTATTATCAGAGACTTGGCCATTCAACTGAGCTGTGCTGAGTATCTCACATGCAGACAAAGCAGGGTCCTCCAGGCTGGCCTCTGGAGAGGGGGGCCCCCTCACCCTCTGGTGTTGGGTGCCTCACTAGCTTGGTGCAAAAGTCAGGGAAGTGGGGCAGACTGTTGTGTGATGACAGAGGCCTCGGCTGGTGGCTGGGCCGCAGTTTCTGGCCTTCCTGGAGCAACACTGTTCCATCACTACGGAGACTTTCTACCCAACGCTGTGGTGTTTTGAGGGGCGACTACAAAGCATCTCCCAAGTCCTCCTGCAGTCTCAGCCCCTAGTCCTTTATCAGAGGTAAGAAGGGACAGAACAGGGTGAACATGAAACCCCAGGTATCTAGGGAAAATCCATCTACCGCTTTTAAAATGTAGGTAATCTGTCTCATCTACATCCCTGCGTTGAGGGTTCAATAACAATGGATGTTATATGGAAGGGCTACATAATTGCACAGCCACCAGGTCATCTTTTATGTCCCCATCCCACATTGTCAAGCCTTACTGTTTTACATGAAGAACAGCCTCAGATGATGCTGATGGGAAGTGGTAAGACTTGTTTGTGGGTGGGGCAGGGGGCAAAGCTTTTGAATTACATTAAGTTCTTAATAGTATCTTTGTGTGCCTCTTCCTCCAAAACCAGTGACATTCTCCAAACACCAGATGGAGGCCAGCTCCTGCTAGACTGGGCCAAGCAGCCTGACAGCAGCCAAGACCCTGATCCTACTACGCAGCCCATCGTGCTGCTGCTTCCTGGCATCACCGGCAGTAGCCAGGAGACATACGTCTTGCACCTAGTTAACCAAGCTCTGAGGAATGGCTACCAGTAAGGATGGGTGCAGCCCCAGAATGGGGTGGCATCTGAGAACGTGTACTAGGGAGAAGTCAATCCGGACACTGATAGAAGTCAATCCGCTACACGAAGGGAGTCTTTGGACAGAGGTCTTTCTGAAGACTACTGAAAGGGGAGAGGGGCTAAGAAGGGTCTGGCTAAGATGTACCTGTGTGTGCCACAGAGCTGTCGTGTTTAACAACCGGGGCTGCCGTGGGGAGGAACTGCGGGTGAGTAGCCACCTTCCTCATAGCAGCCCTTCACCCACTTCCTTTAGAGATCCTTGGCCCTGGGGCTCTACCTCCTACCTATTCTTCCTCAGTTTCCCCTCCACCTTCTGGCCACGGTCTCCCTCTCTACCCAATGATCTTGTTTGCCCTCAGACACACAGGGCTTTTTGTGCCAGCAATACTGAAGATCTAGAGACAGTCGTGAACCACATAAAGCACCGCTATCCCCAAGCTCCACTGCTGGCCGTGGGCATCTCTTTTGGAGGGTAAAGATTGCCTGGGTTTAACTCAGAGGCCCAGTCTTCCTTTCTTTCCTCCTCCATGTCCCCTTCCTCTGTCCCAACTCACATTAATGCAAACCCTTCTTTCATGGTCCCTTGTCCAGTTCTACAGGATACTGGTGCTGAATCATCTGGCACAGACCGGGCAGGCTGCAGGGCTGGTGGCAACACTGACTCTGTCTGCATGCTGGGATTCCTTTGAGACCACTCGCTCCCTGGAAACCCCACTCAACTCACTGCTCTTCAATCAGCCCCTCACTGCTGGGCTCTGCCAACTTGTGGAACGGTAGGGTCGTGGCAAGTGGGAGGAGGCAGTAGACAGAGTAGGATGGCAGACACTCCAGGCTCTCCTAGTGCTTGGTCAGTTCTCTCTGGGCTTCCTCACACGAGATAGTAAGACAGGGCCTGGGGGCGGGGGGGTCAGGTCCAGGTGTCAAGCCAAACTCTTATGTACTCTTGCAAAAACAGAAAGGTGATTGAAAAGGTGGTGGACATAGACTTTGTGCTACAGGTATAATCTTCAGCCATGCCCCTGGCTCCCCCCAGATGAGTCTTCCACTATCCTGTTCTTTATCATCTTAGCCTATCCTACGGTGACACCTGCAGGCCCACACTATCCGCCAGTTTGATGAGCGCTACACATCTGTGGCCTTTGGCTATCAAGACTGTGTTACCTACTATAAAGCAGCAAGCCCTAGAACCAAGGTAGATGCCATCCGGATCCCTGTGCCCTGTCTCAATGCAACAGATGACCCCTTCTCCCCCGTCTGTGGTGAGTACTCTGAATTAGGACACTTTGGCCCCAAGGAAAATGGGCCATGAGGGACGCGACAGACAGCCTGGGCGCCCAGTGAAGGCCAACGTTTCTAACCTCTGACCCTCTCCTAGCCCTTCCCATACAGGCCGCCCAACACTCCCCCTACGCTGCGCTGCTCATCACAGCCTGGGGTGGCCACATCAGCTTCCTGGAAGGGCTGCTCCCATGGCAGCACTGCTACATGAGCCGCCTCTCGCATCAGTAGGCCAAAGCCATCTTCCAGCACCCAGAGGGGCTGCCTGACCTCAGGGCTCTCTCACCTTCTGAGGACAGAAATAGCTGACAAGAGTACCATTTGAGGTCTCAGTTCACTCTTTCCTTGTTTATTAAATATCAACTTTTCCTGCCTAATGGGCTGAGGTTCATTTTCCCATTCCTCAAGGTTAGGGTAGACTACCTAGGAACTTATTGCATCTTTAGGCTGGCTGGCTTAGTGCTACCCATCTGAACCCCCAGATTACTACCCAAGTCTTCCTTTTGCCCCTTCCTGCCCTAACAGCAAGTACCAGGCCATTCCCTTCCCCAGCAAATGCCAGGGGCTTCATGTGAAGAGGAACTGGCCACAGGGCTGAGGGAAGGAGAAACTGTTTCTGCAGGAAGGACAGCAGTGCCTCCAGGCTCTTGGGCATCTTCACATGTTTCTAGAGAAAGGACAAGCTCAACTCCAAGCCTTTTCACTAGAAGGGCAGGCAGTGCCCATTCATCTTGTCAGAGGCAACCTCAGCTGTGGACCCAAATGGAGTGAGCAAAGGGAGTTCAGGCCTCCACTCTGCTCTAGAGATGGCAGTGACCAGGCTCCTGATTCCCAGGAAGGAGGGAAGCTAAAGGAAACCTGGAAAGGCACTCTGGAGCAGCAGGATGGTCACAACAATAAGCCCAACACACAGCAGGAGCAGGAGCCACACAGGAACACTCTCTGCAGGAGGGAAAGGGAGGAGGTCAGCAGGCAAAGCGGCTTCCCAGCCTGAAAACCAGAACCCTTCAAAGGGGGAGTGGCACAAAGAGCCCAGCCTCCAGGGGGGCACGTTTCTGGTCCAGTTAAAGGTGGGGTGGTGCCTGCCTGCCCCGCCCCAATGACTCACGCCGTGAGGGCAACAGATGCAGCTGGCAACGACTGTCCACAGCCACAGAGAACAGGGCAGTTTCATGGGACCCAAGGAGCTCTGGACCACGACCCTTCTCAGGTAGAAAGGCCACATCCGTCACCACAATGCCATGGGCCTCCCTCACGTAGTAGAGGCACTGCGGGCAGAAGGAAAACCAGTGAAGAACGGCCTAGCTGGGAACTCTCTTTCTGGAAAGCATGTTCCCCGCCCCCAGGTTTTCCCTCAATAGAACGGGCCAGACTCCTTCCTGCAAACTCGGTAGAGAGAGGCCTACAGTCCACCCACAGGGCCATGCCAACCTCCACCCATTACCTGGAGAGAGAAAGCTATGTAGATGGCAACAGAGCCAGTGACTGTGCCCAGGCCTAGGAAGGTGCCGGACTCACTGCAACAAACAATAAAGTGTTCGTTGTCCTGGAGGCTTGTGCAGCAACCCTCAACCCCAATACCGGTCCGCAAAGACCCAGGCAGGACTCCTTTCCAAGCTCCCTCAGGGACCCCCTACCTAGCCAAGGCAGCAATGTCTCACACCTGACATTGAGGCAGGAGACGACTTCATGGCCACAGGACTTGGTCCGAAGGGGCAAGAAGTTGGAGCCATCCCAGGCTGTGAGGTAGCAGGGAGGGGGCTGGCGCAGGCGCTTGTGGGGAATTTGCACAGTGAAGAGTCGCAGGCCAGCAGGCTGGTCTGGAACCTGCCCGAACCTGGGGGTCGGATGAGGGGCTATTCAGCTCCTGGGGCCTGCCCAACCTTCCTCAGAGGTTTGTGCACCACCTGCACCCTGGTCAGACCTGGGGTAACACTCAACAAGTTCCTCCCCGCTTTTCCCCGCTTTTCCTCCCAGTCTTTTCCCTCTTCCCCACCACAGCTGGGCTATGCCTCTTTCAGCCACCCCCCAAAGTCTTCACACCTGCAGGCCTGGTAGCGGTATGGTGTGCTGGAAAAGGTGGGTCCATTCTCTTGCCAGTGCAGCTGTGTCACCAGCTGATCCTTCTGCCACACAGAGGCCTTAAGGTCCCGGCCCACAGTTACCAACTAGTTAGGAATAAAGATTCCAAGGATGGACAGGTTAGGGGATCCACTTATTGGGCAAGCAGCATAAGCACCTCCTCTCTCCTTTCTCCACCCTCCTCCCGCCCCCACCCCCTCACCTTGCCATCAGGCCCTAAAGCCAGGTCTTCAATCTCCCCTTCGTGGGCTTTGAACTCCAGAACCTTCTCCAGGCTGGGTACCTGTAGCCAAACCACCACCGTGGTTAACTCAGGTGTCCAGCAAGTACACTGTGACTGATCCCCACGCCACCCCTTCTAATGACCCCTCAATGCAAGCTTCATTCACAAGTTTCCCAGATGCCACGTTCAGCTTCTCACAATTTTGATCTTGCTGCTACTGACATTCATCCTCCCTAACCCCGCAAACCCACACCTTCCAGACACGGACGTAGCCATCTGTCCCTCCAGTGGCAAGCAGGGTATTATCGTGGTTGAAGCACACAACTTTCTGCAGTGGATCGGAGCTGAAGTCTGTCTGCACCGCCTGCAAATTCTCTACCCTGAGTTCTAGCCCCTCGTGCTGAGTTTCCGCTCCACATTTCTTCTCTGCTGGGGCTGCTCCCTTCCTTTGTCGAGGCCCCTGCTCCTTGGAACCTGTAACACAAATACTTGGCCAGGTTCCAGGCTTCTACAGTAAGGCCCCTCTCTCCGTGGCAGGTGCCCATACAACTTCCAGCTTGCTACCAAAACCCTACTTCCAGACCCACTTCTTTAGAGACGGCAAGAGTGACCTTACTCATTCAACCCTTTCCCCAAGGGGGTAGAGAGGGAGCTCCTTACCGGCCTTCTCTGCCTTGTTGCCCTTCTGTTGATGGGCCTGGAAGCGCAGGAGCTGACAGTGGGCATCCTGCCCTGCAGCAAGGATGTCACCAGCCAGTGCCAAGTTCATGGTGGCCCGTGTCTCTGTGTCATGGGAGTGCAGCAAGGAGGCACTCAAGCGCCCATTAATCCGCTCTAGCTGCAGAAAGTGCTGTGGGAGGGGGAACCCGGATGAGCAAGTTCAGGGGTGCCCAGAGAGCATGTCTAGGGAAGAGTCTGATGTCTTACCCCTTTGCTTTCTGCACGTTCTAGTTCACAAGGGTTTCTCGAGTCTTTTTTCTCTCATTTGGGCCTCACAAATCTATACAGTGAGCAGGACTGGGATTATTACCTCTATTTTACAGAACAGGGTGAAGCTCAGAAGAGGGAAGGAACTTAGCCTAAACCCAAATGCACCACTCTCGCCGCTGCTAGAGGGCAGGCAAGACCTCCCGGAAAAGGCCAGGATAAGACCCCTGGAGCTGCTCTGAGGAGGAGCTGAAGCGTTCCTGCCGACTCTGCAGCTGTGTGCAGTTTTCACTTTACCTTAAAAGCCTCTCCTCCGCCCGCTGAGTTCTCGACTGAAATTCGCGCCTGGGCGTCAGGCAAGCGGGTCTCCCCAGCAGAAGTGGGCAGGGCGCGAAGCTGGGGTGTGGCCCGCCCCGCGACCCCCCGGCCACCCTGGAATCGCCGCCAGCCCGCAGCAAGACCCAGCCCCAGTGGCCCTGGGCTCTCACCACGCCATTCTTTATGCCTGTCTTGGCAGCGCCTCCTCCGCCCGCAGCGATGAGCAGCCCAGTGCTAGGGTCGACCTGAAGCGCGTACAACGGGAACGGAGCCCGGTACAGCTCTGGCGCCCGGCGCCGGCCCATCCCGCCCGGCGCGCGTTCACTGCCCGCACCGCGGCACCCAGGACATGCCGCGCCGGGCCTTCGACTACTGCTCCGGCCGCTGGTGATCTCGGCCCCGTCGCCGCCGGGAGCACTCCCGACCCCTCTCACACCAGGGAGTTGCCAAAACCCTGACCACCGACAGGCAGCTGAGGCTCAGCTCGGGTCCGTCCAAGTCGGTCTCGCAGACGCGCACTGCGCACGCGCACCTGTCTCGCGGCTCCCTCCGCGCAAGCGCAGGAGCGCCGACACGCGTCAGCACTAGCCGGCTGCGGGGCCGCGTTTCCCGGGGCGGGGCTTCGCTTCTCTACCCCTGGTGCGGAGGCACAGTCGCCCAGCACCGACTTCGCCATCTTTGTGCGGGGCGCGGGGCGCGGGCGGAGGAGGTGGGGCCAATGCACGTTGATGAAGGTCAACCTTTAATAAAGAAATCCGACTCGCGCCTGTAATCCCAGTACTTTGGGAGGCCGAGGCGGGTGGATCAGGAGTTCGAGACCAGTCTGACCAACATGGAGAAACCCCGTCTCTACCAAAAATACAAAGGGCGTGGTGGCGTGCGCCTGTAATCCCAGCTACTCGGGAGCCTGAGGCAGGAGAATCACTTGAACCTGGGAAGTAGAGGTGGCAGTGAGCCGAGATCGCGCCATTGCCATTGCTCTCCAGCCTGGGCAACAAGCAACAAGAGTGAAACTCCGTCTCAAAAAAAAAAAAAAAAATCCTCTGCTGGGCACGGTGGCGCATGCCTGTAATCCTCCTGCAATCCCAATACTTTCGGAAAGTCCGAGAGAGGAGGATGGCTTGAGCCCAGGCTTTCGAGACAAGCCTGGGCAACATGGGGATCCGTACGTACAAAATATTTAAAAATTAGCCAAACATCGTGGCACCTGTGGGCCCAGCTGCCCAGGAGGCTCAGGCGGGAGGATCACTTGAGACCGGGAGGTCGAGGCTGCAGTGAGCTCGACCACTGTGCTGGACCACCAGTGATGTCACCACTGCACTCCAGCCCCTGGACGACAGAGCTAGACCCTGTCTCTCACACACATGAAATCCTCACATTAGGACTGTTCCCATTTGAGGAGTGATACGCCATCTCCTAGGAGCACAGGCCTTTGCATCTTACCCCAGAGAGGAAGTGATTTGCCCGAGGACACACACCAGAAACCACCGGAGTCTCTTGCTTCTTAACGGAGGCAGCATGAACTTAAAAATAAACCTGACTTCAAATGCTGAATCCACTGCTTCCTCGTATGGGGACACCTCTGTCATCCTTAATGCCTATCCCCCACTTTTGGCAGGGGTGGTGTCTGCCATTACCTTTCTCAAGGCTTCACACTCCTGGGCTGGTGGCTTGGTGGGTGGCCAGCTGCTTTGCTGGCCTCAGAGAGGGCAGTTCAGCTCCTGGGCAGGTATCTTCTGCGCCTGACACTCCATTCTCCCTCAGGTTTCTGATCTGATGAGGACCTTTGTGCACTCCTGAGAGCGAGCACAAGGGATGTCCTTCCCTGCAAAGAGACACCCTTCCTGCATTCTCATTAACCTAAGGTGCACCCAGAGGAATGGTGCAGTGGCTTCATCTTTGGGAATGCCAATATCTGTCCCACAGAGTTGAATTAGATGCGTGAAGGGCGTGGTCAAGCTCTCTGCATATCTCAAGTCCCCAGGCCCTGTGGGTCCCTTGTCCTCCTTGGATACATGGCACCTGCTCTTTCTGGCCTCTCCATTTCCTTTGACACCACCCTCCAGGGTCTTTTTTTGTTTTTTGAGACGGAGTCTCACTCTGTTGCCGAGGCTGGAGTGCAGTGGCCTGATCTCAGCTCACTGCAAGGTCCGCCTCCCAGGTTGAAGTGATTCTCCTGCCTCAGCCTCCTGAGTAGCTGGAACTACAGGCACCTGCCACCACACCCGGCTAATTTTTGTATTTTTAGTAGAGACGGAGTTTCACCATGTTGGCCAGGCTGGTCTCGTAACTCCTGACCTTAAATGATATGCCCACCTTGGCCTCCCAAAGTACTGGGATTATAGGCTTGAGCCACCACACCCTGACCTTTTTTTTTTTTTTTTTTTTTTTTTTTGGTGATAGCATCTTTGTCACCCAGGCTGGAGTGCAATGGCATGATATAGCTCATTGCAACCTTGAACTCCTGGACTCAAGTGATCCTCCCACTTCAGCCTCTTGAGTAGCTGGTAGTACAGGCACGGCCCGCCATACTCAGCTAATTTTTTTATATTTTTATTTTTGGAGAGACAGGGTCTTGCTATGTTGCCCAGGCTGGTCTCAAACTCCTGGCTTCAAGTGATCCTCCTACCTCAGCCTTCCAGTGTGTTGGGATTATAGGCATGAACCACCCCCTCCCCGCCACCAAGGGTCTTGTTGGGGACTGGCACCCCTGTAGTTATAGCCACCTATTCTGTGGACTCAGCAGGACACAAACACAAGTTTCACAGGGTTAGACTTTATTAGATCCACGGAGGGCTGAATGGGGCCTTGGTGCTCTTGGTCCTCTTTAGCCCGGAGACAGCAGACTCCACAAGGGGCTCCCAGGGTTCAGAGCAGGAGAACACACCTGACCTCCGGCCAGCCAGCCCTTCAGGGTGTCTCGGGGATTCCCCGAGATCTGGGGCCTCGTTGGGAGGGTTGGGTTTGGAGGGGGTGTTCCAGGGGGCCTCCGTGGCTCTGGAACTAGACTGATGACTTTTGGAGAATGAGCTCCAGAGAAACTGGCCTCTTTGGGGCAGGTCAAGGCCTGGGCTTCAGGGAGGTAGTGGCCTGTTTTGGTGCCCGAGGTGGAGGCCCGGAGAAACATCGTGGGGAGTTTGGTGATTGAAGGCCTGCAGACCTGAAGCTCCTGGTTTGGGAGGGTGTGCCTGGGACTGGGTCGGCCGGGGCCTGAGCTGCTGGAGGCTGAGATGCTGGCGATTGATGCCCACAGGCCTGAGTAGCCTTGCCCTGAGGTCCTACTTCCTTCGGCCTTTTTTCGGGCAGCAGATGCAAGGCCCTGGCCTGGCCCTGAGGCAGACGGAGGCCGAAGCCGATGCCTATCCGGAGTGGCCCAGATTCCTGGCCCTGCACACAGGGCAGTAGTTGAGGGAAAGCAAGCAGCTGGGGTCCAGTCCTGTACCTGGGGAGGGGGCAGGAGGGGCTGCGGGGCCGGAGACACACCAGGCATATAGGATACTCCACGACTGGGGCCTGGCCGGTTCTGCCTAGCCACAGGTGCTGCAAAAGCAGTAGCCGCAGGTCGTGTGCGATGCGGCGGTGCCCCAGCTGGACCACCAGGGCCTGGGCCAGGGCCCCTGGGTCCCTGAACTGTGCAGGATCCTTCTCGCTTGGCATGCATCTCTCCACTACTCCAGGGGACCCGGACCCGGTGTCCCTGTACTGATGCCAGCGCTGTGTCTGCCTGTTAGAGTGGAGCCTATGAGAAGGTGGGCTGGGGCCTGGGGGAGTGAGCGTGGAGCTATGCAGGTCCTTGGGGTGGGAAGGGGACTGGCAGGGTGAGTGGGGAAGGGAGGAGTTCTGAGGCTGGGAGGGAGAAAAGGAAGGAGTCAGAGGGGGAGAGGGGTACAGCCAGTTGTTGGAGGGAGAGGATGCACGTGGATGGGGGAGAGAGAGGTAGTTCTGGTGAAAGAAAGTAGGGGAACTTGGGAGAGAGGGAGAATAGGGATGTGGAGCAAAGTCAGAATTTGAGTCACAAGAGCCGAATTGGAAGCCAGGAGAGGGGGATGCTGGTGGAGGGGAGGAGGGACGATGGGACCGAATGGAAGAGAATGTTGGGTGAGAGGGAGGGAGAGACTGATGGGGAGAGAGAGGCTGCAGGTTGTGAGGAGAGGAGTCCACAAGTTGTGAGAAGCCCCAAGTGGAGCGCCCAGGGAGCACTGAGGTCTGTGGCAGCACCTGGTCCTTGTTTTGAGGCAACATCGCCTTGAATCCAGAAGAAACTGGGGCAACAAGACTAGGGATGAGAGACTTGGCAGAGTCAGGACCAGTATCTCTGAGGTCAGCTGTGCCTGAGAAATCAAGGTCACCTTCTGTGCACAGAGCGTGGCTCCAGCCTGGTGTGGGCGCAGGTGCTGGTGGCAGGCCAAGGGGACACCCAGCCCTCCAGCACCGGGCTCTCGGGGTGTTCAGGCATGAGCATGAACCTAAGCTTGGCTTCTGACTTCTTTGCAGTCAACCATTGATGAAGGATGTGTGGGGATGAAGAATCACAGCTGCATCTTGGGAGTGGAGGGGCAGCAGCGATTATCTGGGCGGGGCAGAGAGGAAGACAAAGCCCGTAGGACCTGGAGAGAAAAGAGAGAACCCAAGACATTGGGAGAATTGGTCCGTTTCTGGCTCTGCATCATGTCCCCGGTTCCAAGCTGAACTCACTAACACTTTAAATCCATGTCACCTTTGGGATCAAAAGAACTGGCAAAATGCTCCAGGGAAGGTGAGAAGTGGGGAGGAGAGGAATAAGGAGGAAGGGAAGGTAGGATGGAGTTGGAGGAGGGGTTCAGGGGATAAGGGCTGAGATGGGAACAGGAATTAAGGGTGTTCTGGTGCTGGGCGCTCTTACCAATGAGAATTCCTCTGGGCTGTGTTTCACAGGTACTTCAGCGTTGAGAGGACCTGGGAGAGAGGAGCAGAGTCACCACATGGTGGATACACCTTTCTGTGTCCCCAGCGTCTAACACTAAATGCACTCTGACCCGGGTTTCTGTCTGAGCCCTGAGTTTTGCCCTCAGTCTTCCTTTAGCCAGGCAGAGGCCTGTGGTACAGGTTTTTATTCTCCTAATCCTGACTCGGGGATTCTGCAAGCATCCCAGTGTCCTGCCACTCTGGTTCCTCCGACCCCTTATTGCCCCTAGTGCTGATGTCCTCTAGCTCACCCTGGCCCAGACAGAGATGCCTTATTATACCCAGCAGCAGAAGGAATGGGGCCAGCTGGTAAAAGCCTCTGGGAGACTGGGATTTTGTCTAAGGGGTGGCGCCAGGGTCGCCGCCCCCAATAGGAGCTGGGGGCCCCATTCCAAGTTCAGTTCTCCCTGGCAGCATGTGCCTATGTCACAAAGGTCAGGTGCTGACATCATAGAATCTCCTCCTCGAGGCTCTGGAACCTTCTTCAAGAGATCATCCAAAGGCTGGCCCTTGATAACTCTGTGAAGCAGGCAAAATTCTTCAGTGCACTCAGTTTCTCCTTCAAGACCCAGCCCCCACCTCTACTCTTGGCCTATACACTTTACAGCTCCAACCACCTCCTTCATCCATTGCTCTCCCCACTAACACAGCCTGTCTGGGCTGAGCTCATGCACCACACCTTTCTCCCCCTTGGGATATACCTATTATATGTTTTAATAACTATTTTCTTAACCGCTTTATTGGGAAATAATTCACATACCACACAATCTACCCATTTAAAGTGTACCATTGTATGTCTTCTAGTATATTCACAGGGTTGTAGAACCATCTCCACAATCTAGTTTTAGAACATTTTTGTCCCCCCAAAAATAAATCCTGTACCCATTAGCAGTTGGTCCCCACTCTTCCCCCAGCCTCTGGAAACCACCAATCTACTCTGTTTCTATAGGTTTGTATATTCTAGACATTTCATGTAAGTGGAATTATACAATATTGTGGTCTTTTGTATATAACTTCTTTTACTTAGCATGTTTGCAAGGTTCATTCATGTTGTAGCATGTGTCATTGCTCTACTCCTTTTTATTGCCAGATAATATTCCTTTGTGTGGATATGCCATATTTTGTTTACCCATTCATTAATTGATGGACATTTTGGTTCTTTCTACTTTTTTTTTTTTTTTGAGATGAATTCTCACTCTGTTGCTCAAGCTGGAGTGTAGTGGCACAATCTTGGCTTACTGCAACCTCTACCTCCCGGGTTCAAGCAATTCTCCTGCCTCAGCCTTCTGAGTAGCTGGGACTACAGGCGCGGGCCACCATGCATGGCTAATTTTTGTATTTTTGGTAGAGACAGGGTTTCACCATGTTGGCCAGGCTGGTCTCAAACTCCCAACCTCAGGTGATCCGCCCACCTCGGCCTCCCAAAGTGCTGGGATTACAGGTGTGAGCCACCGCGCCTGGCATGGTTCTTTCTACTTTTTAGCAATTATGGATAGTGCTATGAACATTCTTGTACAAGTTTTATGTGAACATATGGTTTCATTTATCTTTAGATACATAGAAGCAGACTTGCTGGATTATGTGGTGAATCTATATTTAGCATTTTGAGTAACTACCAAACTGTCTTCCAAGTTGGCTGTACCAATTTTCAAACCCATCAGTGAGGTATAAGGGTTCCAATGTTTCTTTATCCTTACCAACACATGTTGTTGCCTGTCTTTTTTATTTTAGCAATCCTAGTGGGTGTGAAATGGTATGATATTGTGGGTTTTATTTACATTTTCCTAATGACTAATGATGTTGAGCATCTTTTCATGTGCTACGGGATATTTGTTTATCTTCTTTGAAGAATTGTATATTCAAATCCTTAGCCTATCTTTTTAAAACCCAGTCAAATTTAGCAGTGGGGTGTTGTATACCAACTTTAGTGACCTATCTTTTTTTTTTTTTTTTTTTTTTGGGATGGAGTCTTGCTCGGTCGCCCAGGCTGGAGTGCAGTGGCATGATCTCTGCTCACTGCAACCTCCACCTCCCGAGTTCAAGTGATTCTCCTGCCTTAGCCTCCCAAGTAGCTGTGATTACAGGCGCCCACCACCAAACCCAGCTAATTTTGTATTTTTAGTAGAGACAGGGTTTCTCCATGTTGGCCAGGCTGGTCTTGAACTCCAGACCTCAGGTGATCCTCCTGCCTTGGCCTCCCAAAGTGCTGGGATTACAGGCGTGAGCCACCAACCTACAGGCACCCGGCCAACCTATCTTTTAATTAGGTTCTTGTCTTCATATCATTGAATTATAAAAGTTGTTATATATTCTGGATATAAGTCCCTTATCAGATACATGTTTTGCAAATATTTTCCCTGATTCTATGGGTTATCTTTTTACTTTCTTGATGGTCTCCTTTGATGCACAAAAGCTTTCAAATTTTATAAAGTCCAATTTATCTGTTTTGTCTTTTCTTGCTTGCTTTTTGTGTCTTATCTAAGAAACCATTGCCTAACCCAAGGTCATAGAGATTTGCTCTGTGTTTTCTTCTAAGACTTTTATAGTTTTTGCTCTTACATTTAAGTTTGTTATCTATTTTGAGGGGTTTGGTTTGTTTTGTTTTAGAGGCAGTGTCTCACTTTGTCACCCAGGCTGGAATGCAATGGTGTAATCGTAGCTCACTGCCACCTTGAACTCCCAAGCTCAAGGGATCCTCCTGCCTTGGCCTTCCCAAGTGCTGGGATTATAGGCATGAATCACCACACCCAGTCTATTTTGAGTTAATTTTTATATATGGTGAGAGGTGAAGGTTCAACTTAATTCTTTTGTATGTGGATATCCAGTTGTCCCAACACCATTTGTTGAAAAGACTTTTCCACTAGCCTGGGCAACATAGAGAGGCCCATCTTTCCAAAAAAACAAGAAAGAAAGAAATTAGCCTGGCGTTGTGGTGCATGCCTGTAGTCCCAGCTACTTGAGAGGCTGAGGTGGGAGGATGGCTTGAGCCCAGGAGTTGGAGGATGCAGTGAGCCAAGATCACGCCACTGCACTCCAGCCTGGGCAACAGAAGGAGACCCTCTTTCAAAAACAAACAAACAAAAAGGCTATTCCTTCCCCCCATGGAATTGTCTTGGCATTCTTGTGAAAAATCAGTTGACTAGTGTTATTAGTTTCCTGTTGCCCCCATAACAAATTACCTCATACTTAGCGGCTTAAAACAACACAAATTTATTATTTTACATTCCTCTAGATTAGAAGTCCAACATGGGTCTCACTGGGCTAACAATCCAGATGTCGGCAGGCTGCCTTCCTTTCTGGAGGCTGTAAGGGAGAGTACATTTCTTTGCCTCTTCCATCTTCTGGTGGTTTGTGGTCCCTTTTTGTGGTCCCCCTCTTACAGCTTCAAAGCCAGCATCGTTGTATCTCTATGACCATTCCGCCATAGTCACATCTCCCTCTGACTCTGAACTATTCTGCCTCGCTCTCCAACTTTTAAAGACCTTTGTGATTACATTGGACCCAGCCAGATAATCTGGGATAATCTCTCTATTTTAAAGTCAGTTGAGCAGAGCACAGTGGCTCACACTTGTAATCCCAGCAATTCAGAGGGGGGAGGTAGAAGGATCCCCTGAGCTCAGGAATTTGAGGCTACACTGAGCCGTGATTATGACACTGCACTGCAGCCTGAGTAACAGAGCAAGACTCTGACATTTTTTTTTTTTTTTTTGAGGTGGAGTCTCGCTTTGTTGCCCAGGCTAGAGTGCAGTGGCGCGATCTTGGCTCACTGCAACCTCCACCTCCGGGGTTCAAGTGATTCTCCTGCTTCACCCTCCCGAGTAGCTGGGACTACGGGTGCCCGCTACCATGCTCAGATAATTTTTGTATTTTTAGTAGAGACAAGGTTTCGCCATATTGGCCAGGCTGGTCTCGAACTCCTGACCTTGTGATCCGTTCACCTCGGCCTCTTAAAGTGCTGGGATTACAGGCATGAGCCACTGTACCTGGCCAAGACTCTCTTAAAAAAGTTAAAAATTAAAAAAAATAGTCCGGGCACAGTGGCTCACACCTGTAATCCCAGCACTTTGGGAGGCCGAGGTGGGTGGATCACTTGATGTCAGGAGTTCGAAACCAGCTTGATCAACATGGAGAAATCCCGTCTCTACCAAAAATAAAAATTAGCCAGGAGTGGTGGTGCATGCCTGTAATCCCAGCTACTCGGGAGGCTGAGGCAGGAGAATCGCTTGAATCCGGGAGTCAGAGGTTGCAGTGAGACGAGATCGCGCCATTGCACTCCAGTTTGGGCAACAAGGGCGAAACTCCATCTCGAAAAAATAAATAAATAAATAAATACAGTCAGCTACTTAGCAACCTTAATTTCTCCTTCCCATGCACGCTAACATATTTACAGGCTCCAGAGGTTAGAACATGCACATTTTTGGGCAAGGGAGTTATTCTGCCTACCAAAACAATGGCTGTAAGGGTTTGTTTCTGGGCTCGAAATTCAATTCCTGATCTTTATGTCTCTCCTTATGCCAGTACCGCACTGCTGAATTACTGTAGCTCTGTAGTAAATTTCAAAATTAGGAGAAGTGTGAGTCCTATAACTTGGCTCTTCTCTTTCAAGATTGTTTTGGCTATTTTAGGTCTCTTGCATTTCTGTATGAATTTTGGGATCAACCTGTCAATTTCTGCAACAACAACAACAAAACTAGCTGGGACTTTAATAGGGATTACATTGAATCTGTAGAGCTGCCTCAGCCTCCCAAAGTGCTGGGATTACAGGTGTGAGTCATCGCACCTATTATGGACTATTTCAAACAAATACAAAAGTAAAGACTAAAATAACATGAACTCCCATGTGCCTGTCACCCAGCTTCAACAGTTACCAGTCGTGGACAATTTTTCTCTATGTCCCACCTACTTTCCTTGTGGATAGTTTCCAAACAAATCCCAGCCATCACACCATTTTATTCACAACTGTTGCGGAATATATCTCAAAAATTTAATTCTTTTTTTTTTTCTTTTGAGACGGAGTTTCGCTCTTGTTGCCTAGGCTGAAGTGCAATGGCGGGATCTCGGCTCACCGCAACCTCTGCCTCCTGGGTTCAAGCGATTCTGCTGCCTCAGCCTCCCAAGTAGTTGGGATTATAGGCATGAGACACCAAGCCTGGCTAATTTTTGTATTTTTAGTGGACACGGGGTTTCTCCATGTTGGTCAGGCTAGTCTCGAACTCCTGACCTCAGGTGATCTGCCCGCCTTGGCCTCCCAACGTGCTGGGATTACAGGCATGAGCCACTGCGCCCAGCCAGAAATTTAATTATTTTGTTTTAAATCATAAGCACAATTTTTTCACACCTAAAATAAATATAAATTTCTAGTCAATGTTTAAATATCCTTTATTGACTTATAAATGCTTACCAGTTTGTTTGAATCAAGAGCCAAATGTAGGCCAGGTGGGGTGGCTCATGCCTATAATCCCAGCACTTTGGGAGGCCAAGGCAAGAGGATTGTTTGAGCCCAGGAGTTCAAGACCAGCCCAGGCAACATGGTAATACCCCCATCTCAATTTAATATTATGTAAGCATTTTAAAACAAAACAAAAGCCAAATGTGCCCCATGACTTTTGTGAATCCGTGATAAATCTCTTAACTTTATTTTAATTGATAGGTGCCACCTCAGTCTTTTTCCTTGGAGCTATTCTGTGGATGGCCTTGCTCGTTTGTCCTTGTAGAGTTTGCCACTGTTTACATCACCATATTCTTACTTATCCTTGTAAACCAAAAAGTGATGCTGGCAGATCTCAATCAATTAGAGGTTTATTTTGCCAAGGATGAGGACTTGGTAAATAAGGGGAAAAGAAACACAAGTCACATTAGGATCTGAGACCTGTGCACAGTAGGATCCGAGGGTTTGGGGAACTTCAATATTTGCAAGAGAAAGAACAAGCACGAGCTGGGCACTGTAGCTCATGCCTGTAATCTCAGCACTTTGGGAGGCCAAGGCAAAATCATTGCTTGAGCCCAGGAGTTCAGGCAACAGAGCAAGACCCTGTGTTAAAAAAGAAAGAGAGAAAGAGGCAGAGAGAGACAAAGAGGGGGAGGCAAAAAAAAAAAAGAGGCTGGGTAGGCAGTGAGGCAAGTGGTTGCATTCGTTTGAAGCTCGGATTAGCAGTCAATGAATCTACATTTTACATGTGAAAAGGAGGGGGGAAGTAAATCAGTATATCTACATTTTTACATAAGATAAAGTATGTGAAATTATAGCTATCTGTTTGGGAACAAAAGGAAGGCAGTTTTTTTGCACAACTCTTCCCACACTTAACTTTCCCTTAGGTGTTGTGAGTTTAGGGAACCAAGATTCTATTTTTCTTTCACATCCTTTTTCCCTATCATTCTTATAATTTGGTAGTTATCCCTAGTAAGTAGATTCTGAAGACAATTTTTCCTTTCATTTTGAAAATCTGCTATTCAAAAATGTCAAACATATACAAAAGTAGAAATAAAAGTATAATATAATGAAACCCCATGTACTTATCACCAGCTTCAATAATTACTAGATCGTAGTCCTTTATGTTTCATCTGTATTTCGACCCTCTCCCTCAAATTATTTGGAAACAAATTCAAGACATCAGATATCATCTGCAAATGTTTCTGTAATTATCTCTAAAGAGGGTCTTTTGAAGAAGTAAGATCACAGTAACATAATTACAACAAAACGTACAATTCCTTAATAAATATTCAGTCATTGCCCACATTATGGCAATTGCTTTGTAATTGTTTTCATTTTGTTCATTTGAGTTAAGAGTCAAAGATCCATAACATGGAGTTGCTTGTTAGGTATCAATTTTAGGAATCGCGTTACTTTTTTTTTTTTTTTTTTTTGAGATGGAGTCTCGCTCTGTCGCCCAGGCTGGAGTGCAGTGGCGCAATCTCGGCTCACTGCAAGCTCCGCCTCCCAGGTTCACACCATTCTCCTGCCTCAGCCTTCTGAGTAGCTGGGACTACAGGCGCCCGCCACCACGCCCGGCTAATTTTTTGTATTTTTAGTAGAGACGGTTTCACCGCGTTAGCCAGGATGGTCTCGATCTCTGACCTCGTGATCCACCCGCCTTGGCCTCCCAAAGTGCTGGGATTACAGGCGTGAGCCACCGCGCCCGGCCAAAATTTTTTTTAACTTATGCAAAATATTTCCATGAGTCCACGGTCAAATGTACCAAAAAGGTACTATGTATCCACTACTCTCCATTCTAGAAGCTGCCTCCTCCAAAGGTGATTTGTTTTTGATTTAATGTTTTCTCTTCCACACTGCAGAGCCCGTCTCCGCCTCCCCATGAGCTGGTACTTTGGGCTTTCCCCAGGTGGCTCCCTCACTCCCTCTGCTCCTTGGAAAACTCACAACCGTCTTCCTCCTTCCTTTTCCTCTCTCCTTCCCCCACTTCTTCCTGCCTTGGCGGACAGAACTGCTGCGCCGGCTGCACCTGCAAGCAGGCACCTCCCATGGGTGACATTCCAGCGGGCGGGCGGCACCTCCACCTCCGCACCTGGAGATCTACGTCTGGCCACTGACTCCCCGAGTCGCACGGTCCCAGACTCCTGGACGCTGGACCCGGGCCTCCGGCGAGCAGTCCCTGGCATGGGGCGTAGACGCGTGAGCCCACGACCCCAGGCCTCGGCAACATCTCCTCTTACCCTGCCCCCACCCTGCCCCTACCCCAGGAAGTTTCGCTGGCAACTCTTACCTCCTTGCTTTCCTTTTTTTTTTTTTTTCTCTGAGACTGAGTCTCCCTCTGTCACCCAGGCTGGAGTGCAGTGGTACCATCTCAGCTCACTGCAGCCTCCGCCTCCCAGGTTCAAGCAATTCTCCTGCCTCAGTCTCCCAAGTAGCTAGGATTGCAGGTGTACGCCACCATGCCTGGCTAACTTTTGTATTTTCTGTAGAGACTGGGTCTCCATGTGTTGCCTAGGCTTGTCTCGAACTCCTGGCCTGAAGCGATCCTCCCGCCTCGGCCTCCTCAAGTGCTGGGATTACAGGTCTGCACCAACGTGCTGGGCAGTCTCTGCATTTCTTTAGGTCTTCTTTAACTTCTCTCAACAGTGTTTTATAGTTTTCAGTGCACAAATCTTGAACTTCTTTTATTACATTTACTACACTTACTTTTAGGTATTTTATTGTTTTTGATACTATTGTTAAGTGGAATTATTTTCTTTTTTTTTTTTTTTTTTTTTTTTTGAGACAGAGTCTCGCTCTGTCGCCCAGGCTGGAGTGCAGTGGCGCGATCTCGGCTCACTGCAAGCTCCGCCTCCCGGGTTCACGCCATTCTCCTGCCTCAGCCTCTCCGAGTAGCTGGAACTACAGGTGCCCGCCACCGCGCCCGGCTAATTTTTTTGTATTTTTAGTAGAGACGGGGTTTCACTGTGGTCTCGATCTCCTGACCTCGTGATCCGCCTGCCTCGGCCTCCCAAAGTGCTGGGATTACAAGCGTGAGCCACCGCGCCCAGCCATGGAATTATTTTCTTAATTTCATTTTGGGGTTGTTTATTACTAGTGTGTAAAAATACAACTGTTATTTGTATTCTTGTATTCTTCAACTTTGTTGAACTTGTTTATTCATTCTAATGTTTTCTTTTTTTTTTTTTTTTACTAGATTCCTTGTGGTTTTCTATACACAAGATCATGTCATCTGTGAGTAGAGATAGTTTTACTCCTTCCTTTCCAATCTGGATGTCATTTATTTCTTTTCTTTTCTTTTCTTTTCTTTTTTTTTTGAGGCAGAGTCTCACTCTATTGGCCAGGCTGGAGTGCAGTGGCGTGATCTCCGCTCACTGCAAGCTCCGCCTCCCAGGTTCACGCCATTCTCCTGCCTCAGCCTCCCGAGTAGCTGGAACTACAGGCGCCCACCACCACGCCCGGCTAATTTTTTTGTATTTTTAGTAGAGACGGGGTTTCACTGTGTTATTCAGGATGGTCTTGATCTCCTGACCTCATGATCCTACCGCCTTGGCCTTACTTGCCTTGCTAGAACCTCCAGTGCAACAATGAATAGAAGTGGTAAGAGTAGACATCTTTGCCTTCTTCCTGATCTCATGGAAAAAACTTTTTTTTTTTTGAGACAGAGTCTTGCTCTGTTGCCCAGGCTGGAGTGCAGTGGCTTGATCTCGGCTCACTGCAACCTTCGCCTCCCAGGTTCCAGCGATTCTCCTGCCTCAGCCTCCCAAGTAACTGGGGTTATAGGCATGCGCCACCAAGCCCAGCTAAATTTTGTATTATTAGTAGAGACAGGGTTTCGCCATGTTGGCCAGGCTGGTTTTGAACTCCTGACCTTGGGTGATCCGCTTGTCTTGGCCTCCCAAAGTGCTGGGATTACAGGTGTGACCCACCTCACCCAGGATGGAAAAAACATTTTAAGTTTTTTCCAGCTGCATCATTAAGTATGGCATTCGCTGTGGGTTTTTCTTTTTTTTTTTTTTTTTTTTTTTTGAGATGGAGTCTTGCTCTGTCACCCAGGCTGGAGTGCAGTGGCTCGATCTCAGCTCACTGCAGCCTCAGCCTCCTGGGTTCGAGCGATTCTCTTGCCTCAGCCTCCCGAGTAGCTGGGATTACAGGCGTGTACCACCATGCCCAGCTAATTTTTTTTTTTGTATTTTTAGTAGAGATGGGGTTTCACCATATTGGCCAGGCTGGCCTCAAACTCCTGACCTTGTGATCCACCCGCCTCACCCTCCCAAAGTGCTGGGATTATAGGCATGAGCCACCACGCCTGGCCGGCTGTGGGTTTTCTATTCTTTTTTTTTTTTTTTTTTTTTTGAGGCAGGGTGTCACTCTATTGCCCAGGCTGGAGTGCAGTGGTGCAATCAAGGCTCACTGCAGTCTTGACCTCCTGGGCTCAAGCCGTCCTCCCACCTCAGGACCCACCAGATAGCTGGGACCACAGGCACACGCCACCATGCCTGGCTAATTTTTGTATTTTTTTATAGAGACAGGGTCTTGCCATGCTGCCCAGGCTGGTCTTGAACTTCTGAGCTCAAGTGATCTGCCTGCCTTGGCCTCCCAAAGTGCTGGAATTACAGGCACAAGCCACCATGCTCGGCTGGCTTTTTCATATATGCTTTTTTTTTTTTTTCCTTTTTGGAGACGGAGTGTCACTCTGTCACTCAGGCTGGAGTGCAGTGGCACGATCTCAGCTCACTGCAGCCTCAGCCTCCTGGGTTCAAGCGATTCTCCTGCCCCAGCCTCCCAAGTAGCTGGGAACTGCATCAGGCAAACCTGCTTCCCATTTTATTTCTAAATAAGATAGCTACAAAGATTTTTTAAAAGTGGCCAGGTGCGGTGGCTCACAGCTATAATCCCAGCACTTTGGGAGGCTGAGGCAGGTGGATCACTTGAGTCAAGGAGTTTGAGATCAGCCTGGCCAACATGGTGAAACCCCATCCCTAATAAAAAAAAATATATACAAAAATTAGCCGGGCATGGTGTTGTGAGCCTGTAATTCCAGCTATTCGGGAGGCTGAGGCAGGAGAATCGCTTGAACCTGGGAGGCGGAGGTTGCAGTGAGCCGATAACGCGCCATTGCACTCCAAGCTGGGCAACAGAGCAAGACTCCATCTCAAAAAGAAAAAAGAAAGAAAAAGATTTTTTATAAAGCTACATACCTCCTTCACAGTTCGCCCACAAGGAAATTCCTTGTAGGCCAAACAATTCTGTTGAATTTCACCTTGGCAATGTAAATTGATAGCTTATCTTCACAGGTGCAGGCTAAAGGACAGAACTAAAGTCATCAACCCTCTGCTCACCTGACACTAATGCATATCTGATTTGCTTCCTCTGTCCTACTGTCTATGTAAAAATGCAGATTCACTGAGCCAGACTAAGGGTTAAGTGACTGTTCCTTTAGCCACCTCTCACATGTAAATTGTATATTCAGTGAAAGGCTGATCAAAGATTCAAAAGTGGCCGGGCGTGGGTGCTCATGCCTATACTCCTGGCACTTTGGGAGGCCAAGACAGGCAGATTGCTTGAGCTCAGGATCTTGGGACCAACCTGGCCAAAGTGGTGAAACCCCATCTTTACAAAAAAAGTAGCCGGGCATGGTGGCACACATCTGTAGTCCCAGCTACTTGGGGGGCTGAGGCAGGAGGCTCGCTTGAACCCAGCAGGTGGAGGCTGCAGTGATCCAAGATTGCGCCACTGCACTTCAGCCTGGGTGACAAAGTGATACTCTGTCTAAAAAAAAGAAAGCGACTCAAAAAAGTGCAACTGTTTGTCTCATCCACCTATGACCTGAAAGCCCCCGCTTCAAGTTGTCTCGCCTTTTTGGACTAAGCCAATATGCATCTTACACGTATTGATTGATGTCTCATGTCTTCCTAATATGTATAAAACCAAGCTGTACTCCAACCACCTTGGGCACATGTCATTAGGACCTCCTAGGCTGTGTCATAAGCATGTCCTTAACCTTGGCAAAATAAACTTTCTAAATTGATTGAGACCTGTCTCAGATACTTTTGGGCTCACATCAAATTGAGGAAGTTCTCTTCTGTTCCTAGTTTGCTGAATGATTTTATCATTAAGGGGTATTGGATTTTGTCAAACAGCTTTTTCTGCATCTGTTGAGATAACTGTGTAGTTGTTGTCCTTTATTCTAGCAATATAATGTATAACATTAGTTGATTTTGGGGTGTTAAGCCAACTCTGCATTCCTGGTATAAATCCCATGGTATAGCCAACTCTGCATTCCTGGTATAAATCGGACATGGTGTATAGTTCTTTTGATATGTTGCTGGATTCTGTTTGTTAGTGTTTCGTTTAGGATTTTTGTGTATAGATTCATAAGGGATATTGGTCTGTAGTTTTCTTGTCAGGTCTTTGGCTTTGATGTCAGGGTAAAACTGACATTATTGTGGGGACAAGAGTGACTTTATTTTAAATGCTAATCTGTCATGTAACTTCTGACTAACCCTGAGTCTGGGAATGACTCCAAAATATCTGGTTGATGTATTACTCTTTATGTAGGAACACCTATTCATTATAAATTTTGCCTTTCTTCCAAAACAGCCCCTGATGCTGTGGCATTCATTATAGGGTGTGATACCTGCAGCCTTTTCTCAGCCACCTACACATTCCTTCCAGACCATGTGTGTATTTTTCCCCATGAGATAAGCCCTGGGTCTGGGGGGTTGAGGTTCAGAGATCTACCTGTCTTGCAGCCATCCAAGACCATGCTTCCATCTGTAAGTTCCTCCTAATTAATCACCCTATACTAACAAACTGGATTTGTCTGCCTTCTTTGGCTTCTCGGCTCCTTCAGCATTTGGGGGTCACTTTACATATATAGTTTTTTCAGGGAACAATTATAGAATGAGTTGGAAGTGCTCTCTCCTATTTGTTGGAAGAGTTTGTGAAGGGTTGGTATTAATTCTTTATTATTTCAATATTTGGTAGAATTCACCAGTGAAGCCATTTGGTTCTGGGCTTTTCTTTGTGGGGAGTTTTAAAGTTACTAATTTGATCTCTTGTTTTATTTCTTTTCAGATTTTTTATATCTTCTTGAGTCAGTTTTGTTACTTTATGTCTCTCTAGGAAATTGTTTCATCTAAATTATCTATCTGTTGGCATACTGCTGTTCATAGTATTTGCTTGAAATCCTTTTCATTTGTGTATGGTCAGTAGTGATTTCCCCTCTTTCATTTCTTATTTTAATAATTTAAGTCCCCTCTCCTTTATTCCTTGTCAATCTAGCTAAAGTTTTATCAATTCTGTTGATCTTTCCAAAGAACCCATTTGTGGTTTTGCTAATTTTCTCTATTGTTTTTCTATTGTCTTTCTTTTTTTTTTTTTTTTTTTGAGATGAAGTCTCGCTCTTGTCCCCCAGGCTGGAGTGCAGTTGCGCAATCTCAGCTCACTGCAACCTCTGCCTTCCAGGTTCAAGCAATTCTCCTGCCTCAGCCTCCTGAGTAGCTGGGATTACAGGCACCTGCCACTACGCCTGGCTAATTTTTGTATTATTAGCAGAGACGGGGGTTTCACCATGTTGACCAGGCTGGTCTCGAACTCCTGACCTCAGGTGATCCGCCCGCCTCGGCCTCCCAAAGTGCTGGGATTACAGGCTTGAGCCACTGCACCAGGCCTGTTTTTCTATTTTCTATTTCATTGATTTCTGCTCTAATCATCATTATTTCCTTCCTTTTGCTGCTTCGAGTTTAGTTTGCTCTTCTGCTTCAAGTTTCCTAAGGAGGTTAGTTACTGATTTGAAATTTTTTCTCTTTTTCAAATTTTTTAAACTTTTTTTTTTCTGAGACAGAGTTTTGCTCTTGTTGTCCAGGCTGGAGTGCAACGGTGCTATTTCAGCTCACTGCAACCTCTGCCTCCTGGGTTCAAGCGATTCTCCTGCCTCAGCCTCCCGAGTAGCTGAGATTACAGGCGCCTGCCGCCATGCCTGGCTAATTTTTTTGTATTTTTAGTAGAGATGGGGTTTTGCCATGTTGGGCAGGCTGGTCTCGAACTCCTGACCTCAGGTGATCTGCCCGCCTTCAGCCTCCCAAAGTGCTGGGATTACAGGCATGAGCCACTGTGCCCGGCCATTTTTGTTTTAATATAAACATTTACAGCTATAAATTTTCCTTCTTTTTCACTGCTTTAGCTGGATCTCATGATTTTGGTATGTTGTGTTTTTGTTTACATTCATCTCAAAGTATTTTCTAATTTTCTTTGCAATATCTTCTTTAACCTACTGATTATTTAAGGATGTGTTGTTTAATTTCTGTGTATTTGTGAATTTTCAAAAGTTAGTTCTGTTATTGATTTCTAATTATATTGTGGTTAGAGAATATTATTTGTATGCCTTTAGTCCTTTTAAATCTACTGAGGCTTGTTTTATTTATTTTATTTTATTTTGAGATGGAGTTTCACTCTTATTGCCCAGGCTGGAGTGCAATGGAGCGATCTTGGCTCACTGCAACCTCCGCCTCCCAGGTACAAGCGATTCTCCTGCCTCAGCCTCCCAAGTAGCTGGGATTAAAGGCATGTGCCACCATGCCTGGCTAATTTTGTATTTTTACTAGAGATGGGGTTTCTACATGTTGGTCAGGCTGGTCTTGAACTCTCAACCTCGGGTGATCCGCACGCCTCATGCTGGGATTACAGGCTCCCGCACTCCCAAAGTGCTAGGATTACAGGTTTGAGCCGCCGTGCCTGTTGAGGCTTGTTTTATGATCCATTCTGGAGACTCTAACATATGATCCATTCTGGAGAATCTTCCATGTGCAATTTAGAAGAATGTGTAGCATTGTGTTGTTGAGTGTTATTTGATGTCTGTTAGGTTTAGTAGGTTTATAGTGTTTCCCACGTCATCTATATCCTTATTGATTTTCTGCCTAATTGCTTGAAACCTGTAATTTTAATATAGGTGGGAGGATTGCTTGAGTCAGATTCTATCTCCATTGCCCAGGCTGGAGTGCAGCGGCGCGATCATAGCTCACTGTAACCTGGAACTCCTAGGCTTAAGTGATCTTCCCCTCTGCCCCAACAGCCTCCTGAGAAGCTAGGATTACAGGCATGCACCACTGCACCTGGCTAATACAATTATCATTTGCGTAAATTTAAAATTTATTCATACAACAATGCACAGGCTTCAGTAACACATATTACATTAGTTATCTATAGCTGCTTCCAAATTACCCCCAAACTTAAGCAGCAATAAACATTTGTTATCTTCTATGGCTTCTATAAGTCAGGAATTCTATGGGCGAGAGCAATTTAGCTGGGTGATCTTGGCCCGGGGTCTCTCATGGGTTGCACTCAAACCGACAGCCAGGGCTGCAGTCATCTGGAGGTCCAACTGGAGCTGGAGGATCCATTTCCAAGGTGGCTCATTCCTGTGGCTGGCAAGTTGTGGTGGCTGTCAGTGAGAGGCCTCAGTTCCTCACAGGGCCTCGCCACAGGGCTGCTTGGATATCCTCAAGATAGCAGCTGGCTTCCCCCAGAGTGAGTGATCCAAGAGGGAGCAAGGGTGTAGCTGCACTGTTTTTATTTATTTATTTTTTTTCTGAGACAGTCTCACTTTGTCACCCAGGCGGGAGTGCAGTGGCACGATCTCGGCCTACTGCAACCTCTACCTCCTGGGTTCAAGCAATTCCTGCCTCAACCTCCCGAGTATCTGGGACTACAGGCATGCATCACCATGCCTGGATAATTTTTGGGGTTTTTTTTGTTGTTTTTGTTGTTGTTTGTTTGTTTTTTGAGATGAAGTTTCGCTCTTCTGCCCAGTCTAGAGTGAAGTGGCATGATCTCAGCTCATTGCAACCTCCGCCCCCGGGTTCAAGCAATTCTTCTGCCTCAGCCTCCTGCGTAACTGGGATTATAGGCACCTGCCACCACACCTGGCTAATTTTTGTATTTTTAGTAGAGACAGGGTTTCGTCATGTTGGCCAGGCTAGTTTCGAACTCCTGACCTCAGGTGATCCACTGACCTCGGCCTCCCAAAGTGCTGGGAT
The DNA here is from genome assembly GCF_028878055.3 of Symphalangus syndactylus. Taxonomy (NCBI): domain Eukaryota; kingdom Metazoa; phylum Chordata; class Mammalia; order Primates; family Hylobatidae; genus Symphalangus; species Symphalangus syndactylus. Next base: position 85,066,354 of record NC_072440.2, on the reverse strand, counting down.
TACAGGCGTGAGCCACCGTGCCCGGCCTGATGCATATCTTTTCCATCTCCTTTCTATATGTTCACATAAGCACATAAAACTTTACATTTCTATTTTTTATTTTTTGGTGTATTTTTTTACATGGCTGGGATCTTACTATATATATTGATCTACAACTAGCTTTTTTCCCAACTGTATGTTTTGAAGAGTTTTTCATGTCATTTAACAAAGATCTGTCATTATTTTTATTACTGTACATTATTTCATAGTATGGAGATGCCAAAATTTATTTAATGACTTCCCTACTGATGGACATGCAGGTTGTTTCTTTCTTTCTTTCTTTCTTTCTTTCTTTCTTTCTTTCTTTCTTTCTTTCTTTCTTTCTTTCCTTCCTTTCTCTTTTTTTCTTTCTTTCTCTCTTTCTTTCTCTCTCTCTCTTCTTTCTTTCTTTCTCTTTCTTTCTTTCTTTCTGTCTGTCTGTCTTTCTTTCTTTCTTTCTCTCTCTCTATCTCTCTCTTTCTTTCTTTCTTTCTTTCTTTCTTTTTTCAAGATGGTGTCTCGCTCTGTTGCCCAGACTGGAGTGCACTGGTGCGATTTTGGCTCACTACAAGCTCCACCTCCCAGGTTCACGCCATTGTCCTGCCTCAGCCTCCCGAGTAGCTGGGACCACAGGCACCCACTACCACACCCGGCTAATTGTTTTGAATTTTTAGTAGAGATGGGTTTTCACCCATGTTGGCCAGGATGGTCTCGATCTCCTGACCTCGTGATCCGCCCATCTCAGCCTCCCAAAGTGCTGGGATTACAGGCGTGAGCCACTGCACCCAGCCCTCCCTCCCTCCCTCCCTACCTCCCTCCCTCCCTTCCTTCCTTCCTTCCTTCCTTTCCTTTCCTTTCCTTTCCTTTCTTTTTTCTTTGAGACGGAGTCTTGCTCTGTTGCCCAGGCTGGAGCCCAGGCGATTTCGGCTCACTGCAACCTCCCCCTCCCGGGTTCAAGCAATTCTCCTGCCTCAGCCTCCCGAGTAGCTGGGATTACAGGCGTGTGAACCACACCCAGCTAAATTTTTGTATTTTAGTAGAGACCGGGTTTCACCAAGTTGGCCAGGACGGTCTCCATCTCTTGACCTCATGATCTGCCTGCCTCTGCCTCCCGAAGTGCTGGGATTATAGGTGTGAGCCACCGCGCCTGGACTCTTTTTCCCTTTCTCTGTGGTGGGCTGCATATCTTTCTCACTGTACATCCACCTTTTTACTTTCTCCTTACTTATTTGATCTCCCCTGAGGTTCGAGAATGGGGGACAAGGGACATCAGGCTGGATTCTGCTGCAGGCAGAGGTCCCTGGAAGACAGCAGGGGCTGCTGTGGCAGATTCGCGATTCCTTCAGCCTGCCTTCTCCTAACTAGCTCTTGGAGGATGTGATGCAACTCAGGAACACCATGGCCCTTGCCTTCAGAGACCTCATGTCTAGCACAGGGACAGACGTGTGAGTAACCCATGGGAGGCAGGCTAGCATCAGGTGAGGGGTAGCCTTCCAAGTCCAACTGACGGCTTGGGTTTTCATCCCACCCCACCACTTAACGGATGTTTGACATTGGGCAAGTTATTTCACCTCCCAATATCTCAGTTCCCACATGTCTAAACTGAGTCTCTTTTTTTCTTAAAAGGTTGCTCTGAGAAATAAATAAGATCTTAGCACAGTGCCTGGCACACAGTAATCTATGAATATTGAACTGTTGGGAAACTAGCCAGGCTGTGGTTGTACCAATCAAACAGGGACCCATGGGCTCTGGGCCTGCGGGATTTGAAGTCTTCACGAATGAAAGGTGGAGACCTGAAGGATGGGCAGTACCTCCTGGCAGAGCTGGAGGAAGGTATTCTGGGGCGTGGAAAGGTAAATGTAAACGCAGAGTGGGAATCGGAGGCATATTTGGGGCATGGCAAATCGCGCCCTGTGGCTGGAAGCTCACGTTCATTGGCAAGGGGAGGAATGGCCTTTCAGGGATGTATGCAGGCAGCCTTCTGGCACAGACAAAGGAGGTTCAAGTCCTCTCCATGGACTTGAGCTCCAAAGCAGAAGTCACAGGTCCACCATAGGAACACTGTTGAGGTTAGGCATGGCCGGAAAGGAGCTCCATTCCCCCACTATCCTCCTGCCTTCTTCAGCATGGGCCTCCTCCCAAGGCTTGGCCACTCCCAGCATCCAGCACCCCCACCTCTCAGCCGGGTTGGGAGGCAGGCGGAGGCTTTTTGCGGGGGCTGTGCCTGGTGGGCGGTTTTCCCAGAGCAGGGAGCAAACAGGACTGAGTTGGCGCCAGCTTCCTCGGATGTAGACATTGCTGGCTGGATGACCAGCCAGAGCCAGCTAGCTTGAGTCCAAGACCTCCTCAGGCAGTGTGTTTCTGCTCTGTGGGCTGCAGCCCCATAGCCCAGTGGGGTGGCATGTCACAGAGGAAGGCCAGAGGGCCACCAGCCATGCCAGGGGTGGGGCATAGCCAGACTCAGGCCAAAGCACGGTTGCTGCCAGGCGCTGACAGGAAGAGGAGCCGCATCAGCAGGACAAGGCAGGACCCGTGGGAAGAAAGAAGCTGGAGCAACCAGAGATGGAGCAGAGCTACCCCTGGCCCTCGAGGGACCAGGGCTGGGGGCCTGGCTCTTGGCAGGGTAAGGAAATCCTGGACCTGCAGAGGGGTCCAGGGGAGGAAAGGGTTGGAGGGTGGGGAGATGCCACCTCTGATGGCACAGCCTCACTCAGTATTACCATTCCTGCCCAAGAGAGGGGACACTGGCCCCTTAGACTCCAAGGTGTCATGCTTTGGGTGGATGGGATAGATCAGAGCTGGTCTTTGAACCAGAGTGCAGCTCAGAGAGCTGCACTAACTCACTTCTCTTGAGGAAACTGAAGCCGGGAAGAGGGATGTGAATTTCCCAAGGTCACTGAGCAGCAGCCAGTGGTAGGACTGGGACTTCAGCCTGTGTGCTTTGACCCCTGGTTCTGTGTCTTTCCTCTTTCCCACAGCAGCCTCGTCATCTCAGGACCTGGCTAGGTCAAGGGTCAGCCCTCCCAAACAGGGTGTAGCTCTGAACTCCCCCTGGCCCCAGCGCACCCTGATAAGCAGGATTCAGACTGGGCATGGGACAGGACAAAGGCTCTGAGGAGGCATGAGTGGAGTAGTAGAGAGAACACAGGACTCTGGGTTCTGAGCCAAGCTCTGCCATCCTGCAGCCATCTGACCCCTGGCCAGGCCTTCCCTCAACTTTCTCAGCTGTGAAACGCAGCAGGGCTGAAGATGACATAGGTGGGCAGAGGCCCTCTGGTGCCTACTGCTAGACACCCTTCTACTCTGGTGGGAGACCTTGCACTCAAATGCTCTCAGAAGTCAGGGCAGTTGGGAGTCCCGGTCACCCGCACTCACTGGGGCCCTCTGTGCAGAGCGAGGCCAGTCCTGAGAACGCCGCGCGGGAGCGGAGCCGGGTCAGGACACTGCGCCAGGCCTTCTTGGCTTTGCAGGCTGCTCTGCCTGCCGTGCCGCCTGACACCAAGCTCTCCAAGTTGGACGTGCTGGTGCTCGCCGCCAGCTACATAGCCCACCTCACCCGCACACTCGGCCACGAGTTGCCTGGTCCTGCCTGGCCACCCTTCCTGCGTGGACTCCACTACTTGCACCCTCTCAAGGTAGGTCACAAGCCCTGGGACTTGAGAGGTGGATCGTAATGCCCAGGGCCTTGGAGAAAGGGATTGGAATGAGGGGGACATTGGACTTGGGCCCCCTGCCCTGTGTAGAACTGACATCGGAGCCAATTTCTCCTGCTGTCTCAGAGGGAGAGGAGCCAAGCCTGACCCTTGGGGCTGCGCTGACCCTGGGTTTCTCATGGGGGTGTGGCTGGAAATGGCTTCATGGGAATGCACCTCCTTGAAGAGGAGGGAAGGACTCTGGGGTTCTTAGAGTCACGGGGAAAAAAGGAGCAGGTTCCAAGTCTGGGGCCTGGGAAAAGAAATTGTACCAAGGAGAGTCCTAGATCCCCATGCAGCTTCAGCCCATTGTGCCTGCCTTGGTGCTTTCTAGGCTTCTGTTGCAGGAGAGATCTGCCCTCTAGGAGAACAACGGTCTGAGGGACCATCATTCTAGAAGCAATCAAGCTGGGGGAGTTAGCAGGGAGCAGTACAGGGAAGGCGCGCACCACTTGCCAGACTGCAATCTAGCTTTTCTCAACCTCAGTTTTATTACACATAAAATAGAAGCTAACATGAGCCTTACTTCTCTTCCAGAGTACAATGGAAAGTCTAATGAACATTAATCATCTTTGCAATAATAGCTAACAGTTGAGTGCTAAAGATAGGCCAGGAGCTGGGTTAAGTACGTTAGTGTATTTTTGTCTTTTAATCCATGCAAAAACCAAATGAGGATTACTTTACAGATGAGGAAACTGAAGCTTAGGGAGGTTATGAGACTGAAAGCGGTTTGAACTCAGGGGTGTCTGACTTCAGACCCTAAGCTCATAGCCACTAAACAGACTCCAGGGAGCTGGTTGAAGAGTGCACTGTGTTAAAAAGGAAGAGTCATCTTTGCCCTCTGAGGATAACATTGCAGTGGTATCAACTTTTTTATTTTATTATTTATTTATATATGTACTATTATTTTTTTGAGACAGAGTTTCACTCTGTTGCCCAGGCTGGAGTGCAGTGGCGCAATCTTGGCTCACTGCAACCTCCGCCTCCCGGTTCAAGTGATTCTCCTCCCTCAGCCTCCCGAGTAGGTGGGATTATAGGCATGCACCACCATGCCCGGCTAATTTTTCTATTTTTAGTAGAGACAGGGTTTCACCACTTTGGTCCGGTTGGTCTCAAACTCCCGACCTCAGGTGATCCACCTACTACGGCCTCCCAAAGTGCTGGGATTACAGGTGTGAGCCACCGCACCCGACTATTTATTTATTTACTTATTTTTGAGACAGGGTCTCACTGTCACCCATGCTGGAGTGCAGTAGCACAATCATAGCTTACTGTACCCTCAAACTCCTGGGCTCAAGGAATCGTCCCACCTCAGCTTCCCCAGTAGCTGGGACTACAAGCTCATGCCACCACACCTGGCTTTTTTTCTTTTTTTTCTTTTCTTTTTTTTTTGTAGAGAAGGGGTCTCACTTTGTTCCACAGGCTGGTCTCAAACTCTAAGCTCAAGTGATCCTCTCACCTCTCAACTTTATTTTTATGATACTTTTCACCACCTCTTTCCCCTAAATGTCATAGTTCTGAAATGTCTTAAAACTTATTTTTTTTCTTCAATGCAAATATAGCTAAAAATGTATAAATTTGAGACTAAGTGGGGGAATTCTGAAATGTCAGTGGTGGTGCAGGGTCCTGGGATGGTATAGTAGTTTCCTTCGCTGTAAAATAGTGACCAAGGCAAGGCCCTTGCTTGTAGTAGGTGATCAACAGCTATGCTGAAGAATGAACCAATGAGGGCCCTGTTAGGTCCAGCACTCCAGCACATCCACAGGGTGGGGCAGTTGGCCAGGAAGCAGCTCCCTCAGACCCCAGGTGGAGAGGTTGTGAAGAGGAGGGCGACTTCAGGGCAGTCAACCTGGTATATTCTGGGACTGCTCATGCTCCTGCTGGAAAGATGGGCAATCCTTGGAGGACCCAGCTTGGAGTTTTTCCTGGCTCTGCTGCTCTGCCCATTGCCCAGCCTCTGGCTGTTGCCAGCTCTGCCCAGGCCACCTGATCTTCTGTCCACCTCCCTCCCAACAGAGGGCTGCCCTTCTTGGGGCCCTCTCCCTCCTCAGATGGCTCCTCCTGTGTCTTTCATCCAGGCTCTGGGTGATCAGGAGAATGTGTGGAGCTGTACATGATGATGACCCTGATCAGAGCAGTGATGGCTGGGGAAGGTGTCAGGGAGGGATGCTGGAGAAAGCTGGGTTTTGGGTGTCAAGGATCCTGGACCACGAAGGGCTGCAATAGCAGCATTTCTCACTTCCCAATCTGTGTCTTGCAGAAGTGGCCGATGCGATCTCGTCTCTATGCTGGAGGCCTGGGGTACTCCGATCTTGACTCCACCACAGCCAGCACCCCCAGCCAAAGAACAAGAGATGCAGAGGTGGGGTCCCAAGTCCCTGGAGAGGCAGATGCTCTCCTTCCCGCCACGCCACTCTCACCAGCTCTTGGTGACAAATAATTATCACACTCGCCCTTTTCTCCTAGACTGTGACTCATGCTTAGGGACCTGGATTTTCTACCAGCCCCCAGATTCTCAGCCATCAGACTTGACTCAGACTCAGCTCCCAAGTTCCAGCATGCAGACCAAGAGAAGCAGTAGCACTTCTGTGACGGACAGTACCCAGAGGGGCAGAGGATGGAGAGCCTCCTCCTTGGTCCCCAGGAGGGGACTTCCCCATGGCTCTTCTGTGATAGCTACTGGGAAGTGGGAGAGAAAGAGGTATAATTGGGCTCAAAGTTGAGCTAGGGAACCACCCTAGCTTTCTTCCCCTAAGGTTTCTACAAACCATCTGCAGATAGCGAAGAGGCGGGTGCAGAAGGAGGGGCCTGGGATGGCACCAGCCCCAGGTGCTGATGGGAAAGGCAGGTGGCCAGATGGGCTCTTGGTACCTGCAAGTGTAAACAGATCTGAGCTGGGTCACACAGCCAGAGGGGAAACTGAAGAAGGGAATGTGCTTTCTAACTGCATCATGAGATGCTTACCTGATGTTAGAGAGATAGTGAGGAATTCAGGATTCCTGCCTCTGTAGTATGGGCCTTTCCAGAAGCTGCCCCTCACCACTACATTTTCTCTCTCAGCTCCTGCACTCTTCCACTCTTTCTTTTCTTTTCTTTTCTTCTTCTTTTTATGTAGAGATGGGGTCTTGATATGTTGCCCAGGCTGGCCTCAAATCCCTGGCCTCAAGTGATCCTCCCACCTCAGCCTCCTAAAGTGCTGGGATTACAGGCATGAGCCATCACACCCAACCCCACTGTTTTCTTGACACGAGTTATATCTACAGGTTAAGCCATACATCTTGCATTGCTTACATTCCAGTTTCCAGAGAAACTTTTAGATAGTCCCAGATGCCTAGTTTGAGATCTTAACCAGAAGCAATTCTACCTTAATTGAACCAAGCAGCAACTTATGGCCTTGCATGTGAAGGATATTGACAGAATCAATTACAGCCTTGAAGGACCTTAAGAGAAGATCAGGTATATAGGGGGTGATCATTACAGTCTTCTCTTTCCATTATGTTAGAAACCTGCCCTCAAGCAAAAATGAGATAGGCCTGCCTTCAACTGCTCAACCACTCAATTGGCTACTTGTAAAATTTGTGTTCGAGGCTTCCCTGGCTCTGGAGTTATTTCTTAGTCTATTAGCATCCTGGGGCCAGCTCTGCCTCATAGAGATCGTTTTTGGGGGCTTTCTCTAAGTCCTGCCATGGGGTGCCAGAAATGTGATATAGCTTCAGTGAAACTCATCTCTGGCCCTAAAGAAATAACTTGAGGACTAATCATAGAATCTACACACACTGAAAATAACTTTCCAGATCGGATATAGCCTCAAACCTGACACCTGAAGTCCAGAAAGGGAACAAATTACCTTTCGGTTAAATTTCAGCCCTTCAGAGTGGGAGGGGACAGGCATGACCAACTAGAGTCCCAACAAGGTTATCCTTAGACACACACCATTGTTGTCACCATGAATGTAAGTGAGCTCTGGGCAGGCTGGGAATGGTTGGGGTCTGGGTTCTGGCATGACAGGACCCTGTACCTCCACAGGGCTGGCCAGGGCAGAGCTGAAATAGGGCTGGGGGTGTGACTGAGCCAGTTGTGGTAGAGGTAGAAAAAGAGACACAGAACATCCCAGCCCCGAGCTGCCTGGGATGTGGGAGAACAGCTGGAATGTGGCCGGGAGCCATGAGGAGAAGGCCTCGGCCAAGGCTGAACTCGTAAATCTGCCTTGAACCAAGTCTCTGCAGAGGGACCCTGAAGAGCTTGTGCAGAGCTGATGTGGGCAGCTGGACAGGGCCAGGCAGGGGCAGAGGCCAGGTGTGGGAGGGCATGAGCACAGTGTTCTTCACAAGACCATAAAAGTCCAGCTAGAATGTACTATTTTTAAAGCCAAACAGCAGTATCTTCCTGGTTGAGTTCACGGGAGTGGTAGGAAGAGGAGCAGATACATTTCCTCCTCAGTTGGTGGCACACTGTTTTCCTGGGGATGAAGGGAAATTGGCTCGGGGTGTGTGTCGAGGTTCTCCGGATAGCATGGAGCTTCTCCTGATAATAGAGTAGGCTTTGGGTTGGAGCTTGCCCCATCCTGTCCTGCTCAGACTCAGGCCTTTGCCTAGTAACATTAGAGCCCTCAGGGGTGACTGCATGGCTCTGGTGTAGACAAGGAGGGCACAGGAAGGATGACGTAGGTGGGGGGCTGCAGGAGGCAGGTCCCATCACTACAAGTTTCTCAGGCTGTCTTGGGCCCTTTCAAGGCAAAGCTGTTCTCCTTTGTGCCCAGGACAGTCGTAGGGGGCGGGGCAGAGGCCATCTCCTCCAGCCACAGAGACCCAGCCCCGTCAGGCCAGCAAGCAAAGGGGCCTGGCAGGGGGCAGGGTGAGCCAAGGGAAGGCCCAGGGGATGGATGGGAATAACCAGAGGATGGACTGGGCCCTCTCTCCCTGACAAGCATGGTAATGCCCTTGAGACATGTCAGGACTTGGATGCCTGAATGAACCAGAACCAGGAGTAACCCCCTTTGTCTCTGCAGCGAGAAAGAAAAACACAGCCAGGCTCGGTGGCTCATGCCCGTAATCCCAGCACTTTGGGGGGCTGAGGCAGGCGGATCATGAGGTCAGGAGTTCGAGACCAGCCTCACCAACATGATGAAACCCCTACTCTACTAAAAATACAAAAATTAGCCAGATGTCATGGTGGGCACCTGTAATCCTAGCTACTTGGGAGTCTGAGGCAGGAGAATTGCTTGAACCCAGGAGGCAGAGGTTGCAGTGAGCTGAGATCGCGCCACTGCACTCCAGCCTGGGTGACAGAACAAGAATCCATCTCGGAAAAAAAAAAAAAGAAAGAAAGAAAAGAAAAGAAATAAAATATGGATGAAAACATTTGAGCATGGATGACAAATGACGCTAGGGTGGCCTGGCTCAGGAGTTGGAGGCTCAGCTGCTCCATAGGGGACTGGCCTGGCCCACTTGGTCCTCCTGCACCACCTGCCCCATCCCCAGGACTTGGGATTGGGATGGAGGTAGAGGTGGGGAACAAGACTTCCCTGCTGGCTCCCTCCACAGAGCATGTGCTTTCTGAGGAACAGGATGGCAGGGTGGAGGCTTAGATGGGGCTGTGGGGCTGGGTGTGGTGGCTGATGCCTGTAATCCCAGCACTTTGGGAGGCTGAGGGGGGCGGATCATCTGAGGTCAGGAGTTCAAGACCAGCCTGACCAACATGGTGAAACCCTGTCTCTACTAAAAATACGAAATTAGCTGGGTGTGGTGGCACATGCCTATAATTCCAGCTGCTCGGGAGGCTGAGGCACAAGAATCGCTTGATCCCAGGAGGTGGAGGTTGCAGTGAGCTGAGATTGTGCCATTGCACTGCAGCCTGGGCAACAAGAATAAAACTCTGTCTTAAAAAAAAAAAAAAAAAAAAAAAAAAAAAAAAAGATGGGGCTGTGGGAGAAGCAGAGCTGGCCCAGTGATTTCTCTTTTTTTTTTTTTTTTTTTTTTTTTTGTGACAGAGTCTTGCTCTGTCGCCCAGGCTGGAGTGCAGTGGCATGATCTCAGCTCACTGCAAGCTCTGCCTCCCATGTTCACACCATTCTCCTGCCTCAGCCTCCCGACTAGCTGGGACTACAGGCACCTGCCAACACGCCTGGCTAATTTTTTTTTTTTTTTTGTATTTTTAGTAGAGATGGGGTTTCACCGTGTTAGCCAGGATGGTCTCGATCTCCTGACCTCATGATCTGCCCACCACGGCCTCCCAAAGTGCTGGGATTACAGGCGTGAGCCACCGCGCCCGGCTGGCCCAGTGATTTCTAAGTAATACAGTGGACACTGGATTTTACCAAATTGGGAACTAGAGAAGTAGAGGATCTAGCCTTCTCTGAGATTCCTTTTCTCTTCCTCTGTGAGGAGCCTGGCTAGGGTGAGTCAGATGGCACTGTCCTCTCCCTTTTGTGGCATGAGCCCTAAACCCAGGGCCCCTAAAAGCTTATTCTATTCTAGATCAAGGTAGGCAAACTATGGCCAGTGGGCCAAACCCAGCCCCCCATGTATTTTTGTAAATAAAGCTTTATTGGAACACATCCACACCTATGTGTTTACGTGTTATTTATGGCTGCCTTCCTGATAGCACTGCAGAGTCAAATAGCTGCACTAGAGACTGAAAAGCCTAAAATATTTACTCTCTGTCCCTTAACAGAAGTTTGCTAACTCCTGCTCCAGCTCAGAGGTATTCAAAGTATGGTCTAGGAACCCTGGGGGTCTCTGAGGCCCTTAAGGTGGTCTAAGTAGCCAAAACTACTTTGATAGTTTCATATTGTTAGGCTGCACATGGTGGCTCGCATCTGTAATCCAGCACTTCGGAAGGCGGAGGCAGGTGGCTCTCTTGAGCCCAGGAGTTCAAAACCAGCCCGGGCAACGTGGCGAAACCCCGTCTCTACTAAAAATACAAAAATTGGCCAGGTGTGGTGGCAGCTGTAATCCCAGCTACTTGGGAGGCTGAGGCAGGAGAATGGTGTGAACACGGGAGGCAAAGGTTGCAGTGAGCCAAGATCGCACCACTGCACTCTAGCCTGGGTGACAGAGCAAGACTCCGTCTCAAAAAAAGCAAAACAAGGTGGGCATGGTGGCTCACGCCTGTAATCCCAGCACTTTCGGAGGCTAAGGAGGGCAGATCACTTGAGGTCAGGAGTTTGAGCCCAGCCTGGGCAATAGGTGAATCCCCATCTCTACCAAAAATACAGAAAAATTAGCTGGGCGTGGTGGCAGACGTCTGTACTTCCAGCTACTCAGGAGGCTGAAGCAGGAGAATCACTTGAACCCCGGAGGCGAAGGTTGCGGTGAGCCGAGATCATACTACTGCACTCCAGCCTAGGCGACAGAGCAAGACTCCATCTCAAAAAAATAAAAACAAAACAAAACAAAAAATTAGCTGGGCTTGGTTGTGTACACACGTAGTCCCAGCTACTCGAGAAGCTGAGATGGGAGAATCACCTGAGCCTGGGAGGTCGAGGCTGTAGTGAACTGTGTTCTTACCGCTTCTCACCACTGCACTCCAGCTTGGGCAACAGGAGTGAGACCCTGTCTCAAACAAACTAACAAACAAAAAAGAAGTTATCTATATTTTTTACTCTTACTCTCTCAAGAGTGTAGTGGAATTTTCCAGGAGCCACATGACATGTGATATTGCAACAAATGGAATGAAGAAGCAGATAAGAGACTCTAGCTGTCTATTACAACAGACATTAAAGATATTTTCAAAAAATGTAAAGCACTGCCATTCTCACTAAATATTTTCTTCTTATATGGAAAATAATAATATTGCATAAAAATGTTATATATGTTCACATAAAATGGGTTAATCAATTAGTGTTATTTTAAAATAAATATTTTTTTAAACTCTCTATTTTAATTTATAATGTGATGGTTATGGATAGATATAACCCACATAAGCAAAAGCTCTTCGGGGTCCTACTTTTTTTAAGAATGTAAAGGGGTCCTGAGAACAAAAATTACGAGAACATCAAATCTAGAATAGCTTGTTGAGGAAAGCCCCTGGCCTGCCCGCCGGCTCATCCCTGTACTGAGGCAGCTCTAGTCCACCCAGAGACAGAGGACTTGGGTTGAGGGGGAGCGCCTGGCACAGTGAAGACAGAGGTGGGGTCCTGAGTCAATATCACAGGGAGGGCTCCTGGAGGACACAGGTGGGGCTGCTTCCCTGATGGGCCGTGGGGGCCAGAGTCATGGCCTCCTTGTCTCTGCTGTACCCCAGCACACCATTCCTCAGCTTCTCAGGAGACAAGCCAGTGATCACGAGGTGGTCCTGCAAACACAGAGCTGGTGAAGGTGAACGACAGGTGGTGATGGGATTCATGCTGAAAAGTTCCCCACTAGAAGGGAGCCCAGCAAGGCTGGGTTCAGGAGGAAGAGCATGGGGAAGAGAGGGAGAGCACAGCACAGTGGAGAGCGCAGGGTGGGCTGGGGAGGGGAGCTGACCGGCCCAGGCCAGGGCTGAGCTCCTCTGAACCCTGAGATCCTTCTGCCCACCAAGCCAGTGCAGTCCTGTGGGTAGAAACTGAGACAGCTGTGTGGGACAGCCCAGGCTTAGCTGTTCCTGACAGAGAGGGGCACTGGAGGCAGGGAGAGAGAAAAGGGGTAGAAGGGAACCTGAAGAGTCAGTGGCGTCTGCGGAGAAGGGCAGGGAGGGGTCACTGGGACAGCAGGTGCTACCTGGCCGTAGCTCCTGCAGTGGAGCCGCTTCTGACAGGACAACGGAAGGAGGGCCAGGAGCTTCAGCAACACTGGATAAACGGTCACAGAGTTCAGGGACCGGCCTCGCATTCCCCCTGAAGGCAGAGGTGCTTCTGAGTCTGGGTGGAACCAACCACGGCAGTGGGCCCCATGTCCTCCCTTGGGGCCCAGAGGCCCCCGCCCCCACCTACCTCCTACATAGCAGCGGAAAAGCCTGATAGCTACGGACACCCAAGAGCTCAGAGGGCAGGAGCCTTTCCCCCCAGGCAGTAGAGTCCCTTAGGGCCCTCTTCCAGCCCCTCGGTGGTCCTCTGCACTGCAATCCCACACCCTCACCCACACTCTCATTGGTGAGCTGATTCCAGGTCCTCCGACCCCCACAGGGCTGCCTGTCAGCTGCAGCTCCACAGGCCCTGGTTGGCAAGTGGCCTCCAAAAAACTGCCACCTTTCCAGCTTTGTGGATGGTCGGCCCCAGGGTGAGTATCTCTGGCCTCTTGGTAGACTCTAGGTTTCCTACTTTCCCTACTTCCCCCACCTCTGTGCTCCAGGCTGCCTTGGGAATGTGGTAGGCGCCTCCCCTCTCCCGGGTTCTACCTCCCACACTTTGCCATAGGAGAGAAAGTTTGACCCCCAACACAGCAAGAGGGTCAGCTGCTGAGCAGCAAAACAGAGGGCAACGGCCCACTCCAGGGTTCAGAGTAACCCCAGGAGATACTCAAAAGAGGTAGGAACTGAGCACTAAGATGTCGGGGAGAGAAGAGGGAACTAAGAGCCTCTGCCATTAAATATGCCAGAAGTTACGTAGGGCCAAAGACAATTGCTTTTTCTTTAACCTCGGAAAAGTTACCAAAAAGTATGATCCAGTAATCAGAATAGAAACAACCCACCACATTGATGATGGTGGAAGCAGAAAAACAAGTTGAGTAAATCGAGTCGGCCTAAATCATTTGACAGTTGTATCATGCTTTAGTGCCTCAGTAGCTCTGGGTCCAGGCCCAGTTGGATGAAAATGGATTGTATTAGTCTGTACTCATGCTGCTAATAAAGACATACCCGAGACTGGGTAATTTAATAAGGAAAGAGGTTTAATTGACTCACAGTTCCACAGGGCTGGGGAGGCCTCGGGAAACTTACATCATGTCGGAAGGGGAAGCAAACACGTCCTTCTTCACATGGTGGCAGCAAGGAAAAGTGCAGAGCAAAAGCAAGAAAGCCCCTTATAAAACCATCAGATCTCATCACTCACTATCACAAGAACAGCCTGAGGGTAAACACCCCCATGATTAAATTACCTCCTGCTGGGTCCCTCCCATGACACGTGGGGATTGTGGGAACTATAATTAAGGATGATATTTGGGTGGGGACACAGCCAAACCATACCACAGATTCCGTGTCACATATCAGCTAACTGCATGATGGCTGGCTGGGCCCCTGGAGCTCCGGGGTCCTTGAGAAGGTACATTCTTTTTTTTTTTTTTTTGAGATGAAGTTTCTCTCTTGTCGCCCAGGCTGAACTGCAATGGTGTGATCTCGGCTCACTGCAACCTCCACCTCCCAGGTTCAAGCAATTCTCCTGCCTTAACCTCCTGAGTAGCTGGGATTACAGGTGTCCACCACCATGCCTGGCTAATTTTTTTTTTTTTTTTTTGAGATGGAGTTTTGCACTTGTTGCCCAGGCACAATCTCGGCTTGCCACAACCTCTGCCTCACAGTTTCAAGCGATTCTCCTACCTCAGCCTCCCGAGTAGCTGGGACTACAGAGATGCGCCACCATGCCTGTCTAATTTTTTGTATTTTTAGTAGAGACAGGGCTTTACCATGTTGGCCAGGCTGGTCTCAAGCTCCTGACCTCAGGTGACCCACCTGCCTCAGCCTCCCAAAGTGCTGGGATTACAGGTGTGAGCCACTGTGCCAGGCCAAATTTTTGAATTTTTGGTAGAGACAGGGTTTCACCATGTTGGCCAGGCTGGTCTCGAGCTCCTGACCTCAGGTGACCCACCTGCCTCAGCCTCCCAAAGTGCTGGGATTACAGGTGTGAACCACTGTGCCAGGCCAAATTTTTGAATTTTTGGTAGAGACAGGGTTTCACCATGTTGGCCAGGCTGGTCTCGAACTCCTGACCTCATGATCCACCCATCTCAGCCTCCCAGAGTGCTGGGATTACAGACGTGAGCCACTGAGCCCGGCCCTTTTTTTCTTTTTTTTTTTTTAAGAGATGGGGGTCTCACTATGTTGCCTTGGCTAACTTCAAACTCCTAGGCTCAAGCAATTCTCCTGCCTTCCAAAAACAGAGTAGCTGAGACTATAGGCCTGTGCCACCATGCTTGGCTTAATGTTGAAATATCCTCTTTGGCTTCTTTACCAGAACCTTTTCTGCTTAAATTTACATCCCAAGCCAAGGAGATCATCTAGTCTGAAAGAACTCATAGCTCTTCCTAAATCGCAAAATTGTGAAAAAAAAAGTCTTAATAGAAGAGTATTGGTAAGGTTGCTCAGTTCTCTCAAAGCTTTTATTTTTCCCAATTTGACATGGTCCTGGGCGATGGTTGCATCACCTAATGCAGTAATTGCCATTCTTTCTGCAGAGCTTTCATTCAATTTGTGCTCAGTTATGGCAATCATGAAATCTATAGGTGTTTCCCCAGAGACAGTCTAAGCAGACATGAAGAAACAGAGCAGGAAAGAGAACACTCAGGGTTTGTAAAGCATACTTGACCAGCTGCTGGAGTAAAAATGACTTTTGCACAAATGACATTTCGTTTTTGTGTGTGTTTTTATTTTTATTTTTTTTTTGTTTTGAGACAGGGTCTCCCTTTGTTGCCCAGGCTGGAGTGGAGTGGCATTATCTCAGCCCACTGCAGCCTTGACCTCCCAGGCTCAAGTGATACTCCCATCTCCTCAGCCTCCTGAGTAGCTGGGACTGCAGGTGTGTGCCACCACTCCTGGCTAATTTTTTTTTTTTCAATTTTTTTTAGAAATGGGGTCTAACTATGTTGCCTAGGCTGGTCTCAAACTCTAAGACTCAAGTGATCCTCCCTCCTCAGCTTCCCAAAGTGCTGAGATTACAGGCGTGAGCCACCACTCCTGGCCTAAAAATGACATTTTTTTTTTTTAAATATTGAGGAAAAAATTGAGGCAAAATTAATACAAGTAGAGAGTTTATTTGGACAAAGTTTGAGGACTGCAACCTGGGACATTGGATTCAAATTGCCCTGAATATACACTCCCGGGTTGCCTTCCTCAAACTTGGCCCCACAAAACTCTCTACTTAGGTAATTTTGCCTCCATTTTTTTTTCCTTTGGATCAACACATCTGACATAGCAGGATTTGGAATGACTCAGCCCTGACCACCCGGTGTTTCTCTCTGGAAGTAGTGCTCAGCACCTGCACGAATCCACTGTGTTCTCTGTCTTCAGAAGTCCTATCTGGCGTTGCAGGTGAGTTCTGAATCTGGACCTCCCTTTCTTTGGTTAAGGTCCAGATTTTAATTTGGGCTGTTTCTTTTTTGACTCTCTCAGAATGAAGGTCTCTGTCTCTGATTTTCCTATTGAAGTCAGGCAATCAAGATTTTGTTTTCTGGGCCGGGCGCGGTGGCTCACGCTTGTAATCCCAGCACTTTGGGAGGCCGAGGCGGGCGGATCACGAGGTCAGGAGATCGAGACCACGGTGAAACCCCGTCTCTACTAAAAATACAAAAAAATTAGCCGGGCGTGGTGGCGAGCGCCTGTAGTCCCAGCTACTCAGAGAGGCTGAGGCGGGCGAATGGCGTGAACCCAGGAGGCAGAGCTTGCAGTGAGCCGAGATTGCGCCACTGCACTCGGGCCTGGGCGACAGAGTGAGAGTCCGTCTCAAAAAAAAAAAAAGATTTTGTTTTCTGCCAACACATAGAACTGCGGTTTGCTTTCGTTTTCAGCTGAGGTCTTGTTGCATTGTGACCTTTTATTCTGGAAATCGGACTTGTTTCACCTATGACCAACCTCTCTTGAAGTTATTTTTCCTAATTAATGAGAGTGAATGGATTCTTCACTCTAAAGATGAAAGGCTCTTGTTCCCTCTGACCTGTTAGAGTGCTCTAAATAATTAGAGACGTGGTGGAGGTGTTGGACTCTTGTCCATGATATCCAGTGGCCTTACAGGGTATCCTCTCTCAGAGGAACATCTGCAATCTCTTGCACTGCCAGCAAATGCACGTGAAGCCTGGTCATCTAGCACTAGTGAGCCCTCGGTGACCCTCCAGGGACTCCAAGTTTCTGAGATACATAAAAGAGTGGACCCAACTCATTGGTGACATACTGAGGAGCTACACTCACAAGCAGCATGTTTTGAACCACAACATTCCCCAGAGCTTAGTCCTGAGTGATTCAGTTGTCTAAATTATGTGTGTTAAAGCAACTAAATATGGCCTGAGAAGGACTCCGTACTTCTACATTTGAGTTCTTGTGGATGAACTGTAACTTAGTAATAGGCAGACAAGGCGCTTCACGGTGGCTCACGCCTGTAATCCCAGCACTTTGGGAGGCCAAGGCGGGTGGATCATTTGAGGTCAGGAGTTTGAGACCAGCCTGGCCAACATGATGAGACCCCATCTCTACTAAAAGTACAAAAATTAGCCAGGCGTGGTGGTGCACGCCTGTAATCCCAGCTACTTGGGAGGCTGAGGCAGGAGAATCACTTGAGCCTGGGTGGCGGAGGTTGTGGTGAGCCGAGATCGTGTCACTGCACTCCAGTCTGGGTGACAGAGTGAGAACCTGTCTCAAAAAAAAAAAAAAAATGCAGACAAGATTGAAAATCTAACTTAGCAGTATGCACCTGTAACAATAGCTGGGTCTTGGCCAATCCCAGCAGCCATACTTCAACCACTCATAGACTGCTAAGTGTTCAAACTGTGTTCAGATAAGGTAAACACCAACCTGCAACCAATCCAGTTGTTTCTGTACCTCACTGCCGATTTCTGTATGCCACTTCCCTTTTTTTGTCTATAAATTTGTTCTGACCACGAGGCATCCCTGGAGTCTCTCTGAATCTGCTGTGATTCTCGGGGCTGCCTGATTCACAAATCGTTCCTTGCTCAATTAATCTCCTTTAAATTTAATTTGGCTGAAGTTTTTCTTTTAACACGGGTAACAAATCATCCAACTCCAAAGACTCTCTAAGGAGGCAGCCTTTCTTGGAGACACCAACTGGGCTTATGTACAACACCTAATGGAGTGTCTTTTTGTAAATATCTAGGAAAATGGACCCATATAACCCAGGATAGTCATAAGCAACAGCAGTCAAAATGGGGGTCCTTTGAAATGCCTAAAATAATTCATTTGCATGCACTATTGGAAAAAACTGATTTTAAAACCATGCAAATTGAATGAGAAACCTACTTTCTCTTTATCCTGGATGAAATCAAATAATAATAGATTTGAAAAAAAAGTTTTAAGAGCTCTGGTCAGAAGTCAGCCTAACTAGAAGTTTGTGAATGAAAAATAAAATCCTAAGTCCCCCAACTGAATGAACAGATTCTCTATTGGCCAAGGGGACCCCAGAGAAATCTGAAAAACTGACTTCCCAGCCATAATGGTGTTGAGGAATAGAGTCAAACTCTGTAAAATATTTGAAAAGATTTATTCTGAGCCAAATATGAGTAACCAATGGCTTGTGACACAGCCCTCAGGAAATCCTGAGAATGTGGTGGTTGGGCCACAGCTTGGCTTTATACATTTTAGGGAGACATAAGACATCACTTGGCTGGGTGCGGTGGCTCACACCTGTAATCCCAGCACTTTGGGAGGCTGAGACGGGTGGATCACGAGGTCAGGAGATCGAGACCATCCTGGCTAACACGGTAAAACCCCGTCTCTACTAAAAAATACAAAAAATTAGCCGGGCATGGTGGCGGGCGCCTGTAGTCCCAGCTACTTGGGAGGCTGAGGCAGGAGAATGACGTGAACCCGGGAGGCGGAGCTTGCAGTGAGCCGAGATAGTGCCACTGCACTCCAGCCTAGGCAACAGAGTGAGACTCCGTCTCAAAAAAAAAAAAACAAAAAAAAACACATCACTCAATACATGTAAGATGTACATTGGTTCAGTCCAGAAAGGCAGGGCAACTAGAAGCTGGTGGAGGGCTTCCGGGTCTTAGGTAGTATCAGGCCTCTGAGCCCAAGCCAAGCCATCGCATCCCCTGTGACTTGCACATATACGCCCAGATGGCCTGAAGTAACTGAAGAATACAAAAGAAGTGAATATGCCCTGCCCCACCTTAACTGATGACATTCTACTACAAAAGAAGTGTAAATGGCCAGTCCTTGCCTTAAGTGATGATATTACCGTGTGAAAGTCCTTTTCCTGGCTCATCCTGGCTCAAAAAGTGCCCCCACTGAGCACCTTGCGACCCCCACTCCTGCCTGCCAGAGAACAAACCCCCTTTGACTGTAATTTTCCTTTACCTACCCAAATCCTATAAAACGGCCCCACCCTTATCTCCCTTCGCTGACTCTCTTTTCGGACTCAGCCCGCATGCACCCAGGTGAAACAAACAGCCATGTTGCTCATGCAAGGCCTGTTTGGTGGTCTCTTCACACGGACACGCATGAAAGGTAGATTTAAAGATTTTCTGACTGGCAATTGGTTGAAAGAGTTAAGTTACTGTCTAAAGGCTTAGAAATGTCCAGGTTAAGATAAGGGGTTGTAGAGACCAAGGTTTTATGATACAGGTGAAGCCTCCAGGTCTCAGGCTTCAGAGGCTTCAGAGAGAATAGATTGTAAATGTTCTTATCAGACTTAAAGAGTCTGTTCTATCAGTAAATCCAGAAGGGAGGAGGGTATCATGAGGCATGTCTGAACCCCCTTCCCATCATGGCCTGAACTAGTGTTTCAGGTTAACTTTGGAATGCCCTTTACGGACAGGAGGAGTTCATTCAGATGACTAGGGGTTCAGACTTTTATTTTTGGTTTACAGTGGGAAGTGAGGTCCGACATGTCTTGTTACACCCCCCCTCCCTTTTGGTGTTTAGGCACAACTGACAAGCATTGTGGTTAAAACAGGGATTATAAGACTGGCAAAAGAGAGTTTTTGTGGCAATAAGATACCAAATTTTGAACAAGAATCTGTTAGGCACGAACAGTTTCTCTTCAAAGGTTTCAGTTCCTGGTTCTTTGTTCTATTCTGAAAGTAATGTTACCTGTCCATCTATCAGCCCTCCCTATCTCTGTTGCACCCAAACACCTCCAAGCATGTCCCATCACCTATGTACCTGTCCTTCCCATCAAGTGCCCACCCTTGCCTCCTTGGATGATGTCAATACTAGCCAATCGGGATTAGCTTAGATCATGTGGTCTGACTCCAGCCAACCAGGGGAGGACCCAGGAACAGGGTCTGCGTTAGGGATAAAAACGCCTGCTCTCCTTCGTTCAGTGTGCTCCCTTGCCTCTGCCTTGCATGCAGGTAGCACCCTTCTATAGAAGTAAAATTTTGCCTTGCGGAGAAGTTATCCTTGTGAGTGCCCATTTCCTTTGCGAGCTTTATTTCCTGAGCTTTATTTCCTGAGCTTTATTTCCAACAAATCTAATAACCAGGCAGAATTGGGGGAAAAATAGAATTTCCAGAAATTAAAAATATAATATTTTAATTAAAGACTCAGTGAATGATTAGAAACTGCTAGAGGCCATGAAAGGCAAGGGTTAAATCATACCCAACAAACCATAAAATCTCGTTAACTGGGTTTTTAAAATTAACGCAGTATACTATGGCTTACTTTCCAACCTGACTGTGGCTTAGCACCACATGGCAGATTACAGGCCCTGAAGGAAATAAAAATATTTTACTCCAAAATATATTTGTTTGGCATATTTTGAAATGGTCCTGCAAAGCTGTCTTTTGTGGGGGAAGTTTGTGTCTGTAGAGAATATCTATCACTGCAACCAGGTCTTCCTTTCTAGGCCTTTCCAAGAGCTAGGAGAGATTAACTGAGAGGCTGACACTTTAAAAAATCTGAAAAGAGACATTTACCATCTATTCTTTCTGAGGGCTGCTCCCTGTGAGGCTTCCTCTCCATAATAAGGGCCTTGGCACCCGTGACTCCCTTTTTTATTTGTCGTTTTTGTTGTTGTTTTTAGACAGAGTCTCACTCTGTTGCCCAAGCTAGAGTGCAGCGGTGTGATCTTGGCTCACTGCAACCTCCACCTTTCAGGTTCAAGGGATTCTTGTGCCTCAGCCTCCCAAGTAGCTGGGATTATAGGCGTGCATCACCAGGTCCGGCTAATTTTTGTATTTTTAGTAGAGAGGGGGTTTCACCGTGTTGGCCAAGCTGGTCCTGAACTCCTGACCTCAAGTGATCCACCCACCTCAGCCTCCAAAAGTGCTGGGATTACAGGCGTGAGCCACCATGCTGCCCTGACCCTCTTACCTTAACTCAATCATTCTTTTCTACTGAATTCAAGTCTTTAAGCAATAGCTTAACTCTCTCAACCATCAACTAAAGAATTTCTAAAACCCACCCATGACTTGCAAGCTCCCACTTCAAGATGTCCCAACTTTTCAGGCCAAACCAATGTATATTGTTTATGTATTGATTTATATCTTTGCCTGTAACTCCTGTCCCTCTAAAATGTATAAAACCAAAGTGTAACCTGACTCCTCAGGCACACTTTCTCAAGACTTCTTGAGACTATTCCCCTGGCCATGGTCACTCATATGGGCTAAGAATAAACTTCTTTAATATATTTCACAGAGTTTGGTTTTTCTGTTTACAAGCCAATACCCAGGCTATATTTGGGGTTGGGGGCTCTTTGCTTTTTCTCTTTTGGATTCTGTTTCTGGGAATTTTTTTTAGTTGATTGACACCCCTTTAAAAAAAAAAGTTTGATCCCTCCGTTTGCTTTCTGGTTGGCATGATTTTGCTAATGAAAATGTAAAACTTAATTGGCTTTTTAGAAAGCTTAAAATCTCCCCAAATTGGCTCCTCTAAGATTTGTTCTTCCATTTCCTGCCACTTCTGGTCCTCTATAACCCACACTCTATAGCTCAACACTGTACAGCCAATCATTAATCAATGTTATTTCTGTAAACCAATGAGAATTCCTGACAGACAACTTTGAATCAGCCCACTCCTTGTCCCCTTTTTTTGCCTTTAAAAACCTGCTTGTAACAAAGGCCCAAGCCTACACCCATTTCTGACACTATGGTGGACTAGATGTTCAGAGAAACTCTCCTGGTACAGAACACTCAAAATGATGGCTAAAATCATAAAAACATATTTTTAAATGTATTGCTTGCCTGGCAGAAAAGTAAGGGAAAAGAATAAGAGAAAGAATAAGGAAGCATGTAGCCAAAAATGGTAAGCCAGCACCCAGGTCAGTGCTGCCTTTGCAATATCTGCAAATTCCTGGTGCCCAAGGCCTGGGTCTTACAGGCCACACCTGGGGACAGGAGACAACACCTAGGGCCCATTCAAAATGGGAAGTTGGATCAGAGACTCTGTCACAAAGTTGGGATCCTCAAAAGGCAACACCCTCAGTGAGGAAAAGAGGGATGGGGATAATTGCTCAGAGAGGTCTTGTCTCTGGGTACGGAGGAGAAAAGTCTCTAAACCCTTAAATGTTTTGTTGTGGGGGAGGCCAAAAACTTAAAGTGGTCTCAATTTAGTAGTGTTTCCTGGCACAAGCAGGTGCAAACCTTCTCTGGAGGAACACGTTTTAAATCCACGCAGTGGCCAGGCACAGCCACTCACACCTGTAATTCCAGCACTTTGGGAGGCTGAAACGGACCGATGGCTTGAGCCCAGGAGTCTAAGACCAGCCTAGGCAACATGGTAAAACCCCATCTCTACAAGAAATACAAAAATTAGCTGGGCATGGTGGCACATGCCTGTAGTCCCAGCTACCCAGGGGGCTGAGGCGGGATGACTGCTTGAGCCCCGGGGGTTGAGACTGCAGTGACCCATGATCAGGCCACTGCACACCAGCCTGGGTGACAGAGCGAGACCTTGGCTCAAAAAATAAAAATAAGTAATAAATAAAGCCATGCTTTGAAGGATTCCCATGGATACAACTCCAACAACCTTGAGCTTACAGCAAACAATTATAAAAGTCAGAAGGAGGCATGTCACTCTAAATGAGCAATAGCCGTACCATTAAACTCTAGAATCACACTTGAGAGGATTGCAAATCATGTAATGTTTAGGCATAGAATATACAGGAAAGATGTTTAATAGGTTTAAGGAAAGAAAGAGAATTTTGAAAATACAATGCAGGAATAAGAGGCTGTCAAAAATAACCAGGCAGAATTGGGAAAAAATAGAATTTCTAGAAATTAAAAATAAGATATTTTAATTAGAGACTCAGTGGATGATTAGAAACTGCTAGAAATAGATCTAGCAGCCTGGGCACAGTGGCTCATGCCTGTAATCCCAGCACTTTGGGAGGCTGAGGAGGGCGGGTCAGTTGAGGTCAGGAATTCGAGCCCAGCCTGGGCAATATGGTGAAACCCCATCTCTACCAAAAATACAGAAAAATTAGCCGGGCATGGTGGCACACGCCTGCAGTCCCAGCTATTCTGGAGGCTCAGGCAGGAGAATCACTTGAGCCTAGGAAATGGAAGTTGCAGTTAGCCAAGATCATGCCACTGCACTCCAGCCTGGGCGACAGAGGAAGACTCCTTCTCAAAAAAAAAAAAAGAAAAAGAAAAAAGAAATAGATCTAGCAAATCAGAAGACGGATCTTTAGAAATTAACCAGAATTCAGTTCATAGGGAGAAAGAGATGGAAAATATAAAAAGAATAATAGATTATAAGAGAAGACCTTCATGTCCTTGGAATAGGGAAATATTATTTTAGAGAAGACACAAAAAGCATCAACTCTAAAGGAAAAGAGTGATAAATTATACTACATAAAGTTAGGAGCACCTATTCATCACAAGATACCATTGAGAGAGTGAAAAAGACAAGTTCACAGACTGGGAGAAGATACTATTTGCCATATAATTCACATATTTAAAAGGGCTTCTATCAAGAATGTGTTAAAAATCCCCACAAAGCAGTAAGACAGAGACTGATAATTCAGTAGTAAATGGCGAAATGGGTTAGAAACACAGTTTTTTTTTTTTTTAAAGAGACAGAGACTCTCTCTGTCACTCAGGTTGGAGTGCAGTGGCACCATCATAGGTCACTGCAACCTCGACCTTCTGGGCTCAAGGGATCCTCCTGCCTCAGTCTCCCAAAGTGCAGGGATTACAGGCGGGAGCCACCTCATCCGGCCTTGGTCAGGCACCTTTCTAAAGAGGATATCCAAATGGCTAAACATGCTCAACTTCATTAGTTATTAGAAAAATGCAAATTGAAATCTTGAGATACTACAACACACCCACCAGAATGGTTAATATCTGTATCTGTTAAATCCAGGATATAAACAAGCCTAGGGCCGGGCGCTGTGGCTCACGCCTGTAATCCCAGCATTTTGGGAGGCCTAGGCGGACGGATCACCTGAGGTCAGGAGTTCTAGATCAGCCTGGCCAACATGGAGAAACCCCGTCTCTACTAAAAATACAAAAAAATTAGCCAGGCGTGGTGGTGCACGCTTGTAGTCCCAGCTACTCAGGAGGTTGGGGCAGGAGAATCGCTTGAGCCTGGGAGGCAGAGGTTGCAGTGAGCTGATATCGCGCCACTGCACTACAACCTGGGCGACAGCGTGAGACACTGTCTCAAAAAAAAAAAAAAAAGATATGCATGAGAGCGCTCGTAACAGCGTTATTTGTAATAGCCCCAAGCAGGAACCCTGCGTTTGTTTCCTATGGCGCTGGGGCTGAGGTTCTGCAAACCACTTTCTGGTTTGCCAGCTGGCACTTCGCTGGGCTCCACCAATAGAGGGTGCTAGAGGAAGCCCGCAAGACGGGAGGAGGGAGCGGGGATTTGCTTCTTGCAGTTTGCTTCTTGCGCCCCCCTATCAAGGTGGCAACAGCTCTTTAACCCGGCAGCCCCACTTGGTTTAAGTTTCCAACTTTTTCCCCATTCTCAGAACCACCCTTGGCTGGGCGCGGTGGCTCACGCCTGTAATCCCAGCACTTTGGGAGGCTGAGGCGGGTGGATCACTTGAGGTCAGGAGTTGGAGACCAGCCTGGAGACCACAACGAAACTCTGTCTCTACTAAAAATACAAAAATTAGCAGGAGTGGTGGCATGTGCCTGTAATCCCAGCTACTCAGGAAACTGAGGCAGGAGAATCGCTTGAACCCGGGAGGCAGAGGTCGCGGTGAGCCAAGATTGTACCAAAGCACTCCAACCTGGGCAACAGAGCGAAACTCCATCTCAAAAAAAAAAAAAGTACAAGCCTTTAGTCTGCCCCCTCAAAGATGCCAGCACCAGCTATACAGCACTCTGTGCTCTGAAGCCTGAGTTCCACCTCTGCAGGGCTCCTTCAAGCTTCTAGGTTCCAGTAACTCCCACCTTTTTCTTTCATTAACTCCACTGCTCTACATCCTTCAGTTGTCGCCTCTCTGTTCCTTGGAATTTGTCTTTTGCCTTTGCAGTCCTTATCATTAAATTCCCTCTGTTATAATAACTGGTGTGGTTTTTATGTTCCTAATTGGACCCTGACTCATACAACAGCCCAGATAAGATTCTTTTGGCGTCTGACCTGCTTCTGGACTAGATACACTATTACTTCCCTTTTCTTATTTTTATTTTTATTTTGAGAGGGGGTCTTGCTCTGTCACCCAGGCTAGAGTGTAGTCGCACAATCAGCTCACTGCAGCCTCAAACTCCTAGACTCAAGGGATCCTCCCACCTCAGCCTCCCAAGTAGCTGGTACTATAGGCGTGTGTCACCATGCCCAGTTATTTCCCTTTTAAATAGGGAATCTGAGGGCTGCAATAGTTTGCAGATCCTCACAGCCTTGCTTGGTTGATTGTCCTTGGCATCTTGGCATGGTTACAGAAACAAATCAGAGCCAAAGAGAGCTGAGAGTCTTGGGTGTGACTGTTTGCCATGGGACAGCTAGGGTCAGGCCAATCTTTATGAACACGGTACCTGCTGGACTTTTTTTTCTCTCCTATGAATGTGCATGGGAACAGTAGTGTCTTTCCTAGAGTCTTCATGACCCTCCCCAGTTGCTGGGGCAACTGAACTTGAAAATTTCCAGCTCCAGAAGCACCTTTTTTTTTTTTTTTTTTTTTTTGAGACGAGGTGTTGCTCTGTTGCCCCCAAGGCACAATCACAGCTTACTGCGACTCAACCTCCCAGGCTCAAGTGATCCTCCCACGTTAGCCTCCTGAGTAGATGGAACTACAGGGACACCACCATGCCCAGCTGATTTTTTATTTTTTAATTTTTTTGTAGAGACGGAATCTCACCATATTGCTTAGGCTGGTCTCGAACTCCTAGGCTCAAGGGATCCTCCCTCCTCAGTCTCCCAAAGTGTTGGGACTACAGGCGTGAGCCACTGCACCTGGCTCAGAGGCACCTTGTTGTTACTATGGCACCATTGTGTATGTGTGCGTTTAATGACATCATTGCAAGGGCTGATTCTTTAACCAGATTGTAAACATGTGTGCGGAAGTTGCCCAGCAAATTAACAGGAAAGTTGTGCAATTTGCAAGCAGAGCAGCATGACCTAAGGCCTTGATGGGCCATGATCTTTCAGTGTCCTTCCCCTGGCAGGTGAGTAGCAAACATTATGAATTATCATAAACCCAGGCCATCCTCCCGAACCCAAAAAAACGCCTCATGATATATAATTTTCCTAACCGGGTTAAGTACATGATTCCTACCATTTAAATCTGTGTCTAAATAAAGCAGAAGAACACAAACTGCTTATTTTAAAATCTATTTTTATTTATTCTTAGAGCCAGAATATTTTCTTAAGATTTTTGTAGTGTATAAATTCTAGATTTTTCCAGGCTTTTGGTTCTGCCCAGAGGCACTAGATTGGGCAGAAATGGATAGAAATTTCCTCTCTCTCCATTCAGATGCATGTTTTTATCACCCCAGTTGTATTCAGTGAGCTTGTTTTCTGATTTATTTTTTTAAGTGGGACCCATTCATTTC
Organism: Symphalangus syndactylus; assembly: GCF_028878055.3. Lineage (NCBI taxonomy): Eukaryota > Metazoa > Chordata > Mammalia > Primates > Hylobatidae > Symphalangus > Symphalangus syndactylus. The sequence goes on along the minus strand of NC_072440.2, from coordinate 85,039,896 downwards.
CATTAAGGCCCTCATGAATACTATCTAGGCTGGGACTTGGCTGTGCCTATCTTGGGGCAGAGTAGTCTCTATTAACCAGAAGAGCTCCTCGTTTGATGTCTTATCTTTGCATTGTCAAATGTATTCAGCAGGCATTCATGTTATACCTGCAACAGTGGTACATCATGTCACTTTCAGATCTGGACCAGATATCTCCTGGGATCCTGGTTGTGTAGCCTGGCTATCATATCTCCCTCAGGAAAAACTAGTGTTATCAGCTCCCTTTCTTGCTTCTTTTAAGGACGTACAGGGATTTTTCTGAAGTGCCACTGCAAAATGCTTCCTCTTTCCAACACCTGTTAGATCTGAAAGGGGAATTGAGTCTCCCGTGGGTGTTGGGGTATGGCTGAGGGATAGGTGTGGTCTGCAGGGCACCACGTGCAGCTTGTCTGTAGGCTCCATTAAAGACCAGTCAGGGCTGAGCACAGTGGCTCACACCTGTAATCCCAGCACTTTGGGAGGCCGAGGAAGGCAGATCACGAGGTCAGGCGTTCGAGACCAGCCTGGCCAACATGGTGAAATGTTGTCTCTACTAAAAATACAAAAATTAGCCGAGCGTGGTGGCACGTGCCTGTAGTCCCAGCTATTCGGGAAGCTGAGGCAGGAGAATCACTTGAAACTGGAAGGCAGAAGTTGCAGTGAGCCAAGATCACACCACTGCACTCCAGCCTGGGTGAAAGAGTGAAACTCCAACTCAAAAAAACAAAAAAAAAAAAACAGTCAGATGTGCAGGGATGGGAAGATGCTGGCCTGCGTGCACTCTTCATCCCCTACCTTTCCTGACATCCTCACAGGAGCCATGAAACAGCCAAAGTGAACATTCTAGCGGTGCCTCAGGCCACACCTTCTCTCAAGATCCATATGCCACTTTCTTTTTTATGCCCCTGAGCATGAACACAGGGATCACAGTGGAGACAACTTTTCCTCTCCTGGAAGTCTGGGACAAAGGCTGCAAGCCTCAGGTTCCCTGAGGGAACTCACCTGGCAGGCCTCCGTGGATTCCCTTGGAGAGGGAACTCCAAGAGTCTGCCCCACCACTCGCTGTATCTTGGGGGAGTCCCCCATGCTGCCACACAGACATGAGGAGGGACTGCTCTGGCTGATTCATGAGCTCCCCAATGTATGCACTCAGGGAGACCCCTTCCTTGCCCCTTCCCCAGACAGTGGAGGGTCATGACAGGGCAGCTTTTTAGCTGCATTCCACCAGGATGAAACATTCATCTTCCAATTCCTGGTGTTTCACCCTGGTCCAAGAGACCCTGGCAGCCTGTTCTGAATGGGAATATCCCATCATTAGTAAGTTAGAGAAAACTACAATCCCTTTAAATGACTCAATAATCTGCATAAGGAAAACTAAACTGAACAACTCAAACAAGTGGTTTTTAATGAGACCAAACCAAAAGAAATAAGGGAAATGATTTTTAGCATCAACACAAAACTGTACAAGAAATTAACACACTGTGAGATTTTCCTCCCCTTCTAGCAATAATACCTCAATGTCCTCTCCCAGCTAAGTCCATGTGGTTTGAGAGGGACGACCTACACCCCAGATCTTGATTTAGACACGACCCCATTTATGCCAAGGAGAGTCAAACCCAGGATTTTGTGGGCATGGAAGTGAGTGTCCATCTGACTCCTCGTTGCTGCTTTTCAATGATTTCTTCTCCCTTCTGTTTCAAAAGCACAAGGGGCTTTAGAGTTTGTACACTCTGGTTTGTCCCCCAATATCCTTTGTTGGTGGCAACTTCTACTAAATTCTGAGTCATTCCCTGTCTTTCATTGAAGATTTTAGCATCTGACTGTCTTTCTCTCTATCCTATTCTTGTCATCATTTTTTTAGTTTCAACACCCAAATGGATGATTTATCCAACATCTTGGGATCTTAGATTCTGACCTCCTCAATTGCAATTTTCTGTTTTCTCTCTTCAGCCACCCATTTCTATGGTCATGCCCTTAACCTTGTCAAAACCAATAATACACCGTTTTCAGAATCTCTATTTTAAGCATTCTGATTTGATATTGTGATCCCTATCTCTTATCCTTCCATCTCAGGCTCATGCCTGCAGTCCAGTATTTCTTCAGTCTTCTTAAGACCTTTAATTCATTTACTTCCTTCCATCTTACTAACCATCTTCCCTCGTGTCCTTACTTCTTTATTCATCCCAGATTCTATGTTCATTGTTGTAATTGCTCCTTTGCAAATATCCTTATCCCTTACCCCTCCTCTCCCACTGTTTTTACGTTGCAACATCCCGACCCTGCACGGTCTTCCCACTCTACACTTCATCTGAACACTGCTGGAAATGAATACATGATTGTGTTCACTGGCCTGCCTCAAAATTCTCAACCAAAAATCTCAAATAGACACTCAACACTCTGTGGCAATCTTCCCTGATATGTTTTCTTTCTTACATTCTAACACATTTATTTCTCGCCTTCTTTGTTCTCCTCAGAACCTCTCAGCTTGCCATCACCACGTACTTCATGACGAAAACAAGAGCAATCAGGCAGGAATCCCCTGTTTTCAGACCAGGCTGCAGTGAGCTGTGGTCGCACAAGGCTGCAGTGAGCTATGGTGGCGCCAGGCTGCAGTGAGCTATGATTTCACCAAGTGCAATGTGGCTGTTACCACAGCTACCCATTTCCCAGCTGTCGTGTCCAGGCTCACCATGGGTGATGCACCCCTTCCCACCAGAGGCCTGTGCTTTTCCGGGGCCAGAATCCCATCCCCTCTTGCTCTTCCAAAGGGCCTCAACTCCTAAAATTATTCCCTCTGCCTTCTGTATCCTCAGCTTCTCGCCCTCCACTGGATCGTTTCTCTCACGTGTATTAGCATGCAAACACTCTCTAGTATGGTCTCTCCCATTAAACAAAACTCCTGACCCCGCTTCCCCACCTTAACTACCACCACATTTCCCTGGCCTGCTGCATAGCAAAAAACAATTGCAGTGCTCTCTATTGTTGCTGTCTCCATTGTCTTTCCTCACTCACTCACCCCAATCAAGAGCCCATCTCCAGCTCACTCCTAAAACAGCACTGGTAAGGTTATTGGTGGCCTCCCCTTTGCCAAAGCTGATGTCGATTTCTGTGGTCTTGTGTCACTATGTTTTTGTTTGTGTTTTTAGCATCAATTGATTTGACTACTCCATCTTTTCTCTTCCTTTCTTTTTTTTTTTTTTTTTTTCTTTTGAGAGACGGGGCCTCACTCTGTTGCCCAGGCTGGAGTGCAGTGGTGTGATCATAGCTCACTACAGCCTGGCAGCTCACTCCTGGCCTCAAGCTATCCTTCCACTTTGGCCTCTGGCATCACTCCCAGCTCCATCCTTCTTGAAACACTTCTTCTCTAGGTTTCCTAATCAACTGTTTTTTCTCAATCTTCTTCCTGGCTCCTCCTCCCTGTTCTACTTCTTTTTTGTTCGTTTGTTTTTGTTTTGAGATGGAGTTTTGCTCTTGTTGCCCAGGCTGGAGTGCAATGGTGCGATCTCGGCTCATTGAAATGTCTGCCTTCTGGGTTCAAGCGATTCTCCTGCCTCAGCGTCCCGAGTAGCTGGGATTACAGGCATGTGCCACCACGCCCGACTAATTTTGTGTTTTTAGTAGAGACGAGGTTTCTCCATGTTGGTCAGGCTGGTCTCAAACTCCCGACCTCAGGTGATCCACCTGCCTTGGCCTCCAAAAATGTTGTGACTACAGGCGTGAGCCACCGCACCCAGGCCTCCCTGTTCTACTTCTAAACCTAAAAATAGTGTGAAGAAAATCAGCAAGGCAAAAATCACTATCAGCATAATCAAAAGGCAAGTGTCAGACTGGACAACAGTATTTGAGCTCAGGTCATAAACATAGGGATAACCTCCCTAATATTTAAAGAGCTCCTAGAAATCATTGAGAAAAAGACCAATAACCCCATAGAAAAATGGAGAAAGAATATAAACAGACAGATCTCAGGAAGGGAATACAAATGGCCAGTTAGCAACACAAGGAGAGAGGCCAGCTCATTAATAATAAAGGGAAGTGTAGATTATTAAAGCTACACTGAAATACCATCTCATAGCCAGGCGCCGTGGCTCACGCCTGTAATTGCCAGCACGTTTGGAGGCTGAGGCGGGTGGATCACTTGAGGTCAGTTCAAGACCAGCCTGGCGACCATGACAAAACCCTGTCTCTACTAAAAATACAAAAATTAGCTGGGCACAGTGGCGCGCGCCTGTAGCCCCAGCTACTTGGGAGGCTGAGGCAGGAGAATCACTCGAACCTGGGAGATGGAGGTTGCAGTGAGCTGTGATCATGCCACTGCACTCCAGCCTGGGTGACAGAGTGAGACTTCTTCTAAAAAAAAAAAAAAACTCACCTATTATACTTTCATATGGATAAAAACACAAAGTTTGACAACATGCTCTATGGGAAACAGTTCTTTCTCATATTTTGCTGTGAGAGTAATGCGAAAAGAGATTTTAAACGGATAAGAAGAAAAGTACAAAGCAGTGTGTATTTTATGCTACCAGATCATACGTCATTTCTGTTTTATTTGCATAAGATACACACACACACACACATAAAAAAAAAACAATAAAAAGCAGTTACTTGTTCTAGTGGAAACTGGAGCAGATAGGGGATTAGGTGAAAGTGAGTCTTGCTTTTTTGTTTTTTGAGATGGGGTCTTACTATGTTACCCAGGCTAGAGTGCAGTGGCATGATCACAGTTCACTGCAGCCTTGAACTCCTGGGCTCAAGTAGTCCTTCTGTCTCAGCCTCCCAAGTAGCTGGGACTACAGGCGCCACGCACCACCAAGAGAGTGAATCTTTCAAGTGTATGCCTTTTTAGGTTATTTGACTTGTAAACTATATGAAATGTATAACTTGTTTTTTAGTTTTGTAATTTTTTTTTTTTTTTTTTTTTTTTTGATACAGAGTCTCGTCCTGTCCCCCAGGCTGGAGTGCAGTGATGCAATCTCGGCTCACTGCAACCTCTGCCTCTCAGGTTCAAGCGATTCTCCTGACTCAGCCTCTTGAGTAGCTGGGACTATAGGCATGCACCACCATGCCCGGCTAATTTTTATATTTTTAATAGAGACAGGGGTTCACCATATTGGCCAGGCTGGTCTCAAACTCCTGACCTCAGGCGATCTGCCCACATCAGCCTTCCAGAGTGGTAGGATTACAGACATGAGCCACCACGCCTGGCCAGTTTTTAAATTTTTTATCTTTATGAGACAGTCTCACTCTGTTGCACAGGCTGGAGTACAGTGGTGTGATCGCGGCTCACTGCAACCTCTGGCTCCTGGGCTCAAGTGATCCTCTCACCTCAGCCTCCCTCCTGTACCTGGGACTACAGGCACATGCCACCACACGCAGCTAATTTTTGTATTTTTTTGTAGAAACAGTGTTTCATCATGTTGCCCAGGCTGGCCTTGAACTCCTGGGCTCGGCAATCCGCCCACCGCAGCTGCCCAAAGTGCTGGGATTACAGGCATGAACAACCGCACCCAGCCAATTTTTTTTTGTTGTTGTTTAATGAGAAACAAACAAATATGAGTTCAAAGAGTTTCCTGGGGAAATTTTTCTGTACAATAGTTCAAAGAACACAGAGAAATGTGTTTCATCTTCAAAGGAAGTTAGGGCATTATTATAAGCAGGGTGTGTAGATCCTGAGTTGGACTTCAGTCCTGTACTATTCGGAGATGATCATGATGGCCTGGATGGATGTTTGTGATGACAGGCACCAGCATCACCAAGCATGCATTGATCTATTTGAATACTTTCCACCAGATCCATGACTTGGCTATGTACTGATTCCAATTTTATCAGCACGTCAGCTAACACCGTTATCTGCTTTAATCACAACTTTTACCAGAAGCATTGGCATCAGTTGGATGCCTCTAGCTGCTAGGCAGAACATACTCAAACCAAATGGCTTACACAATAAGGACAGCCATCATTTCACATAAGATGATGTCTGGAGGCCAGGTGGTCCACGATTGGATCAGAGCCTTGATGAGGTCGTCACAGATCCAGGCCCACCAATGAGTTTGTCTTTCTGCCTTGCTATCCTCAGCAGGTTGATGATGCTTTCACTTTGGGTTTCAAAATAGCTATAGCAATTCCAGACAATACATGAAGATATGACTTGATCCAGCAAAGGAAAACAGGAGAAAAGGGGGTGCTTCTTCTCATGCATCTGTTTTTATTGGAATAGAAATAAAAACTTCCTAATGTAATTTTAAGACAAAAATATGCTATATGAGTAATTGTATTACTATTTTTTTTCCTCTTTTTTTGCTTTTTGAGACAGGGTATCCCTCTGTCACCCAGGTTTGAATGCAATAGTGTGATCTCAGCTCACTGCATCCTCCACCTCCTGGGCTCAAGCAATCCTCCCATCTCAGCCTCCAGAGTAGCTGGGATTGCAGGTGTGCGCCACTATGCCCAGCTAATTTTCAAATTTTTTTTTGTAGAAATGGAGTCTTGATTGTTGCCCAGGCTGGTCTCAAACTCTTGATCTCAAGTTATCCACCCATCTCCACCTCTCAAAGTGCTGGGATTACAGGTGTGAGCTACCTGCCCGGCCTATTAGACCTATTAGTTCTAATAGTCTTTTTGGTGTATTCTTTGGGATTTTCTATATACAAAATCATGTTGTATGCAAATGCAGATGGTTTTACTTCTTCCTTTCCAATTTGGATGACTTCTATGTATATTTTTCTTGCCTAATTGTTCTGGCTAGAACTGCTAGTACAAGGTTGAATAAAAGTGACAGCAATAGGCATCTTTGTTTTATTCCTGATCTTAGGGAGAAAACTTCAGTCTTTCATCATTAATTATAACAATGTTAACTGTGAGTTTTTCATAAGTGCCTTTCATCAGGTTGAGGAATGTCCCTTCTATTCTTAGTTTGTTGAGTGTTTTTATCATGAAAGGGTGTTGGATTTTGTAAAATGCTTTATCTGCATCTATTAAGATGATCATATGGTTTCACCCCTTCATTTCATTAATGTGGCATAGCACATTAATTGATTTTCATATGCTGAACCACAGTTGCAATCCTGGGATAAATCCCACTCAGTCATGGTGTAAAACCCTTTTTGTGTGCTGCTAGTGTTTTTTTGTTTTTTTTGTTTTTAGAACCTGTGTTCAGCCAAGCTGCTAGTTTTTGTTTACTAATATTTTTGAATATTTTTGCACTGTATTCATAGGGGATGATGTTCTGTAGATTTCTTTTCTTGTGATGTCTTTGTCTGATTTGGGGCAGGGGTCAGGGAACTCACAAACTGCCAACAGGGGAACACCTTCAGATTTGTTTCTGTTGCCCTAAGTCATAGAAGAATGAATTACAGCTGGTAAGAATGTGATCAATATACAAGAATTCTTTTTTTGGTTTAATTTTTTTCTTTTTTCTTTTTTTGTTTTGTTTTGTTTCATTTTTGTTTTCTTGAAACAGAATCTCGCTCTGTCACCCAGGCTGGAGTGTAGTGGTGTAATCATGGTTCATGGCAGCCTTGACCTCTTCTGCCCTAGCCTCCCAAGTGGCTGGGACTACAGGCACATGTCACCATGCCTGGATAATTTTTTTGCTTAATTTCTAGTAGAGATGAGGTCTCACTATGTTGCCCAGGCTGGTCTCAAACTCCTGGGCTCAAGCAAACCTCCCACCTCGGCCTCCCAAAGTGCTGGGATTACAGGCATGAGCCACCTTGCCCAGTCAGTACAAGGATTCTTATTTGAATGTTGGATATGACATCAAATGTCAATTTGGACAGCTTGAAAGACCTGCAATTAACCACTGCTCAGTTTGAGAAGCTGAACCAACAAAGATAGTTATGCACAAAGGAACATTACATATGAAAAGAGGCAAAGTAGCTAAAAAAACAGAGTACTGTTTTTAAAAAGTATCCAAAAGTGTTGAAATGCACCCTTATGGCTACTGAGTCCTTATGTGTTCAATTGCAGCAATATTTTGTGTGTGTCCATATCCTGGCATGACTGTCAATTTTGGAGAAAAATTAATTTGAAGATAATTTTTTTTTTTACATTGGAAAGGTGATTAAAGAGTATCTAGGCTGGGCTTCGTGGCTCACCCCTATAATCCCAGCACTTTGGGAGGCCCAGGCAGTCGAGTGACCTGAGGTCAGGCATTCGAGACTGGCCTGCCCAACATAGTGAAACCCCATCTCTATTAAAAATACAAAATTTAACCAGGCATGGTGGCAGGTGCCTGTAATCACAGCTACTTGGGAGGCTGAGGCAGGAGAATCGCTTGAACCCGGGAAATAGAGGTTGCAGTGAGCCGAGATCACACCACTGCGCTCCAGCCTGGGCAACAGAGCTCAAAAAAAAAAAAAAAATAGTATCTAAAGTGCCAGAAAAAATAATCTGGCGCAATGGTTGTTTGGCAACCCTCATTCAGGATGTTACGACACATTTCCCAAATATTCTGCTAATAGGAATCTTCCTGGCAACACAGACAATGAGTTTATCTCATGCAAAATGTATGAACATGGTGGATGACCTGCGAGGCACAGAAGGGAATGGAGGTGAAAGAAAAATGCTCTCACTAAACATTTCCAGCATCAGAATTTAGTATCCTTTCTATCACTGAAAACATGTTCTGACCAAGCAAGTGACACCACATGATCAATGAAGGAATCCCAAATAACGTGGCTTGTAAAATCAAAACAAGACCTTTAGACCAACCACAGTTAACTCTCTGATTTGTCTTTTGTACCCCCTGGACCAATCTGCAGATGCATTCCTAGTTTTCCATGATGCCTGAAAGAACCTAAAGACGCTAGTGGGCAGACATGAACTCAGCCACATCTGATGGACACTCCCCAAGAACCATTTTTCCTACTTGGAAGAGCGAACTGTCTCAAGAACAGGCTTCTGTCAGGAAGTCATCCCGTGGGACACTGACTTTTTTTTTTTTTTTTGAGACAATCTCGCTGTTTCGCCCAGTCTGGAGTGCAGAGGTGTGATCTCAGCTCACTGCAACCTCCACCTCCCAGGTTCAAGCAGTTCTGCCTCAGCCTCCCAAGTAGCTGGGATTACAGGCATGTTCCACCATGCCCAGCTAATCTGTATATTTCCAGTAGAGATGAGATTTCACCACGCTGGCCAGGCTGGTCTCAGACTCCTGACCTCAGATGATCTGCCCGCCTCAGCCTCCCAAAGTGCTGGGATTACAGGCGTGAGCCACCATGCCCAGCCTGACACTGACTTCTAATGGTGCTAAAAACTTGTCCCTATGTGTCCTAGGAACTTTGAATTGTTGCAACTGCTTGTCCAGTCCAGCCTTGCAAAAAGAAAGAGCTTGTGGCAACCTCATCTCCACAAGTGTGGAGCTTCATGCATGCCCCCAACCTTTAAAGAGTAATATACCTCTTCTGTCACAAAGATCCCTGTTTCTAAAAGATGTTTCAAGACCAGCACAGTGGCCGAGCATGGTGGCTAATGCCTATAATCCCAACACTTTGGGAGGCCAAGGCGGGCGGATCACCTGAGGTCAGGACTTCGAGACCAGCCTGACCAACATGGTGAAACCCTGTCTCTACTAAAAATACAAAAATTAACCAGGCATGGTGGTGGGCACCTGTAATCCCAGCTCTCCAGAGGCTGAAGCAGGAGAATCATTTGAACTCAGGAGGCGGGGGTTGCAGTGAGCCGAGATCACGCCAATGAACTCCAGTCTGGGTGACAGAATGAGACCCTCAAAAAAATATAAATATATTTTTTCCATTAAGCATTATTTTATCTGTTTGCTTTGTTTCCAGCCTTGGCATCAATTTAAATGCTACCTTGTCAGATACTCATTCTCTCTCCATGTTTACATCTGTTTCTGGACTTTCCCATGTGCTACTCATCTATCTGTTCTACTATATAGTAAGGCAAAGACCACCTCACTATTCTTCTATAATATGTGTCCATCTATTCTCAGACTTATTCTTCCATATAAGTCTTCAAAACATTTAGTTCAGTTCTCTCTCCCTCTCCCCAAAACCTGTTGGGTATTGTTTGAAATGTTATTCTATTCATTTGTTTATTTGTGATGTGGAAATCCCTGAGACGAGACAGCTGGAGAAGAGTATCTCAAATTCTCTGTACAAACAAATCTAAGTTCCAAGGTTCACCCCTAAACTATGCATGTGCAGAACACGCCCAAAGATACATAGCAAAGGCTCTGAGAATGAAACTAAAATGTAAATATAAATCAACATCCAAGTCCCAGACCAACCCCTGAGTGGTACATGAAGGGACAGACCCAAACAGCAGAGCAAAGTCTTCCAAAACTGAACTGACTGATGTGGGAATCCATAGAAGATGAGACAGAACTTGTGGTCTGAATCTCACTGGGTGGGTGGCCTGTTAAAACAAAGAAACAAATGAAAATCAACATTAACCAGCTCAGCACTGTGGCCACGCCTGTAATCCCAACATTTTGGGACACCGAGATGGGTGGATGGCTTAGGCCCAGGAGTTAGAGATCAGCTTGGGCAACAAAGTGAGACCTCCATCTCTACCAAAACATAAAAAATAAAAAAAATTAGCCGGGCATGATGGCTTGCACCTGTGGTCCCAGCTACTCAGGAGGCTAAGGAGGGAGAACTTTTGTAGTCAAGGAGGCAGAGGTTGCAGTGAGCCAAGATCTTGCCACTGCTCTCTAGCTCTGACAACAGAGCCAGACCCTGTGTAAGAAAAAAAAAAAAGAAAGAAAAAGAAAAGAAAAAAAGAAAATCAACATTATCCAGAAGGTATAACAGAGCTCAGAGCCTCAGAACAAAATATTCAGAATATAAAGAACCAGGAAAATCTGATCAGTTCTATCAGTTCTCAAGGGGAAAGACAATCAACAGATTCTAGCCCCAATGTTGGGATTACCAAAGACTTTAAAGCTGCTATTATAATCATTCTCCAAGGAGAAAAGGTGAACATTCTTGAGAGAAAGGTAGACATTTAAAAGATGATTAGGTCATGATGGTCTGCCCTCATGAATAGATTAATATCACTATCATGGGAGCGGGTTCGTTATCTCAAGAGTGGATTTGTTATAAAAGTGAGTTCAGGGCTGGGCGTAGTGGCTCATGCCTGTAATCTCAGCACTTTGGGAGGTCATGGAGGATCACCTGAGATCAGGAGTTTGAGACCAGCCTGGCCAACATGGAGAAACCTCGTCTCTACTAAAAGTACAAAATTAGCCAGGCGTGATGGTGCACGCCTGTAATCCCAGCTACTCAGGAGGCTGAGGCACAAGAATTGCTTGAGCCTGGGAGGCAGAGGTCGCAGTGAGCCAATATCGCACCACAGCATTCCAGCCTGGGTGACAGGGTGAGACTCTGTCTCAAAAAAAAAAAAAAAAAAAAAATGAGTTCAATGAGTTCAGCCCTCTCTTGGCTCCTCCTGTCCCTCCCCAACCACGCACAAACAGGCAACCACAAACTCTCCTGCCCTTCTGCCTTCCACCATAGGTTGACAAAGCCAAAAAAAAGAGAAAGCATTCACCAGAGGTGGCCCCTCAATCTTGGACTTCCCAGCCTCCAGAACCACGAGCCAAATAAATTTCTTCTTTTGATAAATCACGCAGTCACTGGTATTCTGTTATAGTAATACAAAACAGACTAAGACAGCCCATATGCTTTCATTTTCCAAAATTGTGTTGACATATTTTGACTCCTGTCATAATTTTTCCCTTCTCTTTAACCCTGTGAATTTATGGTCCTTTTATTTCTTTACTGTTATTACAGTAGGGATTTGGGAGGGAACAGATAAATGCATATTCAGTCTTTTGTGTTTACTTACACAAGCTCTTCTTTAATCAAGTCTACAACATAAATATAGTTTAGCAAATGAATACTACTTTCTCACGAATGCATATAAGTTTATCTCTGGGGCCAGGTTCTCTGACAGAAAATATAGGTGTTTACCAGTCATGTTCCCAATAATTGTCTCCATGAAAGCCATTGGATTTTTCTGTTCCAAGGGAGACATACTTAAAAGGATTGCCACATGGTTTCCAGTCCAGCTGCCAGAATTGCCGTGCTACTTGGGCTGTGATGAAACAGAGTTCACACAGTCTGACAGACAAGTGGTTTTACATGGGGGCTGTGAGAGCTGGGGCAGCCCACTGACAGTGGTAAGCTAGCGACCTGGCAAAAGAGCTGCGGGTTTCTGTATGTCTATGAGTAGCATCCCAGTATTCACACATATAATCAGCACCCAAAAATGCCTTTTCATTACCTGTATCGTAATCAGCCCCTTATGGAAACTCATAAAAATAGTGTTGAAATAGCATTGACTCCCATAGGAAACATTCTTTTCCCCCTCATCATTTCTACAGCACCTCGATCTTCAATCCCAAGGGGTCTTTGAAAAGGCAGTCATACTCAATTAAGTGTCTTCCAAACAGAGATAACTCCAGGGTCTCAGAAAGCAGCTGGCGTGTGTTTCACTCTCCTTTGGGTGCTGCAGCAAAGCTAAAGAACATTAGGTGGTGGTTTTTAAAGTTTTGGATGGCACAAATGTAAACTGGTAACATGCCCTACACACATCTTAGTTTTAAAAACGCTGTCCCTGTTCATCTTAGCCAGCTGACTCTGAGAATTTTTATTTTGTTCTGTAATATTATAAAACTATGATCTTTGATCTCCCCCCCACTGCCTCCCTCCCAACCCCACCCCCAACCACTGCCTCCAAAACACACACACACACACACACACACACACACACACATACACACACACAATACTAGCCACGCTTAGGCTCATGTGAAAATGCTGGGCTGTGTAAACTGGAACTGCCTTGAAAACATGGAGGTGCATCCCCCAGTAGGGTTGGCCAGATTTAGCAATAAAAATACAGGATGCCCAATTAAAACTGAATTTCAGATAAACAATGAATAGGCAACTCCAGGCACTGAGGATGAGCTTCGATTAAGCCAAGTGGTAATCCTCTCCTCCTTGCTAGTGATTGGTTTGGGAGTGGGCTTATAACACAGTTCTGACCAATTGGAGCAGAGGAGAAATCTTCCAGGGGCTTCTGGGAAAGATTTTCTTCCCTGATTTAAAACAGAGAGAGTGTGTGGAAAGTTCCTTATGCTTCCTGCCTTCAATGATCATCATGTGAAGATATGGTGCTGGGAACAGCAGAGATCATCTTATCACCGGGAAGGGAAAGTCACGAGAAGGTCAGAGAGACTGAGCCAGAACTCTGACATTGTGGAACTTCTGAATTAGGCAGCTCTGGAATTCTCTTTTCCAGGCCTTTTACGGAAAATAATGAATGTCCTCACTGTTTGAGTCACTTTTACTTGGGTGTTCTGTTTCTGCTGCTGAAAGCACCCTCAATGATTTAGCTGAAAGTTTTTGAGGCTCACTCAACAAGTATTAAATTGCTGTGGTTAGTAGATGCAGAACTCGGCTAAAGAAACTTATCTCACTCAAATAAACAAAATTATTTTATTATAAGATCCACTGGCCCAAAAGTGTTGCACGAGTCTTTCTCAACTTCTCACAGTTTAGGAATCACAGAAACCCTCCCACAGACTTTGAGAAGTGGGCAGGAGACAGGATGGATTGGCTGTTCTTGTTAACAGTTCTCAGTGTCCTCGCTGTCGTTGACAGCTTCAGAGATCTGAAGTGGCTTCATGAGGAAGTGCTAGCCAGGCAGGCCAATTCTGTGGGACAGATGGCTGCTGTTTCACAATTGTAGACATGAGAAGGGCAACCTTTAGCCCAGAAGCTGGGGTTGGTGATCCTGAGATATCATTAGCATCTATGGCATCTGTGCTGTCACTTTTGATCACAGTGTGGATAGTACTCACTGTTCATTTGTTATATTTCCAAACATTCTAAAATGAATGCGATTTATCAAATGTTTAACAGCACAATTCTGACATATGGCAAACTTTTTTTTTTTTTTTTTGAGAAGGAGTTTTTGCTTTGTTGCTCAGGCTGAAGTGGTATGGTGCCATCTTGGCTCCCTGCAATCTCTGCCTACTGGGTTCAAACAATTCTCCTGCCTCAGCCTCCCAAGTAGCTGGGATTACAGGCGCCTGTCACCATGCCCAGCTAATTTTTGTATTATTAGTAGAGATGAGGTTTCGCTATATTGGCCAGGCTGGTCTCCAACTCTTGACCTCAGGTAATCCACCCACCTTGACCTCCCAAAGTGCTAGGATTACAGGTGCGAGCCACCAAGCCCGGCCACATTTTATTTTAAAAAGTTTTGCATCGATTATATATATATACAGCATATATAGAATTCATACCAATAAGTCTCCCTTCCCTTCTAGTCTCCCTTTCCTCTTCTCTAGAAACAACCATTATTATCAGATTCTTGCATACCCTTCTAGGGTTTTGTATACATGGACAACCATATAAATACGTATAGCTCCCTTTTCAATACCAATGGTAGAACATAATACACATTGGCCAAATCTTGGAGATTCTCACACATCATCACTTTTAAAACTATCTCATTCTGTTCAAGGGCTGCCTGGGGCTCTGATGCATGGATGTGCCACAAGGTATTAGCCAATATCCTGTTGATAGACAGTGTGATGGACATGCGTCATGTTTCTTGCCTCACCAGCTCCTTTGGAATGCTTCTAATGTTTTTAGAAAAACTCACTCTCCAGTCTTCTTTGAAGCTCCCAGGATCTGTCCAGTTGCACCTTTGCCAGTCTCCAAATCAGATGTGGTCCCTACGAGGAAATGGGCTGTGGGCAGGGCATCCATTTTGCTGGCAAGGGTGTACCACAAGCTATAGCTTTGAGAGCAGTAGGGGCTACAAAGCAAGTTCCTGCTGCAGGAGGGACATTGGTGGCACTGGCATGAGTTACAGTTGTGGCTACAGTCAAGTTCTTGGCAGCAGTCCAAATTGCAGCTTGGAGTTCTTGGTGGCAGCTCAACATTCTGGGTGTTTTCTTCATCTGCCTATTTCTATATGTGGTTGTGGCTTTATTTCTTGACATGGTGACACTTGCCTATGGTCCCAGCTACTGGGAAAGCTGAGGTGGGAGGATCGCTTGAGCCTAGGAGGTCAAAGCTGTAGTAAGTCATGATCATGCCACTGTACTACAGCCTAGGAGACAAAGTGAGATCCTGTCTCAAAAAAAAAAAGAAAGGAAGGAAGGAAGGGAATGGCCAGGCATGATGGCTCACACCTATAATCCCAGCACTTTGTGAGGCTGAGGCAGGCAGATGACCTGAGGTCAGAAGTTTGAGACCAGCCTGGGCAACATAGCAAGACCTTGACTCTACAAAATTTAAATAAGTAAATTAGCCAGGCGTAGTGTTGTGCACCTGTAGTTCCAGCTACTTGGGAGGCTGGGGCAGGAGGATCTCTTGAGCCCAGGAGTTTGAGGCTACAGTGAGCCATGTTCTTGCCACTGCACTCCAGCCTGGGCAACAGAGAAAAACCCTGTCTTGAAAAAAAAAAAGGCCAGGCGCGTTGGCTCACACCTGTAATCCCAGCACTTTGGGAGGCCGAGGTGGGCGGATCACAAGGTCAGGAGTTCGAGACCAGCCTTGTCAATATAGTGAAACCCCATTTCTACTAAAAATACAAAAAATTAGCCCGGCGTGGTGGTGGGCACCTGTAATCCTAGCTACAGAGGCTGAGGCAGGAGAATCGCTTGAACCCAGGAGGCAGAGGTTGCAGTGAGCTGAGATTGCATCATTGCACACCCGCCCGGGCAACAGTGTGAGACTCTGTCTCAAAAAAAAAAAAAAGACGGCCGGGCACGGTGGCTCAAGCCTGTAATCCCAGCACTTTGGGAGGCCAAGGTGGGGGGATCACGAGGTAAGGAGATCGAGACCATCCTGGCTAACACGATGAAACCCCATCTCTACTAAAAATACAAAAAATTAGCCGGACGTGTTGGCGGGCGCCTGTAGTCCCAGCTACTCAGGAGGCTGAGGCAGGAGAATGGCGTGAACCCAGGAGGCGGAGCTTGTAGTGAGCTGAGATCGCGCCATTGCACTCCAGCCTGGGGGACAGAGCAAGACTCCGTCTCAAAAAAAAAAAAAAAAAAGACACAAGATTTAAATTTAAGGACCCAAAGTGGAATAAAACAGGGCCAGGGGTGGTGGCTCATGCCTGTAATCCTAGCACTTTGGGAGGCCGAGGCAGGCAGATCACAAGGTCAAGAGTTTGAGACCAGCCTGACCAACATGGAGAAACCCCATCTCTACTAAAAGTACAAAACTAGCTGGGCATAGTGGCACATGCCTGTGATCCCAGTTACTCGGGAGGCTGAGGCAGGAGAGTCTCTTGAACCCGGGAGGTGGAGGTTGCAGTGAGCCGAGATCGTGCCATTGCACTCCAGCCTGAGCAACAAGAGCGAAAACTCCGTCTCAAAAAAAAAAAAAAAGTCAGAAAAACATACCGGGTAAACAACTAACCAAAGGGAAACACGTTATGTTGATATTCAAAAATAAATCTTATCATCCCCTTTTCCTCTCTACCATAGAATAGAATCGAGAGTTCAGAAAGCAGCCTTTTTGTGTGTGGTCTACTGATTTTCAGTTAGGGTGCCGAGACCATTGAATGGGGAAAAATAGTCCCTTCAACAAATTGTTTTGGGACTACTGTATACATGTTTGCCAAAAAATGAAGTTAGGTGACTACCTCACACCATATACCAAAATTAATTCAAAACAGACTACAGGCAAATAGATCGCTTGAATCCAGAAGTTCGAGACCAGCCTAGGCAACCTGGTGAACTCCTATCTCTACAAAAAATTTAAAAATTAGCCAGGCGTGGTGGCACATGCCTGTAGTCCCAGCTACTTGGGAGGCTGAGGCAGGAGAATCGCTTGAACCCGTGAGGTGGAGGTTGCAGTGAGCTGAGATTGCACCACTGCACTCCAGCCTGGGCGACAGAGTGAGACTCCATCTCGAAAAAAAAAAAACAGTAAGAGAAATTGTATGCCCAGGGAGAGAAGGTATGTGGGAACTCCTTGTACTCGCCTATCAATTAAAAAAACAAAAACAAAAAAACTAAAACTGCTCTAAAAATAAAAATAAAATACAAGAAAGAAGACCCCTACAGTGAGAACCACTTCATACCTACTAAGATTAAAAAAAAGATGGACACTAACAAGAGTTGACAAGAATTTGGAGAAATAGAAACTTTTTTTTTTTTTTTGAGACAGTCTCGCTTTGTCGCCCTGGCTGGAGTGCAGTGGTGGGATCTTGGCTCACTGCAAGCTCCTCCTCCCTGGTTCGCACCATTCTCCTGCCTCAGCCTCCCGAGTAGCTGGGCCCATAAAAGCCTGCCACAACGCCTGGCTAATTTTTTGTATTTTTAGTAGAGGCGGGGTTTCACCATCTTAGCAAGGATGGTCTCATCTCCTGACCTCGTGATCCGCCCGCCTTGGCCTCCCAAAGGAAATAAGAACTCTTATAAGTTTGCTGCTGGGAATGTAAAGTTTGCAACCACTCTGGAAAACAGTCTGCTAATTCCTCAAAAGGCTAAATGTAATTACCATATGACCCAGCAATTCCGCTCCTAGGTATATAACTAAGAGAAATGAAAACATGTCCACACAAAAACTTGTACATGAATGTTTGCTGTGGCATTATTCGTAATAGCCAAAAATGGAAACAACCCAAATGTCCATGAACTGATGAATGGATAAACAAAATGTAGTACACATCCATGCAATGGAAAATTATCATCCGGGTGCGGTGGCTCACGCCTATAATCCCAACACTTTGGGAGGCCAAGGTAGGTGGATCACCAGGTCAAGAGATTGAGACCATCCTGGCCAACATGGTGAAACCCTGTCCCTACTAAAAACACAAAAATTAGCTGGGCATGGTGGTGCATGCCTGTAGTCCCAGCTACTCGGGAGGCTGAGGCAGGAGAATTGCTTGAACTCGGGAGGCAGAGGTTGCAGTGAGCTGAGATCACACCACTGTGCTCCAGCCTGGGTGACAGAGTGAGACTCCATCTCAAAAAAAAAAAAAAAGAAAAGAAAAAAGAAAATTATCAAAATATAGTACACCTTTTTTTTTTTTTTTTTTGAGATGGAATCTCACTCTTTTCGCCCAGGCTGGAGTGCGGTGGCGTGATCTCAGCTCACTGCAACCTCCACCTCCCAGGTTCAAGTGATTCTCCTGCCCCAGCCTCCCGAGTAGCTGGGATTACAGGCACCCACCACCATCCGTGGTTA
The DNA here is from genome assembly GCF_028878055.3 of Symphalangus syndactylus. Lineage (NCBI taxonomy): Eukaryota > Metazoa > Chordata > Mammalia > Primates > Hylobatidae > Symphalangus > Symphalangus syndactylus. The sequence continues at coordinate 85,021,690 of NC_072440.2, read as the reverse complement.
ATTTTTTGTATTTTTAGTAGAGACAGGGTTTCACCATGTTGGTCAGGCTGGTCTTGAACTCCTGACCTCATGATCCACCCACCTCAGCCTCCCAAAGTGCTGGGATTACAGGCGTGAGCCACCACACCCGGCCCAAAATGTAGTACATCTATAATGTAAAGGAATGAAGTCCTGATGTATGCTACAACATGGATAAACCTTGAAAACATTATGGTAAGTGAAGAAGTCAGGCACAAAAGGCCACATATGTTATGATTCCATTTACATAAAGTGTTCAGAATAGAAATCTCTAGCATCAGAAAGTAGAGTCCCACACCCACAGTGTCACTGGAGGCCATGTAGGAAGCACTCCTCCCGAGCCACGGTGTGTCAGTGGAGGCTAGTGGGGAGCCTTAACTTAACACCCCTGCCCAGACGTAATGAGGTGCTCCTCCCAGGGTGTTAATGGGGGGTTCTGTGGGGAACCTGGCCTTCTGCTCCCACCTGATAACAACAAGGTGATTAGAATACCTGTACAATCAGCAAACACAGATTTGAGAAAAAAACACAACTGATTCTTGGCAACCCAGTGGTAGAGTCACGTGTGTGCGATTGCTTCAGAGTAGCCACCAGCTGTGGGATTTCAGTGGGCTTTGCCCACTGGTCAGTATGTTTTGCAGAGTAAATGGAAAGCTTCTTTCAATCTGTCGAGGTGATTAAACCAGGTTGGTTAGGATCACTACTGCATTTCTGCGTGCAAATAATGCAAGTTAATTGAGCCTTAATAATCTGAGCCTGCTTGCCACTTTGAAATAACAGTGCTTACGCAAAGACTCAGAGGGGAGCTCACTATAAGCACCATACATACTTTGGATATTGGGGACCCCTTGTGGACAATTCAGACAGAGCGAGAGCTCTCTGAGATTGCCTGTCAAAAGCAAGTAACAAAAATTCACACATAAAAAACTGAATGGAAAGCCACACAGATGTGGCACTCGCATCATTCAAGAAAAGCAGTTTCTCTGCTGTTGTCATGTGAGAAAATCAAATTAGTCTATAAGTTTAATACAATCCTAATAAAATCTTAATAGGGTTTTAAAATTGGAATTGGAGAATTCTGATTCTCTTTTGGAAGAGAAATGTTCAATAACAGCCAAAAAAAATCTTCAAAAAGATTATGAGTGGGAATTTTCCCTGCCACATATGAAAATGTAGATTTAAATATACAGAAAGTTTATAAATATAAATCGATTTTGCAATATAAATGTAGCTTATGATAGTGGTGGCATTTAAGGTCTTGAAGGAAGAGTGGCTTTTTCAATAAATTGTATGAGATAATTGGCTATCCACTGAAGGGAAAAATAACATTAGATTGAATCTTCTACCCCATCACATCAAACACAGGTGGTAAAACGATTAAACATTTAGAGAAAAAAGTTGAAATATTAAATATTTAAACTATATTTTATTAATATTGGGGTAGTAAATGCCTTCCTCAACAAAATACAAAACCCAGGAGCTGGGTTGGGCGCAGTGGCTGGGCCAGGGAAGGTGGTTTACGCCTGTAATCCCAGCACTTTGGGAGGCTGAGGTGTGTGGATCACGAGGTCAGGAGATGGAGACCATCCTGACCAACATGGTGAAACCCCGTCTCTACTAAAAATACAAAAAAATTAGCCGGGCGTGGTGGCGGGTGCCTGCAGTCCCAGGTACTCGGGAGGCTGAGGCAGGAGAATGGCGTGAACTCGGGAGGCGGAGGTTGCAGTGAGCTAAGATCGCGCCACTGCACTCCAGCCTGGGCGGCAGAGTGAGACTCCGTCTCAAAAAATAAATAAATAAATACAAAAATTAGCCAGGCATGGTGGTGTGCGCCTGTAATCCCAGCTACTCCAGAGGTTGAGGCAGGAGAATCACTTGAACCCAGGAGGCAGAGGTTGCAGTGAGCTGAGATCACTCCACTGCACTCCAGCCTGGGCAACAGAGCAAGACTCCATCTCAAAAACAAACAAACAACAGGAGCTATAAAAGACTGAGAGATTTGCTTTCATAAAATTTGAAACTTACGTTAAAAGAAATACTAAAATAATCAAATTTAAAGGAAAAGGGAGTGAGGGGAAAAAACTGTTGCACGAAATTACTATTCAGAACATATACAGAGTTCTGACAATGTTTTAAATTGACAAAGGATGTAACCAGTAAGTTCACAGAAAAATCTAAATCAAAAAAGAAGAAAAAGGAGGAGGAGAAAAGAAAGAGAAAAAAAGTGAAAGGTGCTCAAACTCAATACTAATCAAACACAGCAAATTAAATGAGATTTTCTTTTTTGCCCATCAGATTATTCAACATTTAAGATAGCCTATCTAAAGCCACAGTATTTGCCACGTGATGCTCTAGCTGCAGTACATTTCTAAAGGATTTATAATTTCCATTGTGACTTTCCCTTTAATGCAGATGTTATTTAGGAGTATTTTTAAACTTTCAGATGTATAGGGCTTTAAGAAATACTTTGGCCGGGTGCGATGGTTCACACCTATAATCCCAGCACTTCGGGAGGCTGAGGCGGGCAGATTATTTGAGCCTAGGAGTCTGAGACCAGCCTAGGCAATGTGGTAAGATAAGACCTGCATCTCTGAAAAGAAAATTCAAAAGAATTAGCCAGGAGTGGTGGTGTGCACCTGTAGTCCCAGGTACTCAGGAGGCTGAGGTAGGAGGATCACTGGAGCCCAGGAGGTTGAGGCTGCAGTGAGCCATGATTGCACCATTGCACTCCAGTCTGGGTGACATAGTGAGACCCTGTCTCAAGAAAAAGGAAGGAAGGAAGGAAGGGTGGGAGGGAGGGAGGGATTGATTTTAGTATTAGTAATACAGGAATTGCTCCTGTATTACTAATACTAAAATATTATCCTTTATAAATTTTATAAAAAGGCATGGAAATTCTGTGATAGCCATGTCTAAATCAAAAAGAATTAAAAAAAAAAAAGCATAGAGAGATAAGAGATCAGGCCTCTCTTACCCCTGTCTCCCTTCCTGCTGGCCCCTCTCTCAGCCAGTTATCATTGTTAGTTTCTTGTATAGTACTCTAGAGATAGTTTATGCATATGCAAACAAGTACTGACATATTCTTTTTTTTTTTTTTTTTTTTTTTTTTGAGATGGAGTCTCGCTCTGTTGCCCAGGCTGGAGTGCAGTGGTGCAATCTTGGCTCACTGCAAGCTCCGCCTCCCGGGTTCAAGCCATTCTCCTGCCTCAGCCCCTCAAGTAGCTGGGACTATAGCCGCCTGCAACCACGCCCAGCTAATTTTTTGTATTTTTAGTAGAGACAGGGTTTCACTGTGTTAGCCAGGACGGTCTCGATCTCCTGACCTCATGATCCACCTGCCTCGGCCTCCTAAAGTGCTGGGATTACAGGCGTGAGCCGCCAAGCCCGGCCAAGTACTGACATATTCTTTTGCTCATCATTTTTACTAGAAATGGTGGCATATTATATGTTATTCTGCATCTTGCTTTTTCTCCTTAATAATATATTGAAAATAGACAGCAATGCCAGTGATCCTCATATGATATCAATAGATTAAAAATATTTACCATGAGATACACACATTTAATACATACATATTTGTAATGTTTAAAGTGAACCTCTAGGCTGGGTGCAGTGGCTCACGCCTGTAATCCCAGCACTTTGGGAGGCCGAGGCGGGTGGATCACCTGAGGTCAGGAGTTCGAGACCAGCCTGGACAATGTGGTGAAACCCTGTCTCTACCAAAAATAAAAAGATTAGCCTGGCATGGTGGCAGGCACCTGTAATCCCAGCTACTCGGGAGGCTGAGGCAGAAGAATTGCTTGAACCAGGGAGGTGGAGGTTGCAGTGAGCCGAGGTCACGTCATTGCACTCCAGCCTGGGTGACAAGAGCGAAACTCCGTCTCAAAGAGAAAATAAATAAATAAATAAAGTGAACCTCTATGATGTCCACTACAACAGTGCTGGAACTTTTAAAGCCCATCCTTGACCACATCATCCACCCTCCTCCCTCAAGGAGCCACTATCCTGACCTTGGGGTTAATCATTGCCTTGCCTTTTTTCATGGTTTTACCACCTTCCTATGGGGCCAAGAACAATAGAGCTTAATTTTTTCCATGTTGAACTTTAACAAAGAGAATCATAGTGTTTCCTTCTGTGACTTGCTCTCTTTTGATCACCGTCGTTCTGTCAGTGTGTGTGGTTGTGGTTAATTTGTTTGCCATTGCTACATAGCACCCCTGTAAGCACGTAACACTAGATCGTATGGACTTTTGGGTTGTCTCCAGCTTGGAGTTATGTTTTTGTTTGTTTTGTTTTGTTTTGTTTTGTTTGGCAGAGTCTTGCTCTGTTGCTCAGGCTAGAGTGCAGTGGCGCGATCTCAGCTCACGCTGGGATCACAGACGTGCACCACCACGTACGGCTAATTTTATTTTATTTTATTTTTCTATTTTTAGTAGAAATGGGGTTTCTCCATGTTGGCCAGGCTGGTCTTGAACTCCTGAGCTCAAGTGATCTGCCCGCCTTGGCCTCTCAAGGTGCTAGGATTATAGACGTGAGCCATGGCGCCTGGCCTGAGGTTAGTGTGTTATTATAATAGTTCTTGTGTGTCTCCTGGTTTAGGACGACAGTTCCCAAAGTGTGGTCCACGAAACCCTAGGGGTCCCTGAGATCGCATCAAGGGGTCGCTAAAGTTAAAACTGTTTTCTTATACAGTAATACTAAAATGTAATTTGCTGTTTTCACTCTATGGATATTTGCACTGATATTGTAAAAGCAATCTGGGTAAAACTGCAGCCATCTTAGCATGAATCAAATCAATGGCTCCAAACTATCTTGTTTGTAATTGATGTGAGTTCTTCACATCATGTTATGGGTTGTTCCCTGGCTAACTACTTCCCCATGTAGCCCTGGCTGAGGTGAGAGGATTGCTCAAGTTGAGCCTGGCAGACAGAGGTTATGGTGAGCCAAGATGGTGCCACTGCACTCCAGCCTAGGCGACAGAGCAAGTCCCTGTCTCAAAAAAAAAGAAACAAACATATATGCAATTTATGTGTGTGTTGGATCATGATGTAAAATATATTTCTTACTGTGGGTCTCAGTCAAAAAAGTTTTCAAGCCACTGCTCCAGAAAGATTCTAGAATGATATAGTACCATCACCGCCAACTTAGCGCCTCCCTGTACTAGGGACTGATGTCCCAGAAAACCTCTGTGAACACAGATAACAATATCCTATCCAAAAGGACATTGTTTTCATGACAACACAAATACAACTTGGTGGGCTACTGGGAGTCATAGACCCTCATTTCAGCTCTGCCTCAAGCACTTACCAGCCAAGCAATCCAGTTACTTTATATATTAAAAAAGCAGATGATATAGGAAGTATTTCTTTCCCAAGGAATAATATCAGGTAGTATATGAAAAGTGCTTTGAAAACTACATGAATAATTATTACAATAACTGATATTTAAGGAATGCATATATACATATCTGTACATATATGCACACAACATAGTTTTGAGTCCTTAACCCTGTGAATTTCACATTTAACAGATGAAGAAACTGAAGCTTAAGGTTAAATGCATGCACCAGTATTTGAACCCAAGCCTTAGACTACACCCTCATAACCATCAAACAGTACTTTTTAAATGCTGCACGAAGAAAAAGGTTTACTATGTTAGAAACGAAAGAGCATCTTTGCTCTCTGTTATAAGGTTTGAAAGTTGTACGAATTGGATCTTTTTGCCACTTGCCCTTAAATATCATAACTCTTGAAAGTTTTTAATCCTGTGGCATTCTTATTTCCTCTTCTATGCAAATATAGTTAAAACGCAAGAATTTCGGATTGACACCTGGTAGAGTCCTGGGGTGGCATAGCAGTTTCTTTAGCTGTATAAAAGGTGAGGCCTGGCCAGGCGCAGTGGCTCACACCTGTAATCCCAGCACTTTGGGAGGCCAAGGCAGGTGGACCACGAGGTCAGGAGTTCAAGACCAGCCTAGCCAAGATGGTGAAACCCCGTCTCTACTAAAAATACAAAAAATTAGCCGGGCATGGTGGCAGGTGCCTGTAATCGCAGCTACTCAGGAGGCTGAGGCAGAGAATTGCTTGAACTCAGGAGGTGGAGGTTACAGTGAGCTGAGATTGCGCCACTGCACTCCAGCCTGGGCAACACAGCAAGACTCTGTCTCAAAAAAAAAAAAGGTGAGGCCCTTGAATGTAGTAGGTGATTGATAAATGTACTGAACAAATGAGGGCCCTCTTAAGTCTAGAATTTTGTCAGATTGGCAGAGTGAGGTAGTTAACCAAGGAACAGTGCCCTTGGGTCCCAGGGGGAGGGACTACAGAGAAGAGGGCAGACCTCGGGGCAGAGTCAACCTGGCATGTTTGGGGACTGTCCTGACTTCTACTGGAAGGATGCACAGTTCTTGGAGGACTTAGAGACAGTGCAGTTCTGGGCATTACTCACTTTACAATCCCAATGCTTGCAGATATGACCAATGTGGTATTTTTTATGTAAAGCCCTGGACCAAGGGCAGAAGTGAGGGGGCATCCTGCTCTCAACTCTCCTACAGACACTGGCTTAACCAGAAAATGGGTTCAGAGGTCAGGCCCTAAGAATCCAGAGACGGCCGGGCGCGGTAGCTCATGCTTGTAATCCCAGCACTTTGGGAGGCCGAGGCGGGCGGATCACGAGGTCAGGAGATCGAGACCACGGTGAAACCCCGTCTCTACTAAAAGTACAACAAAATTAGCCGGGCGTGGTGGTGGGCGCCTGTAGTCCCACTTACTCGGAGAGGCTGAGGCAGGAGAATGGCGTGAACCCGGGAGGCGGAGCTTGCAGCGAGCCGAGATCGCGCCACTGCACTCCAGCCTGGGTGAGAGAGCGAGACCCCATCTCAAAAAAAAAAAAACAGAATCCAGGGATAATCCCATTCCTTCAACAGTTCTTGGTGACATACAATCACCAGTCTCTCCTTCTAGTAGGACTTGAGCTATAAATCGTCCACTTCTAGTTTTTACAGACATTCTCGGTTCCTATTGCCTCCATTGGTAAGACCTTGTCCTAGAAGCAGCTCTACCAGGGCACCTGAACCACGAAACAAATAAGGCTTGAATTTGGGAGTCTGGCATGATAGATTCGGTTACATTCCCCAAAAACAATCTATGAAGGAAAAGGGATTTTGTCTTGTTTTGTTTTGTTTTAGAGACAAGGTCTTCCTCTGTTGCCCAGGCTGGAGTGCAGTGGTACAGTCTTGGCTCACTGCAACCTCAGCCTCCTGGGCTCAAGCAATCCTCCCACCTCAGCCTCCCAAGTGGCTGGAACTACAGGCTCATGCCACCGTGCTGGCTAGTTTGTTTTTGTAGAGACAGGATCTGGTTATGTTGCCTAGGCTGGTCTGGAACTCCTGGCCTCAAGCAACCCTCTTGCCTTGGTCTCCCAAAGGAATCTTTTCTAAATAATAATTATAGGCTTCTTATCTTCCCATCATTGAAGTTTTAACTCACAGGACAAAACAAAATAGGCCTGAGTCCAAGGGCCCCTCATAAAATGTTTCCAAGTCCTCTTAGACTCACTTCGACCTTACCTAATGCAGCAAATTAAACCCTGGGGATCATTCTCCCCAGATCTCCCTGGAGTACCACTCAGACATGTCTGAAATATGGTAGATTCAGTGGACACACCTTTGGCCTGTCCAAGTACCTTCCCAGACTGAGAATAGATCATGACCAGATACCTAAAGTCCATACTGGAAGGAATGTTTATGTTCAAGACCAGAGCCTTGTGGAATGGAAAAAAAAAATCCAGGGCAACAGGTTTAAGACCCATTAGGAGACATTATTGTCATCATGAACATAAATGAGGCCTAGGCAGGTTGGGAGTAGCTAGTGTCTGGGCTCTGGCACAACCAGGCCCTGTTCCTCCACAGGGCTGGCCAGGGCAGAGGTGAAAGGGGCTGGGGCGTGACCGAGTGAGCTGGGGTAGAGGTAGAAAAAGGGACACAGAACATCCCAGGCCTGAGCTGCATGGAATATGAGAGAACAGCTGGAATGTACTCTAGAAGCCCCGGGAGAAGGCCTCAGTTGAGGCTGAACCCAGATATGCCTGGGACCCGGTCTCTGTTAAGACACCCCGGAGAGCTTGTGCAGAGCTGATGTGGGCAGCTGAACAGGGCCAGGCAGGGGCAGAGGCCAGGTGTGGGAGGGCGTGAGCACAGTGTTCTTCACAAGACCATAAAAGTTCAGCTAGAATGTTCCGTTTCTAAAATGAGATGGGAACATTCCTCCTCCAGTTCCAAAAGTAAAAATCTGAGAGCAAAAGGTTCTGGTAAAGGGAAAGTGGGGCCGGAGAAGGGACAAACTAAGTAAGCCCCAGGGAGTGAGAAGCATTAGGAGAGGGTGTGCCTCTTCCACCCTAGTGAGCACAACGCTGTCCCCTGCAGACACGGGGACAGCAGAGACTTGATGCCACAGCCTCCCTCCTCAGCACAGGAAGGTGACCTGTACATAGGATGGGACTCCTTGTCCTCACCAGGGGATGCAGTAGGGTGGGAAAGAGCAAGTGAAGACAGTACAGGAGCCCAAATTCTAGGTCCAATGGTAGTTTTTATTCCCCAGGAACAAAGATATGTGGGGAAGAAACTCCAAAAGGTAACGGAGCATGATGACAGAAATGACACCACGGCAGCCTGGCTCAGGAGTCGGGTAGATAGATGGCTGCTCCACAGTGGACCCGGTCATGGCCCTGGTTTCTTGGATCCACATTTGCCCTGTCTCTAAGTGTCCATCTCAGAGGTGGAGGATGAGACAGTGAGGCAGAAAACTTGCTTGCTCTACACAAAGGAGACAAATGGACCTTCTATTCCCAGAGGCCCAGGGACACCAAAATCTCCCTCTTCAGAATGGACATAGACAGATAAAAATGAGAGGGGCTTGAGTGTCACAGACAATCTGAAAATAATAACAGGGGCTCACTGTGGCTGGCAGAACTGGTACTGAGATGGGGACTACAGGGGAAGCAGCTTCCAGTTTTATGGTGGAGAGTCAGTCCTGAATTGGGCCCTGGGGCAGTTATAACCAGAGTGCTGTTTCTAGCCACTTACTTCAAAGGACTCTGGCTATGTTGAATCAGAAGCCATTATCTTTTTCCCAGAGGATGCACTTCTGTCCCTATTTCTGGCATGATCCTGCTCCCTACGAGCCTGATCCTTTAAAAAACAGATTGGCGGCCGGGCGCGGTGGCTCACGCTTGTAATCCCAGCACTTTGGGAGGCCGAGGCGGGTGGATCACGAGGTCAGGAGATCGAGACCACGGTGAAACCCCGTCTCTACTAAAAAATACAAAATATTAGCAGGGTGTGGTGGCAGACGCCTGTAGTCCCAGCTACTCGGAGAGGCTGAGGCAGAAGAATGGCGTGAACCCGGGAGGCGGAGCTTGCAGTGAGCCGAGATCGCGCCACTGCACTCCAGCCTGGGTGACAGAGCGAGACTCCGTCTCAAAAAAAACAAAACAAAACAAAACAAAAAACAAAAAACAGATTGGCAAGCGATGAGAAAAACGGTGCCTCACATGCTTGAGATGTGACAGCTTCTCCTGCAGGCAAGAACCTCTCAGAACAAGGTCCTTTGGTATGAGCTAGATCATCCAGGCCTGTCCCTGCAGAACACACCAAGACTCATCCCTATACTACAGGGTGGCCTCTGGCTATGGCCTGGCACAGTGAGGACAGAGGCAGGGTCCTGAGTCAACATCACAGGGAGGTCTCCTGGAGGATGCAGGTGGAGCTGCTCCCCTGATAGGCTGTGCCATCCAGGGCCATGGCCTCCTTGTCTCTGCTGTCCCCCAGCACACCATTCCTTGGCTTCTCAGGAAACAGGCCAGTGTCCACGAGGTGGTCCTGCAAACACAGAGCCAAAGGGGTGGAACTGGTGAAGACGGATGACGGGTGGTTGACAGGATTCACACAAAAAAGGTCCCCGCCAGAAGGGAGCCCAGCAAGGCTGGGTGTGGGAGAGAGAGCAGGGGGAAAAGAGGGAGAGCACAGCACAGTGGGGAGCGCAGGGTGGGCTGGGGAGGGGAGCTGACCGGCCCAGGCCAGGGCTGAGCTCCTCTGAGCCCTGAGATCCTTCTGCCTTGCCAAGCCAGTGCAGTCCTGTGGGTAGAACCTGAGACAGCCGTGTGGGACAGCCCAGGCTTAGCTGATCCTGAGAGGGGCACCGGGGGAAGGGGGAGAGAAAAGGGGTAGAAGGGAACCTGAAGAGTCAGTGGCATCTGTGGAGAAGGGCAGGGAGGGGTCACTTGGACAGCAGGTACTACCTGGCCGTAGCTCCTGCAGTGGAGCCGCTTCTGACAGGACAAGGGCAGGAGGGCCAGGAGCTTTGGCAACACTGGGTAAATGGTCGCAGGGTTCAGGGACCGGCCTCGCATTCTCCCTGAAGGGAAACGTGCTTCTGAGTCTCTGGGTGGAACCATCCACAGCAGTGGGCCCCATGTCCTCCCTTGGGCCCCAGAGACCCCAGCCCCCACCCACCTCCTACATCCCAGCGGAAAAGCCTGATAGCTACGGACACCCAAGAGCTCAGAGGGCAGGAGCCTTTCTCCGTAGACAGTAGAGTCCCTTAGGGCCCTCTGTTAACCCCTCAGTGCTCATCTGCACCACGATCCTACACCCTTACCGGTGAGTAGACTGACAATCAGGCCCACCACAATGACTGTGGTGGAGTTGTGGGCGCTGTACCATAAGTAAGACAAGGAATAGAACCGCCGCAGCCCTGTGGGCCTGGGAAGAGCAGAGGTGAGGACAATTAGCAATTCGTTGGCAGGGCATTCCTCGGGCACCAGTCTCTACTTGCCCGCATGGTCCCAGGGTCTTGGGACCCAATACCCAATATTTCCCTGGGGCCTCTGGTGGCCCATCCCTTAGCAAGACCCCTGTGAAAGCCCTCAAAGGAGGGCTTTGAGAAAACAAGAAGACAGCAAGCCCCGCCTTACTTGGAGAAGGTAGTAAAGGGCATCAGTGTGGTCACAGTGGCAACAGTTAGATTGGTGGGCAGGGAGAAGCTGGACCCATTAGAGGGAGAGGGTGGCATGCTGGAGCCCATGCTGGTCACGATGCTCCCGATGCCGACCCAGAAGGCCATGACGAGTCCAGCCAACAGGCCCACAACAGCACCCTGCCAAGACACAGTGCATGCCTGTCACAAGGCCAGTCCTGCCAGGCCTCATGGCAGTCCTCAGCTCTCCTGGTGACAGCCCTGCCAACCCCCAGGTCCATCCTGCTACACCTGACTGTGGATCCAGATGCATCACTCACAGGAGGGTTGGCACATGGAAAGAACATTCCAAGGCAGAAGAGTCCCAGCAGTGGTCCCCCAACCATGCCAAAGATGCTGATTGCTGCCTAGGAGGACAGAGTGAGAAGAAAAGGAAAAAGAACTCAGACTCAGAGATGCCCAGACTCACCATAGAGCATAGCCACCCGCCATGGCCTTGGAGCCCCACTTGTCAGATCTGTCTCTTCTGTGGAAACAATCAGAACTCCAGAGGTGGCTGGGCGGTGGCTCATGCCTGTAATTCCAGCAGTTTGGGAGGCCGAGGCGGGAGGATCACCTGAAGTCAGGAGCTCAAGACTAGCCTGGCCAACATGGTAAAACCCCGTCTCTAATACAAATACAAAAATTAGCCAGACACGGTGGCACATGCCTGTAGTCCCTCAGCTACTTAGGAGGCTAAGACAGGAGAATCACTTGAACCTGGGAGGTGGAGATTGCAGTCAACTGAGATCACCATCACCGCACTCCAGCCTGAGCAACAGAATGAGACTCTGTCTCAAAAAAAAAAACAAAAAAGAACTCCAGAGGGCAGGAAAGGCTGCTAGGGGGGCTGATGGAGAGAGATGTGTTTTGACTTCTCCTCTGAGGCTGATCCTTAGCTCTCTCTCAGCCTACAACATCCCAGGAATGACCCTGAGTCCTCTGGCTGCTTGAAAGTCTGTTCACAGTAAAGATGGTCCATCAAAGGGGAATCTCTTACACCTGCCCCCCGGTCATTCCTCTCAATATAGCTGCCATTCTCAACTTCCTGTTTCAATCAATTCCTTCTCTCCCTTAAAATTGCTTCCTACCCTCTATAGTTATTACCTGCAGCACAGGTCCCATCTGGGAGGAAATATAGGCCATTCCTAGACAAAGCAGCCCATAGCCAAAGGCTGGGGAAAAGGAGAGGAGAGGAAACAAGAAGGTGTGAGTTAACACAAGCAATGGGGTAAAGCAAGGCTCCCTGCCCAGCCAAACTACCACCTCTGTCTCTCTGGAAACAAAAGGCATATTACATCATGCCCCAGCTTTCTCCCACCAAGTCCTCACTCCTATGTGACTCAGAGACCTCCCTAGGACATGCCCTGAGATGTAAACAATCATGCATGCAGGGAAGGTTGTGTGCTTCATTAGGCAAGTGCTGAGCCCCAGATAAAGTGGGTGTTTTACAGCAGACTGATGACAATGGTCAGGGTGAAGCTTAGAAAGACCCAGACTGAAGAGATGAGGAAGCATAACCCCACCGAGGCCTCTGGAAAGCAGGATGGCCCGGGCTTCAGAGAACTCAGGGAACCAAGGTCGAATCAGGTCTTCCATCGTAACAGTTGCCAATGAATTAAAAGCAGAGGATATAGTGCTGAAAAACAGGAAGAGGATGAGGAGCTGAGCGAGGCAAAATTGTCAGCTCTATGGGACTCTATGGAGGAAATGGTGTCCTAAAGCGGGGAGATGACAGGTACCACCAAGAAACCTCCTCATAGTTGGACTTGATGCCACCACAGAGCGGGCCTGGAAGGCAAGGACACAGTCCTTTTTTGAATGTGGATATGGGTTTCATTCGAGGAGATCAATTTCTGGTACCATAAAAGAACTCTTAACCAAAACAGGGGTATCTCTTGAGAGAAAATGTGCTCTGGCCTACAAAGATGAGCTATCCCTTGTCATCCACACAGATGGGGCAGGCACAGTGAGAAACTTAGAGGGATTCCCCACCCGCCACCACCCCGCTCCACCCATCACCACCCCGCTCCACCCATCACCTTGTACCAAACAGGGGTCAGGTGTACCAGACCTGAGGGAAATGGTCAAAGTGGGTACCTGAGAGAGCCGCTGAAGAGGCAGGCAATGAAGAGCCCTGGCAGGCCCGGCAGGCCCTTCAGGAGATCCATCACAAAGTACAGGACGAACTGCAAGCAAAGCGGAGGTGCAGAGCAGTCCTCAGAGAGGGGCCTTCCCAGGGCCGGCTCTGCAGGGAAGCTCCCTTTGCATGTGCCCCAGCGAGTCTACCGAGACTAGGTATGTTACAAGGGAAGCCAGGGCCTGGAGCATCTCTGCTGACCCAAGTGTCTACACATTAAGTGGAAAGAAAATGAGCTCTACAGAGGGAATGACACAATTCACCCGCAGCTGTTTCTGGCTACTAGTGTGACTTCTGCTTACTGGCTACCTCACTGAGTCTGTTTTGTCCTCTGTGAAATGAGGCTGTTAGAGGCTTAGGTGAGACCAGGTATGTGATAGCTCCCAGCAGAGCACATGGAGCCCAACAGGGAGTCAGTAAGGGTAGGTCCTCACCCCAGTAGGATGAGCACTGTGGTTAGGTGATGCTAGGGACCGCGATCCTCACATGGTAGATTCCTAGCATCTCAGAGTGGAAAAGGATTTTACAACCATCTCCCACCCAGGGTGGGAGTGCTTCCTGCAGTCAGTCCTTTCCTACCTAGACACTCCTGTTGTGGGGCCAGGCCTGCCCTCACGGGAACAGGACAGGGCCTTCTCACCTGGTCTGGGGCTGCCTGAGCCTGCTGAATGCTCATGGGATACTCCTGGTAATACGCGAACATGACCAGGCCAATGAGGCAGCCCACGCAGAGGGACACCTGCTGGAAGGGGAACACTGCATAACAGGAGCTGCAAAAGAGGTCAGTACCAGGAGGACAGCCGGCATTAACAGACACCCTTAGGTGTGTGCCCCTGACCTCCAGAAAGGAGACCCACATGCTGACCACAGTGGATGTGTATGCACTCTGGCATCCTGCCCCACCCCAATTATCTCTGGGGAACCCCTTCCCCTAGACCTTGCTCCACTCCCTTCCTGTCCCTGCACTCACAGCACAGCAGCCTTCTCTGTGCGGGAACTGAGGTACCGCTGCACCTGAGCCTGGTTCACCCCGTATAAGGAGAGCATCATGAAGACACCCCCGAAAGCCAAGGTCCAGAAGGTGTGCCGCACAAAGGGGTCTGGATCCAGCCTGTAACAGACACCACCCAGTCATTGTGCAAAGCCTGAGAGACACAGCCTTCCTGCCGTCTTGGCAACAGGAGTCAGTGGACAGGAGAGGAGAGACACCACTGCTAGGGCCAAGGGGGTGACTGAAGGCAAGAAGCTGGGTGCACTCAAGAGACAACACTGCCAGTTAGAGGGAGGCTCCATTCTTCCACCCCACCCTCGTTCCAGGTACGCATCCCAGGTAACGTCCTGACTCTCCATAAACACTAGCCAGGCACCTGTAATCACCCTCCATCTCTGCAGGACCAGTTTCCCACTGTCTGCTGTTACACCTCAGGCTTCCCAGTTTGCCCTCTGCTTACTATAGCCCTGAGACCAGCCTCTAGGATGGGCTCAGCGCCCAGGCATTGCAGACCCCAGCCAGGAATAGGGGTATACTTACTCAAACCCAGAGACGCGGCCATGCTGGGAAGCCACGGCCCACACACGCCCCAAGCCGCCCACCTTGGCTGACCCCACAATGATAACTGCCAGCTGCCCGAGGAACATGACCAGTGTCTGGAACACATCTGTCCAGATGACGGCCTTCAGCCCACCCTGCAAGGAAAGCACAGCAAACCTGCCACAGAGGCCTTCTAAACCCAGCTTGTCCAACCCGCCTTATTTTGTTGTTGTTCCATTTTGTTTTGTTTTGTTTTAGGCTTTTTGCAGCCTGAAGCCAGTTTTTAGTTTCTGTCTCTGGTGATATGTATAAAAGAGGGATGAGGAAGGGGCTTTACTGACTCAACCAGAAATAGAAACTAAGAACCCATGATTATATTCTCTCCCTTGGACACTCCTGAAACCATCCACCCTAAGAACATACTACCAGTGAGGGGACTCTCCTGCCGTTAGGCACGTAATTGCTGTGACCCTGCTGACATCATTCCTATCCCATCCTCTACCTTCATATACCATCCCCACTGCTAAATCCTATCATAAATCTTACCACCCTAGAATTTCACCTATATTCTCCTCACCTATATTCTCAGCTTATCTCTTCTTTTCCTTCTCTTCCCATCTCCCCTCCTTACTTCGTCCCTTCCCCTCCCGACACCAGGGCTTACTGCACTTACCAGAGCTGTATAGATGGTACAGACAATGCCTAGGGCCAGCACGGACAGCCACAGATCAAAGCCAGTCACTGTAAGCATAGAAGCCACATTCTTATCCCTGGAAAAGGGTTCCCCAGGGGAGAAGCCCTGGTAGGGCAATCACGTCATGCCACAGAGATAAAGCATTTGGTCATTAACAATGAAATAAATCATTCACCACAATGGAAAAAAAAGTTTGCAGAGCTCCACCAAAAGTTGTTGATTAATCAGTTCAGATAGGGCATGGTAACACGTTACTAGCTGTCAACTGAGGTGGACCAAGCCTTCCTCTGATAGAGACCCACCCAAGGGCCCAAGCAGTGAATTAGTTCCCCATCCAAGGTCAGGTTCTTTTCTGTACACGCTCCTCCATCTGTCTCTCCCAAAGGTGCTTTCCTAACCTGCCATGGCTGAAAGCCAGGGGCTGTGCAACTCCTCACCTGCATTGAGAGCCAATGACGGAGCATAGAGCACAACTCCCATGTAGATCACCTGTTGCATGTGGAAAAAATGTGATGGGGGCCAGAGGACAGTGGGAAGAGAGAGGAAGAAAGATGGGCCTCAGCGCCAATATGCCCATGGCTTCCCCTCACCTAGGCTCACTTCCCTCTTCCTTGTCCTCTCAAATTCTGGCTTGCTGCCACCATAGTATCTGTGCTGGAATTGGAAGGCATGGGCAGCAGGGTGCCTCTGGGGTCCTCAAAGATGCTGACCTCTAGCAGGAATTTCAATCCTGCCAATCTGAGCGCAGGGGAGACTCCAATTCCCTCAGCATGCTTGCGTTCAGGTCCCCCAACATCCCCTAGGCTCGGTTTCTCTCCTCATTCTGCTTACCATCTGAAAGATGAAGGTCACAGTTCCACACACTCGCACAGTTTTATTGAATCGAAGCTCCAGGTACTGGGTATACAGAAAAAAGATTTTCCTCCTGACTTCACCCCAACAACTCACACACAACTTCCCTCAAGACGCTCAGGAACATGAGAGAATATCCAACCCATACCCACTCTGAGTCCCACTCGGCATAGCACCCTCCTCTCCAATCTTGCCCCTATACCTAACATCACTGAGAAAGAATTATAAACACACCATAAGTTTTCTGTCCCTCTCATTAGGTGGAGGAGGTCTAGGGTCCCAGGTCCTTCCTATGTGCCTGTCCCTCCTCTCCACCCCGACTCCAGTGTCCCACGTACTTCTCCCTTCCATCCCTGCTGACCTCATAGGCACTGGTGAGATGCAGGCGGTAGAAAACAGGGATGAAGATGTGTGCAGGTATCAGCAGCCCCAGAAAGTAGCAGCAGCCCAGGAACCAATACTGGGTCCCAAATCGGTAGATCTCTGACGGCACACCCAGGATGGCCACGGCTGACTGGAAGGTGGCCAGCAGGGACAGCGCCACCGGAAGGCAGCCCATTTTGCGGTCCGCCATCAGCAGTTCACCAACAGTATGCCGGCCCCAGCCACGACAAGCATGGTAGAGCCCAATGGCAAGAGAGAGAACCAGCAGCAGGACGAACACCACATAGTCCACGACGGAGAAGGTGGACATGCCCACGCCTGTACCCAAGGTTGGGGAAAGAGGGGCTGAGGTGCTCACCCCTACACTCATATCCTCACTGTGTCTGTGATCTGTAGTCAGTTGCTGCTCCAGGGCTCTGGGGTAGGGCAGGGGCGGATGTGTGGCTACAATCTGGCTTCCAGCCACAGTCTCACAGTCTTCCTCCACGGAGTGATACTGTCCAGGGTGAGCTGCAAAGGAATTAGCTCTTAGTGAGGCCTATCTTGCCTTGGTAGCCATTCACCCTTGGGCCTTGTACATCGCATGCCATCAGAAGTGGACCAGCCAGCATAGTGGTAGCACTTCAAGGTCTAGAGGCCCTGGTATGGGTTTGGTAGGGGACATAAGTGAGGGAGAAGCACCAGAGTGCGACAGCCAGGAGACAATATAACTTGGCCAGCACCTTTGAGTATGCAGAGCTGTGAAATTCAACAACCTTCTTAGGTCTCCACACGAGTACCAAAAGAAAAATAAACTCTAGCCTAAGTTTCTTTGCAGAATTTCCTGGCCCCACCTGAAGGCACAGACCCAGTCACTACAATACACTAAGCCAGCAGAGCCCAGCCTGGCGCCACAGCCCAGCAGGAAACACAACATGGAGACTAATGGCAGCAGGGCTTCCCCTACAGCCCCTGGCCTCAGCCCTCACCTCCTGTGATCCCCAGTGTCACCCTTCTAACTGATCATCAGTGAGACTGCCTCTGTGGCAGCCACAGACTCCATTTCAGCCGTCCCCAGGCCAACCCCTTTCTTAAGGTTCTCCCCAACACCACTAGATAAGTGCTGCCACCCACCTCTCAGCCCCTCTACCTGCAACATCACAGTCAACAGCAGATGCAGGAAGAGCAGCTGGATTCAAAAGTGAGAGGGGAAAGGTGAGAGGGCACCATGCTGGAGTTAAGGTTTCAGAATTACGATTCTCCATTCTGGAGAGAAGCAACCCAGCCAGCGAGCTGAGAGGCAAAAGGACCAGCCAAAGAGAGTGGTCGTATCCTGCTGGGGACAGACACCTACCTGGAGAAGCAATCCCTGTTCTGAGGTAGAGTTGCCTGGAGCTGCAGAGCTGAGGATCTGGCTCTATGAGTAGCTGAGGTGAGAGATCAGGAATTGGGGTGGGGTGAAGCTCAGCAGTCATTTGTTCTGGCCCCTTCAGGGAACCAATCGCTGTGTTCCAAATGGCCCTATCACCCTATGGCCCCCAAACTCCAACTCAGCCCTAGAGGCTCCAGAACAGGGAAGAGGGGGCCATACTCAACAGCATTCTTAGACGGATTAGGCTTTCAGCCTAAAGTACTCTTGGCACTCTGTGTGGGAGGGAGTTGGAAAGAAGGAACTGAAAAGATGGGAAAGTTGAAAGTTGATTTTCTAACTCCTGCACAAGAAATGTTAATCCCCCAAGAATATACCACAATCCTCAGAGAAAGAGGGAAGGGATTGTAATATTTAAAATCTTAAATCTTTGGACACCACTATTACAACCAACCCCCCACCACTGACCATTTCACAGATAAACACGCTAAGGCTCAGATGGTTCAAGTGACCTTTCCAAAAGCACAGAGCCGACTATTGTCAGAGCGTAAATTAGAACCCAGGTCTAGGGATTCACCACCTACCCTGTCTGTTCTCCACGCGTATCGTATTGTCTTCAGAGGCAATCCTCTGGGGTACTTATTGGTATGGGGAAAAAACACCAGAGAATGCCATGTAGTTAGACAGCCTAACATGACGACAGTTAACATTTGTTGAACACCTGCTACGTAACCCAGCAGTGTGTGAGGTGCTTTATAAACATTAGTAATAATACATAATGAAGCTAACATTTTCAAAACAGCGTGTCTCAGGTTAAGACACGAATACTCTCCAGTTAACACAAGAAAACTGAGAGATTAAATAACTTGCTCAAGGTTATGCAGCATGATACAAAACAAGAGAGAAAGAAACAGTGCTGTCTGCAGCTATGACAGGTGTTCACCAAGGGCCCTGTCCTCACTATTCCCAGAACCAGGGCAGGAGCAGAGTGTTGTAGTCAGTCATTCACAGGACATAGTTTAGATTTCAACTAATCAAGAGACAGACTAACATAAACTATGTCTTCTGCTTTTGCCCACTAGGAGAAAGATTAGGCTGTCTTTCTGCTCTCCCACAGTGTGTTCTTGGGCAGACACTGTCTAGCTGGCAAGATATGGCCTCATGCAGACTAAACCTGAACTCTGAACCTCTTGGGGCCAATAAAGAGGGAAAATCAGAGCTGGCAACTCTTGGATCACATGTTCTACAAGATTCCCAACAGGCTTAAACTCTGGTTTAACCTAAACATGCCCTGGGCCTTTGCACATTGCAACACCGTGAGTTTTCTCATTCGTCTTTGGCAAGTTTTTACTGCTATGATAGAGATGATGGGAACTACTGGGGAGTAAGAGGAAAGAAGATGTCTCCTGTGTGCAAAGAACACAGAACACTATAGGGTTAGTGGTATAGAGAGGTAGGTGGCCAGAGACAGGAAAGAAAGTCCCAGTATGGGACACGGAGGTACAGAAATAAAGACACTCTGCTGATGGGACTTCCTGATAAAATTCTATTTGCATGATCTATGGAGAATTCTCCTGGATGGCCTGAGAGAGCCCCAGGGAAGACAGGAAAAACCTGACCTAGCAACAGACCAGATTCTGAGAACAGATCTGTGGTTTTCTAAAAACGCTACATTGATCCAAACGCTACGGACTTGCATCTCTCCAGAAAGAGGGAGGCCAAAAGGAAGAGCTAGCTGTTGTTTCACTACAACTATAACACACTAAGGCACAAACAGCAGATTGTGGGACCCCTCCTTTTTTTTTTTTTTTTGGAGACGGAGTCTCGCTCTGTCGCCCAGGCTGGAGTGCAGTGACATGATCTCGGCTCACTGCAACCTCCGCCTCCTGGGTTCAAGTGATTCTTCTGCCTCAGCCTCCTGAGTAGCTGGGACTACAGGCATGTGCTACCGTGCCCAGCTAACTTTTTTTCTTTTTTCTTTTGTATTTTTAGTAGAGATGGGATTTCACCATATTGGCCAGGCTGGTCTCAAACTCCTGACCTCATGATCCACCTGCCTCGGCCTCCCAAAGTGCTGGGATTAGAGGTAGTGATGTGGGACCCCTTTTAAAAACCTGAACTTGGCCTGGCGCGGTGGCTCACGCCTGTAATCCCAGCACTTTGGGAGGCCGAGGCGGGCGGATCACGAGGTCAGGAGATCGAGACCATCCTGGCTAACACGGTGAAACCCCGTCTCTACTAAAAAATACAAAAAATTAGCCAGGTGTGGTGGCGGGCACCTGTAGTCCCAGCTACTCGGGAGGCTGAGGCAAGAGAATGGCGTGAACCCGCGAGACGGAGCTTGCAGTGAGCGCCACTGCACTCCAGCCTGGGCGACAGAGCCAGACTCCGTCCCAAAAAAAAATAAAAAATATAAAAATAAAAACCTGAACTCACTTTGGTCACACACTGCAGTGGATCGCATTGACTCCTACAAAAGGCAGTGAGACCACTGCAGGACTAACTGTTCCAAAAAGATTCCCTCAAAATCTGTCCTGGGGCCTATAATTCCTCAAGGTATGAAAGGCTTTGGAGGCCCTCCTTAAAATGCTAATAGCTAACACCTTAGAAAATTTGCCAGCCAGCTAAATGTAAACCTGTCAGGAACTTCCAGGCAGACACCATGGGGGTAATGTGGAAGGGAAGCCTGGCTCGGCTACTCGAGATGATCACTTGGGTCGGCTTTAAGGAGCTTTCTGGCTGGCCCTAACCAACACTGTCGCGCCGGGAGCAGGGATCCTCTGGCGCCCTTCAGTCAGGGCGCTGGCCCACCCTGGGGCAGCGACGCACTCCCTTACCTCCGTGGTTCAGTCAGAGCTAGGAAGGTCCCTTTGTGCTTCCTGAGATCAACATCGCTCCCTTTTCCTGGGAAGGCAAAGAAAATGAGTTAGGGGAGCGTCTATCCCGCTCCTACCTCCTCGCCAGGCTCCGGGACGCTATGCGCTATCAGGATTGTGGTGAAGAGGACTAGGTGCCCGGGACGATCCAGGCTCGTGTCCTCCCGCTGGAGTTTGAGGTTTGCCCTTCCCTCATCACCTTCACCCTCGTTCTTTCCCGGTTTCCCGCTTCCCTCTACGCGGCGGAGACCACCACCTTACCGCTCGCACTTAAGATCTTCTCAGACCCACGCCGGAGGCCGGCTCGCTCCGCTCCTCCCCGCCCCCTTGTCCCCGCCCCAGGTCAGACGCCGCTCCCCGGAGCCTCTCGGCACCGGCTCACGCTCTCCAGGCCCACCTGCCCGGTCTCCACACGTGGGTAGCCGGAGCTGGGCCGCGCGCCCTGGCCGGGAGCTCGCGGGGCCAGGGCCCCGCCCCCTGCCCGCCCCGCTCGCCGCGCCGCCATGTTTACTGAGGGCGGATGGAGGGGCCCGAGTTTCTGCGAAGGCGCGACCTCGGCGTCCGGACGCGGGGAACACCGGGCTGAGGGAGTCTGCAGTCGGCTCCGGGAAGCCGCGCGGCGACGGGGGAGGCCTTCACTAAAGGGGAAAAGGAAGAGGGGGTCGGCCAGTGTCCCCGAAAGAGGGCTGGGGCGCATGAAGATCAGCGCAGAGCTCCACGAGCAGGAAAAACCCCCAAGCAGCCCCACGGCGACTGGACCGGGCCGCTTAGGCCACGCCCGGGGAAGAGGGCCTGACGCGCTGCGGGGCGGGGCCGCGGGGCCGGGTCGCGCGAGCAGCGGAGCACCAAGGGAACGGAAAATGGCGCCTCACGGCCCGGGTAGTCTTACGACCCTGGTGCCCTGGGCTGCCGCCCTGCTCCTCGCTCTGGGCGTGGAAAGGGCTCTGGCGCTACCCGAGGTACAGAAGCAAGTTTGAGGTCGGGCTGAAGCAGGGTCGCTGGCTAGCCATGCGTCGCGCTTGCCCGCGGCTCCCTCTTCTCCTCGGCGGGCCTGCGGCTCTGATTTCGTCCCTGACGCTTCCCAACCCTGCCCAGCCAGGTCCTATTCCCAAGTACTCACGTCGTGCAGGCCTTCGGCGCCCTCGTCCTGCCGACTTTCAAAGATCTGTGAACTTGATCTCGCCCCTTAATTTTTGAATAACTTTAAGTTCTTTCTACAGACGGGTCCTCTGGCTCTTGTATAATCTCTCTACGCACGAACGCCATATATCGTGCGGTGGTAGGGCTGTACTTTTCTGTTGTAATGCTTGATGAGTTCTTTACGTACCTGCGGTCCTTTTACACCGGGCCAAACTGGGGCTGTCAGATTGAGAAGTCTCTGCAGAAAGCGTAATAAATATGTTCAAATAGTGATCTTCAGAGATGAGGACCTTCCCTGGGCGATATCTGGTACTGAAAGTGTCTGGGGAGTTGATTCGGCGCCGGACTCTAGAGGAAGAAATGGTGTCTCCTAGCCTATCCTGTTACAAGGGTAGGACACGAGCCATTTATCCATTTATCGGCCCCGTGTTAGAGGAATTCTGGAAACGTGTACTGGCAGTTAATTCTAGATCGCCGTTTGTTCTTTTCTTGGCTTTTCCTTCTGGAGTTGTAATGTTTCTTTCTCTTCTGCAGATATGCACCCAATGTCCGGGGAGTGTGCAAAATTTGTCAAAAGTGGCCCTTTATTGTAAAACGACACGAGAGCTAATGCTGCATGCCCGTTGCTGCCTGAATCAGAAGGGCACCATCTTGGGGTGAGGGGAAGACATCCCTAGATGCTGGATACAAGCCATTCCTTACCCTGGCTGCTTTTCTACCCTTATATTATTTCAAGAATCCACCTATTATGGTTTCAGCTGTAATCATCACGCAGATGTCTACCAAAACTAGATCTTTTTAGTGTCTTTTTACCTTTCCACACTCCAGGCACATACGGGTACCTCTAGCTTCCTATTAAGCATTTCCTACTGAGTGCACCCTAACTTCAAACTCAAAATGTTATGTTTTGCTTCCATTCTCTTCTTTCCTTCATCTGCCTAAATACTTCTCTATATTAAGCTTTTAGAAAACCAACATTTTCCATTATCACTCTCTTGCTTTAATACTATATTTAGTAACGGTCTGTTGCTCTCAGGACAAAATTCAAACCATTAACTACCATACACTAGTCCCAACCCACTTTTCCATCATTATTTCCAATTACTTATCCACTCAAACCTCCATAATGGTCTGCACTAGCCAGATTTGCCTGCCCTCAAAGGCATTCCACCTTTGTTCAGGCATCTCTCCATACCTGAAATTGCCTTCCTCCACCAACTTAGGAAATACCCATCCTTCAATTCCAACATCTTTTGTGAATATTTCCTACTACTAAGTTCCAGAGTAATATCTTTTTTAAATTATTATTATTTTTTTTTTTTTGAGACGGAGTTTCACTCTTGTTGCCCAGGCTGGAGTGCAATGGCGTGATCTCGGCTCACCGCACCCTCCACCTCCTGGGTTCAAGCGATTCAGTAATACCTTTTTTAAAAAACTTTCTGTAATCTTTAGTGTCCACTCAAATATATTTATACGCTGTCCTGTGGTTTCTTTTATATTGTAATTTAATGTTTACAGTGCTTTTATTTTTGGGCAGTGGTCTTGTTCCTCTAACTACATTGTAAGCCACTCAAAGGCCAAAATACTGTGGTACATATTTTTAACATTCTCCCAATGTTTGCAGTTTGTAGGGACTCAGTAAATATTTGTAGAATAAAGGAATGGATAGCAGTAGATATTGAAGAAAAAAATAATGTGGCATGATCCTTAATGTCCAGCAGTTTACAACCAATCTGTGGTAGAAAATACATGTGGAAAAAAATTTTCATTTGTGTGACTTGCATTTTTTTTTTAATTTAAAGGCCCTCTGGATCTGAAAATCATAATATGAGATTCACTAATATAGACAAGAAACACAGATTTCTCCCAATAGATGCATAACCAATTAGAACAGTGCTGGCCGACAGAACTTTATGTGATTATGAAAATGTTCCGGGTCAGGTGCGGTGGCTCACGCCTGTAATCCCAGCACTTTGGGAGGCCCAGATGGGCAGATCACGAGGTCAGGAGTTCGAGACCAGCCTGACCAACATGGTGAAACCTCGTCTCTACTAAAAATACAAAAATTAGCCAGGCTTGGTGGCATGTGCCTGTAATCTCAGCTACTGAGGAGGCTGAGGCAGGAGAATTGCTTGAACCCGGGAGTCGGAGGTTGCAGTGAGCCAAGATCGTGCCACTGCACTCCAGCTTGGGCAACAGAGTGAGACTCTGTCTCAAAAAAGGAAAAAGAATGTTCCATATCTGTACTAACCAGTATAGTAGCTACTAACGTGGTTATTCCATTTGCACTTGTAATATGTCTAGTGCAAATGAGACACTGAATTTTTAGGTTAAATTAATTTTTCTCTATAGAGTCAGAGTCTCACTCATATTGCCCAGGCTGGTCTCGAATTCCTAGGTTCAGGTGATCCTGCCCGCTTGGCCTCCCAAAGTGCTGGGATTACGGAAGTGAGCCACTACACCCAGCCTAAGGTACATTAATTTAAATTTAAATAGTTACATGTGGCAAGTGGCAATTCTATTGGATAATGCAGAATTAAAATGTCTACCACAGCTCCTAGTATGTGACAGAACACAGCTGTGTTCAATTATTAGCTGAAAAGGGGGTTGTGTAGTCAAATACAAACTGTGCCGTAGCTGAAGAAAAAGAGGAACACACAGTTATATTGATTACTTTATTTCCTCAGGCTGGATCTCCAGAACTGTTCTCTGGAGGACCCTGGTCCAAACTTTCATCAGGCACTTACCACTGTCATCATGTAAGTAATTAGGTACCTCCCACCCAAAAGGCTAATATAGTGTAGGTTGATGCGAAAGTGCTAACATTGTGTGCTTTGCAGAGACCTGCAAGCAAACCCCCTCAAAGGTGACTTGGCCAACACCTTCCGTGGCTTTACTCATCTCCAGACTCTGTGAGTAAGGGTATGGGAAGAGAATCAAAGAGGGATGATGCTGTGAGTTTAGCAACTTTGCATGTTATGACCACATTTCTCTTTAGGATACTGCCACAAGATGTCAACTGTCCTGGAGGAATTAATGCCTGGAATACTATCACCTCTTATATAGACAACCAAATCTGTCAAGGGCAAAAGAACCTTTGCAATAACACTGGGGACCCAGGTATGCTGTCTTACCTCCAAACTTGTGGGAATTGTCTTTTCTCCCTTGTATTTTCCACTTTAGATCAGAAAGACAAAATTGCTTAAGTGCCTTTCATTCAGAGTTCTGGGGCTATAACCCCTTTGAAAGAAAAGATCTTAAGATGTATTATTTGTCTCACGCGTGTCCTTGTAACGAGACCACCAAACAGGCTTTGTGTGAGCAACAAGGCTGTTTATTTCACCTGGGTGCAGGCGGGCTGAGTCCAAAAAGAGAGTCAGCAAAGGGTGGTGGGATTATCATTAGTTCTTACAGGTTTTGGGATAGGCGGTGGAGTTAGGAGCACTGTTTTGCAGGCAGGGGGTGATCTCACAACGTACATTCTCAAGGGTGGGGAGAATTACAAAGAATCTTCAGCGTGGGGGAGATTACAAAGAACCTTCTTAAGGGTAGGAGAGATTACAAAGTACATTGATCAGTTAGGGTGGGGCAGAAACAAATCACAATGGTGGAATGTCATCAGTTAAGGCTATTTTCACTTCTTTTGTGGATCTTCAGTTGCTTCAGACTATCTAGATGTATACATGCAGGTCACAGGGGATATGATAGCTTAGCTTGGGCTCAGAGGCCTGACATTATTGTTACTGTTTTTATCTATAATCTTCTTTCCTCTTCTTTTATCCTAGCAATGATTGAGAGAATCTAAGTTGAAATAGATAATTGAGAAATATGCCTAATGAGATGGATGCAGTGATGTTCTCTATTCTCTCTGGCCTCCAGAAATGTGTCCTGAGAATGGATCTTGTGTACCTGATGGTCCAGGTCTTTTGCAGTGTGTTTGTGCTGATGGTTTCCACGGATACAAGTGTATGCGCCAGGTGAGGAATTAGGCCGTCTAACTAGGGATACAAGGAATGCATAGAGCAAGTCTTCTCAGAAAGGAGAGCCACAAGACCAGGAGCTGATACAAATTTCCTATAGGTGGAAAACTATAGAATTGCCCTAGACAAAGTGATAGGTATATTAGGAAAGAACTAGGTATTAGGATGTGGCCCCCCCGTGTAACGTTGTATGGGGATGTTTTTTGGTCTGTTCACAGGGCTCGTTCTCACTGCTTATGTTCTTCGGGATTCTGGGATCCACAACTCTATCCGTCTCCATTCTGCTTTGGGGGACCCAGCGCCGAAAAGCCAAGACTTCATGAACTACATAGGTCTTACCATTGACTTAAGATCAATCTGAACTATCTTAGCCCAGCCAGGGAGCTCTGCTTCCTAGAAAGGCATCTTTGGCCAGTGGATTCGCCTCAAAGTTGAGGCCGCCATTGGAAGATGAAAAATTGCACTCCCCTGGTGTAGACAAATACCAGTTCCCATTGGTGGTGTTGCCTATAATAAACTTTTTTCTTTTTTTTTCTTCTCTCTCTTTCTTTTTAAGGAAAGGCGCCCTGCCTTACGTGTTTCTTGCTTGGGGTGGGAGAGACTGCTTTAGGGCAGCCGGTTTTTTCAGGTTTCCCCTGGTTTTGCAGTGCGGAGACCACGAGGGCCCACTCCCCGTGGCTCCGCGGACCCCGCCCCTTACGTGCCCGGCCCCGCCCCTCACGCCGCCTGTGTCCGCGCCGCCGCAGTCTCTGCTGCCGCCAAGCGCGCCCGAGGCTCCTGCGCTTCCGCGCCCGGCTTCTCTCCAGCGCCCCGCGCCGTTAGCCACGTGGACCGACTCCGGCGCGCCGTCCTCACGTGGTTCCAGTGGAGTTTGCAGTCCTTCCCGCTTCTCCGTACTCGCCCCCCGCCTCTGAGCTCCCTTCCCATGGCGGCCCTAGTGTTGGAGGACGGGTCGGTCCTGCGGGGCCAGCCCTTTGGGGCCGCCGTGTCGACTGCCGGGGAAGTGGGTAAGCAAGCCCGGTTAGGCTGCAGACCTTATCCCACTCTGTGATGCGCCTCTCCGCCCAACCTTCCCCGTCCAGACCCCGCCATTTTCCCGCCAGCATACCCCCTTCCCCCATTCGGTGCCCATGGTCCGCAGCGCCATAAACCCCTCGCGACCAAGGCAGCCTCCACTGGGGCGTGCTCATCGCGCGGGGAGTGTTCCGAAGGGTGCCCTACCGGAGCCCAGCCCTGCTTCTTTCTTGCAGTGTTTCAAACCGGCATGGTCGGCTACCCCGAGGCCCTCACTGACCCCTCCTACAAGGCACAGATCTTAGTGCTCACCTATCCTCTGATCGGCAACTATGGCATCCCCCCAGATGAAATGGATGAGTTCGGTCTCTGCAAGGTAGCCACACCCAGTGCTTTCTCTACATTCCTTTTCAAGTCAGTAATTGTTAACTATTAGTGAAGTAGTTGACACCCTGCTGGGCATCCTGCAGAAAACATACCCACTGAAGTAATAAAGTCAAGGACTAAGACTACTACTAACTGTAGTTAGGGGTTGTTAAGTGACTTGGGAGGCACAGAGTGTTGGAGGCCTCAGGAAAAAGCTACCGCCTTTGTTAAGGGCATCAAGGTTCCAGGCATAGCTGAAAGCATTCTGTATGTAGTGAAAGCATGGATCAAGGAAAAGTAAAAGAGATGTAAGGGAACAGCCTTGTCCAATTTATTAGGCATGCAGAAGTCATGAGAAAAAAGCCTGCAGATAAGTTAAATCCAGTGGGCACGGAGGGACCTGAAGCCAAAGCAGAGTCAGCTTAGTTTGGTAAAGGATCCATTGAAGGTTTTTTTTAGCAGCAGAGTCAGATGGGAGCAGTGCTTTTTAGGACTACATAAATTAGAGGAAAGAGACTGGAAACTAGGGTCACATACTTTGCAGTGACAGTGAGTGCCAGTTTACCTACAAAACCAGTGACACTATCTTCTAGACCTACTGACATGGCCTCGTCTGATTTTCTGCTTTTCAGTTGTGTTCTTACCTCTAGGTGAGAAAACTGAGTTTCTTCCTACAGTGAGGTTTCCCGTATTCCTTCACCTCTGAAATTTGGAAACTGAGTTGCCCTCTGACAGTTCAAGCATTAAAAAAACCCAACATATAGTAGTTAAGGTAATAGAGGAAGTCAATCTGGCCTAGAGTGGTATCTCTCAAAATTTGTTTGGCCTCATTGCAGGTGTAAGCCTTTAATTCTTAATTTGCCTTCCCGGCCACCCTGACACTGGGAAGAGCGAGCTCCGGATAGAGGACATACATATTGTTCTTCCTGGAAAAGAATTTCTAGGTTCATCACAAACCTATAAATACACTGCATTCTAATTGATAGTGAATTCTTGTGAATTTGGTTAAGCTTTGTCAGTCATCACCTTTGTCAACTCTAGGCACACTGACAAAATTGAGTTTATAAAACTACAACATTGAGGCCTGATTAGGACCAGGGTGGGAAAGGCCTCTTGGAGCCACTCGCACATATAAATGGATTACTCCACCTGGCCAGGGAGGGTTCTGCCATACTATCCTTCAGATGCCTGGACAGTCTCAGAATGCAGGTTCCTTAAACTCTTATCACCCAGCTGAATGCAGTTTATGCCGATCCCTCTCACATAAACTTTCTGTTTCTGTGTAGCTATTAAACACTTATCTATTGAGTAACAAGTTTGTTTTTTTTTTTTGGGGGGGACAAGGTCTCACTTTGTCACCCAGGCTGCAGTGCAGTGGCATAATCATGGCTCACTGCAGCCTCTGCCGCCTGAGCTCAAGCAATCCTCCCACCTTAACCCCCCAAGTAGCTGGGACTACAGGCACCTGCCACCATGTCTGGCTACTTTTTTTGTATTTTTTGTAGAAACCAGGTATTGTCACATTGCCCAGGTTGGTATATTATCTTTTTTTAATTTTTTTATTTTCATTTTGTTTTGAGATAGAGTTTCGCTCTTGTTGCCCAAGTTGGAGTGCAATGGCACAATCTCGGCTCACTGCAACCTCCGCCTCCCGGGTTCAAGCTATTCTCCTGCCTCAGCCTCCCGAGTAGCTGGGATTACAGGCATGGGCCACCATTCCCAGCTAATTTTGTATTTTTAGTAGAGACAGGGTTTCTCCATGTTGGTCAGGCTAGTTTTGAACTCCCGATCACAGGTGATCCGCCCCCCTTGGCCTCCCAAAGTGCTGGGATTACAGGTGTGAGCCACCGCGCCTGGCCTTTTCTTTTTTAAATAATCCCAAATGAAGTTTGGGGGGCATGCCTAGTATTGTGCCCTGAACCTTTGTTTTTTATTTGGTAATGTATTTCGTACCTCCCTATCTTATTCAGTTGTTAATCACACTCTATAATTAATATTTATATGGGTGTTACCTTGTTTTCTAGCTCCCTAAGTCAGAAATAAACATCATGAAGACAGGAACCTCATCTTTTTTTTCTCATTGCTCTTTTCTCAGCATCTTTTGCAATGCCTGCACCTCAATAAATGTCTGACTGACACCATGTGCCTTGTTCTTGAGTTCTCTGTTTCGTGACAAAGACATAAATACATATTCATCATATGACGTAAATAGCAAGAGAGGAAATAAAGTATTAAAAGAGCTCTAAGATGGAGGCACAAGCTGTATTGGGTGAGTGGGAGGGGCTTCACAGAGAAGGGATTTGTGATTTCAGTTTTAGATAAAGGAAGAAAGAGGCGGGGCGTGGTAGCTCATGACTTGTAATCCCAGCACTTTGGGAGGCTGAGGTGGGGGGATCACTTGAGCTCAGGAAGTTTGAGAGCAGCCTGGCAACATGGTGAGACCCTGTCACTACAAAAAATTAGCCAGGTGCGATGATCCGCGCCTGTGGTCCCAACTACTCAGGAGTCTGAGGTGGGAGAATCACTTAAGCCCAGGAGATTGAGGCTGCAGTGAACCGTGTATTTGCGCCACTGCACTCTGCACTCCAGCCTGGGCAACAGCAAGACCCTGTCTCAAAAAAAAAGGAAAAAGGAATGGCTAGGTGTGATGATGGCTCACTCCTGTAATCCCAGCACTTTGGGAGGCTGAGGCGGGCAGATCACAAGGTCAGGAGATCTGAGACCATCCTGGCTAACATGGTGAAACCCCGTCTCTACTAAAAATACAAAAAATTAGCTGGGCATGGTGGCGGGCGCCTGTAGTCCCAGCTACTCGGGAGGCTAAAGCAGGAGAATTGCTTGAATTCAGGAGGCAGAGGTTGCAGTGAGCTTAGATCTCACCACTGCACTCCAGCCTCAGTGACAGAGTGAGACTCCGTCTCAAAAAATAAATAAATAAAAAGGAAAATGTCATTTTCAGTGATCATCGGGGCACCCTGGGCCTGTGGGTTGTGTTTCATATAGGAGAGAGCGTTGTTGGTAAATGGAAATATCTATGCAAAAGCACCAAAAGCTTGGTATATTGAAGGCCATTCAATGTGGCTGAATATAGGGTCTGTGGCCACACAATTGGGAAAATGCTGTAAAGAAATAACTTGGCCTGAGGCTTCTCACAATGTCTTTCCATCTACAGTGGTTTGAATCCTCGGGCATCCATGTAGCAGGACTGGTGGTGGGAGAGTGCTGTCCTACTCCCAGCCACTGGAGTGCCACCCGCACCTTGCATGAGTGGCTGCAGCAGCATGGCATCCCTGGCTTGCAAGGTATGGTGGCAAGCAGGGGCATATCTGGGCAGAGCACAGCATGCCTGGATGGAAAGAATCAAGGTTTCTGTAGTCTGCTGGGACCTGACTCTAAGATTGTGATAGTTGGAAGGTTTAGATTGCAGTTGGGCTGGGGAAAAGAATTGAACTATCACTCAGAAGGAAAATTTCCAACACAGGAAGGAACTCCCACCTTCCATAATCATCAGCTCAGGGCTAATCTTATTTCATCACCACCACTGGATTATTTTGATGCAAATCTCAGACATCATATCATTTCATCTAGAAATAGTTCAATATCTATGCAAAAGGAATCTTTAAACATGACCATAATAACGTCATACACTAAAAAAATTAATAATTCCTAATACCAGTGTCCAGGCAATGTTTAAAATTTCCCCTAATTTTTTTTTTTTTTTAACTGTTCATTTGAATCTTGCTCTAAACAGGGTTCATGCATTGCATTTGGTTGATAAGTCTCTTAATCTGTGGACCTTGTAACCTATTTGAAAACGGGTCTTTCCTGTATCTAGTATCCCATAGTCTGCACTTACTTGGTTACATTCCTGTAGTGTTACTTAGCGTATTCTTTTTTTCCCTTTATATTATTTTCTATAAATGGATAGATTTAGAGTTGCTCAATTCAGATGTGATATTTTTGGCAGGAATACTTCATGGTAGTATACTTGTGTCACAATGGCCCAGGATTTTGATGCACATAGAACAGCTGTGTATGACTAGGGCTCTGGAATGGAAGTGCTTCTGGAAGTCTAACTTCACAGATGACTGAGTTGTGGGAGTGTGATTCCCTAAGACTGTGCTATTTTGACAGGAGTAGACACTCGGGAGCTGACCAAGAAGTTGCGGGAACAAGGGTCTCTGCTGGGGAAGCTGGTCCAGAATGGAACAGAACCTTCATCCCTGCCATTCTTGGACCCCAATGCCCGCCCCCTGGTACCAGAGGTCTCCATTAAGGTACAGAGGTAGAGTGGGAGAGTGTTGCAAGCTCTACCACAGTAGTTATATTCTGCCCACAACTGGGGGGTGAACACAGGAGAGAATCAAAGGAGGTTTTGAAGGTAGGAGTTGTTGCAGGCATATCTTATACCCACTGAGCACAGCTGCCAACTGTTGCCCTTTATTCCTCTATTTCTCAGACTCCACGGGTATTCAATACAGGGGGTGCCCCTCGGATCCTTGCTTTGGACTGTGGCCTCAAGTATAATCAGATCCGATGCCTCTGCCAGCGTGGGGCTGAGGTCACTGTGGTACCCTGGGACCATGCACTAGACAGCCAAGGTGAGTAGCTGGGGCTTGTTCAGGGCCTCAGACAAACAGCTTGGGTGGAAGATCTATCCCTTGGTCCAATTGCTAAAAGTCAGTATGAGTTGCAGTGAAGAAGATAGACATTGGGACTTACACTCTCACGAGCTGGGGGGCTGCAGGTGTGCCTCCTGTAATTGAAATACTGATTTTGATGTCATCTTTTCTGCCCATTCCAGAGTATGAGGGTCTCTTCTTAAGTAATGGGCCTGGTGACCCTGCCTCCTATCCCAGTGTCGTATCCACGCTGAGCCGTGTTTTATCTGAGCCTAATCCCCGACCTGTGTTTGGGATCTGCCTGGGACACCAGCTATTGGCCTTAGCCATTGGGGCCAAGACTTACAAGATGAGGTGGGACTTGTGGGGAGTAGAAGGGGCCCATACTTGTGGCATGAGGGGTGGGGTGTCTCGGGAATGAGAAGAGAGTTGGTGTTTATTCGTGTTGAAATAGGAGCGGGGGGTTGCAGGTGAGGTGGCTCACGCCTGTAATCCCAGCACTTTGGGAGGCCAAGGTGGGCGGATCACCTGAGGTCAGGAGTTCGAGACCAGCCTGGCCAACATGGTGAAACCCTCTCTCTCTACTAAAAATACAAAAATTGGCCGGGCATGGTGGCGTGCGACTGTAATCCCAGCTACTCTGGAGGCTGAGGCAGGAGAATTGCTTGAACCTGGGAGGCGGAGGTTGCAGTGAGCCGAGATTGTGCCATTGCCCTTCAGCCTGGGCAACAGAGGGAGACTCCATCTCAAAAAAAAAAAAGGAAACAGGAGCGGGGCTACTGAAAACAGGAGATCAGTGAGAGCTGGGGTAGGTTCAGTAGTGAAGAGAGGGTGAGCGGGGCCTGTGACTTGGCATGCTTCTACCTCCAGATATGGGAACCGAGGCCATAACCAGCCCTGCTTGTTGGTGGGTTCTGGGCGCTGCTTTCTGACATCCCAGAACCATGGGTTTGCTGTGGAGATAGACTCACTGCCAGCAGACTGGGCTCCTCTCTTCACCAATGCCAATGATGGTTCCAATGAAGGCATTGTGCACAGCAGCTTGCCCTTCTTCAGGTGAGCCTGGTTGACTGGGTCTGTGCAACTTTGAAGCCCTGTGGGCCTTGATGATGGAAAAGTAAAGCACGGCAGTGGACCTGAGTCTCCTGTCCCACTACCCACCTCCGAGGCTGCCAGTGTCATGCCAGGGACCATGATGGTTTTCATGGTGCAATCTCTTCAACAGTGTCCAGTTTCACCCAGAACACCAAGCTGGCCCTTCAGATATGGAACTGCTTTTCGATATCTTTCTGGAAACTGTGAAAGAGGCCACAGCTGGGAACCCTGGGGGCCAGACAGGTAAGATCCTAAGTAGAACTAGGTTGTGGACCTAAGAACAGGGTTGGCTCCAGGATGGGCATAAGGTGGACATGCCCTGGGCAACTCCTAGATGTCTAGGAGGTTAAGGGGATTGGGGATGGGTGGCAACCAACCCAAGATACGTATGTTCAAGCTTCTGTTGAAAGGAACTCCAGGGTCCTGGGTTCTGGTCCTCCCTCTGCTACTCCTTAGATGTTTAATTTGCTCTGGACTCTTCTGAAAGCGAGGGAGCTAATCCAGTTGACCTCTTGGGTCCAGCTCAGCTCTAACATTCTACGACCTTCTTTGCTTCCACAGTTAGAGAGCGGCTGACTGAGCGCCTCTGTCCCCCTGGGATTCCCACTCCGGGCTCTGGACTTCCACCACCACGAAAGGTTCTGATCCTAGGCTCAGGGGGCCTCTCCATTGGCCAAGCTGGAGAATTTGACTACTCGGGCTCTCAGGTGAGGCATGTTCCTCCCCACCCTTCTGGGCGTGTGATCCTCAAGAATGGAAAGAGTCTTAAGGAGAAGGGCTGAGGTTGGAGGGAGGAAATGAACCAGATTTGGGGAATGTAGAGAAAGATGTGGTAAGAAATAGAAGTCAATTATTAGAAGCCAAGAGTACAGAGAGGGAAAGAAGAAGAGAATGCTACTCTAAGGCTGTTTGCAATTTTGCTTCTTCAGCAGAGGCTGAGATGCCATTCTTGTCCTTTTAGGCAATTAAGGCCCTGAAGGAGGAAAACATCCAGACGTTGCTGATCAACCCCAATATTGCCACAGTGCAGACCTCCCAGGGGCTAGCTGACAAGGTCTATTTTCTTCCTATAACACCTCACTATGTAACCCAGGTATGACTGGGGCAAGGCTGGAATGAAAAGAGGACTGGGCAGGGGGGCCCAGTGGTCACTCTGGGTTATTAAACTTTGATTGTCTCTCTACCCACAAGGTTCTGATGCCTGTAACTCCCCTCTCCATCCTCAGGTGATACGCAATGAACGCCCTGATGGTGTGTTACTGACTTTTGGGGGCCAGACTGCTCTGAACTGTGGTGTGGAGCTGACCAAGGCCGGGGTGCTGGCTCGGTATGGGGTCCGGGTCCTGGGCACACCGGTGGAGACCATTGAGCTGACTGAGGATCGACGGGCCTTTGCTGCCAGAATGGCAGAGATCGGAGAGCATGTGGCCCCCAGCGAGGCAGCAAATTCTCTTGAACAGGTTGGGGGGGTGTTTGGGTAAAGGAAGAATTGTGGTGTTTTCTTTGGTAGTGTTATTTTCTTTTTTTGTTTTTTTTTTTTCTTTTTTATTTATTTTTTTTGAGATGGAGTTTCGCTCCTGTTGCCCAGGCTGGAGTACGGTGGCGCGATCTCAGCTCATCGCAACCTCCGCCTCTCGGATTCAAGCAACTCTCCTGCCTCAGCCTCCTGATTAGCTGGGATTACTGGCATGCGCCACCATGCCCGGCTAATTTTGTATTTTTAGTAGAGACGGGGTTTCTCCATGTTGGTCAGGCTGGTCTCGAACTCCTGACCTCAGGTAATCCACCTCCCTCGGCCTCCAAAATTGCTGGGGTTACAGGTATGAGCCACCGTGCCTGGCCATGTTATTTTCTTTAAACCTTTTTTTTCTGTGGGTCAGGCACACCTTGGGCAGCGGGAAATAACGTGTTTGTTCATCTCTTCCACTCATTGCAGGCCCAGGCAGCTGCTGAACGGCTGGGGTACCCTGTGCTGGTGCGTGCAGCCTTTGCCCTGGGTGGCCTGGGCTCTGGATTTGCCTCTAATAGGGAGGAGCTCTCTGCTCTTGTGGCCCCAGCTTTTGCCCATACCAGCCAAGTGCTAGTAGACAAGTCTCTGAAGGGATGGAAGGAGATTGAGTACGAGGTGGTGAGAGACGCCTATGGCAACTGTGTCACGGTGAGTGAATGGGGGAAGGGTGAGAGTTGTGTCAGGCAGGATGAGCTTTTGGAAGAGCAGAGGCCCGTGTCAAGGTCTTTGAGAGTTCTGTGTCCCTCAGAGGTAACAGGACCCTGGGGTGCAGCCTTCTGCCTCTCCTGACTCCACTTAGCAGTGACCTCCATGGCACCCCCCCTTCACAGGTGTGTAACATGGAGAACTTGGACCCACTGGGCATCCACACTGGTGAGTCCATAGTGGTGGCCCCTAGCCAAACACTGAATGACAGGGAGTACCAGCTCCTGAGGCAGACGGCTATCAAGGTGACCCAGCACCTGGGAATTGTTGGGGAGTGCAATGTACAGTATGCCTTGAACCCTGAGTCTGAGCAGGTAAGCTCTAGGCCCTGGAGCTGATAGTCTGGTTGTTACCCCCTCTTCTTGCATAATTTTTGGCCCTTGAGGTTGAGATCTTTTGGCCCTACAGTCCCTGGAGTAGAAGCTGGAATCTTCTTTACCAGGGTTGGGCCTTAGGGAGGGCCCTTTTGCTAGCCATCACTATGGGGAGGGATTATTTTCTCTCCTTTCTGAGACCTCTCCTAGACGGGCTTCTAGGCCAGTGACTTTTTTTCTTTATTCTCCTTTGCAGTATTACATCATTGAAGTGAATGCCAGGCTGTCTCGCAGCTCTGCCCTGGCCAGTAAGGCCACAGGTTATCCACTGGCTTATGTGGCAGCCAAGCTAGCATTGGGCATTCCTTTGCCAGAGCTCAGGTACGACGATGAGGGAGAAATCCCAGTGGGGAAGTGGGTCTGGGGCTGAAGAAAATATTGATGGGACAGGAAATATGAAAAGGACATTGGCCTGGATTTGTGGGAATGGAAAGAGCTATGCGGAAGCTCACCCTTTATGCTTCCTTCACTGTCCTTCTGGCATCCCACCTGGTGGACCCCAGGAACTCTGTGACAGGGGGCACAGCAGCCTTTGAACCCAGCCTGGATTACTGTGTGGTGAAGATTCCTCGATGGGACCTTAGCAAGTTCCTGCGAGTCAGCACAAAGATTGGGAGCTGCATGAAGAGCGTTGGTGAGACTCATGCCCCGGGCACCCCCATGAGGCCCCACCATCACCAAGAATCTCAAATGTCAAGAGTTCCCTGGCATGGCCTTTTAGCTCCTATGGAAGCAGGTGCTTGAGACATTTCAAACTAAGATTATAGTCCTCGTCAGGAGTTGGAGAGGCATCTGGAAATCTGTGTTGGAATACAGAACCTCTGGGATAGGTGCAAGCCATCAGACTATCTCATCTCATTTTTACAGTATCTCCTCTGGCACTTTGTGCTTTGGTCACTAAATGACCTTTTTTTTTTTAGTATGATGTTTACATCAGAGCAGGGCATCATAAACCTTTTTGGTAACAAGGAAATTTATTAGTGAATGATGAATGGCTGTAACATTACCCAGCAGTGGCAGAGCATGTTAGAATTGAGTTAGTATGTTTCTTTGTGGTATCCCTTTAGTTGCCTAAGACCATCCTCTAACACATTTCAACCAAAACAAAAATATACATGTACCAGACACAGTGCCACCAGCCTGATGGATAAGAGCATTTTGTGGTGCTCCAGATTTCCATTTAGGCCTTTAAACAAGTAAGTCTAAGCTCAGATATTATTTCAGAATTTTTAGAAATTCTGCAAGACTGCCAATTTTTTCCTTCTGGAGATGAATCTCTGTTATATGAAAATTAGAATAAACATGGAAATGAAGCCATAATTAAATTGTGGCAAAAAGAAGTGGATTGAAAATAGGCCAATGAAAGATTGGTTCCTAGATGAGACATTTAATTGTTTGTTTTACATCTATTCAAGTATTCTTGGAATGTGGTCTTCTTTGGTAACTTTTTGTAACTTTTATTATACAAGTAAGAAACATGAATCATGGAAAACGAGAAAAGATAGTTTAACCAAAGAACAATAGTCACCTGTAATCTTGCCTTACAGAGATTGATTAATTTGGCCGTGTATCTGCGACTGCATACATTTCTAGGCATATGTGTATGCATGTATTAGGCTTCTTTTTTAACAAATCTCAAAGTAAAAAGTCTTATAACCACAGTTACAAAGAAATTGAACAAAATCAGTCACACTACTGTTAGCATCGTAGTGTTTTTAAAACCTTTTTAAAGAAATGTAAATGTTAGGGTTGTAAATAGAAAAATACACTTGGTAAGAAATACTTAAGCCCTTAGAGTAAATGGTCAGAGGAGATGAACAAAACTTTACAGAAGAAGAAATCAATAAGCAAACCTAGAGAAAAGACGGTTCCTCTCATTAGTAAATAGAAATCTAGTTAAATGAGATACTGTTTATGCCCACT
Organism: Symphalangus syndactylus; assembly: GCF_028878055.3. Taxonomy (NCBI): domain Eukaryota; kingdom Metazoa; phylum Chordata; class Mammalia; order Primates; family Hylobatidae; genus Symphalangus; species Symphalangus syndactylus. The sequence continues at coordinate 84,984,109 of NC_072440.2, read as the reverse complement.
TCTTAGAAGGTTGCTTAAACTTTGTATTATAAAGCACAGACTTCTATAATGTTATTTGTACTTACCAAGGGCTATAAAATTTGTGTTACCTATTGCCTTTACATTTCTAGAAATTTATCCTAAGGAGATTATCCAAAACAGAAAACATCATATCCAGTCCAGGCACGTTGGTTGTAATTAATCCCAGCACTTCGGAAAGCTCAGGTGGGAGGATCGCTTGAGCCCATGAGTTCAAGGTTGCAGTGAGCTGTGATTGTACCACTGCATTCCAGCTTAGGTGACAGGGTAAGACCCTGTCTTTTTGTTTGTTTGTTTGAGACGGATTTTCACTCTTGTTGCCCAGGCTGGAGTGCAATGGTGTGATCTCGGCTCACCACAATCTCTGCCACCTGGGTTCAAGTGATTCTCCTGTCTCAGCCTCCCGAGTAACTGGGATTACAGGCATGTGCCATCACGCCTGGCTAATTTTGTATTTTAATAGAGACAGGGTTTCTCCCTGTTGGTCAGGCTGGTTTTGAATGCCCGTGCTGAGGTGATCCACCCACCTTGGCCTCTTAAGGTGCTGGGATTACAGGTGTGAGCCACTGTGCCTGGCCGAGACCTTGTCCCTTTTTTCTTTTCTTTTCTTTTCTTTTTTTTTTTTTTTTTTTGAGAGAGAGTCTTCCTCTGTCACCAGGCTGGAGTGCGGTGGCGCTGTCTCGGCTCACTGCATCCGCTGCCTCCCAGGTTCAAGCCATTCTCCTGCCTCAGCCTCCTGAGTAGCTGGGATTACAGGCGCGCACAACCACGCCCAGCTAATTTTTGTATTTTTAGTGGAGACGGGGTTTCACCATATTGTTCAGGATGGTCTCGATCTCTTGACCTCGTGATCCGCCTGCCTCGGCCTCCCAAAGTGCTGGGATTACAGGCATGAGCCACCATGCCCGGCCGACCCTGTCTCATTAAAAAAGAAAGAAAACATCACAGCCTAACTTATAATTATGAAAACTTTTTTTTTAATACAGAGTTTTATTCTGTCACCCAGGGTGGAGTGCAATGGTGTGACTGTAGCTCACTGCAGCTTGGATCTCCTAGGCTTAAGTAATCTCCCACCCCATCCTTCTGAGGAGTGAGACTACAGGTGTACACCACCACACCCTGCTAATTTTTTTTTTTTTTTTAATTATTTGTTGTAGAGAGGGAGGTCTCACTGTGTTGTGCAGGCTGGTCTCAATCTGCCTCAGGTGATCCTTCTGCCTCAGCCTTCCAAAGTGTTGGATTATAGGTGAGAGCCACCAAGACTGCCTAATTGTAAACACTTAGAAGCTAAATGGGCCGGGCGTGGTGGCTCACGCCTGTAATCCCAGCACTTTGGGAGGCTGAGGTGGGCATATCATGAGGTCAGGAGTTTGAGACCAGCCTGGCCAATATGGTGAAACCCCATCTCTAAAAAATATACAAAAATAAGCCAGGCATGGTGGCACGCACCTGTAGTCCCAGCTATTCAGGAGGCTGAGGCAGAAGAATCGCTTGACCCCAGGAGGCAGAGGTTGCAGTGAGCTGAGATCGCACCACTGACTCCAGCCTGGGTGACACAGTGAGACTACGTCTCAGGAAACAAAAAAAAAGCTAAATGTCCTTCAGTTAGCAGTTAAATTATGGCAAATCATATAAGAATTAAGTTGGTGTTGGCCGGGCGTGGTGGCACACCTGTAATCCCAGCACTTTGGGAGGCTAAGGCAGGTGGATCACCTGAGGTCGGGAGTTCGAGACCAGCCTGGCCAACATGGTAAAACCCCGTCTCTACTAAAAATACAAAAATAACCCAGGCATGGTGGCAGGTGCCTGTAATCCCAGCTACTTGGGAGGTTGAGGCAGGAGAATCAGTTGAACCCAGGAGGCACAGGTTACATTGAGCCAACATCATGCCATTGCACTCCAGCCTGGGTGACAAGAGAGAAACTCCGTCTCAAAAAAGAATTAAGTTGATGTTTACGAGGCCACGTGGCGATGTAGGAAAATGTATGATGAGGGAAAAACACAGGATGGAAAGTATACATATGCTGTGATCGTATGTAAAACATACCTATGAAGGGCCCGGCATGGTGGCTCACGCCTGTAATCCCAGCTCTTTGGGAGGCCAAGGCGGGTGGATCACGAGGTCAGGAGTTTGAGACCAGCTTGGCCAACATGGTGAAATCCCGTCTCTAATTAGCCAGATGTGGTGACATGCACCTGTAATCACAGCTACTCAGGAGACTGAGGCAAGAGAATCTCTTGAATCCAGGAAGCAGAGGTTGCAGTGAGTCGAGACCGTGCCATTGCATTCCAGCCTGGGCAACAAAAGTGAAAGTCCATCTAAAAAAAAGAAAAACAAACAAAAACCTATGAAGAAACGTCCAGAAAGAGAAACTCTAAAATGATTGCTGTAAATGTGATTTGCTCTGCATGGATGAGTAGTAGGGATCATCTTCCTATTATCTACACTTTTTAAAAAAGTTTTAAAGAATTCCAGATGGTGTTATGATTATGTGAATAAATCAAGCCCAATACCTAGACAGCCATCAGTGGTTTGGGCCACTGTGATAAACTTCCAGTATCCAGTGTATGGGGATATATTCCAGTATCCCCATCCCCGTTTTAGGCATATTGATTCCATATTCATTAATGAGCACAAAACCTGAGCTTATCCATGAAAATAGCAGGGAAAAGAGCTGTAAGTTAAGATTTCTTTTTTTTGTTTGTTTTTTTGTTTTGTTTTGTTTGAGACAGTCTTGCTTTGTTCCCCAGGCTGGAGTGCAGTGGCGCGATCGCTGCTTACTGCAACCTCAGCCTCCCGGGTTCAAGTGATGCTCTTGCCTTAGCCTCCCGAGTAGCTGGGACTACAGGTGCCAGCCACCACGCCCGGCTAATTTTTTTTGTATTTTTAGTAGAGACGGGGTTTCACCATGTTAGCCAGGATGGTCTCAATCTCCTGACCTCGTGATCCGCCCGCCTCAGCCTCCCAAAATGCTGGGATTATAGGCGTGAGCCACCGCACCCAGCCGTTAAGATTTCTTAATTGTGATAACACCATGAATCCCACCATCATGTGACTTGCCTTGAGAATCTCCCAGAGTCTTGACTATAAACCGTAGGCATTATAGGCAGTGCCTTCCTCCCACCCCTTCCACCTCCACGTCTTCATTCCTTCCATTCTGTTCTTCCAGGTGAAGTCATGGGCATTGGGCGTTCATTTGAGGAGGCCTTCCAGAAGGCCCTGCGCATGGTGGATGAGAACTGTGTGGGCTTTGATCACACAGTGAAACCAGTCAGTGATATGGTAAGTAGCTCCCCTCCCCTGGCAACATCCCTAAAATAGACCCTGCTTCTCATTGCCCCCAGACTGTGAGCTTGTTACCAGTAACACTAGCAGCAGTCATCATTGGACATTTGCTTTGTTTTCACTTTGCTGAGAATTTTGAGATGTCTCATTAGCACGCAAGGATGTATTACTAGACTTGTTTTTACAGATGAGGAAACTGAGACATATAGGTTATAGAAATTACTCAAAGCCACATAGCCAGTGAGAGGTAGACCCAGGATTGGTGTCCAGGTTTTTGCAATTACACAGCCTGTGCTCTGGTGTACAGTTTCCCCTTCCTGAGACAAGGGCAGCTATTTATGCTCAGGCTTTTAGATGGGCTGGCAGTAGCTTCCTTCTTTCTACCCCCTTTCTATCAGGAGTTGGAGACGCCAACAGATAAGCGGATTTTTGTGGTGGCAGCTGCTTTGTGGGCTGGTTATTCGGTGGACCGCCTGTATGAGCTCACACGCATCGACCGCTGGTTCCTGCACCGAATGAAGCGTATCATCGCACATGCCCAGCTGCTAGAACAACACCGTGGACAGCCTTTGCCCCCAGACCTGCTGCAACAGGCCAAGTGTCTTGGCTTCTCAGACAAACAGATTGCCCTTGCGGTTCTGAGGTCAGAGGTGGCAATGAGAGCTTCTGGCTGAGAAATGTGGGGCAGAACCTTTGTATCAGTGAGGGACCCTTGGGAGGGAGGAAGGAGAGTGTGGGAGAGCTTTAGAGGCTTCTGACCTTGGTTCCAAGGATATTTCCTCTCATCCGTGCCCGGGGGTCTCAACCCTGTATCAGTCTGTACCCTACTCTCTGGGCCTGTGTTTCAGACCCTTTTTCTATTTTAGCACAGAGCTGGCTGTTCGCAAGCTGCGTCAGGAACTGGGGATCTGTCCAGCGGTGAAACAGATTGACACAGTTGCAGCTGAGTGGCCAGCCCAGACAAATTACCTGTACCTAACGTATTGGGGCACCACCCACGACCTCACCTTTCGAACACCTCATGTCCTAGTCCTTGGCTCTGGCGTCTACCGTATTGGCTCCAGCGTTGAATTTGACTGGTGTGCTGTAGGCTGCATCCAGCAGCTCCGAAAGGTCAGAGGGTTCATTTTCATTCCAGTTTCCTTGCTATTCTGTTCATCTCTAGCAATTGCTTGGCACTAATCCTGGCATTTCCTATTAATTGCCATCCCTTTGGTCGTAGAGCTTTGGGGCGGGGGTCCTTTTAGGCCATCTCTCGTGCCTCACACAGTACATGAATCTCTTCCCCAGCTCTTTGTACCTCCTTCCCTCCCAAGGCAGGGGTCCTGTACAGCTCTTTCAGAGGAAGCTGTGCTGGCACTCTCTGAGGTAGGGGCTTTGGCTTAGTTTCTCCACGATTTTCCTCCCACCTGACTGCTAAGTACCTTTCCCCTCCCTCTTGCAGATGGGGTATAAGACCATCATGGTGAACTATAACCCAGAGACAGTCAGCACCGACTATGACATGTGTGATCGACTCTACTTTGATGAGATCTCTTTTGAGGTGAGGGAGATGGGGGCTTCCTGGTAGCTTGGGTGGCCAGGGTCGAGTGGAACTGCTGGCTGACCTAAGATTCTTTGAAACTTGGTGGGGGCTGAGGGAAGCAGTGAGCAGGAAGGCTCAGATTCCTGCCCTCTTTTGCTGCCACCACTTGTTTCTCCCCCTGCACTGTAGGTGGTGATGGACATCTATGAGCTCGAGAACCCTGAAGGTGTGATCCTATCCATGGGTGGACAGCTGCCCAACAACATGGCCATGGCGTTGCATCGGCAGCAGTGCCGGGTGCTGGGCACCTCCCCTGAAGCCATTGACTCGGCTGAGAACCGCTTCAAGTTTTCCCGGCTCCTTGACACCATTGGTATCAGCCAGCCTCAGTGGAGGGAGCTCAGTGACCTTGAGGTGGGCTGGGACCTGGTGGGATACCTGGAGGCTGGATGTTGCTTGGGGGTGAGTGTGAACAACCCAGCTAAGCTCCCTGCCTCCTGTAGTCTGCTCGCCAATTCTGCCAGACCGTGGGGTACCCCTGTGTGGTGCGCCCCTCCTATGTGCTGAGCGGTGCTGCTATGAATGTGGCCTACACGGATGGAGACCTGGAGCGCTTCCTGAGCAGCGCAGCAGCCGTCTCCAAAGAGCATCCCGTGGTCATCTCCAAGTTCATCCAGGAGGCTAAGGTGGGAGGCTGCAGACAGTGAAGTCTCTGAGGGCATGCTGCCAGCCCTGGAAGAGACTTCCTTCTCTGGTCCAGCAGAATCATAGACACCAGGGCTGGGAACCGTGGGTGTGGGGCTCGTTAAAGGAAGAGACAATCCTAGAGTAAGTGAGAGAAGAAAGTGGCGCTACGTCACACTGTCTGTGTCCCCCCGCTAGGAGATTGACGTGGATGCCGTGGCCTCTGATGGTGTGGTGGCAGCCATCGCCATCTCTGAGCATGTGGAGAATGCAGGTGTGCATTCAGGTGATGCGACACTGGTGACCCCCCCACAAGATATCACTGCCAAAACCCTGGAGCGGATCAAAGCCATTGTGCATGCCGTGGGCCAGGAGCTACAGGTCACAGGACCCTTCAATCTGCAGCTCATTGCCAAGGTAATAAGGCTAAAGGAAAGAACTAAAGGGCCACAGCTCCTGCATGTTCTGTGCTGGCCACAGTGCCATGAAGCCCTGCACTGTCTCCTGCCTTCATCCAAGTAGTCAGGGAAGCTGGAGGGAAAGGGCTGTAGCTAGAGCTCACGGTGTTGGGGCTTATGACAATCAGTCACCCTGAACCCTGCTCAGTCTGATCCCCCAGAGACTGGGGACTGAGAGGAAGAGTCTAGGCCTATAGATAGTGTCAGCAAGGCCAACCTGCAGAAGGTCTGACCAGTCTTCTCTGCCCCAGGATGACCAGCTGAAAGTTATTGAATGCAACGTACGTGTCTCTCGCTCCTTCCCCTTTGTTTCCAAGACACTGGGTGTGGACCTAGTAGCCTTGGCCACACGGGTCATCATGGGGGAAGAAGTGGAACCTGTGGGGCTAATGACTGGTTCTGGAGTCGTAGGAGTAAAGGTAAGGAATATTGAAACCCTTGGGGTTAGCAGAAAAATAGTGGGAGAGAGTTCACTCACCACACAGAGTTGTCAATCAGCATGTAAACCAGGCACTGACTGCAAGGCATTGCCGGATCATGGGGGTAATGAGGTGGTCACTGTCCCTTAAGAGCTTACTTTATGGTAATGGGAGGGAAGAGAAGTTGGATCCCAAAAAAAGCTTTTGTGTAGAACAGTCTGTGATAAAACTACGTATTCGACCTATAAACAGAATGCTGCAGGAGTTCAGAGACAGGAGGTGCTGCTTCCAAAAGGGGTGGTCTGGGAAGGCTTGAGCGAAGGGGTGCTATTTGAATTGAGTTTTGAAGGATGGTTAAGGTTTTTTATTTGCAAAGCTTGTAAGGTTTTTTATTGCAAGGGCACATCCTAAGCAGAAGCTGAGGGACGACCCCAAGTACATTTGGAAAGCAGTAGGGCACACAGAGAGGGTAGGCTGACCCTGGCATTCAGATGGGATCAAGAACAGGGGACCGTGTTCATCTCTGCTGGTGAGGGAGGAGGTCCCCTCACACCTTGGCCCTCTCTCCCCTCCTGCTCCTTTAGGTGCCTCAGTTCTCCTTCTCCCGCTTGGCGGGTGCTGACGTGGTGTTGGGTGTGGAAATGACCAGTACTGGGGAGGTGGCCGGCTTTGGGGAGAGCCGCTGCGAGGCATACCTCAAGGCCATGCTAAGCACTGGCTTTAAGATCCCCAAGAAGAATATCCTGCTGACCATTGGCAGCTATAAGGTACCAGAATCCAGGAGGGCTTCCCGAGGGCCTGGCTCCCTGGGCCAGGGCTGACCTTGAAATGGAACACAGGAAGAAAACAATTTCATCCTTCTGTTTGGTTTCAGAACAAAAGTGAGCTGCTCCCAACTGTGCGGCTACTGGAGAGCCTGGGCTATAGCCTCTATGCCAGTCTCGGCACAGCTGACTTCTACACTGAGCATGGCGTCAAGGTGCAGGAACTCTGGCAACCTACCCCACTGCTCTCCTTCCCCAAGGGGGTGAAAATACTGCACCAAAGAATTATATGGGCCGGGCATGGTGGCATATGCCTGTAGTCCCAGATACTCAGGAGGCTAAGGCAGGAGAATCTCTTGAGCCTAGGAAGTAGAGGCTGCAGTGAGCTGCGAGTGTGCAGTGAGTGCACCATTGCACTCCAGCTTGGGAAACAGTGAGATGCTGTCTCAAAAAAAAAAAAAAAAATTATCTCCTATTCCCCTGCTTTTATTATTACTGTTATACTAATAAGCTATATTCCATGTAGAAAGCAGAATACACAGGAAGCAAAGAGAAAAGTCTCTTAAAATCTGTCTACCACTGTTCTGATATTTTTCCTTCCAGAATTTTCTCTGTGTACATGTGTGTGAACTCATACTGCACCTAGTCCTTGGTAACCCATCTTACTTAGTGTAGATATCTTTCCTGCCAAGAAATATACTTTGCCAGTATCAAATAGAGGCAGCCCTCAGTGCCCACCCTGTGGGTCCTCAGTCTCCTCTTCATGGGCTCCTGGGCCAGCTCCTCTCCCTTAAGGCTAGCCTTCCTGACCGCTGCCAGACTCAGCTTGGCCCTGACCTTGACTTCGTGTTGGCAGGTAACAGCTGTGGACTGGCACTTTGAGGAGGCCGTGGATGGTGAGTGCCCACCACAGCGGAGCATCCTGGAGCAGCTAGCTGAGAAGAACTTTGAGCTGGTGATTAACCTGTCCATGCGTGGAGCTGGGGGCCGGCGTCTCTCTTCCTTTGTCACCAAGGGCTACCGCACCCGACGCTTGGCCGCTGACTTCTCCGTGCCCCTAATCATCGATATCAAGTGCACCAAACTCTTTGTGGAGGTAACTGAGACCCATGTGCTGGGAGGGAGACTGCCGGTGTTGATGGGGAGAAGAAAGAGGGAGAAGTGAGTATGGAACAGCCATGCTAGTAATAAAGCTTTGTGGCTACAGAGGGAGAGACGGTGGGTATACAGTGTGCAGAGCCTGGTTTATGGGAAAACCACATCTCTCCCTGCAACTCCCAGGATCACCCTTCCCTTAAATCAAAGCTGACTACTTTCCACTTGCAGGCCCTAGGCCAGATCGGGCCAGCCCCTCCTTTGAAGGTGCATGTTGACTGTATGACCTCCCAAAAGCTTGTGCGACTGCCGGGTAAGTCTTTGGGGAGAACTTGGCTTCTGGACACTGGCAGCCGCTGGCATAGAGACCCGCAGTGTGGTGAAGGATGGCTGGGGGGCCCACTCTGTCCTGGACTGCACAGACTGTGAAGACCCCAGAATCTTTCTCACTCTTTCATTCCTTGATCCACAGTGTCCACAGTGGCCTTGTCTGAGGATTTTTTTTTTTTTTTTTGAGATGCAGTCTTGCTCCATCGCCCAGGTTGGAGTGCAGTGGTGTGATATCGGCTCACTGCAACCTCCACCTCCCAGGTTCAAGCGATTTTCCTGCCTCAGCCTCCCAGGTAGCTGGGATTACAGGCATGTGCTACCACACCAGGCTAATTTTTGTATTTTTAGTAGAGACGGGGTTTCACCATGTTGGTCAGGTTGGTCTTGAACTCCTGACCTCAGGTGATCTGCCCACCTTGGCCTCCCAAAGTGCTAGGATTACAGGCATGAGCCACCATGTCCAGCTCACCCTTCCTATTTCTCAATCTTCCTGTAATCTTGCTGTTTCCATTTTCTCCCAGGATTGATTGATGTCCATGTGCACCTGCGGGAACCAGGTGGGACACATAAGGAGGACTTTGCCTCAGGCACAGCCGCTGCCCTGGCTGGGGGTATCACCATGGTGTGTGCCATGCCTAATACCCGGCCCCCCATCATTGATGCCCCTGCTCTGGCCCTGGCCCAGAAGGTGAGCCACTGCACTCCTCTTCCTGGTATTGGAGACCCATATGCCCCCACCAGCCACCCTTGCTTCCCTGAGCCCTTTTCCTTCTGTCCTGCCCCATGGGCCCAGGCCACTGGTGCCAGGCTAGCCTGTGTGGGCATGGGTGCCAGTGAGCCTTACCTCTGTATATCCTCTCCAGCTGGCAGAGGCTTGCGCCCGCTGCGACTTTGCCCTATTCCTTGGGGCCTCGTCTGAAAATGCAGGAACCTTGGGCACCGTGGCCGGGTCTGCAGCCGGACTGAAGCTTTACCTCAATGAGACCTTCTCTGAGCTGCGGCTGGACAGCGTGGTCCAGTGGATGGAGGTAGGGAGTGTGCATGTGGCAGGAGGCCACCACCTAGTGTCTCCTGGCTTGTGGGCCCCTGCCTAAGTGGGCTGGTAGCAGTGAGGATTCAGGGGAGCTCCTGGGGACTCTGGGCTCTGATGAGCACAGTCAGAGATTCTGCACACTCCTTCATCGGTTCTTTCTGCTCCCAGCATTTCGAGACATGGCCCTCCCACCTCCCCATTGTGGCTCACGCGGAGCAGCAAACCGTGGCTGCTGTCCTCATGGTGGCTCAGCTCACTCAGCGCTCAGTGCACATATGTCACGTGGCACGGAAGGAGGAGGTAAGAGTACACCTGAGATCCTGCTGTCCCTGTTGCTTTCCCAGTAACACCAAAGGTCAGGGTAGTCCTTAGGGGCAGGAGACAGCAGGAGGAGAGTCTGGAGACAGCGGGAGGAGGGTCTCGAGCCAGCACCCTTGCAGGTCTACATCATCATTTTTTGAGCAGGGATATTGGCCAATGGGACTTTGTGTAGGGCAAGGCATATGGGTGGTGCCTCTTCTGGATCTTCCCATTGTTCTTCAGATCCTGCTAATTAAAGCTGCAAAGGCACGGGGCTTGCCAGTGACCTGCGAGGTGGCTCCCCACCACCTGTTCCTAAGCCATGATGACCTGGAGCGCCTGGGGCCTGGGAAGGGGGAGGTCCGGCCTGAGCTTGGCTCCCACCAGGATGTGGAAGCCCTGTGGGAGAATATGGCTGTCATCGACTGCTTTGCCTCAGACCATGGTGAGAGAATCCAGCATGTACCTCCTCTGCCCAGTGGGGCTTGTGGGACAGCCCTAACAAGAAAATGGGAAGCAGGCCAGGCCTCAGGACTCTACTAGGACAGGGTCTTGATCTGTATGGGACCCTAGCCTCTAGGGTGCCTGGTCTGTGATAGGTGCCTGATAAATACTTGTTGAAAGAATGAATGAGCCAGTGAGTAAAACTGCAAATGAAAGAATATGTGGGTAAAAGTGTGGGCTCCAGAAGATGGCAGCAGTCCTATTGCCCTTGTTTCTAGTTCCCAGAAAAAATGAGCATCGGGAGTGGTAGTGAGCATAAGGAGGTTGTTGGAAGTGCAGTCCTGGGGTGTGGGTGACTTCCTAGACGTGGAGGTGATTGGTCCTGAGGGTAATGGCTTTCTTTCTCCCAGCTCCCCATACCTTGGAGGAGAAGTGTGGGTCCAGGCCCCCACCTGGGTTCCCAGGGTTAGAGACCATGCTGCCACTACTGCTGACGGCTGTAAGCGAGGGCCGGCTCAGCCTGGACGACCTGCTGCAGCGATTGCACCACAATCCTCGGCGCATCTTTCACCTGCCCCCCCAGGAGGACACCTATGTGGAGGTGTGGGGATGGGGCCCAGAGCAGGAGGGGGGCTCTCCAGCCCTTGGATCTGTTCTCTGGGGAGCCTTTCCCTAGCATAACCCATGTCTTCTGGGCAGGTGGATCTGGAGCATGAGTGGACAATCCCCAGCCACATGCCCTTCTCCAAGGCCCACTGGACACCTTTTGAAGGGCAGAAGGTGAAGGGCACTGTCCGCCGTGTGGTCCTGCGAGGGGAGGTTGCCTATATCGATGGGCAGGTACGCAAGTAGCCCCTGCCTGATCTCAGTAGTGCCCTCTTCCGCACCACGTTCATTTCTTCCCTACCCAGCACATCTACACTGTCCCACTATGTGCACCACTGCCCTGGACCAGGGGTTGGGGGCACAGCTCCCCCAAGGTGCTTTTTGTCCTTGCTGACATCTACCCCTTTAGGACCCGAGTTCTCTCTGCTCCCTCCTGAGTGCCCTGCCTTCTGCCTGCAGGTTCTGGTACCCCCGGGCTATGGACAGGATGTACGGAAGTGGCCACAGGGGGCTGTTCCTCAGCTCCCACCCTCAGCCCCTGCCACCAGTGAGATGACCACGGTATCCACACTACTGGGCTAGGGGGCTAGGAGGTGTTAGTCTCGGGGCAAGATGAACAGCTTGAACATTTTCATTGGTGGTTCAGGAACAGTTGGGATTTTCTTGAGGGACTGAATTTGAAGTGGGGTTAGGTCAATTTTTTAAAAGTGCTAGGCCAGGCCAGATGCGGTGGCTCACACTTGTAACCCCAGCACTTTGGGAGGCCAAGGCAGGCGGATCACCTGAGGTCAGGAGTTTAAGACCAGCCTAGCCAACATGGTGAAACCCCGTCTCTACTAAAAATAAAAAAAATTAGCCAGGCGTGGTGATGCACGTCTGTAATCCCAGCTACTTGGGAGGCCGAGGCAGGAGAATTGTTTGAACCCAGAAGGTCACACTACTACACTCCAGCCTGAGCGACAGAGCGAGACTCCATCTCAAAAGAAAAAAAAAAAACAACTCTGGGCCAATGTTATCCCTCCAGACACCTGAAAGACCCCGCCGTGGCATCCCAGGGCTTCCTGATGGCCGCTTCCATCTGCCGCCCCGAATCCATCGAGCCTCCGACCCAGGTTTGCCAGGTAAGAGTGGCGTTCCTGTGACTCAGAGACTGTGTAGGGACAGGATCCACTTCTTCCCAGTGCCTCGCCTTTCTCTACTTACATATCGTCCTCTCCATCCCTTTATCCTTGTCTGATCTGCTGTGCCATCCTTTGCCTAAACAAGTCTCCCCAGTGTGAGTAGACATCTCACAGCTTCTCACATGCCCTTTTTTGTTGTGGGCAGCTGTGTTCCTCCGCCCAGGAGCTGGGATCCCACGGGGCAGCAGAGCGTGGGGTAAATCCAGGTTGTTGGTTGGTGTGAGTCTGGCCGTTCCTCTTGCCTAGGATGCCTTTGCCAACTGGGAGAGCCCCGGGAGGGCACCACTGCTCCCATACAACACAGCCCCATGGGAAGCCACCTGTCTGTCCCCAGAGCTGCTGCAGTCCCCTGCCCTCCCCTAACCTGCTATATTACTGTGTTGTGAATTGGTTTAACACATACACTGTGATTCAGAGTTCCTGGGAATATGGGGTTTCTTTCCAAACCTCAGCCATAAATGTATATCTGTCCTCTTGTCCTGTTTGCAGCTGAGGAGCCAAAGGAGAAGTCCTCTCGGAAGGTAGCCGAGCCAGGTGAGACTCCACCCTGACACACACTCACCTCGGGGACCTCTGATCTGGCCTTGGTAGGAGGAACCCTCTGACCAGCCTTTTCTGCCCCATCCCTCACTGCAGAGCTGATGGGAACCCCTGATGGCACCTGCTACCCTCCACCACCAGTACCTAGACAGGCATCTCCCCAGAACCTGGGGACCCCCGGCTTGCTGCACCCCCAGACCTCACCCCTGCTGCACTCATTAGTGGGCCAACATATCCTGTCTGTCCAGCAGTTCACCAAGGATCAGGTGCCTGGGGCAGGGAGGATGGGACCACCCAGAGCTTTGAGGATTTGGAAAGCTGGGGCTAGGACCTTTCTAGCTAACTTGGGCTGCTTCTTAGATGTCTCACCTGTTCAATGTGGCACACACACTGCGTATGATGGTGCAGAAGGAGCGGAGCCTCGACATCCTGAAGGTCAGGATCAGGGCCAGGGGTAGGGTCCAGGCCATCGCCTGCCCTTGGGTCGCATCAGGGCAGGGCCGCGCAGTGGTCAGAGTGGGTCTTCCTCCCCCTGCCATCCCATCCCCTTATGTTAGTCCATCCCGCTGCTGCTGTAGGTCTTCCCCCACGTTTTCCCTCCCCAAAGCAGGATTTAGCTGGCTTGGGAGGCCCTGAGCATGAGACCATCATCCCACTAGTGGGGTCTTCTGGTCTGGGCTGCTGAAATCACGGGAGAGAGCTAGGGTGTGTCCTCCTTCCCCAGCTCATTCAGACACTTAATGATGGGTGGTTTTCTGGAGGCAGAGCCTTTAGCTCAGAGTGACACCAGTGGTGGAAACGTCAAGGCTCTGACAGGTCACAGGGGAGGTTTGGGTGCAGAAGGGTCCTCACAGCACCCCTCAAGTGTCAGTTGGGGTGGTGGTGCCTACCTGGGGTTTCCCCAGGGTGGACACGCATACGTACACCTTCCACCTTGCTCCTTCCCCAGGGGAAGGTCATGGCCTCCATGTTCTATGAAGTGAGCACACGGACCAGCAGCTCCTTTGCCGCAGCCATGGCCCGGCTAGGAGGTGCTGTGCTCAGCTTCTCGGAAGCCACATCGTCCGTCCAGAAGGGCGAATCCCTGGCTGACTCCGTGCAGACCATGAGCTGCTATGCTGACGTCGTCGTGCTCCGGCACCCCCAGCCTGGAGCAGTGGAGGTGAGGCCAGCCTGGGTACTGACATGGGGTTAAGAAGGCTGGACCCAGGGACATGAGAACCCTTCTGCCCACGTTTTCTGTGTTTTGGGCCAGATGAGTGAGGGGATCCCAAAAGAGGGGGACTGGCAGTTGGGGGGCCTCTGAGCTGCAAAAGACAGGATTTTCCCCTTTTTTCCAGCTGGCCGCCAAGCACTGCCGGAGGCCAGTGATCAATGCTGGGGATGGGGTCGGAGAGCACCCCACCCAGGCCCTGCTGGACATCTTCACCATCCGTGAGGAGCTGGGAACTGTCAATGGCATGACGGTGAGGGTGGTGGCAGGGGTTGGATCCCTGCCAGGGGACGATCTAGAGAGGGAGGACAGCTGCAGCAAAGAGGCCTTCATTCTGCTCCAGAGGCTTTTAAAAGCTTGGAAATGATGTTGGGGGCACTCAGTCTGGGATCCCTGTGGTGACTGGGTTCCTCCCCTAGATCACAATGGTGGGTGACCTGAAGCACGGACGCACAGTACACTCCCTGGCCTGCCTGCTCACCCAGTATCGTGTCAGCCTGCGCTACGTGGCACCTCCCAGCCTGCGCATGCCACCCACTGTGCGGGCCTTTGTGGCCTCCCGTGGCACCAAGCAGGTGAGACCCTCACAGCCCAGCCTGGAGGCCATGAAGACGTGGGTTGGGCAGTCAGAGCCCAGCGCTGCATCCACCATGGCTCTCCTCACCCTCCAGGAGGAATTTGAGAGCATTGAGGAGGCACTGCCTGACACTGATGTGCTCTACATGACTCGAATCCAGAAGGAACGATTTGGCTCTACCCAGGAGTACGAAGCTGTGAGTGTTGGGCTTGAGGAAGAAGCCAGGGCTGCTGCCGTAGGGCATCAGATATGAGGACAGAAAGGCTGGGCTGAGGGCTGAGTCAGAGCTATTAAACCTCACATCTGTCAATTGCCATAGCTGCATGTGGGTGTGGAGGGGACCCCAGTGGAGCCCAGACGTTTGTCCTCTGTAGCCACTCCTACCCCAAGGCACTAATGGGGACCCCATCTGCTTTGCAGTGCTTTGGTCAGTTCATCCTCACTCCCCACATCATGACCCGGGCCAAGAAGAAGATGGTGGTGATGCACCCGATGCCCCGTGTCAACGAGATAAGGTGGTGCAGCATCAGAGTCAGAGACTGCCTCAGGGCTGGTGGAGGGGAGGAGACTTAGTCCTGGACAAGCCATCCATGGGCTGCACGATAACACTTCTTTTTTTTTTTGCAGCGTGGAAGTGGACTCAGATCCCCGCGCAGCCTACTTCCGCCAGGCTGAGAACGGCATGTACATCCGCATGGCTCTGTTAGCCACCGTGCTGGGCCGTTTCTAGGGCCTGGCTTCCTCAGCCTCTTCTCTTTAGGCCCAGCTGCTGGGCAAGGAATTCCAGTGCCCCCTACGGGGGCAGCACACTTAGATATTCCTGGACATCCAGATAGCTCACCTGTGCTGACCACACTTCAGGCTCTGGACTGGAGCTCTCTGGCATAGGGGTGGGGCCTCAGATGCTGGGGCCCAGTCTGCCCCATCTTCATTCCTGCACCTTAAACCTGTACAGTCATTTTTCTACTGACTTAATAAACAGCCGAGCTGCCCCTTGATGCTGAGTGTAGTAGAATGGAGCTTTCTTTTAGAAAATTGAACAGATTCCCAAATAATAAGAGCAGCCTCACCAGGCAGGGCTCTGGCTAGGGCTGTGCGCCCACACTTGGCATTTTCACACTCATGGCTCTTTGGGACTTGGCAGGAGCGTGTTAACTCTGTGCTCTCTGAGTCCTGTGTCGTGCTGATACCAGCGCTTACCTGGGGGCTGTGGCTGGTGTCCAGCCCTCCTTCCTCAATTCAGTTGACTCAAAGACCTGACAGAGTTCTGCCCTCTTCCTGACACTGGGAGAACACCCATCAGGGTGAAAGGAAGGCTGAGCACTGTGGCCTGTCTGAGGCCAGGCCTTGACTCTAACCCACTCTTTCTGGTTAGTCCTCCTCCAGTGGCTAAGGCTGCCATTTCATTCTCAAAACCACCCTGGAGTTCTTCAGGCACTGTCACTATTAGGAGCCCCTCCTACTTCCCATCCCTGGGAGCCTCTGCCTGACATTGGACAGAGGGGCAGATGCCATGGAGGGCTGAGGAGCACTTTGGCTTAGAGACCCCAGGGCAGGAGCCTAAAGGGAGTAGCTTATGTGTCTGTGGATGAGGGCTTCTGAGGAGCAGCTGTGCCATCCGGTGAACTTGAGTGGCATTGGAGAAATCTCGTTTCTTGTTCCAACAAAACTTAGCACTCTGTGGGTACAAAGCACCATGTGCAGTGGGAGTATGAGGATGAACAAGGCAATTCTCACCCTCAGTTTTCAGCCTCAGGTCATAAGGCTTCCAGTGGCTTCTACAGATAAAACTGCTGCACACTGGCACATGATAGTGCAAACTGCTCTGACACCATTCAGGAAGCACCTACTTCATCCAGAGAGTAACAGCGTATTTTAGAGATGAGAAGAAGGACCTCGTTTTTTGAGAACTTAGTGTGAACAGGAACTTGATGTGTATTCTCACTGCTCACACCAGCCTTCCACCCATTTCACAGATGTGGACACTGGCTCAGAGAAGTGGGGGCCGGGCACGGTGGCTCACGCCTGTAATCCCAGCATTTTGGGAGGCTGAGGTGGGCGGATCACCTGAGGTCAGGAGTTTGAGACCAGCCTGGCCAACATGGTGAAACCCTGTCGACTAAAAATATAAAAATCAGCTGTGTTTGGTGGCGTGCACCTGTAATCCCAGCTACTTGGGAGGCTGAGGCAGGAGAATCGCTTGAACCCAGGAGGTAGAGGTTTCAGTGAGCCGAGATGGCACCATTACACTCCAGCCTGGGCAACAGAGTGACACTATCTCAAAAAAAAAAAAAAAAAAAGCTTGCTGGGCCACTCACCTTGAGACTCATACACAGGACTTCTTGACTTAACAACCCACCTTTCTGTTAAAAAGGGAAAGGTCATTTCTGGCTTTAAGGGCGTCCAAAAACCAGTGGGAAAGACAAGCCACAAATCTAAGCAGCCAGAGAACAAACCTAAGGTGTCCTGTAGGGAACCAGTTTTCAGAAGAGTTCAGCACAGATACGGAGTCGGAGAACCCTGTGCCATGGGGTGTGAGCCGTGTCATGAGGAAGGACGAAGAGTCTCCTTTACAGTACAGTTCGAGAGGAATGGAAATTGTGTCTGTGGTACAGTGAGGAGACACTGAATGCAGCAGAGGATTCCTACTGAATATTGTGAGCGTTGAGAGTGACGGACCAGACCAGACCAGAGGGCTTGGATGTCAGTTCCAACAGAAATGTTAATTTACAACCACAGGTACTATTTGAAGGAGGGTACTAAGTATAATGCTAAGTCCTAGAGTGTGGAGGCCTCCGGTCACACTAATGTTAACCCTTTCCAGTCTTTCCAAACCCAGATTCCTGCCTGACAAAGTCTCCCTCAGGTACCTGGAGGACTTTATTGGTTGGAAAATCGAGTGTCATTTCCAGAACTCTTCCTCTTCTTTCTAGAGACTCCATTTCCTTGCTTAAACTCTTAGAACAAGTCAGAGATTATTTTCCCAATTGTACTCATGAGTACTTGGGACTCACACCCAGATTCCCACAGAACTTGGATAGCCTCACCCTCAAGTAGAAGCAGTGTTTGCTGCCAAGTAGCAAATGCATTTTACTCAGTTGTTAAGTGGTGGGAGGTGTTCCTGTCCTGAGCCTTTCTTAGGCTCTCCTAATCATAACACAGCTCTGAGTTGAATAAACTTTTTTCCCATATGACCAGAAAGTAGATCTTATTATATTGGGAAATAAGTGAAAAACTCACCAGCAAAAACCAAAATTAGCCCTTCATTTTTTTAAATTTTTATCATTTTGAGATGGCATCTCGCTCTGTCGCCCAGGCTGGCGTGCAGTGGTGCGATCTTGGCTCACTGCAACCTCTGCCTCCCAGGTTCAAGTGATTCTCCTGCCGCAGTCTCCCAAGTAACTGGGACTACAGGCATGTGGTACCACACCCAGCTAACTTTTTGTATTTTTAGTAGAGATTTTTAGTAGTTTTGCCATGTTGGCCAGGCTGGTGTTGAACTCCTGACCTCAAGTGATCGCCCGCCTCGGCCTCCCAAAGTGCTGGGATTACAGGCGTGAGCCACCGCACCCAGACAAAATTAGCCCTTTAATACAATACCTTTGAGCCTGTTCCACATCCACTGAGAAACAACTTCGTATGTGCCATGTAATTGTCATGAAGCATAAAAAGTTAGTTTCCTTCCTGCGGTACTTAAGAGGTTTGATCTATTTCTTCTATAAGAAACATTTATATGCCAAGCACTGTTCTAAGCACTTTACAGATACATCCCTTTGACACTCGGATGAATCCTTTGACTCTATCCCCCACCTTGAAAGAAGTCTGGCTAACATTGGGTTTCCATTACAGCCATTTTCTCCCACCTCTTCACTGTCCACCCTAGTGAAGGAGGCATCCCCCTCAACATAGGTAGTCCACCTGGAGCTTTGTCAGCTGCACTCTAGTCCTGGCCCTTACAACTAACTACCTGCAACCATGGGCAAGTCAGTATGCCTGTGGGCTTTTTTTTGAGATGGAGTCTCGCTCTGTCGCCCAGGCTGGAGTGCAGTGGCACGATCTCAGCTCACTGCAGCCTTGACTTCATGGGCTCAAGTGATCCTCCCACTTAAGCCTTCCAAGTAGCTGGGACCACCATTGCCATACCACCATGCCTGGCTAATTTTTTGTGTTTTTTTGTAGAGATGGGGTTTTGCCATGTCGCCCAGGCTGGTCTCAAACTCCTGGACTCAAGTGATCCTCCCCACTCAGCCTCCAGAATAGCTGGGACCACAGGCACATGCCACCACACCTGGCTAATTTTTGTTCTTGTTTTTGTTTTGTAGAGATGGGGATTTGCCATGTTGCCCAGGCTGGTCTATTCCTTTTTGTTTGTTTGTTTTGAGACAGAGTCTTGCTCTGTTGCCCAGGCTGGAATGCAGTGACGCGATCTCGGCTCACCGCAAGCTCCGCCTCCCAGGTTCACGCCATTCTCCTGCCTCAGCCTCTCCAAGTAGCTGGGACTACAGGTGCCCGCCACCACACCCGGCTAATTTTTTGTATTTTTAGTAGAGACAGGGTTTCACCATGGTCTCGATCTCCTAACCTCGTGATCTGCCCACCTCAGCCTCCCAAAGCGCTGGGATTACAAGCATGAGCCACCGCGCCCAGCCAGGCTGGTCTATTCCTGGGCTCAAGTGATCCTCCTGCATCAGCCTCCTAAAGTGCTGGGATTACAGCCATGAGCCACCACGCCCAACCCACCTATAGGCTTTAAAAGAGTAGTTGGCAATTACCAGTGTAAAATTGCAAAGTGTCTGTAGTTCTGCAGTAATATCCCCAGAGACAATGAGGGAGCATTGGCTGGTGGAGGTGAGGAGCAGAGAATGAGGGCCAGGATGGGATGAGTGCTTATAGAAGACTCATCTGGCAGCAGTGCCTAGAAGAGGGAAAGGAGCCCATTTCACCATCAGGAAGCCAATTAGGAAGTTGTTGCAGTAAACACAGATCATGGGTGAAAAGGGTCTGGATTCAGAGATAGGAATAGATGTTATAAGACTGAGGAGAGAGGAGAATGAAGAATGACTGCACAGTGTGGGACCTCAAGACTGGAAGAAAGAAGACTGATGAAGGTAGACCAGATAGCCAGTCTAGGGTAGGGGAGGGTTGATTCCATTTGGGCATGATACCTAGCTGCTGTGGGCCATCCATATGGAGATGTCATGGAGGTAATGGAGCTGGGGAGTTGGAGCAAGCACAATAGAGACAGGTGGCATTTATATGTGACAACACAAGTGCCATGAGAGCAGGGACTTTATTCACTGATGTATCCCAAACACTGGAACAGGGTTGAGCACATAGTAGGTGCTCAATAAACGTGTTGACTGAAGCATCAACATAAAGGTAATTGAAGCTTTTAAAATATGCGTATTTGTTCACCAAGAGAATGGGGGCAAGCCTCAATTTCAGCAAGGGCCGCAGGAGAACTCAGAAGAAAGCCCTCAAGAGGCCCAGAATTCCAAGTGTGTGAGGGACAGGAGATGTATTGGCAGATTCAAATCCTGTAGCAGGCCACAGAGAAGGAAATTTGAGGCAAGGACCTTGTCACAATAGTTGTTAGGCTGATGCTTTGTGGTGGTAACCAGGTTTCACGAGGTTACTGAGGGACTGGTTTAGAAGCTGAGGTCATTTACCAAGTGGCAAGGAAAAAAATGGGTGTTGAGATTGGGAACTCAAAGGCTCTAGAGAAGGTCGGGGAAGCTGTGATGAATCTGCAGGAGATTAATAGAGTCACAAGCAGGACTCGAGGGGAAGCTAAACACTGAATTTGTGGTGGGCTGGGGGAAGCCATGTCCAGGGCAGAGGCGTGGAAGGGCTTGCACTCCCTGGAGGACCCAAGAAATAGAAATGACCGGCTGGGCACAGTGGCTCACGCCTGTAATCCCAGCACTTTGGGAGGCCGAGGCGGGCGGATCACGAGGTCAGGAGATCGAGACCATCCTGGCTAACACGGTGAAACCCCGTCTGTACTAAAAATGCAAAAAAAAATTAGCCGGGCGTGGTGGCGGGCACCTGTAGTCCCAGCTACTCGGGAGGCTGAGGCAGGAGAATGGCGTGAATCCGGGAGGCAGAGCTTGCAGTGAGCCGAGATCACGCCACTGCACTCCAGCCTGGGCGACAGAGTGAGACTCCATCTCAAAAAAAAAAAAAAAAAGAAATAGAAATGACTGCTTGCTTGAGAGCACCTGAATTGCTACCATCAAATGCTACCATCAGATACAGATTTATACCTCAGGAATCAGCATGTATGAAACCTGCTTGTTGGCCCATTGGTAGGAGCTGGGGATTAGAGGATATTTTATAGACTTTGCATTGGCCTGACGTTTATCTGTTCACCATCCTTCCACCCATTCCTTCCATCACCAGCAGTCATACTGAGCATGTACTTGGTGTCTGGCTGTGAGCTAGGTGCTGGGGGAGCATGCCTGCCTTCAAGGAGTGTGCAGTCTGTAGGCCACTCACCGTTTTACTGTGTCTCCCAGCAGTCCTGTGTGACCACGTCCTGGTCCAGCAGGATGGGGGAAAGCAGGGAGGCCATGCTTGGGCAGACTCTGTGGTCAGCAAAAAGCAAGTTTGTTGTCGTAGGGTCTGAACCCTGCTTATTTTGGTAAGCTTTCTTATCTTTTTAATATTCTGGGTTCAGTTCCCTTCTATTTCTCCCCAGGCTTTTGGCTACAGTCCTTTAAAAATTTATAGCCATCATTGTTGAGCCAAAGCAAACAAGAGAATGGAATCGGAGGTTAAGGCTGTTTGGGTCATGTCCTCTGAGTGAGCTTCTCCAGGTCTGGGCTTCTTCCTGTCCCCAGGATGCTGTAGCCAGAGAGCTGGTGAGGGGGTCTGGGGTACCGCATGGGGAATGGCAAGAGCAGAGAGAGGCTAGGGCCAGGGCTGAAGGAGGGAGGCACGGGCTCTGGCAACCCGGGCCTTCCTGCCTACCCACTCTCCCCCCGTTCTTTCTCTTGCCAGTTAAGGAAACAGGGCCTGCTTTGTGTATGGGATTGCTGGTGATCACAGCTGTATCTGGGGTGTGGTGGTGTACACGTGGAGTCCCAGCTGCTCAGGAAGCCGAGGCAGGAGGATTGCTTGAGCCCAGGCATTTGAGGCTAGCCTGGGCAGCATAGCAAGACCCCATCTCAAAAAAGGAAAAAGAAAAAGCCCCCACACAGCTGCATCTGGGGCCTCAGGCTTTGCCCTGTTGGGGCCTGGGAACTGCCCTTCCAAGCACCCCTTGGAAGGTACTGACCAGGTACTGACGAGGTGTCCCTGGGACTTAGGCCAGGGACAGGGAGGCCCTGGGAACTGCCAGAGTTGGGGGAAGGGAGGTTGGAGAGTTAAGAGAGAAGAGTACTCCAACTATAAAAGGAACACCCTGACTACAGTTCTCCACAGTGAGGGGCTCTGCCTGGCGGAGGGGAAAAGGGTCTTCCCGTCCTGACCCCAGTCCTGAGACTCCCTGCAGAGACTTCTGGCTGCCTCTGCCACTACGGTGGTGCAGGCCCCAGTGGGGGGCGCTGCTCCCCAGCCAGCTGAGCTCTAGGAAGTGGGAGGGCCAAATGCCTCCTTTAAGCCGGCTGCACCGGGGCCCTGACCAGGTGGGAGGGCCGCTGGAGGGTGGTGCTTATCACCCGGGCTTCCTCTTGACCCTGCCCGGCTGGGTCTTGGGCCTTGGCCTTCGCCTCTCAAACGTGGTGCAGGAGTCACCCTGGGCCACCCCCAAGTGGGCAGCCTGGGGAGAAGGGCAGAACCTGCCCATGTGTCCATGCTCCCCCGCCCAGTCACTGCAGCACGAAGCCTCTCAGGTCTGCACCCTGCATTCTGGCCCCTTGGTCTCCAGTTTCTCCTTTGAACAGCCCTGCAGCTCTCAGCAGGAAAACCCGGCCTGCCTTTCTCTCCCTCCACTCTGCATTTCACCCCTTCCCTGGCTGTCCCTCTTCTCTGGTTCCTCTCTGACCCGAAAGCCCTCCTCTCCCCTAGTTAATCAGCTGTGTAAAGAGCTGGGGCTGGGCTGAGGGATGGGCCCTCCCCCACCTGCGTTGCTCTCCCCTGCCTTCCCCTCACCCCTCCCGGGCCCAGTCCCTTCCCCTCGACTCTCCCTCCTCCATCTATCATCAAGGAAGGGCACCCAGGGGAAAGGGACTTCTGGATAAGCACGTGAAGAAGGAGGATAGGAGGATAATGGGGGAGTGCAGGCAGCTCTGCAGATAAGGATTTCCTGGGCTCCCGGGGATGGCGGCCCAGTGTGAAGGTGGGAGAATGCTCCAGAGACCTGTCTCCTCATCCTCCCAATGCCCGAAGGTGAGTGGAAACGCAGGGTGGCATGGAGAAAGGGCTGGGGACGTCCAGGGGCCAGAACCCAGAACCAAGCGGGACCAGCTGCACAACCATGGGCAGGTGAGCCTGCTTCTCCATCTGTCAGGTGCACAGGATACTGTCTGCACCACAGTGCCTTGCACAAACTAAGCTCAATGACTGCTGCTTCCTGTCCCTGCTGTCAGGGTGCTGGGCCACTCTTTTCCCCTGAAATCACTCCCCTGCATCCTGGGTTCAACCCAAAAGCTAACTCTTGTATACACCTTCTATATACCAGGCACATTCACGCCCATGATATCATGTAATCACTATTTTATAATTGAGAAAGCTGAGACACAGAGAGGTTAACTGTGACTAGAATAATAGTAAAGGCAGAGCAGAACCAAAAGGCCTGACCCCAGAGCCCCAGGATGGGAGTGCCAGCGGCAGCAGGCTGCTAGAGGAGCTGAGGAAAGGTTTGCTGAGAAACTCAACTAGGCAAGAGCTTCAAAGGGGCCTGGAGTGGGAGTGAGGGCCTGGGCGTGAGTGCTGGCTGACCCTGGGGAACTCTTTTTCCCTCCCTGAGTCTCCTTCCCTCCTTGAGTCTCCTCCTTCTATGGGCAGAAGATGGACTGGATGCTTGGTGAAGGCATTCACCTGCCCTGAGCATTCCCCTGCAAAGGGACCCGGCATGGCACAGATAGGACAGGCTGTGGCTTAAAGCATTTCATAGGGTGAAAATCGAGTCCTCCTCTTGCCCACCCTCCTTCCCTCTCCTCGATTTCCTCACTCTTCCCCACCCCCATCCTGTCACTTGGGGCCTATAATCAATGAGACGTAAAATGAGAAAGTATCAGGAACCAGCAAAGCATGGCGAGCAGCTGGGGCGGCCTTGCTGCCGGGTGTGATGGACTGCCAGCCCTTCGCTTCACCAGCCTCCCACACCCTGACATGGGCAGTGGCGTCTCACCCAGCCTAGGCTAAAGCTCCCAGCTGGACATCAGGGAGGGGGCTAGCTCTGATGAGTCCAAAAGCCTCACCTTTAAAAAGGAATGAAATCTATGGTCTTGACATGGAAAGATGAGTCCAGGCTGCATGGCTGAGTCATAAACACAGGTTACGCGATCTCACCTATAAGATGACCCCATTTTTGTTATTATGTAGAAACACTGACCCCATACTAGGATTAGCAATTTTCTCTGGAAGTAAGGTTACAAGGGAAACATTCACTTTCTACTTTATATACTTTTCCTTTGTTGTACCCTTAAAACAAGTATATATTGCTTTTATAATAAAAATAATCTGATAATAAAGATATTTCTATTATGAGGAAGGCTCACAGAAATATGCATGGGCTATTGAAAATGCTCAATGTCCTTGCTTTGGGCTGGGATTTTATCAACATGGTGGGAAGGCCTGAAGCACTAGATCTAAAATCAAAGCACAGAGTCTAATTTTTTTTTTTTTTTTTTTTTTTTAAGACAGAGTCTCCCTCTGTCGCCCAGGCTGGAGTGCAGTGGTGCAATCTTAGCTCACTGCAACCTCTGCCTCCCGGGTTCAAGCGATTCTCCCTGCCTCAACCTCCCGAGTAGCTAGGATTACAGGTGCCCACCACCACGCCCAGCTAATTTTTTTCCTTTTTTTTTTTTTTTTGAGAAGGAGTTTCACTCTTGTTGCCCAGGCTCTGGAGTGCAATGATGCGATCTCGGCTCACCGCAACCTCTGCCTCCTGGGTTCAAGCGATTCTCCTGCCTCAGCCTCCTGAGTAGCTGGAATTACAGGCATGCGCCACCACGCCCAGCTAATTTTGTATTTTTAGTAGAGATAGGGTTTCTCCATGTTGGTCAGGCTGGTCTCGAACTCCTGACCTCAGGTGATCCACTCACCTCGGCCTCCCAAAGTGGGATTACAGGCATGAGCCACTGTGCCCGGCCAAATTTTTGTATTTTTTAGTAGAGACAGGGTTTCACCACGTTTGAGACACAGTCTCACTGTGTTGCCCAGACTGGAGTGCAGTGGCACAATCATGGCTCACTGCAGCCTCGACAACCTGGGCTCAAGTGATTCTCCCCACTTAGCCTCTCAAGTAACTGAGACTACAGGTACACATTACCATGCCCAGCTAATTTTTGTATTTCTTGTACAGACAGGGTTTCACCATGTTGCCCAGGCTGATCTTGAACTCCTGGGGTCAAGTGATCTGCCTGCCTCAGCCTCCCAAAGTGCTGGAATTACAGGCGTGAGCCATCTTGCCTAGCTGATTTTTTTTTTTTTTTTTTGATGGAGTCTTGCTCTGTCACTCAGGCTGGAGTGCAATGGCATGATCATAGTTCATTGCAGCCTCAACCTCCTGGGCTCAAGTGATCCTCCCACCTCAGCCTTCTGCGTAGCTGGGACCACAGACATGCACCACCACACGTAGCTAATTTATTTTTATTTTTAAACTTTTTGTAGAGACAGGGTCTCACTATGTTGACCAGGCTGGTCTTGAACTCCTGGCCTCAAGCGATCCTCCTGCCTCTGTCTCTCAAAGTGCTGGGATGACAGACGTGAGCCACCGAACCCAGTGAGTTTGATTTTTTTTTTTTTTTTTGAGACAAGGTCTTGCTGTGTTGCCCAGGCTGAAGTGCAGTGGCATGATCATGGCTGACTGCCGCCTTGACCTCCTGGGCTCAGGCAATCCTCCTGCCTCAGCCTCCTGAATAGCTGGGACTACAGGTATGCACCACCACACCCAGCTAATTTTAAAATTATTTGTAGAGACAGGGGTTTCCCTAGGTTGCCCAGGCTGGTCTTGAACTCCTGGGCTCAAACAACCCTTCTGCCTCAGCCTCCAAAGGGCTGGGATTACAGGCACAGGCCACTATGTCCAGCTTGAGTTTGATTTTTTTAAAAGAGAAAATCAACAATCCCTTAATGAGCCTGATTTTAAGACTTAATGTGTCAAAATATGCAGTTCTTAAGACAAAGGGGGAATAGGTGTAAAAGAGGTCCTTGGTGTTCACAGCCTAAACCTGGACTCAGGGTTGGCTGCTATCAGGGTTGAGGGGTCCCTACCGCTGGACACCTTAGATGGCCTGAGAACCAAGCCCACATCAGTGCTATGGTCTAGCCATTCTCCCTCAAAGGGACCCAGCCTCCCTCCAGCCAGCCTGAGGCCCACTGGCATGCAGGGACCTCTGAGAACGACTGACTCCGAGGGATTCCCTGGCCCCTTACCTTCCAGCCTTCTCCTGCAACCAAGCCCAGGGCACATGGGACTTTCCCTGAGCCAAGGACCCAGGCATGCTGTGAGCCAGGGGAAGGGGAGTAAAGAGACTGATGGCTTTTACCCTCCATCTGAGGGTGGAGGGGCTGGGAAGAGACAGGAGGTCTGTGGGAGGTCACTCCAGAGGCTGGGAAGGGACAGGAGGGATTCTGTTGTTCTCAAGTGACCTATTTGATTTCCCCCTCCTGAGGAGTCAGCACACAGGCTGAAAGATGCAGTGAGACACGAGTTTATTGGTGGAGCTGCAGCGGAGTCCTCCCTCTTTCAGGGATAGCCAAGGGCACAGCACCAACAGAGGGATGGAGAGATAGACCCCCAAACAGACACATGGATGGAGCACTCATAGAAACCGTAGCACAGCCACATAGGCACAGAGACACACAGGCCACAGCACCAAGAACACACACACACACACAGAGACAAAACCACAGAGCTAAGACACACGGACAAAGTGCGGGCTTTGGGGCCCCTGCATAGACAGAGTGAGGGCCATGTGGGGAGGGGGCCCCTACTGACCTCCCCCAGGCATAGGCACACCAACAGCACACAGACAGGCAGATGCCCCCAGCCAGCCAGCCTGCCACACAGACAAATGGACTGCAGGGAAAGGATGTTTGTGGCTCCACATGAACCATAGGGAGAGGGCACCACAGGCCTTCAACACACCCTGCCATACTGAGGCCTGGGAGTCCCCGCCCCTGAACTAGTCACATCTATTCCCCTGACTCCCACCCCACTCCCCGCCACACTTTGGTCTTGCCCACTGGGGCTGGGGCTGGGGCTGAGGCTGGGGAAACCGGCAGGTGGAAGGAGGGAGAGAGGAAGGGGTATGGACCTGGCTCGGTCCCGTCTCTGTGATCAGGGCAGCAGATGCTGAGAGTCTGGGGCTGAGCCTCGGCCTGGCAGTGGGGTGAGGGCAGGGCCATGGCTCAGGCTTGGGGTGGCTCCTGGCAGCGCAGGCACTGGGCCATCTCCGGCTGGTACTGCTCGACCTGCAGGGTGCAACTGGAGAATCCAAACCGGGAGTAGAGCCGGGATGAGGCTTCAGCCAGGACGGCTTCAGGGTCAGCGGTGGAGTCTGTGGGAGAGTGATAAGAGCCGGCATCCATCCCAGGGGAGAAAGAACAGGCAGGGACTGAGATAAGGACAGGGAAAGGGGCTGCACAGCATTAAAGCCAGGCGTGAATGGGAGCCTGCTTTTCTTTCTGTATTGTATGAACAGCATAAAAGTGTCAAATGTTGGAGAGTCTCACCCCAGTCAACCGTGCTAACACACTAAACTCTTTCCAGTCTCCTATTCTTTCCTGTCATTGAGTGTCAACATACAGCTCAATGTTTCAGCAGCCATACGACCTGATTTCCCAGGACAATCCAGATGTTAAATATCTGTCTCATTGTCCCTCTAGAGTTTCCATCAAATATCCCACAAATTATAATATTTTTGGCATCCAAATTGCATGACTCTGATTGCTTCTTGCATCTGGAAGAAACTCAAAAATCCTTTGTCAGCTCATGACTCACCATATATATTTTTAATAGTTGAATCATAATGTAGATGCAATTTTATATTCAGCTTTTTTCTCAGCATTATAACATAAACATTCTTCCTAGTTGCCGTAGTCTTCATAAGCATCATTTTTAACAGTTATGTGATACCTCAGGGTGGAGGTGCTGTAATTTACCTAACTGCCCCATCACTAGACCTGTAGGTACTAATGATCTTTTAAAGGGTTGTTGGTTCCCTGTGCTACTTCAAAGAGGGTGAAACCGTGCCCAGAACACTGCATCCAGTGGATGGAGACTCCTTGTCTCCAACATGCACGAGCGCACGTGCATGTGTGTGTGTGTGTGTGTGTCTGTGTATGTGACAGAGAGACACAGAGAAACAGAGACAGATCAAGAAAGACTGAAACAATTCCAGTAACTCAAGCTATGGTCCCATGTTTGGGGTGGGGTGTGTTCCAGGTAGTAACTAGCTGGGGCCAGTGGGACTCACCGATGGCCAGGTGTGCAGAGGCAACGTGGTAAGTGAGTGTAAGGGCCCACAGGTGCAGCTCATGGGTTGCCCGGACTCCTGGCACCGACAACAGCGCATCCCGCACAGGTTCGAACCCCACATTGCGGGGGGTACCTGCAACAGCACCAGCCACGCCTTACTGCTAGGGCCACTCCTGCCCAGAAGCAGCACCCCCACCACTGGATTCCACCTTTCCTATCCTGTATCCACTCTCCTTTTGACCCCTACAATTCACCCTATGCCCAAATCCTTGTTCCAGCAGCAGACCCCATGAGCCAAGCCTTCTTCCCATACTATCTTCAAAGAAAAAAGTGGTGGCCCAGTGCGAGAGTGAAGTCAGAGAGGGCCACAGGGATGGGGAGCTGTGGTGCCCGACTCACCTTCCATGAGGATTCGAAGAACGTCTCGGAGGGTGGGAGCCGTGGATCCAAGGGCACAGATGGAGAAGAGGAAGGTGCTGATGGGGTCGGCTGCCTTGTATTGAGGCTGCAGAGAAAGAGACCCCTAAGCCCAACAACCAGGGACCTTTCAGAGGAAGATCTAGGGGTATCTTGAACAATCACGACCTGAGAGGCCCCTCAAAACCCTGAAGAGGGGACAGGGAACATGACTTATGTCTGGGAGAGTCCTGGGAGGTGGGAGGGAGGAGCTGGAGGGAGGGGGAAGGAAGCTTTGGGACCTGGGAAGGAGTGGGCTGGGATGTGGTTGTGTGGAGGAAGGCTGGCGCAGGCCTCCAACGATGGTACCTTGAAGTAGATGAGGATGGAGGCAGCCAGTACCCCAAAGCTCTGCAGGAGGTCCCCCAGCACGTGCACAAACGCTGCCCGGACGCTGGTGTTCCCCAGGGGCAGGGGCTCTTCAGGCCCCTCCTCCAGCGGTGCATACTCTGCTCCCCTAGACCCGTGGCTGTGGGGAGGCCCAGCCTGGTGCAGCACAAAGGCCATTCTGAGGGGGAAGCAGAGCAGCTCAGCCCAGGGGCCTGCTCCTGGCCTCCTATGCCCCCATCTCCATGTCTCACCTCCCCAGTAGCCCTTTCCCAGCCCCTGGAAGAAAATAGCGTTTTGCAAGAGAGATAAACAATGCAGCCTGAGGAAAGAATACCAGACTTGGTACCACACATATGGATTCGGAAGCTGGCCCCGTTACCTAAATAGATATGTGACTTGGGCAAGTCACCTGTTGGGATTGACTGCATTAATGGTAAACTAGGGGTAATACTATCTACCTCATGGGGTGGCTGTGGGGTTTAAATGCAATCATGTTGATGAAAGCCCTCATCAGAGTGGCTGGCCCATGGCAGGCCCTTAACAGAGATCTGCTGACTGAATTTTAGGTCTCTATCCCAGACCCTTCTCAGGCACACCCAGGGCAGCCCGTGGAGAGCTGTGTGTGCATGTCTGTGTGTCTGGTGGGGAGGAGAGAGCCAGCTCTCCCATCCTGGAGGAAGACCTCTCGCCCTGGGCCCCACAAGGTGCCTGCTCCATACTGGGACGTACAACAGGTTGGCACAGACTGCGATGCTGGCGGTCAGCAGCATGGCACCCCCCTCGATGTGGTAGTCGCTGTGCAGCAGGCGGATGAAGGCCAGGTACAGGAGGATGCCAGTGACCATCCAGAGGGAGACCACAGAGGCCAAAGCCCCCAGAGTCTCTGTGGGTGGAGGGGGGAGACAAGCTGTCAGAGACCTGCTTGGGACGCTGACAGGTGCCCTCTGACAAGATTGGAGAGTCACTGGGCCATGCAGGGGCCTTACCTGAACGGTGCCAGCCAAAGGTCATGGTGCGGGTGGCTGGACGGGTAGAGAGCCAGAGGGAGAAGAGGCTGCCCATCATGCTGCCCACATCCGCCAGCAAGTGGGCTGCATCGGTCATGATGGCCAGGCTATGTGCCAGATACCCGCCTGCCAGGGTGAAATGATGGAGTCTGCTTCCATTTAGAAAATATCATGTAGTGTGTATAGGCATGGAAAATAAATTGGGGGATATACACCAAAAATGTGAATTGGGGTTTTTTCAGGTGATGGGACTACAGGTATAATTAACTACTGTTATGTTCTTCTTTTCATTCATCTGTATTTTCTTTTCTACAATGATATATTTTATTTTAATAACAAGAAAATAGGGTTTTTAAAAGAAGTCAGCCCTGACCTACTGGCTCCGGACCTCAGCTGGAATTCCCTTTGTTGCTCTGTCCCTCACCCCTCCTACTTCCTGAGTCCTGGGCACCCAGCTCCCCTATCCCAGCCATCCCCATCTCTGCATCTGCACCCAGGAACGTTCCTGAGACTCTGGGTGGAGAGTGGCTTGGGCAGGTGTTGGAAGGATGGGGTTTAAGGGCTGCTCCACAACTTACCGACCACCTCCCCAGCCATGAAGACAAAGCACACGGCACAGGCAGCATACAGCTGCCTCCGTGCATGCAGCCTCTCGGGGGTGAGGCCCGGCGGCGGCAGGGGGTCCCTGTGGCAGTGGTGGAAGGGCATCTCCACAGGTTTGGACTCCTCAGGGAGGGGCTCTGAGGGCTCTGTGAAGAGACTGAGGCAAGCAACATGGTTCAACCCGGGCCTGGCCCACAGACTGGCCTGCTCACTCCACATCCTCAGTCCCCAATGCTGGCCTCATCAGACCATCTCCTTCCCCAGGCCTGGTCGTATCTGGGAGCTGCATGAGCAGAGGGCCACATGAGAGATGGGGGCTAAATGAACAGGTCAGAGCCCAGCCTCCCTTTTCCTTCCATACACAGAGCCATAGAATTTCACAGCTGGAAAGCACCTTACAGACGGTCTAGTCTAACTTTTTTAAGAGATGGGGTTGGCCGGGAGCAGTGGCTCACACCTGTAATCCCAGCACTTTGGGAGGCCAAGGCAGGCAGATCACGAGGTCAAGAGATCGAGACCATCCTGGCCAACATGGTGAAACCCCATCTCTACTAAAAATGCAAAAATTAGCTGGGTGTGGTGGCACGTGCCTGTAATCCCAGCTACTTGGGAGGCTGAGGCAGGATAATCGCTTGAACCAGGGAGTTGGACGTTGCAGTGAGCTGAGATCGTGCCACTGCACTCCAGCCTGGCGACAGAGTGAGAGACTGTCTCAAAAAAAAAAAAAAAAGATGGGGTCTTGCTTTGTTGCCCAGGCTGGAGTGCAGTGGTGTGATCAGAGCTCACTGCACACTTGCGTTCCTGGCCTCAAGCGATCCTCCCGCCTCAGCCTACTGAGTTGCTGGGATTATAGGTGTGAGCCACCACACCCGGCTCTCGTCTAACATTTTATTAAATAAATTAGAAGCATGAGGCTCACAGAGTTGGGGGACACATGGAGGCCAACCAGCTAGTTGCTAGAGCTGAGACTAGACCCCAATCAAATTAATTTCTTATGCTAGGCACCCCAAAATGAGCAG
The DNA here is from genome assembly GCF_028878055.3 of Symphalangus syndactylus. Taxonomy (NCBI): domain Eukaryota; kingdom Metazoa; phylum Chordata; class Mammalia; order Primates; family Hylobatidae; genus Symphalangus; species Symphalangus syndactylus. The sequence continues at coordinate 84,952,630 of NC_072440.2, read as the reverse complement.
GACTCCTGCTGATCTCTGAGAGCTTTTGGTGAACAGGGCAAGCATGTACCTACACGATGATATACAGCGAAGGTGGCCACTGTCATTAGGGCAGTTAGAGTGCTATCAGGGTTCGGAGGATGGAGGGCCAGACTAATTATAATGAGGAAATCAGGGAAACAGCTGTAAGAGGTAACATGAGAAGGGCCTTGAAGAATGGGAAGGATTTTGATAAAGACAGGTGAATGCTATGCCACGCACGCCAAGGCAGTATGAAGGGAAGGTGGAGTGAAGTGTGGAGTGGGACTCAGCATGTGTTCCTGGCCTTGGTGTGCCTCCTTTCCAGGCCCACCTCCCAGAACCTCCACTCCTGGATCCTGCCCCCGCCCTCTCTAGACACGCAGCTGAAGTGTGGCCCTTTAAGAGATAAGTGGGACGTTGGGGCCAAAAAGTCTGATTCTTGGCACAGAGAACTGATGGCTAGATTCCAGAGCTGGGGTTGTCATGGGAGGAAGGGATGCAGCCTGCTATGGCTGAGGATGGCAGTGGGAGGAGCATGTTAATTGGACTTCAGTCCGACTGTAAGCACCCAGCAGAGCCCATCTTAACTGCATGGTACCATAAGTCTCCCTTGACAAATGAATGGGGCTTGGGACCTCACCTGGGCATGCCAGAGGCTGAGTGAGGTCAGGCTGAGTGCTAAGTCCATTCTGGTCCAATTCTCACCCCTGCCACTACCCAACCTGAACCCAGCAAGGACAGAATTTTCCACAGAATTCAGGACCTAAATAGAAAATACAGTACTAGAAATACTCATGGAGGTGTGACAAGAATACCCACGAGTAAAAACGATGGCTCCAGATAGAAACGTGATCATAGCAGCAAAGTGGGGCAGGATGTCTGGGGCCTTCTGGCTAAAGACAATTCTGCCAAGTGGGTGAACTGAGTTTTGAGGGAGGTAGGGGGAACATTTGGTGCTTGTACAGAAAACTGAAATACTGGTAGATTAATTTCTTGAATTTCCAAAGCCCCATCCAAGACTTAGAATCTGGGCGTGTATGATTCTGGATGTGTTTCCAGAGGAGATGGGGTGGTGAAGGAGGCTGTGAAACCGATTCTCATTCATTCAATGAGGTGCACCAGGCAGAGCACACATAATGAAGCCTGGTCTGGTGGGAAAGACAGATTGTAACAAATGGCTTACTACACAAGGACAGGTTGATGCTAGGAGGGTTATGAACAAAGCACTTTGGGGTGCAGGGAAGGGAGCACTCCCTCACAAGGGGCTCGGACAACTTCACAGAGAAAGGCATGTTTGAGGGGATGAGACCTAGTTGGAGAAGGGTGTTCCAGACATGTAGAATGACAAAGACGAGGTTTGTGGCCTGGAGTCTAAGCGTGAAGTGTCAGGGGAGGGCTGAGGAGGAAAGTGATGGGCTCAAACGAACATAAAGGGAGATATACTGACTGCTTGAACAAATACCTCCTGAGCACAGAGATGACCTTGCTGATGGGAGGAAGAGAGGAGAGGAGAGGAGATGGAGGGGTCTAGAACAGACCGGGCCAGAGCTTCCCTGGAGGGGCAGGTCGCCTTTCAGAAAATGCTGCAGGATTCGGTGACTAATGGTTATATGAGAGTGAAGATGGACTGGAGTTGGAGACGCGAGTCTGAAGCGCAGAGGCTGGGTGGTTTTGGGGGCAGTGGGCAACATTCATTCCCTGGCCTTGTAAGGCACAGCACAGCCAGTCATCAAGGTGGCCACCATCAACAGGCTGCTCCCTTTTGTTCTGCATAAATTGGGCACTAAGGAAGCCTGGCTGTTGGTGTGTGGGGGTGTGGGCATGTGGGGTGGCTACATGCTGTTTTAGAGACGAGGAAAAGCTGTTTCCTCTCCCTGGCCCTCCGAAACCCCCAACAAACAACCGATATTGAGCGGGGGAAGAGAGGTGACGTAGCAGGGGCTGAACCAAAGTCAAAAGGACACCTGAAGAGATGCCAGGCCTACGGCAGAGCCCCCACCGCGTCTCTGCAGGCTCCTGCAGGAAGGGGTCCAGCTCCCTTCTGCTCGCCCCCGCCCCCAACCCGGCTTGAAGGCCCCCACCCAAAGAAAGAGCGAGAAGCACACAGAAGCACCACGTAAGAGACAAAGAGAGAGGGACTAGGAGAGAAACAGAAAGATTGAGAGAGGTGGGGGAAGAGAAAAAGCCGGAGACCCTGCCAAATTCCGGAAACAAATGGACGGTCAGCCGACACACAAGATGGCCCGCGGGGGGTGGGCAGGGAGGCCGGGCGGCCGCTCAGAGGGGCAGGTGGACGGCGGCGGCGGGCGCGGGGGCCGGCAGGGCGCGTTGGCGGTTCTCCTGCCACCCCCGGCCCGCTGTCCCGGCCGCTCCGCGCGCCTCATTTCACACCTCGCCGCCCCCGGCCCCGTCTGTGCGGAGCCGGGAATACCCCCGCTGCCCAGACCGCACCTGCTCCTTCCTCGCCGCCCCCTCGCTTCCCGGCGGCCGTCCGCCCCCCAGGGAACCGCAAGACCCGCGCGGAGCCCGGCCCATCCTCGGGCCCCGGCCCCCATAGCTGGCCGCGGCTGGAGGGGGCGCGCGGAGGGGAGCCCCCGGGGCCTACAGAGGGAGCTCTGAAGCCTGGGCAGCGAGGCGCTCCCGCCCTCGGCCCGGGGCAATGCGGACCTTGGGGCACCGGGCGAGGGCTCCGGCCCGACGGAGCGGCAGCCGCTCCCAGGGAGGGCAGGCGCCGAGGGGGCGGCGGAGGGGTCCGGCGGCTTGGGACGCCGGCCGGAGGGGAGTGGGAGGCCGCTTCACCCGAGGAAATCAGGCGGCCGGGAGGAGGCGTAGCCGGCTGTGTAGGGCTGGGCGCTCCGTGCGGCCAGAGGGGACGAAGAGGGGTGCAGCGGAGCCGAGGGACCCGCGGTGCGCCGGGGCGGCCGCCGGGGCCCGCGCCGAGAGAGACAACGAAATGGACGGAGGGTAGTAGGATGGCGCCCCCGGGCCGAGGGCCAGCCTGGGCTGTCCTACCTCTTCAAACGCAGGCTGCCGCCGGCGCCACCGCGGTCCCCGGGGCTCACCAGGCGAGTGGTCTCCGAGCCCCCAGCGGCGGGAGAGGGCTCCATGTTCCCGTTGCCCCGACCGTCTAGGCCCCACCGAGGGAGGGAGAGGCCGGGCCGGCCCCGCGCCAAGTCCGAGCAGCCCGCCGACCCCCGGGATCCCCGCAGAGCGGCGGGGCCACCAGAGTGGAGCGAACTGCAGCGACTGTGGCGCGCGGAGTCCGAACTGCAGATCCCGCTGCCGCCGGAGCCCCGCCCCGCGTGGGGCGAGCTCCCCAAGCCCCGCCTCCAGGCTCCCCGGCCTCTCCCCATCCTTAAGCCCCGCCCCCACTTCCAAAGCCCCATTTCCCCGCGCCAGAGCCCGGTGAGGGCGGCGGGAGCGCCCCACCACCCGAGTTCTGGAGAACTCCTCATCTCCACAGCCCCGTCCCCCAGGCGAGCTAGCCCCACCTCTGCACACAGTCCCGCCCACCGGTTCCAAGCCTCGCTCCTCAAGCCCAAGGACCTCACGACCAACCTTCGTCCAACGACCACCACTCTGTGCATGCCTGCGCGGGGGTGTCGCCCACCACGCCGTCACCCTGTGGCCCCAACCCTCACGCCGAGGCAGAAACAGGAGCGGACCCATTACCTATCTCCAGGGAACCAGAAAGAACGTGAGGTGAGCGGTGACACAAGGAGATTCCAGGGACTCCAGAAACCCCTCTACGGAGAATCTGGGGTCGGAATTCACGAGCCCAGTCTGCTGCCAATCACTGTACCGCGAATGATCATTTATTTTTATACAGAAACACTGGGTGACAAGCTTCCTGCTCTCCTTCAACCCATTGTTATCCCTGCTTTTCAAATGAGTAAACTGAGACCCAGAGGAAGAAGAGTCCAAGGTCATGCAGGTTGTGAATAAAGGGCCCGGCCTGGACCCCCATCCTCTTTCCCTCCCCGGCTCTGGACGCCGCACTGGCAACTGGAGAGCGCTCACAGTCCTCTTACCGGCGGGGGCGGCCAGTGGAGTCGAGCCGCCTATCTGGTGTCACGGCCACTGTTCACGGAGAGGGGCTGAGGGGCAGCGGGGCAGCGTGTCAGCTAGTGATTCCCATCCTCCACACCTGCAGCGCCCTCCTGGACATGACCGCATTCTGCCTCATTTGGGGGAAACTAAAACCCAGGGGAGGGAGCGACTTACAGCAAAGTCGGTGGCCGAGCCTCAAATCGAAGCTTCAAATGCTCAATGTTCTCTCCCCTCGCACCTGCCGCCACTGCAGAATGGGAGGAGGTGGGAAGAGGATTGTGCACTCGAAGCTGTGACAGTCTGTGAAGAGGAGGGTCCGTAGGAGGAGGGGAGAGAGTGAGCAGGGATGGGGAAGCGTGGAGGGTGGGAATGGTTAGTGAGCCCAGGCAAGAAACTCATCAGCCGCATCCTTCAGAACACACTGGGCGTCCTGAACTTAGGCTTCTGGGGACAGACATCTACCCTCGATATTGTTATTCCAACGAGCCCGAGAGTGCGCTTGCAAAAAACAAAACAAAACAAAAACGGGAGCACGTGCCAGATACAGTGTTTGGAAGTGATGGGGTTAACCCGGGAGAGCTTCGCGGAGGAGGTGAGGCTTAAACGGATTAGGAAAGCTGGGCGGCGGGCTGGCTGTTCCGGCGGGGGAGAGTGTGGCTTGGCCCGTGCCAAGGTGTGCGGGCGGCGCGTGCGAAGGGACTGTCCCGCGCCGCGGCTGCGGAGCGGCACGGGAGAGCCACAGGGGCTGCGCGCGCCCTCCGCGCCGTCCCCGCCCCCGGCTGCGCCAGCCTCTCCTCCCCAGTCCAAAGCCCATGCGGGGTGAGGGGGCAAGGCAGCGAGGGGGTCTTTCTCCCTCTAACCTCCCTTTAAGGCACGGGACTTGAGGGACCTCTGTTTCTCCTCGGGTCACAGGGAAGCAAATTGAGGCGGCGAGAGCAGGAAACCATCGGCCAAGGTCACCTTTTCGGGCTACTTATCAGAGCCAAGGTGGAACCCAAGTCCCCGCTTAGCTATGCCAGGGCTCTGGGTACGTCGGGCCCGGCGCCGTCGGTTTTCTAAGCGCCGCATCCATCCTAGGGCTCTCCCCAATTCTGAGAACCCTGGAGCTGGGATGCGCAGCGGCCACCGTGCACTCCGCGGCTCGGATGCGGCAGCCTGGCCCGTAGCGACCCGGGCGGGTGAGCTCGAGAATGGGGAGAAACTGCGGGGTCCCATGCGGGGAGCAGGATTCTTGGCACGGCTCAGCCGATGACGACAACAGGGGACATAACAACAATGGCTTCCTCCGGGATTTCCCTTCCCGGACAGCCCGCGCGGCCAGCAGCACCGAGTGCCGGGAGGGGGCGCAGACGCCCTCACGTGCCCTGCCCTCCCCTGCCGGGAGCCAGCAGGCGGAGAAGGCAGAGGCGCCTCGCAGCGCGTGGCCAAACGTGCCGCCTCCAGAAGCCGAGGGCGCCGGCGGTGGGAATACCAACCTTCGCTTGAAAATTTATGTAAGGAAAGCTTGGCAGCGAAACAGGATGCTTCCACCTGTTCCTCAAAGAGCTATCAAATGGCCCCGTGAACATCTTTGCAAAGGGTCCTCGCGAATGCCAGGCCTCAAGTGCGATTCTCTGCACTGAGGTCAGGATTTAAGCTGGGCTGGAGATTTCAGGCAAATTTTAAAATGTAAGCATGTGGACAAGAGTTAACACCTGACAAGTCCAAGCCAAGCTGAAGAGCATGGACAGAGGAGGCAACCTGGAGGTCCAACTTCTACTCCATTTTCCACTCAGATGTCACCTCCAGGAAGCCTTTCCTGACTTCTCCCAGACTGGGTATGTGTCCCTCCCTGCTTCTCTCAAGGTTCACACTGTGCTTATCTGATCCCAGCACTCACCTCATGGTGATGAAGTCCTTTGCTTGTCTGTCTCCCTGCTACAGGGCAAGCTCCCTGAAGGCAGGAATTGTTTCTTTCTCATCTGTGTCCCCAAACCCCACTAATGGCTGGCACACAGATTAAGCCATCCCAGAAAAGAGGAGCTAGTTGAGTGGAAGCAGGATGGAGGAAGTAGGATTTTAGCTGGTCACAGGGAGAATGAGGGAGGGCAACAGCTTAAATGTCACTGCCTCAGGGAGGCCTTCCCTGGCCCCCCACACTAGGTTAATTCTCATGTCATACACTCTCATCGCACAATACTTTTTCTGGGTTGTTTTTTTTTTCGTTTTGGAAACAGGGTCTCACTCTGTTGCTCAGGCTGGAGTGCAGTGGTACAAACATGGCTCACCACAGCCTCAACCTCCTGGACTCAAGCGATCCTCCTGCCTCAGCCTCCCGAAGTGCTGGGACTACAGGTGTGAGCCACCATGCTGGGTCAACACACTATTTTTTTCTTTCAGCACTGATCATATTGTAACTAAATTGTTACTTGGGAATTATTTGTTTCATCATTTGGCTTCCAGGCTACCATAATCTGGTTTTCCTCCTACTTCACTGGCTGTTTATTTTCAGTCCCCTTTGCTGGGTCCTCCCCACCTTCTCAATCTTTTCTTGCTGAATTAGCCTAGGCCTTGGTCACTCTCTTCTCTTCTCTTTCCACACTCATTCCCATGGAGCTATCATCCAGTTTCTGGTCTTTAAATACTATCCAATAACAGCAGAAAGTAATGATTGTTGAAGCTAGATGCTGGGTACATAAGAGAGTCACTGTACCATTCTATTTTTGTATGGGTTTGAATTTTTCTATTAAAAAGGATTACAAATAGCCTGGCTGGTGGCTCACACCTGTAATTCCAGCACTTTGGGAGGCCAAGGCAGGCAGATCACTTGAGGTCAGGAGTTCGAGACCATCCTGGCCAACATGGGAAAACCTCATCTCTACTAAAAAATACAAAAATTAGCTGGGTGTGGTGGCATGCACCTATAGTCCCAGCTACTCGGGAGGCTGAGGCAGAAGAATCACTTGAATCCGGGAGGCAGAGGTTGCAGTGAGCTAAGATTGTGCCACTGCACTCCAGCCTGGATGACAGGTGAGACTCCATCTCATAAATAAATAAATAATAAATGGCACGTGTTCGGTGGTGATTCTCAGATCTCTCACTTGGACTCCAAACTCATATATCCACATGTCAGCTTGATGTCTCTTCCTTACTGTTTGGTAGGCAGGCCTATCAAGCTCCATAAGTCTAAAACTGAGCCCCTGATTGTCACCCCATCCTGAACCTTCTCTTTCTGCAGTCTTCCCATGTCAGAATATGGTAACTCCATCCTCCCATCTGCTCAGGCCAGACATCCTAGGGTCATCCTCGACTCCTCTATTTTCACTCTACATCCAAGCTGTCAGCAAATCCTGATCCTGCCCTTGTCCAAACCACCATCATCTGTCTTCTTGGTTACTGCATAGCCTCCTCCATGGTCTCCATGTTTCCATCCTTACTGCCTTATAGTTTATCCTCAACCAAGCAGCTAGGTAAACATAGGTCAGATTTGTCACTCCCCATCATACTCAGAGTACCAGCCAGAGTCCTTCTAATGGCCTGCAAGGGGTCCTACGGAATTTAGCTCCTCTGATCTCATTTCACCCTTCTCCCACCTCACTCCCCAGCCATCCTGGCCTTCTTGTGAGTCCTACAACATACCAGGTATGCTCCCACCCCAGGGCCTTCATATTTGCTTATCTCACCAGCTGTAATGCACTCTGCCAGATGTGCTCACGACCTACCTCCTCACATGCTTCAGGTCTTGACTCAAATATCACCTGGCCAGGCCCTCTCTGCTTGTCCATTTAAAAACTGCAACCTGACTGGATGCGGTGGCTCACGCCTGTAATCCCAGCACTTTGGGAGGCCGAGGTGGGTGGATCACCTGAGGTTAGGAGTTCGAGACCAGCCTGGCCAATATGGGGAAACCCCGTCTCTACTAAAAATACAAAAATAAGCCAGGCGTGGTGACATGTGCCTGTAATCCCAGCTACTCTGGAGGCTGAGGCAGGAGAATCACTCAAACCTGGAAGGCGGAAGTTGCAGTGAGCCAAGATCTTGCCACTGCACTCCAGCCTGGGCAACAAACAAGACTCCATCTCAAAAAAAAAAAAAACCCAAAAACAAAAAAACACTGAAACCTCTCCCCAGACATTCTCTATTTCTATTCCTTGTTTTATTTTTCTCCATAGCTATCATTACCATCTAACATACTGCATATTTTACTCATTTTGTTTACTGTCTGCCTCTCTCGCCAGAATGTAAGCTCCATGATGGCAGAAATTCTGTCTGTTTTACATGCTGCTATATCCCTAGAACAGGGTCCGTACATAATAGTACCCAGTAAATATTTGTTGAAGGTCTTAATAAACTCTGTCTCCCATATTAGGCTCTAATCTATGAGGGAAGAAAAAGAGTTTGACCACTTATCATTGTATCCAAGGTACTAGGCATATATCAGTGCTTGGTTGATATTTGTTAAGTAAGTGAATTGATTAAGGAAAAGAACAGTTTATGGGGAGAAATGGTGTGACAGCAATGGTACAGAGGTGAAGAAAAACAGAAATATTTAGTGAGGAGACCCGTTTGATTGCTGTGAAAGGTTCACTTTAGGCCAGGCGCGGTGGCTCACGCCTGTAATCCGAGCACTTTGGAAGGCCGCGGCGGTGGATCACAAGGTCAGGAGATCGAGACCATCCTGGCTAACACGGTGAAACCCCATCTCTACTAAAAACACAAAAAATTAGCCGGGCATGGTGGCAGGCGCCTGTGGTCCCAGCTACTCCGGAGGCTGAGGCAGGAGAATGGCGTGAACTCGTGCCACTGCACTCCAGCCTGGGCGACAGGGCGAGACTCTGTCTAAAAAAAAAAAAAAAAAGTTCACTTTAGGACAATAGCAGACAATGAGTTTGAAGGGGTAAATTGGCATAAGGTCAGAGTTCACTGCCAGATTTCAAAGGTGGTTTTGCATCCTATGTGATGCTATGAGCAAAGTAGTAAGATGGAAGCATGCTTTAAGAACAGTGATCTGGGAGCAGTATCCAGGATGAGGCCAGCAATGGGGAGAAAAGTTAGGAGACTAGGACACCAGCCAGTGTGATATGGAAATCCTTTAACTGGGGCGCATCAGGGCTGTGGGAGCTGAGAAGAAGAGACAAATGAAAGAGAGATTTTGAAAAAAAAAATTATCAAGCTTTTTTAACCTAAATTTGGGAAAAAGAATGAGTCTACAGTCTTACACATAGTCGTAACATCAACAGAAATGCAGAAACAAACAAAAAAAATAGTCTGGGGGCAAATTATGAATTCAGATTTTAGAGTGTGGTTTTTCTTTCTCTTTTTCTTTTTCTTTTTTTTTTTTTTTGGAGACAGAGTCTTGTTCTGTTGCAAGGCTGGAGTGTAGTGGCACAATCTCGGCTCACTGCAACCTCAGCCTCCCGGGTTCAAGTGATGCTCTTGCCTTAGCCTCCCGAGTAGCTGGGACTACAGGTATGTGCCACCACACACAGCTAATTTTTTTTGTATTTTTAGTAGAGACAGGGTTTCACTGTGTTAGCTAGGATGGTCTCGATCTCCTGACCTCGTGATCCGCCTGCCTCAGCCTTCCAAAGTGCTGGGCTTACAGGCGTGAGCCACCGCATCCGGCCTTTCTTTTCTTTTTTTTACAAACCCTGCATGTGGCATCCAATGGAGTGTGGTTTTGAGGCAATAGAACACTGGCATGTGGATGACACCAAAGCACAGTTGTGACAGCAGAAGCCATGGGTGTAGACTGACTCTCTAAAGAAGAGAAGAAAGAGCACAAGCAGAAGCTTAAGGACCAAACTGCAGAGAAAATCCACAGTCAGAATTAGCCAGGCATGGTGGTGCGCACCTGTAATCCCAGCTACTCAGGAGGCTGAGGCAGAAGAATTGCTTGAACCCAGAAGGCAGAGGTTGCAGTGAGCTGAGACCGTGCCACTGCACTCCAGCCTGGGTGACAGAGCAAGACTCTGTCTCAAAAACAAAAAACAAAAAAAAGAAGAAGAAGAAGAAAAGAAAATCCAGTCAGGACGTAAGAGAAGGAAGAGGACCCAATAAGGGAAACAGCAAACGTATCAGAGATGTAGGAAGAGAACCAGAGAAATGTGCAGAGCTCAAGAAATGAGAAGACAGTGGGTTAAACAGAAAGAAGTGATTTAAGGGCCAAAGTCTCTTCCCAAAACATAACCCGATGTTTTTCACTCCATTTAGTCATTCTGCCTGAAATTTTATCTGTTATTCCTTTTGCATTGATGACAATTAATGACAATTAAGAGGGTGAGGTATTAACTGTCTTTTCACTATAATCTAAATTACAGTGTTTGAATAAGATTGCTTTCTCTCTACCCTGAGGGATGAGATCATTCTATGAAAGCAATAGTTTTTATTAGAAGTATTAAAACAGGAAATGAGAGTGGTAATTTTGGAGTTCTGGCTGCTTGGGAGGACTGGGGGCGGTGTTTTGGATAGCCAGAGGGCAGCATGATGGCACCGGGTAGGAGAACAAGAAAATGGGGTTCTAAGAGGCTGAGGAGAAGGATGTAGAAGCATGGAAAGACACCAATAACAATTTGCAAATCTTAGGGGAGGGGAAGGACCCTGATTTTTCCTTTCTTCCCAGGAACAAAATGAAATGCAACCTCTCTCCTTATAAAATTAGGAGATAGGATAGAAATAGCTAGTATAATAATAATAGTGATAATAATAAAGCATGTGCCTTGTGCTTTATTCAAATTTAATCCTCATAACAACCCGAGGAGACAGACACTATTATCTCCAGTTTACAGGTAAGACAGGTGCTGTTAGCCTAGTGTTGGGTCTGCAAAGTTTGGGGTTGCAGGTCAGAGAGGACAGGGACATGAAGCAGTCTCCTTTCTAGCTGAAAGCCTTCCACCTCCCATCCTGAGATGTCTGGCCTGGGAAGCAGAGGCAAACACAATTGGGTGGGTGATGGTGGTTTTGATCACATGTAGTATACATGCCTTCTGCCGGGGGAGGGGAAAGAGGAACGTTACCTGACATCACCCATAAGAGGATGTGAATATCCCTCACAGCTTTGGTCTGTCTATAGACTTGGATTTTAAAGTAGGAAGGAACAGTCACGGTGTAGATACTGAACTTGGAGTCAGAAAAGTCAGGTCAGATCTCACTGGATAACCTTAAGCAGGTCAATCCGTCTTTCTGGGCTGCACTTTCCTCAATTATAAAATGAAGGCGTTGGATTCAAGTTAAATCTCTGAGGTCCCTTCCAGCTCAAAAACTGTACAATTTGAGAACCTGGTGGTTGAATGTGACAAATTGTGATCTCTCTCTCTCTCTCCCACTGCATATGTTCCAGAGCGTGGTATTTTGGGTATAAATAGCCAATGTCTGCTGTCTGTATGTGTGTGTATTCCAGCTATATGACTAAAACTTTAGTTGTTTGTGGGTAAACAAGGGATGCTTCTTGGTTTTCTTCATGAGAGACCAAATGGCTCTGGGTGGTAGTAAACAAAAAGATCACTGACTCAAGGTATGATGGGAGGGCAAATGATCCAAGAAATGGTTTTAGTCTGTAATCATTCTTTGGCAGTGATTTTTGGTTTTTTACTTTCATTCTTTTTAAAACCAAATCCAATTAAGTCTTGACATCAACCCTGTGAAATGGCACAGGTTTTTATAGAAGAGGAAAAATAGACTCAGAGATGAAATGATTTGTCTAAGATCACACAGCCTGTGAGGGCCAGAGCCAGAGCTAAGATCTAGGGCTTCTGATCTCCGGCTTGTGTGTTCTTCCTAGGACTGAGCTGGGTGTGAGAAGAGCCCAGGCATAGAATACTCAGTCAAAGAGGCTCTGGTTTCTAGGTAAAGGCAAAGACGAGAGCCACTGGCCAAGGGAGGCCAGGCCGACTGGGCCGTGCTACTCCCATCTCTGCAGCTTCCTGTCTGAAGTGACATTCTATTCAGAGCAGAGCCTCGCAAGACTTACAGATAATGGCTATTTCAAGAGCTATGAACTGTGATTAGTTAGAATGTCAGAGGGCCGTGATAAGAAGTGAAAACATTCTGCAGCCTCTGTCAAGATGCAAAAGGTGTTTACTAACTCTTCCCAGAACCGAATTTGCTTTCTTTCTCAGGGCTCACTTCTATGAAGCAAGGATGCAATCGCCTCTCGGGTTGTTGTGAGGATCCAAAGAGATAATTAGGTAAGAGTGTCTCGGAAAAGCCTCACATTTTTGCTTGTTCATTCAATCAACCAACATTTACTGAACACAGGAAGTGTGTTAGGAACTGGAGGGAATACTAAGACAAATAAGTAACAGGGAGTTCAGGATCACGTTATTATCTCCCCTCTCACCTTCTTTCTGTATCATGGTTTCTTCTTGTCTAGGACCATATGAGGGAAGATGGGCCCTGTAGTCTTGTCCAATTCCCTAGCTAAGTGCTTCTGTCCCAGGGAATTCTGAGCCCAACCTCCAGGTTACATTGGATCAGCAGAGGGCCCTCAGCTATAGCTCATTCAAGAAATCATTCACTCACGTGAGCCAGGCATGGCTCTAGGTGCTGGGGATACAATGGTCAACAAACAAACAAGGTCCCTGCCCTCGTGGAGCTGTCACCTGGGGAAGGCAGCTTTTTTTTTTTTTTTTTGAGACGGAGTCTCACTCTATTGCCCAGGCTGGAGTGTAATGGCATGATCTCGGCTCACTGCAACCTCCGCCTCCCAGGTTCAAGTGATTCTCCTGCCTCAGATTCCTGAGTAGCTGGGATTACAGGCACGCAACACCACACCCAGCTAATTTTTTTATTTTTAGTAGAGACAGGGTTTCACCATGTTGGCCAGACTGGTCTCGAACTCCTGACCTCGGGATCGACCCGCCTCGGCCTCCCAAAATGCTGGGATTACAGGCATAAGCCACTGAGCCTGGCCAATGGCAGCTTTTAAATCAATATGCAAATAAACGTATGTTCACCAGCTGGGCGTGGTGGCTCACACCTGTAATCCCTGCACTTTCGGAGGCTGAGGTGGGCAGATCACTTGAGCTCAGGAGTTCAAGACCAGCCTTGGCAACAGGATGAAACCCTGCCTCTACCAAAAATATGAAAATTAGCTGGGCATGGTGGTGCATGCCTTTAGTCCCAACTACTTGGGAGGCTGAGGTGGGAGGACTGCTTGAGCCCAGGAAGTTGCGGCTGCTGAGCTGTGATTGTGTCACTGCACTCCAGACTAAGACCTTGTCTCAAAAATATATATATATCTATATATAGATAGGTAAAGATACATATAGAGTGTGTGTGTGTGTGTGCGCGCGCGTGTGTGTGGTTTGCAGGCTGTTATGAGGTGAGGAGAGAGGAGTAGAACCCAGTTTAGAAGGCCTCTCTGAGGAGGCCTGAAGCTGAGATCACTGAAGGATGAGAGGTCAAGCCCTCCAGGCAGAGGGAACAACGTGGTCAAAGGCTCTTGAAATGTGAGGGAACACGATGTTTTCAAATAACTAGCAGGAAAGAGGAAAGCGGTGGAGCAGAGCCCAGAGCAAGCAGGACAGTGGTTCCAGAAAAGACTGGAGAGGGATGGGCAGGACCACGCTGGGTCTTACAGCCTGAGGCAAGGAATTCGTTACAAGTGCACCTCTAATGCCTTCTGCTCTTTCTACCCGGTGCTGGGGAAGAAATGAGCTGGTTTGTTCTGCTAGTTCTGTCCTCCCATGATAGTCATGAAAGCTTGGGGGTTAAAGAAATTTGGCATGAGACAAACCACCAAAAAAAAATTATCAGCTTCAGCTTCTTTTTAAGTGAGTGACCTCTAAACTCATCTGACCCAGAGACTATGGACTGGGTGGGTGATGCAAAGGTCTTCATCCCCTCTCCCTGCACTGAACACAGGCCTACAGAAATAAATTAATTAGTTCAGCAGTCATCGTGTCTGCTGCAGATGGACTCCTTAGTTCGTTTGCTTAGATGGTTCTTGAGGTGGAATACTGATTTACAAGTGCACCTCTAATGCCTTTTGTTCTCTCTACCCAGTGCTGGAGAAGAAATGAGCTGGTTTGTTCTGCTAGTTCTGTCCTCCCATGATAGTCATGAAAGCTTGGGGGTTAAAGAAATTTGGCATGAGACAAACCACCAAAAAAAATTATCAGTTTCAGCTTCTTTTTAGGTGAGTGATCTTCAAGGGGTTTGGCGCAATGGGGGCTAGCGCAATGGCTTCAAGGAGGCTGGCACAATGGCTCACGCCTTCAAGGGGGCTGGCACAATGGCTCACGCCTGTAATCCCAGCACTTTTGGAGGCTGAGGCGGGCAGATCACTGAGGTCAGGTGTTTGAAACCAGCCTGGCCAACATGGTGAAACCCCGTCTCTACTAAAAATACAAAAAAATTAGCCAGGCATGGTGGCAGGCACCTGTAATCCCAGCTACTTGGAAGGCTGAAGCAGGAGAATCACTTGAACCTGGAAGGCAGAGGTTCCAGTGAGCAGACATTGTGCCACTGCACTCCAGCCTGTGTGACAGAGTGAGACTCCATCTCAAAACAAAACAACAACAACAACAAACCTACAAGGGGAGGAAAATGTGCACAAATAACTGTAATAAAAGGAAGAGAGTGATAAAAGCTACAAAAGGGTTAACAGATAAGCATTTTCCAAGTAATAAAGCTTTTTCTACTACATGTTACAGGAGCCATTGAGTGCTCTTGTAAAGAAAACCAGCACTACAAAGTAGTAAATTATAAGTGATGCAAACACTACCTCCTGTAGAAACTCACAGGAAGGGAGGCCAGGTAGAGGCATGCTCCCACGCCTGCAGGTGGGGATGCAAATCCTCCTTCTGCTACCTTTCTGGAAGAAAGTTAGCAATAGAGATCAAGAGCATAAAAAAAAAAAGAAAAAACAAAAAATCATTTCGACCCAATAATTCCACTTCCAAGAATGTATCCTTAAGAAAAAAAATTAGAGATTTGTTCACGGATTTCTGTTGAATTTTCCTTATAAGGTTATTATATTATCAAATAGAAACAACTGAAACAGCCAAGCTGGGTTACATTATGGGACATGCTCATGATGGCATCATATTTAAGTGACGTTTTTGAAGCACGGTAGTGACTTTTGGAAAAGGCTCAACACATTTTAATGAGATGTGCAAACTCATCATTACGATATACTAGGAGAAATGCTTTGACAGACGAAGTGGGAACAACTGGGAGAGTGAGTGATGGAGAGTCAGGAACAGGGGCATACGAGTTGGGTTTTCCAGGTTGTGGAGGTGTTTCCGGGTGGAAGAGAAGGAGGGACCGAGCGGAGAGCCCTAAGTCCTGAAGACAACTGGGAAGGTAACACACCTCTTAAGAAGGGCATGCAGCAGCCATACCTCTCATCCGCCACGGTCAGCAAACCCATTGTGTTTCCTGGAGTGAGTTGGGCCATCAAGATGGGTGGTGCCCTCCTGCTGGAGAAGAAGGGTTCGGCGGGAATCCCTGCCCCAAGGCCTGGCAGCAACCCTCCTCTGCTGCCCTGGGCCGCAGGCCTGCTAAGCCCTCCGCTATCGCTTCCCTGCGCGCAAAATAAGTCCCAGGGCCAATGTGGCCTCCCCACCCACTGCTTCCGGGGGCGCCAAAAAACGACCTGCCCTGACCCGCAGCGCCGAAGCTGCGCGCGCACGCGCAGTCAGCTGCTGGACCCGGCCGGTGTGAAGTTTCACACCCAAAAGGATGAAGGGCACCCACCTGGCTTAGGAGAACGACTCCCAGGTAAAGAGCCAGACCCAGGTGAGGAGTCGGCACAGGGTCAGAGGTGCCCTGCACGCTGAGAGCTCTCCCTTTGAGCTCCTTGCCTTGCTTGGTTCTCCTGGGCCGCAGGCCTCTACCCTGCTCTCTGGGGTTCTGCTGCCTGTTCCTTGCCAGGTCTTTCCGACAGCAACGGCTTTTCTCCCTTCTCCAGCCCCTGAGTCCTCTTTCTCCTCTCCCCACTGTCCCACCTCTGAGGGACAGAAGTGGGGTGATTTGAGAGCAGGAGACTGGAGGGAAGAAGCGAGTCCGGGCCTAGCTGCAAGCACTCCCCGCCCCCGCCCGCGCCAGGCTCTAGGACACTTGACTTCTGTTAGGCCGCACACGGTTTGGTCTGAAGTGTTTCTCTCTTAATAGTTGTGGATTGGCGAGGCTCGATGGCTCACGCCTGTAATCTCAGCACTTTGGGTGGCCGAGGTGGGTGGATTACCTGAGGTCAGGAGTTCAAGAACAGCCTGACCAACATGGTGAAACTCTGTGTCTACTAAAAACACAGAAAATTAGCCAGGCGCGGTGGGGGGCGACTGTAATCCCAGCTACTCGGGAGGCTGAGGCAGGAGAATCGCTTGAACCCAGGAGGTGGAGGTTGCAGTGAGCCGAGATCGTGCCATTACACTCCAGCCTGGGCAACAAGAGCAAAAAACTCTATCAAAAAAAAAAAAAAGAAGAAGAAGTTGTGGATCTTTCTGATTCCTGATCCTGTCCGTTCAGGCTGGGGCCGCTCTGGTCTTTCAAACCCAGCAGTGAGCTTGGACAGACCCAGAGGTGTTTACTCCAGGTAATAGGAGCTCTAGACAAAATCAGGCTCTTTTCCTGGCTTAGACCTCTCCTTGCTTACAGCACCTCTAGGATGTGGGATGTCTGGAGGTCTGTGTAGCTGGAGGAAATGTAAGGAGAAGATGTTTCTTCCTTAAAATTGGAATCTTTCTGATCACCTGAATTCTCCTGCTAGCCACAGATCCCACTCACTGTTATCCTTGTCCTTCTGTCATCGTTTACCTGCCTAATCCCTGAAGGTAGTGAGTTTCCTGTCACTGGAAGTGCACTTCTCCATGCTCTTACTTGTAGAAGTTCTCACAGATGCTGCTTCTCCTCTGGCTCAGATCATGTCTACCATGAACGAAGCAGCCCACCAGCTGTCCAGAAGTGGGACGAGCCTCTATGCAGTGCTGGAGCTTAAGAAGGGGTGCCTCACCTGGAGACATCAAAAAATCCTACAGGTTCAGACCTCAGCCCTTTATTGATCCTTGGAATTTCCCCCTTAAACCTTTTTCCTTCTGTATCTGTTTTGCTATGTGACTCTTCTTCTTCTTCTCTTTTTTTTTTTTTTTTTTGAGAGGAAGTCTCGCCCTGTCGCAGAGCAGAGACAGAGACTGAGACTGTTGAGAGTGTGGTGGCACTATCTTGGCTCACTGCAACCTCCGCCTCCCGGGTTCAAGCAATTCTCTCACCTCAGCCTCCTGAGAAGCTGGGACTACAGGCGTACACCACCACGCCTGGCTAATTTTTTTATTTTTAGTAGAGACAGGGTTTCGCCATGTTGGCCAGGCTGGTCTCAAACTCCTGACCTCAGGTGATCTACGCGCCTCGGCCTCCCAAAGTTCTGGGATTACAGGTGTGAACCACTGTGCTCAGCCTATGAACCGTTTGTTTGTTTGTTTGTTTGTTTGTTTGTTTGTTTGTTTGTTTGTTTTGAGACAGAGTCTCGCTCTGTTGCCCAAGCTGTAGTACAGTGGTGCAGTCTCGGCTCACTGCAACCTCCACCTTCCGGGTTCAAGTGATTCTCCTGCCTCAGCCTACTGAGTAGCTGGGATTACAGGTTCCTGCCACTATGCCCAGCTACTCTTTTGTATTTTTGGTAGAGACAGGGTTTCACCATGTTGGCCAGGCTGGTCTCAAAACTCCTGACCTCATGATCCGCCCACCTCGGCCTCCCAAAGCGCTGGGATTACAGGTGTGAGCCAGTGCACCTGGCCCTATGACCCATTTTTAAGTCCCAACAAGCCCTCACTTTGGGGCCAAATGGCACCATCACCCTCTTCATTATAGTATGGGAAGGAGTTTAGACCTTGGATGCTTGCCTCCATCCTTTGTACCACATCTCATGCATTCCTTCTGCACTCTCTATAGATTAATCCATGTCATTCATCCTAAGCCTCCTTCCCCAGCCATTCTCCATTGCTTCCCCACCCTCCTTTTGGGTATCGCCTGGGTAGGAAACTGGCCTTGCAGTATCATCCCGACAAGAATCCAGGGAATGCTCAAGCAGCAGAAATATTCAAAGAGATCAACGCAGCTCATGCCATACTGAGCGACTCTAAGAAGCGGAAAATTTACGACCAGCATGGCTCATTGGGAATGTATCTGTATGATCACGTTGGTGAAGAAGGCGTCAGATACTATTTTATTCTGAATAGTTGTTGGTTCAAGGTACACAATTCTCCAAGTCCCTTAAGAATAAGGAAAGAAGGGTGACCTTCCTTTCCTTATGACAAATGCTTCTGTTGTCTCATTTTCTGGGTGCCAGGAGGATTGAGGGAGGGAAGCTTGAGCAGTCATATAGAAAACTGCTGGACTGAGGCCATTCTCGCCTACCTTTTAGACACTTGTCATCCTGTGTACTCTGCTCACTTGTTGCTGTTTCTGTTGTTGCTGCTGTTTTTGCTGTGGAGCACTTAAACCACCACCTGAGCAGGGTAGTGGGAAAAAATATCAGCAGAATGTCCAGAGTCAGCCTCCAAGGTCAGGTGAGAACTGTAAGCAGGGACTGTAAGGTAAGAAATGTCTGGATTGGGAATGAAAGAAATGATTGGGGTCGGGCACAATGGCTCATGCCTGTAATCCCAGCACTTTGGGAGGGTGAGGCAGGTGGATCACCTGAGGTCAGGAGTTCGAGACAAGCCTGGCCAACATGGTAAAACCCTGTCTCTACTAAAAATACAAAAATTAGCTGGGCATGGTGGCACCCGCCTGTAGTCCCAGCTACTTGGGAGGCTGAGGCAGGAGAATCGCTTGAACCCAGGAGGCGGAGGTTGCAGTGAGCTGAGATTGCGCCACTGCACTCCAGCCTGGGAGACAGAGCAAGACTCCATCTCAAAAAAAAAAAAAAAAAGAAAAGAAAAGAAAGAGGCTGGGCACGGTGGCTCAAACCTGTAATCCCAGCACTTTGGGAGGCCGAGGCGGGTAGATCATGAGGTCAGGAACTCGAGACCGGCCTGACCAACATGGTGAAACCCTGTCTCTACTAAAAATACAAAAATTAGCCAGGTGTGGTGGCGGGCGCCTGTAACCCCAGCTACTTAGGAGGCTAAGGCAGGAGAATTGCTTGAACCCGGGAGGCAGAAGTTGCAGGGAGCCAAGATCATGCCACTGCACTCCAGCCTGGGCAACAGAGTGAGACTCCATCTCAAAAAAAAAAAGAAAGAAATGGTTGGGGGTGAGAAAGACCTGTGAAAATGGCAGGTTAATTCCTAAATATGATAATTTCAAGTCTTCAAGTCTGGCACTGGGACAAAGTGAAGGAAAAAAAAAAAGATCGATATGTTTCTGTGCACCACACAACAGACTGACAGTTTGAAGGTAGTAGTGTCAGCTCCTGTTAAGCTAAGGAATGGGGTGGGAGAGTGTGTCTAGAGAGAATAGTAGGTGAAGACAGATTTGAGGATGCAATTTTCGTTGTTGTTTTGTGGGTGGTGGTGGTGGTGATGTTGAGATGTAGTCTCAGTCTGTCACCCAGGCTGGAGTGCAGTGGCGCGATCTCAGCCCATTGCAACCTCCGCCTCCCGGGTTCAAGTGATTCTACTGCCTCAGCCTCTTGAGTAGCTGGGATTACTAAAAAATTAGCTGGCTAATTTTTTATTTTTAGTAGAGTCAGGGTTTCGCCATGTTGGCCAGTCTGGTCTCCAACTCCTGACCTCAAGTGATCCATCTGTCTAGGCCTCCCAAAGTGATGGGATTATAGGTGTGAGCCACTGTGCCTGGCGGGATGCAATTTTTTCCATCTACTCAAAAGAAAGGGCCAGTTGCAGTGGCTTGTGCCTGTAATCCCAGCACTTTGGGAAGCCAAGGTGAGCAGATCGCTTGAGCTCAGGAGTTTGAGACCAGCCTCAGCAACATCATGAAACCTAGTATCTACAAAAAAAAAAAAAAAAATACAAAAGTCAGCCGGGCATGGCAGTGCACACCTGTAGTCTCACCTACAGGGGAGGCTTAGGTGGGAGGATCACTTGAGTCTGGGAGGCTGAGGTTACAGTGAGCTATGATCATGCCACTGCACTCCAGCCTGGGTGACAGAATGAGACCCTATATCAAAAAAGAAGAAGGAAAGGAGGAGGAGGGGGAGGGGAAGGGGAAAAGGAGGAGGAAGAAGAACAAGAAAAGGAGGAGGAGGAGGAGGAGGGGAAGAGGAAGAAGAAGAAAAGAAAAGAAAAAAGAAAAGGAAAGTCAGATCATTCCCACCCCAAATAAACTTTTATAAGCTGATTGAACTTCACACCAGTGCCACCTGGTGATGTTAATGAGTAACTGCAAGGTAATGGTTTTCTCATCAGTACACTACAAAAATTTACTAAACGTTTGTATATGTAAACATATATATAATTCCATCATAGGAGCCAAACGTGATTTTAGAAGCGAGGAAAATAGCGAAGATGATTTTTAAGAGATGAAGAAGGATGAGATATGTAAACCGAAAGGCAGCAATAGTTATCAGATAAGAAAAGCATGTAAGCTAACATCAGATGAGTCATTAGTAGAAAGTTTACATCCTTATAGCATGGACTATGTGTTTATATCCTTACATGTAGGGGTTTGCTTTAAGTTCTAGGTAATTATTCCTTCTGATTAATAAAGTGCCACCTTCTTCCGCCACTAGGTGCTGACCCAGTGAGGGTGCCTTCTGCTGCCCAGTCCCCTGGACACATTGAAGAGAGGAGCAAGTAGCCCTGTCCTGACACTGACCCTGATTTGACCCCTCTTCTTATAAGAATCTCAAGAATCTCTTCAGAAGCATTGATGACGTTGGTCCCAGTAAGGCCATCACCTCTGCCCTTGGTACCACAACTCTGTATGGGGTTGCCCAGCTACTCTTCTTTTTAGCTGCAGTCCCAATTTTACTCCGTCAGAAAGCAGCCCTCCCCTCCCTTCCCTTATGAGGTCTCAGGCAGTGGTGGCAGATTTTTCCTGAAGAGTTTTTTTCCTGTGTTTGCCTTGTTATTGGAACCAATGCCAGCTGGTAGGGTCCCTGAGCCCCTTGCGATATCACCACCAAGAGCCTGATAACTGAGCAGGGTGGATCCTGTCCCTGGAGCTGCTGCACCAGTTAATTCTCCCTTGTTGCAACTCTGTGTACCAAGAACCCCTAGCATCAGCCTCATTCCTAAGCCAATAACGCCTTTATGGAGCTGGTCTCACCTTCTGGTGCCCACGGCCGTTGGCATTGCCAGCCTCATTCCATGCCACTATGAGTCAACTCAGGAAAACTGCGAGTGCATTTGAGGCTTAGGGGTAGTCATTCCATCTTTAGATTATCCTTGGACTTCAGCTACCAGCACAGCATGCATTAGCCTTGGTCCTGTAGGTTAACTGAAGTTCAAACATCAGTGCCAGCTTGCCTCCATCCTTTTCACATCTTATGCAGGCCAATTGACGTATAATTTGTTCTTAAAAATAGGGGCATGAAATATGTGATCCGGAAAAGATTGTACTTTCTGGACTCTTTTCCCACTCTTGCCTCTTTGTGCTGCTGTTTCATATCCTCCTCACATCGTGTATTTCCCACCCACTCAGGGTCACAGCCTACTAACTCCTCAAACTTCTCTCCCTGGACTAGGAGAAGGGCTAAAGAATGTCAGTAAATAAAAGAGCTTTTGTCCAATCCCAAGGCATATGTTACGCCCAAAAAAGACAAATTGTGTCTGGGGTGGAGAAAAAAGGCCTAAAGAAATTGCTTCTTGGCCTTTTGGCTAAGATCAAGTGGAGAAAAAGACCTGTAGGAGAAAAAAGACCAGTGCTCACAAGTGGGGCAAGCCTGGCTTGGAGATTAGGAGTCCTGGACAACTGTGAAGCTGGGGCAGAGGCTTCCTGGAGCCTTGTGATTATGACTTTGTCAGTGCTCTAAAATTTCCCTGGAGATTGATTCCCTGGGTGCCCAAAATAGGTCCCTGGCATTCAGGTCCTTTCTGCCCAGCTCCCCTTCTCCCAATTTCCTAACAATTTTGAGTCCTTGGAGTGGCTCCAGGGATGTGCTCACGGACCAGAATCCCACATTTCCTCGGGGGCATGCTCATAGGTAGGTCCAGGCCTTGGCACAACAGTCATTTCTAGCCTCTTGAGCTTCTTTTCCTAGGGTGATATAAGAAAAGGCCAGGCAAGAACAAAAATGAGCCAGAGGTGTTGGACAAGAGGCTTGATGTAGTCTCTGGAGCTGCTGTTCTGAAACACACAGTCTTGAGGAGGAGGACCAGGGTCACTGGCTGAGCCTGTGGAGGAGGCAACCGCTACTGACTCTAAGTCTGGCAAGATCTTTCCTCCCACCCTGAGCTATGTATGGGTGCCTCTCACACAGGCAGATTTAGATTCTGTGTCACTGTCCTGGAAGAAGGGCCCAAGCCAGAGCAGGGGTCCTGGGCTGAGAGGAGCCTTCAGAGTGAGAGGGCAGCACCTTTGCTGCCCCACCTTTCACTGTAAGCAGTGGCACTCACCCCTGCCCTTGCTCAAGGGAGTCACCCATTCCTGAGTGAGTCAGGGTCACTCACTCCGTGACAGCTGTGGCTCGCCTTACATGAGCTAAATTGGGAATTGGAATGTCATGCAGATGCCCCTTGTCTCCCCACCCCCACAGTAAAATTAATCTCCTCTCTGGGGAGTAAGGGACAAACAGTGCTACCCACAGAGTGAACAAGAGAGAGTTATTTGGGAAACAAAAGGAGAATTTTACAGAGAGAGGGGGATAGCTAAAACTACGTGAGCCTGGCGAGGGTGCAGAGCAGAAAGTAGAGACAGAGAAGTGTCCGAAGACTGCTATCTGGGACGAGACAAGTTGTTAAAGGGACAGGAGAGATAGCAGAGCTATTTCAAGAGTGAGCCACAGAAGGGAATCCACAGGCCATCTAAGCGAGGAAGGGTCTACAGGCAGTGAGTGAAGGCCAGGAGCAGGGCCCAGACCGGGGCAGGCACGACCACCGAGGGGATGAACTTCACAGTGGGGTTCAAGCCGCTGCTAGGGGATGCACACAGCATGGACAACCTGGAGAAGCAGCTCATCTGCCCCATCTGCCTGGAGATGTTCTCCAAACCAGTGGTGATCCTGCCCTGCCAACACAACCTGTGCCGGAAGTGTGCCAACGACGTCTTCCAGGTGGGTGCCAGGGATGGGGCAGGGCCAGGTAAAGCAATGCAGACCTGTGGGGGACTGATCAGGTCAGAGCTGAGACCCCAGAAGGTGATGGATAGAGTGCTCTCTGAGATGGGTGGTGGCTGTCGTGGGTGGAGAGCAGAAGGGCTGGGGTCCAAGCAAATCCCAGAGCAAGCATGAGTCAGCAGCTGCCCTGCAGGCTGGCAGGTACAGCCTGTGCATAGACGGCAGCTGGAGTGCTGGGATCTACCAAGGAAAGGAGACCCTGTGGAAACTGGGAGGGAGGGGATCCTACACTGGGCTTTAGAAGAGCCTGTGCCAGACTCTGCCTTCCAGTTTGGAGTTTCAGACCTTGAGAGCATTGTGGAAAATATGGAGAAAAGATTAATGAGATAATGAAACGTTAAAAAACAAACAAAAGCCAACCCTGTGAGAAAGCTCCATAATGGCAGTAAAACTATTTGTATTTAAGGAAAGTTTAAGGCATCCGTTGTGGGGGACAGAGTTAGGCATAGTGGGCAGGAGACTGGGAACTCTCCCCAACTTGAGTTCATACCTGTTACCCGCCAGATTGTTCAGTAAAGAGGCCTACTGGTTAAAAGCTATTGAGGTCACTTGACAAGCAGAGAGAAGGCAGAGAAATTTACTTCTTAGAAGTCTAGCCAGTTTTGGTTTATTTGTGGTCATGGGGCCAAGCAGAGCTAATCAAATTCACAGATACCATTACAGCCACTGGTTTAGAAATAAAAGCAGCATATACCAGAATGGATTATAAGTGGGCTTTTTTTTTCTTTTCCTGTGCTACTGGGGAGGTTCTAGTAGGCTATGAAATGGAACAGAGATCAGGGAGAGTGAGGGGCAAAGGCACACACACACACACACACACACACACACACACACACGGCCTTGCTGATAAAGTAAAAGCCCGGAATATGGCCAGGCGCGGTGACTCATGCCTGTAATCCCAACACTTTGGGACGCCAAGGCCAGTGGATCACGAGGTCAGGAGTTCAAGACCAGCCTAGCCAATATGGTAAAACCCCATCTCTACCAAAAATACAAAAATTAGCCAGGCGTGGTTGCAGGCACCTGTAGTCCCAGCTACTCAGGAGGCTGAGGCAGGAGAATCACTTGAACCCGGGAGGCGGAGGTTGCCATGAGCTGAGATCATGCCACTGCACTCTGACCTGGGCGACAGAGCAAGACTCTGTCTCAAAAAAACAAAAACAAAAACAAACCCTGAATAGACCAGAGCTGGCTGGTTTAGTATGTGTGTCAGTGACACGGAACATCCCAAACAAGTATTCTTCATCTGTGTCAGAAATGAGGAAATGCGTTAAACACAAGTGATTTTTAACCTAACCAAGAAAATACTTCCCTTTTAAGTTCCTTGGGGCAGCTTGTTTGGGAAAGGAATGGGCTGGCTAGGTCAGGCCATCCCACGATGTACCCTGTAACCCGCCCCTTGTGTGTCTGCTCTGTGTCATCTTCACTGAAGACCAGCACTCTGTGGTCTCTCCTGCCATCTTCCCATTGAGGCGCATTCCCTCTCCTATTCTTTATGTGTCCAAACCTGCCATTATTCAGCTCCAGAGTATCTCAGAGCCAGTAGATTTTCCCTCTTGGGGGGCCTAGAGCAAATGCTATGCCTCCTCGTCCTGGGCATGAAGTCCTACATGAGAGGCAATGCTTTGCCCACCATCTTGGTTTTTCCTTGGTCTAAGTAACTCTGAACATCCTTCAGGCTGAGATGCCTAGGAGAGAATGGCAGAAAGATTTTGCCATCCTTTCTCATGAACTTACAGTGAAACATCCTCTCACTGGAACTTGAAATGTGTGAAAGCAAAGAGAAGTTTTGAAAGCTAAGGTGACGTGTCCTGTAGAAAAGTGGTCAGAATGTCCAAGTGCATTCCTGGGTCCCTCTGTCATCTGGCAGAGGGACCCGGGAATAGGCCCCATACATGGAGGCTAGAATATGTTTAAGTGACCTGCTGATTTAAGTCAACTCTCTCTATCCAAGCACACTGTTTCAGTTCCAAAAAGCTCTAGAATACTGATCTGGGCTCAGAGAGACCTTGGAATGGCTTGGGGCAAACCCTGTACAGAATATTTGGAGATAACATGATACCCAGGGCTTTGGGGTGGCTCTGTGGATCTGGAGTGGTGTATCTTTTGAGGTGCAAAGCACCCCTGGGCCCTCCAAGGAGGAAGAGTGAACAGCTCATCCCTTGCTGCTTATTTGGGAGGGCCTGGTGGGAGGCTGACCCAGTTCTTCAGCTGCACTTATATCTGTATCTCTCAATATATCTCAGTAGATCTCCCTCTGAAAGATGAGCATATTTAGTTTTTTCACACATTGCCTCCACATTTTGACAACTGTAGGCATAATCAGATTGTCTGTTTTCTAAGTATGGGGCAAGAATAGGACTTTTGGAAAGAATAGGACTTTTCCTCTATCTTCAAACCACTTAGGAAGAATACCCTTAGAGCGTTGCCTAGAAAGTTAACGGTTATCAAAGTGATACCAGTATATCATTTAGAATTTGTAACATGTAAACATACTGTTTTCAAGCAGTATAGGAGTTCATATCATGAAAAGCAAATCTGCTATTCACCTCAGACCCTCAGTTGTCTTCACCAGATAGAAGTATCTATTACCAACTTTCTTGGGAATACTTCCAGAAAATTTCCACAAATCGGCATGTTTGCACGTATATATGTTCTCAGGTGAGACCCATAGCCCCCCACCTGCCTTTGTTCACTTACTCGCTGTGGGTGATTGTTCCGTATCCACCATTCAGATTTATGTCTTCCTTTTTAAATAGCTGTGTAGTTTTCATTGTTATGACTGGATCACAGTCTATTCAAATAATCTGTCCTCTAAAACATTTAGATGGTTTCCTGTGTTTTGTTGTCCTAAAAACTGCTGTGATGGACAACAAACAAGAGTTTTTGGGAATTGTGATTTTATAAGACCAAGTTAACTAGACAGCCAGGAAGCAAAATTTGAAAACAATTTATTTAAAAATACTGTCTATGTGAGCTGGCTCATGCCTGTAATCCCAACACTTTGGGAGGCTGAGACAGGAGGATCACTTGAACCCAGGAATTCGAGACCAGCCTGGGCAACATAGTGAGACCTCATCTCTACAAAAAAGAAAATACCGTTAGTTGAACAGTATTAAGGGGTGGGAGGAAATCATCCATAATCTTACCTCCCCAACACAGTTATTTTTATTTTTGCATATCACTTTTTTTTTTTTGAGATGGTGTCACATTATGTTACCCAGGCTGATCTTGAACTCCTGGGCTCAAGTTATCTTCCTGCCTCAGCCTCTGGAGTGCACACCACCAAGCCCAGCAATTTTTGCATATTACATTCAAGCCCATGTCCCCAAACATTTTTACATAGTGGCCATCTTAATGTAATTCTTTTTAGAGCTGTAACAACTCTTTCTCTCTGAATTGAAACAGAATGAAACACCAAGACACCACATTAACCCCCTCTAATTTCTTCCTCCTTCTTTCCCCACACTTGCACCCACTCAGCTACCAAGAACTTCCACTAAAGGAAAGCTGTTGGTGTGGGAATTTGACACAAACATCTTCCCATGTGTTTCTGTATTTGTAAATTCGATTCACTCCTAAACGGCTTTAAAGCAAGCCTTCAGTTTATTTTTATACCTGCCTCCACTTCACTGTGGGCACTTGTTTTTGAGCCTGCAACCTGTTGTAATTTAACAGACGACCAAAAGGCCTTGTAAGAAGGTTGTTCTGGAACAGCTTTTCTGGAGGAGGTCTGTCTACAGAGGGACTTGCAGAGAGGGGATTGCCAAGAAAGGAGCCTCCTTCTCTAACAAGGGGCAGTCTGAGAGAGATGACTTTTGTTTCGCACCACCCAAATTCCATTTCTTTGTCCTTTAGTTGTTAGGACCAGGTGTCATCAGGTACAGGCCTGCCAGAGAAGATCCTACCCAGCCTGCCTCCTCAACCACTTCTACCCATTCTGAAGGCACCAGGACTTCAGTCCAACTTTGGGCAGGTCTCCCTGATGCAAAATTGGTTCACTAAAATTTTGTGAATTGCATTAAATTTGTAGCAGGGTTAGGGCTCTTACTTCTGTAGGGAAGATCTTGATTTAGTGAGAAAGAAAACCTAGACTGAGGCTTAGCACTCCTGGATTCTCCTCTGACGGGGTTCTTTGTTAATTTGCCACACAATGCAAATCAGGCTATTTCACCACTTCAAGCCTGTTTACATAACTGTAAATGAAAAGAGTGTTTTCTTTCTTATTTATTTTTGAGACAGAGTCTCATTCTATCGCCCAGGTTAAGTGCAGTGGCGTGATGACGGCTCACTGCAGCCTCCACTTCTGAGGCTCTAGCCATCCCTCCCACCTCAGCCTCCTGAGTAGCTGGGACCACAGGCGTGCACCACTATGCCTGGCTAATATTTTTGTATTCTTTTGTAGAGACGAGGGTGTCTCTATGTTGCCCAGGTTGTTCTCCAACTCCTGGACTCAAGGGATCCTCCCACCTCAGCCTCCCAAAGTGCCGGGATTACAGGCATGAGCCACTGTGCCTGACCAAAAAGTGTGTTTTAAACTGATTTTTTTTTCCCAGAGACAGAGTCTCTCACTCTGTCACCCAGGCTGGAGTGCAGTGGCATGATCATAGTCCACTGTAACCTTGAACTCCTGGGCTCAAACAGTCCTCCTGCCTCAGCCTCTCGAGTAGCTAGGATTACAGGCATGTACCACCACACCCACCTAATTAAAAACAAATGTTTTTGTAGAGACAAAGTCTTACTATGTTGCCCAGGCTGGTCTCAAACTCCTGACCTCAAGTGATCCTTTCAATTCAGCCTCTGAAAGCTCTGGGGTTATAGGTGTGAGCCACTGCACCTGGCCTTAAACTGACCTTTAACATCTCTTGCAATTCTAACGATTGGTTTCACAAAGTCGAAAAATATTTTTAGGGATTTCTATTTTTTGAGGGCTTTCCATTCTGTGACCAGTGTCCTAATTTGGCCCACTCTTCGGCGTATCACTCCTCCTTTCAAGCAGTAGGGCTTGGTTTACCAGCCCCTTGGGCCAGGCTCCTCCCTAGGTTCTGCCGCCCATAGCTAGCCCTCCATTTACAGTCCCTCTTACACCTGCAGCTCAGCTGTTACCAAAACCTGGGTTCTTCTCAGGCTCATCGGCTTTTCTCCAAATGTCTGATCTTCTGCCCACTGTTTTCCCAAGGTTTTTCCAACATATTCTGAGTGTCTGGCTCACAGAACTTGCATGGTCCATCATTCATCATTGGCCAGGCCTTCAGGTTGAGGGAAATAGCCTCCAAAAAGCCCCCTTGCATCCAGAGCCTGTGTCCCAAATTAGCACCTCTCTGGATAGCCAGAGAAGAGGGAAAACATTCTGACATAAGTATGGATTTGCTAGACTAGCTGCATTTACAGAGCATCTTTCTAGATGGAATATTTCTATTAGATGCTATGGAACATTACAAAGGAAATAGAAGGCACCGTAAAGCCTAAAAGAGAGAGAGCTCATGGCATATATTCCACACAACAGCTTTGAACATAGTCTAGAATTAAATTCCATTTATTTGTTCCATTCCATCTTATCCTTCACAGTGGAGAAAGAACAGTCATTTCATACCCTGTGGTTCTGTGTGGTCATTTCTTTTTAAGGTCTAGATTAGGACTGTTAACAGTCCTCTGTGTTTGTTCAGTGCCTTATAATTTATAGAATACATTCACAAATATGATTCCATTTGAGTTAGAGCAAATGGACATTATCTCCATTTTACAGAAGAGAGCACAGGAAACAGGTCACAGTCACACAAACAAAGGGACAGACTAAGGACTAGGTGTTCTGTTATGTTTCCTAGAGTGATGGAATTTCCTCTACACATCACATCATTGGCACATGAAATTTTACTTCATGGGGCTGGCTTCCTTGCATAAATGTAAGATTTAAGGAAAGGACAAGACATTTATGTGTATAATAGAGCCAATCAGTTATCTCTTAGTCTTGAAATGGAAAGATAAACAGAAGCAGAAGATAGGATTTTTCTAACTGGGTATTAGTCAGCTGAAAGATCTTTAGCCTAATGTAGAGATTGTCAGCTATGAAGATGTATTAAGGAAGTTGTCATGTATCCATTAGAGTATAAAATCCTTATTTGTGATGAGAAAATTGAGGGACTTATAATCAGCGTAGGGAGTAATTTTTTGTGTGTGCCGTGGACCGATTTGTCAGTGTGTGAAACCTATGGATCCTTTCTAATAACAATTTTTTAAATGCATACAATATAATACATATGGTAAAGGAAACTGATGGCATTAGAATACAGCATGTATTCTCAATGGGAGTGATATTGCTCTCAAGGGGAAAAAATTAATTCTTGGAAGGGGGCTCTTGTTGCCCAGGCTGGAATGCAATGGCATGATCTCGGCTCACCACAACCTCCGCCTCCCGGGTTCAAGCAATTCTCCTGCCTCAGCCTCCCAAGTCGCTGGGATTGCAGACATGTGCCACCACACCTGGCTAATTTTGTATTTTTAGTAGGGACAGGGTTTCTCCATGTTGGTCAGGCTGGTCTCAAAACTCCCAACCTCAGGTGATCTGCCCGCCTCAGCCTCCCAAAGTGCTGGGATTACAGGCGTGAGCCACCGCATGTGGCCAAATTTTACTCTTTTTATGTGTAAAGGGTAGATAAGCATGCGGTACATAAACAGATATATCTATGATATTAATATTTAATGAAGGGAATGGGAGCTATTGGGGGGAAATGTCTAAAAAGGTTCCTGAGCAGTGGCACACACCAACAGTCTCAGGTACTCAGGAGGCTGAACAGGAGGATCGCCTGAGCCTAGGAGTTTGAGGCCCGCCTGAGCAACATAGTGAGACCCTATCTCTCTCTCTCCTTTTTTTTTTTTTTTTTTTTTTTTTTGAGGCAGAGTCTTGCTCAGTAGCCCAGGCTGGAGTGCAGTGGCTTGATTTCGGCTCACTGCAACCTCCACCTCCCAGGTTCAAGTGATTCTCATGCCTCAGCTTCCTGAGTAGCTGGGATTACAGGTGCATGCTACCGTGCCCAGCCAATTTTTGTATTTTTAGTAGAGACAGGGTCTCATCATGTTGTCCAGGCTGGTCTCAAACTCCTGACCTCAAGTGATCCGCCCACCTCGGCCTTCCAAAGTTCTAGAATTACAGGTGTGAGCCACCGTGCTATCTTTTTAAGAGACACTATCTCTTAAAAAAAATTTTTTTTAATTAAAAGGGCTCCCAGAGGGGACAATAATAAAGAAAGCTTTGGAAACACTGGAATATAATCACCAAAATATTTAAAGCACATTTGATGGAGTAATACATGTGCTTCTTAACTAACACATTAAAGAATGAGGTCTGGCAGTGAGTCTGAACTGCTGTCATTTAGAAGTAGTGATAAGCAGCTGGGCGCAGTGGCTCATGCCTGTAATCCCAGCACTATGGGAGGGAGAGGCAGGCAGATCACGAGGTCAGGAGATGGAGACCATCCTGGCTAACACGGTGAAACCCCGTCTCTACTAAAAATACAAAAAATTAGCCAGGCATGGTGGCACGCGCCTGGTTGAGGCAAGAGAATCGCTTGAACCCGGGAGGTGGAAGTTGCAGTAAGCCGAGATTGCGCCACTGCATTCTAGCCTGGGTGACAGAGCAAGACTCCGTCTAAAAATAAATAAATAAATAAGTAATGATAAGCATACATTATTTTTTGAAATTTTAGCAACAACTCTAACGCGATATGAAAACAGCTGTGATTTCCGTTGGTGACAAAGTCACGGGCTGCTAAAACGGCTGTGGTTTTGTGCTACTTCCCCTATATTGTGCTCCATTAAATGCTTCTGTTAAAAACCAGAGATGTTACCTATAAGGGCAACAATTTGACCCATATAGCCAGTGTAGAAGACTTTCTCAAAGTAGCCACTCAACATTTGCAAAAGGTTTGGAACACAAGTCGGACAAATTTTGGTAGGGAAAGTCAGGAAATGGTTAGCAAATTTCATTCTGATTTCACCTTCCTGATTTTTGCCATAGCTGTGTACCACCTGTACTATAATTTAATAGTTCTATTTTAAAACACTCACTTTTAGGCTGGGTGCACTGGCTCACACCTGTAATCCCAGCACTTTGGGAGGCCAAGGTAGGCAGATCACTTGAGCTCAGGAGTTTGAGACCAGCCTGGCCAACATGGTGAAACCCTGTCCCTACTAAAATATAAAGAAATTAGCCAGGCGTGGTGGTGAACGCCTGTAGTCCCAGCTACTCGGGAGGCTGAGGCTGCAGAATCACTCGAGCCTGGGAAGCAGAGGTTGCAGTGAGCCAAGATCGTGCCACTGCATTCTAGCCTGGGCTACAGGAGTGAAACCCTGTCTCAAAACAAAAACAAACAAACAAAAAATGACTTTTAAATCTTAAATATTTACTTTATCCTTATTCTATACGATGAAATCCATGAAAAGTTGTCAGTTTTGTGGACTGTTTTTTTCCTAATATGCATTAGAATTAACACATAAAAAATCTTGAACATCCATCCCCATATCACCTCCAATCTTCATGCTTGTCATCAGTATTATACCATATTTTGTTTGTTTGTTTTTTTTTTTTTTTTTTTTTTTTGAGACGGAGTCTTGCTCTGTCCCCCAGGCTGGAGTGCAGTGGCACAATCTCGGCTCACTGCAAGCTCTGCCTCCCGGGTTCACGCCATTCTCCTGCCTCAGCCTCCTGAGTAGCTGGGACTACAGGCACCCGCCAACACGCCCGGCTAATTTTTTGTATTTTTAGTAGAGACGGGGTTTCACCGTGTTAGCCAGGATGGTCTCGATCTCCTGACCTCGTGATCCGCCCGCCTCGGCCTCCCAAAGTGCTGGTATTACAGGCTTGAGCCACCGCGCCCGGCCATATTTTGGGAAACACAATGAGGGCCTCTAAGCAATATGAGCCAGAGGCCCTAGAAAGTCCGAAGGATAAACTTTACTATTTTATTACAAGTCAAATGTAGTCTTAATGCCAAAAAGCACATGTATGTAAATATTGGTCAGAGAGACTAGCAAAGGAAGTGGGGTTAGGATTTGGCTGGGGGCTAGCATTGCTGAAGCAATCACAGAAGGGAAGGGCTGCCCTGGAGGTTAAGAGGAAAGCCAGCCAGGCCTGACAGAGATATGGCAGGAGGAATTGGACTTGTGAATCAGGAGGGGACTCTGGGACTGGGGGATGAAAGGCTACATGCAAAATACAGGACTGTGGTGTCAGCAGCAGGGAGCAGCACCAGCCCCGAGCCAGACGGTGAGGAAAGCAGAGGTGCAGCCTATCCCCACCGCCCTGTCCCCTGAGCTCACACACTCCCGATTTCTCTCTCCCAAAAAAGGAACTCTTCAAAGGACTTGGGTTGGACTGCCTGAGTACTGATGCCTCTTAGCCTTCTGGCCTCCAGAAGAAATGCAATGACTAACCAATGAAATGAGCTGCTAAAGAAATTGCTTTGGCAGGTGGGAGAGTGGTGAAGAGGTAGTGTTAGTGTGCCTCCCTCAGGTCAAATCCTGAAGTCAGTTCTGGTGGCTGTGGGGAGTTTGAAGGAAGACATTGGCCAAGATAACCCAAGTCCTGATTTTTTCTTTCTAAAAATTGTAAGCCTGACATGGGGGCTCACCCCTGAAATTCCAGCACTTTGGGAGGCTGAAGTAGGGGGATCGCTTGAGGCCAGGAGTTTGACATCAGCCTGGGCAACTAGCAAGACCCTATCTCTGCAGAAACTTTTTTTAAAAATCAGCTGGGCATGGTGGGACACCTGCAGTCCCAGCTACTCAGGAGGCTGAGGTGAGAGGATCCCTTGAGCCCAGGAAGTTGAGACAACAGAGAGAGAGATCTTGTCTCAAAATTTTTTTTTTAATTTTTGTAAAATACACATAACGTGAAATGTGCCATCTTAACCTTTTAAATGCACAGTTCAATGGCATTACATACATTTACATTGTTGTGAAACCGTCGCCACTATCCATCTCCAGAACTTTATCACCACCCCAAACTGAAACCCCACACCCCTTAAACGATACCTCCCTACTCCCCCTCCTTCCAGCAACTGGCAACCACCATCCATCCTATGCCAGGTACCTCATTTAAGAGGAATCATACAATATTTGTCCTTTTGTGTCTGGCTTATTTTGCTTAGCGTAATGTCTTCAAGGTTTATCCATGTTACAGACTGCAGACCTTGTTACTTTTAGCTGATAATTTCTATTGCAAGCTATGTGACTATTATCAGCGTCATCCATTCTACTGTCAAATGTGGATTTTTTTTCTGTGTTGATATTTACTTGATTTCTTTCCTTAATTCTGCCAGCTCTCTTTTCTTCTCCAGCTTTGATCACTTATATCTCTTTGTTTTTGTTATTTCTTTTAAAATGGTGTATCGAAATGGCATTGATTCTTAGAGTATCTGTCCCTTGTTTATCAAGCTTTCTTTTTTCTTTTCTTTTTGTATTATCTGGTTTGCATCTTTTGTTGGATTCTGTCTGCTTATCACTCCTCTTTTATCAGGGTACTTTTATCTGGAGCTGAAGGTGAATTCCTGACTCAACCCACTGTGTTTATCTTGGCTTTCTTTCACTAGCCTCTTAAATATAAGCTGCCTGGTTGGATGTTGTCATTGGTTTTGCAATCTCTCTTTAGTTCTGTGCCTTCTTTGGTGAATAGAGGGGTATGACCTGAATTAATAGGTAGTTGAGTGTCTCAATTTGGTTGTGTTGTCTTGGAATATTTTTCACGCAGAATCCGGTGACTTATCTACCATAGAGGCACATACAGGTCCATGGGAGGAGGTCTCCCCTGAGATTTGAGCTATTTCCTCTCCATTTCACAGACAAACAGGTCATTCTGTTTGAAAGCAGGGCCCTTATAGAGCTCCATGGCACACAGGGTTTTAATTTGATGAGTCATCTTTTGTTGATCTTTGCTTAAATAGCTTTAGTCCACAGTTGCATAGTTGATTTTCAGGCTGTAGTTTCTTTCCTCTATGAAGGTTTGAGGTCTGTTCCTTCATTACCCTTTTACTTTTTTTACTTAAAAAGCAAAAACAAAAAACAGCCAGGCGTGGTGGCTCACACCTGTAATCCCAGCACTTTGGGAGGCCAAGGTGGGTGGATTGCCTGAGGTCAAGAGTTCAAGACCAGCCCGGCCAACATGGGGAAACCCCATCTCTACTAAAAATACAAAAAATTAGCCGGGTATGGTGGCACGTGCCTGTACTCCCAGCTACTCAGGAGGCTGAGGCAGGAGAATCGCTTGAATCTGGGAGGTGGAGGTGGCAGTGAGCCAAGAACCTGCCACTGCATTCCAGCCTGATGACAGAGTGAGACTCTGTCTAAGAAAAAAAAAAAAAACAACAACAACAACAATAAAAAAACTGCCTCTGCCTGAGACTCAGAGAAATGAATATTAGCTCTAAGCGTTTTTTTGTTTTGTTTTTTGTTTGTTTTGTTTTTGAGACAGGTCTCACTCTGTCACCCACGCTGTAGTGCAGTGGCATGATCACAGCTCACTGTAGCCTTGACTTCCTGGGCTCAAGTGATCCTCCCACCTCAGCCTCCCAAACACCTGGGACTAAAGGCATGAGCCACCTTTTTCTTTTTTTGTAGAGATGGAGTTTCACTGTACTGCCCAGGCTGGTCTTGAACTCCTGCACTCAAGCCATCCTGCTGCCTTGACCTCCCAAAGTGTTGGGATTACAGGTGTGAGCCACCGTGCACAGCCTGGCCTAAGTTTTATTGTGTCTGACAATAGAACACAATGATTATTAGGACAGGCTCCGGAGTCAGAGTGACTAAGTTCCAGTACTGGCTTTGCCACCTATTAGCTCATGACCGTGTACAATTTATTTAATTTCACTGGGACACAATTTCCTCATCCTTGAAATGGGGCTAAGAGTATTACCTACTTGAGGGCCAGGCACAGTGGCTCATGCCTGTAATCCCAGCACTTTCGGAGGCTGAGGTGGGCGGATCACGAGGTCAGGAGATTGAGACCATCTGGCCAACATGGTGAAACCCTGTCTCTACTAAAATACAAAAAAATTAGCCAGACATGGTGGCAGGCACCTGTAGTCCCAGCTACTTGGGAGGCTGGGGCAGGGGAATCGCTTGAACCCAGGGGATGGAGGTTGCAGTGAGCTGAGATTGCACCGCTGCACTCCGGCCTGGGCAACAGAGCAAGACTCCATCTCAAAAAAAAAAAAAAAAAAAAAGAGTATTACCTACTTCAGGGTTGATATGAGTATTAAGTGAATTAATACAAATGAAAGACTTAGAGCAAATCCTGGCTCAGTAGATGTTAGGCATTATTATTCTATTTCTTGTAGTCTAAGTTAGGGGTGATTGTTCATCTCCTCGACTTTTTTTTTTTTTTTTTTTTTTGAGACAGAGTCCTGCTCTGTCGCCCAGGCTGGAGTGCAGTGGCGCAATCTCGGCTCACTGCAACCTCTGTCTCCTGGGTTCGACTCCTGGGTTCGAGTGATTCTCCTGCCTCAGCCTCCTGAGTAGCTGGGATCCTCAACAATCTTTACAAGAAGTTCTTGAGGAATAAATACTTTAATGTCTGGAAAACCCATGACACAATGCTTGACACATAATAAGCCCTCAAAACATTTTTTTTTTTTTGAGACAGAGTTTCACTCGTCTCCCAGGCTGGAGTCCAGTGGTATGATCTCAGCTCACTGCAACCTCCACCTCCCGGGTTCAAGTGATTCTCTTGCCTCAGCCTCCCAAGTATCTGGGATAACAGGTGCCTGCCACCGCACCAGCTAATTTTTGTATTTTTAGTAGAGATGGGATTTCACCATGTTGGCCAGGCTGGTCTCGAACTCTTGACCTCATGATCCACCCGCCTCGGCCTCCCAAAGTGCTGGGATTACAGGCATGAGCCAGTGCGCCCGACCTCAAAACATTTGTTGAATGTTAAGTAATGGGTATCCCTGCCTTTGTGGCTCAGGAAGAGGAAGGGTGCAGTGAGGGATGGAGGTTGGGGAGAGCGGCTGCTCAAGAGTTTATCTTTGCTGTGGGATATAGGTCCGCCTTCCTCCCATTCAAATATCTCTATATGCTTGCCATCAGCAAATCAAAGATAAGAAAGACAGGAATCTGCAGCCTTAGAGTTCTCCCAACACCTCTTTCCTCACTTGGGTTCTAAATATTGAAAAGTAATTGTATTAAGCAAACAAAAGGCAAGTGATTATACACTTTAACGCATTCCCTAAACTAAACTCAACAATATTCATATATTTCTAGCTACTGAGAAGGCAGATGTACAAACATGCCTTGAATTATCTCAAACTAATCTGCCCCGGGTTTATGATGGGCTAAAGGTTAACATTATTCTCAAGAAATCCCAAGAAAGATGTGGTATTTA
The DNA here is from genome assembly GCF_028878055.3 of Symphalangus syndactylus. Lineage (NCBI taxonomy): Eukaryota > Metazoa > Chordata > Mammalia > Primates > Hylobatidae > Symphalangus > Symphalangus syndactylus. The sequence goes on along the minus strand of NC_072440.2, from coordinate 84,916,046 downwards.
TGGCACACACCAGTTACTCTCCCCAAGATAAGCTGCTCACTTCACAGTGGGTCCACGTTTCCTGCCTTGCCTACAGCCCTTGCTACCAAAGGATCACACAAGACCCTTGACTTGGCTGCACTCTGTACATGATGGGGTGTTGCTGCCCACATGCAAGGGGCCTTCCAAACTGTCTTCTGGTTTGTGTATGGTATAAGGGTTTGGAGAATTTCATGCATCCCAGTTGTAGGAAGTGCATCTCAATATGCTAGGTCATAGGTGACCACTGTCTCCGTTACTCTCTAGGAATGCATAATCTTTCAGCCAGTTAGGATTAGGTTCTAAGTGGCAGAAACCCCAAAATAACAGTGGCTTAAAGAGGGTAAAAATTGGCCGGGCGCGGTGGCTCACGCCTGTAATCCCAGCACTTTCGGAGGCCGAGGCGGGCGGATCACGAGGTCAGGAGATCGAGACCATCCTGGCTAACATGGTGAAACCCCGTCTCTACTAAAAATACAAAAAATTAGCCGCGCGAGGTGGCGGGCGCCTGTAGTCCCAGCTACTCAGGAGGCTGAGGCAGGAGAATGGCGTGAACCCCAGGGGGCGGAGCCTGCAGTGAGCCGAGATCGCGCCACTGCACTCCAGCCTGGGCGACAGCGAGACTCCGTCTCAAAAAAAAAAAAAAAAAAAAAGAGGGCAAAAATTTGCTTTATTCTCAAGTGAAAGTATGGGTGGACAGTGCAGGACTGCCTCATCAGAGACCTCCTTTCATCTCGTTACCATTCTCAACATGTGGCTACCACTTCTTGGCTCAAGATGGCTGCTTCAACTTGAGCCATCCTGTCTTCTTTCCAGCCAGCAGGCAGGAGAAAAGGGGAGGAGCAGGGCATGCCCCTCCCATGAAAGACGGTTTGTGCAGTTTCCTGCAAATTACACAAAACATTTGCCTCTACATCCCAGAGCACAGCCAGTTGGCCACACCCAGCTGGAAAGGAGGCTTAGATTCATGGGTTTTTTTGTTTGTTTTTTTGAGATGGAGTCTCCCTCTGTTTCCCAGGCTGGAGTGCAGTGGTACTATCTCAGCTCACTGCAGCCTCCGTCTCCTGGTTTCAAGCAATTCTCCTGCCTCAGCCTCCCAAGTGGCTGGGACTACAGGTGTGTGCCACCATGCCCAGCTAATTTTTTTATTTTTAGTAGAGATGAGTTCTTGCTCTGTTGCCCAGGCTGGTCTCAAACTCTTGAGCTCAAGTGATCTGCCCACCTCGGCCTCCCAAAGTGCTGGGATTACAGGCATGAGCCACCACACCCAGCCCTTTATACCATGTGTCTTGTTAAAACTCAGGGCACTTATTATTGAAGAAGAAAAGGTGATGAACATCAGGGAACAATAAGCAGTGTCTGCCGGTCTTTCATCTCTGCATCTCCCCACGCATAGACTCTTTTCTCTGTAGACCAGCCTTTTCTGTTCAGAGGTTCTGACCCCTTACACTTTCCAGGGTGGCCGTGATGTCAGCTCTTAGCCCAATTCCACAGGTCTATTCAATTCCTAAGCAGCACTTGGCGTAGCCAGCTAAGCCCCTGAGTCTCAAGTCCAAATTCTTAGGAGAGAATATTTGATTGGTTCTGCTTTGGTCAGGTGATCACCTCCTTAGCTCTGAATCAGTCATCTGTGGCAGGGATCTCCCTTCTAGGATAGGATGGAGCAACTTCTCTAGGAAAGAGATGTAAGCTGGAGGAAGTGATGGGTGTCTGTTAAGTCCTCCTTCTGAGCCTACCCCTATCACAACACCCATCCTGCTGGATGCAGTTGTCAGGTGCTTGTCCTTAGGACAGGATGCATTTTCTTTGTATCTTTAACTCAGAGTCTAGCAGCTACCTGGCACACTATAAATGAATAATCTAATTTTATCCTCAGCTTTACAGAGGTTGAATGCCTGTCTAAATTTATATAGTTAAGAGGTTGGCCATGGTGGCTCACGCCTATAATCCCAGCAATTTGGGAGGCTGAGGTGGGAGGGTCACTTGAGGTCAGGAGTTTAAGACCAACCTGGGCAACATAGTGATACTTCATCTCTACTAAAAATAAAAAAAATTATCTGGGCATGGTGGCACACACCTGTAGTCCCAGCTACTCAGAAGGCTGAGATGGGAGGATTGCTTGAGCCCAGGAGGTCGAGGCTGCGGTGAGCTGTGATCCCACCACTGCACTCTAGCCTAGGCATCAGAGAGAACCTGTCTCAGAAACAAACAAAAAAAAAGGCCGAGGGGAGGGCATCAGAGACAGCACAAGAACCCAGGACTCCTGACTTCCAGCTCCTGGAGCAATTTTCTAGAATTACCTGGCTAGTTATACTTTGTGAACCCCATTGTTGAGCACTTGTGTCTGCTTGTACCCCTACCCAGGACTGCAGAAAATCTCCCCCAGTTGTGGCCCAAGAGGGCCCCAGACTGGAAGACATTGGTCGCACCACTCAGAGTCCATTTCCTGCCTCGGCCTTATTGCCAAGGCCAATGTCTCGCCACGGCTCCAAGCTGGCCCCTTTGGAGAGATCCCATCCTGACTACACCTTGACCAAAGCTGGGCTCTGGATGCAGGGGCACTCTAGGAGGTGGGCTGAGTAATGAGGCAAAGGTGGGAAGCAGGGTCTCCATGGCCGTCCACCGTGCGCTGCTCTCAGAGGTAGATCCAGCCACAGAGAAGAGGTGACATCTTCCCCTCTATCAAGTTCCTACTCCCTAGCCCCCAAGCCCTTTCCCGCTGCCTCCTCCAGTCCCTTCATGCCTCCCCGTGCCTGTTCTCTCAAGCCATCTGTCCCTGCAGGCCTCGAATCCTCTGTGGCAGTCCCGGGGCTCCACCACTGTGTCTTCAGGAGGCCGTTTCCGCTGCCCATCTTGCAGGCATGAGGTTGTCCTGGACAGACACGGTGTCTACGGCCTGCAGCGAAACCTGCTAGTGGAGAACATTATCGACATTTACAAGCAGGAGTCGTCCAGGTGAGCCGCCAGAGTCTCTTGCCTCTCTAATGGCAGGGCTTAGGACACAGCCAAGGAACCCATCAGAGCCAAAAGGGAGAGACTGAAACGATCAACCTGCCTGTTCTGTCTAGAGACAATAGGACTAGATCTGGAGAGGGATTTGCCTCAGGCCTCCCAGAGAGGGCAGTCTCTGATTCCCTAGCCAGTACTTCACTCCTACCCTCTCCTCCTGGGAGAGGCTGGCAGTCCACCAACAAGATCCTCGCCAACCCCCCAAGGCTTCCTGTCCTGTGGGACTTCCCTGCCCCCTGTAATACAGACTATTCTTGAATCCAGGCCTCCTCTATCTCTTAGCTCCTTCTATTCCCCAAATTCAGAGCTCTGTGGAAGTACTCACCAGTTCAGCCACAGCACTAGCTGCAAGGGCGGAGAAGTTGGTGGTGGTTGGTGGAGGCTGAAGAGAAGGTATTCCTAGGACCCTTCATGCTTAAGGTCCACCTCCCCCTGCCCACTCCTCTCTAGGCCACTGCACTCCAAGGCTGAGCAGCACCTCATGTGCGAGGAGCATGAAGAGGAGAAGATCAATATCTACTGCCTGAGCTGTGAGGTGCCCACCTGCTCTCTCTGCAAGGTCTTCGGTGCCCACAAGGACTGTGAGGTGGCCCCACTGCCCACGATTTACAAACGCCAGAAGGTATCAAACGGGAGGGAGTAGATATGTGGGAGATATCTACTCAATCTTTTGTTTGTTTGTTTATTTATTTATTTATTTATTTATTTATTTATTTAGAAACAGGATCTCACTCTGTTGCCCAGGCTGGAGTGCAGTGGCACAAACCCAACTTACTGCAGCCTTGATCTCCTGAGCTCAAGTGATCCTCCCATCTTAGCCTCCCAGAACACTAAGATTATAGATGTGAGCCACCGCACTCAGCCCTATGTATCTATCTATCTATCTATCTATCTATCTATCTATCTATCTATCTATCTATTTTGAGATGGAGTCTCGCTCTGTCACCCAGGCTGGAGTGCAGTGGTGCAGTCTTGGCTCACAGCAACCTCAGCCTCCCGGGTTCAAGCCATTCTTATGCCTCAGCCTTCCAAGTACCTGGGATTACAGGAATGTGCCACCACACCCAGCTTTTTTGTATTTTTTTTTTTGACTCCTGGCCCCATGTGATCCACCCACCTTGGCCTCCCAGAGTGCTGGAATTACAGGTGTGAGCCACTGTGCCCAGCTCCATTTATTTATTTTTTAAGAGATGTGGGGATCTCTGTCGCCCAGGCTGGAATGCACTAGTATGATTGTGACTCACTGCACCAGCCTTGAACTCCTGGGCTCAAATGATCCCTACCACCTCAATCTCCCAAGAAGCTGGAACTACAGGCATGTGCCACCATGCCCAGCTAATTTATTTATTTATTTATTTATTTTATTTATTTTATTTTTTTTGAGATGGAGTTTTGCTCTTGTTTCCCAGGCTGGAGTGCAATGGCGCGATCTCGGCTCACTGTAACCTCTGCCTCGCAGGATCAAGTGATTCTCCTGCCTCAGCCTCCAGAGTAGCTGGGATTATAGGCACCTACCACCATGTCCAGCTATTTTTTTGTATTTTTAGTAGAGACGATGCTTCATCATGTTGGCCAGGCTGGTCTGGAACTCCTGACCTCAGGTGATGCACCCACCTTGGCCTCCCAAATGCTGGGATTACAGGCATGAGCCCCTGAGCCTGACCCTAATTTTTTATTTTTACATAGAGACAGGGTCTCTGGCAGGGCACAGTGGCTCACTGTGTAATCCTTTGGGAGGATACTACTACTAGTAATATTTATTAGTAGTACTAATAATACTTTAGAAGATCGAGGCAGGGGGATTGTTTGAGTCCAGGAGTTCGAGACCAGCCTGGGCTGTGTAACATAGTGAGACCCTTGTCTCTACAAAAAATTAGCTGGGCATGGTGGCATGCCTGTAGTCCCAGCTACTGGGGAGGCTGAGGTGGGAGGATCACTTGAGCCCGGGAGGTTGAGGCTGCAGTGAGCCATGACTGCACCACGGCACTCCAGCCTGGGTGATAGAGTGAGACCTTGTCTCAAAAACAAAAATAAAATGTTAAAAAGAGACAAGATCTCACTGTGTTGCCCAGGCTTGTTTTGAATTCCTGGGCTCAGGCCATCCTCCTGCCTCTGTTAGAGGAAAGAGGTCTTGACACAGACCCCAAGACAGGGTTATTGGATCTTGCGCAAGAAAGAATTCAGGGCTAGTCCATAGAGTAAAGTGAAAGCAAGTTTATTAGGAAAGTAAAGGAATAAGACAATGGCCACTCTATAGACAGAGCAGCCCCTAGGGCTGCTGGTTGCCCTCTTTTTTTTTTTTTTTTTTCTTAGACGGAGTTTCGCTCGTCGCCCAGGCTGGAAAGCAATGGCACGATCTCAGCTCACTACAACCTCCGCCTCCCAGATTCAAGCAATTCTCCTGCCACAGCCTCCCAAGTAGCTGGGATTACAGGCATCCTCCACCATGCCTGGCTAATTTTTGTATTTTTAGTAGAGACAGGTTTTCACCATGTTGGCCAGGCTGGTCTCAAACTCCTGAACTCAGGTGATCCACCCTCCTCGGCCTCCCAAAGTGCTGGGATTATAGGCGTGAGCTACCGGGTCCAGCCTGGTTGCCCATTTTTGTGGTTATTTCTTGATGATATGCTAAACAAGAGGTAAATTATTCATGCCTTCCCTTTTTAGAACATATAGGGTCACTTCCTGACGTTGCCATGGCATTAGTAAACTGTCATGGAGCTAATGGGAGTGTAGCAGTGAGGACCACCAGAGGTCACTCTCATTGGCTTCTTGGTTTTGGTGGGTTTTGGCTGGCTTCCTTACTGCAGCCTGTTTTATCAGCAAGGTCTGTATGACCTGTATCTTGTGCCGACCTCCTATCTCATCCTATGACTTAGAATGCCTTAACCATCTGGGAATGCAGCCCAGTAGGTCTCAGCCTCATTTTACCCAGCCCCTATTCAAGATGGAGTTGCTCTGGTTCAAACGCCCCTGACACCTCAGTCTCCCAAAGTGTTACTCCACTTAGTTTTAAAGTCAAGCAGGCTGGGCGCGGTGGCTCACACCTGTAATCATAGCACTTTAAGAGGCTGAGGTGGGCGGATCACCTGCAGTCAGGAGTTAGAGACCAGCTTGACCAATATGATGAAACCCTGTCTCTACTAAAAATACAAAACTTAGCCAGGCGTGGTGGCAAGTGCCTGTAATCCCAGCTACTTGGGAGGCTGAGATAGGAGAATCGCTTGAACCCGGGAAGTGGAGGTTGCGGTGAGCTGAGATCTCACTATTGCATTCCAGCCTGGGCAACAAGAGCAAAACTCTGTCCAAAAATAAATAAATAGGCCAGGCGCGGTGGCTCATGCCTGTAATCCCAGTACTTTGGGAGGCCAAAGTGGGTGGATCACGAGGTTAGGAGATTGGGACCATCCTGGCTAACACGGTGAAACTCTGTCTCTACTAAAAATACAAAAAAATTAGCCAAGCGTGGTGGCAGGCACCTGTAGTCCCAGCTACTTGGGAGGCTGAGGCAGGAGAATTGTTTGATCCTGGGAAGCAGAGCTTGCAGTGAGCCGAGATTGCGCCACTGCACTCCAGCCTGGGCGACAGAGTGAGACTCCGTCTAAAAAAAATAATGATAATAATAAATAAAATAAATAAATAAAAATAAAATCAAGCAGATTACGCCAGGCGCGGTGGCTCATGCCTGTAATCCCAGCACTTTGGGAGGCCAAGGTGAATGGATCACCTAAGGTCAGGAGTTCCAGACCAGCCTGGCCAACATGGTGAAACCCTTTCTCTACTAAAAATACAAAATTAGCTGGGCGTGGTGGCGGGCACCTGTAATCCCAGCTACTCGGGAGGCTGAGGCAGGAGAATCACTTGAACTCCGGGGGCGGAGGTTACAGTGGGCTGAGTTTGCGCCATTGCACTCCAGCCTGGGCAAAAAGAGTGAAACTCTGTCTCGAAAATAAAATAAAATAATAAAATAAAATAAAAGTCAAGCAGATTGGGGTGAAAGTCCTAACTCTGTGCTTGACTCGGTATGTGACCTAGGTATGTTACTGGACCTTTGTGGCCCTCACTTTCCTCATGTGTAAAATGAGGGTGAAAATGCCTACTTGTGATAGTAGCTATAAGGATAAAATTCGATAATGGATGAAAGCAGAGACTTCAGTATGGTGGATGAGATACTTGCAGGGTCCTCTCACTATCACACAACTAGATTCTGTGTAAAACAGAATTTTCAAATTATATTGCTTGGTACATAGAAGCAAAGGAAATCAGTGGGGGTGGGGAGGGGCGAAGAGAAAAGGCGGAGCTGAAAGCAGAACCCTGAGTGGCAAGCACAGAAAAGTCAGCATTTCCCAGAGGACCAGTGCTGGCAATGTCACTGAGCTAGAGAGACCAGACTATTCCTCCAAACCCCTAAAAGGAGGGGTACCTGCAGCTAAGATTCCAGAGACCCGGCTGGGCGCAGTGGCTCACGCCTGTAATCTCAACACTTTGGGAGGCCGAGGCGGGCGGATCACTAGGTCAGGAGTTGGAGACCTGGCCAACATGGTGAAATCCTGTCTCTACTAAAGATACAAAAAATTAGCCGGGCGTGGTTGCAGGCCCTGTAATCCCAGCTACTCGGGAGGCTGAGGCAGGAGAATCGCTTGAACCCGGGAGGCGGAGGTTGCAGTGAGCTGAGATCACGTCATTGCACTCCAGCCTGGGCGACAGGGCGAGACTCCGTCTAAAAAAAAAAAAAAGTTTCCGGAGACCGTAGGTTAAACTAGGATCCTAGGAGCTAAAGCAGTAAATTGCGCCACCTGGGTTTCAACAGAGGCAAATGCAAAGACTGCCTAGAGGAAAATATACTCAATTTAGGCCCGTAGGTATTCCGTAATTAATTAATATCAACAAAATATTAGCTCACAATTGAAGGTGCACAGAGAAACGTAATCCATGAGTGAAGTCAGCAGAAACAAGAATTACAGATTTAGGACCCCCTCCAAAAGGAACTGAGATATTGGAATTATTAAATAATTGGAAGTCACTATAAATCAAATGCTTTTTAAAAAAAGATGAAAAATTTTAAAAACCAAACAATAATAGAATATCAAAAAACAACCATGTAGCTGGGTGTGGTGGCTCACGCTGGTAATCCCGACACTTTGGGAGGCTGAGATGGGAGGATCACTTGAGTCCAAGAGTTGGAGACCAACCTGGGGAAATGTTGAAACCCCGTCTACAAAAAAATACAAAAAATTAGCCGGACGTGGTGGCATGCACCTGTAGTCCCAGCTACCTGGGAGGCTGAGGTGGGAGGATCACCTGAGCCTGGAAGGTCAAGGCTGCAGTGAGCTGAGATCGAGCCACTGCACTCCAGCCTGGGCGACAGAGTGAGACCTTGTCTCAAATATACATATATATATATATAACATTCAACAGAGGGCTGGGCATGGTGGCTGGAACCTGTAAACCCAGTGACTAGGGAGGCTGAGGCAGGAGGATAAGACCTGGAGTTCGAGACCAGCCTGGGCGACAGAGACCTCCATCTCTAAAAAAAATTTTTTTTTTTTTTTTTTTTTGAGACAGAGTCTCGCTTTGTCGCCCAGGCTGGAGTGCAGTGTTGTGATCTCAGCTCACTGCAGACTCCACCTCCCAGGTTCACGCCATTCTCCTGCCTCAGCCTCCCAAGTAGCTGGGACTACAGGCGCCCACCACCACGCCTGGCTAATTTTTTGCATTTTTAGTAGAGACGGGGTTTCACCGTGTTAGCCAGGATGGTCTCGATCTCCTGACCTCATCATCCACCCGCTTCCGCCTCCCAAAGTACTGGGATTACAGGTGTGAGCCACCGTGCCTGGACTAAAACAATTTTTTTGTTTTAATTAGTTGGGAGTGGTGGCATGTGCCTGTAATCCCAGCTACTCGGGAGGCTGAAGCAGGAGGATCACCTGAGTGCAGGAGTTTGAGGATCCAGTGAGCAATGATCATACCACTGCACTCCAGCCTGAGTGACAGAGTGAGACTGTCTCTTAAAAAAAAAAAAAATCGGCCCGGTGCAGTGGCTTATGCTTGTAATCCCAGCACTTTGGGAGGCCGAGGCAGGCGGATCACAAGGTCGAGACCATCCTGGCTAACATGGTGAAACCCCATCTCTACTAAAAATACAAAAAATTAGCCGGGCGTGGTGGCAGACGCCTTAGTCCTAGCTACTCGGAGAATGGCGTGAACCCGGGAGGCAGAGCTTGCAGTGAGCCGAGATCACGCCACTGCACTCCAGCCTGGGTGACACAGCAAGACTCCGTCTCAAAAAAAATTTTTTTTAAAAATCAATGAATGAATTAAATGATAGATTTGTCTGAAAACAGAACTAGTGACCAGTATGAGAGGACTGAAAGAAAGACAGAATGTGCAGTTCTGGGAGATGAGAAGGCTGAGAGTGAGAAGGTCTAACAGGTCTAATCAGATTCCCAGAATGAGAGGATAAAGAGAATAGAGAAGAGGCAATATTATGCAAATGGATAATCACGAAGACTTTCTCATAATTGATGCAAGAAATGAATCTACAGATAAAGCATCTAGCCCAGTGTCTGGTATCTGGTGGATGTTTGGAGACTGTCTGTTCCTTCCCCACTTAGTGGTGGAGGGCTTCTCTCCACCTCCTTCCAGAATCACTAGAATGTGCTTCCGTACCTCTTGATGGTTCAAGCCTTCTAGATTGCTGTAGATGCCCTCATGGGGGGTGAGGTGGAGGGGCCAGCCCTCTCCTAGGCAACCCTGGCTGGGGTGAGGGGTGTAGCTCTAGGCCAGGTCCCAGCTCTAAGTGCTGACCTGTGTGTGTATCAGAGTGAGCTCAGCGATGGCATCGCGATGCTGGTGGCAGGCAATGACCGTGTGCAAGCAGTGATCACGCAGATGGAGGAGGTGTGCCAGACCATCGAGGTGAGCCTGGGCTGGAGGGAGGGAGGAACAGCAACTGGCTGGCCTGCAGACCCCGGGCTCCCAAGAGAACTGCTCCTCTCTGACCTCTGGCCAAACTGGTCTGAAAGTTTCTGGGGTCCTGGGAGTGGTGGGAGGTGCTTTTGTCAGGCTGCTGGGTGTGCATTCCAGCTTTGCCGCAAAACTTTCATCCAGTTATTTAACTTCTCTGTGCTTTGGTTTTGTTTAACCTCATAGAACAGTGATGATGATAATGATACTCCAGCTACCTCATGGGTTCTTTTTGAGAATTAAATGGAATAATGCAAATAAAAACCAGGGCTAGGGATATAGACAGCACTCAGTGAAGCTACTTGAAAGCATTGTGTTTTTATTATGGAAAAGATCTGGGCTGGATTCTGGCTCAGCCACTAACTCACAGTGTCACTACGGATGGGTCACTTTCTGTGTTGGTTCTCTGTGAGTACCCTGTACTTTCCCAGCCACCAGGTCTCAGCCACGCCTTCCCTCATCCTTGCTCCCCATCTTTTAGGACAATAGCCGGAGGCAGAAGCAGTTGTTAAACCAGAGGTTTGAGAGCCTGTGCGCAGTGCTGGAGGAGCGCAAGGGTGAGCTGCTGCAGGCGCTGGCCCGGGAGCAAGAGGAGAAGCTGCAGCGTGTCCGCGGCCTCATCCGTCAGTATGGCGACCACCTGGAGGCCTCCTCTAAGCTGGTGGAGTCTGCCATCCAGTCCATGGAAGAGCCACAGATGGCGCTCTACCTCCAGGTGGGCCCTAGGGGAGGGTGGCAGCGCTGCACAGTGGCTGGAGTCGGGGCCTTGGTACCTGGAGACCCAGGTTCAAGTCCTGTCTCTTGCACCTGCTTGCCCCTACGACCTTGGGCAAGTCACCCCCTCTGAGTTCGTTTTCTACTTAACGAATTGGGATGTGCCTTCCCACCTACCCCGCAGGACTGTGGTGAGAATCAGAAATGGGACTTTGCCCAGGTTGGCCCAGTGCTTACTCTCACCCTCCTTTTCTTCCCTGCAGCAGGCCAAGGAGCTGATCAATAAGTGAGTAGGCCCAGCGGGAAGGGAAAGGAAGGGGGCTGCACTGCTCCCCTGGCTGGGGTGGGGCTTGAGAGTGCTGGGGCATTGCCAGCTGAGTCCGTGTGGCCACTGCAGGGTCGGGGCCATGTCGAAGGTGGAGCTGGCAGGGCGGCCAGAGCCAGGCTATGAGAGCATGGAGCAATTCACCGTGAGCGTGGAGCACGTGGCCGAAATGCTGCGGACCATCGACTTCCAGCCGGGTGAGGGAGGTGGCCGAGGGCTACTGGGACTGGGGTTCGGACCCTCTGTGTGGGGGGTGCGGCGGGCACGATGGCCGGAAAGGCAGGGATTCCACCTCACCAGGCCTTCCTTGGGCTCAGGCGCTTCCGGGGAGGAAGAGGAGGTGGCCCCGGACGGAGACGAGGGCAGCGCGGGGCCGGAGGAAGAGCGGCCAGATGGGCTTTAAGGTGAGAGCGGCCTGAGGGGCTTGGGGTGGGGCCTGGCTGGTGTGCTCGCGTCCCCTCCCCCAGTGATTGTCCTCCCTGTGGGTCGCGTGGAGCCCCCACTCCTCGGTGCAACCCAACCCCGGAGCCACAAAGGCGCGCCCTCTAGGGCGGAAAAGTACATTTTCCTCCTCACCCGCTGTTCCTGCTGGGTGCTGGGGAGGGCAGGCAAGGCAGGCTGAGTAGAGGAGAAACCCACGTGGCGGGGGACGCAGTGAGCGGGGCTCGAGCTGCCTCGCGCCTTCGCAGCACCCGCCCACCGAGCCTTCTTTCCTGGGCACAGACCTGCGCCGACCCGACCCTGCTCGAGAGCCCGCGCTAGAGTCGGGGAGGATCTGCGCAGAGACCGCGGTATCACCCAAATCGGCGCCGGCCCCGGGAGGATCTCAATAAAGAACTCGAGCGTCCCAGACCCGTATCTCCTTTCGCAGCCCAATCCCGCAGCCTCGGCTTCGGAGGCGACCCGCCCACCATCCTGCCCTTCCCAGAACCTGAGACCGTCTCGGGGGCGGAAGCTAAATGAACCCCTGTTGGGCACCTCTGTGATACCAGGAGCGAACTGGTGAGCCCAGCGCCCTGGGAAGAGGGTCGAGGGCGGGGCGGTGGTGCCGGGACCTCTGAGGTCCTGAGGATTTGGTGACCTCTGGGGTCCACAGGCACCTGGCTGACCTGGCTGAAAGCCGCTCTCTCGGAGCCCCCCACAGCATTTTGTTACCCTCCCGCTGGCCTGGGGGCCCCACCTTCCCACGGGTTCCCACGCTGCTGTGACTGCCCTGCCCCCACGACAGAAGCCAACGGGTCTTCAGTACTTTTATTAAAAAATAGTCACGCAGAGAGTGCCCTGGTGGCTCTGCCCCGCATCCCAACCCTGGGGTGGGGGAAAGGGGTCAAAGTTTTCGCGGCCCCAAACCGGGCCATCACTTGCCCACCGAGTCGAATATGATGCGGTTCTGCTCGGCGCGCTCCCGCTGGCTCTGCGTCCGCGCCAGCTCCAGCAGGGTCCGCAGCAGGTGAAAGGTGAGGTCAATGGACAGAGGAGGGTTGTCCCGCCGCAGCCGCTCGCCTGCCGTCCCGGGTCCCCATCGGCCGGGCCCCGCGCGGCGCGGGAAGCGCTCCGCCAGCAGCAAGAGGAGCGCGCGGGCCCCACCGCCCTGGTTCCGTGCCCCAGGGCTCCAGCGCAGACTCGGGTCCTGGACCCCGGCCGCCTCGGGGCTCCTCTGGCTGCTCCCGGGGCACAGCTGTACCAGGAGCAGCAGCGTGGTCAGCAGCGCCGCGCGTCCCGCCTGCTTCATGGTGCCGCCGGCCCTGGACACACAGGGGCAGCGCAGGGTGAGGTGCGCCTGGGGCAGCTGCAGGAGGCCGCTCCCCTCCCCGCGCTCGCCCGGCGACCCCTCCGGCCGCCGCCCAATGCCCGCAGCCTGCCCTCCAGCCCCAGCCACTGCGCCAGTGCTGTTCCATCCCTTCCACCCAGCCTCCCTCCCCGGAGGAGCGCGATGGCTGAGCTGAGCGGAGTCCTGGTGCTGGGGGAGGCTGGGCGGACGCTCTGAGCCACTCACAGGTTGTCGGCGAGCGTTTGTACGGTCCAAGATTGAGCTCCAGTCTCTGTCCCTCGGGGCGGGCTGAAGGCGCCTTGGGGAACACAGGGTCTGTCCCGGGTCTGCCGCCAGCCTTATATAGTGCCAGGACAGCTCCGACTGACGTCAGCGAAGAACATGCACTGATTGTAGAAGCAATGACAGCCACAGCTTCGAGTCTGGCGGCTGGCGGGCCCCCGGAGGGGCGCACCTCCCGACACCAGCCTTCGTGCCCCTGGGGCTAGCGCTGGAAGCAGCACTGGACGCAGGAAAGCGAGAAGCCGGATGGGGTGTAAAGACTGCTCTGGGACCCATGGGAGTCCCTCGCCCCGCTTAGAACAGCCAGCAATGACTAGGGCCGTCCCCAGACCAGACTAGTCCGGGTCGCGTGTTCTGACACACTAAAGGGAGGCAGGACCGTGAGGCTGTCCATGGTGCTGATCCCGTCCTCTGCCTCTAGAAGTGGCCAGAAATGTGAGAACGCTGTGCCGCTGGAACCCACTGCCTCCCTGCAGCTATCAGTTCTGCAAATGCAGGCATCAGGAGTCCACCGCTGGCACTCAGTCAACACAGTGGGACCCACTGAGAGGCAGCCTGCCACAACTAAAGTCTCCCAGCATTCTTATCTTTTTCCAGCCCCAGGATCCAAATTGTAGGGCTGTCTGACAGAGGCACCATGTAACAGAGGGTCTCTAGCCTCCGAGTGCTTTCAGACCACAAATGGCTGGCCCGTCTGCTTTTGAGTTTGCCAAAGTGGTAGTTTAGCAAAGTTCAGTTTCTCTCCTGGGAATCATAGCAGCAGTATTACTCTGCCCATGAGCAGTAAAGAAATATGGGTTCAAGTTTCTGCTAACTCCTGGTGTGGACAGGTCACCTCCCTTCTACCAACCTGAGGGTCCTCATTTGTAAGACTGGGCTTGGCCAGGCGTGGTGGCTTACGCCTGTAATCCCAACATTTTGGGAGGCTGAGGCAGGCGGATCACGAGGTCAGTAGTTTGAGACCAGCCTGGCCAATATGGCGAAACCCCATCTCTACTAAAAATACAAAAATTAGCCGGGCGTGGCAGTATGCGCCTGTGGTCCCAGCTACTCAGGAGGCTGAGGCAGGAGAACTGCTTGAACCCAGGAGGCGGAAGCTGCAGTGAGCCGAGATCGTGCCACTGCACTCCAGCCTGGGAGATGGAGTGAGACTCTGTCTCAAAAAGATTGGGCTTGGTGGTCTCTTGGCTTCTTTCCAGCTCTAGAAATGACTCCCCAATAGTTTTCTGCTTAAAAACTTACTCATTACCACTGCAGATTCCAGATTACACATTTAATAACATATTTACTGAGGCACCATATAAAGGGTTCCGGGAGTCTCTAAAGAGCTGGAGCTACAAGAAGGCTAGACAGGGTTAGAGTAACAAATGTGTCTATGAAGAGTGGGGATGAGTGGCATTTGCTGGGATATGGGTGTAGAGTTGATAAGGTCATGAAGGTTCAACAGATATTTATGGAGTGCCTAGTATGTGGTGGGAATAAGACTATTATCAAGGGCTCTAAAGCAGTCAGTGTAAATTTTAGAGTGAAGAGGGGCATTGCAGGGTGCTAGTCCTCTTAAGCTCTGACCGGCAACCCAAACCCATGGAAACTGGTGTGCCCACTTTGAGGAGGTTGTCTGACCGTTCCAGGGTCAAGCTGCATCACTGCAAGGTGGAAACGATGGAGTGAGGCAGGCTTAGAGCCGATGTGCCTTCCAGGACAGGTAGGAGTTCCAGATAACAGCAACACATTGGACAACGGCCAACCTAAGGAACAGGAATAACACAGTGAAGAGGAGGAAGGCTAAGCAGTGAGCAAGGGCTGGAGATGGGAGCATGAAATGGCAAAGGAGGGATCATGTCAGAGGATTGGCAGGTTTACGTCTCTTTCCTTCAGCACCTTTTTTTTGAGATGGAGTCTCCTCTGTCGCCCAGGCTGGAGTGCAGCAGCACAATCTTGGTTCACTGCCTCCCGGGTTCAATCGATTCTCGTGCCTCAGCCTCCCAAGTAGCTGGGACTACAGGTGTGCTCCACCACACCTGGCTAATTTTTGTATTTTTAGGAGAGACGGAGTTTCACCATGTTGGCCAGGCTGGTCTCAAACTCCTGACCTCAAGTGAGCCACCCACCTCGGCCTCCCAAAGTGCTGGGATTACAGGTGTGAGCCACCACACCCAGCCCCTTCAGCACCCTATGAAGGGCCTGTGTGGCTTGGACTAAAGGACAACTGACTCAAATTCTAGTGCCATCCCAGAGCTCTGTTTCCTGGCTGAGAGCCTCAAAGGCTAAATATTCAGCGGCTCTCTTGCCATGCGTACCTCTGTTAATCACAGAAAGGGCCCCTATCTGGGCCCCTTCTAAATTCATTGATCTGTCTTATACCAGCTGAGATTTCATCTTCCAAAATGTACAGACTACCCATATAAAGTAGCATCTTTCTGTTTTAAATTAATCTTGCTCTGGTTTCAAAGAGTGTTGCAAAGGACCCTAATGTTTAGGATTTGGTTCATAAGTCTGTATTCCTTTTTTGTTTTTTGGGTTTTGAGACGGAGTCTCGCTCTGTTGCCCAGGCTGGAGTGCGGTGGCAAGATCTTGGCTCACTGCAACCTCCGCCTCCCAGGTCCAAGCGATTCTCCTGCTTCAGCCTCCTGAGTAGCTGGGACTACAGGCACCTGCCACCACACCCAGCTAATTTTTTAATTTTTGTATTTTTAGTAGAGACAGGGTTTCACCATATTGGCCAGGCTGGTCTCGAAATTCCTGACCTTGTGATCCGCCTGCCTCAGCCTCCCAAAGTGTTGGGATTACAGGCGTGAGCCACCATGTCCAGCCTTTTTATTTTTATTTTTTATTTTTTTTGGAGACAGGGTCTCACTCTGTCACCAGGCTGAAATGCAGTGGCACAATCTCAGTTCATAGCAACCTCTATCTCACGGGCTCAAGTGATCCTCCCAACCTCAGCCTCCCAAGTAGCTGGGACTACAGGCACATGTTACCATGTGCCTGGCTAATTTTTTGTATTTTCTGTAGAGATGAGGTCTCACTATATTGCCCAGGCTGGTGTCAAACTCCTGGACTCAAGCAAACCTCTTGCCTCAGCCTCCCAAAGTGCTAGAATTACAGGTGTGAGCCACCGTGCCCAGCCAGCCTGTATTCGTTTTAGCTATGCTATTCATGTACATTTTGGTCCTGTTCCCTCTGAAGCGTTCCATATTTTCGCGTTCCCACAATCCTTCACCTTCAAGCATTTGAACCACACATCTTCAGTTCCACTATCTTTTTGGGTGCAGTTCAGCAACTGTCTTTATCATGAGTGTCTGGCCAGGCTCCTACTTGGCTTTCTGGTCTACCTCTCTGTCTAACCTAGGCTGCAGCACCCCAACCACTGTCCCTCCAGATATGCCATCAAAGGCGGAGCTCAGGTGGGATGGAGACAAGGGTGGTAGAAGCAGGATCCTCCCTAGGGAGATGAAGAAGGTCAGTGGGCAGACATTCTGGGACAGTTTCTGGAAATGGCAAGACATTCTGAATAACACGCTTGGGAATCTGAGAAACTCTGATCACGGTTCAGTGTTCCGTTTGGGGGTCTAACGTAGCTCAAGGTTGAAATGAGAATCATTTTGTCTCCAACTGTTGTTGGTAACATGGGCCTTCCTTGATGGGTGGGGTAGGGGTGCGACATACCTGTAATGAAGGGGGACCAGGTAGAAGTTGGCTAACTGCACAGCAGGCCATAGCTGCAAGAGAGAATGTAAAGGTTGGTGGCTGCCCCACCACCTGACCCCAGACTCACTGTCTTGCCTGGCCCTACCCCAACTTCTGCACACAAGAAAAAGGTGAACAATTGGGTGATGGCTTCCCTACTTATGGTGCCCATCCTGGAAATGAAAGAGTAATCCCAACGGAAGGGTTTCCCATGTCAGGAGGACCCCCAATCCCAGGACAGTTCTAGACTTAAGGAAGCAGGAGAACAAGCAGTTGAGGTGTCAGCTCTTACATAGTAGTTCGTGATAAGGGCATCAGGATAATCCTGGGGAGACAGAGAAGGAACAAATTAACACTTGCACCTCCAAGCAGCTCCCACTTCCCAGTGTGTCACACACAGACTTGGGTTCAAAGAGCACATTCCTGCACCATAACCCTCAGCTCCTCTCCTCCATGGCCTGGGACTCTACCTGCACTTACCCCCTTCTTTATCCCTGTAAAACCTGTCTCCTTCCCCTGGGCTGTCAGCCTGCCAGCCAGAGACATTCTCCACACCTGCCCAGCTCACCCGCTGTAGTTTGGCCCAGTTGTCCTGGGCTGACAGTCCATTAAGTGCCCCTACCAGTGGGAGAAAGCAGCCTAGAAAACATGGGGCAAAGCCCCCCTAGGGAAGAGAAATTAAAGTCCTATGAGTGCTGAAATCACCACCTACCCCCAATACAGCTCACCCTCCCCACTTCGTTCTCCTGCTCACCTGATCCAACAACATCTTCTTCAGTGCATCCACCTTGGTGGTGCCAGGGATGAACCGATCCAAAACCTTGTACCAGCCTCCTACCACAGGACCCTGGAAGTAAACCCCAGATAGCAGCAGGCTGCAGTGAGGGAGCACTAGGCCTCTACCTCACTAAGCTCCCCGCCCCAAGTATCAGAAAGCCTTAGGGGAAGTGGACACTAAGAAAAAAGAGGGCAGCAGGTTGGCTTAGGTGTGAGAGTCCAAGGGAAGCCAAAGGATGGCAAAGAACTAAGACCACTGTTGAGTCCACTGAAGCCCTGTTGAGGGGAAAACTTACCACAAAGCCACAGCCCAGGGACACCATGGTCAGAGTCCGGCCTCTCTGGTGTTCCTGCAGACCCCGCCTCTCCACCAGCTGCTGTGAGATAATGTCACCCAGGCCCATCAGGGACCCTATGCAGGGTACACAGGTGTTGTCAGGACATCTCCTGAGATGGGCTGCCATTCCAAGGAGGGAGGGACATCTGCTGACCTCCACTGAAGCTCTGGTACTCTGAACCCCAGGACTTCATTCTGGAAACAAATGACTAGTCCCTTCCTGCTGCCTCAAAGCCCTCATCTCCCCAATGATGGTGACACCTCATGTGTATTCTGTCAGAAACTGGGATGAGCAGACCCAGGTCTAGGAACTTTGCATTTAGCAGTAAAGGGAAGTCAGAGTCAGAAAGTATAGAGAGAGGAAGGAGAATTTAAGGCCACAGGGCTGAGAACCACAGACTGTCAGAATCGAAAGGGGCTTTAAGATAATTTAATGCAAACCACTTATTTTAGAGGTATGGAAACGAAGTCCAGGGTCCCACATAACCAGTAGGTGCAGGGCTAATGCAAGAACCAGGTGGCTGGATTCCCAGACACTGTTCTTTCCAGGACACAGCACAATGAATAAATCATGTGTAGAATGGTAGGAAACCCTGTTTTCTCCCCCAAGCCCAATGGAAGACCCTGCCAACAGCTTTCACCTTGGTCTAGGGGATCTCTATTTGTAGAGAACAGCAAAAATAACTTTTTTTTTTTTAAAGACTGAGTCTCGCTCTGTCGTCCAGGCTGGAGTGCAGTGGCATGCAACCTCTACCTCCCAGATTCAAGCGATTCCCCTGCCCCAGCCTCTCAAGTAGCTGGGACTACAGGCACCCACCACCATGCCTGGCTATTTTTTGTATTTTTAGTAGAGATGGGGTTTCGCCATGTTAGCCAGGCTGATCTTGAACCCCTAACCTCAGGTGATCTGCTCACCTCAGCTTCTCAAAGTGCTGAGATTACAGGCATGAGCCACTGTGCCTGGCCAGAATAACTCTTTTTCTAAAACAAGAGTGCCGGCCTGGAATGGTGGCTCACACCTGTAATCCCGGCACTCTGGGAGGCTGAGGCAGAAGGATTGCTTGAGCTGGAGTTTGAGTCCAGCCTAGGCAATATAGCAAGACCCGACTTCTACAAAAATTTTTTTTAAACAATTAGCTGGGCATGGTGGCACGTGCCTGTAGTCCCAGCTACTCAGGAGGCTGAGGTGGGAGGACTACTTGAGCCCAGGAGGTCGAGGCTGCAGTGATCACGCCATTACACTGCTGCCTGGGCGACCGAGCAAGACGCTATCTCAAAAAGAAAAAAAAAAGTAATAAAACAAGAGTGCTCAAATGGTCATAGGCAGGAAGATGACTGGTTGAGCTGGTAAGAGTCTCCACAAGAAAGAGTCTTGGCCACCTCTTAGCACAATCAATCAGCTAAACCGAGATTTCCCCCATTCACAACCTTAGATTGAGTTGGCAATGGATATAGTGGCCATTTCCCCTCCAGGACTCTGCACCTGCTTCCCTTGCCCTAACTGTACAGATACCCCACTCCAAGCAGCCCGATTTAGACACCCACACCCAGCAACTATAACAGAAATCATCACTGTTTACAGAGCCCCCAGTCCGTTATGGTGGCGTGATGGTTTCTAGCAAATACACACTTACCAGGCCACTTGGGAGTGACCATATGATTTCCAGCTCGCCTATCTCACCGAGTAATGAGAGCCCCCCTCCAGACCCGCAGTCACACTGTCCCTGTGCCCTCAATTAGCACTGGGCAAACACATCCTTCTGCCCCATTCCTTGGCCTGGAGCTGGCTCTGACGTCCATGCTGGCTGCACACTCACTGCTGCGCTCTTCCTCCACACCCTCTGCCTGGCCCTGCCCCTGAGCAGCCTAGTCAGTGGCAGCTGGGTATGGCTGAGGGCTGGGGTTGGGGATGGGCACCTGGGCTACTGGCCATGGAGCAGCTCTGGGCACCCCCAGTCCTGCCTCGTCTCTCCCTGAAACTCCCAAAGTGGTGGGGGTCTTCCCAGAACACTGCGAGACATGACCTTCCAGGGCCAAGGATAGAATCCTAGACACCTTTGTATCCCATCCCCCCACCATACAGCTAAGCGAGCCACTGGTAGGTGCTCAGAAAATAAAGGAAAAATGTCAAATGTACTGTCCCAAACAGCAGGACAACTCTGAGAAAGGACCTGAAGAACTCTTAAGTCACCCAAAGGTCCAAGTCGGGTAGAAGGTGCGAGGACGTCGGGGGAACTGCAGGTTTGCTCCCACCCCCAAGCAATCAGCACCCGGTTCCCTATCCCTCCAGTCAGGGACGAGAGGGAGCTGCTGCAGCCCTGCAGAAAGGGAAGAGTGCTGCCAAGAAGGCCAGGGGATGGTGAGGCAGAAAAGGCAGTCCTTTCTCAAATGAAGGGACCAACAGTGTAATGGTCTACTTTGGTAAGGTGTTTACAAAATACTCTTAAACATTTAATCTTCACAAAAGATCTGGGAGGTAGGTGGTCACACCTCCATTCATCCATTCGTTCGTTCATTTTTGAGATGGAGTCTCATTCTGTCCCCCAGGCTGGAGTGCAGTGGTGCGATCTCCGCTCACTGCAACCTCCGCCTTCCGGGTTCAAGCGATTCTCCTGCCTCAGCCTCCTGAGTAGCTGGGATTGCAGGTGCCCACCACCACACCTGGCTGATTTTTGTATTTTTAGTAGAGATGGGGTTTCACCATGTTGGCCAGGCTGGTCTCGAACTCCTGACCCCAGGTGATCCACCCGCCTTGGCCTCCCAAAGTGTTGGGATTACAGGTGTGAGCCACTGCACCCGGCCTACACCCCCATTTAATGATGAGTCTTTGAAAGATGAGGTGACTTGGTAAGGAGTGCAGTTGGAACTGAACCCAGGCCTTCTCTCAAGGAGGACCAAGGAGGCCAGGGTATTCCTGGCATGGGCTGAGATGGGATCAGAGGTCGGCGGCACCAGGAGGCCCCTATGGCTGCTCCCCTGCTGGGTGTTCTAGCTCAAGTGAGGCCCCAAAGGGCCTGCATATCAAAGGACATTCCCTAGACTAATGCACTTCCTCTCTGGCTTTACTCCCCCAAATTCCATCACTCTGCTCCTTGTCACCTCGTGGGGATGGCAGACAGCAATATTCCAGGGAAAGAAACAGAGAAGTGTGTGTTTTCACTCTTCATGACTCGCCAACAGTCACACAACAGGCTACAGGCAGAGCTGGAATGAAAAGCCAAGTCCCTGACTTCTAGCCCCATAGTTCTGGAAGCCTGCAGTCTTGGAGAAAGACGGATTCAAGTCCCCCAGACTGTGCCCATCAAGCCTGAGGGACTACCAAGTGACAGGGCAGCAGTAGGGGTGAGTAGGTGGTATGTAGATCTGCAGTCCCTGACAGTTCACTTCAGAAGAGCAGCTCCAGGGATTCCTTTGCCCACAGATGATCAGGCCCCCTGTGCCTGCAGCAACTCCAAGGTGGTATAAGGCTTTGGAACAAGCATAGAGCAAGCCTGCTTTTCCAGCCCAAGTGACCCTTTGGGCAGGAAGGACCCAGACATTCAGATTCCTCATCCCACATTTCCCAACCCAGAGCCCAGACCCAAACCACCCCAGCCTCTGGGAGATCTCCTGGATATATTTGGTTGGTCTGGACTCTCCAGTGCTCTGGGCCCCCTCCCCTTGGACTTGTTTCTAGGGAGTTGGGACTGGGGGCCTGCAGACACATAATGGCCAGAGGCCTGATGGGGCAGGGCTAGGGGCTGCTGGGCAGTGATGCCCAATGACAGGCTGGGTGTGGAGCCCAGCGAGCAGATGCTGGCGCAGGTGTGACATCATGCCCCTGGGTAGGTGCCAGTTCTCATGCCGTCACTCCCGACCAGATCCAGCGACCAGGGGGAAGGGAGCCTGCCTCAGAGCAGATCGATTTGGGACCACTTCCTGCCCACTAGTGGAAAAGCCCCAACTTCCACACCCTCTTCCCAGGCATGGGCGGGGTAAATTCCCTACTTCTCCTATTTTGTTCCTCTACTTACTTTTGTGGCTTTTGAGTTTCATGTGCAGAAGGCAGAGGGGCAAGAAGTGGCTTCTTGGAATGAGGAGCAGGAAGCATGTCCTTCAGTCCAGGAGGCCTGGGTCGGCAGGTATAGCTACTGGCACGGGGCCAGCAGTGCTGCCTTCCTCCCCAGAAATCTGCAAACATTAGTTAGCTGCCTAGGGTAGGGGCTCAGTCTGGCACAGAGCCCAGAGGGAGTGGAAGCCCAGCAGTGGGAGGGGAGTGGATCCTCTGGGATTATTCTGAATGCTCTCCCATTTCTGACCTGAACCCATCCTACTGCTAGAAAATGAGACAAAATGGGTAGTTTTGCAGCTTGTCACGTATCTAAGCTCAGATCAGCTGGGGCTGCATTCAGCATCTGGAGGCTCCAGTAGTCTCAAGTGCAAGGCAGTGTGGTGGGCAGTGCCCTAGGTTATAACGCCAGCTCAACCACTGACTATCTGAGACCTCAGTGCATGACACTCCCACTCTTGCCTCAGTTTCCTTCTCTGCAGTCTCTTGGGCTGGACGGGATTGTCTGTAAGGCCGATTGAGCTCTCATACCCTGGCTTAATTCAGACTCCAGGGAAACCAGTATTTGTAGGAGCTCAGCTGCTTCCGCAGCAGGACCAAGTAGACTAAGATGGATGAAGCTCGGCCCTGGGCCCACTGGAGAGTGGAAAGGCCCTCAAAGAAGGAAGGGATAAGGCTGACTCACACTCTATAGAACATACAGCAAACCTTTCCCCAGGCTACCTTGGTCCAGACTCTGGCTTGGCCAAAACTGGTACACTAGACATTTCTTTTGAATCATTTCAAATGTTCTTGATTCACCTATCTCTTACTCCAGCCATTACTGCAGTTCAACTGGATAGATTCTTGCTTCAGGCCTATGCCACACCTGGGCCTTTGCTATTGATGGCTTCAGTGACTACGCATGTGCAAACTAGTAGCGGAAGGGAGTTATCCCATGAGGTGAATCTTTTTTTTTTTTTTGAGACAGAGTCTCGCTCTGTCGCCCAGGCTGGAGTGCAGTGGCACAATCTCAGCTCACTGCAGCCTCTGCCTCACGGGTTCAAGCAATTCTCCTGTCTCAGCCTCCCAAGTAGCTGGGACTACAGGCACCTGCCACCACACTGGGCTAATTTTTGTATTTTTAGCAGAGATGGGGTTTCGCCTTGTTGGTCAGGCTGGTCTCAAACTCCTGACCTCAGGTTATCCACCCACCTCGGCCTCCCAAAGTGCAGGGATTACAGGCGTGAGCCACTGTGCCTGGCCTTTTTTTTTTTTTTTTTTTTTTTCAGAGTCTCGCTCTGTCGCCCAGGCTGGAGTGCAGTGGCACGATCTTGGTTCATTGCAACCTCTACCTCCTGGGTTCAAGCAATTCTCCTGCCTCAGCCTCCTGAGTAGCTGGGATTACAGGCATGCGCCACCATGCCCGGCTAATTTTTCTATTTTTAGTAGGGACGGGACTTCACCATGTTGGCCAGGCTGATCTCGAACTCCTGACCTCAAGTGATCTGCCTGCCTCGGCCTCCCAAAGTGCTGGTGAGCCACCATACCCAGCCTGGGGTAAGTCTTTGGAATCTTTGACCAATGTGGGATGGGAGTGGCAGATAAAGGTTTCTTAGTTTCTCTAGAAAATAGCTATTCATCCAGACAGTCCTAAGGAGTATTTCTTTTCTTTTTTTTTGGAGATGGAGTCTTGCTCTGTCACCCAGGCTGGAGTGCAGTAGCACGATCTCAGCTCACTGCAACCTCCACCTCCCAGGTTCAAGCAATTCTCCTGCCTCAGCCTCCCAAGTAGCTGGGATTACAGGCGCCTGCCACCATGCCCAGCTAATTTTTGTACTTCTAGTGGAGACGGCGTTTCACCAGGTTAGCCAGGTTGGTCTCAAACTTCCGACCTCAGGTGATCCGCCCACCTCAGCCTCCCAAATTGCTGGGATTACAGCGTGAGCCACCACGCCCAGCCACTTTAAGAAGTATTTCAAAAAGCTTCTCAGTTCCAAGGGACTGAGCAACTGCTGCCCTTAGCAGTGGCTAATTCAATAATGCATCCTTAAGAGTGGCTCTCCCTCTTTCCCTCCATGGGATCACTTCCTACTACCTAACAAGGTATTTGCACATAAGCTTTAGGTTCTACTTTCTGGAACCCAAGGCTAAGATGGTTATCCATGTTCAGATTATGGCAAGTGGAACAAACCTAACCCAAACGCCACTATAAAAAGAATATAGCTTGAGCAATATGGCAAAACCCCATCTCTACCAAAAAGCAAAAGAAATTAGCTGGGCATGGTGGTACAAGCCCGCAGTCCCAACCACTCGGGAGGCTAAGGCAGAGGATGCTCTGTTGCCCAGGCTGGAGTGCAGTGGCACAGTCACAGTTCAGTATGGGATCATGCCACTGCACTCCAGCCTGGGCAACACAGCAAGACCCTGTAAAAAATAATAATAATAATAATAATAACAACAATCATAATAATAAGTAGTTTATTGTGCCTGGGTTGCCAACACTCATAGAAAGAACCAACCTGTTGAGTCTTTAAGTTCATTGAGCATTTAAAAACATTTCCAGGTGGGGTGCAGTGGATCACACCTGTAATCCTAGCACTCTGGGAGGTCAAGGTGGGCAGATCACTTGAGGTCAGGAGTTCAAGATTAGCCTGGCCAACATGGAGAAAGCCCATCTCTACTAAAAATACAAAAAAGTAGCCTGGTGTGGTGCTGTGCACCTGTAGTCCCAGCTACTCAGGAGGCTGAAGCATGAGAACTGCTTGAACCCAGGAGGTGGAGGTTGCAGTGAGCTGATATAGCACCACCGCTCTCCAGCCTGGGCAACAGGGTGGCACTTTGTCTCAAAAAAAAAAAGAAGAAAAAAAGGCTGAGCTCAGTGGCTCACGCCTGTAATCCCAACACTTCGGGAGGCCGAGGCGGGTGAATCACGAGGTCAAGTGTCCGAGACCAGCCTGGCCAAAATGGTGAAATCCCGTCTCTACTAAAAATACAAAAAATTAGCTGGGCGTGGTGGCGCATGCCTGTAATCCCAGCTACTGGGGAGGCTGAGGCAGGAGAATCGCTTGAACCCGGGAGGCGGAGGTTGCAGTGAGTCGAGATCACGCCACTGCACTCCAGTCCGGGTAACAGTAGAAGACTCCGTCTCGAAGAGAAAAAAAAAGAAAAAAAATTTCCAAAACTTTTCACAGTGATACTCCTATACTGACCCTGTGAGGTCATATAACTAAACTCAAGCTTTTTTTTTGTTGATTTTTTTGTTTCTTTTTGAGATGGAGTTTTGCTCTTGTTGCGTAGGCTGGAGTGCAATGGCATGATCTTGGCTCACCGCAACCTCTGCCTCGTGGGTTCAAGTGATTCTCCTGCCTCAGCTTCCCAAGTAGCTGGGATTACAGGCATGCGCCACCATACCCGGCTAATTTTGTATTTTTAGTAGAGACAGGGTTTCACCATGTTGGTCAGGCTGGTCTCAAACTCCTGACCTCAGGTAATCTGCCCACCTCGGCCTCCCAAAGTGCTGGGATTACAGGCATAAGCCACTGTGCCCGCCCCTTTGCCCCTTTTCTTTTCTTTTTTTTTTTTTTTGACACGGAGTCTCGTTCTGTTGCCAAGGCTAAAGTGCAATGGCACGATCTTGGCTCACTGCAACCTCTGCCTCCCGGGTTCAAGTGATTCTTCTGCCTCAGCCTCCCAAGTACCTGGGATTACAGGCATGTGCCACCATGCCCGGCTAATATATATATATATTTTTGAGATGGAGTCTCACTCTGTCGCCCAGGCTGGAGTGCAATGGCGGGATCTCGGCTCACTGCAAGCTCTGCCTGCCGGGTTCATGCCATTCTCCTGGCTCAGCCTCCCAAGTAGCTGGGACTACAGGTGCCCGCTACTATGCCCAGCTAATTTTTTTTTGTATTTTTAGTAGAGACGGGGTTTCACCGTGTTAGCCAGGTTGGTCTCGATCTCCTGACTTCGTGATCTGCCCGCCTCGGCCTCCCAAAGTGCTGGGATTACAGGCGTGAGCCACTATGCCCAGCCCCTAAACTCAAGTTTTAAAAGAGGAAACTAAGGCTCAAAGAAGCTTACTGACTTGTCCTGATTAATGCACCTACTAGGTGCTATGGTTTTAAGATTCAAATCCTGGTCTTCTAAGTCTGAAATCTTTGTACTGTTTTCCAGTGTGATGAGCTATCCCACGTGACCTTAGGAACTACTGTGCTGGGGTCCAAAAATGGCTCAGTGAACTAAAGCCACTTTCACCTTTTATTTGTAGTTTGATCCAAATACAGTGAACAGCAGGGAGGGAAAAGTCTGAATGGTCTGAAAAAGTCTGGGAAAAGAGGGAGGCTACATTTTGCTTCAGGGCTGAGCTGAGACATCAGCATAGCCTCAGGAAGACTGAGCCTGCGGAGCTGAAGGGCTCCAGCACCAAGAGCCCAGAACTCCAGCCACATGTCGGCACCTAGGCCTCCTTGGAGCTCTAGCTCCTGCCCTTGTCAGCTGCAGATGCCTTAGGTAGGGAAATATAAGGACTCTTTGCCTCCCTATTCTTGATGACCACAAGGGGGAACCTTCCATCTGGCAGTTATGGGCCCTGAGGGAATCTAAGCCTGGGCAAAGGGCCCAGCGTGTCAATTCCCATCACAGCCACACTGTCCAGCATGAGTCACCACACACGCAGCTAGGTGAGTCATACAGGCGAAAAGACACTGAGGACAGGATGAGAGGTGGTTGGGCACCAGAGACTGGAGGGGGGCCCAGGGAAGGGCCAAAAAATCCATCTCCTGGCCATTCATGCAGTTAAATTTCTGTGCTGATGTAGGGCTATTCTGGTCACAGGATCCCTGTTCCACTCTGGCTTTCAGTAGCCCCCAATCCCTTCCAATAGTCCTCTTCTCAGAAGCCCAGTCATCACTAGAATCCTGTTCCCCTCCTCTAAACATGGGCAAGACCTCATCTTAATGTGATCACTCTTTGCACCCCAGTGTTCTAAGGCCTTTTGTCATTCCTCCTCTAAGACTTACTTATCTTCGTGCCATCCTCTTACATTAGCTAACTTGCAAAAT
Source organism: Symphalangus syndactylus (assembly GCF_028878055.3). NCBI lineage: Eukaryota > Metazoa > Chordata > Mammalia > Primates > Hylobatidae > Symphalangus > Symphalangus syndactylus. Next base: position 84,889,067 of record NC_072440.2, on the reverse strand, counting down.
GAATATGGTAACAAATGCAGGTAGGTCACTGCATTACCTCTGTGAGGTTAGTACTCAATCACTGCATTTGGAATGACTGGTATCTGATCACTCCAAATGGATCAGGATGGAGTGATCAGATGCCAATATACTAACCTTGGTTAGTATATTGTTTGGAGATACATATTTAGGCAGTAAATGATAACAAAAGCAAATGAATGATATAAACAAAACTCAGGAAATTTTGGGTGAATTATGGAGAGGCGCTCAAGAGGCCTCAAAGCTGATTACTGACACAGGAGTGTTCAGTTTTAATGCCATTTAAACTGTACATACACGTCTTAATCATTCTTTTGTATGTTTCACAATAATAAATACCAAGAAAAACTGGGGTAAGAGTCTTGATTCAGCACTTATTAGGTGATCGAATGTGGACTCAAGTAACCCTCCTAGCTCACACACCTTTGTGGGGGCCCTATGCCATAATGTATATGAAAATGCTTTACATACGGTAAAATGTTTTCCAAGTTGAGGCCTCCTGGGGCAATGCCTGTATCCTTCAGGACTGACTGTTCAGCTTTTTGAAGACTTTGAAATCCTAAAACCCTACTGCACAGCTTGGCCAACTATGCATACCCCCTAAAAACAGCCTTAGGGACCACCCTCCAAAACAGACTGGGGACAGTGTAGGATCAAAGACAGCCAACCCTTCGAGAGAGCTGAATAGAAACAGGAAGCGAGGGTGGTGCAGTGGGGCAAGCCTCTGGCTTCCCAATCAGTCTGCCCTGGTCCCACTCAAGTCCTAGAGGGACACTCACCAGCTGTCAGGACCTGTACTTTCCACGGGTGAGCAGCCAGGGCCCGCTGGTATGCCCGCCAGAGTGCCATGCTTCCTGTCAAGCCAAGAGGAGAGGGGGTCACCCCCACTGTCCCTCTCCACGACTAAGAAGCCACCTGACATTCCCTTGTGCCCACTCCCTTCCCCTTCCCACTTCCAATGTGACTTAAAGGGGCAGAGGCCACATGAGGGATGCTTCCCAGACTGCTTCCTGTCGCAGGAGTCGCCTTAGACAAATGGGGAAGAGAGAAAGGCTGTGGGAAGCTATGGACTCCTGGTAGCAGCCACCAGCCACCCCACCCTCAGTCCTGAAGCCAGACCACCTGGTGGCCTCCGTTCCCGACAGAGACACTAATGAGGACAGCTTTGCTCTGGCTTCTACCCAGAGCTTGGATGCCTCAAAAGATATCTTGGTCCGTCTCCAGATTCAGACTTGGTTGGAACCAGTTTGTAACCTTCGAGTCCAGCTCCAAACCGAAAATAGGGCCCGTCACTGCCCGGATATAGGATGACCACACACCTTGTGGGCACTCATGGCTTGCGACGCTTTGAGCCAGAGACCGCAGATCACCCGCCACTCACCTGAGCGCGAGCTGGGCGCGGAGCCTCCCTCCCACGTGACAGGCTGGCCTAGGATCTTCCGCCACAAGTCCCGCCCCTTCCTCCCAGCGTCCTTTGGATTACGCAGCCAGGACAGGAATGGGGGTGGGCCGAGCCATGAATACCCGTGGAGAGCGGCCTAACTCGGCCACACACTCTGTGAGCGACCCCCTTTTCCAGCTGGACTGTGCCGGACCCTGGTGTGGGGCCCGCCAGCCATATTTCTCACCTGAGTTCGACCCTCTGCCTCCTCCTGCCCCTTCTCTCCCCGCGAGGCCCGGACCTCTCTCAATCCGGTAGTCTCATTGTTCAGCCCACCCTCCCCGCATAACTGGCCACAACTACGATCCTTGTCTCAGCAATCGTAGTTAGGGAACTATAAGTTATAGTTAAGTGCGTGTTTTGTCTCTAGGTTCTTCATTGGCCTCAACTGTGAGCTCATGAGTGGGTAAAACTGGGGTCGTTCATATTTGTCGTCCTCATAGCAACTATTTCAGTGCTTTGCCGCAAACAGCCACTTAAGAAATACTGCGTATGTATGATTCTTCCACAGAAAGCATTGGAATTAGAACCTCAGAAGACATTAGGTATTGGCTCCCAAACTAACGGGCTGTGCAGCCTTTGTCATGACTAGACTTGATCTTAAAGCTCTGCATCTGTAAAATGAGGGAGATTACACTATTGACTTTCCAAACTCAGCTCCTCAGTTCTAGGGATTTTTCAGATGTTTGTGTGTGGGGATGAGAAGGGCAGCATTACTAAAGCTGCTTCTCTCTTCAACTTTTTTTTTTTTAAAGTATGTACTTCTCAAAAGACCCATTTTTAACAACGGGGCCCACAACTGCATGTTTGAAAACCAGTAAGCTAGGTGACTTCTTAATCCCCTAACAGTTCTAACATTCTAAGAGTCTGTGAATATAGAGCAATATCCTTTCTAGAGCGTTGGAAATCTCTACAATATCCCTGGCAATGGACTTGTCAGGCTGGCAGGCTTTACTTATCTCCAGGGAGCCCACGTCAGGAGGCACACTCTTTCAGGCTCTCTACCTGCCCAGCTCCACCCCCAATTTACTCAATTCCTTTATGATTAAGGCAGGGAGACTCCTGCCACAAATCCTGGAGAAACAGAGTAAGGAAGCAAGAGAAGTCAATGTCACAAACATTTAACTAAAACGCTATTTGCAAAACAGCATGCTAGAGGAGTAAATTGACAAAAATATAATAGGAGACCAAATGTGGTAGGCTGTAAAGTTATATTCTTAAGTTAGACTGAGTTCAAATTCCCAGCAACACCACTTACTAGTTATATGACCTTGACCTTTAACAGACAGCTTACCCTCTCCAACTCTTTTAAGTAAAATGGCAATACCTACCTCATACAAGTGACATATGCAAGTGCTTAAAATGGATCAAGTGCTTAATGCTTGTTTATCCTTTTTCCTTCCTTCCCCCTTGGGAACACAAGGAAGGGAGACTATTTTTTACTCGAGAAAACTGGGAAGCTCTTTGGTGAAGGTGGAATTTGAGCTGGGACCTTGAAGGATGAATTGAACTCAGGTGAAGATGGTGGAGACTCTGGCGAAGGCAGGAGTATGAGAAGAGGAATAAAGGTAGAGAAGTGTATGAACAATGCATAGTATGAAGTGGGTATATTGGGAGGGAGGGTTAGAAAGAGAACAAGCTTCTGGTAGAGAAAAAGAACAAGGTCAAGACTAGGGCTGAGACTCAGTTGCAGAAGCAGGGCTGCCAGCACCAATCTACAGCCTCAAGTGTGGATCCCCAGGTCTCATCTTTTCTACCACTGAAAATAGGAAGGGGGCTGCCCTGCAGAATTGAGTAAAGCTTCTCTTCGACAGAAGGCACTTGCCTAACAGCTCGAAAAACAAAACTGGCTCAATGTGAGCTGGATCCCAATAGGGTAGTGCAACACTTGGCTTCTTTGCACTGACATGGGTTGTGGTCTCTGCTGTTGATAGACTTGGGTTTCCTCCAGGTCTGTTTTCTCATCTGTACAGGATAGGGGCTGAACTTTTTTTTGAGACGGAGTCTCGCTCCGTCACCCAGGCTGGAGTGCAGTGGCAGGATCTCGGCTCACTGCAACCTCTGCCTCCCAGGTTCAAATGATTCTTCTGCCTCAGCTTCCCGAGTAGCTGGAATTACAGGTGTGCACCACCACACCTGGCTAATTTTTTATATTTTTGGTAGAGACGGGGTTTCACCATGTGTTGGCCAGGCTGGTCTCGAACTTCTGACCTCAAGTGATCCGCCTGCCTTGGCCTCCCAAAGTGTTGGGATTACAGGCGTGAGCCACCACACCTGGCTGGGACTAAACTTCTTGATCGCTTCTTCTTAAAGAGGATTTTCTGACAGATGATAAAGTCCCTACACCACATATTTGGCCAGTCTAGAATGCCAGAGGGTTTTGTCCCAGGTAGGCACTGATCTCATCTCCACTCTCTCCAAAAAGCAGCTGCCTGTTTTTTTCTATTTCCTGAGGTCATCTATTTCCCTCCAAACCCCAGCCTATACTCCTAAGCATTTCAAGACCATGGTTTGCCTATTTCTCATCACTGGGGTGTGTCCTTGCTTAGGAGGCAGTATCATAGTCACTGTGAGTCTGCAGCATCCCACAAGAGGACTCTAACAAGATGAGATATAACAATACATTACTGTACCTGGGTTCTAAACACCTCCTATACATAGAACTGAAGTAGGTAAACATTCTAATGAGTCAACAATGTGACAGTATCATGAAGGATCAAAAATCATGACGTGTAAAAGAATGGTTGAAGTAACTGAAGATATTTAATCTAGAGAAGATTTGGGAAACACATGATAGCTATGGTTAAATACTTAACAGGGCAATCACAGGGAAGATGACTAGATTTCCTAACACCCATGAGTGAAATTTATAGAAGTATACTCTCTGACTTGATACAAAGGAAGATTTTAAAAAACATGACTGTTCAGGAGTGTTCAAGTAGGGTCAGATGACCAGTGATTGGGAATACTTTGTAAGCGGGAGCAAGTAAGATCTGAGCCACTGTTCTATCGGTAGGGTGTCTGTGGCATTCCTTGGTCAAAGAAGTACTCTAAGCAACTTCAGTCTCACAAATTACTATCACCCTCGTGGGCATACATGATGGTTACCCTAAAGAGGAAGTTTCAGAAGGCAGTAATATTGGATCCTGGAATAGTCAGACAGGAGCCTTCATGCAGATACCCTTTTCAGTTCTCCATACACCCATTCACAAGTGGTCGCAAAAACACCCAGTACCTTTACTTGGCTTTACCCACTTAACAATATGCTCAATATGAGCAGTTTGACTCCCAAGCCTAGGTCAGGCCTGAGTGTTTCTCATGAGCCATAGTCTTAGGCTGAGGAGCCTTGAGAGTTGGTGGAGGGAGAGCCCCCCTGCCCGCAGGGGGCTGTGATCACAGAAGTCTGTAGAAAGAGTGGGATCTAAGGAGTCCTGGGGAGGCAGGCCTAAAGGTCCAGGCCTGGCATGATCACTGTCCAGGGAAGGCCCCCAGTTCCTATGGCTCTGTGCATAGGGGCCATTTGTTCTTGACCGACTTCACTCCAAGGATCTGGTGTGGGCCAAGGCTAGGGAGTGGGCAGAAGGCGATGGCTGGTTGGAGAGAAGCCAGGCCGTCTAGTGGGGGAGGGTGGTTGGAACATGGCATTGAAGTGGGCTCGGCTTTCAAGCTGCATACGGTGGCCCAGTGGGGAGGCGAGTCCACGGACAAAATGGATTCGAACCAGCCCTGACTGCCCCCCAGATACCAGCCATCCATAGGAGTCCAGGTTTGGGCTGAAACGTACCTGTGAAGAGAACAGGAAACAAGAGAGATGCTCATGGGTGGTGCTTTAGGGTGACTCCTAGCTGTATGAACAACAAAAAAAATGAGCCACAATCTGAAAGGACAGGACGATGAGGGGTGAGAGAGGTAAGAATGAGAAGCCAGTGAATGAGGTACGTCTGTCATGCTCTGGAGGAGGAGGAGGTTGTCATCTGTGTAACCTTTTCATCTCCCACTTCATCAGCCCCAGGCCCAGAACTGGGGGGAAATGAGAGTGGAGGGTGGAGAGGATGAGAGACTACCTTATGAATAGCCTCCAGCTGCAGCCTGTCCAGGCAGAGTTGAGAATGCCCCTCTCCCTCCTGCATGCGCAGCATTGGTTCTCTACGGAGCAGATCATGGAATGAACCCTGGGGAAGGGAAATGGAATAGGAGAGAGAAAGTGAGAGCCTCGTTTGTTTGTTTTGAGACGGAGTCTCGCTGTGTCACCAGGCTGGAGTGCAGTGGTGCGATCTTGGCGGCTCACTACAACCTCCGCTTCCCAGGTTCAAGTGGTTCTCCCGCCTCAGCCTCCTGAGTAGCTGGGATTACAGGCACCCGCCACCATGCCCAGCAAATTTTTTGTATTTTTAGTAGAGACAGGGTTTCACCATGTTGGTCAGGCTGGTCTCGAACTCCTGACGTCAGGTGATCCGCCCGCCTCAGCCTCTCAAAGTGCTAGGATTACAGGTGTGAGCCACTACACTTGGCCCTTTTTTTTTTTTTTTTTGAGACGGAGTCTTGCTGTGTCGCCAGGCTGGATTGCAGTGGTGCGACCTTGGCTCACTGCAACCTACACCTCCTGGGTTCAAGTGATTCTCCTGCCTCAGCCTACTGAATAGCTGGGACTACAGGCACACGCCACCACGCCCAGCTAATTTTTGTATTTTTAGTAGAGACAGGGTTTCACCATGTTGGCCAGGATGGTCTGGATCTCTTGACCTCGTGATCTGCCCAGGTTTCACCATGTTGGCCAGGATGGTCTGGATCTCTTGACCTCGTGATCTGCCCGCCTAAGCCCCCCAAACTGCTGGGATTACAGGCACAAGCCACTGCACCTGGCCGAGGCTCCTTAGTTTTACATCTTTGTGCTGAACTCAGGATTGCGTACTATACAAAGACTAAAGTTTTCTACCTTTTCTAATACCACACCCACTCTCCTGGCCTCAGCTTACCAAATCTGTGTCTTGAAAGAGCAAGTAGTGATGGTTGACAGTTTCAGTATAAGTTCGAGCCTTGGGAGGGTTGGGGACCCCAGATGAAGCAGAAGAATGGTCTGGACCTTCAGGACTGTCCTGATATGGTATCAGATCTGCTTTATATATAGGCTGGAAAGGAAACCATGAAATTAGGTTCTATAATACTCAAGACAATAAAAGCAGAGGAAAGTGGTTTGGGCAGGAAAGGCTTAAAGATGGAAGAAAGTAGTATCTTTCAATATATGCTCAGATGTAGTAGGGTAGGGAAGATTATACACAACTGTGTGCTAAGATTTTCTGGGATAATATCAGGGCTGGGAGACCTAGCACAAATTTGTACTGTACCAGAATTTGGGAGGGCATGTGGGTTAGGATCCAACAGCTGCTGTTAGATGTTCATATACGTACAAATCTTCGCTCTACAGGTCGCTTGACATTTATCGGATTCAGTGCCATATCTGGTAATATAGCAGCAATGAGCTCCCCGGATATATCTCCTGCAGCTATTGTCCCAAGCCAGTCGGATCCTGAAAGACTCTAATAGAAAGAGACAGATTTCATTCATTCATTCATATATTCATTCAGAGCTATGAACTGGTAACAACTGCAAAGTCTGAGAGACAGACACACAAACAAAAATGAGTTTATCATAACCGACAGCCCTGATGATAGTTACCACGTACCTATCTTCTCCTTCTACCCAAAACTACCGCCTCTTTCTGACTACTAATAGTGCATAAATAAGCCATTTTCCTGTGTAATGAAGACTGCAAAAGAAAGGGGGGCTCACCCAAACGGTGCCTTTTCGAGGAGCAGTGAAGTAGGCCTTGAAACCAAGGTAACCAGCGTCAATATAATGAATCCCACAGAGTCCATAACTGTTAAAAGAGAAATAAATTTAAACCTTCCTTTTCTTTAGATTCATTTCTTCTCCTTAACCTCTTCCAGAATTTAAACCACCTCAGTGAACCAACTCTCTACCCTCCTCCCCCCACAACAATCTGGCACGCTTTGCACTCCAACCCTTAGGGCCTGTCCCTAAAGGTCCTATCTCCATCTTGCCGTACGAGGCATAGCAGTTGTCCTGAGCCACAGTGACACCATTGTAAGGGAGCAGCCAGGCCAGTTCTGTACTCAAGAAGCGCTTGATAGAGTTTATGGGTTCGTAAGGTCGTCGAAGGTCCCAGAATTTGATTTTCCGGTCACTCCCCGCAGAGACAAGGAAATGGCTGTAAAAAGATGGGAGAAGGTCAAATCTGAACAAATCTGGAAAACTCAGCCTGCCCCAGTCTTCACCTTCCCCCTCCAAACACCACCTATTCCATACCTGTTAGCTTTGCACCATTGAAGGGTACGCACAGCCTGGTCATGGGCTAGGAAACACTGGAAGGGGTAGAGCTTTAAGGAGCCATCAGAGAGCCGTATCCGCTGCAGGGGTGAGTTAGTGGGAAGGTTCCAGAAAACCACCATGCCTGAAATAGGGACAGAATGTGTGAGCATTAAAAGCAAGTTCTCTCTTCCTTGCTCTAATTTCTTTCTCTGGGCTCCTAGGACCTTTGTCTTCTACCCTCAGATCCAAACCACTATGAAAGGATGTGGGGATCCTGATTAGCTATCCAACACTCCTTCCAGGGCTTAAAGACTCAACCTGATATTTTAACCCCAATTCTCATCAACAAAAAAGTAATAGCTTTGTCTGGAATCTACAGTTGAAAAATGATAGGGTGAACACACCTAGTGCAGAGAGTAGAATGCACCTCTCTCTACTCCCTATAAATAAAAGTCAACAGACTTTTAAAAAGCATAGGCGGGGCACACGGTGGCTCATGCCTGTAATCTCAACACTGCAGGAGGCCAATGCAGGTGGTGGATCACCTGAGGTCAGGAGTTCGAGACCAGCCTGGTCAACATGGTGAAACCCCATCTCTACTAAAAATACAAAAAATTGGCCAGATGTGGTGGTGGGTGCCTGTAATCCCAGCTACTTGGGAGTCTGAGGCAGCAGAATTGCTTGAACCCAGGAGGTGGAGGTTGCAGTGAAATGAGAGTGTGCCACTGCACTCCAGCCTGGGTGACAAGAGCAGACTCTGTCTCAAAAAAAAAAAAAAAAAAAGAAAAAAAAAAGCATAAGAACTCTAAGAAGCCAGGCGCAGTGGCTCACGCCTGTAATCTCAACACTTTGGGAGGCCAATGCGGGTGGATCACTTGAGGTCAGGAGTTCAAGACCAGCCTGGCCAACAAGGTAAAACCCCCGTCTCTACTAAAAATACAAAAAAAATTAGCCAGTGTGGTGGTGCACGCCTGTAATCCCAGCTACTCGGGAGGGTGAGACATGAGAATCACTTGAACCCAGGAAGCAGAGGTTGCAGTAAGCTGAGATCACGCCACTGCACTCCAGCCTGGGAGACAGAACGAGACTCCATCTCAAAAAAAAAAAAAAAAAAAAAAAAAAAAGAAAGAAAGAAAATGTTTGCTAACTCTGCCCCAAGACAAAGAGAACAGGCAAAAAGTCAAAAGCAACACAATGTTGCTAGGTGCAGTGGCTCATGCCTGTAATCCTAGCACTTTGGGAGGTAAAGGCAGGAAGAACACTTGCACCCAAGAGTTTGAGACCAGCCTGGGCAATATAGTGAGACCCCACCTCTAAAAAATAAAACAAGGCCAGGCATGATGGCTCATGCCTGTAATCTCAGCACTTTAGGAGGCCAGGGTGGACATATCACCTGAGGTCGGGAGTTTGAGACCAGCCTGAACAATATGGTGAAATCTCATCTCTACTAAAAATACAAAAATTAGCCAGCTTTTGGTGGTATGCACCTGTAATCCCTGCTACTCAGGAGGCTGAGGTGGGAGAATTGCTTGAACTCGGGAGTTAGAGGTTGCAGTGAGCCGAGATCGTGCCACTGCACTCTAGCCTGGACCCCAGAGACCCTGTCTCAAAAAAAATAAAATAGCCTGGTGTGGTGGCGCATGCCTGTAGTCTCAGCTACTCAGAAGGCTGAGCCACTCAGGGAATGAATGCAGCACCTATGAACCTTTCTTGAAAAAGTTTGTTGACGATGAATTATAGCCATGCAATATAAATAATTCAGCAACTGGAGGGGAGACTAAGATAAATGGACTGGCAGAGGCACTCAAGTTCAGGAATTAAGAAAGCAGAACAGCATCAAGAATCATGTACCTTGACAATGTAAGAATAATACCACCAAAAGAAAAAGAACATGGCGAAAGGGATGATAAAAAGACGTGTTAAGAGTGCTAATTTCCTTATTTTCCCAGCAGAAAGTCTACTTATATCTAAAAACAACACTGTCATTTTGTTTTTGAAACAGAGTCTCACTCTGTTGCCAGGCTAGAGTGCAGTGGCACGATCTTGGCTCACTGCAACGTCTGCCTTCCAGGTTCAAGCGATTCTCCTGCCTCAGCCTCCTGAGTAGCTGGGACTACAGGCACGCGCCATCCTGCCCAGCTAATTTTTGTATTTTTTAGTAGAGACAGGGTTTCACCATGTTGGCCAGGATGGTCTCGATCTCTTGACCTCGTGATCTGCCTGCCTCGGCCTTCCAAAGTGCTGGGATTACAGACATGAGCCACTGCACCTGGCCAATAACTGTCATTTAAAAATAACAATCTAGGCCAGGCATGGTAGCTCACATTTGTAATCCCAGCACTTCAGGAGGCTGAGGCAGGCAGATCACTTTGAGCTCAAGAGGTGAAGAACAGCCTGGGCAACATGGTGAAACCCCGTCTCTACAAAAAATACAAAAAATTAGCCAGGCATTGTGGCTCATTCCTGTAGGCCCAACTACTCCAGAGGCTGAGATTGGAGGATCGCTTGAGCCCAGGAAGTCCAGGATGCAGTGAGCCAAGATCTTGCCACTGCCACTCCAGCCTGGGTGACAGAGTGAGACCCTCTCTAAAAACAAAACCAAACAAAACCTAATAACTCCAACTACTTAATATTATTTGTAATTTATTTATAGTCCTTTTAATTCTAAAAGTATCTTTGAGGAACTAGTGTCACTTATAGCGAAGGAACATTCATCAGGAGCTTAGCCAATATTTCAGTCTGACTTTAGTGTCTTTTTATTCTATAAAATTGATATAATTAAATTTAATATTTTATTTTAGAATACCTTACACAGTATGATCCCATTTTTTATTCATTTATTTATTTAGTTAGCTAGTTAGTTAGAGATGGGGTTTCACCATGTTGCCCAGTCTCCCAACTCCTGGGCTGCGATCCTCCTGCCTCAGCCTCCCAAAGTGCTGGGATTACAGGCATGAGCCACCAGGCCTGGCTGATCCCATTTTTATAAAACTCTTTCTTTCCTCTGATCTTTTTATTTTTATATATAAAGAACTGCATGAAATGATGTTCCTCATTTTTTAATTTTTTTAAAATTTTATTTTTTAATTTTTTCTTTTTTGAGACGGAGTCTCGCTCTGTCCTTCAGGCTGGAGTACAGTGGCGCCATCTCGGCTCACTGCAAGCTCCGCCTCCCAGGTTCACGCCATTCTCCTGCCCCAGCCTCCCAGGTAGCTGGGATTACAGGAGCCCGCCACCACGCCCGGGTAATTTTTTGTATTTTTAGTAGAGATGGGGTTTCACCATGTTAGCCAGGATGGTCTCTATCTCCTGACCTCGTGATCCGCCCACTTCGGCCTCCCAGAGTGCTGGGATTACAGGCGTGAGCCACTGCGCCCGGCCTAAAAATTTTATTATTATTATTATTTTTTTGAGATGGAGTCTCCCTCTGTTGCCAGGCTGGAATGCAGTGGCATGATCTTGGCTCACTGCAACCTCCATCTCCCAGGTTCAAGCGATTCTCCTGCCTCAGCCTCCCCAGTAGTTGGGACTACAGGTGAACTCTATGACACCCAGCTAATTTTTCTATTTTTGGTAGAGACGGGGTTTCACCATGTTGGCCAGGATGGTCTCCATCTCTTGACCTCATGATCCACCCACCTCAGCCTCCCAAAGTGCTGGGATTACAGGTGTGAGCCACTGCACCTGGCAAAATTTTATTATTTTTAATGATGAGGTCTCACTAGGTTGCCCAGCTGCTCTTGAACTCCCAGCCTCAAGTGATTCCCTCCCATCTCGGCCACCCAAAGTACTGGAATTATAGGCATGAGCCACCACACCTGGCCGGCATCTACTTTTTTTTTTTTTTTTTTTTTTTTTCAGACAGGATCTCACTCTGTTGCCCAGGCTGGAGTGCAGGGGTGTGATCTCGGCTCACTGAAACCTCTGCCTCCCGGGTTCTCAGGCCTCAGCCTCCCAAGTAGCTAGGACTCCAGGCGTGTGCCACCATCCTGAGCTAATTTTTTGTATTTTTTTTGGTAGAGATAGGGTTTTGCTATGTTGGCCAGGCTGGTCTTGAATTCCTGACCTCAAGTGATCTACCTGCCTCAGCCTCCCAATATGCTGGGATTATAGGTGTGAGCCACCACGCCTGGCCCAGCATCTATGTACTCTTAATTTTTTTTCTGGGTAGAAATAGTCTAGTGACTTATTTCTTTGTATTTTTTTTTACATTGCTTGAATATTTCTAACTATGTGTCCAGTATTGAACCACCAAAGAAACAACCAAAAAACAAGCATATATAAAAAATTTAAAGAGCAATAGTTCCTTATGTTTTATTTTGTTATTTTTTACCATTATAATATCCAGCAGCTAGGTGTTGGTGGGGCCTGGTAGGCATCCAGGCCAGGCTAAGGCACTGACCACACTCAGAGGGGTCTGTAGCTTGCATAGACCCCACCTGCAGAGTTGCCACACATTGTACCTGCAGGGAAAGAAGAGATGGGACTAGGGTTAGGGATACCTACACTGTTTGGAACAAAAGCTCAAATCAATGTTTAATCCAGCAGGATGAGGGTATTTTTCAGAAGTATAAGGAGACTCACTGTGGAATCAGCAAGGTGAGGCTCTAAGAAGATGGAGCCTCAGCTAAGGTAGCAGGTTCCTCACTCACCTTATATATGGCAGGCTTCACTGCATCTGTGAGGGAAAAAGAGCAGTAACTAACTCTATGGATCCCAAGGACTCAGCAGGTCTTACTCTGTCACCCAGGCCCGAGTGCAGTGGCATGATCATGGCTCACTGCAGCCTCCAACTCCTGGGCTCAAGCAATCCTCCTGCCTCAGCCTCCCAAAGTGCTGGGATTATAAGTGTGAGCCACCATGCCTAGTCAGGCCTTGTTTTTTTTTTTTTTTTTCCTTTAGACCTCCTCTGTGGACACAGGCCTTGCTCTTAAATCAGCAACCAATCCTTTGAATAATGACGTTCCCTTATCCTTTATTGAGAAAGTCCTTATCTTTTCATCACCAAATTTATGAACCTACCTCTATCTGCTCCCATCTTCTTTCCTTCTGTTACACCTGATAGTATCCTTCCTCCTATCAGAAGAGCAATCCCTTCACTCTACTCTCTTCCCACCCTCTAGCACCTTTTCCCGAACACTGCTCATTCTGTTATCCTCCTTCCTCCTGTGTCATCCATCCACTTGTTCCCTCCCTAGTCTAGGTCACTCCCATATTGCCATGTGAACATGCCCTAATGTCTCCTATCCAAATAAAGGGACAAAATCTTCCTTTATTGACCACACTTAGGCAATCCACCACCTTCAAATTACTGGTTCCCCTTCACAGCGAAATTTTTTTTTTTTTTTTTTTTTTGTTTTTTTTTTTTTTGTTTTTTTTTGAGAACGTCTCACTAAGTCGCCCAGGCTATAGTGCAGTGGCACAATCTCAGTTCACTGCAGCCTCAACCTCCTGGGCATAAGTGATCCTCCCACCTCAGCCTCCCAAGTAGCTGGGACTACAGGCATGCACCACTGTTTGGCTACTTTTTAAAATTTTTTTGTCGAGACGACATCTCATTATATTGCCCCAGCTGGTCTCAAACTCCTAGGCTCAAGCAATCCTCCCACCTAGGCCTCGCAAAGTACTGGAATTAAGGCATGGACCACCATGCCCAGCCGCACGGCCAAACTTCTTGAAAGAATGGTCTATATTTACTATCTTTACTTTCTGACCTTCTATTACCTCCTCAACCCACTCTACAAGACCACCACATATGGGACTTCCCAGGGCTCCAACCTGGGTGCCCTCTTCTTTAAATACTCAGTACTAATGAAAAATAAATTCAATATATAGGAACTGCCTTTTCCTGACTCCTTCCTCCTTTTGCTCATCTTCAGCTCTCTATTCCATCCCTCTCTTCAGAACAAAAGATTGTGTTTGTGTGGGGGTGAGGGCAGGAGAGGCTAAGAACAGGATTGGGGGAACAAGAGTATGGCAGGGGAGATGGGCCCTATCCATCAGCCCAAGCCCTCAGCAGCTCTTTACACAGCCAGTTACCTGTGGCAGCAAGAGGAGGAAAAGTCCCAAGAGCACAGAAGAGGGAAGACGGGGGAGATAAAAGAAAATGTGCTGAAAGAGTACAGCTGTTAAGACTGCAAAAGAGAGAGGCCTCGAGAACAAACTTGAGTCACAATGCAGGGTGTGTGTGTGGCTGAGTAAGGCTTTGTGCTAGAGAGACTGGCCCAGAGGAGTTTCCAGGGAGATAGACAGGCCCTGCTATGCTCTGACCACCACTACAGCAGCCCCATTCTCCTTGCTGTGCTACTCACCTGGGGGTTGCTGAGCCAGCAGGGCCTCCGGATGGGGTAGACTGAATAGCAGTACTTTCCCGTCTGAGCAGGCCAGAGCCAAGAGACCCAGCCGGGGCAGGAGAGGAGCCTAAAGGGTAAAAGGTATGCTGAGGCTTGCTGCCTTCAGTTGACTCACAGAAAACCTTTGAGGTTCTAGTCCCTGAAAATACTGTATGAAGTTGCTGGAAAAACTCCATCCACCACACTCCAACCTTCCTTCCTTCAACTCTAAGAATTCCCAGGGCCTCTTTGTCCTGGCTTTGAGTCCTAGGGCCATCCCACAGTTGACTGGGAAGTACCTTCCGAGGGGTGCCTGGAAGTTCCCATGCTCCACTTGGGCAGAACTTGAGGTCCCAGATGCAGCCGTTGTCACAAGCAATGCCATAGACAAAGTGGGCCCTGTTGCCAGGACTGGAGAGAGAGCATGTGGGGATGGTGGGTAGGAAGAAGGGACATACGGCTGCCAGAGGTAAGCTCCCCTTGTCTCAGCCCAATCCAAGCCCTTCCCCCTATCCTGTCCAGAACCCATCCTGCTGTCCTCAACCACCCTCCCATGGCAGTGTCCAACCCCACCTCACCAGCTTTCTTGCTGCAAAGTCCCAAGGCCCCAGAGCTGGAGCAGCCCAGGACCCGAATGAAGCTGGCTCAGTGGGTGTGTCTCATTCATGTCAGGGCTGGAGAAAAGAGCCACATATTGGGAGGCTCCGGCCCCCTCTGGCACTGGGCACCAGTCCAGAGCCCAGAGCGGTCCCCCCGTGAAGAAGGACACATCCCAGCGCTCTGGATGTGCTGTGATCGAGCTAAATCTAGAGAAAAATCAAAGATGGGATGAAGAAAGGAATTAATGAAAGGTAATGAGGACTGAATGGGTGCTCCACCCAGAGCCAGTATGAACTGGCTCAAGCAAGAGCCTGAATATCAAAAACAGTTTACAAGTGAGAACGGTCCTTGACTACCACTTGTATCTTCCTCCTTTGCTTCCCAAAGTCTGTCTTATTATTATTTGAGACGGGGTCTGTCACCCAGGAGGGAGTATAGTGGCATGATCGACGGTTCACTGCAGCCTTGACCTCCCAGGCTTAAGTGGTTATCCCACCTCAGCCTCTGGAGTAGCTGGGACTATAGGCACATGCCACCATACCCCACTAATTTTTCTTTTTTTTTTTTTTTGTTTTGTTTTGTTTGTTGAGACGGAGTCTCACTCTGTCGCCCAGGCTGGAGTGCAGTGGCGCGATCTCGGCTCACTGCAAGCTCCGCCTTCCGGGTTCCCGCCATTCTCCTGCGTCAGCCTCCCGAGTAGCCGGGACTACAGGTGCCCACCACTGCGCCCAGCTAATTTTTTGTATTTTTAGTAGAGACGGGGTTTCACCGTGGTCTCGATCTCTTGACCTCATGATCCGCCCGCCTCGGCCTCCCAAAGTGCTGGGATTACAGGCGTGAGCCACCGCGCCCGGCACCCCACTAATTTTTCATACCCCACTAATTTTTAAATTATTTGTAGAGATAGGGGTCTTGCTATGTTGCCTAGGCTGGTCTTGAACTCGTGGGCTCAAGTAATCCTCCCTTTTTGGCCTCCCAAAGTGCTGGGATTACAGGTGTGAGCCACCACGCCCAGCCTCCAAAATCTGTCTAGCTCCAGCTCATCTTCAGGGCTGTTCATTCTGGAATACTATAGTATTCTCCCTAAGGCTAGTCTGTCCAGGTCTATCTGAGTAGATGTAACCTTGTGAACTGCTTTGGCCCCTAAATCTCTCTAGCTTCCCTCAGCCTGCCAGTAATGAACACTACAAATCAGAGACGACTGACCAGCTCTAGCCAGCACTCTTATTCTTGGGACCAACTGAACCAGCATCAGGGGAAAGACAGGACTTATCTGTCATCTCTTTCAACATTCATTTTTCTTGTTTCTGGCTCCTAGAATCAGAAAAAAGGGTGGATGTGCAATCTTTACCTGTTTATTCGGTAGAGGGTGCCATCTTCAGGTAGCCCTTCACGTTGTACAGAAAACAATGGAGACTTCTCCTCCTGGGGCAGGTAGGGAGTGGCCTCACTAGGGGAAGACAAAGGGAACAGTCTAAATTTGGAAGCGTTTCACCCATCTCAGGGTTCCCATTATAGAGCCTCTGTCACCCTTTCGTCTCCAGTAGTGTCACCCTTCCTAAGCTTCAGAGATGTTGCTTCAACTTACAGCTCAGATAACAAGTGCCACTTCCAGGCTAAAGGAATCCATTCAGCAAACTCCCAGTATGAATGTTTCTGCTCTCGGCTGGAGAAACAGAAGAAGCATTAATGAAGGAGGAGGGATTCTAGAGCAGCACAGTCCAATAAAACTTTCTGTGGGGATGGAAATGATCCATTATCTGTGCTGCCCAATATGCCAGTTGCTAGCTCCAATTAGCTACTGAGCACCTAAAATGTGGCTAGCACAGCTGAGAAACAGCCTTTCATTTTATTTCACTTTAATTAAAGAGTTCTAGTGCTCTTGTCTCTAGAGCAGTGCTTTTTAGTAATGAATGTCATCACGGTATTCCACCCATGAGTGCTTCTCCTTCCCACGGCCCCACTTCATCACCGTCCTTGCACTCCTCTACCACCCCTTTATTATCCCCAGCCCCCCGTCCCCAAGTCTCACAAGTCCTTGGTGAGATGGAGGCACTTCCAAACAGGAGCCATGATGTGATTTGGTAAGCCATTGGGAGCCATTCCCCGGCAGTGTGGCTTCTGCTTCTGAGGATCAAATTGAAGAAAATATAAGGGAATGAATTCTACAGGTTGGACAAAGTCCCAGAGACAGCTCTTTCCCAGTTTTTCTCTTCTTTGGCAATACTTCCCCCTCCAATCACTGCCCTATCAGCATCTTAAAAGATCTGTGTTTCAACCATTATAATGACTTCTTCACCTTCTGCTCTACTCCTCCATCAAAAATGCAAAATCTGTTACCTATTTTCTGTTCAGTTTCCTCAACATCTCCATGGCATTTGATTCACAGGATTCCCTTATGCCTCTTTGAAACTCCCGCCCTATGGAATAGTCTCCCTTACTCCTCTCCCCTCTCTTAATATTCCTTCACAGGTTCTCCCTTCTTGACAGGTCTCCTCGATGATGGTATTCCCCAGAGTTCCTGTCATCTTCTCGTCCCTCTACACAGGCAGACACACACACACTCCTGGTAATCTCATCTCATGTCCCATGGCTTTGACTACTGTCTTTTTGTTTGTTTGTTGTTTTTGAGACAGGGTCTCACTCTGTTGCCCAGGCTGGAGTGCAGTGGCACAATCTTGGCTCACTGCAGCCCCAGCTTCTGCCTCCTGGGCTCAAGCAATCCTCTCACCTCTGCCTCCTGAGTAGCTGGGACTACAGGCACACCCACCACACCTGGATAATTTTTTTGTATTTTTTTGTAAAGACAAGGTTTCACCATGGCCCAGACTGGTTTTGAACTCCTGGGCTCAAGCGATCCTTCCCCCTCGGCCTCCCAAAGTGCTGGGATTACAGGTGTGAGCCACCACAGCTGGCCTTTTTTAAAATTTAGAGGCAGGGTCTTGCTGTGTTGCCCATGCCAGACTTGAACTCCTGGGCTCAAGCAATCCTCTTGCCTCAGCCTCCTGAGTAGTTCAAAGTACACTCAGGAGGTACAAATGCATACCACCAAACCCAGCTTGACTACCATCTTTATGCCTGATTATCAAGTTTACATCTCCGTAATGTAAACCTGACTCAGTCTCAACTTCTCTACAAGTTCTAGACAGTGTTGTGGCAAGCCATATTAGGGCATGAGGCAAATGGAAAAAAACAGTAATCAGTTAAGCCGGGCGCAGTGGCTCACGCTTGTAATTCCAGCACTTTGGGAGGCCGAGGTGGGCGGATCACGAGGTCAGGAGATCGAGACCACGGTGAAACCCCGTCTCTACTAAAAATACAAAAAATTAGCCGGGCGTGGTGGCGGGCGCCTGTAGTCCCAGCTACTCAGAGAGGCTGAGGCAGGAGAATGGCGTGAACCCGGGAGGCGGAGCTTGCAGCAAGCCGAGATCGCGCCACTGCACTCCAGCCTGGGTGAGAGCACGAGACTCCATCTCAAAAAAAAAAAAAAAAAAAAAACAAAAACAAAAACAAAAACAGTAATCAGTTAAAAAAATCAGTAAAGATCCTGTCTTTATTTAAAATTTTGATATTGTGTTCATCATGGAACGAAATATCCATGATTTGTTGCATTGATTTTTTAAATGTTGCATCAAAATAGCATTTATCTCAATTACTGAGGGTTTCTGTTCTCCCTTAAATGTTGCACATGAGGTAAGTAAGGTACTGGTCTCATATATGCAACTGGTGATCAGACATCTCCAGCAGAATGACCCATGGCCAATGGGCACCTCAAACTCAACACGTCAGAAAGTGAATTCTGTCAGGTGTGGTGGCTCACATCTGTAATCCCAGCACTTTGGGAGGCCGAGGCAGGCAGATCACTTGAGGTCAAGAATTCAAGATCAGCCTGGCCAACATGGCGAAACCTCATCTCTACTAAAAATACAAAAGTTAGCTGAGCGTGGTGACGTGTGCCTTTAATTCCAGTTATTTGGGAAGCCGAGGCAGGAGAATCACTTGAACCCAGGAGGTGGAGGTTGCGGTGAGCTGAGATTGCTCCACTGCACTCCAGCCTGGGCGACAGAGCAAGACTCTGTTTCAAAAAAAAGAAAAAGGAAAAAAGAAAGTGAATTCATCTTCTCCCCTCCCCACCTTTGCCCCTCCCACATCCCTCACCCTTTTCGTGTTCCCAGGTTCAGTGCATGATGCCACCATGTAAGCTGGAAACTGCTATTCGACTTCCTCCCCCTCCCTTCAATTCCCAAATACCCTTAATTCTCTTACATATTCCATTCTGTGAGAGAATACAGAAACAAAAGAATTACAAAAATAAAAAATAAAAAATTACCTTACATATCTCTTCTTTTTTTAAAGACAGAATCTGGCTGGAGTGCAATGACGCAATCTCAACTCACTGCAACCTCTGCCTCCTGGGTTCAAGGGATTCTCCTGCCTCAGCCTCCCCAGTAGCTGGGACTACAGGTATATGCCACCACACCCAGCTAATTATTTTTGTATTTCTAGTAGAGACAGGGTTTCACTATGTTGGCCAAGCTGGTCTCAAACTCCTGGCCTCAAGTGATCCACCTGCCTTGGCTTCCCAAAGTGCTGGGATTACAGGTGTGAGCTACCGCACCTGGCCTCTTACATATCTTTTGAATCTGCCCCCTCCCTGCTCTTCTCTTCCTTCACTGCTTGATTTAGGACCTCACTATCTCTCACCTGGATAATTGAAACTATCTTTATTTTTTTTTTTTTTTTGAGACAGAGTTTCACACTGTTACCCAGGCTGGAGTGCAATGGTGCAATCTCAGCTCACTGCAACCTCCGCCTCCTGGGTTCAAGCGATTTTCTTGCCTCAGCCTCCTGGGTAGCTGGGATTACAGGCGTGCACCACCACACCCAGCTAATTTTTTTTTATTTTTAGTAAAGACGGGGTTTCACTATGTTGGCCAGGCTGGTCTCGAACTCTTGACCTTGTGATCCGCCTGCCTTGGCCTCCCAAAGTGCTAGGATTACAGGCGTGAGCCACCGTGCCTGGCAAAACTGTCTTCTGTCAACTATAGTTTGACCTATTTTCCAAACTGATGTTATTTTTCTACTTAAAAATGTTCATTGTACAGAGTTTCTGTACAACTGAATTGTGTGTTTTGTTTTGTTCTGTTTTGTTTTTGAGATGGAGTCTCACTCTCTCACCCAGGCTGGAGTGCAGTGGCATGATCTCAGCTCATTGCAACCTCTGCCTGCCGGGTTTAAGTGATTCTCCTGTCTCAGCCTCCCAAGTAGCTGGGACTACAGGTGCGCACCACCATGCCTGGCTAATTTTTGTATTTTTAGTAGAGACAGGGTTTCACCATATTGGTCAGGCTAGTCTCAAACTCTTGACCTCGGGTGATCCACCTGCTTGGCCTCCCAAAGTGCTGGGATTACACGCATAAGCCACCATGCCCGGCCTGAATTGTGTATTTTTTTTTTTTTTTTTTTGGGACGGAGTCTCGCTCTGTCGCCCAGGCTGGAGTGCAGTGGCACGATCTCGGCTCACTGCAAGCTCTGCCTCCTGGGTTCACGCCATTCTCCTGCCTCAGCCTCTCCGAGTAGCTGGGACTACAGGCGCCCGCCACCACGCCCGGCTAATTTTTTTTGTATTTTTAGTAGAGACGGGGTTTCACAGTGGTCTCGATCTCCTGACCTCGTGATCCGCCCGCCTCGGCCTCCCAAAGTACTGGGATTACAAGCGTGAGCCACCGCGCCCGGCCTGAATTGTGTATTTTTAAATGGTTAAAATGGCAAATTTTATGTTATATACATTTTACCACCGAAAAAAAAAACATAAAAACAGTATTTGCTGGTTCCTATCGGTCTATGTCCTTTCATATTCTCCAGTTTAATCTCGCCTACAACTTTACTCCAGGCTCTATGCTCCAGCCATAATCAATTTATGGGAAAACCATCCTCTCTGGCAAACTTCTACTTATCCTTCAAGAAGCAATTCAACTATCATTCCTCTGTGAAGCCTAAGCAGTTAATTACCCTTCCTCTATATGCCTAAATCATTTTGTTCACTCCTAGGGTAGTGCTGATTGCACTGTGAACTTGTGAGGCAGGACACACTGTCTTATTTACGTTTGTGTTTCCTAACAGAGAATAGATACTCAATATATGAATGAATAATCTTGTTTACCATACCCCTTCTTCTGCGCTCTCCCTAATACACCAACTGTTTTTGAAATGGACCCTTTTTTCTTTAACCTGTTTTGTCTATTATAGTTACCAGGTCAAAGCTGTCTTTCCTTTCTCAGTACCTTGCTGGTCCCCTAAAATCCTACTATGTCCCCATTCACTTTCTTGTTCATTGAGGTTACCCCTGAAGTAGATCCTCGCAGGGTGCTTCGAGGCACTGCAGGCTCAGGTTCAGATGAGCTCTCACTTGGGCCCTCACTTTCTTCCACATCTTCAGCCTCAACCTGGAGAAAAAAGTCTTCATCCCGTGGAGCACCATCCACCTCTTCTCCACCTGGACAGGCTGCTGGCTGCCGGATCTTCTTCGGTCTGGTGGGGCTGCTCACCTTGGGGCCCTCAGGACAGGACACAGGAGCAGGCAGGGCTGTTGAGAGCTCTTCAGCCAGTTCCTGAAGATACAGAAGTGCCCTGTGGGAACAGACAGAGTCACAGCCATTCTCACATATAACTGAGAACCCACGTTTCCAGACGTGGTTGATTTTTATCTCAATGGAGCCTCCCAATAACCCCATGATTAACCAATTAACTCTATTAATTTCCCCTTCCCCCTTGGAAGATGAAAAACCAGAAATCTAAGTTATGTGACTTGGCCGAGATGACTGAGATAACAAATGTGGAATCTGAACCCAGGTCTTCTCACTCTAAGTTCAATACATTTTTCATTCTACCACAGTCAAAGAACACAGAGGGCAAGAGAAAGAATGGAACAGCATATATATATTGACATATACTGGATAGTAAAACAGTAAAGAGCTGGGTAAAGCTTGTGAAAAATGGCACAGGACATAAAGTACAGACAGTAATTCTTAGATAAACCAAGTTAGCAATACACGCCATTAACAGTGCTGTGGTAAGAGCCTAAAGGACTGCTCAAGTCCCTAGAATCCAGACACCACCCCTGCTTACCTAATACCTCATCAGTCTTCTCTCTCCAACATCTGCCCCACCCTGATCCCTTCACCCAACCCCCCTCCACCAAGCTATGCCCCACAATCCTTACACTTGGGCAGCCCTTCGGCGGGGTCGTTCCCCAGAAGGGGTCTCAAAGTCCTCAGGGGGCCTCTTTGGAGATTGAGATTCTGGCCGATCTAGGTCTTTTGACAACTTCAGCAGTAGCAGCTCTGCCTTGGACTTTCGACCTCGTTTCTTAGGCATGGGGGTGGACAGAGGGTTGGATTGATCTAAGAGACCAGGAACCAGAGGGGCTGATGGAGGATTAGGCTGTTGGGGCCTTTTGGGGCCTTTTCGTGTCCTACCACCTCTCTTCCGGCCAGGCTTGGAGGCCCTAGGCTTTGAGACCTTTGACATCTCTGAAGAAAGATCTGTAGAGAAGAATATGGGTCTGTGAGATGGGACCAGAATTCAAACCTCTTTGGAAAAGATTACACTGTAGCCAGGTTTGTAAGATCCTATGAGCTCAACCTGCTCTCTTTCATCTTAGGCTCAGCATGGGGAATAAAAAGATAAGAGGACAAGGTACATACCTTGCTGTTCCAGTCTGGAGAGGCTTTCCTGCTCTGGAGGGAGCCTACTCTGATCAGGAGAATCCTCAAATCCAGGTAAAGGGGTAGGTAATGACATCTCTATGGAAGCCTCTGCGCTGGTTATTTCTGAAGAGGTCTTGACATCAAGCTGATTTAGCACCTCTTGTCCAGGAGAGTCTGCCACAGTCATGTTCCCCACGGGGCCGGCCTCCCCCAGGGCAACATAGCCGACCCCGCAGGTATCCATCAGCACCCCCCAAAATGGCTGCCCCTGCATACAGAGACATACAAATGAGTAGAAGACAAAAACTATTTGTACTAGCTCAGATTTTTGTTTCCCCATCTTTTCTCTCTCATTCTCACACTCATACCCAAGTTCCCTGATTATTCACTTATTCAACAATATTTACTAAGCACCTTCTATATGTCAGGCACTGTTCTGGAAACTGGTAATACGAGCCAGGTGCAGTGGCTTACACCTGTAATCCCGGCACTTAGGGAGGCTGAGGCAGGAAGGCAGCTTGAGCTTAGGAGTTTGAGACTAGCCTGGGCAACACAGCAAGACCCCTTCTCTAGCAAAAAAAATTAAAAAATTAAAAACAAAAAAAGAAACTGGTGATGTGACAATAAACAAGACAGACAAGGTGCCTGCCCTCATGGAACTTACATTTTGGTGCAGCAGACAATAAACGAGTAAACAAATTAAGCTTCCACTTTTTTTTTTTTTTTTTTTTAAGACGGAGTTTCAGTCTTGTTGCCCAGGCTGGAGTGTAATGGTGCAATCTCAGCTCACTAAAACCTCCATCTCCCGAGTTCAAGCGATTCTCCTGCCTCAGCCTCCTAAGTAGCTGGGATTAAGGTGCACACCACCACGCCCAGCCAATTTTTGTATTTTTAATAGAGATGAGGTTTCACCTTGTGGGCCAGGCTGGTCTCAAACTCCTGACCTCAGGTGATCCACCTGCCTTAACCTCCCAAAGTGCTGGGATTACAGGTATGAGCCACTGCGTCTGGCCATAAAGCTTCCATTTATTAAATGCTAACTATGTGCCAAGCACTATACTAAGTGCTATACATACATTACCTAATTTAAAGCTCATATATTTTCTTGTAAGGATGAAGCAGTGAATGCACAATTATTTTACCTCCATCTCTGAAACCCAATGAAATAAAACACACACACACAGACATACACACACTCCAAAAAAGGAGAGAAAGAAAAATTTGTCTATCATGAATCCAGGAAAGGGACACAACTTCCTTAAAATATACTACAAAAAAGAGCTGCCAGATACTACAAAATTTAGACCAAAGTGAAGAGGCATACTTAATATTAACATCTCTTTCTGTAAAGATTAGTCAAGGAATACGTTTATTTAAGAATAAGTAAAAGGCCAGGCAGGATGGCTCATGCCTGTAATTCCAACACTTTGAGAGGCCAAGGAAGAAGGACTGCTTGAGGCCAGGAGTTCAAGACCAGTCTGGGCAACACAGGGAGCCCTCATCTCTACAAAAAATTTTAAAAGTTAGCCGCGCATGGTGGTGCGCACCTGTAGTCCCAGCTACTTGGAAGGCTAAGACAGGAGGATTGCTTGAGCCTAGGAGTTCGAGGTTACAGTGAGCTATGATGGTGCTACCATACTCCAGCCTGGGTATGGTATTTTAAATAAAAACATTTAAAAATAATTTTCTGGCCAGGCATGATAGCTCATGCCTGTAATTCCAGCACTTTGTGAGGACAAGGCAGAAGGATGGCTTGAATCCAGGAATTCAAGACCATCCTGGGCAACAGAGTGAGACTCCTTTGCTACAAAAAAACATGGTGGTACACACCTGTAGTCCCAGCTACTTGGGAGGCTGAAGTGGGAGAATCACTTGAGCCCAGGAGGTCCAGGCTGCAGTGAGCTGTAATCACACCACTGCACTCCAGCCTGGGCAACAAAGCAACACCGTCTCAAGTAAATAAATAATTTATTTTTTAGAAAGAATGAGTTGGGCTCCTTCCTTCCTTCCTTCGTTCTTTTCTTTTCTTTTCTTTTTTCTTTCTTTCTTCTTTTCCCTCTCGGGCCCAGGCTGCAATCTACTCGGCTTGCTGCTGCCCGCGCCGCGGACTGCCTGGGTCTGGCGGCGCGCGCCACCGCTACCTGCCTTTTCTCCTTTCACTGCAGGCACGCGTTCGCCATCTTGGCCACGCTGGTCGCCAGCTCCTCACGCCGAGTGCTCTGCCCGCCTCAGCCTCCCGAGCTACTGGAACTACAGACGGAGTCTCGCTCACCCAGTGCTCGGTGTTGCCCAGGCTGGAGTGCGGTGGCGTGGTCTGGCCTCGCGGCAGCCTCCGCCCCCCAGCCGCCTGCCTTGGCCTACCAGGGTGCTGGGATTGCAGCCCCTGCCCGGCCGCCGCCCCATCTGGGAGGTGGGGAGCGCCTCTGCCCGGCCGCCCCGTCTGGGAAGTGAGGAGCGCCTCTGCCCGGCCACCCACCGTCTGGGAAGTGAGGAGCGCCTCTGCCCGGCCACCCACCGTCTGGGAAGTGAGGAGCGCCTCTGCCCGGCCACCCACCGTCTGGGAAGTGAGGAGCGCCTCTGCCCGGCCACCCACCGTCTGGGAAGTGAGGAGCGCCTCTGCCCGGCTGCCCCATCTGGGAAGTGAGGAGTGCCTCTGCCCGGCCACCCATCGTATGGGAGGTGAGGAGCGCCTCTGCCCGGCCACCCATCGTCTGGGAAGTGAGGAGCGCCTCTGCCCGGCCACCCATCGTCTGGGAAGTGAGGAGCGCCTCTGCCCGGCCACCTATCGTCTGGGAAGAAGTGAGGAGCGTCTCTGCCTGGCCGCTCCGTCTGGGAAGTGAGGAGCTCCTCTGCCCGGCCGCCCTGTGTCTGGGTAGAAGCGAGGAGCTCCTCTGCCTGGCCGCTCCGTCTGGGAGGTCTACCACGGAGGCCAGAAGCAATGTGGGGGCTGGACGTGGTGGCTCACGCCTGTGGTCCCGGCACTCTGGGGGGCGAGGCGGGTTGATCACTTCGGGCTAGGAGTTCGAGACCAGTCTGGCCAACTTGGCGAAACATGAAGAATACAACAGACAAACCAACCAACCAACTCAGTGACAACAAAACAGGTCTACCCTGGAGTCATACTCTAATTTTTTCTATTTTCTTCCCTTTCTGATCCTTTATCCCACTTTCTTTTTCTTCCTCTTCCTTCTCCCTCTTCTTTGTCAAATAGAGGATTGAGTTATTATCACTGATCCATATAAAGTCCCTCTCTCATTTAACTCCCACCCCCCATTTCTATTCCCCGACTTCCCATGTGCAACCTTCCTAATATGTTTGATACGCATCTTTTTGTTTGTATGTATTTTTAGAAAATGTTTATTGTTTTTGTATGCAAAAATTAATAAAAAAAAAAAAAAAAAAGAAAGAAAGAATGAGTTGGCCAGGCATTGTGGCTCACACTTGTAATCCCAGGACTTTGAGAGGCTGAGGCAGGTGTATCGCCTGAGGTCAGGAGTTCGAGACTAGCCTGGCCAACATGGTGAAACCCCATCTCCACTAAAAATACAAAAATTAGCTGGGCATGGTGGCAGGCACCTGTAATCCCAGCTACTCAGGAGGCTGAGGCAAGAGAATCAATTGAACCCGTGGGGCGGAGGTTGCAGCGAGCCGAGATCATGCCACCGTACTCCAGCCTGGGTGACAGAGTGAGACTCTGTCTTTAAAAAAAAGAATGAGTCGGCCGGGCGCGGTGGCTCACGCTTGTAATCCCAGCACTTTGGGAGGCCGAGGCGGGCGGATCACGAGGTCAGGAGATCGAGACCACGGTGAAACCCCGTCTCTACTAAAAATACAAAAAATTAGCCGGGCGTGGTGGCGGGCGCCTGTAGTCCCAGCTACTCGGAGAGGCTGAGGCAGGAGAATGGCGTGAACCCGGGAGGCAGCGCTTGCAGTGAGCCGAGATCGCGCCACTGCACTCCAGCCTGGGTGAAAAAGTGAGACTCCGTCTCAAAAAAAAAAAAAAAAAAAAAAAGAATGAGTCAAAGAGT
Source organism: Symphalangus syndactylus (assembly GCF_028878055.3). Taxonomy (NCBI): domain Eukaryota; kingdom Metazoa; phylum Chordata; class Mammalia; order Primates; family Hylobatidae; genus Symphalangus; species Symphalangus syndactylus. Next base: position 84,862,609 of record NC_072440.2, on the reverse strand, counting down.
TCTCTGGTGCCCTGCTATCAATATTTCACCTGGATGGGGGTGACGGGTAGGCTATGGGATAATTAAGGAACATCCTATTACATTAAGAAAGCTTTTCCTCTTTTTTTTTTTTTTTTTTTTGAGACAGAGTTTCGCTCTTGTTGCCCAGGCTGGAGTGCAGTGGCATGATCTCGGCTCACTGCAACCTCCGCCTCCCAGGTTCAAGCGATTCTCCTGCCTCGGCCTTCCGAGTAGCTGGGACAACAGGTGCCTGCCACCACACCCAGCTAATTTTTTGTATTTTTAGTAGGGATGGGGTTTCACCATGTTGGCCAGGCTGGTCTTGAACTCCTGACCTCAGGTGATCTGCTCACCTCGGCCTCCCAAAGTGCTAGGATTACAGACTTGAGCCACCGTGCCCGGCCACTTTTTTTTTTTTTTTTTTTTTTTTTTTTGAGACAGGCTCTTGTTCTATCACCCAGACTGGAGTGGTGCAGTGGTGAGATCACAGCTCACTGCAGCCTTGTCCTCCACGGCTCAAGCAATCCTTCTGCCTCAGCCTCCCAAGTAGCTAGGACTACAGACATGTATCACCATGCCTGGCTAATTTTTAAATTTTTTGTAGAGATGAGATCTCACTACATTGCCCAGGATGGTCTTGAATTCCTGGGCACAAGCAATCTTTCCACCTCAGTCTCCCAGAATGTTGGGATTATAGGTGTTAGCCACCGTGCCCATCCTGACACCTTTTTTTTTTTTTTTTTTGAGCTAGAGTCTCATTCTGTAACCCAGGCTGGAGTGCAATGGTGCAATCACAGCTCACTGCAGCCTGGACCTCCCAGGCTCAAGTGATCCTCCCACCTCAGCCGCCTGAGTAGTTGGGACTACAGGCATGCACCACCATGCCTGACTAATTTTTGTATTTTTTGTAGAGACTAAGTTTCACCATATTGCCCAGGCTGGAGTGCAGTGGCGTGATTACATACTCAAACTCCTGGACTCAAGCAATTCTCTCAACTTTGTCTCCCAAAATGCTGGGATTACAGGCATAAACCACTATGCCTTGCCTTTTTTAATTTTTAAAAATTAAAAAAAAATTTTTTTTTTCTGAGTCAGGATCTCGCTCTGTCACCCAGGCTAGAGTGTGGTGGTGTGATCACAGCTCACTGCAGCCACTAACTCCTGGGCTCAAACAATCCTCCCTCCCCAGCTTCCCAAGTAGCCAAGACTTCAAATGTGCACCAATACGCCCAGATAAGTTTTTAATTTTTTTGTGCAGATTGGGTCTTGCTATTTTGCCCAGGCTTGTCTTGAATTCCTAACCTCAAGAGATCCTCCTACCTTGGCCTCCCAAAGTGCTGGAATTACAGGCGTAAGCCACCACGTCTGGCCAAGAAACCTTTTCACATTGAAGAATTAACTAAATTGTCATGAGTCTTCATTTTCTTCAAACCCAAAAAAATTAGTTGTATAACCATGGGCCCAAAGTAAACTAAGATAAATCACTGACCACCAAACCCGAAACCTAAGCAACACAGAACTCTCCAAGGGTCCAGTTTTTGGCCAGAATAACATGCCTGTCTGTGACAAAGGGGTAGACATAGTTCAAATCCCAGGATGGGATCCCCCCACACCGAATAGATCTATATACGCCTTAAGAATAAACAATTCATCAGTCTCAGTGGAAAAGTGTGCTTATACAAATCCCATAAGAAATATAAAATAAAAGCTTCCAACTGTCTCACTTGAAGAAGCTACAGTCTAACCAGATTATAAACTATAGCAATGGCCAACGCTCTGAGGCAGGTTCTGAGGATACAAGAAAACACATGTGCTAAAGATACATTATAACACTGCCAAGGTAAATAAAGGTCAGTGAAAATCCATCTATATTATTCCTTTGATAAATAAGAAGCCCTGACAGAACTACCCCATTCAAAATTAGTCACAAACCAAAAGGACCTATGCATAGATTACCAAAAGAATAAAAAGGATAGAAAGATGAAGAGTACCCTTTTGAAGAAGTGATTAAGAAAACAGAAGCAAATTTCCAACAAAAAATTCCTGCACTTTCAAAAACATCAAACGGATTGTGAAATCCAACAGCTAGGGTTTGAACATCCCCTCCAAAACTCATGCTGAAATTTAATTGCCATTTGTAACAGTATTAAGAGGTGGGACTTTTAAGAGATGATTAGGCCCCAAGGGCTCCACCCTGACCAGTCAGATCAGTGTCATTATAAAAGGGTGAGTTTAGGGCAGGACCCAGTGGCTCATGCCTGTAATCCCTGCACTTAGGGAGGCAGAGGTGGGAGGATCCCTTGAGCCCAGGAGTTTGAGACCAGCCTGGGGAAGATGGCAAAACCGTCTCTACAGAAAAATACCAAAACAGGGCCAGGTGCAGTGGCTCACGCCTGTAATCCCAGCACTTTAGGAGGCCAGGGCGGGCCAATCACGAGGTCAAGAGTTCGAGACCACCCTGGCCAACATGGTGAAACTCTGTCTCTACTAAGAATACAAAAATTAGCTGGGTGTGGTGCCACGTGCCTTAATCCCAGCTACTTGGGAGGCTGACACAGGAGAATTGCTTGAACTCGGGAGGTGGAGGTTGCAGTGAGCCAAGATAGTGCCACTGCACTCCAGCCTGGGTGACAGAGCAAGACTCCGTCTGAGGAGAAAAAAAAAAAAAACTAGCTGGGCATGGTGGGCAGCAGGGACCTGTAGTCCCAGCTACTCAGGAATTGCAGGTGGGAAGATCACTTGAGCCCGGGAGGTGGAGGCTGCAGTGAGCAGAGATTGCATTCCTGCACTCCAGCCTGGGTAATAAAGCGAGACTCTGTCTCAAAAAACAAACAAAAAAACCAAAAACATGTATCATGACAACACATATCATTTAAACTCATCCATTAAAAGAAAGAATAGGACCAGGTAAAGGCTCATGCCTGTATTCCCAGTATGTTGGGAGGCTGAAGCAAGCAGATTGCTTGAGGCCAGGAATTTGAGACCAGCCTAGCCAACATAGCGAAATCCCATCTCTACTAAAAATACAAAAATTAGCTGGGCATGGTGGCACACGCCTGTGATCCCAGCTACTTGGGAGACTGAGGCACGAGAATCACTTGAGCCTGGGAGGTGAAGCCGAGATCACACCACTGCATCCCAGCCTGGGCAGACAGAGCAAGATGCTATCTCAAAAGAAAAAATAATAAAGATTTGGTTTGATTTTAATTTTGTATTTATTTATTTTCGAAATGGAGTCTTGCTCTTGTCACCCAGGCTGGAGTGCAGTGGCCTGATCTCAGCTCACTGCAACCTCTGCCTCCCAGGTTCAAGTGATTCTCCTGCCTTAGCCTCCCCAGTAGCTAGGATTACAGGCGGCCGCCACCCAACTAATTTTTGTATTTTTTTTTTTTTTTTGAGACAGAGTCTCGCTCTTTCACCCACACTGGAGTGCAGTGGCGCGATCTCGGCTCATTGCAGGCTCCGCCCCCCGGGGTTCACGCCATTCTCCTGCCTCAGCCTCCTGCCTAGCTGGGACTACAGGCGCCCGCCACCTCGCCCGGCTAATTTTTTGTATTTTTAGTAGAGATGGGGTTTCACCGTGTTAGCCAGGATGGTCTCGATCTCCTGACCTCGTGATCTGCCCGCCTCGGCCTCCCAAAGTGCTGGGATTACAGGCGTGAGCCACCACGCCCGGCCAATTTTTGTATTTTTAATAGAGATGGGGTTTCACCATGTTGGCCAGGCTGGTCTCGAACTCCTGACCTCAAGTGATCTGCCTGCCTTGGCCTCCCAAAGTGCTGGGATTACAGGTGTGAGCCACTGTGCCCAGCCTGATTTGATTTGAGACAGAGTCTTGCTCTGTTGCCCAGGCTGTAGTGCAGTGTCACGATTTCGGCTCACTACAAGCTCCGCCTCCCAGGTTCACGCCATTCTCCTGCCTCAGCCTCCCAAGTAGCTGGGACTACAGGTGCCCGCCATCATGCCCTGCTAATTTTTTGTATTTTTAGTAGAGACGGGGTTTCACCGTGTTAGCCAGGATGGTCTCTATCTCCTGACCTCGTGATCCGCCCGCCTCGGCCTCCCAAAGTGCTGGGATTAAAGGCGTGAGCCACTGCGCCCGGCCCTGATTTGATTTTAAAAGACAAATAACTATATGCTTTTCAAGAGATGCCTAAAACAAAATAACTCAAAAAGCTGAAAATACAAAGATCAACTAAAATGTACAGGGCAAAATCTAAGCAGAAACAAAGGAGGAGTTTTGATGACAATAGTAAAGTCGAATTTAGGGGAAAAATATTAAATAGGAATAAAGGGAGTACTTTTTTTTTTTTTTTTGAGACGGAGCCTCTCTGTTGCCCAGGCTGGAATGCAGTGGCATGATCTCAGCCCATTGCAACCTCTGCCTCAGCCTCCCGAGTAGCTGGGATTACAGACATGTGCCACCATGCCCGGCTAACTTTTGTATTTTTTAGTAGAGATGGGGTCTGGCTGTGTTGGCCAGGCTGGTCTTGAACTCCTGACCTCAAATGATCCCCCTGCCTCAGTCTCTCAAAGTGCTGGGATTACAGGCATGAGCCACTGTGCCCAGCCCAAAAGGGAGTAGTTTATAATGAATAAAACTTCAAATCATATAAAAGATATAAATGTCATGAACATTTAAACATCAAATAACAGCATCAAAAGATATAAAGCAAAATGTTCATGACATAGAATAACTTCTTTTAATCAATGACAAAGTAGATAAGAACAAAGAAGATATAAATAAAATAAATATTCCCCCCTATATTGGTTCAGTTGCATAGAACAGAATCCTCTCCAATAAGTTCAAGCAGAAAGGAATTCACTACACGGTATTAAACAGTTCATATCAGTGGTTCACAAAGTGTGGCCCCAGAAACAGCAGCATCAGTATTACCTGCAAATTTGTTAAAATGCAAATTCCTAGTTCTACCCCAGACCTACCGAATCAGCAATCCTGGATGGGGGCCAGCACCTTGTGTTTTAACAAGCCCTTCAGGGGATTCTGACGCACACTCAAGCTGAAAAACACTTGCATAAATAAATGATCACAAGGAGGGTTGAGGGAAAAACAGCTGGTAGGAACAAGTGCTTATCAAACTGGGAAGGTGCTCTTATTTACAGCTGCTGGCTCAAGAATCATATGCTGGGCTGGGCACAGTGGCTCATGCCTGTAATCTCAACATTTTGGGAGGCCAAGGTGGGAGGATCGCTTGAGGCCAGGAGCTCAAGATCAGCCTGGGCAACACAGCAAGACTTTGTCTCTGCAAAAATTTTTTTTTGAAAATTAGCTGAGGCTGGGTGCGGTGGCTCATGCCTGTAATCCCAGCACTCTGGGAGGCTGAAGCAGGTGGATCACCTAAGGTCAGGAGTTCCTGACCAGCCTGGCCAAAAGTGGTGAAACCCCATCTCTACTAAAAAATACAAAAATTAGCCAGGCGTGGTGGAATATGCCTGTAATCCCAGCTACTCAGGAGGCTGAGGCAGGAGAATCGCTTGAACACAGGAGGCAGAGTTTGCAGTGAGCCGAGACTGCACCACTGCATTCTAGTCTGGCTGACACAGCAAGACTCCATCTCAAAAAAAAAAAAAAAAAAAAAAATTAGCTGAGTGTAGTGGCATGCAACTGCATGCAGTCTTAGCTACTTGGGAGGCTGAGGTGGGAGGATCACTTATGCCCAGGAGTTGAAGACTGCAGTGAGCTATGATTGTGGCACTGCACTCCATCCTGACACAGCAAGACCCTGCATCTAAAAATAAAAAATAGCAGGCCGGGCATGGTGGCTCACGTCTGTAATCCTAGCACTTCGGGAGGCCAAAGCAGGCAGATCACCTAAGGTCAGGAGTTTGAGACCAGCTTAGCTAACATGGTGAAACCTCGTCTCTACTAAAAATACAAAAATTAGCTGGGCGTGGTGCCACATGCACTTGTAGTCCCAGCTACTTAGGAGGCTGAGGCAGGAGAATCGCTGGAACCCAGGAGGTGGAGGCTGCAGTGAGCTGAGATCGCGCCACTGCACTCCAGCCTGGGCGACAGAGTGAGACTCCATCTCAAAAATATAAAATAAAATAATAACAAAACATTTGCTATGATGGGAAACCACCTGCTGAATCAAGAAGCCCCTACCACAGCCAATGGCTCCATAAACAAGTTGTGTCTGCAGTAATCAGAAAGTGACCTAACTAAATGAGAAAGCCGCTTCTCTAGCTCCTGATCCAGAACCTCATCACTGCCAAAATCTGCATCAGCAAATACATGCCTCCTGGTCTGCCTCTCTCCTCTCTAAAATCAGATTCAAATTTAAGTTCTCCAGGGGCATATTTGATGATGTGTAAAACCTAAATCATATTCAGAATCTTGGATGCAAAAAATTCCAGAAAATGAAATTTCTCACTTTCCAGGCTCTCAAGTGGAGGTTGCTCATTCACTCACATCCCACCTACCTCAGGGTTCAAAGTGGGATCAGTCTCTTCAATTCCTCTGCAATGCCACTTGCAGACCAACAGTCCCACACTCCCCCCCATCTTGTAAAAATCTTGTTCCTTTGATGCTTAGAACATTCAGCTAAATCGCAGCTACTCACTTTGCTGTCACTCTCTGAACCTTGTCATCACCCAAACCTCTTAACCTCCAAAATCACTAAGACATCTATCTGATCTCCCATCATTACAGCTAGACTGCTTACCCACTATCACTTTTATTCTCCAGCTATATCAAGCCGCTATCCCTTGATCTCTCCAATTTCTCTGTATGTCAGCCACATCCTATCTAGTTTAGATTCCTTCGTTTCAATCAGATTCTCGTTGATATTCTTTTCATCATCTTGTTCCACATGCTTAGCAAAACTCAAGCCCTGGTAAGTTCAACCATCCAACTCTTCTATGTGTGAATCTAAGTTGCTGAGCACTGGCAATCCCACTTTCTCTCTAGTCAGCCCCTACATGCTCTCCCCCTACACATTCTCTGATCCCCTGATTCTCTGCAAATGATTTTGCTTTTGATTTCTGAAATAAAACCAAACCCGTTAGGTGGGAGATACTTCAACTTCTTGCCAAGTAAGCTAACACTCCCTGCCTCTGAAACCTTCATTCACTCTCTAACACCAAACCTTTCACTTGTGTTCTAGTCCCATTCCCCCATATCCTAATGGAACTGGAATTATTGTTTATCCATTTCTTTTCTATTGACTCCTTCCAAACAGCATTTAAATACGTTTATAATTCTCATCTTCACACATAACAATCCTTTACCCCATATTCCTCCTCCCACTAATATTCTCCTCCTCCTACAGTCAAACTTTTAAGACATAAATAAAAGTATATAGTTTAAGATATAAATAAAAGTTCTTTGATTATTTTAATTTCCCTGCATCATCCTAACAAGCATATTGTCCCCCAACTCATCAGTGAAGTTAAAATCATCAATAATCACTGTATTATTAATCCAATGGACATTTCTCAGCCTCATTCAACTTGACCTCTCAGCAGCTCCAACACTACTTTCTTGAAACATTCACTTTTCTTGAGAAGCAATTGACGAGCAGTAAAATTCCAGAGTTTTACAAAATTTCCTCAAATTTTACAGTTGTCTCATTCACATCTATTTGGCAGCTTTTTTGTTTGCAAACTCACCTCTTTTGTCTTTCTAAAGCATTCAATTTAGTTTTAGTTTGCTTCCTTTACTTTTTTAGAATTGTTTTTACAAAACTTTTACTTGATATAAAATACTATAAAGATGGCAGCAAAAGGCCGGGCGCAGTGGCTCATGCCTGTAATTCCAGCACTTTGGGAGACTGAGGTGGGCGGATCATGAGGTCAGGAGATCGAGACCATCCTGGCCAACATGGTAAAACCCCGTTTCTACTAAAAATACAGAAAGAAGCTGGGTGTGGTGGCACACCCCTGTAATCCCAGCTACTCAGGTGGCTGAGGCAGGAGAATTGCTTGCAGGAGGTTGCAGTGAGCCAAGATTGCACCACTGCACTCCAGCCTGACAACAGAGCTAGACTCCGTCTCAAAAAAAAAAAAAAAAAAAAGCAGCAAACAACCATCTATGGTTCAACTTAGCTTTTTTTTTTTTTTTTTTTTTGAGACAGAGTCACGCTGTCTCCCAGGCTGGAGCGCAGTGACATGCTCTCTGCTCACCGCTGCCTCCGCCTCTGGGGTTCAAGTGATTCTTCTGCCTCAGCCTCCTGAGTAGCTGGGATTACAGGCATGTGCCACCACGCCCAGCTAAGTTTTGTACTTTTAGTAGAGATGGGGTTTCACCATGTTGGCCAGGCTGGTCTCAAACTCCCAACCTCAGGTGATCCACCCAGCTCAGCCTTCCAGTCAACTTAGTTTTAATAGAAACAATAACTCTTTCATATTAAAATTTCTTTCCCCTGTCACCCAGGCTGGAGTGCAGTGGTGCGATCATGGCTCACTGTCACCTTGACCTCCTGGGCCCAAGTGCTCCTCCCATCTCAGCCTCTCAGGTCACTGGGACCACATGCACACACCACCAGGCCTAGCTAATTTTTATTTTTTTTTTTGTAGAGACAGGGTCTCAACTATCTTACTCAGACTGGTCTCAAATTACTGGGCTCAAGTGATCCTCTCCCTTCAACTTCCAAAGTGCTAGGATTACAGGTTTGAGTCACCACGCCCAGCCTATAACGTATGTATAAAGACAAAGCAAAACGTTAAAAAAAAAAAAAAAAAAGGTAGGAGCCTGGACAACATAACAAAACCCTGTCTCTACAAAAAAGAAAAAATGTTTAACTAGCTGGGTGTGATGGCAAATGCCAGTAGCTCTAGCTATTCGAGAGGCTGAGGCAGGAGGATCAATTGAGCCCAGGAGTTCAAGGTTACAGTGAGCTGTGATCATGCCACTCGACTCCAGCCTGGGTGACAGAGCAAGATCTTGTCTCAAAAAAAGTGGGAACCAATACAATGACTCTTGGCAAGCATTCAACTCAACTAGGGGAAGCAGACTGACCAGGTCTACAGGAGAAAAACCTTCAAGCTTCAAGCATTTAGAGAGGAAACAGGGTATGTCAGTTAACATAAGGAGCTAAATGGAAATCAGTTAAGAGAGCTTCTATACACGTCTTAAGGATTTTCTAGGCCAAGCGCTGTGACTCACGCCTGTAATCCCAGCACTTTGGGAGGCCAAGGCAGATGGATCACTTGAGGTCAGGAGACTAGCCTGGCCAACATGGTGAAACCCCATCTCTACTAAAAATACAAAAATTAGCCTGGCGTGGTGGCAGGTGCCTGTAATTCCATCTACTTGGGAGGCTGAGACAGGAGAATCACTTGAACCCAGGAGGCAGAGGGAGAGGTTGCAGTGAGCTGACATCAAGCCACTGCACTCCAGCCTGAGTGACAGAGGAAGATTCAGGTTTTTTTTTTTTTTTTTTAAAGGATTTTCTACCTCAGTATACATATATTTATCTCATTCTTCCTAATTGCTGCATGGCATTCCATAGAATTAGTTATTTAGACAATCTTCATTTAATGAACAATTGAGTTAAAATACTATTGCAAGGCCGGGCACAGTGGCTCACGCTTGTAATCCCAGCACTTTGGGAGGCCGAGGCAGGTGGATCACGAGGTCAGGAGATCGAGACCACGGTGAAACCCCGTCTCTACTAAAAATACAAAAAATTAGCCGGATGTGGTGGCGGGCGCCTGTAGTCCCAGCTACTCGGAGAGGCTGAGGCAGGAGAATGGCGTGAACCTGGGAGGCAGAGCTTGCAGTGAGCCGAGATCGCGCCACTGCACTCCAGCCTGGGTGACAGAGCGAGACTCCGTCTCAAAAAAAAAAAAAAAAAAAACTATTGCAAAAAATACTGAAATAAATATTCTAGTACAAATCTCTTCATTAATTCATCAATAAATTATTTTTCTCGAATAATCATCTGAACATGGAATTACTGTACTACACTGAAGAATATGCACATTTCAAAATTTGATACTACCAAACGGCTCGCCAAAATTAAAACTATTTATGTATATTAGTACCCATTTTATCATACCCTTACTTATCTTTTTAATTTTCGCCAGTCTGATAGGTGAAAGAATTCTTCCCCACTCTATTTATTTACACTGATAATAATTGGTGTTAGCAACTTCTTTCTATATATTGGACATCCATATGTCTTTTGTGAATTGCCTGTACATATAATTTGCCTGGCCGGGCACGGTGGTTCACGCCTGTAATCCCAGCACTTTGGGAGGCCGTGGTGGGCGGATAACGAGGTCACGAGTTCAAGACCAGCCTGACCAACATGGTAAAACCCCGTCTCTACTAAAAATACAAAAGTAGCCGGGCGTGGTGGCACGTGCCTGTAATCCCAGCTACTCAGGAGGCTGAAGCAGGAGAATCGCTTGAACCCGGGAGGCAGAGGTTGCAGTGAGCCGAGATCACGCCACTGCACTCCAACCTGGGCAACAAGAACAAAACTCCGTCTCAAAAAAAAAAAAAAAATACACTTCTCATGGAAGGCAGCAGCAGGATGTGATGGGTACAAATTTTGGATACACAGTAAAGGAACAGATGATCAGTAAATTCGTACTAGAGTTTCTAAAATCTTCCATTGCACCCCAATCTGTCTGGTTCCCATGCTGCTCCAGGATGCCAGTCTGACCTCCCCAGCCAAGAAAAAATAATGACACAACACTGCACTTTAAGTATGAAATTACTTTGAATACACTGCTTGGCTTAATATATTGTTTCCTAAAGTCTTCCTAGGGTACAACTGGGGCTATGCAAGATGATTTTAATGGTACGAAAACGAACATTTTAATGACTAGTGCTTTTATTTCAACTTACATAAACAATTATAAATAGCCCACGAAACCCACGGTTTCATCTATATTGTTTAGGTCGAGACTAATGCATTTAAACTCTTTAAGTAAGTCAATTTAAAGATAACTATTCAGAAAACAATAGTACAGTTGATAAGAGATTACAAAAATAGTGATGGCACGGGATTGACTTAAAATTGTATATGCCTCTGGAACAAAGAGGTTTGTCCATACCCTGTACATCCCTCCAACAAAGTGAGTTGCCTCCGACGGAGTTGAAGTCGCCACCTCTGACTTCCCCAACAGACAGCCAACTTGCCACGGGACAAAAGGACTAGACAGGGAAACACAACTAGCCCTTGGCTACGCCAATGGCGTTGCAGCGCGCGGGGCACAACCCTCGGGGTTAAAGAGCCTCCTCGAGGAAGAGGGTGGGACACAGCTGAAAGAGATTGACCCACAACTACTCTAGGGGCCATCACCTGCCCTTCTTCAGTCCTGGGCGTGAAGGCAGATTTCTCCACTAGCCTGTGCGGGAGAGGAGCCCTGGTTTTTCTAACAAGGACTACTGTAGGTTCGCCGAGTTCGAGGGACGCTATGTATGCAGCGCCTAGGCCCGGACACAGGCTTCCGCGTTACCGACACCGCATAGGGGAGGAGGGCAAGACCCGAGGCTTGCAGAGATGGGGGGTGCACGGTGGCCACAGTAGGGAAGGTGCGGAGCATGATGGTGCTCTGTAGGAGCGCAGACGCTGAAAGGCGCTCTGCTGTGGCTGGGAGAAGAACGGAGCCAGGAGTTTGTTCCCAATACCTTAGTGCTATGGCAAAAGAAGGGGGAGGAGTAATTGTGGGGCCCCCCACACACCCGCTGCGGCGGTACACTCACCCTCGCCAAAGTCCTTCCGGAAGTCTAAGTTCGAAGATGGCGCCGCCTGTCTGGTCGCGGTCTTATGACGAAATCTTGTTAGCTGCTCTTCACTGACGCCCCCACCCCAGTGCACAAGGTAAACACGTGTGCTTGGTCCGGAGTCGGTGCCGGGCTAGTTTTCTCTTAGACTCTGCATTCCATAATGCAGCGCGGCCAGACTCACCGAGCCCTCCGGAGGCAGCCGAGTTCCAGGGCGTCTTCAGCGGCGCCAGGAACGCTGCAGGGCCTCATGGGAGTTGCAGTGTCAAAAAGGGGAGATCGGCGCCTGCGCGGCCAACGGGTTCCCACGCGGCCTCAACGGGAGCCGTGAGGAGGCGGACTCCCAGGCCGGGCTCGCGCTCTGGATCGCTGAATCCGGCCTTTCCGGCCAGACTGCCGCGCCTGGGGCCGGAAGAGCCAGCTAGACCTGAGAGTCTGTACCTGCAACCCTGGCGGCGTCCGAGCCCAAGACGGAGTCTGGGAGACAAAGAAGTCCTCGCCGCGGGCCGCTGGAGGATGACTCCGGCTTCTGCCAGTAGCGAAGTCAGGGATGGGCCCGAGAGAGCTTGGAAAGAGGACAAGGAAGGGAAGGAGTAGGAGTAGAAAAGCATGGCTTTGGCTCGGTATGGTAGCTCCTGTCTGTAATCCCAGCACTTTGGAAGGCCAAGGCGGCGGAGGATCACTTGAGCCCAGGAATTCGATACCAGCCTGGGCAACATAGTGAGACCCCGTTTTTATTTTTATTTTTATTTTTTCCTGAGACGGAGTCTTGCTGTGTCCCCAGGCTGGAGTGCAGTGGCGCGATCTCGGCTCACTGCAAACTCCGCCTCCCGGGTTCAAGCAATTGTCCTGCCTTGGCCTCCCGAGTAGCTGAGATTATAGGCGCCCGCCACCAAGCTTGGATAATTTTTGTCTTTTTAGTAGAGAAGGGGTTTCACTATGTTGGCCAGGCTGGTCTCGAACTCCTGACCTCGTGATACGCCTGCCTCAGCCTCCCAAAGTGCTGGGATTACAGGCGTGAGCCACCGCGCCCGGCGAGACCCCGTCTCTAAAATAAAATTTAAAAAAAGGCCGGGCGCGGTGGCTCACGCCTGTAATCCTAACACTTTGGAAGGCCGAGGCGGGCGGATCACTTGAGGTCAGGAGTTCAAGACCAGCCTGGCCAACTTGGTGAAACCCTGTCTCTACTAAAAATACAAAAATTAGCCGGGCATGGTCGCGGGCCTGTAGTCAGGAGGCTGAAGCGGGAGAATCGCTTGAACCTGGGAGGTGGAGGTTGCAGTGAGCCCAGATCATGCCATTGCACCCTGGCCTGGGTGACAGGGCGAAACCTTATTTCAAAAAAAAGAAAAAAGGACAGCGTGGCCTGAGTAGGGCAGGCTGTACTATGAGAGTGAGCCCTGGCCTTGGTCTTTGACCTTGGTCAGAGAGTTTGCCCCATTCCCTCAAAGGGAGGTGAGATTTGGTGGAGAAGGAACGAGTGCAACAGGTTTCTGTCTTTTCCTGAGGCATATAAAGCCATATAAATGTCACAGGTCTCTTTTGCTGTTACCAAGATATGAAAAAGAAATAAATTTCATTAAGTCTCCCCATATCTGGAAGAGGAAGAGTGCAGGATGTATAAATATGGAGAACCAAGGGGTGGAGTAAACAAACCTTTCTCTGCCCAGGTAATCTCACTCATTAAATTCCCTTGGTTGGACAAAATATATAAGAAAACTATCAGAGGAGATAGCTAAGACCTAAAAGAGGGAGGACGAGGACACCCAGTCCCATGAGTCTTTCTCTCTCTTTGTCTTAGCTAGCAATGCTTGTGTGATGGGCAGCTCTCAGTTTCAAGTATTTACTTCTGTAATGAACAAATCTGTCTTTTCATTCCTGCTGCTTCAGATTAGGCTATCTTTGACTTAAACTATTGCAAAATTCTCTTTTTTTTTTTCTTTCTTTCTTTTTTGAGTCAGAGCCTGGCTTTGTCTCCCAGGCTGGAGTGCAGTGGCACAATCTCGGCTCACTGCAACCTCTGCCTCCTGGGTTCAAGCAATTCTCCTGCCTCAGCCTCTGGAGTAGCTGGGATTACAGGCATGTGCCACCCCACCGAGCTAATTTTTGTATTTTTGGTAGAGATAGTGTTTCACCATGTTGGCCGGGCTAGTCTTTTTTTTTTTTTTTTTTTTTTTCTTGAGACGGAGTCTCGCTTGTCGCCCAGGCTGGAGTGCAGTGGCGCAATCTCGGCTCACTGCAAGCTCTGCCTCCCGGGTTCACGCCATTCTCCCGCCTCAGCCTCTCCGAGTAGCTGGGACTACAGGCGCCCGCCACCACGCCCGGCTAATTTTTTTGTATTTTTTAGTAGAGACGAGGTTTCACCGCGGTCTCGATCTCCTGACCTCGTGATCCACCCGCCTCGGCCTCCCAAAGTGCTGGGATTACAAGCGTGAGCCACTGTGCCCGGCCAGGCCAGGCTAGTCTTGATCTCAAGTGATCTGCCAGCCTCAGCCTCCCAAAGTGGGATTACAGGCATGAGCCACCACGCCCGGCTGCCAATCTCTCTCTTTTTTTTTTTTTTTTTTTGACATGGAATCTTGCTCTGTCGCCCAGGCTGAAGTGCAGTGACATGATCTCCGCTCACTGCAAGCTCCGCCTCTCAGATTCACGCCATTCTCCTGCCTCAGCCTCCCAAGCAGCTGGGACTACAGGTGCCTGCCACCACGCCCGGCTAATTTTTTGTATTTTTAGTAGAGACGGGGTTTCACCGTGTTAGCCAGGATGGTCTCAATCTCCTGACCTTGTGATCCACCCGCCTCGGCCTCCCAAAGTGCTGGGATTACAGGCTTGAGCCACCGCACCGGACTGCCAATCTCTTTTTTAAAATAAGTAATTCTATTCTGGAATAAAGCATTCATATGGCTCAAAATACAAAAGATACCAAGGGTGTTTGTAAGGTGAAGACTCCCTTTCACCTCTGTCTCCAGCCACCCAGGCAATTAATAAGTTTCTTGTTTTCAGTCCAAGAAATTTTATGTATTTATACTCAAATGTAAATACAGTTGTCTCTGAGTATCCATTTGTTGAGATTTTCTCCTGGACTGGCAGATACCAGTATCTGTGGATGCTCAAGTCCTTTATATAAAATGGCATAGTATGGCTGGGCACCGTGGCTCACGCCTATAATTCCAGCACTTTGAGAGGCCGAGGCGGGTGGATCACTTGAGGTCAGGAATTCGAGACCAGCCTGACCAACATGGCAAAACCTGTCTCTACTAAAAATACAAAAATTAGCTGGGCATGGTGGCGCATGCCTGTAATCCCAGCTATTTGGGAGGCTGAGACAGGAGAATCGCTTGAACCTGGGAGGCGGAGGTTGCCGTGAGCTCAGATTGCGCGGTTGCACTGCAGCCTGGGGGATGAGAGCAAAACTCTGTCTCAAAAAAAAAAAAAAAAAAAAAAAAAAAACCAGGCATAGTATTTGCATATTGTTGAACTCATCTCTAGATTTCTTTCTTTTTTTTTTTTTTTTTGAGACAGAGTTTTGCTCTCGTCCCCCAGGCTGGAGTGCAATGACACGATCTGAGCTCACCGCAACCTCCGCCTCCCAGGTTCAAGCGATTCTCCTGCCTCAGCCTCCCGAGTAGCTGGGATTACAGGCATGTGCCACCACGCCCAGCTAATTTTTGTATTTTTAGTAGAGATGGGTTTTTGCCATGTTGGCCAGGCTGGTCTTGAACTCCTGACCTCAGGTGATCCACCCACCTTGGCCTCCCAAGTTCAAGCGATTCTCCTGCCTCAGCCTCCTGAAGCTGGGATTACAGGCATGCGCCACCATGCCCGGCTAATTTTTGCATTTTTAGTAGAGATGGGTTTTTGCCATGTTGGCCAGGCTGGTCTCGAACTCCTGATCTCAGGTGATCCACCTGCCTCGGCCTCTGGAGGTGTTAGGATTACAGGCGTAAGCCACCCTCCCCCAGCCATAGATTTCTTATAATACCTAATACAATGTAAATGCTATGTAAATAGCATTGTATTGTTTAGGGAATAACAAGGAAAAAGTCTGTACATGTTCAGTAAAATTGAAATGCTTTTCCTTAATATTTTCAATTTGTGGTTGGTTAAATCCAGATGCGGAACCCAACAGATTCAGAGGGGCAAATGTATGTATATATCTTTCCCTCTTTTTAATTCAAACAGCAACTACATACACTGTCTTCTACTTTCTTTTAACTAAGTGTACCTTGGAGATTGTTCCATTTATTTTACTTTTCTTTTTTTTAACAAGATGGGGTCTTGCTCTATCACCCACGCTGGAGTGCAGTGGAGTACAACTCACTGCAGCCTCCACTTCCTGGGCTCAAACAATCTCCCTGTCTCAGCTTCCACCTCCTGGGCTCAAACAATCTCCCTGCCTCAGCCTCCCAAGTAGCTGAGACTACAGGTGTGAGCCACCACACTTGGCTGATTTTTTAACTTTTTTTTTGAGACGGAGTCTTGCTCTGTCGCCGTGGCTGGAGTACAGTGGCACAATCTCGGCTCACTGCAACCTCCGCCTCCTGTTCAAGCGATTCTCCTGCCTCAGCCTCCTGAGTAGCTGGGATTACAGACATACGCCACCATGTCCGGCTAATTTTTGTATTTTTAATAGAGACAGATTTCACCATATTGGTCAGGCTGGTCTCAAACTCCTGACCCTGTCATCCATCCACCTGGGCCTCCCAAAGTGCTGGAATTACAGGCATGAGCCACTGTGCCTGACCTAATTTTTTAATTTTTTCTAGAGATGGGGTCTCGTTATGTTGACCAGGCTGGTCTTGAACACCTGGCCTGGAGTGATCCTCTTGCCTCAGCCTCCCATAGTGCTGCGATCACAGGTGTAAGTCACTGAGTTTGGCCATTATTCCATTTCTGTACACAAAAACCTTTCTCATTCTGTGCTGTAACTAGTTAGCATGTAATTGGATGGATGTGGTATAACTAGTGCTTTGTTGAGATTGATGCATATTTACGTGGTTTTGCTGTTATAAACAATGGTCCCTTGCTATTATAAACCACACTGCTATAAGTAATCTTGCATCTAAATTACTTCAAATGTGTAACTATATGGGTAGGATAATTCCCAGAAGTGGATTTGTGAACCAAAATTTTAGGTGCATTTGTAATTTTGATTTATAACCAATCTTTTCACTGATCTACTTCTCTGCCTCTAATTTCTACTAGGTGTTTGTTTGTTTGTTTGTTTGTTTGTTTTGAGACTGGGTCTTGCTCTGCCACCCAGGCTGGAGGGCAGTGGTGCGATCACGGCTCACTGCAGCCTCAGCCTGCCACCTCAGCCTCCTGAATAGTTGGGTTGTGCGGCAGGTGTATACCACCATATCCAGGTTTTTTGTTGTTGTTGTTGAATAGAGATGAGGTCTCGCTATATTGCCCAGGCAGGTCTCACACTACTGAGTGCAAGCGATCCTCCTGCCTATGCCTCCCAAAGTGCTGGGGTTACAGGTGTGAGTTGCCATGCCTGGTCCGGTTAACTTTCTTTTTTTTTTTTTTTTTTTGAGACGGAGTCTCGCTCTGTCACCCAGGCTGGAGTGCAGTGGCGCGATCTCGGCTCACTGCAAGCTCCGCCTCCCGGGTTCACGCCATTCTCCTGCCTCAGCCTCTCCGAGTAGCTGGGACTACAGGCGCCCGCCACCACGCCCGGCTAATTTTTTGTATTTTTAGTAGAGATGGGGTTTCACTGTGGTCTCCATCTCCTGACCTCATGATCCGCCCGCCTCGGCCTCCCAAAGTGCTGGGATTACAAGTGTGAGCCACCGCGCCCGGCGCTGTTTCTTCTTCTTTTCTTCCCTAACTGGGCAATTACTTATCTTTCAAGGACTAGGTTAGATGTGACTTGTGAAGTTTTCACCAATCTTTTGTTCATACTACTGGGTTACCTCATACTGTAGATACTGTCTTCTTATGCCATGGTAAGCACTCCTTAAGGGAATATAGCACAAAAGTTAAGGGCACAATCTCTAGATCCAGACTGCCTGAGGTCACATGCTGGTTTAGCTACTGACTAGCTGTGCTACCTAGGGCAAGTAACTTAATCTCTCTGTGTTACTTGGGTAAGTAACTTAACCTTTCTGTGTCTGAGCTGTGTTGCCTTGGGCAAGCAACTTAACCTTTCTATGCTTCCATTATCTCATCTGTAAAATCGCATTTACTTCATAGAGTTGTATTATTATTTTTATTTTTAGAGATAGAGCCTCACTTTGTTGCCCAGGCTGGAGTGCAATGGTGCGATCTCGGCTCACTGCAATCTCCATCTCCTGGGTTCAAGCGATTCTTCTGCCTCAGCCTCTGGAGTAGCTGGGATTACAGACATGTGCCACCACACCCAGCTAATTTTTGTATTTAGTGTAGAGACAGGGTTTCATCACGTTGGCCAGGCTGGTCTCAAACTCCTGACTTCAGGTGATCTGCCTGCCTTGGCCTCCCAAAGTGCTAGGATTACAGGCATGAGCCACCGCACCCAGCCTTCATAGTTGTATTAATCTTCCTAAATGGGTAGGAAAGGGTTCAGAACAGTTTCTGACACACAAAAAGTATTCAACAAATGCTAATTTATAAGGTTAGGACTCTTTTTTGAGACAAGGGTCTCACTCTGTCACCCAGGCTGGACGACTGCAGTGGCACAATCATGGCTTACTGCAGCCTCTACCTCCTGGGCTCAAGCAATCCTCCAGCTTCAGCCTCCTGAGTAGCTGGGCTAACAGATGAGCACAACCATGCCCAGCTAATTTTTATTTTTTGTAGAGACCGGATTGCCATGTTGCCCAGGCTGGTCTCAAACCTCTGGGCTCAAATAATCCTCCTGCCTTAGCCTCCCAAAATGCTGAGATTACAGGAATGAGTCACTGCACTCAGCCCAGGACTATTTGTTTTCATATTCCTCCTCATACCCAGTTTAGTGTCTGGCATGTAGATGCTCAGTGAATGATTGATTTGGGTAGTTTTGGTTCTTTATACGGGTCTTCAGGTTAGCCCCAATGCACTGGCATGGAACTAGTTACCTGAGCAGGTCTTCACAAAGGTCTGAGGTTAGTAGCAGGTGATAAAAGGGGTAGTGGAGTCTGGACTCCTAACTTAAGTGGTGGAAATGCTAAAAGAGAAACAAAGGCAGCAGAGTTGCTGAGGGTAGGGAGTATGGCATTTATTAACCCTGTGTTTCCCCCCCCTCACTGGTCACTGCTCTTGACTCGTAGAACAACAGGTACAGAACTGCAAGGGATCATCCCCAGCTCCGTGATTACCAGATCCACAAGCTCTGGGGGAGTCACATCATAGACTAGATTCAACAACCGCAGGGATGCGTGGTTCTGCCAGTTAGCCAGCGTGACATGTTCTCCCCGCTTACACTGCAGATCATCAGGGTCATCTGCAATGGAAGGTGTACCCATTATGTTCTTTCAGAAAAGAAGTCCTAGTTTATCCGCCCCTCTCCCTCCCTCTCAAGTCTTCACAGGTAGCTGCAGGCTTCTCTTTTGCCCTCCTTACCTAGCTCATTAGAGACAAAGGCATCAGTCTGTACACGCTCACAGAACTTGTATGTTTCACAGCAAACCAGCACTGGTACGTTATGGGCTCGAGCCACCAGGGCTAACTGTGCTGTCCCTACCCGTGACATCACAGACCCGTTGGCCAAGAGTGCATGAGCTCCCAATAGCACCTTGGAAACCTGTTTGTTTCACAGGAGAAGGGGAAGAAAAAAATGTCATTGTTGTATCAATGCAGAATAAGGTCCCCTACTTATAGGACAGCAACATTAAGACAAGTAATAAACCTCAACACCTGTGAAAAGGGAAAGAAACAAAAACAAAGAGACAAGTAATAAATTTTTTTTTTTTTTTTTTTTGAGACGAAGTTTTGCTCTCGTTACCCAGGCTGAAGTGCAATGGTGTGATCTCAGCTCACCACAACCTCCGCCTCCTGGGTTCAAGTGATTCTCCTGCCTCAGCCTCCTGAGTAGCTGGGATTACAGGCATGCACCACCACTCCCAGCTGATTTGTTGTATTTTTATATTTTTAGTAGAGACGGGGTTTCTCCATGTTGGTCAGGCTGGTCTCGAACTCCCAACCTCAGGTGATCTGCCCGTCTCAGCCTCCCAAAGTGCTAGGATAACAGGCGTGAACCACTGAGTCCGGCAATTAACAAATCCTTTTTTTTTTTTTTTTTTTTTGAGACAGAGTCTCGCTCTGTTGCCCAGGCTGGAGTGCAGTGGCGTGATCTCAGCTCACTGCAAGCTCTGCCTCCCGGGTTCACGACATTCTCCTGCCTCAGCCTCTCCGAGGAGCTGGGACTACAGGCGCCCGCCACCATGCCTGGCTAATTTTTGGTATTTTTAGTAGAGACGGGGTTTCACTGTGTTAGCCAGGATGACTGCAAACTCCTGACCTCGTGATCCACCTGCCTTGGCCTCCCAAAGTACTGGGATTACAGGCTTGAGCCACCATGCCCAGCCTAATAAATCTTAATGATGGCTTTTCTTCTGTGAAAACACCTGACCACTGACCCACCAAATCTCCCACAGGAAAACTAAACTTTGAAGTTACTTTTGTCTTGTTCCCTCTTCCTGGTTGCTAGTTTAATGTAATGTTTTTGCAATAGCTAGACTGCTATAATATACTGTGAGTGTTTTTCCAATTAAATATAAACAGGGCTATATAATTATTTTTTTTGACACAGGGTCTCACTCTGTTGCCCAGGCTGGAGTGCAGTGGTGCAATCACAGCTCACTGTAGCCGTGTGTGTGTGTGTGTGTGTGTGTGTGTGTGTGTGTGTGTATAGACAGGGTCTCATTATGTTGAGCAGGCTGGTCTTGAACTCCTGGGCTGAAGTGATCCTCCTGCCTTGGACCTCAAAGTGCTGAGATTGCAGACGTGAGCCATGGCGCCAAGCCAGGGCTATATAATTCTAATATTTTTAAATAATTGTGATACAAAAAATTAGCCGGGCGTGGTGGCGGGCGCCTGTAGTCCCAGCTACTCGGAGAGGCTGAGGCAGGAGAATGGCGTGAACCTGGGTGGTGGAGCTTGCAGTGAGCCGAGACTGCGCCACTGCGCTCCAGCCTGAGCGACAGAGCGAGACTCCATCTCAAAAAAAAAAAAAAAAAAAAAAATTGTGGCTGGGCACAGTGGCTCATGCCTATAATCCCAGTACTTTGGGAGGCCGAGACGGGGAACTGCTTAAGCCCAGGAGTTCCAGCCTGGGCAACGTAGCGATATCCCATCTCTACAAGAAAAATAAAAAACTAGCTGGCCATGGTGGCACACACCAGTAGTCCCAGCTACTCAGAGGCGGAGGTGGGAAGATCACCTGAGCCCAGGAGGTCAAGACTGCAGTGAGCTGTGATCACACCACTGCACTCCATCCTTATCTCAAAACAAAAACAAAACTGTAACTTTGGGAAGGTGAGATTATGTCTATACTACTGCACCTTTTTACTGCCAACTTTGGAGTCCTTTTCCTCTGTACTCACCTCTGGGAGCACATAGGAGGCTGCAGGAATCAGCAGGTAGGAGGCTGGGACACCAGCATGGACTAGAGAACGTAGTGTGTGCCTTCCTTCCAGCCATGGCCGGCTGTCCACCACTACCACCCGAAACCGCCGGCCCTCTGTCCAAGCCTCCTGAAGAATTCGTGATACCAGAGATGAGCTAGAGTGAATGAAGAGGAGGATTCAGTTATAAATGTCAGTAACTGATGACTAACTTATTCCCAAAGGCAAGTGGGTAGTCCCTTCTTCAGATCATTCCAACTCCCAATCTGCTCAGTCACAGGGTCTGGACCATACCATCCATATACCAGGATCACATCTCCATTACTGATCTTCTGGTAAGCAAAGCGTGAAATTGCCTGAGCTGCAAGCACAATCTTCTCTTGCACATACCGATCAATGGCTGCTCGAAGTTCTGACTTGGCCTAAATGGAGTAAAATCCTTAGTGAACAAGAAATGGACGCTTTTAGCTCTCTGATGATCATGCCAGGTGCTTGAATATGTATGATGACAAGCCTATAGAGGGCCCAGAGATGGCATAACTCAGAATGGACAAACCCTTCCTTAACCCTTGACTAGGGCAAAAAAAGGCTTATGATGACCTTCCCGGGAGTTTTTAACATGTTTCTTAATTTTACCCACAGGTGCATGCCTTCCTTATTTCTCATACTCATCACCTCCTCTTCCCGCTTGGAACTGCCCACACTGGTGATTTCCTTGTTAAGGAACTTGATGGCGTTGTGCATGCTCGCTGACAGGGGACGGCACTGAGTCAGGAAGCTATAATACAACAGCAATACCTTGTATCTGTGCAACTCTTCACAACTTACAAAGCTTTCACAGTTAAAAAAAAGTCTTTTAAAAGAAAATAGAACACAAAATTAAAAGAGAGATAGAAAAGCAGGAAAAAGAGTACAAGACAAAGATTGGGCGAGGTGGGAGTGGACTTATAGTGTTGTCCCTACCTCATGTAGGGTTTTAGTTTATTCACTAGATCCCTGGAGAGTTCTTCATTGGGCGGTGTTGTGTAATCCTGGATCACCTATAGGGTACACAAGGTGATCTGCAAAATGCCCCTTAATAAAGATCTCTGAACGGGGGCTGGGGGTAAGCTTCACTGAGGAAAATGTTCTGAGGGTAGGAGTATTCTCTCTGTCCTCCAGAGATGACCTTGGGTGACAGAAGCTGGGGTAGTGTTGGGGGAGGTGGGGTTGGATCATAAGAGAGAACAGGATGGGACATACCTGCTGCAAGGCACGAAGCAGGGCAATACACCGGGCATTGGAGCCACTGACCAGGCCCTGGGAGTACTGCAGGCCGAGTCGCACCATGGCTGGGTGGATCACAGAGGATGGGATGCTGATGGGATGGCGGTGTCACATACTTTGAAAGGGAGCTTGAGCATCTACTGCCCACCTGCCCCTGATGAAAAGGAACTCCCTTCACTAGCAGATTTCCCCACTTCCTCTACAGTTCTGCCTTGGGTTCATACTTTTTCCTACACAGTCCATCTCAGATTACTAGACACTTTCAATACTGACTTACTAAAACTCCTCAGACTCAAAAGTTATGACAATTTCATAGGATCCTACCTCATAAACTGGGTCAGAGAGTTTTGTCTGCTGTACTGGGGTAGGTGAGAGAAGAGACTGACTTTGGATCCATAATCCTTTCGTGTAGGAACCTTGACAAAACAAGGGAACAGGACCAATGGCCCAGAGTTTAAAAATGATGGGATAAAGCTGGAAAGGAAGTGAACAGTAAGACTACTCTGACCCAAGCACCCATCACCTTTCCTCCCTCCAGTCCATTTCCCTAGGCTCTTTCTAGCCAGGCACCAAACCCACTTCCTACCTGTTGACGCTCTGGTTTTTTAACAAGCCTTCTCAGAAGTAGGTCATCAACCTGAGGGTACTCAGGGAGACGCTTCACTCCTGAAAGATAATGATCATGTTTTCAGGACACTGTAGGTCTTGAAATGTGTAATTTGCTCTTAGCGTATAAGGGGCATCAAGAAAAACAGGATGAGGTGGGGAAAACGGGGGAATAGGGTAGAAAAGGAAATAGGGATAGGATGATGGGGTTGCAGGAACAATTCAGAACTCTGGGTCCCAAGGTGAGAACGGGAGGGGAGAGCTGTTTTACTACAGGGTAGCCTGAGCTGGCGTTAGAATTAGGAGTAAGAGAGGTCTTAAAATGAAGGGAAGATACCTGAGGGGGTTTCTCCAGCTGTGCTGGGGCTGGCCTTAGGAGGTGGTCCTCCTTGTTCCCCTTTTCTTGCCTGTTTCAGGGCCCGCTCAGCCTCCTGCTTGGCTCGACGCTCAGCCCGAAGTTCGGCCTTACTCCGACCAGCTGGAACTTTCTCTCCAGGAGTGCCCAACTGAATGCCCGATTCTGGCAGTTCTCTGGTTGGGCCTACTAAAAGCATTTAAAGAAAAAAATGCCCAAGCTGCAGGCAGGTGATATCCGTGCCCCAGCTAAAACTAGCTTCTCTCCTTGTAAACCTCTTTGCTTTACACACGCTCAAATCAACTTTGTCCTGTCTCTCCCTTCTCTCTCCCACCACATCCCTCTACCAGCTCCACACCGCAGCCCTTTAAAAGAGACCCCGCACCTTGACATTGGGCTGCAGATACAGCAGAGCCAGTTTCTGGTTCTGCCCCCTTTTCTTCCTTCCGTTTCTTCTTCTGCTGTTTCTTTTCCTTCCGAAGCTGCAGCTTCT
Organism: Symphalangus syndactylus; assembly: GCF_028878055.3. NCBI lineage: Eukaryota > Metazoa > Chordata > Mammalia > Primates > Hylobatidae > Symphalangus > Symphalangus syndactylus. Next base: position 84,838,661 of record NC_072440.2, on the reverse strand, counting down.
CTTCTTTGGTCATTTCCCTCCCCACTGCCTGAGACACAGACATAGGATACTGCTCTTCCCCAACAATTCCAAAGGGGAACAAACACTATTGGATGCTTACAAGATTTCCACACGGTTAAATCCCTAGTTCGTCCTAACTTCCACAAGCTACTTGTTACAAGCTTACATCCACAGAGACTGACGTTTCTCCTCCAGGGACAGAATCATCTATCGCTAAGGTTGCAAGACCTCTGTAAAATCTCCTGGCTTTACTGAGAAATAAACCGACACGGGATGGGAGCTGGGGCGGAATAAAGCTGGCACAGCCTCCTGTGTAGCGCTTGGCAGGCGGCTTGGGAGGGAAGCCTCACTTACCCCAGGCCCAGGGGGAAGCTCCGCCTTCATCCCGGATCCCGAGTCTGCATCAGAAAACAGGGCACAAAGTGAGCCAGAGAGACTCCGAGAGGGTTTGGGGGCACTAGTACTCGGCGCAGCCGGCTGCTGGGTTGGCATGACCACGGCTCCGCAGGCAGGCGCGGGGCGAGCCAGGGATCCGCGTGGGGACGCACTGCGCGGCGGATCAAAGGAAAGGAGGGGTCACCGACCCTCCTCACAGCAACCAGCCGGTGCGCGGCGCGGGACTGCGCTCGAGACTGTGTAGACCGGAGCCCAGCGTGGCAGTGGAACGGAGCGGCGGGGCCCAAAGGGGGTCAGGGCCCGGCACTAGCTGTCCGGAGCTCGTCGGCCCCGCGTACCGGTAGGCAGGCCCGGCTTTTCACTCACCCTCGCGAACAGCCACGGCCACAGCAGCCATCGCCCTCAGTCCTAGGCTCCGCCCGCCGTGGTCACGAAGCCGCCCCGCTGCCTGGCTCCGCGGCTGCAGAGTCCACAGCGCCACCTGGACTGGAGGCTGAGCCGCAGAAGCGAAGCGCGCAGCCCCAATCGGACTACAATTTCCGACGGGCCCCGGGGCCCCGCCCCGCACTACGGGTTGCAATGAGGGCCAACTCCACTTTGGGCTCCCTGTCCGGACAGGCGGCTCTTGCCCTTTAGACTACAGTTCCCAGTATGCCCAGGCGATTGCGTCCCAGAACCGACGTCCCACCGCCTTCCCACATCGGATCGCAGGGCTCCCAAAATGGCGAGTGAGGCTGCGGGGACTCGCTGAGCAGCGGAGGGGGAGCGTGCAGAGCCGCTGCGGCCCTCACAGTCCGGAGCCCGGCCGTGCCGTGCCGTGCCGTAGGGAACATGCACTTTTCCATTCCCGAAACCGAGTCCCGCAGCGGGGACAGCGGCGGCTCCGCCTACGTGGTGAGGAGCGGCCGGAGCCGGGCCGGGCAGGGGCGGGGATAACGGGCCCGAGCCGTCTCGGAGCGGCCTTTGAGGCCTGACCGCCACCCTTCGGGCCTGGTCCTGGGCCGCCGACTCCCGACGGCCTCTCTGGGAGCTTATCTCGTGTGTGTGATTCGTGCAGTGATCGCCCGAGTTCCTGTAGGCCCTTAGGCCGGGTCGCCTCCCTGAGCTAGGCCGCAGCTGCCCTGGTGGGCGTCACTGGCCTCTTGGGCAGGGAGACTGCAACACAAGCGTCCGAATTTCCCCCGGACTGGCTCTTCAGCTTTGGGACCTGGCCCTGGCGAAAACAAGCGAACTAACCCTCGGGAGATTAGCGCGTTACTCCGGCGAGTTGCCAGGCAACTTCCGGCCAGGGTTCTCAGGGGGGTTGCGCAGACCGCAACCCTAAAATGCTTGACTACTTTTGTGTCCTCAGGCCTATAACATTCACGTGAATGGAGTCCTGCACTGTCGGGTGCGCTACAGCCAGCTCCTGGGGCTGCACGAGCAGGTGGGACTAGCACCCCTGCCTTGAGACAGCTTCAAGCCCTTCCCTACACGTGGACATCAGTGTCTCCCTTTACCCGCTTCTTGTTCCCGTAGGCTGTAGTTCCCCTTTAATCACTGCCACAGGGGAGGGTCCTGGTTTATCTTGTCTGACATTTCCGGGAACTCCCTAAGAAGCTTAATGTCCGCGCAACAACTGCTCCTTGCTGTTCTTATATTCTGGTTCTCTGTCCAGTCTTACTGCTCTAGTAGCCTTTACCCCTGCATGGACAAACCAACCCCTCCCCCCCCACCACCTCCACCCAGGCTGTCAAAGCATATTCCTTCTGTCATCTGAGCGGCAACTTGAAATTCTTTTCCCTGCCTATACAAACGATTCACCGATTTCCTTTTGTGTTCTTCGGCTCATTTCAGTGTGTTTAGCTGTGCCAATTATCGTTATGTATCTGTGATGCAATGTTTCTCCTCCTTCCTTACCAGATCATAAACTCTATTTAATTCAGTAGAGCTCCACTGATAATTAGTTGTGCAACCCTGAGCAAGTTACCTGATTTCTTTTTTTGGGACGGAGTTTCTCTCTTGTTGCCCAGGCTGGAGTGCAGTGGCACGATCTCGGCTCGCTGCAACCCCTGCCTCCTGGGTTCAAGCGATTGTCCTTCCTCAGCCTCCTGAGTAGCTGGGATTACAGGCGGCTGCCGCCACACCCGGCCAATTTTTGTATTTTTAGTAAAGACGGGTTTCACTATGTTGGCCAGGCTGGTCTCAAACTCCTGACCTCAGGTGATCCACCCACCTTGGCCTCCCAAAATGCTGGGATTACAGGCATGAGCCACAGTACCTGGCCGTTACCTGATTTCTTTGGGCCTCAGTTTCTACAACTGAAAGATGGACTCTTTGATCTGCAAAGTCCCTTTAAGTCCTAAGATATTTTGTGAACAGACTTAGCTATTAACTGTGCACTTTATAAAGCCCTTTCCTTCCTTTGAGGGTTCAGTGAACAGTCTTGCTAGGTGGTCAAGGGGCTCCCTATAAGTCTTGGCCCAGTGCAAATCCTCCCCATACTGTGGAGGGGCTGACTTGTACACAGTAAGATAGAGAACAACTTATATCTAGGACAGCTCCCTTGAGATGCTACTGCTGTCAAAGGAATTGTTTCTCAGATGACCAGGGTAGACAGGGGAACAGGGACTGAGGGAAGGGAGGGGCACCCAAGAGAACATTATGAGCATGTGTAGATTGCCTCCTCTCATTTTCTGTGTTTATGTGAAGGGTTGTATCTCTTTCTCTAAATAGCTTCGGAAGGAGTATGGGGCCAATGTGCTTCCTGCATTCCCCCCAAAGAAGCTTTTCTCTCTGACTCCTGCTGAGGTAGAACAGAGGAGAGAGCAGTTAGAGAAGTACATGCAAGCTGGTGAGTGGTTGCAGGAAACTAGGTTGACTATATTGAGGACTATGGGGAGAGACTTAAAAACAGGTGGTTCTGTCGAAGGGCCTGATTTAATTTCTAGATCTAGGAAGGCTCTTGTTTGATCTGTTATGCAATTAGCAAAGTAAATAGTCTACGAGGATGTGTAACTCTGTGTACTAGCAAAACAATTTGGGCACTAACATCTATGAGAAATAGTAGTATAACACTAGTCTTAATATCAGTGGAGAGAACTTAATTTGTATCTGATGTGCTTTAGGTTAACATCATTGTTATTTCCCTAGTTCTATAGACTGGACTCACCTAGATGGCAGCCAAGGGTGGGGCAGGTGAAGAATTTATGCAAACAGTGAGTGAGGTGAGGCCAGCTGGGGGATGTGGCAGGCCACCATCAGCCCAGGAAATGGGGTCGGGGGAACCTACTGAGGAGGACTGGGGAGCCGAGAGTGAGTGCTAAGTTCCTGTAATAATGTTCTTTTGTCCTCATAGTTCGGCAAGACCCATTGCTTGGGAGCAGCGAGACCTTCAATAGTTTCCTGCGTCGGGCACAACAGGTAGGGCTTTGGGTGGGACCAAGATTTAAGGAAAGGACCTTGCTGGAAGGTCATGTCTTTTATTTTTTTGAGACGGAGTCTCGCTCTTTTGCACAGGCTGGAGTGCAGTGGTGCAATCTCAGCTCACTGCAATCTCCAGCTCCCGGATTCAAGCGATTCTCCTGCCTCAGCCTCCCAAGTAGCTAGAATTACAGGCGCCTGCCACCATGTCTGGCTAATTTTTGTATTTTTAGTGGAGACAGGGTTTTGCTGTCTTGGCCTGGCTGGTCTCAAACTCCTGACCTCAGGTGATCCACCCGCCTTGGCCTCCCAAAGTGTTGGGATTACAGGCGTGAGCCACCACACCCGGCCAGGCCATGTCATCTTGATAACAGAGGAGTCATCTTTTTTAATGGAATGGAACTTCTTCTATTCCTATGAAATCAAAGAAATCCCAGCCTATATTTAAGCAGCTGAGAATAAAGACACACAAGGGACCTAGAAATAGAGTTGGGCATAGGTCAAGGCAAGGGACAAGGCAGTGCCTCCCATCCCCATGTGTGCTCACAACAGGAGACACAGCAGGTCCCCACAGAGGAAGTGTCCTTGGAAGTGCTGCTCAGCAACGGGCAGAAAGTTCTGGTCAGCGTGCTAACTTCAGATCAGACTGAGGATGTCCTGGAGGTGAGGCGCTTGTTCAGCACTGCCCCTTCTCCCCGTGCATCCCAGGGTCCTCGGCTTGGAGAATGCTTGGAACCAGCCAGTATGATGAGCTGTACTTTTGTCCCTATCCCCAGGCTGTAGCCGCAAAGCTGGATCTTCCAGATGACTTGATTGGATACTTTAGTCTATTCTTAGTTCGAGAAAAAGAGGATGGAGCCTTTTCTTGTGAGTTTCTCTGGACTTGACTGCTTCCTTGTACTTCAGTAGTGAGTTTGCAGCCCCTCTAGCTCCCCACGCCCACCCCTAGAATGAACATTGCCTCAGGGCACTTCTTTCTTGATTTCCCTTCCTTTAAATCTCACTACATTTTCCTTTATTTTTTAAATCCATAGTTGTACGGAAATTGCAAGAGTTTGAGCTGCCTTATGTGTCTGTCACCAGCCTTCGGAGTCAAGAGTATAAGATTGTGCTAAGGAAGAGGTCAGGGCTGGGCCTGGAAGGGGCGGGGTGGGAGGTGCTGTGCTGGATTGGATTATTGGGTCACATACTGAGACAGAATAATCTGGACAAGGGGGTGCAGTGCTGGGTGTTTCTGCCAGGCCTACCAAGCTTCCTCCCACTATACCATTAGCCCCTGATAGTTCCAGATTGCTCCTGTTTTGCCCGTTTTCCATTCTACCTCTTGCCTCACCCCAGCTTAGCCCCATTACCCCTTTCCACCCCTTGGCCTCACAGTTATTGGGACTCTGCCTATGATGACGATGTCATGGAGAACCGGGTTGGCCTGAACCTGCTTTATGCTCAGGTGAGCTTGGAGCTGCCTCAGAACCCTTCCCCTGAAGAAAATAACTAGTGACTCACTCGCCCGAGAAAACTGCTGTCGTGTCTTTGTTCCCAGTTTGTGGGGAAGTTCCTAGAATACTATCAGTGCTGCTGGCACAGTATCTACTCTCCCTACTTTTATTAAGCTGACAAGATCAAGGACTTACTGCAAAGAGGTCGCTCAAGTATGGGGCTAGGGGTCAGGCTGGACAGAGGTAATGGTAGACACTTTCCTTGGATTGCTGACTGGGACCTCCTACTGCCTGCCCCTGTCTCTACTATAGACGGTATCAGATATTGAGCGTGGGTGGATCTTGGTCACCAAGGAACAGCACCGGCAACTCAAATCTCTGCAAGAGAAAGTCTCCAAGAAGGAGGTGAGCCCTGCCTCCTCTCTCTGTCTTCCTCCAAGGGCTTGCTTTTTCTTGTTTTTTTTTTTTTTTTTTTTTTTTTTAAGACATGGAGTCTTGCTCTGTCGCCCAGGTTGGAGTGCAGTGGTGCTATCTAGGCTCACTGCAAGCCCTGCCTGCCGGGTTCACGCCATTCTCCTGCCTCAGCCTCCCGAGGAACTGGGACTACAGGCGCCCGCCACGACGCCTGGCTAATTTTTTGTATTTTTGGTAGAGACAGGGTTTTACCATGTTAGCCAGGATGGTCTTGATCTCCTGACCTTGTGATCCGCCTGCCTCTGCCTCCTAAAGTGCTGGGATTACAGGCGTGAGCCACCGCGCCCGGCCGGGGTTGCTTTTTCTGAGCTGCCCCATTCCCCCTCCTAATCTACCCCCATGTGATGACCATTTTTCAGTTCCTGAGACTGGCCCAGACGCTGCGGCACTATGGCTACCTGTGCTTTGATGCCTGTGTGGCTGACTTCCCAGAAAAGGACTGTCCTGTGGTGGTGAGCGCGGGCAACAGTGAGCTCAGCCTGCAGCTCCGCCTGCCTGGCCAGCAACTCCGAGAAGGCTCCTTCCGGGTCACCCGAATGCGATGCTGGCGGGTCACCTCCTCTGTGAGTCAGGTTAGGAGGGGGAGGCCTGGGTTGGGGGCCTGGCAAGCCTTGAGCTTAGGTATGGGCTGCAGTGGGTCAGGGAGCCAGACAGGTTGGTCAGAGTGAACTCAACTGAATTCCCCTTCCTGTCCCAGGTGCCATTGCCCAGTGGAAGCACAAGCAGCCCAGGCCGGGGCCGGGGTGAGGTGCGCCTGGAACTGGCTTTTGAATACCTCATGAGCAAGGACCGGCTACAGTGGGTCACCATCACTAGCCCTCAGGTGTGAACCTACCCTCAGGCCTCCTGTGGAGCACCTTAGATAAAAGTGTAGAGTTTCCAGTACTCAATATGGGAGCCATTAGTGGTGCTGGGCTCAGAGTGACCACTCTCATCAAGCTGGACACTCTTCTTGCCCTCAGGCTATCATGATGAGCATCTGCTTGCAGTCCATGGTTGATGAACTGATGGTGAAGAAATCTGGCGGCAGTATCAGGAAGGTAGGCAGCAAGTGTGGACTGAGCAGTGAGCAGGTGTGCTCCCCTTGCCTTTTGTCCTAGATGTGAGGCTTCTCTTGAGAGAGAGGGGAAGTGATCCTGCCCTCACCGGCACCTTGTATCTGTCCCCAGATGCTGCGCCGGCGGGTGGGGGGCACTCTGAGACGCTCAGACAGCCAGCAAGCAGTGAAGTCCCCACCACTGCTTGTAAGTATTACCTCCTGGTCAGAACCCTGGCTCTCAGCCCTGCTTCACCTCTCCTAGTGAGTTTCTGACACCTCTGCCTCTTTTTCCCCAGGAATCACCTGATGCCACCCGGGAGTCTATGGTCAAACTCTCAGTGAGTTCCAGGGTTGGTGAGGTTGCTGTTTGTTGGGGGATCTTGCACGCCCAAGATCTCTGACCCCACCCTGCCTTTGTTACAGAGTAAGCTGAGTGCTGTGAGCTTGCGGGGAATTGGCAGTCCCAGCACAGATGCCAGTGCCAGTGATGTCCACGGCAATTTCGCCTTCGAGGGCATTGGAGATGAGGATCTGTAATCTCCACTGCTTGGATGTCTGCCCTCTACCCCAGAGGAATTTACAGAAACTTGCCCTGTGCCTGTGTCCCCCATGCTAGGGGCGGAGGGGTCTTTTCCTTCTTCCTTCCTACCTTCCCCCTTTCTCTTGGCCAGGGGCCTCATAACCTACCTTTCCTTGTCCCCTGGGCTGGCTGCACAGAGGATTGCCCCTTCTCTTTTCAGAGCTGGCCCTCGATGCCAAATTAGCATTTAGTATTTTGCACAAAGTCTAAGGGACCATGGCTGCCTGCCTTGGGGAGGAACTATAGCTCCCTCTGGGCCGCTTCTGGCTTCTTGGGGCCATGGGCCAAAGGCCAAGGGGATGGGCAGAGGTCTCTGGTCTGGCCCAGTTACCCATCATTAAACTCAGCCTGACTGCTGCCTACCTCTGGTTCCCTCTCACTGCCCCTGCTTCTCCCATCACAGCATGGACTACTATGCTAAGGGTAAGGCCAAATTGCCTGCCATTGCCAATTCAGCATAGACATGGCTTTGTTAGTGTTTCCTTTATTACAAAGCACTGAAATAAGTTAAATAAACAGGTGGGAGGCTGGGCAGTCCCCCAGCTGGTTTGTCCACAGCCCCTGGGAGCAGTGGCGGTGAATACAGGGCCCTTCTCACTGAGCTCGTGAAGTGCATCAGTCAAGGCAAGGCCCCCTGGTCCATATGGGCCCCCCGCCCATGGGGTTGGGCTGGTCCTTATAGTGCCTAGGTTAGTCTATGTGGAGCCCCTGGCCAGCGGGGGAGAAAAAGGTGGCTTCTGGTCCGTCTGTATAAAACATGGGGAAGAAGGACCTAGTTCAGGGTAAGTCTGTATGGACAGCCCGGCTGCCAGCAGTCCCCAGGGCTGGTGGGCCCCGAGAGCTCAAAACAGAGGATGGGCTATGAGGTGGGGCCCAGCCCTCAGAGGCAGAGAGACCAGGCCCTCCTGCCCCACCGTGGCCATGCACCTTCTGGTGGCGCTTGTAGTTGTCCCAGTGGCCCGTGGTATAGGCGCAGGTGGCACAGCGGAAGGGCTTCTCGCCTGTGTGCCGCAGCATGTGACGTTTGAGGTTCATGCTCTGGTTGCAGCTGTAGTTGCAAAGGCTACACCGAAAAGGTTTGTCACCAGAGTGGATGCGACCATGACGCTTGAGGTTGGCCAGATTGCCACAGGCATAAGGGCAGAGGGGGCACTTGTAGGGCTTCTCTCCTGTATGGACACGCTGGTGCCGTTTCAGGTTATCCAGATGAGCAGAGGCATAAGGACAGCGGGCGCAGCGGAAGGGCTTCTCACCACTGTGTGTCTTCATGTGCCGGGCCAAGTGGTTGGGATAGTGAGTGGCAAAGGGGCAGAGGCTACAGGCAAAGCCTTTGTCACTGGGGCCCTGGGGCCCCCCACTGGCACCCCCTCCAGCCTCTCGCATGCAGCGCCCACACATGGCAGCTCCCAGCCGACTACCCTCACCCTCCTCCAGCTCTTGTCCACAGCCCCGGCAGGTCCAAGGGAATAGCAGCTCTGGCAGTGGTTCTGATACCGTCCCGCAGAGGCCCTCCCCTTCACCCCGCAGCTGCCCACAGTCTGGCAGGAAACTGGCACCACCTGGTGGCACATGGAGGCTCAAATCTGGAAGGAGCAGAGCATCTGTGGGGACAAAGACCTGGGCTATGAATCCAATCCAAGCATTCCTAGGGCCAGCCACCCATGTCCCAAGATCTTTGGTCCCTGGTGTGTCTTACCTTCAGGTCGCCGGGGCACCGCCCCGTCCTGCTCTGTGGGACTGGGAGGCCGGGCTGGTCGTGGAGCACAGCAGCGGAAGCCACAGGTCGGGCAGGGAGGAGTGGGGGGCCCTGCGTGGGTACGCTGATGCCGCCTCAGGTTGCCCAGGCTGCTGCAGGCAAAGGGGCAGTGGGGACAGCGGTAGGGCTTCTCGCCAGTGTGGGTGCGGGTATGTCGTGTCAGGTTGACGAGCTGGGCTGAGGCGTAGGGGCAGCGGCCACAGCGGAACGGCTTCTCTCCGCTGTGTGTCTGCATGTGCCGCTTCAGGTGGCTCGAGTAGTGGGACACGAAGGTGCAGAGGCGGCATGAGTACAGTAGCCGTGGGGGCAGCAGGGGCCCCCCACCCTGCCCTCCTGCCCCACAACACGGCCCCTCACCTGTCGGCCCCCCACACAGCTGGCAGGCTGGGCCTGGCCTCTCACCCCTGGCCTCCCCTGGACCCCTGGCTGGCTCCTCAACTTCACTCTCCGCACTTAGTGCCCGGCCGCCCCCAGACTCATCGTCGCTCAGCCCATAGGGAAGCCCAGGCCTGGCCCCCAGAGAGTCTCCTGGTGAAATAGACATGAGAAGAGACATCAGCATGGGGTAGGATCAGGCTCCAAACTCTCCCCTTTTCACTTATGGTCTCCCCACTTGCTTGGCTCCACCCTTAGCTTTGATGATCCCTTTAGTTCCCTCCTAGGAATCAAGGTCTCCCCTGCAGTAATTCCAGAAAATTCAACATGAATTGTCTACCTCTTATACTGGACTAATCTAGTGATGGTAGAATTGATCTGTATCTAGTTTCACTGAATGGGCAAGGATCAAGGGCTCACAGTGGATCACAGACTGAAATGAATCCATAATGTAATTAATTATTGAGATAAGAAAGTAAAAGTACGAAAGGCAGAGAGCCCCAAGACCTTTTTCTAAGCTCTATTGCTAAGGCCCCTTTTAGTAAGGAACTGATATAAAATAAAACCTATCTCTGAGGCAAAATTTGGAGGGAAGTGGAGACAAAGTAATGCATGTAATACCACTTGCCTGCCTAAAGAACAGATTGATATTTACATGGATCCCCTCAATGACTTTCAAAAAACATCTTGCATAAGTGGATGGGTAGTGCAGCAAATTAGGGTAGGGTGATGCTAAGATCACAGGGAAGAGGGACATGGAAGGATAAAGACAGAAACTAAAACCTCTCAATACAAAAGGAGCTCACGCTGCAGGTGAAAGGGAGTTAGATTAGACCTAAGTACTGGGTTGAATGATTTACAGAGAGTTTGCTTCCCTGAACCTCTCTTAAAAGTAAATACACATAAGGAATGGGCTAGGGAGAGGAACAGGGCATTTACTTTTAATCAGTTGCTCCATGTGATTTACCAACCCTCCTATTCCTATCACCTTTGACCAGGCCTCAGAACTTCACCTCAACAAAGTGATGGAAGTGATTGGACATTAAACAAATGAAGTCATCTAGCTCAAATGTAAACTAAACCAGCCCTCGGTTGTGGCAGGAAATGGTGTACTGTTCACCTAACCTGCCTCCTGAAGGGCTGGGGTCTCCAGCGGCCGCTAATCCTTAACTAAGACCCGAAAACCCACCTTCCGAGTCTCTCTCGAAGCCCATGAGCTGGTCACTGTTGCCGTCGCCTTCCTCCTCTTCCTCTTCCTCCTCAAACTCCAGATCCTGGCCTAGTAGCAAATCACTCTCCAATACCAGGGCCCCGGGTCCTTCGTCGAGGGAGTCTTCAGTATCCACTGAAGAGGGGAGGGGGCTTGTGGATTCTCCCTCAGGAACCAGCCCTCGTGGACCACACTTCCCGTACTCGCTGACCCACTCTGATTCCCTTAGTGCCTCGGTGGGAAGCTAGGAGTCTGGATCGCCCACTTCATCCCTCAGGAGTCCCCCTCCACCCAGACCTGAGCCCACTCCACTGACCCCACCCCCACTCCTCTCCCCTCAAGGCCCCTGACCCCTGACCTTTGACCCCCTCGCATTTCACGGGCTGCGGGTGGCTTTGCTTCCTTCGGGGCATCGTGACCGGCTCCAGCCCGACGAGCCTCCGGCCTGCGGCCGCCCGACCCCGCCCCTCCTATCTCGGCCCGCCCGTCTGCCCTTCCTTTCAGGGACCGCGGGCCGCCCCCATGCAGCGGCGCGGGCCTTGGGCAGCCCCTGGCCCTGGCCCCGGCGCCCAGCTCAGGCCGCTCCCGCCGCCGCCGCCGCTTCCATTCATGGAGCCCCCTACCCCCCTACGGAGACCAGCTGGTACCTCCGTACTCGCTTCCGCTTCCGCCGCCGCAGAGACGCACGGGACGCGTAGTCTGTGGGAAGGGGCCACGGCAGGAGCCTCAAAGGCGTGACCGGGAAGTGATTGTGACGAGGCGGGGAGCAAGCCAATCAGCGGCCGGGGGGAGCCGCGCAGGAGGCTTCCTGCCCGACTCCAAGCTTCAGGCCAGCCAGACCGGTCCCGACCTGTCCCTTGGGGAACTAGATCATTTCTGGCTCCAGGAGGGGGCGAGGGGCAGCCGCGACGCCCGCCAGGCCGACCTGTCAGCAGCTTGCTCTGGGCTCCCCATACACGCGCAGGACACACACGAGCACACGCACACACTCACATGGGGGCTCGCCAGATGCTACAGATGGATCCAAGTGGGGGGCCACGGCAGCAGAAAAAAAAGGACACGATGCGTACGATTATGTTTTGGCCTTTAGTCTGAAAAAGTGTTGATTGAAAGTGTACAACAGAGAGCGGGTGCAAGCGGCCGAGGGCCATGGAGCCGCCAATAAAAAAGAATGTCCTTAAATAAAGTGTTCACAGAGTAAAAACCAGAACCGCCAGTCCTTCCCTCCAACAAAACAGAGCACAGGCACAGAACCGGTGATGAGCCCGAGGAGCAAAGAGGCGGCTGGGGAGGACAGCAGAGGCTCCCGGCTGCAGTGTGGAAGGAGAGCCCTCTTTGGAATGGGCGGAGTAAAGCCACCCAGCTCCCCCTGCACACCTCATACCCACTGCTAAGGCTAAAGGAAAAAGACAAAACTCAGTCTCAGGTCCGGAGGGCTCAGAAAACAGTCTAGGTGGGCAGGGGTCTGGATGACTGCTAGTCCCGCTTGGCCTTCTTCTTCTTGTCGCTGCTGCCATTTTCTTCAGCCCCCTCAGTAGAGAGCACCTCCTCTAGTTTTCGCTTGCCACTCTCTGGCTGGAGCTCTGCTGTGTTTCGGGGCTTGAAGCAAATGATGATGCAGGTCATGTTGTCACACCCTGTACCATCCCCCGAAGTGTCTGGTGCCAGGCACTGATCCAGCAGCTAAAAAAGGGATGGGGGTAGTTCAGCCACAGGGTTTGAACACCTTGCTGGGAACCTAGAGGGCTGGCTTGCTGAGTCAGGGTGGTAGGAGAGGAATGGGCAAGAGGTATCACAGAACGGCCCACCTGCTAGTACATAAGACATAAGGCTAAGTCAGGGAAATGAGAGAAGGTGGAACTTTGTAGTCGGGGTTTAGCTTCTGTCAGCAATTAATGATAATGCTCCCAGATTGCCGACTTAGCTCAGATGAAAAGAGTAAACCATGGCTGTGCAGACCAGACACCCTCTCTTCTCCACCCTGGTACTCACCTCTTCCACAATGGATGACAATAGCCGAAGCTCCCCATTTTCATCACGCTGGCCGATCTTTGATTGAATGAAATCTACAACTTCCTGGCTGCTCATCACATTCCTGGGGTTGAGAACAACAGTCAGAATCTTCCAGTCTCACTAAGGCAGAGTAGAGGAGTATGGACAGAGGTGGTGGCCCAGGCCAGTGTAAATAACTACAGAAATTCTCAGCTCTGCCTTAGTCTGGGTGCTCTTCACTCACCAAGAGGTCTAGGTCTGCCTAGGCTCTAACCCTAGAGGTGCCCTGAGCCCTATAAGAGAAGACATGCTGCAGAAAGGGGAATTTAGGGCATTCTGCCAGTGCTCACCAGATGCCATCACAGGCAATGACCATGAATTCATGGTCGTCAGTGAGAGTCAGCACCTTGATGTCAGGAAGGGCTGAAATCATCTGTTCCTCAGGTGGCAGGTTCTTGTTTCTCTTATAGAAGTGGTCCCCTGGAGTAAAGGAATGGTTGGTTGATGAGCAGTTTGGATACTTCCCACAGACTTGTGTTTGTGGCAGATCAAACCTTGCCATTCATTTCCCTTCTTTACAAAGTTCCATAATCTAGCGGAATGGAGAACTGAGTCCTAAGTCCTATTTTTTCTAGTTTCAACCCTGCCACCAGACTGCTGAACCTTAAGAAAGTCACTCACTGGTCTTTTTCTTTTAAATCTTTTTTTTTTTTTTTTTTTTTTTTTGTGACGGAGTTTCGCTCTTGTACCCCAGGCTGGAGTGTAATGGCACGATCTCGGCTCACTACAACCTCCGCCTCCCGGATTCAAGCGGTTCTCCTGCCTCAGCCTCCCAAGTAGCTGGGATTGCAGGCTTGCGCCACCATGCCCAGCTAATTTTTGTATTTTTTTTTTTTTTTTTTTTTTAGTAGAGATGGGGGTTTCACCATGTTGGCCAGGCTGGCCTTGAACTCCTGACCTCAGGCAATCCACCCGCCTCGGCCTCCCAAAGTGCTGGGATTACAGGCGTGAGCCACCGCGCCCGGCACTCACCGGTCTTTTTCATCATTCAAATGTTACATGAGATGGGTATAATGATACCTATGTATAATGATACCTATACCTATCTTAGTTATTTCACAGGAATATAAGAACAGAGGTAGTAGATATTAAAGTGCTTTGAAAGGCACAAGCACTAGGAAGATCAAAGTTTGCTACTAGGTAGTCTGGGACAGAGAGAAAGACCCTAGAAGTCTTTCCCAGTTTCTTAGCCCTTACCAATGGCTCTGGAGAGGTTGAGGCCCCCGTTGACTCGCCCATCCATGGTGACCTTGCCACCAGCATTCTTGATGCGTGCTAGTTCTACTTCATCCTCTGGTTTGTGATCATAGGACATGTCTAAAGCTTTGCCAGCCTCAGATACCACACAGCGAGAGTCTCCTGCGTTGGCTACAATCAACTGCTTCCCTCGTATCAGGGCCACCACCGCTGTTGTACCACTGTCAGAGCCAGGCTTAAGAGGAAGAAAGGGAGCATCATGGGAGCTTCTGAACATGCGTTCCTCACTGATGTGCTCCTGACCGTTCACCTATGCTTGCTTTCACTGGGACCCCCAAAAGAGCTTTAACAAACAGGAGAAGCACAGATTGCATCTTTCTAGAGACAGCAGCACACTCCCTCTCCCTTGTTTTTAGATAACTCGACCCCAAAGGCTTACCATCTCATTCCCCTTGCAGAATAAATCCCCATGACTATTACTTCCATCCTAAAGTATCAGGGTGATCCTCTGTCTCAAAATCAAAATTAGGGGACTCACACCTGCCTTGTGGCTTTTCAAGACTCATTGCTCCCCTTCCCCACACACCTCCTCTTTGCCTTCCATCCCTGGCACCATCATCTCTTCTTCTTCTTCTTCATCGTCCTCTTCAGCCTCCTCGGTGTCATCCTCATCTTCCTCATTCTCTGCCTCCTCACTGCTGTAGCCATCCTCTTCCTCGCTGCATTCCTGCCATGGGGAGGATCCCAGACTGCTGAAACTGGGATGATACCCTCCCTCCCCACAGCTCATACTCAGAATCAAGAGGCCCTGACTGAACACAGGTCCTCAAAACTCTGAAAGATATAAGTATATGGTCATGAAAATTGGGGGGATGGAAAGGGCTAGCATGAGTACAACTGACATCCTGAACTGGGCTTAGCAGTCACTAGCAAAAAGCCCAGGACAAGGCAAGGGCTGCCAGCCAAAAGTATCTTTCAGGCACTGTGGCCAGAAAATAAATTTTCCAGAGAAGAAAACAGTCAACTAGCCAAGGTAACAACTATCTCCTTGTTCTCTCTCTAGGAGACAGACTCTGAAAAGCCAGAATTAGATCTGCTTGTTATAGTACCAACAAAGGAAGAGGTAAGAAGGCAAATGGTACCTGCGATGATGGAGCTCAACGAATTCAAAGCTAAAGCTTAGAATACAGTGGGTCTTGGGGGATGATGTCAAAATAGGAGAAGGAAAGAGAGTTGAAAACTACAAACGGCAACCATATAGGACCTCTCTGCAACTTCAGCATCTGCCTGCCCTCACAGGCCCTTACCTCACTGTCTTCCTCTTCCTCCTCCGCCTCATCTGACTCATCCTCACTGTCCTCAAAGAACTTGGACTTAGCAACTCGAGGCAGCTTGTCAGAGGCTGAAGAGCAGGAAGGCCCAGCCTCACCAGTGGGAATGCCAGGCTCACCAACTTGGCCTGCCTCAGTCCCACGTTCCGAGTTGGAGGAAAAGCCTGTGTAGGCCTTGGCTGTAGGGCCATTTTCCTGTGAAGGAGTTTCCCTAGTTGAGTCCTCAGGTCCTGCCTCCCCATTGAGGCCCTGGGACCCTGGTTCCTCGCCTGTCCCAGCTCCAGATTTGCTGTGGGGAGGGCCCTTGTGACAGTTCTGCCCGTAGCGTGTCAGCAGCTCTTCAATAGTCATGGTAGCCTCTTCATGCAGCAGTGCAGCCTCCTCATTGTCCACTGCAGGGAAGAGGCTAAATCAGAGCCCCCATGCCAGACTCCTCATGGGATCCGTCCCTCTCACTACCTCAACAGCCCTTGCAGCCTCTAACTTCCCCACAACCTCCCACTCCTAAGGTTCCTCTCACTCAAGTCTCAGAAGAACACGCCCTAGCTCCTCCTCCTCCACAGACTTCTTTTGGTTTTTGTGTTTCATCCCCTTCTTAATCAAAACAACACTAGTTACTATACTTCCCCTCTGAGGTCTCATTTGTTATTGTTAAGTTGTAAAAACCCTATTCTGGCTGAGGATCCAGGAAGCCCACAATGCTATTGTGAATTAGGATTTAGGCTTAATGACTGGCTACTGGAGCTAATAACTGCTCCAGTCTTGAGGGGAAAAAAAAGCACATAAATACCAGCAGGAACCAGGAAGACCCCATCACAATGACAAAAGATAATGTATATACAATATATACAATGCTTACAGCTCAGATGCCACTCAATGAAGATAATTCTCTCCCTCCTTTTTTTTTTTTTTTTGAGACGGAGTCTCGCTCTGTCGCCCAGGCTGGAGTGCAGTGGCGTGATCTTGGCTCACTGCAAGCTCCGCCTCCTGGGTTCACGCCATTCTCCTGCCTCAGCCTCTCCGAGTAGCTGGGACTACAGGCGCCCGCCACGACGCCTGGCTAATTTTTTTTTGTATTTTTAGTAGAGACGGGGTTTCACCGTGGTCTCGATCTCCTGGCCTCATGATCCACCCACCTCGGCCTCCCAAAGTGCTGGGATTACAAGCGTGAGCCACCGCGCCCGGCCATCTCTCTCTCCTTTTCATAACCACATACAATGCAGGAGAACACCATAGGTTTCTTTAACATAAGGACTCCCCAGGTCCCTAGAAAGCCATCCTATCTTAGAATTGATAAGTAATATTAAAGAATATTTCTTAAAAGGCTGATTTCCCCTCAAACAAGGGATGCCACACTCACCATCATCTTCATCAGCTACTTTTTCTTTTTCATCTTCATCCTCAGTGGGTCGCCCTGCAATCTGTGCCAGCTCTTTAATGACTTCCTCAGTGGTCAGTTTGGCATCAATAGCCAAGAAGGCATCTTCTAAAGCCTGAATATAAGCAAAAGAGTCTAAGACTGGTACAAAATGAACTCCCTATATACAATCCTGAGCACAAGGATGGAATACAAATTAGAGTGTGAGCCACCACACTAAGAGACACTCACAGATAAAAACAGTTCAGAGGCCTAGGAATAATAAGGCAAGTCTAAAAGGCGGCCAATAAGCTCGTTTTCGGAACAGAATTCTTCAACAGTAAATAAGCAGCAGCAGCTACAGGACAAAAAGAAAGGAAAAGCCCAAGGGCTAGAGAACAAGCGAAAAGCCTACACAAGCGAGGAATGGGCAGTGTAAGCAGACAGACCTTCTGTAGCTTGCCTTCCTTGTAGGCCTTCTGATCTTTGATGATATCAGGAAGATATTTGGCACAGTACAAGGCAACTTCCTCCCCTAGAAGGAAAGGAAGGAAGGTCACCTGGAACACTGCTCCCCACACACAGAAAGTGATAGAATATTTATATGCCATACTGGAGTGAACCCCAAGGGTTGAGGGGATAAATATCTTAGCACCCTTGAACCCTATTTGAAGGACACTGTTTGGGGAAGTTCTGATCCAAAAAAATGGATTTCACCATCAATTCTCTTGGGTATAAATATCTCGTCTTTTCTCACCTGTATACTTAGTTCTCCAGTGAAGATAAAGAATCAGCTTATCTGGGTACACATTTTTTTTTTTTTTTTAAGACAGTCTTGCTCTGTTGCCCAGGCTGGAGTGCAGTGGCATGGTCTTGGCTCACTGCAACCTCCACCTCCCAGGTTCAAGCGATTCTCCTGCCTCAGCCTCCCGAGCAGCTGGGACCACAGGCGCACGCCACTATGCCCAGCTAATTTTTGTATTTTTAGTAGAGATGGGGTTTCACCATATTGGTCAGGCTGGTCTCGAACTCCTGACCTCGTGATCCACCATGCTGGGATTATAGGCGTGAGCTACCGCGCCTGGTCTAAAAATTTTTAAAAATAAAAATAAAAAAAGATAAAGAGGCTCTTTGGATTAAAACAAGTCCTGGTGAGATTATAAACCAATACAGTACCTACTGGGAAAAAAGAATGACAGAATACAGAAAAACAGCACCAGGCAGGAAATGATAATGAGGGCCAGACTCTGGAAAGTAAATGAACAAGGGAACTGTTCTTGCCCTGGAACCTCTGGAATTGGGGTCCTATTAATGTTACCAGTATGATCTGTTAAAGTTACCTCCATGTCCATCGTAGACAGAAAACATGGCTGTCTCACTGTCCAGCTCAGGAATACAGTTGTGAGCATCCTAGGAAAAGAAGAGCATAATCGGCATGTCTCAAAGTCAAAGAATATTCCTCAGGTCACAGGGATCAATGCCACACCTTACTAACCTTTCCCTGGCTGGCCTATATGGCCTAGAAATAAGAATGGAAGAAGGAATGATAAAATAAATACAGAGAAAGAAAAGAGGAGGGAGGCAAAGGAGGAAAGGGGAAGGAGAAAAGGAAGAAAGAATCAGGTTACTACTTCTATAATAACCTCAACCTAGGAGATATCTCAGTCCAGATGGCAGAATATTTGGCTGCTGGGAATAAACCTGACCCTTTTGGATCTGTGGAAGCTACGGGAAAACCAGAATAAAGGATTTTTTTTTTTTTTTTTTGAGACAGAGTCTCACCCTGTCACCCAGGCTGGAGTGCAGTGGCACGATCTTGGCTCACTGCAACCTCCGCCTCCTGGGTTGAAGCGATTCTCCTGCCTCCGCCTGTTGAATAGCTGAGATTACAGGCACGTGCCACCATACCTGGCTAACTTTTGTATTTTTAGTAGAGATGGGGTTTCACCATGTTAGGCTGGTCTCAAACTCCTGACCTTGTGATCTGCCGTGATCTGCCTGCCTCAGCCTCCCAAAGTGTTGGCCAGGCTGTATACAGCTTTATTTATTTATTTATTTTTTATTATTATTATTTTTTGAGACAGAATCTCGCTCTGTTGCCCAGGCTGGAGTGCAGTGGCGTGATCTCTGCTCACTGCAAGCTCCGCCTCCCAGGTTCACGACATTCTTCTGCCTCAGCCTCCCGAGTAGCCGGGACTACAGGCGCCCACTACCACGCCCGGCTAATTTTTTGTATTTTTAGTAGAGACGGGGTTTCACCATGTTAGCCAGGATGGTCTCGATCTCCTGACCTCGTGATCCACCTGCCTTGGTCTCCCAAAGTGCTGGGATTACATAAGTGAGTCACCGCACCCGGCCTACAGCATTATTTATAATAAAAAACAGTTGAGGCCGGGTGTGGTGGCTCACGCCTGTAATCCCAGCACTTTGGGAGGCCGAGTTGGGCAGATCACGAAGTCAAGAGATCGATACCATCCTGGCCAACATGGTGAAACCCCGTCTCTACTAAAAATACAAAAATTAGCCAGGCGTAGTGGTGTGCGCCTGTAGTCCCAGCTACTTGGAAGGGTGAGGCAAGACAATCACTTGAACCCGGGAGGTGGAGGTTGCAGTGAGCCAAGATCACACCACTGCGCTCCAGCCTGGGCGACAGAGTCAGACTCCATCTCTAAATAAATAAATTAATTAATTAATTAAATAAAATTAAAAAAACAGTTGTAACCATCTAAATTTCCAGGAATAGATTACAAATGGTACATAACTCTAGTGGAATACATGTAGCTGTTAAAAGCAAATATATGTTAATCTGGAAATGAGTTCACAATATCTTAAGTGGTTAAAAGCAAAAAGTTAAAAAAGTATCTACATGTGAGGACGGCCGCAGTGGCTCACACCTGTAATCCCAGCACTTTGGGAGGCCCAGGCGGGCGGATCACGAGGTCAGAAGATCGAGACCATCCTGGCTAACATGGTGAAACTCCTTCTCTACTAAAAATACAAAAAATTAGCTGGAGGTGGTGGCAGGTGCCTGTAGTCCCAGCTACTTGGGAGGCTGAGGCAGGAGAATGGCGTGAACCCAGGAGGCAGAGCCTGCAGTGAGCCAAGATTGTGCCACCGCACTCCAGCCTGGGCCACAGAGCAAGACTCCGTCTCAAAAAAAAAAAAAAAAAAAAGTATCTACATGTATATGTGAGTCTGGAAGATCACATAGCAAACAACCACAGAGGGTGAGATTTGGGTAATAATTTCTACTTTTCGACATTCATTTTTAAATTTTTGTACGATAAACCACATTGTTCCATTCTGAATAAGGACAACAAACACACCTAAGAACTGGCCTCAAGTTGCCATTCTACCATATAGTGCATGATCTCTGGTCAGCTACCTTATGGTGTGCCTCAATTTTATCCTCTGTGATGTGGAATTACAATATCCACCACACCCACATCATCACAGAACTGTTGATAATGATGCAAAACACGTAAAAGCCCTTTGTAAACTGGAATTTGCTACATATATATATATACACACACACACATACACATATATGTATATTCTGCTCTGAAATTTAGCACGCATTTCACATTTTTCTTTTTTGTTCTTTTTCTCAAAGAGGACCACCCACAATAAAGATTCATCTTACACCTTGAGGTCTCAGTCCCGAGAACTACTGCACAATTACCCTCTCCTTCACTTCTTGGTGAGGCTTGGGATCTATATTATGATTTGTAACTGCTTCACCTTCCCTAAACACTTTAATTTGCCCCCTTTACATGTTTGCTCATAACCTTTACCCATACCTTTGCTTCTCTCTATCCCTTACTGAGACAGAGCCAAGTATTTCAACATGGTCTCTTAGTAATCTAGAAAAACTCACCCAACCTTGTATAACCCCACCAACTGATTTATGCCTGAATCAGAACTACTAAGTTTGCTAGTCATAA
Organism: Symphalangus syndactylus; assembly: GCF_028878055.3. Classification (NCBI taxonomy): domain Eukaryota; kingdom Metazoa; phylum Chordata; class Mammalia; order Primates; family Hylobatidae; genus Symphalangus; species Symphalangus syndactylus. The sequence goes on along the minus strand of NC_072440.2, from coordinate 84,818,112 downwards.
AATGTTATGAGATTGGCTGGGTGCGATGGCTCACACCTGTAATCCCAGCGCTCTGGGAAGGTAGGCAGAACTGATTGAGATGAGGAGTTGGAGACCAGCCTAGGCAACATAGCAAGACCCCGCCTCTACAAAAAAATTTTAAAATTAGCCAGGCATAGCAGCATGCACCTGCAGTCAGTCCTAACTACTCGGAACACTGAGGCAAGAGGACCACCTGAGCCCAGGAGGTGGCGGCTGCAGAAAGCTATGATGCACCACTGCACTCCAGCCTGGGTGACAGAGGGAGACTCCTTCTCTAAAAGAAAACAAAGTTATAGGATCACATTGACTATGGTCATTACTTCATTTCAGCATCTTTTTTTTTTTTTTTTTTTTTTGAGATGGAGTCTCCCAGGCTGGAGTGCAGTGGCGCGATCTAGGCTCACCATAACCTCCACCTCCCAGGTTCAAGCAATTCTCCTGCCTCAGTCTCCCGAGTAGCTGAAATTACAGTAGGCACCTGCCACCATGCCCAGCCAATTTTTGTATTTTCAGTAGAGACGGGGTTTCACCATGTTGCCCAGGCTTGTCTCAAACTCCTGAGCTCAAGTGATCTGCCCACCTCGGCCTCCCAAAATGCTGGGATTACAGGCGTGAGCCACTGCGCCTGGCCAAACAGAGAAATTATCCTCTCTTCCTGGATTAACATTTTTTCTTAAACTCCTGATCTCAAATCCTTCTCCTTCAAGATCTTACTTCACAGAGAATGTAATAACCTTAACAGCAATTCAAATAGCCATTTTGGCAGTGGCTCATGCATGTAATCTCAACATTTTGGGAGGTCAAGGCAGGAAGATTGCTTGAGGTCAGGAGTTCAAGACCAGCCTGGGCAACATAGTGAGACCTCATCTCAACAACAACAACATCCCCAAATAGCCATTCTGCAGACTTATTTCCCCTAGCTATTATGTCAGATTAAACAGTACAAACCATGTCAGTTTTTTTTTTTTATTTTTCAGTGTTTATTTTAGAATTACAGAGTACATGTGTTAAGTTTGTTAGAAAGGTATACTGTGTAATGCTGAGGTTTGGGGTATGACTGAACCCGTTTCCCAGGTGGTGGGTGTAGTATCAAATAGGTAGTTTTTCAGCTGTTCCTCTGCCACACAACCCCCACTCCCACCCTGCTGCGCCACCACCTCTAGTAGACCCCAGTGTCTATTGTTGCCATCTTTATATCCATGTGTACTTGATGTTCAGCTCCCACTTACAAGTGAGAACATGCAGTATTTGGTTTTCTGTTTGTGTTAGTTCGCTTAGGATAATGCCCTCCAGCTACATTCATGTTGTTGCAAAGACATTATTTCATTATTTTTAATGGGTGTATAGTATTCCATGATAGCTATGTACCATATTTTCTTTTCTTTTCCAGTCCACCCCTGATAGGCACATGAGTTGATTCAATGTTTTTGCTATTGTGAATAGTGCCACAATGAACATACAGGTACATATGTTCTTTTGGCAGAATGATTTATTTTCCTTTGGGCATATATCCAGCAATCAGATTGCTGGGTCTAATGGTAGTTCCACTCTTTTTTTTTTTTTGAGACAGAGTCTCGCTCTGTCACCCAGGCTGGAGTGCAGTGGTGCAATCTCGGCTCACTGCAAGCTCTGCCTCCCGGGTTCATGCCATTCTCCTGCCTCAGCCTCTCCGAGTAGCTGGGATTACAGGCGCCCACCACCATGCCCGGCTAATTTTTTTGTATTTTTAGTAGAGACGGGGTTTCACCGTGGTCTCGATCTCCTGACCTCGTGATCCGCCTGCCTCGGCCTCCCAAAGTGCTGGGATTACAAGCGTGAGCCACCGCGCCCGGCCTGGTAGTTCCACTCTTAGTTCTCTGAGAAATCTCCAAACTGACAGTGCCTAAATTAATTTACACCTTCACCAACAGTGTACAAGTGTCTGCTTTCCTCTGCAGCCTCACCAACGTTTCTCATTCTTTGACATTTTAACAAAAGATGTTCTGACTGGTGTGAGATTATCTCTTTGTGGTTCTGATTCGCATTTGTCTGATGATTAGAAATGAGCATTTTTTCATGTTTGTGGGCCACATGTACGTCTTTTGAGAAGTAACTGTTCATGTCCTTTGCCCACTTTTTAAGGGGGTTATTTGCTTTTTGTTAGGTTCCTTATAGATTTTGGATATTAGACCTTTGTTGGATGTATACTTTGTGAATATTTTCTCCCATTTTATAGGCTGTTTACCCCCTTGATAGTTTCTCCTGCTGCATGTCACTTTTCTTGAAAGATCTCTTGGATTCTGTGTAGTTCTATACCTCTGACTGCCTGTTTCTACAGGATATTCATTTTTTCTTTTTTTTTTTTTTTTTTGAGACAGAGTCTAGCTCTGTTGCCAGGCTGGAGTGCAGTGGCGTAATCTCAGCTCATCACAACCTCTGCCTCTCGGGTTCAAGCAATTCTCCTGCCTCAGCCTCCTGAATAGCTGGGATAACAGGCACGCGCCGCCACACCCAGCTAATTTTTGTATTTTTAGTAGAGATGGGGTTTCACCATATTGGCCAGGATGGTCTCGATCTCCTGGACCTCATGATCTGCCCACCTCGGCCTCCGAAAGTGCTGGGATTACAGCGTGAGCCACCGCGCCCGGCCAGGATGTTCTTTCTTTCTATACCTCAAACTTAACACATGTAATCAGGAAATCAGCAGTCTGCAAAAAAAACAATCAAGAGCTTCCCTACAGGTCTTATTTCTGTAAACAGAATCTTAACTCTCCCAGGCAACACTTAATACCAGAGTCATGCTTAACTTCCTGGCTGTCTTCCACCATCCATCACTGAGTCCTGCTGCATTCCCCTTCATCATGTTGTTGTTCCTGGATTACTTTGTTTTGTTGGTTTTATTTATTTATTTATTTTTTGAGAGAGAGAATGTCTCCCTGTCACCCAGGCTGGAGTACAGTGGCATGATCTTAGCTTACTACAACCTCCGCAGCCCAGGTTCAAGTGATTCTCATGCCTCAGCCTCCCAAGTAGCTGGGATTACAGGTGCGCACCATCACGCCTGGCTAATTTTTATATTTTCAGTAGACATGGGGTTTCACCATGTTGCCCAGGCTGGTCTCAAACTCCCGACCTCAGGTGATCCTCCCGCCTCAGCAGGCCAAAGTGCTGGGATTTAGGCATGAGCCACTACGCCAGCCCATAGTACATTTTTTTTTTGGGCGGGGGGGGGGGGTTACCAAATTTATTTATTTGAAGGAATAGTACAAATCAAAGAACTTAAGTGGGTATCTTGGTACAACTTACAGAAAAGGTAAAGGAAACCCCAACATGCATGCGCTGCCTTGGTGACAAGGAAAGTCACCCCCCGGCTATGGGGAAATTAGCCTGAGGCTTAGCTTTCATTATCACTGTCTCCCAGAGTGTGCTTGTCAGAAATATTCTGCCAAGCCAGATTCAGGTGCTCCCATCTTGTGCAAGTTGGTCACGTGGTCACCCAATTCTTTGATGACTTTCACCTGTTTATTCAGGTAATGTGTCTCAATGAAGTCACACAAATGGGGGTCATTTTTGTCAGTGGCCAGTTTGTGCAGTTCCAGTAGTGACTGATTCACATTTTTTTCCAAATGTAATGCACACTCCATCGCATTCAGCCCACTCTCCCAGTCATCACAGTCTGGTTTCTTGATATCCTGAAGGAAGATTCCGCCACCTCCTTGGTTCTGCAGCTTCATCAGTTTCTCGGCATGTTCCCTCTCCTCATGAGATTGGTGAAGAAAGTATTTGGCAAAGTTCTTCAAAGCCACATCATCGCGGTCAAACTAGTAAGACATGGACAGGTAAACGGAGGAGGCATAGAGCTCCAGGTTGATCTGGCGGTTGATGGCGGCCTCTGAGTCCTGGTGGTAGTTCTGGCGCACCTGCGAGGTAGACGCGGTCGTCATGGCGGCGACTAAGGAGAGGCGGCGGCAGCGGCAGCGGCGGCTGCATGGCGCTGGAGCAGCGGTGCGGGCCTTGGGGCAGTCCAAGGGCATTGTAGAGGTGACGGAAGGCTGGCTATGGCCCGCCGGCTGGGGTGAGGGACGAGAGCTGGGTTCCGTCCAAGCACTGTTGAAGCAGGAAACCCCGACGACTCTCGGCGAGGAACGTCTTAACTTTTAATTGTTTATTTTTTTTGAGACGGAGTCTCACTCTGTCGCCAGGCTGGAGTGCAGTGGCGCAATCTCGGCTCCTCGCAACCTCCACCTCCCGGGTTCAAGCGATTCTCCTGCCTCAGCCTCCCGAGTAGCTAGGACTACAGGTGCGTGCCACCACACCCAGCTAATTTTTTATTTTTATTTTTTTAGAGACAGAGTCTCACTCTGTCGTCCAGGCTGGAGTGAAGCGGCGCGATCTCGGCTCACTGCAAGCTCCGCCTTCCGGGTTCACGCCATTCTCCTGCCTCAAAACTCCTGAGTAGCTGGGACTACATGCGCCTGCCACCACGCCCCGCTAATTTTTGTATTTTTAGTAGAGATGGGGTTTCACCGTGTTAGCCAGGATGGTCTCAATCTCCTGACCTCGTGATCCACCTGCCTCAGCCTCCCAAAGTGCTGGGATTACAGGCGTGAGCCACCGCGCCCGGCCTAATTTTTTATTTTTAGCAGAGATGGGGTTTCACCATATTGGCCAGGCTGGTCTCGAACTCCTGACCTCAGGTGATCCACCTGCCTCAGCCTCCCAAAGTGCTGGGATTACAGGTGTGAGCCACCGCACCTAGCAACAGTAAACTTTAGTAATAAAAATTAGTAAACTTTTCCTTTCTGGAGTAGTAATTTTTAAAAAATAATTACTATTTCATCTTACCATATGCTTTCATCTTCAGGAAACACACTATAATGGCTTTAAGCTGTTTCTTAGTTCATAAGTGATAGCTCAGAAGCGTCTGAATTATTTTCCCTGAATTTCACTACCTGGCCTAGTGCCTACATAGGCTAAATCATTTCTGATCATTCACATGCTCAAGATCTTCTTGTGGCTGGGCACAGTGACTCCCGCCTGTAATCCCACCACTTTGGGAGGCCGAGGCAGGCAGATCTCAAGGTCAAGAGATCGAGACCATCCTGGCCAACACGGTGAAACCCCATCTCTACTAAAAATACAAAAAAAATTATCCAGGCATGGTGGCACGTGCCTGTAGTCCCAGCTACTTGGGAGGCTAAGGCAGAAGAATCACTTGAACCCGGGAGGCGGAGGTTGCAGTGAGCCGAGATCGTGCCACTGCACTCCTGCTTGGTGACAGAGTGAGACTCTGTCTTTAAAAAAAAAAAGATATTCTTGCAACTGGAATGGTATTTCATTTTCCAGGAGTTTGACACAATTTAGGAGGTTTTTCCTGCACACAATGGCCACCCATTTCCAATTAAACATTCATAAAAACACCACAACCACCCACCTCACTACCTCATACCCATTAGAATAGGAACTATTAAAAAATAATAATAAAAGTAAAACCAGGCACAGTGGCTCACGCCTGTAATCCCAACACTTTGGGAGGCCAAGGCGGGTGGATCACTTGAGGTCAGGAGTTTGAGATCAGCCTGACCAACATGCTGAAACCCCGTTTCTACTAAAAATACAAAAAATTAGCCGGGTGTGGTGGCGCATGCCTGTAATCCCAGCAACTCATGAAGCTCAGACAGGAGAATCGCTTGAACCTGGGAGGCAGAGGTTACAGTGAGCCAAGACCGTGCCATTGCACTCCAGCCTGGGTGACAGAGTGAGACTCTGTCTCAAAAAAAAAAAAAAAGAAAAACTTAATTCTAGCACCTTGGGAGGCTGAGGGGGGCAGATCACTCGAGGTCAGGAGTTCAGGACCAGCCTGGCCAACATGGCAAAACCCCATGTCTACTAAAAATACAAAAATTAGCTGGGTATGGTGGTGGGCTGGGGCATGAGAATCACTTGAACCTGGGAGGCAGAGGTTGCAGTGAGCTGAGATCATGCCACTGCACTCCAGCCTGGGCAACAGAGTGAGACTCTGTCTCAAAAACACAAAACAAAACAAAACTGGCTGGGCATGTTGGCTCATGTCTCTAATCTCATTATTTTGGGAGGCTGAGGTGGAAGGACCACTTGTGCTCAGGAGTTCAAGACCAGCCTGGGTAACACAGTGAGACACTGTCTCTACGAAAAAATTTTTAAAATTAGCCATGCATGGTGGTGCACACCTGCAGTCCCACCTATGTGGAGGCTGAGGTGGCAGGACTGCTTGAGCCCAGAGGTTGAGGCCGCAGTGAGCTATCACACTGCACCACTGCACTCCAGCATGAGCAAGAATAAGACCCTGTCTCAAAAAAAAAAAGAGAAAAAAGAAACCATTAAAAAAAAAAAACAGATAATAACAACTGCTAGCAAGGATGTGGAGAAACTGAAATTCTTGTGTACTATTGGTGGAAATGTAAATGATACATCTGTTGTAAAAAACAACATGGAGGCTGGGCACAGTAGCTCACACCTGTAACCCCAGCACTTTGGGAGGCCAAGGCAGGCGGATAATTTGAGGTCAGGAGTTCGAGACCAGCTTGGCCAACATGGTGAAACCCCGTCTCTACCTAAAAATACAAAAATTAGCTGGGTGTTGTGGCGAGCACCTGTAATCCCAGTTACTTGGGAGGCCGAGGCAGGAGAATCACTTGAACCTGGGAGGCAGAGGTTGCAGTGAGCCAACATGGCACCACTGCACTCCAGACTGGGCGACAGAGCAGGACTCCGTCTCAAAAAAACTTTTTTTAAATTAGGCAGTCACTAAAAGAAAAATACTGTATGATTCCACTTACAGTATGAAGTATCTAAACTAATCAAATTCATAGAGACTGAAAATAGAATGCTATTTGCCATGAGCTGGGGGAAAGAGAATGGGGACTTATTTAATGGGTATAGAGTTTCAGTTTTGTAGGATGAAGAGTTCTGGAAACTGGGTACACAACAATGTGAATGTATTAAATACTACTCAACTGTGCATTAAAAAAATTTTTAAGGCTGGGCGTGGTGGCTCATGCCTGTAATCCCAGCACTTTGGGAGGCCGAGGCAGGCAGATCACTTGAGGTGAGGAGTTAGAGACCAGCCTGGTCAACATGGAGAAACCCCGTCTCTACTAAAAATACAAAAATTAACTGGGCATGGTGGCGCATGCCTGTAATCCCAGCTACTCAGGAGGCTGAGGCAGGAGAATCTCTTGAGCCCAGGTGGCGGAGGCTGCAGTGAGCCAAGACTGCAACCATTGCACTCCAGCATAGGTGATAGAGCAAGACTCTGTCTCCAAAAAAAAAGAAAAGAAAAGAAAAGAAATTACTAAGATGGTAATTTTTATGAAAACTTTTTTTGTTTCTCTTGAAACAGAGTTTTGCTCTTGTTGCCCAGGCTGGAGTACAATGGCATGATCTAGGATCACCGCAACTTCTGCCTCCCTGGTTCAAGTGATTCTCCCTCCTCAGCCTCCCGAGTAGCTGAGATTACAGGCATGCACCACCATGCCCAGCTAATTTTGTATTTTTAGTAGAGATGGGGTTTCTCCATGTTGGTCAGGCTGGCCTCGAACTCCCGACCTCAGGTGATTCACCCATTTTGGCCTCCCAAAGTGCTGGGATTACAAGCGTGAGCCACCACACCCAGCCACAATGAAAATTTTTAAAGAAAAAAAAAAAAGCCAACAACTTTCCACAAAGAAGAGCCCAGGCTCAGATGGCTTTATTTGTGAATTCTACCAAACATTTACAGAAAAATTAATACCAATGATTCACAAACTCTCCCATCACATAGAAAAGAAGGCAACACTTCCCATTTCATTCTATGAGGCCAGCATTACCCTGATTCCAAAACCAGACAAAGACATTACAAGAAACTACAGATCAATATCTCTTATGAATATAGACACAAAAATCCTCAACAAAATAGTAGCAAACGAAATCCAGCACCATATAAAAGGATAATACACATTGATCAAATAAGACTCATACACCAAAAAAATGCAAGGTTGGTTTAACATTCAAAAAAATCACTTAATGCAATATAGCATATCGGGAGACTAAAGAACAAAACCCTATGATCATCTCAATAGGTATTATAAAAGGCACTTGACAAAATCCAGTGCTCATTAATGATAAAAAGACTCAATGCCAGTCTGGGCAACATAGTAAGACCCTGTTTCTATAAAAAAAAAATTTAAAAAATTAGCCCAGTATGGTGGTGCATGCATGTAATCCCAGCTACTAAGAAGGCTGAGGCAGGTGGATCTCTTGAACCTAGGAGTTCAAGGCTGCAGTGAGCTATGATTGAGCCACTGTGCTACAGCCTGAGTGACAGAGCAAGACTGTCTCTAAAAAAGTAATATAAAATAGACTCAACAACCTAGGAATAAAAGGGAACTTCCTAAACCTGATAGAGTACATCTATGAAAAACTCAGTCGGCCGGGCGCGGTGGCTCACGCCTGTAATACTCCCCCAACTGATCTACAGATTCTGCATAACCCCTATAGAAACCCAGGTGCCTTTGTGCAGAAATTGACAAATTAATCCTAAAATTTAGATGAAAAACAAATTTTAAAAACATTTCAAAACGTACTAAAAAGCTACAGTAACCAAGATAGTGTATTACTGGCATAGGGATATGTAGACCAATGAAATGGACTTGAGAGTTCAGAAATAAAACCCTCACATTTATGGTCAATTTATCTCTGACAATGATGCCAAGATAATTCAATGGGGGAAAAGAACAGTGGTTTAAACAAACACTGCTGAGACAACTTGATATCCACACACAAAGAATGAAGTTGGATCACTCCCTCATAACATTCACAAAAATTCACTCAAAATAGATCACAGAAACAGCTAAAACTATAAAACTCTTAGAAGAAAACCTAAGAGAAAACTTGTGACTTTGGGTTAGGCAAAGCTTCTTAACAAAAACAAACAAACAAAATAGACAAGTTGGACTTTATCAAAAGTAAAAACTTTTGTTTAAAAGACACCGTCAAGAAAGCAAAAAGAAGCTGAGTGCAGTGGCTCACGTCTGTAATCCTAGCACTTTGGGAGGCCCAGGCGGGCGGATCACGAGGTCAAGAGATCGAGACCATCCTGGCCAACATGGTGAAACCTCGTCTCTACTAAAAATACAAAAATTAGCTGCGCATGGTGGCGTGTGCCTGTAGTCCTAGCTACTTGGGAGGCTGAGGCAGGAGAATGGCTTGAACCCGGGAGGCAGAGGTTGCAGTGAGCTGAGATCATGCCACTGCACTCCAGCCTGGCAACAGAGCAAGACTCCGTCTCAAAAAAAAAAAAAGAAAGCAAGCAAGCAAAAAAAAAAAAAACCAGGGTGCAGTGGCTCATGACTGTAATCCCAGCACTTTGGGAGGCTGAGGCAGGCAGATCACCTGAGGTCAGTAGTTCAAGACCAGCCTGGCGAACATGGTGAAACCCGGTCTCTACTAAAAATAAAAAATTATCTGGGAGTCCCAGATAACACACCTGGGTCCCAGCTACTCGGGAGGCTGAAGCAGGATATCTTGAACCCAGGAGGCAGAGGTTGCAGTGAACCAAGATCGCGCCACTCCATTCCAACCTGGGTGGTCAGAGCAAGACTGTCCCCCGACCAAAAAAAACCAACAACAACAACAACAACAAAAACAAAACAAAACAAAAAAAGAAAGCAAAAGTCCACAAAAATTAGAGAAAATATTTGCAAATCATATATCTAACAAACTTGTATTCAAAACATACAAAGAACTCTTACACATCAAAAGACAAAAAGACAATCCAATTAAAAATGGACAAAGGCTTTGAATAGACATTTCTCCAAAGAAGATACACAAATGGCCAATAAGCACATAAAAGATGTTCAAACATAAGGCCTGGCATGGTGGCTGTAGCCTGTAATCCAGCACTTTGGGAGGCCCAGGGAGGCGGATCCTTTGAGGTCAGGAGCTCGACACCAGCCTGAACAACATGGTAATGCCCTGTCTCTACTAGAAATACAAAAAATTAGCTGGGTGGGTGTAATCCCAGCTGCTAGGGAGGCTGAGGCAGGAGAATCGCTTGAACCTGGACAGAGTGAGATTCTGTCTCAAACAAAAAATTCAAACATCATTAGCCATTTAGCCATCAGAGAAATACAAATCAAAACTACAATGAGATACCATCTCACACCCACTATTAGTCATTATAAAAAAGGTGGATAAGTGTAGTGAAGATGTGAAGGAACTGGCATCCTCATATATTGCTGGCAGGAATGTAAAACGGTACAGCCACTTTGGAAAAGAGTTTAGCAGTTTCTCAAAATGTTAAACACGTAGTTACCATACGACCCAGCAATTCCACTCTTTGGTATATAACCAAGAGATATGAGGACATATTTCCACACAAAAATTTGTACATAGTATCACTATTTCTAATAGCAAAAACAAAAACAAAAACAAAAAAAAAAGTGGAAATCCAAAATGTCTATCAACTAATGAATGGATAAACAAAATGTGATATATCCATACCATGGAATATTATTCAACCATAAAAAAGAATGAAATACTGATTGATTCATGGCACAACATTGATGACACTTAAAAATATTATGCTTGGCCAGGCGTGGTGGCTCACGCCTGTAATCCCAGCACTTTGGGAGGCCGAGGCGGGCGGATTGCCTGAGCTCAGGAGCTCGAGACTGCCCTGGGCAACATAGCGAAACCTCATCTCTACTAAAATACACACACAAAAAATTAGCTGGGTGTGATGGTGGGTACTTGTAGTCCCAGCTACTCGGGAGGCTGAGGCAGGAGAATCGCTTTAACCCAGAAGGTGGAGGTTGCAGTGAGCTGAGATCGCATCACTGCACTCCAGCCTGGGTGACAGAGGGAGACCCTGTCTCCAAAAATTAAAAATTAAAATTAAAAAATTATGCTTAGGCACAACTATGATACATCAACCGAAAAATATCAGGCCGGGTATGGTGACTCATGCCTGTAACTCCAGCACTTTGGGAGGCTGAGGTGAAAAGATTCCTTGAGGCCAGGGGTTCAAGACTAGCCTGGACAACATAGTAAGACCCTGTCTCCATGAAAATAAATGAATAAATAACAATAATTAAAATTGACCTCCTGGAGATAAGAAAAAGAGTTAACTAGGAGATAAGAGAAAATTCAAGAATTGTTAAGTCATTAATTTGGGATGGAGTACTGGGTCTTTTGCTTCCCTTCCATCAACTAAGTGAGGAAGGTTCCAACAGAAGCAAATGGGAGTGCCTAAAAGAAAACTAGCATCTCTTTCCTGGTTACACAGGCAACAGACTTGGTGATCTGCCTGAGCTCTGTCTATCTGAACAGAAGGAGAGAATTTTAAAAAGTGCCCACTGGAGCCTGAACCATCCTGCTGGTATCCATCCAAAGGAGTCCAGCAGTATGAGGTCAAGGATACACAGCAGGTGGTAAAAGCCAAAGAAAAGTCTAAAAACCAAAAGTGGAGATCAAGTCCCTCTAGGCCAGGCCTGGCTATTGCTGCAAACAAAGAGATGGTGAGTGATAACTGGATATGAGACTGGAGTTTTTTTTTTTTTTTTTTTTTTTTTTCTGAGACGGAGTCTCGCTCTGTCGCCCAGGCTGGAGTGCAGTGGCGCAATCTCGGCTCACTGCAAGCTCCGCCTCCCGGGTTCACGCCATTCTCCTGCCTCAGCCTCTCCGAGTAGCTGGGACTACAGACGCCCGCCACCGCGCCCGGCTAATTTTTTGTATTTTTAGTAGAGACGGGGTTTCACCGTGGTCTCGATCTCTTGACCTCGTGATCCGCCCGCCTCGGCCTCCCAAAGTGCTGGGATTACAAGCGTGAGCCACCGCGCCCGGCCAAGACTGGAGTTTTAAAGACAATTCTGATTCTATTAAGCTCTATAAAATAAAACCTGCAAGGCAATGATCTAGAAAGAAGCAGAAGAACCCTGGGTCAGCAAAATACTTATCCTTAAATCTACTACAACAATGCATGTGTGATTTTTTTAAAAAAACTTACAGGCAAAGCTGAGGGTAGAGTGGGGTGGAGAGTAATTTACTCTTCCAGGGGCCAACAGGCTTCAAAGTCAATTTCAAAAATGCACATGCTTAGTAAAAGCATCCAGATATAAAAGGTGGTGTATTTAGAATTCCATTTATAAAATGTTCAGAATAGGCAAATTCATAGAGGTCATGTAAATTAGTGGATGCCAGGGGTTAGTGGAAGGAAGATAGGGAGTGACTGGTAAAGAGTACAGAGTTTCTTTTTGGGGTTCTAAAACTGATTGTGGTGACAGCTGGTACGACTCTGTTTGAATACACTACAAAACAGGCAGGCATGGTGGCTCATGCCTGTAATCCCAGTACTTTGGGAGGCTGAGGCAGGCAGATCACTTGAGGCCAGGAGTTCGAGACCAGCCTGGGCAACATGGTGAAACCCTGTTTCTACTGAAAATATAAAAATTAGCTTGGTGTGGTGGCGTGTGCCTGTAGTTCCAGCTACTCAGGATGCTGAGGCAGGAGAATTTGCTTGAACCTGGGAGGTGAAGGTGGCAGTGAGCTGAGGCTGCGTCACTACACTCCAGCCTGAGTAACAGAGCAAGACCCTGTCTCGAAAAAAGAAAAAAAGAAAAAAAAAAAAGAATATACTAAAAGCCACTGAATTATACCCTTAAAATGACTGAATTGCACCCTTAAACCCACTCAATTATACTCTTAAAGTGAGTTCATATATTGTATGGTATATGAACCATATATGGTATGAACCATACAGTATATGAACTCTATCTCAATCAAAGCTGATTAAAAAGGAACCTGTAAGAAATAAATAAAATAAAAAGGAACCTGCATACACATTTTCAAATACTAAATATGATTAAAAGGTGTTGTTTTTCTGCTAGCATTGGGTCAAAAAGGAAAAAAAAGTTGATATACTTCATCTCTGAACTAGATCTAGAAAGAAAAACAACTACACTGAAATCATACTCTGTCTACAAAATCTCATTAAACATCTTAAGTTCAGTTCTAAAGATTTGTTTCCAGATAATACAATGTCAAGAACTACTGATCAGACCTGTATAAATTTCTATGCTCAAATTCAAGCCCTTACCTCTCAAAATTCAATTCTAAGACTAATAACCCAATAGAAGATTAGAGGTAGGGAAACAGTAGTAACAACTGCTAAGGAATCAGACAATAGAACTTTGTGTAAAATATCCTTGAAATCTTGAGGAATAAGTTCTGATTGTATTTTCCAGTTGCTTGAGAACTTATAAGGGAATGGTATAAAATATAAAATAATTTCTAGACCAGGCATGGTGGCTCACACCTGTAATCCCAGCACTTTGGGAGGCCAAGGCCGGAGAATCACTTGAGACCAGCCTGGGCAACATAGTGAGACCCTGTCTCTACTAAAATAAAAAATTAGCTGGGCATGGTGGCACGTGCCTGTAGTCCTAGTTACTCAGGAGGCTGAGGCAGGATTGCTTGAATCCAGGAGGTCAAGACTGCAAGTGAGCTATGATCGTGCCACTGCACTCCAGCGTGAGCAACAGAGGGAGACCCTGACCCTAAAAAATAAAATAAATAAACAGGCCGGGCACGATGGCTCACGCCTGTTAATCCCAGCACTTTGGGAGGCCGATGTGGGTGGATCACGAGGGTCAGGAATCGAGACCATCCTGGCTGACATGGTGAAACCCTGCCTCTACTAAAAACACACACAAAAAATTAGCCAGGCGTGGTGGCGGGCGCCTGTAGTCCCAGCTACACGGGAGGCTGAGGCAGGAGAATGGCATGAACCCGGGAGGCAGAGCTTGCAGTGAGCCGAGATCACGCCACTGCACTCCAGCCTGGGTGACAGTATGAGACTCCGTCTCAATAAATAAATAAATAAATAAATAAATAAATAAATAAAATAAAATAAAATAAATAAACATAAATAAAATTCCTCAGCCTGGGCAACATTGCAAGGCCCTATCTCTAAAAAAAAAAATTAGCCAGTCATGGTGGCATGTGCCTATAGTAGGCTGAGGCTGGAAAACCCCTTGAGCCCAGGAGGCTATGCAGTGAGCTATGATCGAGCCACTGTAAAGGTAGATAAGTGTAGTGAGGATGTGAAGGAACCGGCACAAGAAATCCTATACTCCTTACCACTCAAGCATGGGCAAGAGTGAGATCCTGTTTCAAAATAAATACATAAATAATTTTAAAAATAAAAAGGCCAGGCACGGTGGCTCATGCCTGTAATCCCAGCACTTTGGGAGGCTGAGGCGGGCAGATCACTTGAGGCCAGAAGTTCAAGACCAGACTGGCCTGCATGGCAAAACCCCTTCTCTACTAAAAATACAAAAAAGTTAGCCGGGCATGGTGGCGAGTGCCTGTAATCCCAGCTACTTGGGAGGCTGGGGTAGGCGAATTGCTAGGACCCAGGAGGCGGAAGCTGCAGTGAGCCGAGATCCCATCATTGCACTCCAGCCTGGACAACAAGAGCAAAACTCCAACTTAAAAAAACAAAAGAAAAAGAAAATAGTTTCTCCATGCTCATGGGCATACATGTGATATAATTCTATACTAGCTTTGAACTGTGAATGGGTACTGCATGCTAATCAAATGCAAATAATGCGTTTTTATAAAAGTTGCTTAACCACATTCTAGACAAAGAAATTCTGGCAAGGTGAGGTAGCTCATGCCTGTAATCCCAGCACTTTGGGAGGCGGAGGCCAGCGGATCACCTGAGGTCAGGAGTTCGAGACCAGCCTGACCAACATGGAGAAACCCCATCTCTACTAAAAATACAAAAAATAAGCCAAGTGTCGTGGCACATGCCTGTAATCCTAGCTACTCAGGAGGCTGAGGCCGGAGAATCACTTGAACAGGAAGGCCAGTGAGCCGAGATCACACCACTGCACTCCAGCCTGGGTGACAGAGTGAGACTCCGTCTAAAAAAAAAAGGGAGAAATTCTAACCTGGTTTAGTAAGTAAAAAGCGCTTTAAGCTATTAGCTATTGATATGAGATGCTAATCTGGAGATAAGAAAATAAATGCTTTTCAAACTTCAATGCCCTAAGGTAGAACTCCATAGCATACTTGTGATACTTCTTTTTATATTTTTCCATTAATTTAATGACTGAAACTAATATGCAGGTATTTTAAGAATTTTCTGCTCAATACTATCTTTATAGTTAATTCCAGACGACCCCTTGACCATTAATAAGCCAGCTTCTACACAGCAATAAATAGCCAGCCTACTCAAAATTATACTGTAGATATTGACACTGCCTTTAATAAAAGGAAAATATGATTTATAGGACAAAAAATTTCTGGCCGGGCACGGTGGCTCACATCTGTAATCCCAGCACTTTGGGAGGCCGAGGCAGGCGGATCACAAGGTCAGGAGTCTTGAGACCAGCCTGGCCAACATAGCGAAATCCCGTCTCCACTAAAAATACAAAAAAAAATTAGCTGGCCTGGTGGTAGACTCCTGTAATCCCAGCTATTTGGGAGGCTGAGGCAGGAGAATCACTTGAACCCAGGAGGCGGAGGTTTCAGTGAGCCAAGATCAAGCCACTGCACTCCAGCCCAGGTGACAATGCGAGACTCCGTTTCAAAAAAAAAAAAATAATTCCTATCTCTCCATAGAAAGCAGTTTTGTCACTTCCAGAGAACCTCACAACCAAATGTTAAATGTACTCTTGTCCCCTTAAGACTACATCAACTGATGGGCCAGGCATGGTGGCTCACGCCTGTAATGCCAGCACTTTGGGAGGCCGAGGCGGGTTGATCAAGAGGTCAGGAGTTGGAGACCAGCCCGGCCAACATAGTGAAACTCTGTCTTTATTAAAAGTACAAAAAATTAGCCGGGCATGGTGGCAGGCGCCTGCAATCCCAGCTACTTGGGAAGCTGAGGCAGGAGAATCACTTGAACTCAGGAGGCAGAGGTTGCAGTGAGCCAAGATCATGCCATTATACTCTAGCCCGAGCAACAGTGCAAGACTCCGTCTCCAAAAAAAAAAAAAAAAAGAAGACTACACCAACTGAATCTATTTTCAGATTTGACTTCTTATTTAGCCAACAAAAACTCAATGGCCTTACCTTATATATTTCTCAGGCAACCCTCCACAACCTACCTCTTTTTTTTTTTTTTTTTTTTAAGATGGAGTCTTGCCCTGTCGCCCAGGCTGGAGTGCAGTGGTGCGATCTCGGCTCACTGCAACCTCCGCCTCCCAGGTTCAAGCGATTCTCCTGCCTCAGCCTCTGGAATAGCTGGGACTACAGGCACGCGCCACCAAGCCCAGCTAATTCTTGTATTTTAGAAGAGACAGGGTTTCACCATATTGGCCAGAATGATCTCGATCTCTTGACCTCGTGATCTGCCCGCCTCGGCCTCCCAAAGTGCTGGGATTACAGGCATGAGCCACCGTGCCCAGTGCCTACCTCTTAATCCCAAAGTACATACCTCATCCACTTTTTTCATGGAGAAAGGAGGAGGGAGGGGAACATCAACTGTGGTGTTTTTTTTGTTTGTTTTTTGAGACGGAGTCTGTCACCCTGGCTGGAGTGCAGCGGTGAGATCTTGGCTCACTGGCCTTCCTATTCAAGCAATTCTCTGGCCTCTGGCTAATTTTTGTATTTTTAGTAGAGACGGGGTTTCACCATGTTGGCTAGGCTGGTCTTGAACTGACCTCAGGTGATCTGTCCCCCTCGGCCTCCCAAAGTGCTAGGATTACAGGCGTAAGCCGCCTCAACTGGCCTGTGGTATTTTGATTATCTTTTCTCAAAACACCCTGATTGCTGGGCTTGGTGGCTCACAGCATTTTGGGAGGCAGAGGCGGGCCGCTCACCTGAGGTCAGAAGTTCGAGACCAGCCTGACCAACATGGAGAAACCCCGTCTCTACTAAAAATACAAAATTAGCCAGGCGTGGTGGCGCATGCCTGTAATCCCAGCTACTCAGGAGGCTGAGGCAGAAGAATCGCTTGAACCCGGGAGGCAGAGGTGGCAGTGAGCCGAGATCATGCCATTGTACTTGAGCCTGGACAACAAGATAGAAACTCCGTCTCAAAAACAAAACAAAACAAAACACACAACAACAACACCCTGGTCACACAGGAAGAGAAGCTGGAAACAGGCAGAAAGTAAAAATGCCAGCTATTGATGACTGCCATTTCTGTCTCAAGAGTCCTCTCTACGGCTAAATCTATCCATCAGTCAGGATGTCAACAACCTTTAGTGGTATGATAACCTTATCTCAAGTGAAGCATTAGGACCCAGCAAATAGGGTAAATAAACTTTATTAATTTTTGGATTAAGCCCTAAAGCTTCAGAGGAATGGGAGTACTTTATATTTTCTGGAAAGATAAGATTCAGGGAAGAGGCTAGAACTCACAGTTATTTTCTTGCAATAGCAAAGAAACTATGCTACACTTTGAAGAGAAAAACAAGCCAGAAGGAAAACTATCAATGAAGCAGAATAGGATCCCAAACAATACTCTTCAAGAGGATTTGATTAGGCATATTTAACTATTGATTAGGCATATTTATTCAAACAAGGGCAACTTCAGAGACAGCACATTAGCAAGATTTTAATACTCTAAGCAGTTATCTCTCAGGAGGAAGATTAGGATGTAAGGAATAGTCTAGTAAGATCTCTACACACTAAACCGTCCCTGACAAAAAAATCATTTTCTAATTGAGGAGAAACCAAAAATAAAGGGAAATGCCCTACAGAGAAGCAGCAAATAGTATGGAATCACTGGGCAAACCAACATGAAACACTGAGTAGCCAAGCAACTCAATCCGTAAATAAAAGTAGAAAGAAGGGTACAAAAGAAATGAAAAAACAACAGCAGAGAAGTGAAAAATATTAAATGAGAAACCTGGAAAAAAAGTTTTACTGCGAGATGGAATATTCACCTCAAATCTCACAACGTTAACAGAAAATGCCATGGAAATGGAACTTCTTGACTACCTACTTTACAAAAAGACTTTCCTATGAAACTATATCCAGATTTATTTATTTATTCTTTTTTTTTTTTTTTTGAGACAGAGCCTCACTCTGTCACCCAGGCTGGAGTACAGTGGCACGATCTTGGCTCACTGCAACCTCCGCCTCCGGAGTTCAAGCGATTCTCCTGCCTCAGCCTTCCAAGTAGCTAGGATTATAGGCACGCATCACCACATTCGGCTAATTTTTTGTATTTTAGTAAAGACGGGGTTTCGTCATGTTGTCCAGGCTGGTCTCGAACTCCTGAGCTCAGGCAATCCGCCCGCCTCAGCCTCCTAAAGTGCTAGGATTACAGGCGTGAGCCACCGAGCCAGGCCTATTCATTTATTTTTTGAGACAGCGTCTCGCTCTGTCGCCCAGATTGGAGTGCAGCGGGGCGATCTTGGCTCAATGAAGCCTCTGCCTCTGCCTCTCAGGCTCAAAGTGATTTTCTATCTCAGCCTCCCAAGTAACTGGGACTACAGGTGGGTGCCACCACGCCCAGCTGATTTTTGTATTTTTTGTAGAGACAGGGTTTTTGCCATGTCGCCCAGGCTGGTCTCGAACTCCTGAGCTCAGGTGATCTGCCCGCCTGGGCCTCCCAAAATGCTGGGATTACAGACGTGAACCACTGCGCCTGGCCTAGATATTTCTTTCTTTCTTTTTTTTTTTTTTTGAGGTGGAGTGTCGCTCTGTCGCCCAGGCTGGAGTGCAGTGGCGCAATCTCGGCTCACTGCACGCTCCGCCTCCCGGGTTCACACCATTCTCCTGCCTCAGCCTCCCGAGTAGCTGGGACTACAGGCGCCTGCCACCGCGCCCGGCTAATTTTTTGTATTTTTAGTAGAGACGGGGTTTCACCGCGTTAGCCAGGATGGTCTCGATCTCCTGACCTCGTGATCCGCCCGTCTCGGCCTCCCAAAGTGCTGGGATTACAGGCATGAGCCACCGCGCCCGGCCTGGGCCTAGATATTTCTAATAGACAATTACATCTACCAAATAGTTATACTGTGTATGGTGGTGAAGTATGAACGCTATGCTTCAGTTTGACATACATGATTAACAATGTCTAGTGTCTTCAACAATCTGATCCTACAAATTCTTTCCACCAAAACAGTGTCCTAACCTTTCTGGGCCTCAATTTCTTAGCTATAAAATGTGGGAGCCGCAGGGTGTGGTGGTTCATGCCTGTAAGCCCAGCACTTTGGGAGACCGAGGCGGACAGATCACCTAAGTCAGGAGTTCAACACCAGCCTGATCCACATGAAGAAACCCTGTCTCTACTAAAAATACAAAATAAGCCGGGCACGGTGGCACATGCCTGTAATCCCAACTACTGGGGAGACTGAGGCAGGAGAATTGCTTGAACCTGGGAGGCGGAGGTTGCAGTGAGCCGAGATCACGCCATTGCATTCCAGCCTGGGCAACAAGAGCGAAATTCCGTCTCAAAAAAAAAAAAATAAAGAGGGAGCCAAAACAGATGAGATGAACTATAAGATCCACTCCAATCTTGAAATTTTATACCTAATTATAAAATTGTTATTAAGGTCAGTTATGAGTATAAAATTTGAATCGCAAAACAAAACATTTAAGTTCATAGTGTCATTCCAGAGCTAACCACAGGGAGGAGCGAGGGATTTGAAACAATTCCCAAGAGAGACAGTATTTCGCTGTTACCTGAAGCCCACCCGGTAGGTGGATAAACCCTTAATACCAGACAGAGTATTTCCCTGGCCCTTTTGCCTAGACTTCAGAATGCTCTTCACAAAGACACGGTTAACCCGTCTTCCTCCCTTTCCTACCTACAGCAGTTTTCCCTCTTCTCTTTTGCGGTTTCACATCAAGTTTTACCTAATACTACTACTTTCCCCCCCATATTTTTCTTTTCCGCTTTTGTTCAGAGTAAAATTTTCTAGAAAAGCTCTTTGCAGGTAGGTTGTGATGAAAAAAATTGATGAAATGACTTACAAGCAAAGAAACGATAAACTACAACAATTACAGGCAAATGACAATTACTGATTAAGTTTTAGAGAAATCCTAAGAGAGAAAGAAAACCAAGCATAATAAAAAGGAAAATCTAGGGACTGATATAATTCAAGTTTTCCAAAGTTAGTAAAAGGCCCTGAAAAGAGTGCAAATGAGTGACAACTCCTGGAGGTTGGGTCCAGCCTCTGAAATTAACATGCAGGAGCCCAAGGCCAGGCAACCAGAACGTGAAACAGACTCTGCCCGGGCTTCCTTTCACTGTCAAACTCCTAGCCAAAAGAGGCTTCCCACATCACATATTTTAAATATTAAAATTTTTAAAGTTATTCACATCTATTCACCTCTCCCTTGAAAAACAAATGAATAAATAGCCCCTCTTTGCGTCTTTACTCCCACACTAAACCTCACACCGTTGATGAGCCTGGAGGGCTAGGTTGGCACGAGACGATGGCGCCAAAGCTCGGGGAGAGGGCGGTCAGTGGGCGGAAGGTGCCTCTTCCCACATGGCCGAGCCCTCGCTGCCACTGGCCACCGGCACACGGTCCCCAAGCATCAGGAGCTCCCTCTCGGCCCCGACCCCGCGGTCTCTGTCGCCCCGCAAACGGCCGCTGCGGCCGCAGGCTCCCAACTGGGACCCTTCCCAGGGGAGGACCCCATCCCCCGTTCCCTTTCTCCGTCAGATTCCCGCCCCGCAGCGGCCAGCCTATGGGCCCCTGCCTCCTCACCTCCATGGAGACGCGCCAGCCTTGCATGGCGGAGAAGCCGTACGGCAGCGGCAGGCGCGGGGCGCCGACCCCGTCCCCGGAGCACTTCACCGTGTTGGGCTGGGAGAGGTAGGCACCCATGGCGGCGGCTGGCCGGCGGCCTCAGGAGCAGGAAAGCTGGGCGCGACCCGTGCCGGAGCCGAAGCCCCGGGGGTGCGCGCGACAGGAGCAGGCCCCGCGGCGCGACCGACGCAAGGTGCCGGTGAAAGGCGCGAGGCCGGCCAGGAGGCGGTAACGGGACGGGAGCTGAGAGGGAGCGGAAGCGGAAACGGCGCCGCTCCAGACCCCGCCCGGCAGGCGCGGAGGGGCCAGGCGCTGCGGGCAGTCATTTCCTTAGCAACTCGCCC
The DNA here is from genome assembly GCF_028878055.3 of Symphalangus syndactylus. NCBI lineage: Eukaryota > Metazoa > Chordata > Mammalia > Primates > Hylobatidae > Symphalangus > Symphalangus syndactylus. The sequence goes on along the minus strand of NC_072440.2, from coordinate 84,797,030 downwards.
CGCCCGCAGGGACAACGGCCCGCCCAACGGCCGCTCCCGCGAGACTGGCGCGACCACGCCCACCAAAGGCCGCCGTCCTACTCCGCTGCCTTGCGGAGGTGGCAGGTTGCCCCTGGCGGCACCTCTTCCTTAGTTCCCAGTCCCCAGCCTTTTGGCGTTTTGTCTGACGCCTCTTTTGTGTCGGACTCGACGTTTCCAGCCCGTCCTCCAGGGTTTTCATCCCCCTCTCCCCAACGTTGCACCCTCAGACTCCGCAAACCCCGCCCGATTTGGTTCAATTAAAGTTGACCAGTATTTGTTCCGAGCTTAGGAAGTACTTGCCAGGCCCTGCGAGGCCTATATGAGAAGAATGTGAGTCTCTTCTGAAAGCAAAGACCTCGATCTGTGATATAATTCGAGTTAATACAATGTAGAAATGTGGCCGGGTGCGGTGGCTCACGCCTGTAATCCCAGCACTTTGGGAGGCCGAGGCGGGCGGATCACGAGATCAGGAGATCGAGACCATCCTGGCTAACACAGTGAAACCCCGTCTCTACTAAAAATACAAAAAAAAAAAAAAAAAAAAAAAAAAATTAGCCGGGCGTGGTGGCGGGCGCCCGTATTCCCAGCTACTTGGGAGGCTGAGGCAGGAGAAAGGCGTGAACCCCGGGGGGCGGAGCCTGCAGTGAGCCGAGATCGCGCCACTGCACTCCAGCCTGGGCGACAGCGAGACTCCGTCTCAAAAACAAAACAAAACAAACAAACAAATGTAGAAATGTTTGGTACAGCCTATTCTGGGTGAGAAAAGCTCAAGGATGGGAGGAGGAGCTGTTTCTTGGAGGATTGAAAGGATGTAGACTCTCAGAGAGGATGCCTCTGGATTGCATTATGCCATCCAGGGAATAATGTTATAAGGTTTGGAGGAGTGAGGGAAGAATGTGAACTGCATTTGGGGAGGATTTTTGAGGAAGCTGGCTGGCCTCGGAGAATGATTCTAAGTGGTAATATTAACTAGCTAGCTTGATAAAAAGAAGGGCCAAGATGAGTAACTTGGACTTCATTGTCGTCCTGGTGTAACCTTTGGCATCGTTTGTCTAGTCTTTGTATGCAGTGTACATTGGAGGGAGAGAGTCTGGGGTACTGTTGTGTTGTTGTTTTTTGTTTGTTTGTTTGTTTGTTTTTGAGACAGAGTCTCGCTCTGTCGCCCAGGCTGCAAACTCCGCCTCCCGGGTTCACGCCGTTCTCCTGCCTCAGCCTCCCGAGTAGCTGGGACTACAGGCGCCCACCACCATGCCCAGCTAATTTTTTGTATTTTTAGTAGAGACGAGGTTTCACCGTGTTAGCCAGGATGGTCTCCATCTCCTGACCTCGTGATCCGCCTGCCTCGGCCTCCCAAAGTGCTGGGATTACAGGCGTGAGCCACCGCACCTGGCCTACTGTTTTTTTTTTTTTTTTAAGACAGAGTTTCGCTCTTGTTGCCCAGGCTGCAGTGCAGTGGCGCTATCTTGGCTCACTGCAACCTCTGCCTCCTGGATTCAAGCGATTCTCCTGCCTCAGCCTCCCGAGTAGCTAGGATTCCACGCCTGGCTAATTTTTGTATTTTTAGTAGAGATGGGGTTTCACCATGTTGGCCAGGCTGGTCTAGAACTCCTGACTTCGTGATCTACCCGCCTCAGCCTCCCAAAGTGCTGAGATTACAGGCGTGAGCCACCGCGCCCAGCCTGGGGCACTGCTACTGGTTAGAGAGCTCTTGCTCTAAGCAGGAGATGAGAAGAGCTGGGAGTAAGGTGGTAGCAGGCAGGGTGGCAATGGGAATCCAGATGAAAGGACAAATTAGACAATAACAAATAAGACAGATTTGGTAATAAATTGGATTCAAAGGATGGAGAGAGAAGGAGAAATTCTGCAAACTATGACAAAATTGATTCTTTTCGGCCGGGCATAGTGGCTCACACTTGTAATCCCAGCACTTTGGGAGGCCAAGGCGGGGCGGGGGGCGGGGGGTGGTGGAACACTTGAGGCCAGAAGTTCGAGACCAGCCTGGCCAACATGTGAAACCCGTCTCTACTAAAAATACAAAAATTAGCCAGGTGTAGTGGCGCGCTCCTGTAATCCCAGCTACTTGAGAGGCTAAGGCAGGAGAATCGCTTGAACCCCAGAGGCGGAGGTTGCAGTGAGCCGAGATGGTGCCACTGCACTCCAGACTGGGTGACAGAGCAACTCCGTCTCAAAAAAAAAAAAAAAAAAAGATTCGGGCCGGGCGCGGTGGCTCATGCCTGTAATCCCAGCACTTTGGGAGGCCAAGGCGGGCGGATCACGAGGTCAGGAGATCAAGACCATCCTGGCTAACACAGTGAAACCCCGTCTCTACTAAAAATACAAAAAAATAGCCGGGCATGATGGCGGGTGCCTGTAGTCCCAGCTACTTGGGAGGCTGAGGCAGGAGAATGGCGTGAACCCAGGAGGCGGAGCTTGCAGTGAGTGGAGATCGCGCCACTGCACTGCAGCCTGGGCGACAGAGTGAGACTCTGTCTCAAAAAAAAAAAAAAAAAGATTCTTTAAAAACATAAAACTAATCATGGCTTCTTCACGCTCTTCAGATAGTCCAAATTCCTTATAATTTACAAGACCCTTCGTGCTAATCATCCAGATTCACGTATGCCTCTCTTTAACTCTCCATTTCTCCTACAACTCTCTTCAGCAATGTCTTTGGGTGCATCTAAAGCCATGCTTTCTCTTACACTTTTACCCATGGAGCACACCTTTCCACACCCCTCTTGACCATCACTTTCTCTAGGAAATCTTCTCTACTATCACTAAACTAGTTTGGGTCCACACTTGTTTGTCTTTCCTGATAGAATATAAGCCTTTATGAAGGCAGAAGTTCCATTAAACTTACCATTGTGTTTTCCAGCATCCCTTGCAAAGTTGTATGTGCTGAATAATATTTAAATATTTGTTGAATTAATGAATAACACCAAGATTTTGACTCTGCATAACAAAATGTGGTGGAGCCATTAACAGAAAAAGGTGCAGTTTGAGGGGATGCTAGTTTTGGGGGGAAAACAGTGGTTCAGTTTAGGGTGACAACTAAATATAAAAACATTGAAATATTAGATTGAAGTTAAGCCATGAGAGTGGAAAGATGTTAATTAGGCTTGCAGGTTGCCAGGAACCTAAATGAGATCTCTGACCAAAGCAGTGTAGAGGAAGCATATAAAATTACTCAGCTTTGGTTGCAGTGAGCTGAGATGGTGTCACTGCACTCCAGCCTGGGCAACAGAGCAAGACCCTGTCTCAAAAAACAAACAAATGAACAAAACAACAACAACAAAAATTACTCAGCCTCTTCTTTCTTCTCCTTCTGCTCCTCCTCTTCCTCCTTCTTCTAAGAAATGAGGTCTTGCTATGTTGCTGAGGCTGGTCTTGAACTTCTGGGATCAAGCAATCCTTCCACTTTAGCCTCCCAAATAGCCAGGACCACAGACATGGGCCACTGTGCCCGGCTTCTTTTTTTTCTTTCTTTCTTTTTGGCCTTTGTTTTTTCGTAAGAATAGAATGTGACATTGTTTAAAGAGCATGAATTTTGCCACGTATTACCTATGAGATCTTTCACAAGTTACTTATTCCCTCTCAGGCTAAGTTCATGTGCAAGACAGACATACAGCATCTACTCTTCAAGGTTGCTTTAAGGATAAGAGGAATTGAACGTAAAGTGCTGAGTTATCCATAAATGTTGTATATTATTCAACGAAAGACTGCTGTTTATTAAGTGTCCATACACACACACTAAATATGGAATGGAAGCCACATCTAATTGTGTTCACAAAAAATAGGAGGTGGCCTGAAAATAAATGGGAAAAAAAAAAAGACAAGAAAAAAAGTGGAAAAGAAAATATAACTCGAGGCTGGGCACAGTGGCTCACGCCCGTAATCCCAGCACTTTGGGAGGCCGAGGCAGGCGGATCACTTGAGGTCAATAGTTCGAGACCAGCCTGGCCAACATGGCGAAACCCTGTCTCTACTAAAAATACTACATAAACACACACACACACACACACACACACACACACAGTGACTCAAGGAAGAAGTAAGGCACTGGGAGAGCAATGATGTTACAGAGAGGGGAGATAGATACTAAGGGGGATCATGGAAAGAGGTGAAAAAAGAGGAAGAGTTTGAAGATTATCCCCTCCCCATCCTATTCCCCTCAAAGTCACTACAGTATATTTCCAATGACATAAAGGTTTCATGCTTTGACTAGAAGGGAGAAAGAAAAAATTTAAAAAAAAAAAAAGGCCGGGCACGGTGGCTCACGCCTGTAATCCCAGCACTTTGGGAGGCCGAAGCGGGTGGATCATGAGGTCAGGAGATCGAGACCAGCCTGGCTAACATACTGAAACCCCATCTCTACTAAAAAAATACAAAAAATTAGCTGGGCATGGTGGCGGGCGCCTGTAGTCCCAGCTATTCGGGAGGCTGAGGCAGGAGAATGGCATGAACCCAGAAGGTGGAGCTTGCGGTGAGCCGAGATCGCGCCACTGCACCCCAGCCTGGGCGACAGAGCGAGACTCTGTTTAAAAAAAAAAAACAAAAAAACCCAAAATGCAATACTGTATTCATAGATCGATTGATAATGCTGAGTCTGTCTTTAAAGTACGAGCTGCAAAAGTCTGCCTAATCAGACATGGTAATAGAGCCAGCTCCTGAACATGTACTTGAGGTGTTAGTCCACATGAAAAAAGGGTTTGTATGGTGGGCATGGTGGCTCACACCTGTAATCCCAGCACTTTAAGAGACTGAGGTGGGTGGATCACCTAAGGTCAAGAGTTCAAGACCAGCTTGACCAGTATGGTGAAACCCCGTCTGGCTGGGCACGGTGGTTCATGCCTGTAATCTCGGCACTTTGGGAGGCTGAGGCAGGCGGATCACGAGGTCAGGAGTTCGAGATCAGCTTGACCAACGTGGTGAAACCCCGTCTCTACTAAAAATACAAAAATTACCTGGGCGTGGTGGTGCGCACCTGTAATCCCAGCTACTTGGGAGGTTGGGGCGGAGAATCGCTTCAACCCAGGAGGCAGAGGTTGCAGTGAGCTGAGATCATGCCATTGCACTCCAGCCTGGGCAACAGAGTGAGACTTTGTCTCAGAAAAAAAAAAAAAAGAAACCCTGTCTCTACTAAAACTACAAAATTAGCAGGGCATGGTGGCACATGCCTGTAATTCCAGCTACTTGGGACGCTGAGGCAGGAGAATCACATGAACCTGAGAGGCAGAAGTTGCAGTGAACTGAGATTGTGCCACTGCACTCCAGTCTGGGTGACAGTGCAAAACTCCATCTCAAAAAAAAAAAAAAAGAAATTATGAACCCTGAGGCATGTAATTATAGATCTCTGGGAATGTTGCCAGCCTGGGAGACATTGCCTTAAAGGTTAAATGTGGGTGGGCATGGTGGCTCACACTTGTAACCCCAGCACTTTGGAAGGCCGAAGCAGCCGGATCACCTGAAGTCAGGAGTTCGACACCAGCCTGGCCAATATGGTGAAACCCTGCCGCTACTAAAAATACAAAAATTAGGTGGGGGTGGAGGCAGGCGCCTGTAATCCCAGCTACTTGGGAGGCTGAGGCAGGAGTATTGCTTGAACCTGGGAGGTGGAGGTTGCAGTGAGCTGAGATCGCGCCATTGCACTCCAGCCTGGGCAACAGAGCAAGACTCCATCTCAAAAAAAAAAAAAAAATTAAATGCTCTAACTTTAGAGTATAATGTGACATCAGTTCAGTTGTAAATTTGAATGTGAACTGAAGACCACTCAAAAAAGTGTTAATCTAGATCATCCAAAATATGCCAATATGCTCGTATTTATATTGCATATTATAAATTTATATGGTCTTCCTATGTTACCCAGGCTGGCCTCAAACTCCTGGGCTCAGGCAATCCTCCCACCTCAGCCTCCTGAGTAGGTGCATGCTGCTGTGCCTGGATCTAATTGTTTTTGACCCTTTCTTCATATACATGTGATTCATATACATCTTGATATTATATATTCATGAAATGATACCTTTAAAAGCTAAGCAGTTTTGATACCATATTCCTTCTTGGTTGTGATTAAAGGTGAAAGATTGATCCAGAGAGATAGCAAAAAATCTCAGGGACAAGATTTAGGGCTAAGAAAGAAGGAACTCAAATATTTTGAAGGTACTAAAAAAGAAGAGGAGAGTCCATTTCTGGGATTCTGGGCTAGTTCTTATTCCCCTTTATACTCATTAATTTATATATATATTTTCTGTAGATGATAATATTTTGACTTTTTTTTTTTTCAGACAAAGTCTCACTCTGTCATCCAGGCTGGAGTGCAGTGGCATGATCTCAGCTCACTGCAACCTCCACCTCCCAGGTTCAAGTGATTCTCCTACCTCAGCCTCCCAAGTAGCTGTGACTACAGGTGTGTGCCACCACATCCATGTTTTTTTTTGTAATTTTAGTAGAGACAGGTTTTCATCGTGTTAGCCAGGATGTTCTGGATCTTCTGATCCTCGTGATCCGCCCACCTCGGCCTCCCAAAGTGCTGGGATTACAAAGTGCCAGGCCATATTTTGACATTTTTTTTTTTTTTTGAGTTGGAGTCTTGCTCTGTCACTGAGGCTGGAGTGCAGTGGCACGATCTTGGCTCACTGCAACCTCCTCCTCTGGGTTCAAGCAATTCTCCCTGCCTCAGCCTGCTGAGAAGCTGGAATTGCAGGCGCCTGCCAACACACTCGGCTAATTTTTGTATTTTTTAGCAGAGACTTGGTTTCCCCATGTTGGCCAGGCTGGTCTTGAACTCCTGACCTCAGGTGATCCGCCTGCCTCGGCCTCCCAAAGAGCTGGGATTACAGGCGTGAGCCACCGCACCTGGCCTGTATTTTGACATCTTATAAAACCCTTTCTGGCTGGGAGAGACTGCCCTTCCAATGCTAACCAATTAGAGATAGCAAAGGACTTTTTTTTTTTTTTTTTTTTTTTTGAGATGGAGTCTTGCTCTGTCACATAGGCTGGAGTGCAGTGGTGCCATCTTGGCTCGCTGCAACCTCCGCCTCCTGGGTTCAAGCAATTCTCATGCTTCGGCCTCCTGAGTAGCTGAGACTACAGGCGCAGGCCACCACACCCCGCTAATTTTTGTATTTTTAGTAGAGACTGGAGTTTCACCATATTGGCCAGGCTGGTCTCAAACTCCTGACCTCAAGTGATCCGCCTGCCTAGGCCTCTCAAAGTGCTGGGATTATAGGTATGAGCCACCACACCCAGCCAAAACATTCCTTTGATACATAAACTGACCAGTCCAGCGCTATACCTCCCCTATCTGGCCTGTACATCACAAGAAGCAATATTCTTTTGCCTTAATCATCGCAGGCAATTAGGGACCATCCCTAAAGTTTAGAGCCTGCAGGAGTTATTCAAACTAGCCAACCCTAAACTCTTTGCCCTGCCTTGCCTTACCCTTAGAAACCCCAACAAAAGTTCTGGCCTAGGCCAGGCGCAGTGGCTCATGCCTGTAATCCCAGAACTTTGGGAGGCCTAGGCAGGCGGATCACAAGGTCAGGAGTTCGAGACCAGTCTGGCCAACATGGCGAAACCCTGTCTCTACTACAAATACAAAAAATTAGCCGGGCATGGTGGTGTGCACCTGTAATCCCAGCTACTCAGGAGGCTGAGGCAGGAGAATTGCTTAAATCTGAGAGGTGGAGGTTGCAGTGAGCCAAGATTGCGCCACTGCACTCCAGCCTGGGTGACAGAGCGAGACTCTGCCTCAGAAAAAAAAAAAAGTTCTGGCCTAGGTTGGGCGCAGTGGCTCATCTTTGTAATCCCAACACTGTGGGAGGCCGAAGTACATGGATCACCTGAGGTCGGGAGTTTGAGAACAGCCTGACAAACATGGTGAAACCCTGTCTCTACTAAATACAGAAAAATAAGTCAGGTGTGGTGGCACATGCCTGTAATCCCAATTACTTAGGGGTCTGAGGCAGGAGAATCGCTTGAACCTGGGAGGCGGAGGTTGCAGTGAGCTGAGATTGCGTCATTGCACTCCAGCTTGGGCAACAAAAGTAAGACAGAGAAAAAGTTCTGGTCTATCCTTTCTCCTTGTTACTGTCTTCTGCTACCTGACCAACACTTGGCATTTCCCCTGTGACCTTGTGTGGCATATAATGACCCTCTTTCTAAAACCTGTGACTATAATAAATTTTGTTTTATTGTGCCTCTCCCGTGTCTCCTCTTGGCCACACCTGACTGACCATCACCTAAAGGAACGCAGAACAAGTGCCCAATAAATGAAACTAATTTTTTAAGTGAGAAAAGTGTTATGTTTTACAGTTGTACTTTTCTATTTCTAGAAGGCAAGACATGAATTAATCTTGAAGCAATCTGCCTACACTCATGAAAATCACTAGAATGGGCCCTTTAGACACATATAAAAGAAATACCTATCTCTATCCTAAAGAAAGTCACAAAAGGACCATTAACCAAAATTCAGATCCTTCAGACTGATATGCTGGGGTTTATCTTTTTATTAATAATATAAATTGTGGGTTGGGTATGGTGGCTCACGCCTATAATCTTAACACTTTGGGAGGCTGAGGCAGGCAGATTGCCTGAGCTTAGGAGCTTGAGACCAGCCTGGGCAGCATGGCGAAAACCATCTCTACTAAAAATACAAAAAAATTAGCTGGGCATGGTGGCGAGCGCCTGTAATGCCAGTTACCCCGGAGGCCAAGGCAGGAGAATCTCTTGAAACTGGGATGCAGAGGTTGCAGTTAGCCGAGATCGTGCCACTACACTTCAGCCTGTGTGACAGAGCGAGACTGTCTCAAAAAATAAAATAAAATCAATTGTGACTGGGCTTGGTGGCTCATGCTTGTAATCCCAGCACTGTGGGAGGCTGAGGTAGGAGGATTGCTTGAGCCTGGGAGGTTGAGGCTGCAGTGAGGTGTGGTTGCACCAGTGCACTCCAACCTGGGTGACAGAGCAAGACCCTGTCTCAAAATAATAATAATAATAATAATTGTGTCTTTAGCAGGATTGTGTCCTTCCAGTGGGGGGTGGGGGGGCAGGGAGAGATCATATTTTCTTTTAAATAAGGATATAGAATGAACTGTCTGTTAAAATCCTTATTTGTTCGGCCGGGTGCGGTGGCTCACGCCTGTAATCCCAGCACTTTGGGAGGCTGAGGCAGGCAGATCATGAGGTCAGGAGATAGATACCATCCTGGCTAACACAGAGAAACCCCGTCTCTACTAAAAATACAAAAATTAGCCAGGCTTGGCGGCGTGTGCCTGTAGTCCCAGCTGCTGGGGAGGCTGAGGCAGGAGAATGGCGTGAACTGGGGAGGCGGAGCTTGCAGTGAGCCGAGATTGCGCCACTGCCCTCCAGCCTGGGTGACAGAGCGAGACTCTGTCTCAAAAAAAAAAAAAAAAAAAAAAAAATCTTCATTTGTTCTTAGGAGATCCATGTACGGTTTTATTTTATTTTAATTAATTAATTTATTTTTTGAGATGGAGTCTCACTGTGTCGCCCAGGCTGGAGTGCAATGGTGCAATCTCGGCCCACTGCAACCACTGCCTTCCAGATTCAAGTGATTCTCCTGTCTCAGCCTCCCAAGTAGCTGGGACTATAGGCGCGTGCCACCACGCGCAGATAATTTTTGTATTTTTAGTAGATACGGGGTTTTACCGTGTTGCCCAGGCTGGTCTTGAACTCCTGAGCTCAGGCATTCGCCTGCCTGGGCCTCCCAAACTGTTAGGATTCCAGGAGTGAGCCACTGTGCCTGGCCTCCCTATCTTTTAACTATATATATCCCGAGTTTTTGTGCTGCATTCTGTGTGAATTAACTTATTCTCTTGTTAGTCATACCAAACTTAGAGCTCTTTTTATTATTTTGTTTCTCTTAGTCCCAAACAAATCAGGCAAGGAATTTCTTTACTTGTTTTTGGCGAGGTCTTTGTCACTCTCTCTCCAAACCTGCTCCAACAATAAAGTGTCAGTGATCTGATTATCTCTCTAGTTTTCTCATTTATTTTCTGAAGAATGTTCTCCTTTTCATCTCTGAGAGGTCTGAGGAAAAAAAAGAAAAAAAGAAGAATATTCTCTCTGGAAAGTCTCCTCTCTTCCCTCCAAGATGTAATACATTTTATTTATTTGTTTGTTTGTTTATTTGAGACAGAGTCTCACTCTGTCGCCCAGGCTGGAGGGCAGTGGCACGATCTGGGCTCACTGCAATCTCTGCCTCCTGGGTTCAAATGATTCTACTGCCTCAGCCTCCTGAGTAGCCGGGATTACAGGCACGTGCCATCATGCCTGGCTAATATTTGTATTTTTAGTAGAGATGGGGTTTCTCCATGTTGGCCAGGCTGGTCTCGAACTTCTGACCTCAAGTGATTCGCCCGCCTCGGCCTCCCAAAGTGCTAGGATTACAGGCATGAGCCACCGCACCTAGACAATAAATTTTATTTTTTTTTATTTTTTTTATTTTTTTATTTTTTGAGACAGAGTCTCGCTCTGTTGCCCAGGCTGGAGTGCAGTGGCGCGATCTCGGCTCACTGCAAGCGCCGGCTCCCGGGTTCACGCCATTCTCCTGCCTCAGCCTCCCGAGTAGCTGGGACTACAGGCGCCCGCCAACACACCCGGCTAATTTTTTGTATTTTTAGTAGAGACGGGGTTTCACCGTGTTAGCCAGGATGGTCTCGATCTCCTGACCTCGTGATCCGCCCGCCTCGGCCTCCCAAAGTGCTGGGATTACAGGCTTGAGCCACCGCGCCCGGCCTAATAAATTTTATTTTTTAAAAAAGATTAAATTTCAAACTGCAAAACTGGAGGTAAGGCAAAAGAAAGGAAACCCACACCCAGGTTCGAAATTTTCAACTATTACTGCTAAAAAGTGAGACATCTTCACAAAACTTGGAGTGGAAAACTATAGGTTTTATGGTCCAAGTTCCTGACTTCCAATACCGGAGAGTCTTCCCTGGACTTTTCTTCACTTCCTTAACTGCTTGTTGAATTCCTATTTATCCTTTAGAACGCAGGTCAGACAGATCAACTTTGTTCTTTGGGAAACCGTATGTATTAGTTTCCTATGACTGTTGTAATGCATTACCATAAACTTAGTGATGTAAAGTGCCACACGTTTATTATTTTACAATTCCAGAGGACAGATATCTGAAATTAAAGTGTAAAGTTAAGGTGTTGGCAGCACTAGTGCCTCCTGGGGGATCTAGGGGAGAATCTGTTTCCTTGCCTTTTCTTTTTTTGAGACGGAGTCTCACTCTATTGCCCAGACTGAGTGCAGTGGCGTGCGATCTCGGCTCACTGCAACCTCTGCCTCCTGGGTTCAAGCGATTCTCCTGCCTCAACTGCCCAAGTAGCTGGGATTACAGGTGCCTGCCACTACGCCCAGCTAAGTTTCGTATTTTTAGTAGAGACAGGGTTTCACCATATTGGTCAGACTGGTCTTGAACTCCTGACCTCAGGTGATCCACCCGCCTCGGCCTCCCAAAGTGCTAGGACTACAGGCATGAGCCACCGTGTCCAGCTCCTTGCCTTTTCTAGCTTCTAGAGGCTGCCTGTATTCGTTGCCATCACTCCACCCTGCTTCTGTGGTCATATTTCCTTTTCTGTATTCATACCCTCCCTCTGCCTTCCTCTTACATGGATACTTGTGATCACATTTAGAGCCAACCCTGATAATCCAGGGTAATCTCCTGGATTATAAAAAATTTTAATTTAAGTCCCAGTGCAGTGGCTCATGCCTGTAATTTTGTAAAAATACAAAAATTAGCCGGGCATGCTGGCAGGTGCCCGTAATCCCAGCTACTCGGGAGGCTGAGGCAGAAGAATTGCTTGAACCTGGGAGGCAGAGGTTGCAGTGAGCCAAGATCGTGCCACTGCACTCCAGCCTGGGTGACAGAACAAGACTCCATCTCAACAACAACAACAAAACAACAAAAACAACAACAACAACAACAAAACGGCCAGGCGAGGTGGCTAACACCTGTAATCCCAGCACTTTGGGAGGCCGACAGGGGTGGATTCCTCGAGGCCAGAAGTTCAAGGCCAGCCTAGCCAACATGGTGAAACCTTCTCTACTGAAAATACAAAAATTAGCCAGGCATTGTGGCACGCATCTGTAGTCGAAGCTACTCAGGAGGCTGAGGCACAAGAATAGCTTGAACTGGGAGGCAGAGGTTGCAGTGAGCCGAGATTGGGCCACTGCACTTCAGCCTGGGCAACAGGGTGAGACTGTCTCAAAAACAAACAAAAAAAAGTGCAAAATAAATAATACATGAATTTGATCTGAATATAATTGAACACAATTGTGGAAATCAAATAATCTCAGCTGAATTAAGATTTAATTGGGCTATGTTTGTCTTTTTATTTCTCAGCGGCCCTATTTATGTATTTGTTTATCTTAGAAGTTGACTCAGTTCCTTATGATATGACTTACAGGTATACAGCCAAATAATGTTCCCATTTAATAACTTTTAAAATGAAGCTCAGAGGCCTAAGGTATGAGGCAATGCCCCAAGGCATCATTCCAAGACAAGGATAGGGTGTGAGCTAGGGTGATGGTTACTATCCTTCAGCCTAATGACAGGCTATCTGTATCAGAATCACCTGGAAAAATTCTTAGACATGCAGACACTCAAGTCTCCCTGACCCCAAGATTCATATTCAGCTGATCCAGGGAGGGTCCTAGAGATGTGTGTTTTAAAACACGTCAGATAATTCACAATTATCAAGAAATCTAGGCTTCTCTTATTTAGTTTGAAATCATACAGAAATGTAAATGCTATTTTTATTTGGCTTTCAGTTTGATAAAAGGCTTTCTTGGAAGAAAGGATCCACACCACATCCCTAGAGAAATGATTAGATTGAAGGCATGGCTTGCAAGTCTCACACTGAGATAAAAAAAAAAAACAACCATAGAGCAGAAACCCAATAGGTTTTCCAATTGCCCTGATCTGTGGGAACTAAGACCCTGAAAGATTCTAGACAGTTTTACTGGGGTATGGGTGCGGCAACTCAAACCTGTAATCCTAGCACTTTTGGAAGGCTGAGGTGGAAGGATTGCCTGAGCCCAGGAGTTTGAGGCTGGAATGAACTATGATCACGCCACTGCACTTCAGCCTGGGCAACAGAGCAAGACCCTGTCTCTAAAGAAAAAAAAAAAAAACTCACTCATTGTGAATTTAATGACTTACAGTAAATTTACAGAGTTCTGCAACTGGTATGTCACAATGCAAGTTATAGTCCACATGGGAAATTAGGTCAGCAGGTCACCAGGGAAGCTCAGACTTAGAACAAATAGAAATGAGTAGTCTCAAAAATAGACAAGTGAGATTGCATCAAACAACAACAATGGAAACTATCGACAGAGTGAAGAGACAGACTATGGAATGGGAGAATTTATTTGCAAACTATGCATCTGATAAGGGGCTAATGTTAATACCCAAAATATATAAGAAACTCAAACAACTCAATAGCAAGAAAAACAGGCTGGGCACGGTGGCTCACGCCTGTAATCCTAGCACTTTGAGAGACCAAGGTGGGTGGATCACCTGAGGTCAGGAGTTCGAGACCAGCCTGGCCAACATGGTGAAACTCTGTCTCTACTAAAAATACAAAATATATGGCTGGGCGCAGTGGCTCAGGCCTGTAATCACAGCACTTTGGGAGGCTGAGGTGGGCAGATCACCTGATGTTGGGAGTTTGAGACCAGCCTGACTAACATGGAGAAACCCTGTCTCTACTAAAAATACAAAAATTAGCCTGGTGTGGCTGGGCGCGGTGGCTCATGCCTGTAATCCCAGCACTTTGGGAGGCCAAGGCGGGCGGGTCACCTGAGGTCAGGAGTTTGAGACCAGCCTGACCAACAAGGTGAAAACCTGTCTCTACAAAAAATACAAAATTACCCAGGCATGGTGGCAGGTGCCTGTAATCCCAGCTACTTGGGAGGCTGAGGCAAGAGAACTGCTTGAATCCAGTAGGCAGAGGTTGCAGTGAGCCAAGACTGCACCATTGCACTCTGGCCTGGGCAACAAGGGTGAAAGTCTGTCTCAAAAAAAAAAAAAAAAAAAAAAGAAAGGCGGGGGGCGGGGGGGCAAAGTACCTGAATAGACATTTCTCAAAATAAGATATACAAATGGCTAACGGGTATATGAAAAAAGTACTCTAATAATCAGGGAAATGCAAATCAAAATCACAGTAAGATATCACCTCACACCTGTTAGAATGGCTGTTATAAAAAAAGACAAAAGATAACAAGTATTGATGAGGATGTGGGGAAAAGAGAAAAGAGAACCCTTCTTGTACACTATTGGTGGGAATGTAAATTGATACTACCATTATGGACAACAGTATGGAGAATCCTCAAAAATAAATAAATAAAAAATTTTAAAGGCTAAGAACATCTTAAATTTGAATAGATATTGCCAAGTTGCTTTTCAAAAACATACCACCCAGAGTATGTTAAGGTTCCTATTCCCCTGCATCCTTACCAACACTGAGTAATACCGATCTTTATTTATTTATTTTTTTTGAGACAGACTCTCACTCTGTTGCCCAGACTGGAGGGCAATCGTGTGATCTTGGCTCACTGCAACCTCTGCCTCCCAGGTTCACCGGGTTTAAGTGATTCTCCTGCCTCAGCCTCCCGAGTAGCTGGTACTACAGGCGTGTGCCACCACACCCAGCTAATTTTTGTATTTTTAGTAGAGACAGGGTTTCACCGTGTTAGCCAGGATGGTCTCAATCTCCTGACCTTGTGATCCGCCTGCCTCAGCCTCCCAAAGTGCTGAGATTACAGGCATGAGTCACAATGCCTGGCCCGGGTAACATCAACCTTTTTAACTTTGATGATACATTAATCAAAAAAAGATATCCCATTTTAATTTGCATTTATTTAATTATAAGTGAAGCTAAACATCTTTTCATATGTTTATTGCCCAGTTGTATTTCCTCTTCAATTTCTTGCCTGTTCAAGTTTTTTTGTTAATTTCTTTACTGAGTTGATCATTTTTTTTCTTCCTGGCTTGTAAGGGCTCTTTGTACATCAGAAAAATTCTATTGTCTTCCCAATCTCCTACAATGTTAATTTCATCCTCTCGCTACTGAAAATTTACTCTCAATTTATTATAAGTTTCTACTGCAAAGCTCTTTTTCATTCTTAATTCTCCATGATCACTTCAGCATTTGGGATTACTGAACAGCTCTTTCTTAAAACTTTCTACTCACCTCCTTTTCATAATACTGATTTATTTCATTTCTCTCTGTTTCTTAATTTTTCTCCTCTATCTTTACTTTCTATTCCTTTTCCTATTAATGTACCCAAAGTTATATCCATTGTTCTCTCTATACCAGAGTTTCTTGCTCTGTTACAGAGCCTGGAGTATAGTGGCACGATCACGGCTCACTACAACCTTGACCTCCTAGGCTAAAGCGATCCTCCTGCCTCAACCTACTAAGTAGCTGGAACTATAGGAGCATGCCACCATGCCTGGCTAATTACAAAAAAAAAAAATTTTTTTTTTTGAGACAGAGACTCACTCTGTCACCCAGGCTGGAGTGCAGTGGCGCGATCTCGGCTCACTGCAACCTCTGCCTCCATGGTTGACGCCATTCTCCTGCCTCGGCCTCCCGAGTAGCTGGGCCTACAGGTGCCCACCACCACGCCCAGCTAATTTTTTTGTTTTTAGTAGAGACAGGTTTTCACCGTATTAGCCAGGATGGTCTCGATCTCCTGATCTCGTGATCTGCCCGCCTCGGCCTCCCAAAGTGCTGGGATTACAGGTGTGAGCCACCACACCCGGCCAAAAAAATTCTTTTATAGAGACAGGGTCGCACTATGTTGCCCAGGCTGGTCTCAAACTCCTGGGTTCAAGTGATCATTCCACCTTGGCCTCCCAAAGTACTGGGATTACAGGCACGAACCACCGCGGCCAGGTGCCTTTTTTTTAAAATTTTTTTGAGACAGAGTCTCGCTCTGTTACCCAGGCTGGAGCGCAGTGGCCCGATCTCGGCTCACTGCAAGCTCCACCTCCTGGGTTCACGCCATTCTCCTGCTTCAGCCTCCCGAGTATCTGGGATTACAGGCGTGCGCCACCATGCCCCATCTCTACTAAAAATACAGCTGGGGATGGTGGCACATGCCTGTAATCCCAGCTACTCAGGAGGCTGAGGTAGTAGAGTCGCCTGAACCTGGGAGGCAGAGGTTGCAATGAGCCAAGATCGTGCCACTGAACTCCAGCCTGGGTGACAGAGCGAGACTCCATCTCAAAAAAAAAAGACATATGTAGCTAAATGCTCATTGCTGCTTTATTTATAATAATAAATGATGAATGTTATCCCAATGTCCACAGGTAGTTACTAATTAAATGCTGGCATATTTGGACAGTGGAATATTCTGCTGGTTAAAAATTAACCAGTAAAGGGTCGGGCACGGTGGTTCACGCCTGTAATCCTAGAACTTTGGTAGGCCAAGGCAGGCGGATTGCCTGAGTTCAGGAGTTTGAGACCAGCCTGGGCAACATGGTAAAACTCTCTCTCTACTAAAAATATAAAAATTAGTCGGGCATGGTGGCACATGCCTGTAGTCCCAGCTACTTGGGAGGCTGAGGCTGAGGCACCAGAATCGCTTGAACCGGGGAGGTGGAGGTGGCAGTTAGCCGAGACTGAGTCACCGCACTCCAGCCTGGGTGACGGAGTGAGACTCCTGTCTTTAAAAAAAAAAAAAAAAAAGGCTGGGTGCAGTAGCTCACACCTGTAATCCCAGCACTTTGGGAGGCCGAGGTGGGCAGATCATGAGGTCAGGAGTTTAAGACCAGCCTGGCCGACATGGTGAAACCCCATCTCTACTAAAAATACAAAAATTAGCTGGACATGGTGGCGTGTGCCTGTAATCCCAGATACTTGGGAGGCTGAGGCAGGAGAATCGCTTGAACCCAGGAGGTGGAGGTTGCAGTGAGCCACGACTGCGCCACTGCACTCCAGCCTGGCGACAGAGCGAGACTCCATCTCAAAAACAAAACAAAACAAAACAAAAAGACAAAAAAAAACCCCAAGTAAAGTAAAAAATTAAAGTAGTGGTTAAAAAATTAAAGTAGTGCCATGTGCACTGCCGTAGAAAAAAGTGAAAAAGGTTATGTAGTATAAACTTGTTTTCATTTAAAATTGTATACACATATGTGAATATATACTTAGAAAAATAAAAATAAAAGGCCAGGCGCAGTGGCTCATGTCTGTAATCCCAGCACTTTGGGAGGCCGAGGTGGGCGGATCACGAGGTCAGAAGATCGAGACCATTCTGGCTAACACGATGAAACCTCGTCTCTACTAAATACACAAAAAATTAGCCAGGCATGGTGGCACACGCCTGTAGTCCCAGCTATTCGGGAGGCTGAGGCCAGGAGAATCTCTTGAACTTGGGAGGTGGAGGTTGCAGTGAGCCAAGATCGTGCCACTGCACTCCAGCATGGGCAACAGAGTGAGACTCCATCTCAAAAGAAAAAAAAAAATACACCAAAGTCTTAATTATTGCGGGAAGTAGGATTATAAGAGATTTCACTTTCTACAGAAATTGTTAATATTCATATTACTGTTGTCAGCATTATTGTCATAAAGCAATTAAAAGTGCCTAACACATAGAAGCTACTATATAAATATTACATTATACTAAAATAGTTTTGGGAATATTTTTGGTTTTTTTGGCAATGAGCATGTATTATTTTTATAAGTAGGAAAAAACTACATGAGGTGGTGAAAATGCAGGTAGTATTTGATCATTTTAAATGTAATGAAGGGTTAAAAATGAGAGCTAGAGGATGCCAAAGGGTCCTCTATGCATACTTGAAAGGACCTAGTTGAAAGGGGAAGGTTGATAATGATAAGGCCCCAGGCAGAAGAGAATGGGAAACTCTAATGATAACATGAACTGTTATTTCATGAATGTTTACCCTGGGCCAGGTGTTCCAATTGGTTTTGAGCCCACAGGAAGGAAAGGTTAATCTTTTCCTTTGAGATTAGAACCAAGATTTTTTTTTTTTTTTTTTTTTTTTTTTTTGGGGTGGAGTCTTACTCTTGTCGCCCAGGCTGGAGTACAGTGGCCTGATCTCAGCGCACAGCAACCTCTGCCTCCCGGGTTCAAGTGATTCTCCTGCCTCAGCCTCCTGAGTAGCTGGGATTACAGGCGCCCATCAGCAACGCCTGGCTAATATTTGTATTTTTAGTAGAGACGAGGTTTCACCATGCTGGCCAGGCTGGTTTTGAACTCCTGACCTCAAATGATCCGCCTGCCTCAGTCTCCCAAAGTGCTAGGATTACAGGCGTGAGCCATCGCGCCCAGCCCAGAGCAGAGATTCTTAACCTCAATTTCCTGAAATTATATCCTAAATTTGTTGGGTAAGTGCATTTTTTAAAGTACAAGAGAAGGCCCATAAGTTACATCAGATTTTAAAAAGGGTGTTTGAGCCCCCCTCTTCCAAAGATAGAAGAATCAAGGAAGAAAGGGTAAAATATATACATATATATGCATATATTTTTGAGATGGATTCTCACACTCTGTTGCCCAGGCTGGAGCGTAGTGGTACAATCTTGGCTTACTGCAACCTCTGCCTCCTGGACTCAAGTGATCTTCCCACCTCAGCCTCCCAAGCAGCTTTAGAGAACTGACATGTGCTACCTTGCCCGGCTAATTTTTGTATTTTTAGTAGAGATGGAGTTTTACTACGTTGACTAGGCTGGTCTCGAACTCCTAACCTCAAGTGATCCGCCCACCTCGGCCTCCCAAAGTGCTGGGCGTGAGCCACCGCGTCCGGCCGAAAGATTGGTTTTAAAAATGAGTATTTTGAGATGATGAGAAAACGAGAGGGTTTCTGCCAGATGTCCTTTCTCTCAGTGAAACAGGATTAGAGATTTCCTTTAAGGACAGTAAAATTTGGTGATTGTGACATTTCCAAGTTCTGTTGATTGATTCATCATCTCCCCTCCATCATACACGTCTAAGGGCAGAGTGAACTTCCATCCTGAAGGCTCCGCGCTTAGTTTTCGCAGATTAATAGCTCACCAAGAATTTATCATCTTTTCTTTCCACTAACTCGAAACCAATCTAAATTCTTTCCAAACATCTTCTCAACGTAGTCTCCTTTGATGAAATTTACTGTTTCGGATTCTAGACTTGGCTCTTACCAACTTAACTTTCGGTGAATAGCTTAATACCTCTGATTCAGGTTTTTGCATTTGTCAACTACCACCGAATGATAATTTCAATGAGTTCGTTCTTATGAGGATCAAATGAAATAACATCTGTGAAAACCTCTTACAAAGTTTAAGCAAATAGTGCTAAGCAATCACCAAGAGTTAACTACTAATTTTCAGTGTTAGGTAATTTTTAAAAGCTTTCCAGAGAATTGGCGTCCTGCACACCAGTCTCGTTCCAAAATAATGCAGGCGGGGGCTGGGGTGGGGGCGCTCCTCTCGGACAGGCTACGTCTTTCGCTCCTTTTGTCTTTTCCGGGCATTAGAACTGTCATGGCGCCTTCAGGAAGAGGTAGGAGGCTCTCCCTGCGTCCAGCAGAACCATCTGGGGCACCTCGACCGGGCGGTGGGGTAGACAGAGAGACGAGCCCCAGCTGGGACCGAAAACATCGACCCCTCCGAGAGGTCTCCGCTGGACCGGCGCAAGGGGAGAAGAGCGGGTGGAAGCCTACCTCAGCGAACGCCGAGGCCGGGCCCCGCCCACCCAGAACGTCGCCCAATGGAAACCTGCCGGCAGTGCGGCACCGCCCATCTGTTGGTCGGGGCGCCGCGAGGGCGGGGCCCGCAGTTCGGTTGCGCTGAGGAGCGCAGCTGTGAGGGAGTCGCTGTGATCCGGGGCCCCGGAACCCGAGCTGGAGCTGAAGCGCAGGCTGCGGGGCGCAGAGTCGGGAGGTGAGCGCCCAGGGAAAAGAGGGCCCCGGGGGGAGGGGTTCGCGAGAGGACGGAAGGATCGGCCTCCGAGGCCCGGGACGGTGGGACCCGCCAGGCGGGTGCTGAAGGCGGCCCTGCTCACTCAGTAGCCCAGGCCCGATCGGGCCTGCCTGCTGGAGCCGAGGGGCCGCTTCGGCCCCGCAGTCGCTGCTTAGCCCTCTCTGGCCTCTCTGGCTTGGCGGCGGCGCCCCGGGATTCTGCGGGCGCGGGTCGGGAGGCCCTGGCGTTCGCTTGGAACTCCGGCTGAGAGAGGCGGGGCCCGGCGGGCGGGGGCGGGGGCGGGGGCGGCGGTTGCGGCCCGGAGGCCTGCGGAAGCTCGGCGGCCTGGCCGGGCCTGCTCGCGGGGCGGCGCGCAGACTGCGCGGGGGCGTGGCCTGCGCCCCTGACTACGCTGTCGGGCCGGCCTTTGATGAGGTGGCCGCCGCTGGCTCCCTGGGCCCCAGCCTGGTGCCCGCGCGGGCCGCGGCTGCCTTCCAGACGCAGGGCATGCGACCTGTTGGAGTGTGAAATTCTAGGGGCCAGGTTCCTCCCCCGAGCGGTTTTATTTCCGACTGGACTGTGCTGCGGGTCTCAGAGGCCCTCTGGTCTGCTCAGGGTGAGGACAGCTGAGAGGCCCGGGCCCGCGAGCTCTTGCAGAGGAGTTGACACGCAGAGGGGCTGCTGTCCAATAAACGAAAGTCTCGGGGAAAAACTTTGCAGGGCGATCTGCATTACTCCAAAGTGAACACACTTACTTGCATGTCTCAGGGTGGCTGGAGGCGGCGAGGAGAATCCCCTTATGGGCGTATAGGGGCGTTTCCATGTGTGATCTCTTTAAAACCTCTCAGCGGCTCCGAGGCAAAACTCCCAGTGTCGCAGAGGTTTCTTCATCAATAGGAGGAGTGCTGGAGGATCTTGGGCACTGCCCTCATTTTGCCTGCGAAGGAAAAATTAGGAAGGGACAAAAAGTCACAAAAATTAGGAAGGTGGTGGGGGGGGGATAAGCAAATTCCAAGGGCATCTATCTCTGATGAAGGGTTGTGTCTCCTGTGGTGCCCTACTGTGGATTAGTTGTTTGTGTCCTCGGTCCATAAGTTTCTTTGGAGCCCATTGGCTACCGCTTTCCTGTATTAGAATTCTACTGTTATTTCCTACTGTAGTCTGGCTGGGAATTTTATTTAGTTGTTCAGATTCTAGATGCATTCAGTGAATGCAGCTGCTCAAGGAAGTAACTGATAGTGTCTTACCATTTTCTTAGCTACTTTTCAGAAGAAGGAACATGATCTCTAACAGAAGTTTTCTGGTAGATTACTAAAACAGGCAGATAGTAGCTTTCCTGGCTGGCTGAGTTAAATCCCTCTCCAGCGATCCTCCCACTTCAGCCTCCTAAGTAGGTGGGATTACAGGCATGAGCCAGCGCGCCTGGCAAATCTCTCTAGAATAAGTCAGGATCTAGAAAATAACATAGGGAAAGAATATCTTGCCAGATTTCCTCTGTACTGCCTATTGCTCTTTGGTATTTACTAGACTGTCTTCTAATAAAAATCTCCTGAGTTGAGTTAAACGTAGTGTAGATTGGGGGCAGAGATGGGCACAAATGGGCATTAGAGAGTTCTAAAAATAAATGTGGGTTTTTCAAAAGATTGGTGTGTTGACTGGAGACTTCTGAACTTAGAGGAGCACATTTACTTTCCAGGATATCACTTTCTTTTTCTTTTCTTTTCTTTTTTTTTTTTTTTGAGTCATAGTCTCACTCTGTCACCCAGGCTGGAGTGCAGTGGCGCCATCTGGGCTCACTGCAACCTCTGCCTCCTGAGTTGAAGTGATTCTCGTGCTTCAGCCTCTTCAATAAACTGGGATTACAGACGTGCACCACCACACCCTGCTAATTTTTGTATTTTTTTTTTTTTTTTGCCCAGGCTGGTTTCGAACTCGAGCTCAAGCAATCTGCCTGCCACCATCTCCCAAAGTGCTGGGATTACAGGCGTGGGCCAGCTTGCCTGGCCCAGGGTCTCTCTTTCATACTGTAGAGAACTCTCTTGAGCCGAGCACACACAGGTTCCAACTCCTTCACAGTCTTTGTTCTTAGAGATATGAAATAACATTAAGTGGTTGTCTTGAGACTTTTTGTACAAGTTAATGGCATTTAGCTCTTGAGAATTCTTTTTCTTGAAGTACCCATGACCCTGAAAAAAATGTTATGCTGTATAATACTTTTTCCTATAAAAGTTGTACCTTGAGTTATTTGTACTTGTAAGAAATAGCCTAGGCTAGGTGTGGTGCCTCACACCTGTAATCCCAGCACTTTGGGAGGCTGAGGTGGGTGGATCATGAGGTCAGGAGATTGAAACCATCCTGGCTAACACAGTGAAACCCCCATCTCTACTAAAAATACAAAAAATTAGCTGGGTGTGGTGGCGTGTGCCTGTAGTCCCAGCTACTCGGGAGGCTGAGGCAGGAGAATCACTTGAACCTGGGAGGCGGAGGTTGCAGTGAGCCGAGATTGCGCCACTGCACTCCAGCCTGGGTGACAGAGTGAGACTCCATCCCCTCTGCCAAAAAAGAAATAACCTATATCAGATTTAGTCCCCCAGAGAATGGAAACTTCAGAGCCTTTGAGCAATGTGAATGAAATGAAAGCTGGAAGCTTAAAGTCTTAGCTCTGACTTGAATTTGTGGCTGCTTGAATGTGGGCATTTATTTTGTTTGTTATTGTATCTCAAGGGCTTAGCCCTGTGCATGGCCCACAATAAATGCTTAATAAAACATGTTAAATGAGTGAATGAAAAAAAAATGTTGTTAACCAATACCCATTTGTCATACTCACATCACAGGAAAGGTGAGGTCATCAGGGATGAAGTCACTAACAACTGCCAGTCATCTGCCCCAAGGGTAGCCTCACCATGGACTAGTGGGCTTGTTCTGTGTAGAGAAGGGATGGATAGTGAATGCCAAGATTAGTTCTAGCTGGATAAATTAGCCAAGTGTTTCAGCTGGATAAGTTGGCTGAGGGTGCTACAGGTCTAGCTTTAAGGCTGTCTCAGTGAAACATTTTGGAGTCTGGAGTCATCTGTTCTGAATAGCGCCCACATAGTTTATATTTTTTTATTTTTTGAGACGGAGTCTCACTCTGTTGCCCAAGCTGGAGTGCAGTGGCACGATCTCAGCTCACTGCAACCTCTGCTTCCTGGGTTCAAGTGATTCTCCTGCCTCAGCCTCCTGAGTAGCCGGGACTACAGGTGTGTGCCACCACACCCAGCTAATTTTTTTATTTTTTGTAGAGACAGGGTTTTGCCATGTTGGTCAGGCTGGTCTAGAACTCCTGACCTCAGGTAATCCACCTACCTCGGCCTCCCAAAGTGTTGGGATTAAAGGCGTGAGCCACTGTGCCCAGCCACACATAGCTTAATTCTTGAGCACAGTACAAATAGGGTGTACTTGGGGATTCAAAGGGAAGCCTATTGGATGAGTATTTGCCAAGAAGGAATGGAGCACCTGATTTTGTTGTTGATTTGAACCTTACTCTAAGTGGGGTTAGACTGCCATAAATCTTGTGTTTGTCATTCCTGGGTAGGTCATCTTCAACTAAGATAGCTCCCCTTCTCTAGACTAGAGTGAGAATAGTTAATGTTTCAGTATTTAGGACTGATTCTGATTTTGGATTTAAAGGAAACAAAGGTGGTGTGTGTTTTCTATTTTTAATTTTTAAAAGTTTTGTGTAGAGGCTGGGGTCTTGTTATGTTGTCCAGGCTGGTCTCAAATGCCTGGCCTGTTTTATTTTCTTTTGAATTTGCAGATGAAGTATTAGGATTATTAAATCTTTTTTTTGTTGTTGTTGTTGAGACAGGGTCTCCCTCTGTTGCCTAGCCAATGGCATGATCATAGCTCACTGCAGCCTCAAACTCCTGGGCAATCAAGTGATTCTCTCATCATCAGCCTCTCGGGTAGCTGGGACTATAGCTGTGTACCACCTTGCCCTGCTAATTTTTAAATTTTTTTTGTAAAGATGGGGTCTCACTTTGTTGCCCAGGCTGGTCTCAAACACCTGGCCTCAAATGAACCTCTTGCCTCGGCTTCTCAAAGTGCTGGGATTACAAGGGTGAGCCACTGTGCTCAGCTGGATTGCTAAATTTTTTTTTGAGATGGGGTCTTGCTCTGTCACCCAGGCTGGAGTGCAGTGGCGCGATCTCAGCTCACTGCAACCTCCACCTCCCTGGTTCAAAAAAATTCTCCTGCCTCAGTCTCCTGAGTAGCTAGGACTACAGGCACGCATCACCACACCCAGCTAATTTTGTATTTTTAGTAGAGATGGGGTTTCACCATGTTGATCAGGCTGGTCTTGAACTCCTGACCTCAGGTGATCTGCCCACCTCAGCCTCCCAAAGTGCTGGGATTACGGGCATGAGCCACCGCGTCCAGCCTGGATTACCAAATCTTTACAGATGTATCCTGACTTTCTCTGCCTTCTCCCTCCATATTTGCCCCAACCAATGCAGGCCTGAGTGTTCCTTCCAGCATGTCGGAGGGGGAGTCTCAGACAGTACTTAGCAGTGGCTCAGAACCAAAGGTAGAATCCTCATCTTCAGCTCCTGGCCTGACATCAGTGTCACCTCCTGTGACCTCCACAACCTCAGCTGCTTCCCCAGAGGAAGAAGAAGAAAGTGAAGATGAGTCTGAGATTTTGGAAGAGTCGCCCTGTGGGCGCTGGCAGAAGAGGCGAGAAGAGGTAGGGTTATGGTACAGTCACTCTTGGGCGAGTGAATTCTGGAAAGGTGAGAACTGGAAAAGCAAAGTCTTAAAAGAGGCCTACCAAACTTCAATAGGTTGGGGGCTAGGAGGAGATGATCATATGGAGGGTTAAAATGGAGGATTTGTGAGATAAGTTTAATTGTGTTTCATATGAATTTCTTCTCAGGTGAATCAACGGAATGTACCAGGTATTGACAGTGCATACCTGGCCATGGATACAGAGGAAGGTGTAGAGGTTGTGTGGAATGAGGTACAGTTCTCTGAGCGCAAGAACTACAAGCTGCAGGAGGTAGGTGATGCTGAAAAGGTGAAGCCTGGGGAATGTTGGAACACTGATGTTAGAAAGGAATTGGTGTTGGGAAGCTGCCCATGAGGAGAGTATGTTGGGGTTAGATCGTTTCTGGGGAGGGATAGGGAATGGCTTCTCAGGATCATTACAGTGATTTGTGAACTCTGTTATTCCACTGTCTCCCTTGCTTTCAGGAAAAGGTTCGTGCTGTGTTTGATAATCTGATTCAATTGGAGCATCTTAACATTGTTAAGTTTCACAAATATTGGGCTGACATTAAAGAGAACAAGGCCAGGGTAAGAATTTTTTCCCCATATTTCCTGAACTTACTGCAAAGAGACTAGCTACATTTATTATTGTTCCATTTTACACTCAGAGATTAAAACAAGGTAGTTTTGAAACAGAACTGGAATCAGCTGTAATGGCGATAAGAGTAGGGCTTCAGTTGTCACCTATGCCTTTTGTGTGGCTATAGATTGGGCAGAAAATGAGTGAACTTTTGCTTCCTTCTTCCCATAACTTTTATTGCTTAATAGTTTTCATTGGCCGGGCGCGGTGGCTCACGCTTGTAATCCCAGCACTTTGGGAGGCCCAGGCAGGCGGATCACCAGGTCAGGAGATCGAAACCACGGTGAAACCCCGTCTCTACTAAAAATACAAAAAAAAATTAGCCGGGCGTGGTGGCGGGCGCCTGTAGTCCCAGCTACTCGGAGAGGCTGAGGCAGGAGAATGGCGTGAACCCGGGAGGCGGAGCTTGCAGTGAGCCGAGATCGCGCCACTGCACTCCAGCCTGGGTGACAGAGCGAGACTCCGTCTCAAAAAAAAAAATGGTTTTCATTGCCCTATTTAGTCTAGGTAAGTAAAGCTAAGAACAAAAGGAGAGAAATTTTAACAAACTTTCAAATTTAAAATATGTTACAAGGGAAGGGATCATTTCTACTATACGGCCTTTTAGTAAGTGCTTTGCCTCCCCAGGTCATTTTTATCACAGAATACATGTCATCTGGGAGTCTGAAGCAATTTCTGAAGAAGACCAAAAAGAACCACAAGACCATGAATGAAAAGGTATAGAAGGAGAGCAGACAAAGTTTTAGGCTGGTTTTTGGGGGTGGTTGTAAAAATGACTATGTTAATAATGAAGCTGATCAGGAAGGGATGGAAGGAGCTAGTGGGAGAGAGTTAAGAGAGGGAATTACTGCTGACCCTTGGATCAAACTTTGTTCCAGGCATGGAAGCGTTGGTGTACACAAATCCTCTCTGCCCTAAGGTAAGTAGTACCTGGTTAGTTTCTTACCCATATTTCCTGATGTAGTTACTCCAAACAGATTTCAGGGCACTACTCTTCTGTTCTATTCTGCCTCTCCCCACTTTCTTCGAATCATATACTGTCAAGATTAGGCCCCCTACGGGTCTTTTAAAGGGTGCATCCTAATGCCCTAACCACGACACTTACCTCCTACCTCTTTCTCCTAGTGCTTATCCAGCTATTTAAATCATCAGGCATAATGGAGATTCAGAGTGTGGGGATTATCTTTATGGTGACCAGCAGGAGACCTGGCCCTTGCTCCTCTTAACCCTTGGGTTCCCCCTGCCCTTAATTTCCCAGTGGCCCCTCTAACAGCCCAGTGCCCCCACAGCTACCTGCACTCCTGTGACCCCCCTATCATCCATGGGAACCTGACCTGTGACACCATCTTCATCCAGCACAACGGACTCATCAAGATTGGCTCTGGTGAGGGGAGGGAGAGGTTCTGGGCAGGGGAGCCTCGGGAATTTGGGAACCATGGGGGTAAGATGAAAGGAATGGGGGATAACAGAGCAAAATTCTGAGGTGTGGGCTGGTGAGAAGAGAAAGGACCTTGCTAGGGGTAATTCATAGGAGAGGCCAGTTAATTAGTGGAGAGGGGGTAGGATATATAATCTTACACCTTTTTGAAGGGAAAATTGGGGTTAATACAGAGATACTGATAGGAGGCTGGGAAAGGGCAAGAGATGGGTTTGAGGTTTGATTTGAATCCTGGGGCCAGACCCTGCCAGAGGAGGTTCCAGGCTGTGCCTGCTGTGAGTGCTTTCATTTGCTATGTATTTGTGTGCAGTGTACAACATTTCTGTGTGCTGTGTCTGTGTGGTATTTGTGTGTCCATTTGTCTGGGGCTTGGCTGCTCCATCGCTCACAACTTTTCTCTGTTTTCCTCCCTCCCGCTTACGGGCTGCTCTGTTCCCAACAGTCTTTCATAGGATTTTTGCTAATGGTGAGAGCTCCCTCTGCCCCACTTGGGGCTCTGTTTGTGCTCCCTCTGCTCCCTTGGCGGCTGCCCAGTGCATGCAGTCGTGGGAGCAAACCCTCTTCCCCTATCTTCCCTGCCTAATTATGCCTGCTTAGCTTCTGCCCTGCCAGCCCTCCGCCTGCTTGTCCCTCCATAACCTGCTTGTTTCATGTGGATTCTGCCTGGCTGGCCACTTACCTCCTGGATTCATGTTCTCCCTCATCATCAGGCTAGTTCCCAGATCATACTGTGCTCCCAGATTCTCTGTGACTTGTAGTCATTGTTTATGATCTGAGTGAGTCCAAATTGGGCCTGGTCCTGGTTCCTCGTTCAGCCCTGTGGCAGGCAGTGTTGAGGAATAAGGGGGTAGAACAGGAGTCTAAAACGTTTTGGTGGATTAAAAGTGGAACAGATTCAAGGGTATTAGCTCAATTCTGAGCTGTTTTTGAGTTTCACTCAGCAAAGGTGGGTAAGAAGGAGGCTACCTTCTGAGCTGTATGTTAATACTTCTTATCCTTATTTATCCAAGTTCCTGAGGTCTCCAATTGCCCCAGATTAGGAAGGGTTGCCTGTGTTTTTATGTTATTTGCAAGGTGGATGAAAAAACTAAAACCAAATATTTTCATGTGAGCAGGGATTAGATGTACCTGGGATTTAGGGAAGGTGAACGCGGTACAAGTGAAAATTTTTCCTTAAACTTCATTGCTTCTAGACCAGCCTGAAGCCCCTGTGTATCTGTTAATTTAGTCTGGTGCTTTTGTTGCTCCTGAGTTAGGGACATCAGATGAGAAGCAGTAGGCCTAAGAAAGGGGAGGTAGGTGGCATCCATGTGTGGTCTGTAGTTCAGGACAGGAAAGGGAATATGTTTATGACTGTTGAGGGTCATCAGAAAGGAGACTTCAGGAGAGAATTTGGCTTTTGGGGCCTCTCTCTGGAGTGAGACTATTCTTCGTTGATGGTGGTCAGATTGTGGGTGTCTCCCCTACTCCCAGTGGCTCCTGACACTATCAACAATCATGTGAAGACTTGTCGAGAAGAGCAGAAGAATCTACACTTCTTTGCACCAGAGTATGGAGGTGAGCCTTCCTGCTTTCTCTGCCCTGTCCTCATCCCCCTGCTTTTGCACCTTATAACTTGAGGTACAGAGGCAATATAACTGAAACTTCTAGGCCTTCTCTACCTGCATACAAAATATTTTTCTTTTCTTTTTTTTTTTTTCTAAGGCATTCCTGCCAACCCTAGCCCCCAATCCTCTGATTAACCAAAGCCTTCTCTGTTTTCCCTAGAAGTCACTAATGTGACAACAGCAGTGGACATCTACTCCTTCGGCATGTGTGCACTGGAGGTGAGGAGACTGGAGGGGAGGGGGGAAAGGGGTCAAATGAGAAGATGGAATTGGCAATGGAGGGAGGACAAGTAAGGCGCTGGCTTGGAGGGAGTGATTGTGGGAGCACTGAAGTTCTTAGGTGTCTACTTTTTTTTTTAATTCTTCCTCACTGAAGATGGCAGTGCTGGAGATTCAGGGCAATGGAGAGTCTTCATATGTGCCACAGGAAGCCATCAGCAGTGCCATCCAGCTTCTAGAAGACCCATTACAGAGGGTAAGGATCTTCAGGATCACTCCCTCCTCAACTGACCTTCAAATGTCTTCTGGTTTTTCTTCCTTTGTACCCACTGGGCATATGCTCCTAAGAGCTAGGGAACATAACAGAAAGGACACAAAAAATCTGTAAACATTTTCTTGGGAGGTGCCTACCATGTTTTTGCATAGAAACGTACAGGTAAGGGGGTTAAGATGGATGATACTGGGGTTAAAAGTTGTGTGTTGGAGGCTGGGCGCGGTGGCTCACGCCTGTAATCCCAGCACTTTGGGAGGCCGAGGCGGGCGGATCACAATGTCAGGGGATTGAGACCATCCTGGCTAACATGGTGAAACCCCATCTCTACTAAAAATACAAAAAAATTAGCCAGGTGTGGTGACGGGCGCCTGTAGTCGCAGCTACTCGGGAGGCTGAGGCAGGAGAATGGCGTGAACCCGGGAGGCAGAGCTTGCGATGAGCCGAGATCGCGCCATTGCACTCCAGCCTGGGCGACAGAGCGAGACTCCCTCAGAAAAAAAAAAAAGTTGTGTGTTGGCTGGGCGCAGTGGCTCACACCTGTAATCCCAGCACTCCGAGAGGCTGAGGTGGGTGGATCACTTGAGGTCAGGAGTTTGAGACCAGCCTGGCCAACATGGTGAAACCCTGTCTCTACTAAAAATAGAAAAATTAGCTGGGCATGGTGGTGTGGGCCTGTGGTCCCACCTACTCGGGAGGCTGAGGCAAGAGAAACACTTGAACCCGGGAGGCGGAGGTTACAGTGAGCTGAGATTGGGCCACTGCACTCCAGCCTGGGCAAGAGGGCGAGACTGTCTCAAAAAAAAAAAAAAAAGAAAAAAATGTGTGTTAATTTATGTGTCTACATGGAGGTAAATTAATTTGATGGTTACTTCAGGCAATTGCTGTATACTCTCAGACAGCCATTTTTATATTTTTAAGCACATCAGTCAATTTAAATTAAACCAGTTGTTTGGGATTTTATATTTATACAGTTTTAGTTAGGGACGGTGCCCTGAAATAATGAGCTAAGATGTAAAAGACATAAGGTTATGAATCAGTTGATAGACTATAGTAAGTAGAGTCTGGACAGGAAGGTCCAAACAAGAACAGTTTGTAACTCATTAGATAAGTATAGTAGGGAACAGAAGAGAAAAGAAGACTAGTGGGAAGTCAGGAGGATAGTGTGGAGTAAGTTTCTACTTCAGCATTGAGGTGGAGTATTCAAGTGAAAGATTAGGTGTGTGACCTTGTTAGCCCTCAAGGTAAAAAGCAGGAAAGCAGGTTAATTGTCATGGGACGCGCAGGAGGTAGAAAAGGAGGCGGTGGTGGAACACGGTGGCTCATACTTTTAATCCCAGCACTTTTGGAGGCTGAGGTGGGAGGATCACTTGAGCTCAGGAGTTCGAGATTAGCCTGGGCAACGTGGCAAAACCCTATCTCTATGAAAAAAAAAAAAAAAATTATCTGGGTATAGTGGCACATGCCTGTGGTCCTAGCTACTCTGGAAGCTGAAGTGGGAGGATTGCTTGAGCCCAGGAGGTTGAGGCAGCAGTGAGCTGTGATCGTGCCACTCCAGCCTGGGTGGCACAGCAAGACCCTGTCTCAGGAAAAAGAAAGAAAATAAGGCAGAATGGTTAGAGGAATCCTGGGAAATTCGGTGAATTCAGTGATTGTGGGCAAAGGAAATTGTGATACTAGGCTTGTGAAATAAAAAAGATGGTGAATATTGATCACATTGGGTAAGTTTGGGAAGAGAGAAGCTAAATTTGGCAAGATTTAGAAAAGAAGATAGGCAGTGAGTTGGCTAATAAAGCAGAGAGGTAGAAACTAAGGAAAAAGAAAGTGTGGGGCTGGGCGCGGTGTCTCACGCTTGTAATACCAGCACTTTGGGAGGCCGAGGCGGGTGGATCACGAGGTCAGGAGATTGAGACCATCCTGGCTAACACGGTGAAACCGTCTCTACTGAAAATACAAAAAATTAGCTGGGCATGGTGGTGGGCGCCTGTAGTCCCAGCTACTCGGGAGGCTGAGGCAGGAGAATGGCGTGAACCCGGGAGGCGGAGGTTGCAGTGAGCCGAGATTGCGCCACTGCACTCCAGCCTGGGCGACAGAGCGAGACTCCATCTCAAAAAAAAAAAAAGGTGTGAACCTTAAAAAAGAAAGCTTGTAGTTGGAAAGCAGAAAAATAATTAAAACCAGAAAGGCAGTGGATGGTATCTTTCATATAATATCTTACAGTTTTTGAAGCCCTTTCAGGTGCATTTGCCAATATATTGTTTTCTCAGTAAGTGCTGAGCCCCTGCTATGTACAAAGCCTTGTGCTAAGTAGAATGAGAGCTATAAAGATGAACACATTGGGGGGCTTGCCAGATGCCTGCTCCAGTTCCTTGTTTTCTTTTCTAGGAGTTCATTCAAAAGTGCCTGCAGTCTGAGCCTGCTCGCAGACCAACAGCCAGAGAACTTCTGTTCCACCCAGCATTGTTTGAAGTGCCCTCGCTCAAACTCCTTGCTGCCCACTGCATTGTGGGACACCAACGTGAGTCCTCTTGGCCCTATGGGGAATAATCTTCCAATCTGGAGCCCTGTAACTATCACTGGCATGCTTGCTTTCCTCTTCTATTTCCAAAGGGATTCTTTTTTTTTTTTGAGACAGAATCTTACTCTGTCTCCTAGGCTGGAGTGCAATGGCTTGATCTCAGCTCATTGCAACCTCCAGCTCCCAGGCCCAAGCTATTCTTCTGCCTTAGCCTCCCGAATAGTTGGGATTACAGGCATGTGCCACCATGCGTGGGTAATTTTTGTACTTTTAGTAGAGATGGGGTTTCGCCATGTTGGCCAGGCTGGTCTTGAACTCTTGGCGTCAAGTGATCTGTCTGCCTCGGTTTCCCAAAGTGCTGGGATTACAGGCATGAGCCACTGTGCCAGGCCTCCAAAGGGATTCTTTACCCGTTTGCCTGCATGCCTTCTATGACATTTAATCTGACTATCCCTTCATAACATCCCACTCCATCATGCCCTCCAGACATGATCCCAGAGAACGCTCTGGAGGAGATCACCAAAAACATGGATACCAGTGCCGTACTGGCTGAAATCCCTGCAGGACCAGGAAGAGAACCAGTTCAGACTTTGTGAGTTAACTGAGAGGGTCTGAAAGGGGCAGATTGGTCACTACCACTCTTGAGGCTCTATAAACTGTCCATTCTCTGGGAATGCTTGAATTTGCTATTTTGCTTGTTTCCTTCCCTCCATCTCCTTTCTCTTTTCTCGTCCAGGTACTCTCAGTCACCAGCTCTGGAATTAGATAAATTCCTTGAAGATGTCAGGTGAGAGCAGAGTGAGAAGGCAGGCTTTCTTGAGGAAGCAGGCAGGGTTGGGTATCCTAAGGTGTTCACAGAGCCCATGTGACCTGTCTTCATCTCCCTCCAGGAATGGGATCTATCCTCTGACAGCCTTTGGGCTGCCTCGGCCCCAGCAGCCACAGCAGGAGGAGGTGACTTCACCTGTTGTGCCCCCCTCTGTCAAGACTCCGACACCTGAACCAGCTGAGGTGGAGACTCGCAAGGTGGGGGCTGTGTGGGTGTGGATTGTCTCCATGGTTGTGGTGGAAGGGAGAGAGGACATCTCAAATAAGGCTCTATCCTTTAGAGAAAATGCTCCCTAGCAGCCATGTCCTATGGGCTCGAAAGACGTCTAGGTTTTGGGTTTTTTACGGACAGGTCTCTAGAGTGACTCTCTCTTCCCTCCCTAGGTGGTGCTGATGCAGTGCAACATTGAGTCGGTGGAGGAGGGAGTCAAACACCACGTAAGGCTCAGGGCTAGCTAGGGTTGCGCAGGGCTAGTGGCCAGAGGGTAGGGAAGAAAAGTCTCATTTTCTGACTGTCCTATTCTCCAGCTGACGCTTCTGCTGAAGTTGGAGGACAAACTGAACCGGCACCTGAGCTGTGACCTGATGCCAAGTGAGTCTCTCGTTTCCCTCAGAGGATGGAGAGTCTATGAGCCTTATCTTTTAGGGACATATTCAGGGGTGGGGGAGGTGACAGGGCAGTAACACATTGACTCACACAGAATGACTATCTTAGACCCTAAAGCAGTGGGTGGATCTGACAATTTAGCCCTAGTGGGGCTGTCTGAAGGGCCCCAGGTCCCTCAGTCCCATACTGTACTCACCCCCTCCTGTTTCTTTGTCAGATGAGAATATCCCCGAGTTGGCGGCTGAGCTGGTACAGCTGGGCTTCATTAGTGAGGTGAGGTTTCTGCCTTCATCTGCCCTGGCTGCCCCCATGCTTTCTCTTCTCTCAGCCCCCATCTCACTGAGCTCTTCTCCCCCAGGCTGACCAGAGCCGGTTGACTTCTCTGCTAGAAGAGACCTTGAACAAGTTCAATTTTGCCAGGAACAGTACCCTCAACTCAGCCGCTGTCACCGTCTCCTCTTAGAGCTCACTCGGGCCAGGCCCTGATCTGTGCTGTGGCTGTCCCTGGACGTGCTGCAGCCCTCCTGTCCCTTCCCCCCAGTCAGTATTACCCTGTGAAGCCCCTTCCCTCCTTTATTATTCAGGAGGGCTGGGGGGGCTCCCTGGTTCTGAGCATCATCCTCCCCCTCCCCTCTCTTCCTCCCCTCTGCACTTTGTTTACTTGTTTTGCACAGACGTGGGCCTGGGCCTTCTAGTTGGGGGCTAGTCGCTGATCTGCCGGCTCCCGCCCAGCCTGTGTGGAAAGGAGGCCCACGGGCACTAGGGGAGCCGAATTCTACAATCCCGCTGGGGCGGCCGGGGCGGGAGAGAAAGGTGGTGCTGCAGTGGTGGCCCTGGGGGGCCATTCGATTCGCCTCAGTTGCTGCTGTAATAAAAGTCTACTTTTTGCTAAAAGCGTCGTGTGTTCGCGCCCTTCCCGCCAGGGGGAGCGGGCCCGGGGCGGAGGCGGGGCCCAGGTGGGAGGGGGGACCCGGGACGGAGGCGGGGCCCAGGTTGGGGCGGGGCCGGGCCCAGGTAGAGCGGCCCTGCGGCTGGCGGGGCGGACGGGATGAGGCGCTGCAGTCTCTGCACTTTCGGTAACTTCCGGGCCCTGGCGTCTAGTCTCCTTCCCCTGGGGCCACCCTTGGCCCGTCCTACTGCCCGCGGTTAACCCACCGCGAGCCGCCTCTCCCCTCCCCGCCCGACTCAACCCTGCCCTCCCCCGTGCTTTGCAGACGCCGCCCGGGGGCCGCGGCGGCTGATGCGTGTGGGCCTCGCGCTGATCCTGGTGGGCCACGTGAACCTGCTGCTGGGGGCCGTGCTGCACGGCACTGTCCTGCGGCACGTGGCCAATCCCCGCGGCGCTGTCACGCCGGAGTACACCGTGGCCAATGTCATCTCCGTCGGTTCGGGCCTGCTGGTGAGCGCGGCAGGCGACCCGGGGCGGGGGCCGGGCGCCCGGAGAGCCCAGCAGGCCAAAGGCTTTGTGTCTTCCACAGAGCGTTTCCGTGGGACTTGTGGCCCTCCTGGCGTCCAGGAACCTTCTTCGCTCTCCACTGGTGAGAAGGGACTTCCTGGAGCTTTTAACGAGTAGGCTTGAGTCAGGGAAATGGGGGCTGACTGAGCTTGGTCTTTGAATAGATTGGAGGAGCCTCAAATAGAGAAACTGGGTGTCTAGTCACTGAGAGAGTTAGCCAGGCCCAGGCTGCTCACCCTGATCTCCTGTCCCTGCCAGCACTGGGCCCTGCTGGCACTAGCTCTGGTGAACCTGCTCTTGTCCGCTGCCTGCTCCCTGGGCCTCCTGCTTGCTGTGTCACTCACTGTGGCCAACGGTGGCCGCCGCCTTATTGCTGACTGCCACCCAGGACTGCTGGATCCTCTGGTACCACTGGATGAGGGGCCGGGACATACTGACTGCCCCTTTGACCCCACAAGAATCTATGTGAGCACATTCTCTTCCTTCTTGTGGTCTACAAAGCCTTGGTCCTGCCCTTTTAATTTCCCCTATTTGCTGCACTTGCCCTACTCCCTCCTACTCCCCATCCTTCTTGCTTTTCAGGATACAGCCTTGGCTCTCTGGATCCCTTCTTTGCTCATGTCTGCAGGGGAGGCTGCTCTATCTGGTTACTGCTGTGTGGCTGCATTCACTCTACGTGGAGTTGGGCCCTGCAGGAAGGACGGACTTCAGGGGCAGGTAAGGAAGGTGAACAGGAAGGGTTCATTCCACAGAGACTGGCTGTGTTGAAAAGATGCTGACCGACTGGGTGCAGAGGCTCACACCTGTAATCCCAGCACTTTGGGAGGCTGAGGCAGGCGGATCACTTGAGGTCAGGAGTTTGAGACCAGCCTGGCCAACATGGTGAAACCTTGTCTCTACTAAAAATACAAAAAATTAGGTGGGGTGGCGGGTGCCTGTAATCCCAGCTACTTGGAAGGCTGAAGCAGGAGAATCGCTTGAACCCGGAAGGCGGAGGTTGCAGTGAGCTGAGATCGCTCCACTGCACTCCAGCCTGGGCGACAGAGCGAGGCTCCGCCACAAAAAACAAAACAAAAAAAAGATGCTGACCTATCATTCAGGGCAAGGGTGTCTAACTCCACCTTCTTCTGCAGCTAGAGGAAATGACAGAGCTTGAATCTCCTCAATGTAAAAGGCAGGAAAATGAGCAGCTACTGGATCAAAATCAAGAAATCCGGGCATCACAGAGAAGTTGGGTTTAGGACAGGTAATGGGCCTTGAAGGTAGTGGCCCGGGTAAGAGTGGGGGCAGGGAAGTGCTCTTAGAACTGGGTCTAGGTCTTGCCATACTGCTTTCCCCTCTGACCTGGGTTGGTTCTCCCCTCTGTCCAGCAGGTGCTGTTCCGAGACTCAGTCCTAAAGGGTTTTTTTCCCACTAAGCAAGGGGCCCTGACCTCAGGATGAGATAACAAATTGTAATAAAGTAACTTCTATTTTCTTCTACTTGATTATGATTCCTTTTGGGGAAAAGGCACTGTGTGGTGTTGGGAGTGACTTTGATCAAAGAATACAGTGGTCTCAATTATTGATAAAACTTTAATGAGGGAGAGGCCCTAACTCTTCCTCAGCTCTACCGACTACTGAAAGGAAAAGCTGGTGCTGGGGAGCCCTCCACACCACTGACTGATGAATTTCAGCACGTCCTGGCACACTGGGCTGTGGGAGGTCTGTGAGCAAATGGAAGAACATGAGAGGAACTTGTTAGTACTGGAAATAGAAAATCAGCTCCATTGCAGGCTTCAGGGTCTGCATCTGCCTTCCTGTAATCCCACCCATCTTTCTAGTGTGTATGTGGGTTTTTTTGTTTGTTTGTTTGTTTTGAGACAAAGTCTTGCTTTGTTGCCCAGGCTGGAGTGCAGTGGCACAATCTCAGCTCACTGCAACCTCCGCCTCTCGGGTTTAAGCGATTCTCCTGCCTCAGCCTCCTGAGTAGCTGGGATTACAGGTGCACGCCACCACGCCCGGCTAATTTTTGTATTTTTAGTAGAGACGAGGTTTTAACCATGTCGGCCAGGCTGGTCTCAAACTCCTGACCTCAGGTGATCTGCCCGCCTTGGCCTCCCAAAGTGCTGGGATTACAGGTGTGAGCCACTGCACCCAGACTTGTTTTTTTTCTTTTTTAGTGCTGCCCTCTGCCTTCATTCTTCAAGTCCCCCTCTCTAACCTTGATGGCCGTAAGGAATTTATTCCAGTTGTCCTTGTTAGCAGCCTTCCCTGGCCGCTTAAATTCAATTTTGTTCCTCAGAATGGGGTATCCTGTGGAGGAAGAAAAAATGATGAACTGGGGTTTGAGAGATTGAGGGAAAAATGAGGAGCGGCCTGGGGAGTAGAAAGCACGGTCCTGTCTTTTGTACCCTTTACTGAATCGTAGTAAAATTAAGTGTATTGATCCTGCTGCTTTCCACCCACCACAGGATCTGGGGTGCTGTAGGCTTCTATACCTGTAATAAGGCAGGGCAGGGCTCGAACCCCAGTGCTTGCTGCCACTAGGGAGGCCTCGTAGGCGCCACGCTCATCCCGAGGCAGAACCTGCTCCAGCCGCTGGTCCATGGAGACTGTAAGCACCCAGTCTCGAACCTCTTCTCTCTCAGCCTCCTGGAAAGGACAAGAGGGAATGGTAGCTTCACACAGGGCAGGGCAGGGCAAGTTAGGGTGGGTGGGTGAGGAGGGGTTTGCTAAGCCCTCATCCTGTATACCAGCTTTTAGCCACAAATCCTCCTTGGATTGGGGGATGCAATCACAGCCTTTTCTTTCTACTTTGCTTCTACTTCCACTGAAAGAACAGTGAGGGCTGAGGTCCTTCCAAAGATGGCAGCACAAAGATGTTCTCCCTCCTCAAGGCACTCACACTGGTGAGGCCTTCCCGTTTTCCAACCCTGTGCCCTTACCGGTACATGCTGCTTGGCTGGGAGTGGCACCTCAAAGGGAATGTCTGTATCCTGAAAATCGGAGTGGTCAAGGCCATCTAGAGTCCCTTCCTCGATTGCCTGCAATAGAGTGGGCAACCATGAGCTAGGCACAGCTTGCGACCGGCAAAAACCGCCACCCTCAGGGCACAGCTTCCCTACTCACATTGGTCAGGTCCAAAAAGTGATTGAGGAAGATAAGTGCCATGTTCTCCCAGCCAACTGCCTGCAGCAGAGAAGAGTTGCAAATGGGAGTGAACAAGCTGGGTTTGAATGCTACTTCTCTGGGATCCAGATGCAAATGGGAGTGAGCAAGCTGGGCTTGAATGCTATTTCTCTGGGATCCAGGGAGAAAAATCCGGGAAGACATAGGAGGACTACATCCTCTGTAACATCAGCCCTACACTCAGCTTTCCTCTACCAGAGCAGAAGGGATATTCTATTTTCCAATCTTTGACTCCTCCCATCTGCCCCACCCTTCCTTGTCCCAGCTCACCTTGGCAGCAATGCCTGCTTCATAGAAGGCTTTGTCTACAGGTAGTAGCTGGGTGTGACGCAAGAGTGAAACAGAAAGCCTGGCAGCCACGGTTTCCTGGGATTAAAGTCAAAGCATTATGAATATGGCACCAAAGTGACTGAGCTACCAGACCAATGATCCTGTAAGGCAGCCACAGAACTAAAAAACAACAATTATGATTAAACTGCTCTGGATCTCAAGCTGTTCTGGGTCTTAGTTTTTTTTTTCTTTTTTTTTTCTCTGAACAAGAGACCTGGGCCTAGGTTCAATTCTTTTTCTTTTTTTTTTTTTTTTGAGACAGAGTCTCACTCTGTCGCCCAGGCTGGAGTGCAGTGGCGCCATCTCAGCTCATTGCAACCTCTGCCTCCCAGATTCAAGCAATTCTCGTGCCTCAGCCTCCTGAGTAGCCAGGACTACAAGCGCACATTACCATGCCTGGCTAATTTTTATATTTTTAGTAGAGATGGGGTTTCACCACGTTGGCCAGGCTGGTCTCGAACTCCTGGCCTCAAGTGATCCACCCGCCTTGGCCTCCCAAAGTGCTGGGATTACAGGGGTGAGCCACCACGCCCGGCCACCTAGATTGTTTCTGAGGTTCTTTCCACTTCTAGAATTCTATCATCCAAGTACATGAAATAAATATACAGTGAACAGTCAAAAATAAGCCCAGAATATGTGTACATTATAGGAGGTGAATAAAGAAATCATGCGATTTGGATGTTTAAACATAATGAGGCTGAGGCTGTGTGGGCACAGAGCCCTAAAAAGGTCAGAAGAAGAAAACCTCAGCAAGGGCTAAAGATTTGTTTAGGCAGAAGAGAAGCTGAAAGAGAGGTGAGGAGATTCAAGAGCCCAAGCTGAAGAATCCAGAACGTGAATCAATTCAGCTTTATACATTTGCAGATGAGCCCTTCTGACTGAGTGCTCCTCTGCCCCCGTACATCTCACCAGCTGTTTGACGCTCTGGGCTGCAGAGCGCGTGGCATAGTAATGAGCGATCAGCAGCATTGTCTTGAACTCCTCATGGGCTGGAGAGTTTGCCTCACTGGACTTCACCAGGTTTTCACACTAGAGGAGGGAGACAGCACAGCCTGGCTCAGGGGTCAGAGGAGTGCCAGGGCCATAGAGTGGTCTCTGATGGCCACCTGTCAGAGGAAGGTAAAATACATCTGGGAATAAAGGTTTATGTGCATGAAAGAAGAGATGAGGACAAGGACAGACAGAGCAGCCCTTTCACTTCCTCACCAGGTTGAAGAGGACATCTCGAAGATCAGCCCAGCTATGATAGGCCTCGGCACAGTTGGTTCCAGGAGAGCTCACCATGTCAGTGAAGATCCTTTTGTAGATATTGAAGTTCTAGAGGTAGAGGGAAGAAGGGCATCTGAGAAGGGCACAGCTAGAAGAGAAAGTAAGTGGAAGTGAGGCCAAAGGGAGGAGAAATAGGCTTTGTGTGTAGAAATGGGTATGTGTGTGTGTGCAAGGGCTGGGGGACAGTGGCAGATTTTTATTTATTTTTTAAATTTTATTTATTTATTTATTTATTTTTGAGACAGAGTCTTGCTCTGTTGCCCAGGCTGGAGTGCAGTGGCGTGATCTCGGCTCACTGCAAGCTCTGCCTCCCAGGTTCACGCCATTCTCCTGCCTCAGCCTCCCGAGTAGCCGGGACTACAGGCGCCTGCCACCGCGCCCAGCTAACTTTTTATATTTTTAGTAGAGACGGGGTTTCACCGTGTTAGCCACGATGGTCTTGATCTCCTGACCTCGTGATCTGCCCACCTCGGCCTCCCAAAGTGTTGGGATTACAGGCATGAGCCACCGTGCCCGGCCGACAGTGGCAGATTATTAAGTGCTGATTATTTTTAATGAAGTGAATTATTTTTAAGTGCTGATTATTTTTGATAAAGAGAAAAGAGGAAGAAATAACTTTCTTAGCTGGTGCTGTGTGAGTGTGGGCAACTGTACAAATGTAAATGCAGAGTCACAACATTAAGGGGCTGTGACTCTCAGATCAGGGAGCAGTGTTCATTTTCTGGAGGAAGTCAATAAAGGCCCTAGAGGTGTGTGCAGGATTTATCTCTGAAAGACAGGTGCTTGTGTATTTGCTAACAGCATGGGGAGCTCCACGGGTGTTTCTTCAAACAGAAGTCGGAAGTTTCTGCAAACCTCCCCATGCTCTTAGCAAATACACAGCCTCCAGAGAGGCTGTACATTTCTGGAGATGTGTGGGGGGCTCTGGGCATGATGTTCTCTAAGGATAGAATCCTCTGAGAAGATAGTTCCTGAGGAGATAGGTGGTTCTAGAGGAGAAAGAGTTTCCTTGTGGAAACATTCAACCCAAGGAGAAGGCTGGTACCTGTGGGTTAGCAGGGGCTCCGTGCTGTACATACAGGGCCAATGCCTGGGCAGAACTACCCTCCCGGATCAAGTGAGTTGCATACAAAGCCACGTACTTGTGCAGAATCTTGTAGTTCTGTACAGGGGTGGAGGAAAAGCATGAGTGAGGTTCGGATCAGCAAGACCAAGCAGTGAGGTGACTTGAGGCCACGTATTTGTTGAGGGGACAAAGGGTGTATGCAAACTTCTGACCCCAGTTTCAGACTGAGCTTCTCTGATGTCCATTAGAAATCTTTGGGCTTTGGGTTTTTGTGGAGGTGTAGGAGAGATGCATCTTTGAGGCAGGTGGGGAATCAAGGGAAAATGTAAAGAAAACCTGGGAATGGGAAGAGAGCAGTACCTGCTTGGTAGCTGTTTCAATGCACTTGTGCCACTGGCCCTGCTCCACATACAGGTCCAAAGCAGCTATCACATCCACACCCACCAGCTGGGTCAATGGAAGACAGAGTTACAAGAGAAAAGAGATGACATGAGGCAAAGAAGAGGGAGAGAATCTTGTGAGTCTCTCCCTGCATTCTGCCTCCTGCTAACTCTGCAAGTCTCACCGAGTCCACTTTGCCCTGGTTCTTGAGGAACTCTTTATAATGCTGGTCCACATAGTCTTCATACCTGTGAAGATGTTCAGAGAGCTCCATCTTCATGTTCCGGAATACCAACCCTCCCCGTAAGACTTTCTCCCAGTCTTTACAAAAGGAAGTAAAAGAGAATTTCCCAGTAAGAAGGGGTTACAAGCTTACCTGGGATCTAACTCCTTAGCTACACGCTTCGCCTTGTTCCACTCCTCACCCTCGATGAAAGCATCGATTGCTTCCTTGACAAGGTCCAGATTCAGATAGAGCTCTGCAGCCTGCACAATGGGAAATCAGCAGGGAGACTTTCTCCTCACTCCCAGTCTTCCTGCTGTGAGGTCTCCCATCTGTTTCCCCAGGACTGCAAGCCATGCCCACCAGGAGGCCCACCTCACACACCTTCCTGGTTATAGATGTCACCCTTGCACCCATCTCTGTGAAATCTATTTCTGTTCCATCTCAGCATCCTACTTACTGCACTGTGCTTTCCAATTCCAATCAACTGGGGTCCTACAGCCAGAACGACTTCCATATTACGTTGGGGAGGCAGAAACTTGATGGAGAGTTCAGCTGCCTGAGTGGTTGAACAGAAGATGGAAATGGGTAGGAGAGACAAATACTGCTGAGTTCTTAGCCTGATCCATTTCATACATTTTTCTCCTCCAGATGCCAACTTTTTCTCTTACTCTCCCCTTCAACCCCACCCTCCTGGGCAAAGCCTGGCTCATGGTCCATTAGATCCTTTGATTAGCCATCAGTGGACCTATCTTTCCTTTCAGTTCATTAACTCTTTCAGATACTTCTTGCGCTGCCTGAGGTCACTGCATTTGAACCTTCCACCTTTGACAAAATCATTTTCAAGGTCTTTGTCATAAGTAAAATCTTCGTAGCAGAGTACAGAGAAAGGACTTCTAAAATGAGGAGTCCAGGGCATTCTGTAACTATTTGTGTTGGGCTTTTATGAGCTTGTTTCTTCATTCACACACACTGGATTTTGAAGGCTTAGTATAAAAAAAAATGGAAAATATCTAAATAATGTGTGTGAGTACATGTTGCAATGGTAGTATTTTATTTAATTTTTTGAGACAGAGTCTTGCTATGTCGCCCAGGCTGGAGTGCAGTGGCACAATATCAGCTCACTGCAACCTCTCCCTCCCAGGTTCAAGCAGTTCTCTTGTCTTGGCCTCCTGAGTAGCTGGGATTACAGGCACCCACCACCATGCCCGGCTAATTTTTGTATTTTTAGTAGAGACAGGGTTTCACCATGTTGGCCAGGCTGGTCTCAAACTCCTGACCTCAAGTGATCTGCCCACCTTGGCCTCCCAAAGTTCTAGGATTACCAGCATGAACCACTGCGCCCAGATGAAATGGTGGTATTTTAGATATATTGTATTAAATAAAATATATTACAATTATTTTCACCTGTTTCTTTTTACTCTTTTTAAATGTGGCTACTAGAAAATTTAAATGACATGCATGGCTTACATTTGTGGCCTGCATTATATTTCTAGTGCCAGTGCTGGTATAGATGGTCTTGATGATACCTTTCAACACTTAACACTCAGAAATTCTACAAACCCAAGTGTTCGATGAGATCACTCTGTTTCCATTATGATGCTGACATCCTCACCAGATTTCAATTTCCACACAATCCAATTTCGCTGTAGTTTATGCTAATCCCCTCTGGTCTTTCCCTCACCTGTTCTTGCCTCCCTTTCTTACTGCCAAGCCCTTCAAAGCTTAATCTGCCCTGTCCGCATCAGGAAGCCATTTTCTGACTAATCTGAAAAAGGTACAGTCATGCCGTGCTCCCAAGTTACATATATCAG
The DNA here is from genome assembly GCF_028878055.3 of Symphalangus syndactylus. Classification (NCBI taxonomy): domain Eukaryota; kingdom Metazoa; phylum Chordata; class Mammalia; order Primates; family Hylobatidae; genus Symphalangus; species Symphalangus syndactylus. The sequence continues at coordinate 84,754,500 of NC_072440.2, read as the reverse complement.
ATGCTTATTCAATACTGCTGATTAAAATCTGCTAGAACCTCAAAACCAAACATCAGCCCCTCTTTCTACTTCTCTCCCTCTAACTTCTAGGGGTTATTGGGTTTTAAGACCTCAAAAGGCCGGGCACAGTGGCTCACGCCTGTAATCCCAGCACTTTGGGAGGCCAAGGCTTGTGGATCATGAGGTCAGGAGATGGAGACCATCCTGGCTAACACGGTGAAACCCCATCTCTACTAAAAAAATACAAAAAAATTTGCTGAGCATGGTGGTGGGCGCCTGTAGTCCCAGCTACTCAGGAGGCTGTGACAGGAGAATGGCCTGAACCCGGGAGGCGGAGCTTGCAGTGAGCCCCGATCGCACCACTGCACTCCAGCCTGGGCGACAGAGCAAGACTCTGTCTCAAAAAACAAATAAAACAAACAAACAAACAAAAAAACCTCAAACCTAAGGGAAATTTTGCAGGGGCATCACCATATGAATATGTCATTTAAAGGGCCAATCTCACCCCCCCATGACCCCCACCCAGATTTCACTGTATCTAAGGTGCATCATTTAAACTATACCTGCATCCCAATTTTAAATATATTAAAATATAATTATATATATATGTGATTGTTAACTTTATGTATCAATCTGGGCTACAGGGTATCTGGGTATTTGGTCAAACATTATTCTGGATGTTTCTGTAAGTGTTTTTGGATGAGGTTAACATTTAAATTGGTAGACTGAGTAAAGCAAATTGCCCTCTCTACTGTTGGATAGACCTCATCCAATCATTTCAAGGCATGAACAGAACATAAAGGTTGGCCTCCTTCCCAAGTTAGAGAGAATTCTTCCTGTTTGACTGCCTTTAAACTGGGACACTGGCTTTTTCCTGCCTTCAGATTTGAACTGAAACATCAGCTCTTCTTGGGTCTCAAGCTTGCTGGCCTTCAAACAAGAACTACACCATCAGTTCTCCTGGGTTTTCACTTTGCCAGCTCACCTGCAGATCTTGGGCCTTGTCTAACTCCATAACTGCACGAGCCAAATCCTTTTAATAAATCTCTTTATATACATGTACACACATATACCTACAGTCATGCATTGTCTAATGATGGGTATGTTCTGAGAAATGTGTCCTTAGGGGATTTCATCGTTATGTAAACATCATAGCACAAACCTAGATGGTATAGTCTACTATACACCTAGGTAGACGTTGGGTAGACCTTATTGCTCCTAGGCCACAAACCTGTACAGTACATGTCTGTACTGACTACTATAGGCAACCATAACACAATGGTAAGTATTTGTGTACTGAATCCACCCACCTCGGCTTCCCAAAGTGCTAGAATTATAGGCGTGAGCCACCATGCCCACCCATGTGGTCTACTGTTGACCAAAACGTTGTCATATGGCATATGACTGTATGTATCCCGTTGGTTTCTCCAATACAGTATGTCTTATTATTTGTGACACATACTGGCCTGGCTTAATTTGCTGGAGGCTTCTTTTCAGGAAATGTTGGGTGGGGGAGGCGGAGCCCATGCTTTTTTCATGTTCCCTGTCTGGCCAGTTCCTGTGCCTGGAGTTGCCCTTCCAGCTCCTGTCCAAGTTCTCCCTCCTTCTTCACAGAGCCTTCCTGACCCCTCTAGCCCACAGAGATCTCACTGTTCTCTGAACTCTACTTTAAATCATGCACTTTATTCTTTACTCAGATATGATAGTAATTGAGCCATTTATTGGTTTAATTCCCCTAACTTTTGGCTGTCAGGGCTCTGTCTTATATCCGCTTTTACAGCTTTCAGAGGTTCTGGCTCTATCATCCAGCAGGCACTCCATAGATTCCTGCTACCTGATTGAAAAGAAAAAGACACAAGAGGAAAGAGCTGCAGATGTGAATACAGACACAAGAGGAAAGAGCCGAGTGTGAATACAGACCTAGGGAGAAGGAGGGCCAGAAAGGGCCTGCTGCCCTCACCTTCATCCAGCACTTCTCCGCCAGGCCGCTGTTTCCAGAGTCTCGCACTTTGAGGTAGCAGTCCACGGCACGGCTGTACTCTCCAGCCTGCTCCCAGTGTCGAGCTTGTTCCACAAGTCCCTCTACACCCCTGTGGAGATGAGAGCGCTGGGACTTGGATGGTAGGGGGGCAGCGTGCTCTATCCTGTGCACGCCTCATGACCCTCCCAGCCCTGCCAATGCTGCCTGGACCTCTGGCCTCATACCTGGCCCCCTTCTTAGTAGCTTCCCGCTCATATTCTTCCTGCAGAGCCTCCAGCTGGCTGGGCACATAGTCCTTGCAGATCCGCAGAGCGTCACTCCATAATCCAGCCTCCTGCTCAGATTTCCAGGTATCAAGAGGGCAGAGACAGGCCTGACAGCTTCCCACTGCCACACAGGTGCTCTGGCCCACAGACTCCTGGGTCCTTGGACCTCTCTTCTCCTCCTCTTTCCTGTCTTTCCCACTCCCCAATACTAACCTCCCTGATCTTTCTTCATACCAGGGGTCAGTGTGGCTCTCTGTGGGCTCTTAGAACCTCTCCCCCTCCCCTCATGGCCCTGCATCCAGTGCCCCACCTTATAATAATTGAGGGCCAGGCCTGGTCTCTGGGCCCGGAGCAGCAGCCCTTCTGCTTTCTGAAAGTCCTTCTCCTCCAAGGCCCCCCGGGCCTGTCCCACAAGCACCTCGGCGACACTGTCAGGGTCGTGAGCCTCAGCCACACGCTGAGCTGCCTCCCAATCCTGGTTATGGACAAACCTGCCTCCAGGTGGGGACAGAGGAGAGACTGAGTATAGGACTGAGGCCCCAATAGTGGGAGACAAACAGCCATGTCACTGAGGGGTGTAACACTGATTTGTTCTAGGTTTGAATGAAGGTCAAGATAATCATGAAAGATCCTGGGACTGTGATTGGAGAAACAGTATTAAGGAATGTATGGGGTAACTCACATGAGGACTGCCTCCTTGGGTTTACCAGCTCTGATGAATTCAGCTTCAGCCTCTTCGAATTTACCCTACAGGGAAAGAAAGGCAGCTGTGCGTGATGAGAAGGAGACTGGCATCACAGGCAGGCATGAGACTGGGGGTCTGCACACCCAGCAGCAGTGCACTAGGGGATGGAATAAGAGGGCTCTATGGTCGAGGTCCAAATCACACCCATACCTCATCCTCCAGGAACATAGCGTATTTGAGATGAACCTCGGGGGTTTTGTGCTTGAGGGCCAGCCGAGAGAGTTCAAACGCAAATTCAAAGGAGCTGAAACAGAAAGTGCAGATAAAGTTTTCTTACTTCATGCTTCCCTTCATAAAAGGAACAAGACAAGACAAAACAGAGAAAGGACAGAGTTGAGGGGAGAAAAAGTGACAGATTTAAGGATAACAGATATGAAGTGACAGAAAAGCGTGGAGAGATAAAAAGGAAGACAGGCAGGCAGCCCTGTGAAGACCACGTCACTGTCAGCGTGGATCAAGAGACGTCTGGAAAAGCCTATGTCTTCCCTGAGGCCAGCTGCTCCTGAGGAATTAGTTTGGGCCTGCGAAGGTGAAGGGAGGAATGAGCCTCGCAGACCTATGCTGACAGGGCTAGGAGGGATCCTGGTGCTCACCACCTCTTCCTGAGCCCCAGCTACATTAGCAGAAACACAGTCTCTCTAAAAAATGAGCAAGACCACCCTCAGCATCGGACTGCACGATTGGCACTGATAACAGTAGCTTGAGAACACTTTGCTCTTATGGCTATCTTTCTGCGCTGCCGCAATGGTGCGCATGAATGTCCTGGCTGATGCGCTCAAGAGCATCAACAATGCCAGAAAGAGAGGCAAACGCCAGGTCCTTATTAGGCTGTGCTCCAAAGTCATCGTCTGTTCTAATTGTGATGCTGAAGTATGGTAAATTGGCGATTTTGAAATCATTGATGATCACAGCTAGGAAAATTGCTGTGAACCTCACAGGCAGTCTAAACAAGTGTAGAGTGATCAGCCCCAGATTTGATGTGCAACTCAGAGAAAAATGGCAGAATAGGCTGGGCGCAGTGGCTCACGCCTGTAATACCAGCACTTTGGGAGGCCAAGGCGGGCGGATCACGAGGTCAGGAGATCGAGACTAGCCTGGCTAACAGAGTGAAATCCTGTCTCTACTAAAAAAAATACAAAAAAATTAGCCAGGCGTGGTGGCGGGCGCCTGTAGTCCCAGCTACTTGGGAGGCTGGGGCAGGAGAATGGCTTGAACCCGGGAGGCGGAGCTTGCAGTGAGCCAAGTTTGCGCCACTGCACTCCAGCCTGGGCAACAGAGCGAGACTCCATCTCAGAAAAAAAACAAAAAAGAAAGTGGCAGAATAATCTGCTCCCATCCTGCCAGTTTGGTTTTATTGTACTGACAACCTCAGCTGGCATCATGGACCATGAAGAAGCAAGACAACAACACATAGGAGGGAAAATCCTGGGATTCTTTTTCTAGAGATGTAATACATATTTACAAATAAAATGCCTCACAGACTCTGGTGCTTCCAAAAAAAAGAAAAGTTCGGCCGGGCACAGTGGCGCATGCCTGTAATCTCAGCACTTTGGGAGGCCAAGGTGGGCAGATCACGAGGTCAAGAGATCAAGACCATCCTGGCCAACATGGTGAAACCCCATCCCTACTAAAAATACAAAAATTAGATGGGCATGGTGGTGCATGCCTGTAGTCCCAGCTACCTGGGTGGCTGAGGCAGGAGAATCATTTGAACCAGGAGGTGGAGGTTGCAGTGAGCCGATATCGTGCCACTGCACTCCAGCCTGGTGACAGAACGAGACTGTCTCAAAAAAAAAAAAGTTCACTCTGCATTTGACAGAATCACACTTCCATTACCCAGGAGTAAGTTATTGGTTTAGTGCAGTCTGCAGTCCTAGCTTTACAATCTGTTTCCTCTCCACCTGTCTTAGAACAGCCAAAGGTTAAACACTGTTCTGAGCCCCTAGGGAACAGAAGCAGTTAATTTATTCATGCCACTCTATCATGTCCTTCCGAGGATCTTTCTTTCAGTTATACATCAATTTTCTTTCTCTAGATAGTGGCTCTGGCTGGGATGGGGCCCGTGGAGAGAAAGCTTGGGGCCTCACCGAGTGTTTGCAGCGTGGTCAACAGCAGCTTCCAGGAGTCCCAGCTTGTTAAGCAGTCTAACTGCAGCCTCTCCACCCAGGCTCTTTGCCCACAGATAGGCCACGTGTTTGTGGGCATTAGCCCCTCCTTGAGTTCTGGCCACCTGTAAAGCAAAGTCACTCAATAATCCTCCAATACAGAGCTTCTCCCTTCTCATCTCTGACCTCGGCTTTGACAAGGATCCAGTAACTGTTCTACATTGAACAGGAAGAGGCTGGGTGTGGTGGTTCATACCTATAATCCCAGCATTTTGGGAGGCCGAGGCAAGAGGATAACTTGAGGTCAGGAGTTCGAGACCAGCCTGGCCAACATAGTGAAACCCCATCTCTACTAAAAATACAAAAATTAGCTGGGCATGGTGGTGAGTGCCTGTAATCCCAGCTACTTGGGAGTCTGAAGCAGAAAAATTGCGTGAACCCGGGAGGTGGAGGTTGCAGTGAGCCAAGACCGTGCCACTGCACTTCAGCCTGGGTGACAGAGCAAGACTCCGTCTCAAAAAATAAAATAAAATAAAAAGTTAACAAGAAGGGGGCTAAATTTCAGGGTTTCTTAACTTAGGTTAAAGTACTTAGGGTCCAAGATAGGCTTCACCTGGTCCACAGACCCTTAAAATTATAAGTGAAATTTTCTGTATACAGATGTGGACATGGTTCTGGCAAGAGAGACTCTGATCTTCACTACACTTTTAAAGATGCTCTGACCAATTGTGAATTAGTCACTTAAAGTGGGAAAGAAGGGCTGGGCAAAGTGGCTCATAGCTGTAATCCCAACACTCTGGGGGGCCAAGGCAGGTGGATCGCTTGAGCCCAGGAGTTCAAGACCAGCTTGGGCAACATGATGAAAACTTGTCTCTACAAAAAAATTAAAAAATTAGCCAGCTGTGGTGGTGTGCACCTGTAGTCCCAGCTACTCAGGAGGTTGAGGTGGGAGGATCGAGTGCTTAAGCCCAGGAGGTCAAGGCTGCAGTGAGCCATAATTGCATCACTGCACTCCAGCCTGGGTGACAGAGTGAGACCCTTTCTGAAAAAAAGGAAAAAACGTGGAAAAGAAGGATGGATGTATCCCTCACCATGGCCTGAACTCCTTACCCGGTAGGCCTCTTCCCAAAGCCCACTGGCCCGGTACATGTTCACTGTTGCCTTCCATTCCTGGGCCTCGAGGTAGTGGTACTCGGCCTCCTGTAGTCGGCCTTCAGCCTCCAGCTCCTGCAGGAAGGTGAGTTAGGATGGAGAGATGGGGAGATGGAGCCTGGTTGGGGAAGAGATAGGGAGAGCCAGGAGAAGGGCTCACCTTGCCCAGATGTAGGTGTGTATCACTGAGGAGATCTGGATGGTGCTTCCCTACCAGGCGGATCATGTCATCATACAACTTGTGCTTTTTGTACATGGTGATGGCAAGATCAGCCTCTTGTACTGTCACATATAGCCTGGGGAAGGGAGATACATCTGGGGCCTCCTAGACCTGATCCCTGCTGTCACTGCCTTCTGGGCAGAGGGTACACATCCTCAGGCCCCATCCCTCCTCCCAGCCTTGAAATCTCATCTCCCTCTACACCTCCTCTGAGGCCACGGCTCACCTTTCAGCCTCACGGTACTTGCCCTGCTTCTCCATTTCCTGGGCCTTAGTGATGTATAGCACTGACACATCTTCTGGTCTCATGCATTTCATTGCCAGCTGTGGAGGCACAGAGGCAAGGCAGCCTCAGGTCCAATTCCCCAGGGAAGCAGGGCTTCAAGGAAACCTGCTTGTTCAGAAACTCTGAACTCTCCCAACAATCACAGGAGTTTGGTTATTGCCACTGTATTAGTGAGGTTGGGGAATTCCAAGTCCGTAAGAAGCAGGGGAAGAACTATATTCTGCTAAGCTGGGAGGGTCTGCGATGCCTTGTGCTGGGGCATACACTCCCATTACCACTGTAACCACTGGACTCTGAAGTGTAGGGGCGAGAACAAAGTCATCAATGTGACCAGAGGCGTCAGGAGTGGTAGTTCAGATTCCCCAGCTCCCAAGCCCATCTGCTCCTTCAGAATGATAGATAGGTCTGGAAACAAGGGCCTCTCTTCATCCCTTCCTTTCCCTATGGCTAGGGATCAAAGTGGCTCAGACTGTTTTTTGGTACTCTTTGTCAGCTTTCAAGGAGCCAAGCGAAGAGGAGAAACAGAGATCGAGGAATGAGGCCACACTGCCACTAAGTTCTTATCATGAACTCCACCCATCCCTACCTTGTGGGCTTGTTCCCAACGGCCAGCCTGGGTGTACATGTCTACGGCATCTTTTGTCCGGTCTCCCTTGGTATAGAGCTCCTCAGCAATCTGTAGTTGATGGGAGGTAGATACAAAAGGTCAGCGCAACAGACTTAAAGCAGCTTGAACGAGGAAAGAACAAACCTCGGCTGGGATGTTGAAGAGCCTACGATACGACCTTGTAATAATAGAGAAGAAAAGATGAGTATGGGTGTCTCATACATTCTACCATTTAAAAAGAAAGACCAGCCCCAAACAGTACGAGGACAATACGGTGGAATCCAAAAGGGCCTCACATTTCTGCAGTGCAAAGCAATTTTATATCGTAACTATGTTAGCGTTATTCATGAAGAATCACTCATGCTGGCTGGAACATAGCTAGAGACTCACTTTATATATCTGGGGTGAAGGGAGGTATCTATGTCACACTGGAATGAAATTGGGAAAGTAAACTGTTCTCTTCCCCTTCAAGGTGATGATGCCGTTTGGAGCCCAGAAAGAAGGATCTGGTGAGCTTGCCTCCACTTCCTGTTTTGGGTTCTCCCATTGTTATCCTCTACTGCATTGCCTCGTACTGCGGAAAGGGACTCTTCCTCACCTCATACTCCTGCAGGGATGCATAGTGTTGGGCCACGAGAGGATAGTATTTGGATGCAGTGTTCCGGTCCTGTAGATCTAATATGTAAATTGCCTTCTTCCACTGGCGGGCACCCAGGGCAGCCTCAATTGCCTTAATGGAGCACCTGGCAAAGTTGGGAAAGATATAAATATGTAGGATGAAAGATGAAAATGAACGGAGGTAAAAGGACCCCTTAAGCACACTTCAACCTACATTTTGAGATCTCTTCTTTTAGACCTTGGTGTCCTTACTTGCTCCACTGCCCCTCACTTCACACCTAAATCTCCTTTACATTCCCATACTCCCATACCTGGCTTCGATGTAGTGATTAATGGCTGCATCAAGCTGCTTCTGCTGCACCAGGTGGTCCCCCCATGCCTCTTCTAGTTTCACCACCTCCACTGGGAAAGCCAATCGAGCCAGCTCTACCGCTGCCAGGGATAGAAAAGGTGCTCAGCCCAGATTTTCAGGGATGGGCCTCAAGAAAAAGGTAGGACAGGGAGATGAAGCATGGAGAATAGGTAAGAAGGGGAGGAATGGAGAACTGGAGCCAGGCATCCTGAACACACGCACCAAGAGGTGCCAGGGAACCGGATGGGCAAGAGTCCACATAGTAAAGGATGGCTTATAGGTGGCTAGTACCTTTCATGAATGCGTTGCCTTTACAGTAGCACTCCAGGGCCTTCTGTGGATTGTGAATCTTCTCAAAGAGATCACCTGCCTGTTAACACATACCACATTACTATGATACCCCTACAACACAAAGAACTAAGTATTAGCTCCGAAAACAAGGGAACACCAGCAGTCAGGAAGCGCTCCGTACCCCAAGACTCCTCTGGGTGAGGGAAGGGTCCTGAGCTCTGGAGATAAGGGCTAGGAAAAGGAAGCCAGCATACCCTTTCGTAGAGTTCCCCCTTGATAAGGGCTGCAGTGATGTCTTCTACCAGCTCTGTGTTGGCTAGCAGTTCCTCTCGGGTCAGCACCAGCCGAGCAGCTTTGGCAGGGAGCCCAGCTTTGAGGTAGAGGCTGATGGCTGCTAGCCCATCCCCTTGGCTCTCCTGTAGTTCACCTGCTCGCTCCTCTTGGTGTGTGTCCATCAGCCACTGGTAGTAACTACGACGTAGCTTCTCCAGGTCTGGGTGCCCCTGGACACGCACAGAGGACAACTAGGAGTCACATCCCCCTTCCTACCCTTCTGTCTCCCATGCTTCTCCAATCCCTCTATAACAAGGGGAATCCTCCTGGATCAGCAGTATCCTAACTCCTCACCACATCAAGTCCAAGCCCCAACCCTGTTCTGGTTTCTATGGCCTCCTTGACAAAAAGAGGTTTTTGAAATTGGCAGAACCAAATTCTGAACAACTGTGGAGAAGAAAAAACAGGTACCTTGGCTTCAGCCACAGCGATACACTCATCCCAACGGTGTAGCTCCAGGTACATGCCCATGGCCTCCTCCACAGCATTCTAGGGGAAACAGGCAGAGCAGAGAGGGACGCCAGAAAGATATGAGGATCAGAAAGCAGCAAGCTCTCCTCAGCCTGGCTAAGATGCCAGCCCATGAGGACCAAAAGCCTTACCTTTTAACTACTATACCAGCAGAAATATTGGGAAACTAAAAGAAGCTTAAGCTTCAGGGCTCCTTATTTGCACGGGCCTTTTGAGATGGAGTCTCACTCTGTTGCTGAGGCTGAAGTGCAGTGGTGCGATCTCGGGCTCACTGCGACCTCCGCTTCCTTGGCTCAAGCGATTCTCCCACCTCGGCCTCCCGAGTAGCTGGGATTACAGGCGTGTGCCACCATGCCTGGCTAATTTTTTGTATTTTTAGTAGAGACGGGGTTTCACCATGTTGGCCAGGCTGGTCTTGAACTCCTGACCTCATGTGATCCACCTGCCTCAGCCTCTCAAAGTGCTAGGATTACTGGCATGAGCCACCACGCCTGGCCTAAGGCAACTGTTCTTAAGGAGAGCTCCTCAAATTGTATAAGCTTCTGGCCCACAAAACCTGGATCTACCCCTATGCACAAGAATTGCAAAGACAGGCTCTGGACTAGAGGGGAGGTAGTAGACTGCTTATGAAAGAAAGTAGTAATCAAAGGCCAAAGAAGGAAGTTTGTCTAGAAAAGTAAAGACTAACACAAGAGGAGGAAATTAAGGAAGGGGTGAAATTAACTATATAAACCCCTTTGAATGTTTTCCCCAAACTTTTGGAAGCCTAGCTCACCAGCATGCTTTCTTCCCTTGAGTTTATAACCCCTTTTCCCTCTTTTTCTCTCATCCCCTCTTCCATCCTGTCCCTCTTTTCCTATTACCTGTTCCAAAAAGATCATTTCAGCCAGTTTGTAGTTCTTTTCCAGCATGGCTAGACGTGCTCGGACCTGATAAAAGTCTGTTCCTTTTCCGCCCTGTGGGGGAAAAAGGAGGTTCTGATTTTTCTGTAGGTGCTGCCATTCTGTCTGTGAGGGCTGAAATTGGAAGGCCAGAAGGATGTAGAAAACAAAAGACTTGGGAAGGTAAAACACTTCATGGAGCTTAAAGGTTTGAGGTTTAGCAAAAGCAATTCTGAAATGGTCTGACTTGAGGGTAAAGGTGGGGTGGGCAGGGTAAAGGAAACTAGGGATGGCTGGAAAGCCAGGAATCATGGGGCTGAATACTAAGAGAAATCAGCTTGGGAGACAGACAGAATGAATCAGGAGCATAATACTTGCATATTCCCGGGATACTCGATCTGCAATCTCATTGGTCTCATGCAGGAATCGAACTTTTGCTACTTGGCCCAAAGCAGCAAAGCACCTATGGCATGGAAGCAATGACATTAATAGTAATATTATTATAGAATCAGCATTAATTCATTGGTTCAGCAAATACAAACTGATGTGCATCTATGATGTGCCAGGCAATGTCTTGTCACTGGAGATATACAGAGACTAAGGAAGATGAGGGCCTTGCTCTCAGAGAACTTCCATTCTGGTGGAGACAAATAATTAGTAAAATTGGAGATAATAAAAAATAAAATAATGTAATATTATAGATCAAACTTGTTCAACCCATGGCCCAAGATGGCTTTGAATGTGGCCTAACACAAATTCATAAACTTTCTTGAAACATTATGAGTTTTTTTTGTGATTCTTTTTTCTCTTTTTTTTTTTTTTTTTTTTTAGCTCATCAGCTATCATTAGTGTTAGTATATTTTATGTATGGCCCAAGATAATTCTTCTTCCGATGTGGCTCAGGGAAGCCAAAGATTGGACACCCCTGTTATAGATAGTGACTGAAGGGGCCACTTAAGTTGGTAGTTGGAGAAGTTCTCTCTGATGAATTGACATTTGAGCTGAGACCTGAATACAAGAAAAAGCCAGTCATGGCAGGATGGGGAAAAGTTATTCCTGGAGAGGGAACAGCCAGTGTAAAGGCCCTATAGCACGTATGAGCTTGGCACACTCACAGAGCCAAAAGGATGCCAGTGTGGTTGGAGACTAATGGGCAAGCAGGAAGCTGGCATGAGAAGGAAGCAGAGGCCAAAAAACTTCAGGGCTAAGGCCACACAAGGAGTTTGGGTTTTATACTAAGTAAAACAGTAAGCTAATGGAAGGTTCCAGTCATGAAAATGACACAATCTATGTTTAAAAAAATGACCTCAGCTGCTCTGGGATGAATAGATGGTAGGGATACAAGAAATAGTATCAGTGTGACTAATTAAGAGGCTGTGCAATATTGCAGGTGGGAGATGGCAGTGGTCTGCACGAGGATGGAGACATCAGGATGTGTTTTGAAGACAGAGTCCTTAGGACTTGCTGATAATCTACATGTGGGAAGTGTGGAGAAAATGGGATCAAGGATGATTCCTAGCCAAAATGGCAGCAGGTGACATTTATTGAGCACTTTGCACAGATTCTCTCATCACTCCTTCACTACCAATATCCTTACCATCTTCTTTATCATCATATGAGGCAAATACTATTATTATCCCTATTCTACACAGAGAAAATCAAGAAGCCAAGGTTTGGGAAGGTCAAATAACCTCTCTACGGTTATGCAAGTTGGTAATTGGAACCAAGATTTGAACTCAAGGAGTCTGGAGTCCCAAGTTTGTCCTGTGAACTGCACTCCTATACCAAACCTGGATTATACACATATGCATGGATTGAAGGGTATGAATAGTAAAAAAAAATGTTAAGGGGAACCTAGTTACAAGAAGGGGCAGTAAAAATAATAAAACTCATACTCTTGTTTTTTCACTTTTTTTTTTTTTGAGATACAATCTCGCTCATCAGCCAGGCTGGAGTGCAGTTGCATGATCTCAGCTCACTGCAACCTTTGCCTCCCGGGTTCAAGTGATTCCTGTGCCTCAGCCTCCTGAATAGCTGGGACCACAGGTGTGCACCACCATGCCTGGCTAATTTTTATATTTTTAGTAGAGCTGGGGTTTCGCCATGTTGGCCAGGCTGCTCTCAAACTTCTGGCTTCAAGTGATCTGCCCACCTCGCCCTCCCAAAGTGCTAGGATTACAGGCATGAGCCGCTGTGCCCAGCCAAGACATACTTTTATTTTTTTGAGACAGAGTCTTGCTCTGTCGCCCAGGCTGGAGTACAGTGGCGCAATCTCAGCTCACTGCAACGTCTGCCTCCTGGGTTCAAGCAATTCTCCTGCCTCAGCCTCCTCAGTAGCTGGGATTATAGGCACCCGCCACTACGCCTGGCTAATTTTTGTGTTTTTAGTAGAGACGGGGTTTCACCATGTTGGCCAGGCTGGTCTCGAACTCCTGACCTTGTGATCTGCCCGCCTCAGCCTCCCAAAGTGCTGGGATTACAGGCATCAGCCACCATGCCTGGTCAAGGCATACTCTTATAATCTAGGATGGGAGAGTGTTTGGAATATTGTACTGCAGAAGGGCTCTATGCCATTTGCTAGCAGTGGGAAGGGAGGGAGTACCTTAACACTGGATTGGAGCAGCCCACAGGGAAAACACTCATGTGGTCATCCCTCCTAGCTGCCTGGCACCTCTGTTCTACATGTCTACCTCACCTCTCTGCAATGTGTAGTTGCCTTGCCTCTAGCGCCAGTTTACTCAAGGTTTTCCACATTGCCTGCGTTTCTGGGGTCATTTCCAGAGTCTCTAAGAAGTCTGTTGCCCTGGAAAGGGAAGGAAGCAAAGCATAATGAATGAGGAAAGGGTTAGGAAGATACAGCAGAAGACTGGTGATGGGGCAAGGGGAGGGGAAAGGGCCATCTTTGTCTCATCCTCCCAGGATCACTGGATCCTTATCAGTGCTGGCCAGTTTTACACCCCACCCCAGGTCCTCCCCTCTCAGAACCAGACTCTCCCACCACCTCACCGGTTATTGGCCAGCCTCTCACCGGATGTAGTTGCCATCATCAATGGCTGTTCCAAACTCGATGAGGCCCTCATCCAATGTGTAGGCAATAGTAGTCACACCTTCCATCACCATCACCTCGGTCTTTCCCCCGCCCCGCTCCAGACCTATAACATCACCCTGTAAAAGTTTATCCCCCCACCCACCCCAATTTCAGGTTAGTTTCCACTGAATCAATTGTAGAAAAGACCCACCCTCATCCGACCCAGTCAGTGGTCAAGAGAGTCACAGCGGCCCTGATTTTCCTAACATTTTAGTTTCTCTCAAGCATAAAAAAATACTTCATTTATAGCAATATCCTTGGGTTAAAGTATACTCCTATGACAGCACCAACTCCTGGAGGTACAAAGTGTGGCATTCACTTCTGCTTCCAGCAGTACCATAAGAGTAAGATATTCTTAAGGGTTCTCTCATTAAAATATGACTTGAACCTGGAACATATTTTTAATGCATTGCTTGGGCTTACTTGAAGAAATCACTAAGAATATTCCCTACCCATATCCTACCCTTCTCTCTCAAAAAAATACAGGCAGAAAGAAAAAGGTCAATAAGCTAAATCCTGAGCAAGAAAAAAAGGAAAGTGAGCAAATGGGAAAGGTACAGTTGTCCTGAAAGCAAATGCAGTGTCAGCAGAATAAACCTCAGGCCCTCCAGCAGGATGGAGAGGCTGAATTTGAAAATCCTTAATTAAACCTAGGATCCACTCTTTAGTAAAGGGAACAAAAGAAATGGTTATAGATCATTAATATGCCTGATTCCTGCAGAAGCAAGACCGAATCATCACTGGAGGAGAACATATCCATTTTAAGCCCTCAGGATTCCAAAAAAATACATTCAAAGCAACATGAGCTCACAATAAAAAAAAAAAAATACAAGGAAACCAACTACTATGAAAAAGTATATAATAACTACAAACAATAGTTTTAGACCTTCAAGAATTTCAGATATTAAAAATAACAGTTAAAGGCCGGGCTCGGTGGCTCATACCTATAATCCCAGCACTTTTCGAGACCAAGGTGGGAGGAGCACTTGAGCTCAAGAGTTCAAGACCAGCCTGGGCAACATAGCGAGACCTCATCCCTACTGAAAAAAAAAAAAATTATCTGGGTGTGGTTGCATGTGCCTGTAGTCCCAGCTACTCAGGAGGCTGAGGTGAGAGGATCACTTGAGCCCAGGAGTTTGCACATGCAGTGAGCTGTGATCATGCCACTGCACAGCCTGGGTGACAAAGTGAGATGCTGTTTTTTTGTTTTGTTTTGTTGTTTTTGTTTTAAAGCCCAGTTATAGAATATAAAATGATTATTTATGAAGCACCTAAATACCTTAAAAGATGAAATGAAAAATTAAGCAAGGAATAAGAAATTATCAATATAGCCAGGCAGACTGGAAAAATAATCAAATAAAACTTAAAGAAAAATTTAATATTTGAAGTAAAAAACTCAATGTATAGTTTAAATAGCAGATTAGACAATGATGAAAAGCAAATTAATGAATCAAAACAGATCTACAGAAATTATCCAAAGGCCAGATGCAGTGGCTCATGCCTGTAATCCCAGCACTTTAGGAGGCTCAGGCGGAAGGACTGCTTGAGCCCAGAAGTTTGAGACCAGCCTGGGAAACATAGTGAGAACTTGTCTTTACAGAAAATTGAAAAAAAAAAAAAAAAAAGCAGGGCATGGTGGCATACGCCTGTAGTGGCATATGCCTGTAGTCCCAGCTACTTGGGAGGCTGAGATAGGAGTATAGCTTGAACCCAGGAGGTCGAGGCTGCAGTGAGCCAAGATCACGCCACTGCACTCCAACATGGGGCAACAGAATGAGACCCTGTCTCCAAAAAAAAAAAAAAGGAAATTATCCAGAATGAAGCATGGAGCAGGAAGAAAGAAACTATGAAAGAGAAATTAAAAATGTAAAACAAGAAATCTAACATTTGCCTAACTAGAGTTCTGAAGAGACTAGAGAATGGCTGAGGAGAAGAATGTTTGAAGAGATAATAACTAAGAAACTTCCAAGAGTGATGAAAATACGTGCATTCATAAACACAGGAAATACAATCTATACTAAGCAGGATACATTTTAAAAATTTATGGCTGGGTGCAGTGGCTCATGCCTGTAATCCCAGCACTATGGGAGGCTGAGGCAGGCCGATCACAAGATCAGGAGATTGAGACCACCCTGGCCAACACGGTGAAACTCCATCTCTACTAAAAATACAAAAAATTAGCTGGGTGTGATGGCACGTGCCTGTAGTCCCAGCTACTTAGGAGGCTGAGGCAGGAGAATCGCTTGAACCCGGGAGGTAGAGGTTGCAGTAAACCAAGATTGTACCACTGCACTCCAGCCTGGATGACAGAGCAAGACTCCGTCTCAAAAAAAAAAAAAATTATATCTAGACACATTGTAGTGAAACTTCAAAACACCTAAGAAAAAGAGAAGATTTTTTTTTTTTTTTTCTGAGACAGAGTCTCACTCTGTCGTTCAGGCTGGAGTGCAGTGGTACAACCTCGGCTCACTGCAACCTTTGCCTCCCAGGTTCAAGCGATTCTCATGCCTCAGCCTCTTGAGTAGGTAGGATTACAGGAGCACGCCACCATGCCCGGCTAATTTTTGTTCTTTTTAGTAGAGGTGGGGTTTCGCCATGTTGGCCAGGCTGGTCTTGAACTCCTGGCCTCAAGTGATCTGCCTGTCTCAACCTCCCAAAGTGCTGGAATTATATGCGTGAGTCACTGTGCCCGGTCCTAAAAAAGAAGACTTTAAAAGAAACCAAAGAGAGGCCGGGCACGGTGGCTAACGCCTGTAATCCCAGCACTTTGGGAGGCCGAGGTGGGCAGATCACGAGGTCAGGAGATCGAGACCATCCTGGCTAACACAGTGAAACCCCATCTCTATTAAAAATACAAAAAATTAGCCGGGTGTGGTGGCAGGCGCCTGTAGTCCCAGCTACTCAGGAGGCTGAGGCAGGGGAATGGCATGAACCCAGGAGGCAGAGGTTGCAGTGAGCTGAGATCGCACCACTGCACTCCAGAGCGAGACTCTGTCTCAAAAAAAAAGAAAAAAAAAAGAGAAACCAAAGAGAAAAGACAGATGACCTGTACAGAAATGGCTGCTGATAAATTTTTCAGAACAACAATGGAAGTCAATCAATGAGACAACATTTACAAATTAAGAAAAATTAACTGTCAATCTAGAACTGGGTATTGAGTCCAAGCATCTTTTCAGAACAAAGGCAAAATAAAAACATGTTCAGATAATGAAAAACTGAAAATTTATCATCTTTCACTAAAGAAATTTCTAAATAAGGCTGGGCGCGGTGGCTCATGTCTGTAATCCCAGCACTTAGGGAGCCTGACGGAGGCGGATCACTTGAGGTCGGGAGTTTGAGACTAGTCTGGCCAACATGGTGAAACCCGTCTCTACTAAAAATACAAAAATCAGCCAGACGTGGTGGCAAATGCCTGTAATCCCAGCTTCTCAGGAGGCTGAGGTGGGAGAATCACTTGAATGTGGGAGGTAGAGGTTGCAATGAGCCAAGATCGTGCCACTGCACTCCAGCCTGGGCAACAGAGTGAGACCCTGTCACAAAAAACAAAAAACAGAAACAAAAAACTTCTAAATAATATTCTTCAGGAAGAAGAAAAGTCATTCCAGAGGGAAGATTGGCACTGCAAGAAAAGGTAAACAAAGGAACTGGTACCTTGATGGTAAATCTAAATGAATCCTGTCTTATAAAATAATCAGGCAGGGCGTGGTGGCTCATGCCTGTAATCCCAGCACTTTGGGAGGCCAAGGCGGGTGGATCACCTAAGGTCAGGAGTTCGAGACCAGCCTGGCCAACATGGCGAAACCTCATCTCTACTAAAAATACAAAAATTAGGTGGGCATGGTGACGGGTACCTGTAATCCCAGCTACTTGGGAGGCTGAGGCAGGAGACTCTCTTGAATCCAGGAGACGGAGGTTGCAGTGAGCCGAGATGACACCACTGCACTCCAGCCTGGGTGACAGAGAGACTCTGTCTCAAATAAAATAATCATGCCTAACTTTGGAGACGAAGTAAGATTAGAACTAAAATACTGGACAACAATGACAAAGAGGAGGAGATGAAGGTTAAAGTCTTTTAAAGTCCTTGTATTGTTTGCAGGGGAGTGGTTAGATGTGATTAACTTTAGACTTTGTTCATTTAACTACATGTTAAACTTCCAAGGTAACCTCTACAGAAATAGGACATATAACTTTCAAACCCAAAATGTGGAAAAAAAAAAAAAAAAGGTGTTTAAAGAAATTAAACACAAAATTAGCCGGACATGGTGGCATGCACCTGTAGTCCTAGCTGTACAGGAGGCTGAGGCAGGAGGATTGGCTGAGCCCAGGAGGTTGAAGCTGCAATGAGCTATGACTGTATCACTGCACTCCAGCCTGGGAGATAGTGTGAGACCCTGTCTCAGAGAGAGAGAGAGAGAGAGAGAGAGAGAGAGAAAAGAGAGGAAGAGAGAGTAAAAGAGAAGGAGAGAAAGAGAAAGAAAAAGAAAGAACTAAACCAATAAATTTTAGACCCTAATCCATTTAAAATGAGGTAAAAAGGAGATTAAAAAAAGGTATGGAAAAGGACAAAAAGAAAGCATCAAGCCATACACACACCAGTCATCCTAGCCTAGCACAGGAGCCTGCCTCTCGTTTTCTCTGGCTCCTCCCAGATTTTGGAAGACTACTGGGTATGTGTGATGTTGTGGTAGGACAGGAGAGAAGATCTGATCTGTAATTTGAGAAAAAAAGGCACTTTGAATGGCTTATAACGGAGAATCAGCACAGAAGGAGATGACATTAGAACTGCCTCTCCTATCAGGGATCTTCTAGCTTACAGGGATCTCCATATTATGACGTGGTGACTTCCCAGGGCCACTGTAATGAACCCATACTCCAAGGGTCTAATATAATGTCAGGAATCTGAAAAAGGATGGTTCTGGGGGCTGGTCCATAAGTCTAAGCTTCATTCGCCAATTCTATCACAGAGATTAAGGGTGGTGGACACAGAAAACCAAGTAGCCTTCAGAGTCTCCTCATGGCTGTAATTAATCAGCTCAATACCACATCTGAGAGCCCCTAGTGTCCAACATACCCTAATAGTGAACTTGGTGACTGTCTCAGGTGCATCAATGTTGTACCACACACACAGACTGTTTCGGTTCTGAGCTACCAGCACATCACTTCCTGGGACCCACTGCACATAGGAGCAGAAGTTGAGGATCATTGTCTTAGAGCAGCTTTCAATATCATACAGATGCAACTGAAGAAAGAAAAGGCAGATAACACAGTTAGAAGGGGATGTGGGGTTGTCTCCTGCTTTTGACCATTTCCCTAATGGTGAGATGTGGTGAGCTAATCCACTACTCAGGTTCATGCTGCATTTTTTTTTTTTTTTTTTTTTTTGAGACGGAGTCTCGCTCTGTCGCCCAGGCTAGAGTGCAGTGGCGCAATCTCGGCTCACTGCAAGCTCCGCCTCCCGGGTTCACGCCATTCTCCTGCCTCAGCCTCTCCGAGTAGCTGGGACTACAGGCGCCCGCCACCGCACCCGGCTAATTTTTTGTATTTTTAGTAGAGACGGGGTTTCACCGTGGTCTCGATCTCCTGACCTCGTGATCCGCCCGCCTCGGCCTCCCAAAGTGCTGGGATTACAAGCGTGAGCCACCGCGCCCGGCCTCATGCTGCATTTCAAAGCTTACTGACGTGCTTTCTGCTGAGCTGGTATATCCTAACTCTGGTCAAGTAAGAGATGACCCATAGAACAAAGATCTACATCCCAGGAATTTTAAGTTAGGTGAAGGTCAGGCTTTCCTTCTTGAAATAACTCTGGGCCAGAGTTACCAGCTTGGATTACAAATGGCAGGCCACTAGAAAAATTAAATTATCCAGAAATTTGTGATGTGGCTTTCACTGAAATGAAAAGTCATCAGGTTGTCTCTTTGATCTGAGGTTGAAGACTCTGGTGCTACCACATTGGGATGAGAATCAATGAGGGATGAAGAGGCTGTCCTCCAGCCAGTTCATGCTATCAGATAAGTGTGGCTGAAAAGCACTGGACAGCAGGTCTAGGTGAAGGTCAGCTAGGAATGAGGAGGAGGAATGCAGGGTTAAGGAAGTTTCCTGAGGGCACAGACTGTGAATAGTAAGAGACACCAACTTCCAAACTCCCTTCTTGACTTTGTTGCCATAATACAATCACCTCTGAGGTAATATAGGATTGCCGGGTGCATGGCTCAACGCCTGTAATCCCAGCACTTTGGGAGGCAGAGGTGGGCAGATCACCTGAGGTCAGGAGGTCAGGAGTTTGAGACCTGGCCAACATGGTGAAAACCCATCTCTACTAAAAATACAAAAATTATCTTGGTGTGTTGGCACGTGCCTGTAGTCCCAGCTACTGGGGAGGCTGAGGCAGGAGAATCGCTTGAACCTGGGAGGCAGAAGTTGCAGTGAGCCCAGATTGTACCGCTGCACTCCAGCCTGGGTGACAGAGTGAGACACTGTCTCCAAAAAAAAAAAAAGAGGTAATAAAGGATGGGTTTTGGTATCAGCTACAGAGAATGTTGATTCTTCTGTGCCTTCTGCTATGCTGATGACACAGCAAAGACAATGTGCTCCATCCTGCCTCCCTCAGTCCCTGGTGGCAGCTTGTCTCACACCCTCTGTGGGCCAACCAATGCCTAAGGCCTTAGTAGCTCTTCTCACACGAAGTTTCCGGTCCCTGAAGAGGAGCCTGTGTCCAGTCTCATTAAGTTCCAGCCAATCCACGTGGCTCTCATGGCTGACGGTGCCAATGTTGTAGCCACCAATCAGATCCACTATAGAATAAAGGAGACAGGGTTAAGAAGAGAGATTCCACACATCTACATAGTATGGCCAACACATAATTTTGCTAGGATGCCTAGGATGCTAGGTCTCTTTTAGAATTGCAGAGGTTTTGTTTAACTATGTTGTTAACTCAAAAGGTCCAGACCCAAAGAAATGTCGTCACTGTCTGGGACTTATGGAGTTACCCCAGAGCAGACTAGAACTATTGAGCAAGTTGGCTTCTCCTACTCACAGAATTCCCTCGAAGGCAGCACTGAGCACATTAAAGATAAGCCTGATACAACACAGCAGTGAGACAAGGCTGATGAATCAGTGACCTTGATGGTCATATGCTCTAAGAAGTTACCTGCATATTTGAATGCCTACTGTGTAAGAGCACTGCAAGGGTGGATGGTGGGGACGGCAACAGACAAACCTCTGACTAAAGTTAGGCTGGTCACTGCAGAGGATGAATATTTTAGTTTGGTTTGAATCTTGTAGACATTATCAGAAACTATCACATTTAGAGCAGACCAATTAGGGTTGGCTGGGATGGTTTCAGGGGGTCTCTTGATCAAAGCCTATTTATACATTTTAGTGATATCCATTATTAACGAACAACAGGCCTCACTTTATTATATATGCTTAAGCCAAAGACCAAATGTCCACTGGTGTCTATAATTGTGAAGACCAATTTAAAAAACAATCTTCCTTTAATTAAAAAGTAAAATCGGCAGGGCATGGTGGTTGACGCCTGTAATCTCAGCACTTTGGGAGGCCGAGGTAGGCAGATCACCTGAGGTCAGGAGTTGGAGACCAGCCTGGCCAACATGGTGAAACCCTGTCTCTACTAAAAATACAAAAAAAATTAGCCTGGCGTGGTGGCGGGCGCCTGTAGTCCCAGCTACTCGGGAGGCTGAGGTGGGAGAATGGCGTGAACCCGGGAGGCGGAGCTTGCAGTGAGCTGAGATGGCACCACTTCACTCCAGCCTGGACGACAGAGCAAGACTCTGTCTCAAAAAAAAAAAAAAAAAAAAAAGGAAAATGATAAAGCCGTATTTTTTTTTTTTTTTTTGAGACGGAGTCTCGCTCTCTCGCCCAGGCTGGAGTGCAGTGGCATGATCTCAGCTCACTGTAACCTCCGCCTCCCGGATCCAGGCAATTCTCCTGCCTCAGCCTCCCGAGTAGCTGGGACTATAGGCACCTGCCAGCACGCCCGGCTAATTTTTGTATTTTTAGTAGAGATGGGGTTTCACCACGTTGGTCAGGCTGGTCTCAAACTCCTGACCTCAGGTGATCTGCCCACCTTGGCCTCTCAAAGTACTGGGATTACAGGCATGAGCCACCGTACCCGGCCTTGAACTCTGTCATTTTACATACATTGAAAATGAGACCTACAGAGTGAAATTGCTTGTCCAAGTTCTCACAACTCATTTTTGCTGCTGGAATCTTAGGCCTCTTGGTCTACATTATTGTTTCCATCATAGATAACCTACATTTCTGAGTGCAGAAACCTAATGTGAAATATAATATTCATGAAATGTGCAACTATTTTAATAGACTCATGTATATGGAAACTTGATTTGTGACAGAGATTGCATTACAAATTAGTGGGTGAAGAATGGACTTCAACAAATGGTTAAACATATGGAAAAAAAAAAATTAGATCCCTACCCACATTATACATAAAAACAAATTCCAGGTGAAAAGAAAAATTTAAAAATGTTAAAATATAGGAGGGAATAGGAAAGGATTTCTTAAATAAGACTTAAAGCATCATAAACTTTCTTTTTTTTTTTTTTTTTTGGAGAAGGAGTTTCACTCTTATCACCCAGGCTAGAGTGCAATGGTGCAATCTCAGCTCACTGCAACCTTCGCCTCCCTGGTTCAAGTGATTCTCCTGCCTCAGCCTCCCAAGTAGCTGGGATTACAGGTGCCCTCCACCATGCCCAGCTAATTTTTGTATTTTTGGTAGAGACGGGGTTTCACCATGTTGGCCAGGCTGGTCTCGAACTCCTGACCTCAGGTGATCCGCCTGCCTTGGCCTACCAAAGTGCTGGGATTACAGGCGTGAGCCACTGTGCCTGGCCTCAAACTGTTTTTTTTTTTTTTTAAGTGAAAAAAATGGACTATTTTAAAGTGAAATGTCTGAATAGTAAAAGACTCCCAAAAGGAGAGAAAAGACATGCCATAGGCTGAGGTAAAAATATCTGCAATGCAAATAACCACCAAAGTCTATACAAGCATATGCAAAGAACTCCTTCAAATCAATGAGAAGAGACACTCTGATTTTAAAAATGGGTAAGAGATACGAACTAGCAATTCACAGAAGAAGAAATATAAATGGTCAATAATTATTATATATGAAATTAGTATGAGCTATAATTTTATATATATCACGTTTAAGCCAAATTATGAAGTCGGGCAATTTCAAGTATTACAGAAGATGTCAGACAATAGAAACTCTAACTGCTGGTGGGAATAGAAATTGGTATAACTTTTTTAGAGAACAATTTGGAAATATTTAGTGAAGTTGAAGACACAGCTCCTCTATAATTTAGCAGTTCCATTCTAGGCATGGAACTAACTAAATCACTGTAATAGTGAAAAATCAGCCACTTAAATGTCCATCAATAAGGGGGAGGATATAAAATGATTCAACGTAAATATAACAAAATGTCAGGATTTGACAGAACTGGGTATGGATAAACAAGTGATAATATCTTCTTTTAAAAAACTGGTTTAAAGTGGAAAGCTTCATAAATTTGTGTGTCATCCTTGCACGGAGCCATGCTAATCTTCTCTTTATCATTCCAATTTTAATATATGTACTGCCAAAGCAAGAAAAATATCATTATTACTTATAGCTAACATTTATTATTATGTACCAGGGATAAGTGTATTTCATATAAAGTACCATTTTTATCCCTATTTTATAGATGAGGAAACTGAGATATAGAAAGATGAAGTAACTTCCTAAGATCACACAGGTAGAGAATTGAGATGGTTTGACTCTAGAGTCCCATTCTTTTTTTTAATTTAATTAATTTCTTTTTTCATAGACAGGGTCTCACCATGTTGCCTAGGCTGGTCTCAAACTCCTGAGCTCAAGCAATCCACTTGCCTCAGCCTCCCAAAGTGGTGGGATTACAGGTGTGAGCCACTGTGCCTGGCCCAGAGCCCCATTTTTAACAGCTACATTGTATAGGTAATGCTATTCTCTATACTACTTTTCATGCTTGAAACATTTCATGATAAAAATATTAAGATCTAAGATTTATAAATCTTATATGTTGATATTTGTGAAGTGCAAATAAAGTTTCTGTCATTATTAGTTACTAATGATAAACTATACAAAAAATAAGACCTCTTCCAGTTCTAACAGTCTATGATTCTATGAAGTCTAAACAGGAAAATTCATTAATTTAATGGGCCTTTTCTACTACTCACAATTTGCCAACCCTAAGATATATGTCTAGAGAACATGAATAATTATATGGACCTTTGGGTTTTGTTTTTGTTTTTGTTTTAAGAGATGGGGTCTTACTCCATCAACTAGGCTGGAGTGCAGTGGCACAAACATAGCTCACTGCAGCCTTGGACTGCTGGGATCAAATGATCCTCCTGCCTTGCCCTTCCAAAGTGCTGGGATTACAAGCATGAGTAACTGTGCCTGGCCTGAACCTTTGTTTTTATATTTAGATATCCAGGTACAGATGCACACATATTGACTTAAACATTTCATATATATCCACTGTACATGTGGGGTTACTATTTACCTGGCGCATCTCAGATTCCTGCATTCACCACTGAACGCAATCCTGTGGTATGGAAGTGTGATATAAACATCTATTTTGTTATTAAAATTATGACAGTCTTACTCACCTATAGCAATAGTCTTAATATCAATAAGATAAGCCAATTTCTTATTATCTTCTGTTCCTTGCTGACACCTCTCATTAATACGAACACTGAAACATGAAGGGTGAGGTAAGGCAAAATGGGCTGAGGTAGTTGGGTTGTTTATTAAAGGCTCTGAAGTACCATATGGGATGAAGCTTTTATTTATTTATTTATTTTGAGACAGGGTCTCACTCTGGATGCCAAAGCTGAAGTGCAGTGGTGTGATCACGGCTCACTACAGCTTTGACTTCCCAGGCTCCGGGTGATTCTCCCACCTCAGCTTCCTGAGTAACTGGGACTACAGGGGTGTGCCACCATGCCTGGATAATTTTTTGTATTTTTAGTAGAGAGGCGGTTTCACCATGTTGCCCAGGCTGGTCTTGAACTCCTGGACTCAAGTAATCTGCTTGCCTCCGCCTCCCAAAGTGCTGGGATTATAGGCGTGAGCCACCACGCCTGGCTGAAGCTTTTGGATTAACTGGAGGACACAGAATTTAGGAGTCCAAAAGGAATTATTTTGGGTTTCAGGGATTTAGAGAATCTTGTGAGGTTACCTGATGAGGTGGGGGTTCATGAATTCAGTGCGTACAGAACCCAGGGTGTCATTATTCCCATATTCCACCAGGGTTAGCTCTCCGGCATTGAAGATCATGCATACCTGGGAAAAATGGAGCTGTTATACGGTGGAAAGGCTACATGAAGAAAAACGGTAGTGGGAGGTGTACTGTCAGTTCAAGGTGACTACCACTTTTCTCCTTGTTCTCTTACCCTGCCAATTTCATCCTCCCTGTTTCTTTATCTGCTGTTTCCCTATCCCTTGCAACTTGCCATCTTTATGACACAGAAGCTAGAACGGGGCTTATCAAGATGGTGATGGTGAATCAAGCTCTACTCACATTCTCGTTTTCAAAGAAATACTTCTCATTGCCACCAGATCCTTGCCAGGCTATCTGTAATGGGAGAAGACTTAAGAAGCAATGTGGAAAAATACCCAAGATAACGCCAAAAGAATGACAGGTTGGGAAGTGGAAAGATATATTTATGTAGGCTTTGGCACTACACAAAAGAGGTGCTGTATCAGAATTTGCTCTGGTCCCTGAGAGAAACCAGAGAGATGTTTCTGAGAGAGGGCATAAAAACAGTCCAAATATGGTGATTCATACTCTGGGATTATAAACCTCCTGGGTCTCCTTCCCTGAAACCAGGTCCCCTACACCAGAATGTTAGAACTTCTCATGGAGAGCTTACCCCTAGGGATTTTGGATCCCCACAAGTATTAAGCCAAGATGCCCCATTCCCACCCTACCCTCAATTTTGGTTCCTACCTCACTAAGCCGATTAGTGTTCAGGTCCCCCAGCAGCAGTGTTTCTGATGTGTGGGCCACCAAGTAACGTTCCTTTCCTAGGATTTTCACCTCTTCCACCTCATAGCCATAGTGTGACTTGAGCACCACTCGGGTTCCTGATGACAGGTTCTTCACAATCACCTTGGTAAAGGACAAGTCTGAGCCCCTTAGGCTTCCCCAGCCCAAAAGAAGGGTGAACAACTATGCCCTTTGCCCACCTCCATAGCACTAAACAAAGCTAATACCTTGTTTCCTCCCTGGGTCTAGGATATTGTTGATAGTAATGATATCTTATGTTTACAGGGGATTTACTATTTATGAAATGCTTTCCTATATTATCTCTTTTGACGCCCATAATTTATATAATTCTGAAAGTTCCACTGGGTAAAACCAATCACTTTTGTGTTCTCATAGTCTTTGTACAAACCTTATATATCATTGATCACAGTGTATGTATTGATCAGTTGATTGACTGACTTGACAGGGTCTCAGTATGTTGCTTAGACTGGCCTTGAACTCCTGGGTTCAAGCAATCCTCCTGTCTCGGCCTCCTGAGTAGCTGAGACTACAGGCATGTGCCACTGCATCTGGCTAACATTATTTTTTGATATGTCTGTGCCCTCTGTTATAATGATCTCCTTGATCAAGGGACAATGTCTTACAGATAATTATCTGTGTATTCCCAATGCCTAACACTGCTGACACATAGTAGAGAATGAATAAATGTTTCTGGAAAGAACAAAAGAATGAAGAAACCAATGTATAATAAATGGAAGGACAGAGGTAGAAAAAAGAGAAAAGTGGGCCCAGGAACTGAGAAATTTTTAGCTTGCAACATCATACACAGTGAGCTCAGAGGCCTTAAAACAACAGAGTTCACATTTATAATCCTATTTATCCAGTTGCCCAATTGCCAGTGTGTAGGCAGTAAAGTTTTAAGCCAGAAAGGCTTAAGTGGCAATCTCTGCACACCTTACGCCTGGTGCTTAAAACTTATCTTTTTTTTTTTTTTTTTTTTTTTTTGAGAAGGAGTCTCGCTCTTTCACCCAGGCTGGAGTGCAGTGGCGTGATCTCGGCTCACTGCAGGCTCCGTCCCCCGGGGTTCATGCCATTCTCCTGCCTCAGCCTCCCGCGTAGCTGGGACTACAGGCGCCCATCATCTCGCCCGGCTAATTTTTTTGTATTTTTAGTAGAGACGGGATTTCACCGTGTTAGCCAGGATGGTCTCGATCTCCTGACCTCGTGATCCGCCCGCCTCGGCCTCCCAAAGTGCTGGGATTACAGGCGTGAGCCACCGCGCCCAGCCTTTTTTTTTTTTTGAGACAGAGTCTTGCTCTGTCACCCAGGATGGAGTGCAGTGGTGCAATCTCAGCTCACTGCAAGCTCCACCTCCCGGGTTCATGCCATTTTCCTGCCTCAGCCTCCCAAGTAGCTGGGACTACAGGCACCCGCCACCATGCCTGGCTAGTTTTTTTGTATTTTTAGTAGAGACGGGGTTTCACCATATCAGCCAGGATAGTCTCAATCTCCTGACCTTGTGATCCGCCCGCCTCGACCTCCCAAAGTGCTGGGATTACAGGCATGAGCCACTGCGTCCGGCCAAAACTTTTCTTATAATAAGCTGCAAGAACTACAGCAGGAAAGTTACCACGGTGTTGCCCTGACATATTCTGTTGCCCAGAACAGCTCTTCCAGAGGGATGAAGATTAAATTTGAACTATGGCTGTGGCCAGAAGGCAGGGAAACGTTATAAGGATGAATGAGCCACACAAGGTCTCAATGCAGAAGGCTACCATCCTGCTTACCTGGCTAGGTCCCACATACGTCAACTCAAATTTGTTCTTGTAAATACTCCTTCGGAGGTAGCAGTCAAACTGTTCCACCCCACCACACAGTGTGCCCTAGAAGGGAAAGTGACAGCATAAAAGGTCACACACATAGTACACTGGCATGGGGAGAGTATCTAGAGACATCCTCAAAACCTAAGCTCCAGAGTCTAGAGAAGAGTTGGCAGTGAAAGAGCTGGCAGTTTTTGGAATTACCAAAAGGAAAGAGGCTACAATCATTGGACTCAAGGGCACAACATATTAATGGGATAAAAGGGAGAAAGTAGCCCTGCCTACACATAATTTTTTGTCCCTTTTGTGACCTCCAATAAAGTATGAATTTCTCTTTCCTGCCTTTAACGCCAGAATTTTAGGTCAGGGTCAAAAGGAAAGAGGAGATTCTCTAGTGTCAGGGAACAGTGCTTTAGGATAAGGCAGGATTTTTTTCTAGTTTGGTGAAAGTCACCAATCCAGAAAGGGATTACTAGTAACACACCACACAGAGTTGTGAGCCATCCCGCTTCCAGGCCAAGGCAGTGATGGTGTATAAATTGGCAATCTCCTTGGGCTTTGCCTCTTCCCAGATGCTTCTTTGAGGGATCCAGTTGAACACCCGAAGCCTGAAATAAAGTATGTGGCTTTTAGAAGAGATCGAGGCTGAGCTAAAGAGTGCAAATGGGCTGATAACCAAAGGAAATTAGTCTTGCTATATCAGAAAAGAAAGGAAATAAAAAGAACAGACAAGCTAGGCAGTCTAGCAGAAGAGGATATAGAGGTGCACAGGAAATAAGCTGGGAAAATCAAGGCAAAACTAAAATAGAATAAGAATGAGGGGAGCAGAGAAAACAAAAAGACCAGGGCAGGCGAGAAAAATAAGCTACTAGGAGCAAAAAAATATGGAACAAGGAGATAAATGGTAGGAGTCAGTGAAGAAAGAAGAGAATACGAGGAGACATAACATTGATAGAAAGACAGGACTGACAAAACTGGGGTTAAACACATGGCAGAGAAATGATGAGACCTGGAACATGGCTGTTTATCTGCTGTTCCATCATTCATTCATTCATTCTCCAAACATCTGAGCATATCTTAGATATACATAGCATATAGATGCTAATCTAGGCACTGAAAAGATCAATAATAAGCCCCCTTCTCAAGGACTCTGATTTAGCCATCTATCTGGCTAAACAACAGTAGTTTGCAAACAACAAACTGTAATATAATGTGAGAAACTCTAAGCGGTCTCAAACGGGGCAATGGAAACAGAAAATAGAGATGAATTCTGCTGTGGAAGTGCAGGGAGAGGCACAGAGACAAAACAAGAGCCCAGGACATTTTGGAACTGCCAGCACACCAATGGATGGCGGGAGCAGGAAGAGGAAAGCGCATGAATTACATACATACATTTGATTCTGCTCCAGTCTCCCACTCTGGCTCAGAATAATTTGGCTAAAGCAGAGAGTGTTCACAGGGAAAGTAGGCAGTAGGGGACTCACCTGTCATAACTTCCTAGCACAACGGACTGGCCCCCAGGACTTGCTACAGCTGTGGTGAACTCCCGCTCCTGAGGGTCACGGCTATAATCAAAAATTTGTAGCACGTGGCCTTCTTTTCCATAGGCTACAATTTTCTGATCACAGCCTGCAGCCACGATGCTATTGGTTGCCCATGCCAACGCATAGGGTGGACACGGGTGGTTAACCAACTTCCCCTAAGACAGAAGTAGAGGGTTTCAATCACTCTTCGAAGACTCCACCCGAGAAATTCCTCACTCTCAACACCTGGTACTTTCACTCTGCCCATCATACCCTGCAGAAGTCTCTTCCAATATTTCCCTATCCCAACACATCCTAATCCTGAACTCTTCACAAATTGTCACACACACACACACACACACACACCCCTATACACACACTTGTTGAACTTGTGCTCTAGAAAAACCTCAAAATGCTTGTATATTGGAATTGTCTTTTTTTTTTTTTTGAGACAGAGTCTCACTCTGTCACCCAGGCTGGAGTGCAGTGGCACGATCTCAGCTCGCTGCAACCTCTGCCTACCAGGTTCAAGCGATTCTCCTGTCTCAGCCTCCTGAGTAGCTGGGATTACAGGTGTGTGCCACCACACCAGGCTAATTTTTCTATTTTTAGTAGAGATGGGGGTTTCACCATGTTGGTCAGGCTGGTCTTGAACTCCTGACCTTGTGATCAGCCTGTCTCGGCCTCCCAAAGTGCTGGGATCACAGGCCTGAGCCACCACGCCCAGCATGTATTGGAAATTTTTAATATGCACCTGGTAAAGCTCCTCCGAAAAGGAGATGTGCTACACATTAACCAACACCGTCTGGGCCCACAAAGAGCATAAGGCTTCTTTTTTTAAAGAGGGTTAAATTTCATTATTATACGAGTAATTCTTTTTTTTTTTTTTTTTTTGAGAGGAGTCTCACTCTGTCACCGGGGCTGGAGTGCAGTGGCGTGTTCTCACCTCACTGCAACCTCCGCTTCCCGGGTTCAAGCAATTCTCCTGCCTCAGCCTCCCGAGTAGCTGGGATTCCAGGCACATGCCACCATGTCTGGCTAATTTTTATATTTTTAGTAGAGACGGGGTTTCACCATGTTGGCCAGGCTGGTCCTGAACTCCTGACCTCAGGTGATCCACCCGCCTTGGCCTCCCAAAGTGCTATTACAGGAGTGAGTCACTGTGCCCAGCCTATACAAGTAATTCTTTTTCTTTGAGATGGCGTTTCACTCTTGTTGCCCAGTCTGGAGTGCAATGGCATGCGATCTTGGCTCACTGCAACCTCTGCCTCCCAGGTTCAAGCGATTCTCCTGCCTCAGCCTCCCAAGTAGCTGGGATTACAGGCATGTGCCACCATGCCCAGCTAATTGTTTTGTATTTAGTAGAGACGGGTTTCACGTCAGGCTGATCTCGAACTCCTGACCTCAGATGATCCACCCGCCTCGGCCTCCCAAAGTGCTGGGATTACAGGCACGGCCCACAAGTAATTCCTAATGTAAATGATTCAAACAATACACAATTATATAGAGTAAAACATGAAAGTTTCCTTTTTATCCCCCATCTTTTTCCTTTTCCCTCTCTAGAGTAAACTGTTAACTCTTTTTTCTATGACTCTACATACATAAATATATATTATATATATTTTACATAAATAGGAATAATTTTCACTTTTCATTACTCTAAGAGTTTTTGTTTCCCTTTGTCTCAAGGTCCCTTTCACCTGAGTCATCCCTTCTTATAAGTAGTAAGCTCCAGGCTCCTAAACACAAATCCTCTCAGTGGCCACATCCAACTTTTTCTCTGTCCCTGAGTCCTCCTCTAGCTTCCTCCCTTAGTATCTCAATCCAAATGCCTTAGAAGTCCAACCTCCTCTAGGAGGGCTCCTGGAATTTCCTTATCCCCTATTCCACAGCATCTTTTTTTTTTTTTTTTTTTTTTTGAGACACAGTCTTGTTCTGTCACCCAGGCTGTAGTGCAGTGGTGCTATTTCAGCTCACTGCAGCCTCAACCTCCTGGGCTCAAGTGATCCTCCCACTTCGGCTTCCTGAGTAGCTGGGACTACAGGCCCACACCACCATGCCCGACTAATTTTTGTATTTATTTTTTATTTTTTTGGTAGAGACAGGGTTTCACTGTGTTGCCCAGGCTGGTCTCAAACTCCTGGACTCAAGCGATCCAAGCCTCCCACAACATTCTTTATTCATACCTGTGACTCTCCAGAGCCTTCATCATCAAAGAAATACCTAACGATGGTACCATCTGCATGACCAGAGAGAATTCCTTTCCCAGAGCAACTAAAAAGGAGAAAGGAGAGAAATACAGGAAGAGATTATTTTATCTCACCAAGAAAGCCCCTTTCTCTGTCAAACACAACCCTGTCTGTGCTTCCTGCTACCAGTTCTCCTGCCTTTCATACTATGGTCTTGCAGTCCAGACTTCCCCACAGCATTTTCCTAACACTTCCAGACTCTAGTGATACTACTCCTCTTTACTCACTTTGTTGTCAGGGACACCACGTAAGACTCTGTCCCATAGATGGTAGATGATTTATTAGTTTTGGTGTTTGCTAAACGAACCTGAAAATGGAAAAATGGACACAAGTATGGTTAGGCTATTTTAAATTTAACTAGGCCCTAAAAAAAAAAGGAAAAACTGTCCCACAAAACGGGTCCCTATGCATTCTCCCCAGTATACTACTTGATCCTAAGAAAGAGGATGGACCATATTCCTCTCTCCAGAACCATTATCCCTACCACTCCCTCTCTTGTGTTTCCCTTCCCTCTTTTACCTTCCCTTCAGCCAGTCCAAAGACAATGATGTATTCTGCGGGCCATTGCAGACAAGTGACAGCACTCTGCGTGAAAGGAAATAATGAAAAGGATAACCCCATCTGTGTGGGCCGGCACTTTTATAACAACTTCAACACCCCAACACACCACAACCTCAATCTCCTATAGGGAAGGACACAACAGGGCTCTAAGGAAGACAGCAGATGACCATGAACAGCCACGAAGCACCATCCTTGCAGTAGGAAAAGTCACATTCAGATGTTAGAAATGCAACTCCTGGCTGTATTTATAAGTAGATATACTAATATATGTTTGTTCATCCTAAGCTTCCAGGGACTGGTCTGAACTTTACCGTCTGGATGAACTTGTTGCAGATGACTTTCTTGTCACCCCTGCCAAACAAAAGAAGGGGAAATGTATTAAAAACCACTTCCATAAACAAATTGCCAAAAATGATGCTGAGGGAAGAGAAGAAAGAGCAGATTTCTTCCCTGGCCCACTAATGTTTGACTACTCTGTAGGAGCCCTGAAAGGAGGCATATATGGGAGCCTAAGCAGCTTCAGAATAATAACAAAGACGTGACATCACTCTGGGCTTCCAGGATCTCACAGGGCCTCCTGTTGACCTTGGACTGTTTCCTCCAGGGATGGGATTGAAGAACACGTGGGAGAGGCGAAGGCAGAAAAGCAAAAACAGACTCCAGAAAGTCTCTGCCTTCAATGGCCAAGCTTGGCTTCTCATCCCCTTTATTTCCCCTCCCTAGTGAGGCATTTCTCTTGCCTTCCCCTTCTTTCCTGGGCCATCCCATTTCCCAATCTCTATCCTCACCAATCTTCTCCAATCTTGTAGACATAGATGATGTTATCAGTCTGTCCTACGGCAATTTTAGTGGAATCAGGAGAAAAAGTGATGCCCTTCACCATATAGCTCTTCCTGCCATACTAAGAGTTTAAAAAAAAAAAAAGAAAGAAAAAGAAGTAATGAGTACACATGAAAGAGAAAAGAGAAAAAAAGATATACGTGTGCTCCTAAGGGAGCTTGAGGATTTATACTGAGAAAAAAGTGGGGTATGCCATTTCCTATGCCGATGGCTAGAAGGCAGACTATGTCTTCCAGGTTGTAAGACCTCATCAATAGGTTAAGATACACATGAATACACTGTTTACCTTCATGTCAACTGGTTTGGTGGAGAATTTATCTCTCCGTTCTCCATGTTCATCATACAGCAAGACCACTCGGTCCACTGTGCAGACAGCAAATTTGGCATTGTTCTGGGACCAAGCCATGCAGGTCACCTTTGCAGCTCCATCCTGCAGAGGCAAAAGGGTAAAAACAAACCCATGTGCTGGTCTAGAATGCCAAAAGCATTTCTAGCTCCATTAATTCTAGTGTAATTCTGGTCAATTTTCTTCCTGTCACGGTTCTATCCTCAAAACAAAGAGATGCCTGTGGCCCATCCTGGTCTCCAAAGGCCTTCAGATCCTGGACTGTGAGAACAATGTGCTTCTAGAGACTCATATGCAAATACAACTAAGAGGCAGGGTGCTAAGTCAACTGTATCAATGAATCCCTGCAACGACGGCCTCCTCGTTCCCAGGTCTGCTACTGAAATAAATTCAATTAGTCTGGTAAGTTTTGGTCATTAGCCATTCATTCAATTATTATTTTTTGAGCACTTTATTGATCAAGGCACTTGGCCAGGGGCTGAGAGAGAGACAAAAAGCAAACCATAGATCCTGCCTCCGGGTCTAATAAGATGGTGCAAAATAGAAAAGTCCTATTAAAGTATATATAAAGTACTGCAATAGTTTGGAGAAGCCTGAGAGAATTTTATGCTTAAATTATCAAAATTAAGCTTTGAAGAATGAATACAGTTGAGTAGGAAGTTATCTGAGATGGGAGGAATGGCAATGAGCAAAGGCAAGTTCTGGACAAGAAACAGTAATTTAGTTTATTTGAAACTATTATACCTTATAAATAGTAGAATAGAAGGGGTAAGGCAGGAAAAACAGGCCAGCTCAGGAAGTCTTTAAAGCCAGGCAAAGGAGTTTGGGCTTATTTGAAAGGAAAGGGAGAGACAGTGAGAGTTCAGGATGGGGGAGTACGAGTTGAGACTCAGGATGAACAATCCCACTGTCTTTTCTTCTTAACTACCCACTTCACAGAAACCCAAGTTAGAAGTTATCTCCAGGTGAATTATTCTGACCAGATCTGACCCTTCCAACACTAGCTCTGGTCCTAAGGGACTAGCTCTGCTACTAAGGGTTTCCTTCCTTGAAAACAAAACATTTTATTCTGCTTTTCTTCTGCCCCAGTTGTTTGATTAATTATTTGGACACTAGAGTTCTGGCTTAAAACATTGACACTTTTCACTCCAAACTCACCTATCTCCAAAGTCAGAAGTAAAAAGCCTCTTTTCCTGCAAATCCTCAAACCAGAAAATAGCCACACTACCATCACTACGATCCTCTAACTCTTCATTATATATAGAAGGGCTGAGGGCTCCTCATCAACCTTTGCTGATCCTCCTGCTTTATCGCTTTGACCAATCCTGGGCATTCAGCCCTACCTGCATCATGACATCATCTTATTTTGAGAGACTGAAGGAGGATTTCATTTCCAATTTTTCCGTTAAGGCAGAGAAATTTTTAAATTACAAATTCAATGGACAGCTTGCTGAACAATGAGCACAAATCTCTGTCTTTTTATTTTTTTGCCTTCTCCAACTGAGGAGAGAGCACAACTATCTTTTGTTCTAATTTCCTTTTTTTTTTTTTTTTTTTTTGACGGAGTCTCACTCTGTCCCCCAGACTGGAATGCAGTGTCACAATCTCGGCTCACTGCAAACTCTGTTTCTTGGGCTCAAGCAATTCTCCTGCCTCAGCCTCCCAAGTAGCTGAGGCTATAGGTGTGCGCTAACGTGCCTGGCTAATTTTTTTGTATTTTTGGTAGAGACAGGGTTTCACCATATTGCCCAGCCTGGTCTCGAACTCCTGACCTCAAGTGATCCACTCGCCTTGGCCTCCTGAAGTGCTGGGATTACAGGTGTAAGCCACCACACCCGGCCTGTGTTCTCATTTCCTCCTATTGTCCAAATGCCACACCCTCTGTGAAGCCTTCCTGATTTCCATAATCAATCAATTCTCCTTTCTCTACAATATGTACCTCATTAGATTGTTTTATTAAGTGAGGTAGGGAATAAAATAATAAGAGCTTGCCTTTAACAAGTACTTACCATAGAATAGGCATTTTGATAAGTGCTTGACAAGCATAATCTCATTTTACCTCATAACACTGAGGTAGATGCTGTTATTATCCCCCTTTTACAGATAGAGGAATGGAAGCCCAAAAAGATTAAGTAATTTGCCCAAGTTCACATACACAGTTTGTAAGTGGTAGGACCATGATTTATTTAATTAATTATTTTTTGAGGCAGAGTCTCGCTCTGTCACCCAGGCTGGAGTGCAGTGGTGCGATCTCGGCTCACTGCAACTCTGCCTCCTGAATTCAAGTGATTCTCCTGCCTCAGCCTCCTGAGTAGCTGGGATTACAGGCATGCGCCACCACACCTAGCTAATTTTTGTATTTTTAGTAGTTTCACCATGTTGGCCAGGATGGTCTCGAACCCCCGACCTCAGGTGATCCGCCTGTCTCGGCCTCCCAAAGTGCTTGGTTTACAGGCATGAACCACTGCGCCTGGCCTAGAACCATGATTAAATCTATGTATGTGTAAATCCATAAACCACAATCCCAATTTCTTTATTAAGATGCCCCAGTACACATTACACACTCAGTTATGGAACATCTTATTTATTTTTGAGACGCAGCCTCACTCTGTCACCCAGGCTGGAGTGCAGTGGTGTGATCACGTCTCACTGCAGCCTCGACCTCCTGGGCTCAGGAGATCCTCCCACTTCAGTGACCCCAGCAGCTGGGCCTACAGGTGCTTGCCACCACACGAGGCTATTTAAAAAAATTTTTTTTTTTTTGGACAAAGTCTCACTCTTGTCCCCCAGGCTGGAGTGCAGTGGCACGATCTCAGCTCGCTGCAACCTCCACCTCCCGGGTTCAAGTGATTCTCCTTCCTCAGCCTCCTGATTAGCTGGGATTACAGGCGGCTGCTGCCACGCCCAGCTAATTTTTGTATTTTTAGTAGAGATGGGGTTTCACCATGTTGGCCAGGCTGGACTCGAACTCCTGACCTCAGGTGATCCACCCGCCTCAGCTTCCCAAAGTGCTGGCATTACAGGCGTGAGCCACCGCACCTGGTTGAAATTTTTCTGTAGAGGTCTTGGACTCCTGGGCTCAAGCCATCCTCCCACCTTGGCCTTCCAAATTGCTGGGATTACAGGTGTGAGCCACTGTGCCTGGCCAGACATCTTATTCTTATTAGCTTTGTATTATTCTGTCCTTTGAATTTTGAATGTCCTTTCCTCTTGTCTATCAATTTTTCACACTGCTTTTCAGTTTACAATGCTCTTTTGTGTATATTACCCTATATAACTCTTCCCCAAGTCCCCTAAAGTTGCTATTAGCTAACTCATGTTTTTTCAAATGAAGAAGTTGGTGAGTGCTCCGAGACACTGTATAATAAAGGCTAAAGTTAGAGACATCAGGTCATTTGTTTAAAGTACTGGTGGCCAGCCTGGGCAACATGGGGAAACCTCGTCTCTACAAAAAACAAAAACAAAAACAAACAAAGAAACAAAAAGTTACCCGGGCGTGCTAGAGCACGTCTGTAATCCCAGCTACCTGGGAGGCTATGGCAGGAAAATCCCTTGAACCCGGGAGGCAGAGGTTGCAGTGAGATCGCGCCACTCACTCCAGCCTGGGCGACAGAGCAAGACTCTGTCTCAAATAGTTAAATAAAGTAGTGGTGGATCTGAAATAAGGACAAGGTAAGAAATTTTAAAAAGAAAATAAGAAAGTAGTGGTGGAGCTAGGACTTAAATTCTGGTGTGCTAACTCCAAAGCCCACCCTTTCTTCACCATGTGTCAGGGCTCCTCCCCTAGTGCCCAGCCTCTCCTGAATCAGAATACACGGTTCGGTCTTTGCACTCCCCCCTTCAGGGCTTGCACCTAAGGCGCTTATTTAATTATGGGCACATGCATACTCGCTGCTTACATGTGTACCTCTCCCTCTAATACAAGCCTCCTGAAGGGAGGGGCATAAGTCGGGTGGTTTGGGATTCCTACGAGCCCCAGCACGGGGCCTGTACACAACTGATGTGAATGAAATGTAAGGAAAGCTACAAGTCCTTAGCCCTCCATCTCGCCTCCTGGACGCTGTATCGACAGGCCAAGATCCAGATCATCGCTATATCCTTTACAGCCTTCTGCACACAGTAGGAGCTCAACATCATTAAACTTCAGTTCCCCCACTTTTCTTGGAACATAAAGCGTAAGGGGGAGGGACTGGCACGCAACTCCTCACCTGAGGGCTCAGCAGGGTCCTCAGGTGCTTCAACTTCATGACGCACACCTGTCTCTCAGATGCTCCCAGACAGCGACAACTCCCGTGGTTACCTGGACAGCTCGCCACGCAGCCGTTCGTTAACGCTTATGCGACCGGAGCGCAACACGCGTCGTAAGGTCACACGTAGCTTTGCGGCGAAGCAAACAGAACGCGCGCAAGCGCGGTGAGATCTAGGCCGGGCCCTTGAGAGGGCTTCACGAATGCTCTCCTTGACCAATCCCGTCGCCGCATGCAAACTCAAGACCAAGCCCCGCCCACAAGCCTTCAGCCAGCCCCAGGTCCTACGTCATAGCGGTCCGTCTCGCTCTTCGATGTACCTGACTTTCTGAGTGCACTCTTTTAATCCTCACAACCCTGGAGGAAAGCAGGGCGGTTTCCATGATAGGCCTTCTGCAGTTGACGGAATTGTACCCAAATAGGTTACATGACTTGCACGGGATCGCAAGGCTAATAACGACAGCTAACGATGAATACTCAGTATGTGTGTGCTAGGTACTGTGTAAAGTATTGTACTTGCATTTGTGTCATTTAATCCCAAAACCACCTTTTGAAGGGGATAGCGTTATTATTAGTCTCATTTTACATAACAGGAGACTCAGGGCACTTGCTCAAACTAACACAGCCAGCGAAGGACTTGCAAATGGGGTTAAACCCAGAGTTAGTAACTTTAAACAGCTTTTATGTTCTTTCTCAACTCCTAGCTCGCTCTCTCCATGCCACGATACTATAACCTGTCACACTCCCATCCCAATAAATGACATTTATTCTCAGAATCTGAGAGATGAGTGTTTTGGAACCAGCTGCCAAAGAAATGTAAGGTACCCTACTTCCAAATTGGGTAATGGTGGGTTAAAGACTGCTGTTTATATTGGAATGCTTTTATGGTTCAGTTTGTTGTTGTTGTTGTTTTGAGACAGAGTTTCCTTCTTGTTGCCCAGGCTGGACTGCAATGGTGCGATCTTGGCTCACTGCAACTTCTGCCTCCTGGGTTCAAGAGATTGTCCTGCCTCAGCCTCCCAAGTAGCTGGGATTACAGGCATGCGCCACCACGCCCGACTAATTTTGTATTTTTAGTAGAGACAGGGTTTCTCCATGTTGGTCAGGCTGGTCTCGAACTCCCAACCTCAGGTGATTTGCCTGCCTTGGCCTCCTAAAATGCAGGGATTACAGGCGTGAGCCACCGTTCCCGGCCTATGGTTCAGTTTTGAGGGCAGACCTGACTTGGCTCACCCGATAGGTTGTCTTGTGATACCTGGGGTTAGAGGTTGGTTAAGTAGAAAAGAGACTGACTTGTTGATCTTTGTTTGGATTGGAGTCCCTTTCAGAATTTTTGGCCTATCTTCTAACATACCAGAGAGATTGAAATGCAGAAAGGAGTTATTCATAAGCCTGCTCTGAAATGATCCAAAGTTGGGAAGATCTGTAACTCTCCAGGAAGTGTAGCATATGCTCTCCAGACAGACTGTGGGTCCAGAAGCCTTCCCCCACAGTGGTTTGCAAGTGTCAACAGGTGTTTGTCTCATGGCCACCAACTACCCCTTAGAAAATAGGAAAGAGCAGAGGACAGCCCCTATTTTCACAGAAAACAAGTAGGCCTCAGAGCTCAAATGAGAATTATTTTGACAGGGGAGTCCCAACCCCTCAGTTTTATTTTCAGAATCCTCCTCTGGATATGGTGGCAGAGCATGAATATAAACTCATTTATGATTTATAGTTATTATTGACTTTGACTGACTAAAGAGAGATAGAAATGAAAGGGAAGGCAAAGGAGGGAAGAACAGACACAGGAACACATAGGATAGGAGCATGTGGCACCAAGGAATCCATGAGTGTAGCTGTCCTTTCATTAGTCCCCAAGACACTGCTTAGTCCTTTTCTGACCATTAGCCCAGGGTTGATGGAGGAGTCAGAAGAATAAGTGGTGAGGAGCTATGCTGTCGATGCAAGCAGTGAAGATAAAAAGGCTACTGCCCTCTCAGATGATATGCCTTAGTTTTCAGTGGTGCAGGAACTTGTATCTTTCTCTTCTCTTTTTTCCCTTCTCACCCAACAAAGCAAAAGAATCCGGGGTTCCAGTTTTCTACACCTCTTCTTCCTGGCCCTGTCCTAGGGTGGGGTATTAACACACCTTGCAATGCTCCTGTCAAGTAGGTGGTGGTGTAAGGGGTCCTTGGAGGGTCAGGAGAGAGACAAGGTGAGGAAATGTCTTCAGCATACTATACAGTCAGCTCCAGTTTGTCCAAGAACCTTTATTGGAAAAATGTCCAACGAGTGAGATCACTCGCAGCTGAAGGGGCTGCCAGGTGAGAGGGGGAGCACCTGAGGCTCCATGGAAGACATTGGAGTAGTGCAGTGCAGCATCTGCCTCTAGGGTCAGACAATTCCTTTTATTTGCGGGGTAAGATGAGTACCCACAGAAACACCCCTCTCTGAGGCCCAGAGGCAAGATGTGGGGCAGCTGGGGATGCTGAAAGTCCTGATACAGGTGAAATGGGGCCCCCATTTGGGACCTAATGGAGTAGGGTACAATAAGTGACTCTCCCCTGGACCGGGGAATGGAAGGAGATATCCCATCTGATATCCACTCCGCAGGTCCAGGGGCACAGACTCTGAACAGACCTACCTTCTGGCTCTGCTCACAGTGGAAAGAGGATGGGTACCAGGCCTGAGATTGTGGGAGTGGTATTACCCTCTGGGAGTCTCGGGCAGATCACCATCTTGGGCTCTCCCTGACCCCATCCCCATCCCCAGTTATTAGTGCATCTCTCTTCTGGGTGTGTTTCTTCACTCAAACATCAATGGTGTTGATAGATGGTGACTTTTTCTGTGAAAGAAAATGGCCTGAGTCTCAATTTCAGGAAGGTAATAGGTGCCACCCTTTCTCTCCAGCCTCCCCCATCCCAGGTCTTCCATTCTCCATCTTTTTCTGCCCCTCTTGGACCTTCTTCCTTTCCCTGGCTGCCCCTCAGGGGCAGAATCACCCTTTCCACCCTCACTGGCCCCCACATCACCTGTCTTGTCCCCACTGGCCTTCCCTGAGGACTCTGTTCCGGCCCCTTTCCCTTCTCCTTGGGATTGTTGTTGGAGTCATTGTCCTTGATGATGTCATACTGACGGCAGAACAGCCCAATTACAGCTGAAACACAATACAGTCTGAGCCTTCATCTTCACTTCCGCCCTCATAGGGAGATACCCACGTAGCTTCTAGAAAATCCATGAAGAACATCCTGAATTCCTGGTGCCCATGCAGTCCTCCTCTCTGGGCTCTCAACAGCCTCTTCTCCCTCTCTTCAAAGTTCAAATCGTGCCTCCTGAACTAAGTATCTCCCCACTCTATTTCTCATTTCTCTCTCTTTTTTTTTTTTTTTTTTTTTGAGACAGAGTCTCGTTCTGTTGCCCAGGCTGGAGTGCAGTGGCATGATCTTGGCTCGCTCACTGCAACTTCTACCTCCTGAGTTCAAGCGATTCTTCTGCCTCAGCCTCCCGAGTAGCTGGGATTATAGGTGCCCTCCACCACACTCCGCTAATTTTTGTATTTTTAGTAGAGACGGGTTTCACCATGTTGGCCAGGCTGGTCTGAAACTCCTGACCTCAGGTGATCTGCCTGCCTTGGCCTCCCAAAGTGCTGGGATTATAGGCGTGAGCCACTGTATCTCTCACTTCTTTTTCTCCTGACAACCTTTGCCACTTCACACTTTTACTGAGTCCCTGGTCCCCTGTCTAGCTGCTTACTCACCAGCCCACATGAGCAACACCACCACAATGATGACCACTTCCCCAGTCTGCAGTGGCCGCTCTCCATCCAGACCCTCCACTGTGATGTCACCTGA
Source organism: Symphalangus syndactylus (assembly GCF_028878055.3). NCBI lineage: Eukaryota > Metazoa > Chordata > Mammalia > Primates > Hylobatidae > Symphalangus > Symphalangus syndactylus. The sequence goes on along the minus strand of NC_072440.2, from coordinate 84,713,638 downwards.
GAAGGGAGAAGGCAGACTCCAGGTTACTGGGGAATAGCTATCTATGCAGACATATGCAGGATGGAGATGCTGGGGATTAGAGAGGGTAGACCCATCATAATGTTGCCCTTGGAGTGTAGGGTAGCCCCTCCCTGGGAGGAAGCCATTGGTGGACAGGTGGTTAGCGACCAAAAAGCAGGATGACTGCAGGTTAATTACTCACTTATGCAAGCTGCAGCTTTTGTGAAGTTGGGTAACAGGAAACTTAAAAGGCCTTCCCCCGAACAACTCAATACCAGCCTGTCTATACCCAGTCCCCTTCCCACCTGCTTTTCCTTCCTTTCCTGGCAGTACAATGAATTTAATCATCCTATTCAACTCAGCTGGTCTGTTGCTTGTTTTGGGGAAGCAAGTAAGAGGCTGCAAGCCAGGTAAGCAGCCAGAGAATCCAATAGCACAGACCCTCACCTGGGCTTGAGCTGTTTGAAGGTAGCCGGTCAGAACCCTTGAGAGTTCGGAAGTGCACCCGGGGCCCTGGGGGACTCTCTCCTCGAAGGCCGATGCTCCTGACCTGCACTGTGTAGTCACTGTCTTCAGCCAGGCCCCAGAGGGCGCAGGCCCGGGTGGTGGTGTTCACCTCCCGAATCACACGCTGCCCGGGGCCATTCTGCCGCTGCAGGGAGTTGAGGGGAGAGGAGGACAGCCTCACCCCAGTGCCAGGCCACAAGGCTCAAACCAGAGACTCTTCAACATCCAAACACTCCGGGGGAGTAGCGTGAAAAGGGCAGCCTGAGCCAGGATACGCCAGCTTCCAGATCCCCCACCGCCCCCCCTCGCCTTAAGTGAAGAAATGTGCAGAAATCCAAGGACACAGGTTGGGGGAGCAGAAGGGTGATTCATACTTGCTGGGAAATGGAGTAGCCAATGACGATGTTGCCTTCTGGGACGTCCCAGGACACAGTGGCCGAGTTGGCTCTGAGGTGAGTGACCGTCACATTCACAGGAGAAGGAGGCCGATCTGCGGGAGCCAGGGTGTTAACAGGTTTCACCCATTGACTAGATCTGGTTGACCCTCAGCCCCCTTCCCCTTTACTTACCTGCTCGCACGAAGCCCAGGTCACAGCTGACCAGCAGGAGGACCGTGGGGCTTAGATATGGGGAAAGGGGCACCAGCGAAGCCATGTCCCCACCGAGTCCGCTGGGGGGGGGGGCACTGTGGCATCCGCTTGACATCCAGGCGGGGCTCCTGGAGATGGCAGGAGTTGCGGGGGGTCAAGGACTGCCCAGAACGCACGGAGGTTGGGGGGGGCAGCAGCTCTCCTGGGCTCCCCACAGCTCACAACAGCCGTATTTTCTCTACGCCCTCCCACCCCCGCATTGCCCGGGCGGCCCCAGAGCGCGGTCTGCCCTGCCCACACCCACCTCCGCCGGTCCTCGCGGTTGGTCAGGCCTCCGGGGGCTGCTCGGTGCCCAGAGGGCGGCCCATCGCCCGACTCGGTGGCGCTGCCCCTACCCCATCCCGGCGCGGGCCCGGCGACGCGGGCAGCGCGGGGCCGAGCTGCCGGCGGAGCGGGCGCGGGTCCGCGGAGCCCCCAGGGCTCGGGCGGGCCACGGAGTCTGTCCGGGAGCAGGGGGCGTTGCCCGGACGCTGGCCTGGGTCCCCGGTGCGGAAGGCAGTGCAGCGGCCTCCGCCCGCCCCTGCAGCGGGATGTGACCGTCCCGGAGAGCCAGCCGCCGCCTTCTGCAGCGCTGGCCCCGCTCGCTCCGCCGCAGCCCGGTCGGGACGCGCGGGCCCGCCCCGCCCAGCTCGGGTTCTCGCAGCCGTCATTCCCCTCCCGCCCCCTCACTCCCGTCGTCTCGGGGCTCCTCCCACGACCCTCCCAATGGCGCCTCCGGGGACCCATCCCTTATCCCTTCTCTCTCCCAGCTCAAGCGGACAAGTCGGCGGAGGCGTTGGGGAGGAGGCGCGGGTGCTAGGGTCTCCGGCACCTGGGAGATCCCCTTCCTCCCCGCAGGGAAGAGCCAAGTTGGGAAGAGGAATTCCACCTCCAGTGCCTGAGGGGCTAAGAGGAGAGGGGAAGAGAGTGAGGGAGACAGTAATTGCTTTAACAATCCCTTACTTGTAGACTGCGTCAGCTTTTAAGTCTCTTTCCCATTCATAATCTCATTTAATTCCATTCTCTTTCTCATTCATTCTTTCATTTATTCAGCAAATATTTATTGAGCATCTCCTATGTGTCTGGCATTATGTTAAAACCTGGAGATACAGTGATTGTTAAGTATTGGGCTTCTCGGGAGAATCAAAGCGCAAAGCCCTATGGCTTTTTTTAAAAAAATTATTATTCCTTTCTTTTCTTTTCTTTTTTTGTTTTTCTAAAGCTCTGCCACTTACGGTGTGGTTTTGGAGAAACTGGTTTATCTGTGCCTCAGGTTTCCCACCTGTAAAGCAAAGCGTGTGAAATCTCACAGGGTTGTTGTGAGGCTCAAATGAGACAATGTTGGGGAAAGATCTTTATAAATCTCACAACACTATGTGACTGGATGATGATGATTAATTTGCACCAATCTGTTAGTTGCTTGTTTGTTCAATAACATGTAAGCCCTTACATTATTTCATGCTTTAGTTGAGCTTGAAATCTGAATTGAGAACCTGGGCATGAGTCCCAATTTGTCTAGCTGTGTGATCTTAAGCAACCAACTAAACTACTCTGAGCCTGTTTCATCATCTGAAAAATGAGCGTGTCAATATTGACCAACCTCTTAGTGTTGGTGTATCCAATGAGATACTGGATACACCAGTGAAAAGTGTGTTGTTCCGTGTAAATAAATGTTGGCTAACATTGTATTTAGGGCAGATTCTTTGGTTTCTAATTCTCAATGCAGTATTTCTGTTTCTGTGGGATTTTTCCCGCTGTAATATCCAGTACAGTGTGTGCACACTTGGGGCTCGGAAGCTTCTACTGCCTTCCTTTCTGAGAGGAGAGGATAAAATGGGACCAGTGGGACTGTGCGTGCTGAGCCTGTGATCAAGCCATGGGCCAGGTCCTCTGACTTCTGCTGACCTGGTGGCCCTGATCTCTGGCCTCAGAGGACACTTGCCCAGGGATTCTCACTGCTGTGGGTGTTGTCCTGCACTCCCAGGCTCCAGGTCCTCCAGAGAAGAGGGCATTGTCCCTGTAGGGCAAGAGTCCCGAGCCTCAGGTCTTCCTCTTCAGGGGCCAAAGCAGAGGCTGGCGAGTCAGGGTGCATGCAAAGAGGAAGCCCAGGAGTTTCCCTAGGGTTACCAGAGGGCTGGGGGCCTAGTGACCAGGAAAGGGTGGTGCAGGCAGTGGTACAGGGGGTGGTGCTCTGAGAGCCCAGGGTGCTTGGGTTAATCATCACTGGGGCTCAGATAAGGCCCTGCCAACTGGAAGCAGAGTCGTTGTGACCAGACGGGTTTGTGTGGCTGAAGAGGCAGGTGGAACAGTGTATCCACAGCGTGGGACCATGCCAGGCACAAAACGGTTTCAACATGTCATTGAGACCCCGGAGCCTGGCAAGTGGGAGGTGAGACCCCTTCTTCATGTTGGCTTTCTGTGCTGATTCCTAGAATTATTTTTCATCCTGTCTTCCCTCCACCCTGGTTTCTGCTCACTTCTTCTTCCTTCCTGATGTTCTTTCCCTAATATGCCCAGAGTACCAAATACAGGCTGAGTTTCTGGTGTGGTACGTGTGTGCGTGTGTGTGAGTCCAAACTCTGTGCCGGCTGCCACTCCTACCTCCAGCTCAGAGGCATGAATAAGGCTTTGGCTTCCTGCTCCATCCTTGTCCCCTCTTCCTTCTAGTTGTCTGGGTACGAGGCAGCTGTGCCAATCACAGAGAAGTCAAACCCACTGACCCAGGATCTAGACAAAGCAGATGCTGAGAACATTGTTCGACTGCTGGGGCAATGTGATGCTGAGATCTTCCAGGAGGAGGGGCAAGCCCTGCCCACATACCAGGTAACCAAGACCCAAGACCTGGACCCTGCAAATAAACATGCCAACCCCACCTCTGCTCTCCCTCACCGTGGCTCCTAATATCAGAAACCCCGAGACCCCCTCCGCCATCCATCGTCCTCCTTTTCTTGGCTTCTCATTCCTGCCTATTCCCTACAGAGACTCTACAGCGAATCCATTCTGACCACCATGGTACAGGTGGCTGGGAAAGTTCAGGAAGTGCTGAAGGTACTAACCTTCCTTCTGTTCCCTGCCTAAACTTTTCTGTTTCCCTCTTTCTCTTTTTATTGTCTCTATTTCTCACTTTGATAGATCTCATTCTCCTTTCTCCCTTTTGGAGATCCTCCCTTTTGGATCCTTATTTTCATCTTATTAATAAATAATAATGATAACTTCTCTGCTTAATACTTTATAATTGACAATCTACTTTCACACGTATTACCCTCACAAAAGCCTGTGAAGTTGATATGACTTCTGTTTGTTTTCGTCAGATGAAAAAACAAAGATTTAGAAAGGATAATCACTGTAGGTTGCTCAAATACACTCAGCTAATAATTGCTGGATAATGCCGCTTTTATTATTTACTTTTATTTAGATGACAAAGCTGCTTTCAGTTCTTTCTGGGATAAGTAAGGGTTTGAACAAGTAGTGGAGCAAGATACGGGAGTCAAACTGGTTTCTCTAATCCAATGTTCTTTTTGCTATGCTACGTTGCATGTATTTGTTCAATTTTGTGATGAGAGGAGGGATAAGGAGTCTTTCCAATTCCTCTTGCATTACTGACAAAGAAAAGAATATTCTTCCCCCAACCTGAGCCAGGCCCTGGTAATATATGCCTCTTTCCTTCTTCAGGAGCCAGATGGGGGGCTGGTTGTGCTGAGTGGAGGGGGCACCTCTGGCCGGATGGCATTCCTCATGTCGGTGAGCACCCTGGTCCCCAGTTTTGTTCCCCCTCCACTTCTAGAGGTGACCCTCAGGACCATAAAGATCATCATAACTAAGCTCCCAGGTGGCCCCCTCACTAGACCTGGACTCCAAGCCTGGCTCTTTCTCTCTTCCAAAAGCTGGATGTCACCATGAAGTCCCATTTCTTCTGAGCCCATCTGAGTCCTGCCAGTATGTTGTCAATGTCTCTACATCCCATGCACCACCAACTAATCATCTCCAAGCAGCAGCTTTAAGTGCCAAATTCCATGTAGGACTGGGTTAAGCACTGGTCTAAGAGAATCATTATATAGTCTCTGCCCTCTAGGAGTTGAAAATCCAAAATAATTGTTTCTTCTCTGTCATTACCTCATTACATCCTCTCCCCCCTTGACAGGTGTCCTTTAATCAGCTGATGAAAGGTCTGGGACAGAAACCTCTTTACACCTACCTCATTGCAGGGGGTGACAGGTAAGCCAAGTTAGCCTATGAATATTTTGTTTGACCTAAATAGCATTTCTTAGAAATTGAGTTTGAATGCCTTTAGACAGAGATTGTGTCCGGCTTGTCTTAGTCCTCACCATTTCTTATTCCCTTACACTTGGCCCACTTCACATACTTATGTTGCCTGACTGGCTGTTATAGGTATTTGAGTTTTTCAACTCTACAGAGTGTCTGTCATGCACCAACAAACTGTGGGTGCTCATTCAACGATAGTTTTCCCTTTATTCCCGTCTCTTAATGTAGCCTGCCCTAATAAACCATAGGCTTCTGCTTCCCAGCCAGTGCCACTGACCTTGAGTCTGTCCTCTTAGGTCTGTGGTGGCCTCTAGGGAGGGGACAGAAGATAGTGCCTTGCACGGGATTGAGGAACTGAAGAAGGTCTGTGCTTTTCACTGACATTGACCAGAGACCTCTATCTGTTCCTTCTCATGGGGACATAAAAGCCCCAGCATTCAGCCAAAGCCTATTTCCTCCCTCCCCTGTTCCTGGCCCTGATATCCTCACACAGTAGGTTTGTGCCCTGGAATCCTCCCAGTTACACTACCTTGTCCATCCTCCTCTCCTAGGTGGCTTCCGGGAAGAAGAGGGTGATTGTCATTGGCATTTCTGTGGGACTGTCTGTGAGTAAAAAGATGGGTTGAGTGGATCAATTTTAGAGAAAGGAAGTGAGTGGGAATGGAATAGCATGGAAGATAGATCAATGAGATGGGTGCTAGAAAGCAGGAAGTTTGCTCAAGGAATTTTGGTTTTAGTTTCACTAACTTGGATCGAGTTGTGTGAATGTGGGAAGATGGGGAAGGGATTCTATTTCAGAATAACTGTGTATCAATCAATCAACAACTAAGATAGGTGGACTAGTCCGGGGTAAGCAAACTATACTGGCTGGCCAATGCAGCCAGCTGCCTGTTTTTAAAGTTTGTTTGTTTGTTTGTTTGTTTTTGAGATGGAGTCTCGCTCTGTCACCCAGGCTGGAGTGCAATGGCATGATTTCAGCTCACTGTAAACTCCACCTCCTGGGTTCAAGTGATTCTCCTGCCTCAGCCTCCCGAAAAGCTGGGATCACAAGCGCCCACCACCATGCCCGGCTAGTTTTTGCATTTTTAGTAGAGACAGAGTTTCACCATGTTGGCCAGGCTGGTCTCGAACTCCTGACATCAGGTGCTCCACCTGCCTCGCTCGGCCTCTCAAAGTGCTGGGATTACAGGCATGAGCCACCGCACCTGGCCCTAAAATAAAGGTTAATTTTTTTTTTTTTGGTTGTTGTTGTTGTTGTTTTTGAGAGTCTCCCTCTGTCTCCCAGGCTGGAGTGCAGTGGCATAATCTTGGCTCACTGCAGCCTCCTCCTCCCAGGTTCAAGTGATTCTCCTGCCTCAGCCTCCCGAGTAACTGGAATTATAGGCACATGCCACCATGCCTGGCTGATTTTGTATTTTTAGTAGAGACAGAGTTTCTACTAAAAAAGAAAACTGGGGACCAGGGTACTCACTGACATGAGGAATGCCATGTTGGGCAGGCTAGTCTTGAACTCCTGACCTCAAGCGATCTGCCCACCTTGGCCTCCCAAATTGCTGGGATTACAGGCATGAGTCACCATGTCCAGCCCCTAAAATAAAGTTTTATTGGAACACAGCCATTTTTGTTTACATATGGTCTAAGGCCTCTTTCATGCTATAGCCATAGGGTTGAGTAGTTGGACAGAGACATAGGGCCCACAAACCCTAAAGTATTTACTATCTGGCCTTTTACAGAAAAATACGGCCCCTGGACTAGTCCCTTGCTACTTAAAATGTGGTGCCTGCACCAGCAACATCAGTGTCACCTGGGACTTGTTAGAAATGCAAAATCTCAGGCCCCACTCCAGACCTAATGAGCATTTTAACAAGATTTCCAGGTAGTTTGAGAAGCACTGAGCCAGATGACTCCAAGTTTCCTCTCAATTCTGCAGCTCTCTGGCTCTAAGAATTCACTGAGCAGAAACCAGGTCCCACTAGTGTTATATATGGAAGGAAGCACACAAAGAGAAGAGGGTATTGACTTCAAAGAGCTTACGATTTTAGTTCAATAGTATTCCAACTTTACCATGCAGAAGATTTCCTTGGGGAACTTGTTAAAAATGTAGTGCCCTTGAGGTACTTGTTAAAAATATGCTCCCCCTTCAAACTTGGATCCAGTAGATTGTAACTGTACCTAGGAATCTGCATTTTGAACAAGCATTCTGAAGGATTCTGATGCACTTGAGCCTTGGGCGCCGCTCAGAGTAATGACCCCCTCATCATGCCCTTCTCTGTCTTCACCATCAGGCTCCCTTTGTCGCAGGCCAGATGGACTACTGCATGAACAACACAGCTGTCTTCTTGCCAGTCCTGGTTGGCTTCAATCCAGTGAGCATGGCCAGGTGAGCCTTCTGGAATGACTGGGCAGCCCTGGGGCAGGCTGGAAGGGAACATGTCAAAGTCTATAGTACAACCACAAGGGAGAGAACAGATGGACTTGTTCACCACATCTCAGAATTTTAAAGTAAATATGGGGTGCCCCTAAGCTTATAAGGCTTTTTTGTTTGTTGGTTGGTTGAATTATTCTCTTCTTGTTTCAGAAAGCATTAAAGGCAGCTTATAAAGGATGCATAAAATATAAGATAGCATACATTCGAAACTGGGATTCAAGAGGCAAGAGAAACAAGGGATAAAATGGAGGATAAAATGGGGTCAGGAAGATGCATACCACAAAGATTTGTGCTTTCATATGGGGGTGAGCCCCAAGCACCTTTTCAAAGTAGTAGTAGTGGGTGCCAGATGGCCCCCTACTCCTCTTTATCCAGTTCCCTTATTTAGCGCCCATTCTCTCTCATCATTCCAGGAACCCCTTTCCTCCCCCGAGGCTCCTCAGATCTCTCACTCTCTTACCTTTCCTGAGAGCCCCTCATGACCAAATCACCTCCCTCTTATTCTCTATGTCAGTGGTCACTCTTATTTCAGAATAAGTCGACATATTAAACCAGTAGTGCTCAGATGTGGTTCTGTGCATTAGCTGCCTGGGGAATGTTACAAAAAAAATAAAGAAGATTCTTAGTTCCTTGTGTAAGAGGTCTGATTTTGTAGGTTTGGAGTAAGGCCCTGAAATATCTATTTTTTGAAAGCAACCCTGGAGATTCTGATGCACAGCCAGGTTTGGGGAACTCTGCTAAATAAACCATTGGAGTGGGCCACCTGACAAAGCTGAGGGCTTCCTGACACCAAAGGGATGCAGCAAAGGCTTGTTGATTATTTTAGAGCCGCTTTTTGTATTTAGCGGTGGTCTTGGGAAGGGGGACAAGTGGGTTTTTCCAAGGTGCTTTTTCACCTTCCGAATTCTAGGCGGTAGTATAATTTATGCGAAGGTGTAAATGAATCTGAAATACTCCTAACCCTGATCCTTTTCATGGAGGGCTCTCCTTCACCAAAAATGTGTCTGCTGCAGTGGATGCTAATTTCAGGCTCTATGACTAAGTGAAATGAAGAATTTCAAACAACGTAGGCGTGGAGATCTTCCAGTTGTTCCTTAAATCAGTGGCTCCCAAACTTGGCTGATTTTCAGAGTCATCTGGGAAGCTTTTTTAAAATACAGATTTTTGGGCTCCACTCCAGAACTACTGAATCTGAATCTTAGGGTGGATGTGGTACCCAGAAACGGGTAGTTATTAAAAAACAAAACTTGCCAGATGATTTGGATGCCCAGCTGTGTTTAGGAATCTCGACATTAAACCATACGATATGAACCCTCTCTGCTTTAGTCTCCTCTTTCTTAGGACTCTAGGAAGTTTCAGTAATAGTTTGAGGAAAAATGACAGGAGACATTTTATACAACGGGCATGAAATATGTGAAACTTGTCTGCCCTAGAAGTAATACAGAAGAAAAAAATACAAAAATAGTTCAAGAGGGGAGGGAACCTTTGCAGGATGGGATGATAAGGTGAAATTAGGGGTGCCAGGTACAGAAGTAACTAACTCTTTGAAGTCCTGCCACAATGGCCGATTCACAAATTATCCCCTAGCAAAGCCATTAGAAATCAACTAAAGAAGATCATCATTCTATGAGATTCCATGATTTGTAACTAAGCAGATAACAAGTCTGTAGCTCTCTTGCCTCATGAACACATTGATTTGTTCCCAATTAATTTACTCAAGGAATGTTCAACAACTGTGAGGTGCTACCTTGAAGCTTGGTTCCCTCACTGTTATCCCTCTCTCTGGTACTGAGGGTTCACTCTTTGGAGGGATTTCCAGTATGTATTCCCACAAATGGGAAGGGCTTCTGATGGACCGTAAGATGGAAAATAAGGTGACAATTTTGACATTTGAATAACAGGCATTCCCTAAAGGACCTGCAGAGAGTGAGATTAGTGTGGCCATGGCATTGGGGCTTATGCAAGGAGCAGGACACGAGATGGTTTGGGTCTCAGGCTGGGACTTTAAACTTGAGTGTTGGCTTTGCTCTGGGCTTGAGGTGCTGCATGTTTTATTAACCCCTGTCCTTGGGGTTCAGGGACACAGAGCCTCTAAAAGCTCCAAAGCATATGTCTGTATGAAGTTGTTGACCTCTGACCTCAATCCCAATGCGGTCTTTGATCATGACTCCCAGCTGAGGCCCTTCTTTGAGATCCTCATAGACAATCTCCCCACCTTGTGTCTCTCTGGACCTCAGAAATGACCCCATTGAAGACTGGAGTTCAACATTCCGACAAGTAGCAGAGCGGATGCAGAAAATGCAGGAGAAACAGAAAGCTTTTGTGCTCAATCCTGCCATCGGGGTAGGGCCTCTCCTTTTTCTATGTTCTCCACCCCTCCAGCACCCGGGAACTGCTTGCCACTTCCTTGGGGCCTCTGATTTTAGGTTCTATTATATCTTGTTTAAATTCCTGAGGTATTGTGAGTCAGCTAAAATGTTATAAACCAAATCCTATTTTCCCATTTACATTTTCACCTTAAGATATTTCATCTTCATTCCAACCCTCTCTCTCAAATTGGTAAGCCTTAAACACTTCAGCGGTCTGGGACAGTTTCTGTTTAAAGAAGCTCTATGAAGCTCTAAAGAAGCCGTCTATGTATAGAGAGCATTGAATAGCCATTGTTATGTCTCAGTCTGTCTCTTTCACATATTTACATTTTAAATATGGACTTTAAAAAATGGGGTGCAGTTTTGTTTCATTCTGCCTTTCTAAATCCTCTCCAAAATTGGGTGGCCCTTCTTAGCTTGAAAGCTGTTTTCTCCTGTTCCTTTTTTCTCATCTGGATTGCGGATACATTTCACTAGCACCATTTCTCCCTACTTGGGCCTTACAAGGGCCTTAGCCAAATTCCAGCCAGTGCCTCCCTCTACCAATGATGGGCACACTATCTGCAACATTCTCCTCCATCTTCCTTTTGTGAGATAAGAAGGTAGAATTCCATATGACATAAGAATTCCACGGCTTTCACCTCCCAAATGCTCATCTGTCTTTCCTCCTCCCTGCAAATGTTGACTTTCAATCTTCTTTTCTCGGTCACTACTGTTTTTTTTTTTTTTTTTTTTGAGACAAAGTCTTGCTCTTGTCACCCAGGCTGGAGTGCAATGGCGTGATCTTGGCTCACTGCAACCTCTGCTTCCCTAGTTCAAGCGATTCTCCTGCCTCAGCCTGCAGAGTAGCTGGGATTACAGGCGCCTGCCACCACGTCTGGCTAATTTTTGTATTTTTAATAGACAGCCTGTTGGCCAGGCTGGTCTCGAACTCCTGACCTCAGGTGATCCGCCCACCTCGGCCTCCCAAAGTGCTGGGATTACAGGCATGAGCCACCGCACCCGGCCTCAGTCACTACTGTTATCATTCTGTTTGCTGTAGCCTCTTTGTCTGTCTGGTGTTCTGTGTTCCACATCTGGACTGCTGCAATCACTTCTTCATTGGTCTGTCCAAAGCATATGACATGTGGTATTTGGATTGATAAACTACCACAGAAAATGGTGGAGGTGGGGGAGAAATTTCTTGGAAAGAAAAGCACTCTCTGGTCTGGGTGTGGTGGCTCACTCCTGTAATCCCAGCACTCTGGGAGGCCAAGGCGGGCAGATCTCTTGAGGTCAGGAGTTCAAGACCAGCTTGGCTAACATGGTGAAACCACGTCTCTACTAAAAATACAAAAATTAGCCAGGCGTGGTGGCAGGTGCCTGTAATCCCAGCTACTTGGGAGGCTGAGGCAGGAGAATCACTTGAATTTGGGAGGTAGAGGTTGCAGTGATCCAAGATCATGCCACTGCACTCCAGCCTGGGTGGCAGAGTGAGACTCCATTCAAAAAAAAAACATGTTGGGAGGCCGAGGTGGGCAAATCACGAGGTCAGAAGATCGAGACCATCCTGGCTAATACGGTGAAACCCCATCTCTACTAAAAATACAAAAAATTAGCCAGGCGTGGTGGCGGGCGCCTGTAGTCCCAGCTACTCGGGAGGCTGAGGCAGGAGAATGGCGTGAACCCAGGAGGCAGAGCTTGCAGTGAGCCAAGATCCTGCCACTGCACTCCAGCCTCGGTGACAGGGTGACAGAGTGAGACTCCATCTCAAAAAAAAAGAAAAAAGAAAAAAAAAGAAAAGCACTCTGAAAAACCTTTGACCCAGCTGACAAGAGACCCAATCACTGTGACTTCCTCTCCAGAAAGTCCTGAATACACCTAGGAGTGACCAGAGGAGGCCCTTCCCCTCTTTCTAATCTTCCTCTCGGTCAAGCCCACCCCAGCACCCTTCCTCACAAGCACACTGGGGGCCACTGGTACTATCACATGCATGCCCGGGGGTTACTAATAAGTGGTCTACGGGGTCTTCATCCTCTCCCAATTTCTCTTGGGTGTCTTCACCTCTTCAGCCCGAGGGTCTCAGCGGCTCCTCCCGGATGAAAGGTGGAAGTGCCACCAAGATTCTGCTGGAAACCCTGTTATTAGCAGCCCATAAGACTGTGGACCAGGGCATTGCAGCATCTCAAAGGTAGGGAGGATCTGGATAAGAGAGAGCTCAAAGTCAGGCGAGCGTGAGATGGTGTGGATGGAGATTGGCAGGTCTAGATCCAAGGACTGGGCTGGTGGCAGTAAGACTGCAGCCCACCACGCCTCCCCTGGGAAGGGAGCTGGCTGGTACATGCTGTTGTTCCCACCTCATAGTTGCAGAGTCCGAATTGTTTCCAGTAGATCCTGGATTCCTCAGGCCAAGACCTAATCCCTGAGCCTGCCTGGGGCCTCCAAAGCTAGCCTGGCTCCCTAGGGTCCTTTGATTTGGGGGTGGTCCAGGCCATGCAGGTAGAGCTCATCCTCCTCTGGGCCTGCCTCCCTCTCCAGGGTCTCTAGCCTCACTCCCAGGCTGCTCACGCCCCTTCCCAGTGGCTCTCAGATCCTGCTCCTCGCAGTGCTTTCCTGCTGCACTCTTCCCTCTTTCTGCTCTTTTGTTTTCTGCCCATTGAAGCCCTTGCTGCCCCTCTAAAACGCAGTCTGGGCCTACTCTCTGCACCTCTCCAGGGACCAGCAGAATTTAGTTCTAAGGGAGCTGTACCTTCACCTCCCCGCTCAGGGAGGCACCTAAGCTTTCCGAGGGGGAATTGGGCCCCTCTTGGGAGCTGGTGGCTTTTCTCCCAGATGCCTCCTGGAAATCTTGCGGACATTTGAGCGAGCTCATCAGGTGACCTACAGCCAAAGCCCCAAGATTGCCACCCTGATGAAGAGCATCAGCACCAGGTGTGTGGATATGTGTTTAGAGGCAAGGATGTGGCCCGGATGGAGAATACTGAGAACAGGGAGATTTTATGAGACATGTTAACATGGTATGGGCGATGGGATTGCATGTTGAAGGGTCATGGTTTGTTGACTCCTGTGCTTTTCTGTGGACATCTCTGCCCTCTTTGCACTGTAATCTCTCATGTCCTGACCTCTGATCCATTCTCAGTCTGGAGAAGAAAGGCCACGTGTACCTGGTTGGCTGGCAGACCCTGGGCATCATTGCCATCATGGATGGAGTAGAGTGCATCCACACCTTTGGCGCTGGTGGGACCCCAGTCCAGACGTTCTTCCTGCTTCCTCCTGATCCCAACCATTCTGGCTGCTCTCCAAACACTGTGCTACTCCCAACCCATGGGTGTTCCTCAGTGTCCCACCTTCCCTATCTAAATAGGCACTTCAGTCAAATTCTTCTTTCTTAGAACCCCAACTCAGTCCTTGATCCCTTCTCAGCTCCCACCCTTGTGCTTAACTATGGCCTCCCACATGGGCTACTCCTCACTCCACGCCCCACTTGCCACTTTTCCTCCCAGTCCCATTTTCTCCCCCTGAAGCCTAGAACCTTCCTTTCCTATATAGCCAATCACTCCTCTCTCCTTGTCCTTAAACTTCCCAGATTTCCAAGATGTCCGTGGCTTTCTCATTGGTGATCACAGTGACATGTTTAACCAGAAGGCTGAGCTCACCAACCAGGTCAGAGAAGAACAGGACTTGGGGAAGTTGAAGAGATCACTGGTGTGCTGAGGATGGAAGAAAAGGGGAAGGTGGAGCTAGGTGGGAAGTTCGTTGGAATAGATGGTCCAGAGAAGAGAATATGGGTCAGAAGCCATGAGGCTTTGGCTTAGCATGGGCAGTGTGGAAAGCTCTAGATCCAGTCCCCAAACTTGGCCCTAGTCCACCGACTTGTTACATCATCTTGGGCAAAACACTGTACCTTTTGAACCTCAGCTCTTTCACCTGTACACAAAAGTGTTAGATCTCCTCCACGGCCCCCTTTAGTCCTCAAGTCTGTGCTTTAGAGTGTTTTCATGGGAGGGACCCTCCCATCTTCTTCTGCCCCAGGGTCCCCAGTTCACCTTCTCCCAGGAGGACTTCCTGACTTCCATCCTTCCCTCCCTCACGGAAATCGACACTGTGGTCTTCATTTTCACCCTGGATGGTGAGAGGGAAGATGGGAGTGGTGAGGGGTGGGGAGGGGGGAAGTAGAATGATTCAGAGGAGCTGTCATTTTTCTGGGTCTTAGGGTACCTGCTCAGAGGGAGGGACGGGGTGAATGTCCTGACTGGACCCCAGCCAGGGGAGCAGGAAGAACAGCTGCACAGCCGGCCTTTCGACTCTGATGCCCTCCCCTTCTCCTAGACAACCTCACAGAGGTGCAGACTACAGTGGAGCAGGTGAAAGAGAAGACCAGCCACATCCAGGCCCTGGCACACAGCACCGTGGGTCAGACCTTGCCGGTGAGGGTCCAGCCGTGACAAGGGGACCCAGGTGGCAGTTGCAGCCAAGGCTTCCTGGAGATGCCTCTCCTGCTCCTCTTTCTCTCTCTCCAGATCCCTCTGAAGAGGCTCTTTCCCTCCATCATCAGCATCACATGGCCACTGCTTTTCTTTGAATATGAAGGGAACTTCATCCAGGTATGGGGAATGAGAAGGTCCTATCTGCAGTAAGGGGCTCAGAGGGAGAGGGATTCCAGGAATCAAAAATCCCAAGGCTGGAGGGCAGAAAGCTTGGAGACCTCTCTGACCCTCACAAAGCCAGCTGGGCAAGGTCATGGGTTACCAGGTCACTAGTCAGAATTCCCAAGGCAATGAACTACTGGGCTCAGCTCTCTTTAGAAATATGCAAAAAGTGCAGGATAGGCCACTAGTCACCTGACAGATGTTCATTTGTCCGTTGGGACAGGTTAATTATTTTTATTTTGAGACAGAGTCTCACTCTGTCGCCCAGGCTGGAGTGCAGTGGTGCAATCTTGACCCACTGCAACCTCTGCCTCTTGGGTTCAAGCGATTCTCGTGCCTCAAGTAGCTGGGACTACAGGTGTGCACCACCATGCCTGGCTACTTTTTGTATTTTTAGTAGAGATAGGGTTTCCTCATGTTGGCCAGGCTGGTCTCAAACTCTTGACCTCGAGTGATTTGCCTGCCTCGACCTCCCAAAGTACTGGGATTACAGGTGTAAGCCGCTGCGCCTGGCTGGGACAGGTTATTTCTTGATACCAAAGTCATCATCATTATCCAAAAGCTTTTACCGCACCTTTTATTTTTATTTTTTTGCAAGTTTACTATGCTGAATTCATTGCAGATAACTTTATGTGCATATAGTCCCTGTTTGCCAGTGAATTATAATCCAGCACAAGTACTGATAATAATTACAGAAATAATAATCAGTGTGTGTGCTGTTTGCAATTTAGAGCTTTGTGTGGGCATTGGGAGCTCTGGATGCCAGTCTAGCTCTACTGCGTGGCCCAAGAAAGCAAGCAATTTTACATCTCTGGTTCTCCGTTTTCTCATACACCACCTGCCCACCCTCCATGGGCAGAATCAGGGCCCTGAAGGGTTGCTCTGGAGAGATGTGGTCTCTTACTTGTTATTCAAACCGTGTCTGTCAGGAAGTTTCCTGGCTTGACCAGACACAGCTGGAACACTGACTTACCTGGACTCAGAACTCATATAGAAGCGGGAAGTTTCTCTGCCCCTGAACAGGGAATCCACTCTCCTTCCAATGTCTTTCATTCTTTTTTTTTTTTTTTTTTTTAAAGACAAGGTCTCACTCTGTGGCCCAGGCTAAAGTGCAGTGGTGCCGCTTCAGCTCACTGCAACCTCTGCCTCCCCTGCTCAACTGATTCTCCCACCTCAGCTTCTTAAGTAGGTAGGACCACAGGCACTCACCACCATGACTGGATAATTTTTGTATTTTTTGTAGAGATCAGGTTTCTTCATGTTGCCCAGGCTGTTTGCCAACTCCTAGACTCAAGTGATCCACCCGCCTTAGCCTCCCAAAGTGCGAGATTACAGGCGTGAGCCACCACGCCTAGCCAAAACACTGTATTTTTAAAGAAAAATGTTCATTTTAACAGCCATACATTTTTTATAGTAAAAACGTTACAAATTACAGAAATGCAAAAAAGAAAAAAATCACTCCAAATCCACCATCTTAAAAAAAAAAAAAACCACTCTAACAAATTTTGGAGAATGTCCTTTTAAATTTTTACTATATGCATATATAAATATATTTGTACAAAAGTAAGACCATACTCGATATGCTGTTTTAAAGTTGCTTTATGAACATCTTTCTGTACTAATAGATCACTATCATTTTCAAAAATTATTATTATTATTCTTTATTTTTATCATGCCAGGACATGTTCTCATCTGATAGATCACTACTATCATTTTTTTTTTTTTTAAGATGGAGTCTCGCTCTGTCGCCCAGGCTGGAGTGCAGTGGCGTGATCTCCGCTCACTGCAAGCTCTGTCTCCCGGGTTCACGCCATTCTCCTGCCTCAGCCTCCTGAGCAGCTGGGACTACAGGCACCCACCACCACGCCTGGCTAATTTTTTGTATTTTTTAGTAGAGACGGGGTTTCACCGTGTTAGCCAGGATGGTCTTGATCTCCTGACCTTGTGATCCGCCCGCCTCGGCCTTCCAAAGTGCTGGGATTACAGGCATGAGCCACTGTGCCCGGCCACTACTGTCATTTTTAGTGTCAATGTAATATTACACTGTATGGATGTACTATAAATTGTTTACTCTAACTCCAATTATCAGACACAGAGACAACTTCAGTATTATGGTTTTTATTAAAGTGCTGCATTGAACATCCTTATACATACATCTTTTAGGCATTTGACTTGTTTCACCAGGATAAACCCCAAAAGTGAAATCACTGGGTCAAAGGGAATGTAAAATTTTGAAGCTTTTTGATACATATAGGCAAATTGCCCTCCAAAGAGGTTCATATATAAAGCGTGAAGTTGCTTGTTCCCTTACACCCTTATACATACTGGATAGCATCCTTATAAAAAAACTTTGCTAATCAGCAAAGCAACAAAAGGGCATTTCAGTGTTGTTTTAATTTATATTTCTTTAATTATTGTGTAGGTGGACTACTTAAAAATATATATTGGCCATTTGATACATTTTTTTTTTGTCTTTCATGTACTGCTTCTTGTCTTTTGGGTCTATTTACCCATTCTTTCTTTGGGGGGTATTTTTTTTCTTATTTGTAAGAAGGGGTATGTATAGCAAAAACAGTAGCCCATTTTTTCTGTTCTATATTTTTCCCAGCTTATTATTTTCTTTTGTTTTTATGTTTTTTATGTAGAGACATTTTATTTAAAATTTTACATAGTCAAATCTATCAATCTTTTCCTTTGTGTTTTTTGCCTTTTGGTTGATGTTGGTTTTATTTATTTGTTTATTTATTTTTGAGACAGAGTCTCGCTCTGTGGCCCAGGCTGGAGTGCAGTGGTGTGATCTTGGCTCATTGCAACCTCTGCCTCCTGGGTGCGAGCGATTCTCCTTCCTCAGCCTCCTGAGTAGCTGGGATTACAGGCACACGCCTCTACGCCCTGCTAATTTTTACATTTTTTTGTAGAGACAGGGTTTCACCATGTTGGCCAGGCTGGTCTCGAACTTCTGACCTCAGGTAATACGGCTGCCTTGGCCTCCCAAAGTGCTGGGATTACAGGAGTGAACCACTGCACTCAGCCTGGTTTTATCTTTCTAAATGAATTGGAATTGTTTGAAATAAAGAGACTTTGTTTGGGCTGGTCAATCTTTAGCTATGAAAATATTTTTGACCAGACGCCGTGGCTCACGCCTGTAATCCCAGGACTTTGGGATGCCAAGGCGGGCGGATCACCTGAGGTCAAGAGTTCGAGACCAGCAACATGGTGAAACCCTGTCTCTACTAAAAATACAAAAAAATCACCTGAGCATGGTAGTGGGTGCCTGTAATCCCAGCTAGTTGGGAGGCTGAGGCAGGAGAAGCCGAGGTTGCAGTGAGCTGAGAACGCACCATTGCACTCCAGCCTGGGCAACAAGAGTGAAACTCTGTCTCAAAAAAATAAATAAATAAAAATAAATAAAAAATTTAAAAAAAGAAATATTTTCGATGTAAACTGTTCCTACACTTTTATTTTGTTTTGTTTTGTTTTCTTTTTTGCCCTCCAAAGTGACAGTGGATACTCTTTTATTTTGATAAAAATCAAACCTACAGAAAAATACGAAAATGGTGCAAGGAACACCCATATACTTTTCCCTAGATTCATCAATTATTAACATTTTGCCATATTTGCTTCATCTCTTTCTTTTCCCCTGAATTATATGAAAGATAATTGGAGCCAGGTACGGTGGCTCACGCCTGTAATCCCAGCACTTTGGGAGGCCAAGGCAGGCAGATCATGAGGTCAGGAGTTCGAGACCAGCCCGATCAACATGGTGAAACCTGATCTCTACTAAAAATACAAAAATTAGCCAGGCGTGGTGGCTTGGACCTGTAATCACAACTGCTCAGGAGGCTGAGGCAGAAGAATTGCTTGAACCTGGGAGGTAGAGGTTGCAGTGAGCTGAGATCATGCCACTATACTCCAGCCTGGGCAACAGAGCAAGACTCTACCTCAAAAAAAAAAAAAAAGAGCCGGGCATGGTTGCTCATGCCTGCAATCCCAGTACTTTGGGAGGCCGAGGTGGGTGGATCACAAGGTCAAGAGTTCAAGACCAGCCTGGCCAACATGGTGAAACCCGTCTCTCCTAAAAATACAAAAATTAGCCGAGCATGGTGGCACATGCTCGTAGTCTCAGCTACTCGGGAGGCTGAGGCAGGAGGATCACTTGAACCTGGGAGGCGGAGGTTGCAGTGAGCTGCGATCGTGCCTCTGCACTCCAGCCTGGGTGACAGAGACTCCATCTGAAAAAAAAAAAAAAAGAAGATAATTGGAGATACCTGATACATCATACTAATTACTTTGGCATGTGTCCTCTAAGAACAAGGGCATTCACCTACATAATTACAATATACTTTTCCACTCAGGGAAATGATAATTAATATAATACTATTATCTATTATCTAGACCATATTCAAATTTCCCCAAATATTCCTATATTGTTTTTATTTCCCAGATCCAGGATCCAATCAAGGATAATGCACTGCATTCAGTTATCAGGTCTTTTGGGTTTTCCTTTACTCCAGATGAGTTTCTCAGTTGTTTCTTACCTCTTTGATGACACTGATATCTTAGAAGTCCAGGTCAATTGTTTTCCAGAATATGCCTCACTTTGGATTTGCCTGATTGTTTGTTCATGATATTCAGGTTAAATTTTTTGGCAGGAGTACTGCGTAGGGGAAGTTGTGCCCTTATCAGTGTATCACATCGGGAGGCACCTGATGTCAGTTTGCCCCTTTATTGGTGATGCTACATTCCATCGTTTAGCTAGGATGGTGTCTGTTAGATTTCTCTGTATCCTATTCCTCAGCAATCTTTCACCCAATGGTTTTAGCATCCACTGATGATTCTTGGTTGCATTAATTATTACTATGGTAGTTTTTAAATGGTGATTTTCTATTTCTATCCCTTCCATCTATATCCAGTAGTTGGCATTCTTCTGTAAAGAAAATCTCTCTCATCCAGGTGTGGTGGCTCACATCTGTAATCCCAGCACTTTGGGAGGCTGAGGCAGGTGGATCACTTGAGGCCAGGAATTTGAGACCAGCCTGGCCAACATAGCAAAACCCATCTCTACTAAAATACAAAAATTAGCCGGGTGTGGTGGTGTGCAGCTGTAGTCCCAGATACTCAGGAGGCTGAGTCAGGAGAATTGCTTGAACCAGGAGGCAGGAGGCAGAGGTTGCAGTGAGCTGAGATTGTGCCATTGCACTCCAGCCTGGGTGACAGAGCGAGATTCCATCACAAAAAAAAAAAAAAAGAAAAGAAAAGAAAGAAAATTTTTTTCTTCTCTCCCCATCCTATCTACCCTATCTTTGTTTTTTTAGTGTCAATATGGACTCACGAATTTTTTGTTGTTGTTAAATGTGTTTTAATCCATTCTTATTATTCATTATTTTAATGCTCAAAATGAGACCTCATTCAAGCTGGTTCCTGTGTCCTTGTGACATATCCACATCAGTATTTGAACACTCTTTGTTGTGTTTCTTTTTGTAAAATAATAATAATAATAACCTTCTTGTGCAAAAGGTAGCATCTTTTTTACATCTTGCATTTTTTTGCTTAAGATACTCTGAAAATCACTGCAGTGCAGTTTATAGATCTCTTCTTCATTATTATTATTTGCATTTGTGTGTGTTTGTGTGTGTGTGTGAGTAACAATAGTTTGCCCTGTCAATCTCCTATGCAGGAACACAAAACTACCGACCCAGGCTCACCTATACTTTCCCTGGTCCAGCCCTGGAGTCAGTCATTTTTCTGAAGAGCCCTGGTTCTTGTTAGTGGGTTCTAGTATTTAGAAACCCAAATGCTAGGTATGTTAACTGCTACTGGTGTGTCTTTGCCTCTAAGCCCTATCAGTAGAAAGAATAAGGGTGTGTGTATGTGTGTGTTTATGTATGTATACATGCATACATACACACATATACATATGTATGTTTGTTTACATACAGATGTGTGTGTGTATATATATATACACACACATACGTCTATATATACATCTATATATACTGTATATATGTTCCCACTCTTCTTCCTCTTTCCCTTAGTGATAATGTTGATTTCCAACATCATCAATATATCTGCCATCTCATTCCATTTCCATTCATGCCTGTAGGGAATTAGTTTAATTAGTTACTGGCTTATCCTCCTATGTTTCTTTTTGGAAAAAAAATGTGTGTACATATGTATATAGTTTGCACTTCCTACACAAAAGGCAGTCTACTATACTCTTTTGTGCTTCAAGAAGATATTCTGGAAATCACTCCATATTGGCTCACAGAGCTCTTCCTCATTAATTTTTACCTTTGTGTGTTTCCACATATGTAATAGTTTACTCAGGCAATCTCCGACGTAGGACATTTAGGTTTCCCATATTTTGCTGTGATCAATCATGATGTAATGAATGTACATGTATTTTTGTAATGTCAGAAGAGTATCTTTGGGATAAATTCCTAGAAGTATTAGAGCTGGGTCAAAGGGTACATACATACGCCATTTTGTTAGATATTGCAAAATTTCCTTCCATAGGGTTTACTATTTTGCTTTCCATACCAGCAATATACAAGAATGCTGCTCTCCTACAGCCTCTTGGAGAGTTTCTTGAAGTTTTTGGATTTTGTCAACCTGATAGATTAGAAATGCCACTTCTGTGTAGTTTTCATTTATTTATTATTATTTTATTACTATTATTATTGTTTTTTGAGATGGAGTCTTGCTGTGTCACCCAGGCTGGAGTGCAGTGATGTGATCTCAGCTCACTGCAACCTCTGCCTCCCAGGTTCAAGCAATTCTCCTGCCTCAGCCTCCCGAGTAGCTGGGATTACAGGTGCCCAGCACCATGCACAGTTAACTTTTGCATTTATAGTGGAGACAGGGTTTCACCATGTTGGCCAGGCTGGTCTCGAACTCCTGACCTCAGGTGATCTGCCCATGTCGGCCTCCCAAAGTGTTGACTACAGGCGTGAGCCACCACGCCCAGCCTTATTTTATTATTTTTTTGAGACAGGGTCTCATTCTGTCACCTAGGCTGGAGTGCCGTGGTGTGATCATGGCTCACTGCAGCCTCAACTTCCTGGGCTCTGGTGATCATCCCACCTCAGCCTCCCGAGTAGCTGGGACTACAGGCACTTGCCACCATACCTAGCTAATTTTGTTTCACCATGTTGGCCAGGGGTTTCACCATGTTGGCCAGGCTGGTCTTGAACTCCTGACCTCAAGTGATCCACCCGCCTCTGCCTCCCAAAGAGCTGGGATTATAGGCGTGGTCCGGAAAGCTTTTTCTAACACCTAATTGTAAAGGAATTCCATCCATGTTTTCTGCTAGTAAAGATGGTTTCTTTTTTTTTTTTAAACACTTATATCTTTAATTTATTGGGAGTTTATTCTTGTGTATGGGGTAAGGCATGAATCCAATTACATATTTTTCCAAGTGATTATCCAATTGTTCATATATATATATATATATATATATATATATTATTTTTTTTTTTTTTGCGACAGAATCTCACTCTGTCACCCACACTGGGGTGCAGTGATGTGATCAGATTTCACTGCAACCTCAAACTCCTGGGCTGAAGCAATCATCCCACCTCAGCCTCCCAAGTAGCTGGGACTACAGGCACATGCCACCATGCCTGGCTAATTAAACATTTTTTTTTTTTTTTTTTGTAGAGACAGGGTCTTGCTATGTTGCACAGGCTGGTCTCAAATCCCTGGCCTCAAGCAATCCTCCTGTCCCAGCCTCCCAAAGAGCTGGGATTACTGGGGTGAGCCACCATGCCTGGCTCCAATATAATTTTTTTAAGTTCATATTTTCCTGAGTGATTTAGGATGCTACCTGTGTCACATACTCAATTTCTATGTGCATTGGTCTATTTATGGACTTTCTATTCTGTTCCACTGGTTTGTCTATTGATGTGCTGGTACCATATGTTTTAATTATGGAGGCATTATGGTATGTTTAGTATCCAGTAGGGTTTGTTCTTCATTCTTCTTTTTTTGAGGTGGAGTCTCATTCTGTTGCCCAAGTTGGAGTTCAATGGCATGATCTCGTCTCGGCTCACTGCAACCTCCGCCCCCCAGGTTCAAGTGATTCTCTTGCCTCAGCCTCCCAAGTAGCTGAGATTACAGGCACGCGCCACCACACCAGGCAAATTTTCTTTTGTATTTTTAGTAGAGATCGGGTTTCACCCTGTTGGCCAGGCTGGTCTCGAACTCCTGACTGCAAGTGATCTGCTCACCTCAGCCTCCCAAAGTGCTGGGATTATAGGCGTGAGCCACCGCGCCCAGCCTATTATTCTTTTTAAGGATTTTCCTGGCTATATCCAGGCGGATTTTTCCATGTGTACTTTAAAATGAATGTGTCGCACTCCAAATTTTGTAAAATTTAAAATATTTTTGTGTTAATGGTGTTAATGTTAATGGTATCAATGGTTAGTGGTATAACCCAGATGTAATTGACCTCTCTCCCAAAGTGCAGTCTGACACGCACCCTATAGCATCAGTACTGCATACTTACTGGCCAGTTTCATGCTGAAATTGGTCAGATATCTGTTCTTATATTTAGTGTCCTGGTCATTCACTTGTTAAAATGTTTTCAATATACCCTCTTCCAGGGTTTTGTGTGAACAGCTATTTCTAGAGTTCCAGAATAAAGAGGTAAAAGTAGCAGTAGACTGTTTCCTCAGACTGGCTAGGACCATATGTATTAGTACTTTTTTTTTTTTTTTATATGGAGTCTCATTCTGTCGCCAGGCTGGAGTGCAGTGGCGCGATCTAGGCTCACTGCAACCTCTGCCTTCTGGGTTCAAGCCATTCTCCTGCCTCAGCCTCCTCAGTAGCTCTGACTTACAGGTGCTTGCTACCATGCCCGGCTAATTTTTGTATTTTTAGTAGAGGCAGGGTTTCACTATGTTAGCCAGGATGGTCTCAATCTCCTGACCTCATGATCCGCCCACCTTGGCCAGTACATTTTCATACTGCTCTGAAGAACTGCCTGAGACTGGGTGATTTATAAAGGAAAGAGGTTTAATTGACCCACAGTTCAGCATGGCTGGGGAGGCCTCAGGAAACTTACAATCATGGTGGAAGGTGAAGGGGAAGAAAGGCGTCTTCTTCCCAAGGCGGCAGAAAGGAGAAGTGCCAAGTGAAGGGGGAAGAGCCCCTTATAAAACCATCAGATCTCATGAGAACTCACTATCCCAAGAATAGCATGGGGGAACCCCCACCCTCATAATTCAATTACCTCCACCTGGTCTTTCCCTTGACACATGGGGATTATGGGGATTACAATTCAAGATGAGATTTGGGTGAGGACACAAAGCCTAACCATATCACCAATTAATCCCCTCAACACATTTACTGGGCCCCAGTTTCCCTGCTAATGTGCCAATAGGTGTTATAAGTGCCCCAAAGTGGACAAGATATAAGGGCCAAAAACAGGGGGCAGTTTTATACTCGCAATACCACATGTTTGTACAACTTTTTAGTTTTCAACATGCCTTGACATAGGTTCTCTCATTCATCCAGGAGATATTTGTGGCAAAGTAGGAAATGCCCTCATCATTGAATCAGAAGACCTGGATTTAGGTCCTCATTCTGCATCTCGTTATCATATGAGCTTCTCCAAGTTAATTTACTTCTGACCTCTAGTTTTCTCATATGTAGAAATGAGGATAGGTAAACTTATTCTGTAGGGTTGTTACAAAAATTAAATAGAATTCATTTTTCAACAAACATTTTTTTTTTTCCCCTGAGACATAGTCTCACTCTGTTGCCCAGGCTGGAGTGCAGTGGCACAATCTAGGCTCACTGCAAACTCCACCTCCTGGGTTCAAGTGATTCTTGTGCCTCAGCTGGAGTAGCTGGGATTACAGGTGTATGCCACCACTCCTAGCTAATTTTTGTATTTTTAGTAGAGACAGCGTTTCATCATGTTGGCTAGGCTTGTCGAGAACTTCTGACCTCAGGTGATCCACCCACCTTGGCCTCCCAAAGTGGTGGGATTACAGGAGTGAGCCACTGTGCCTGGCCTCAACAAATGTATTGATCAGCAAACATGTGTCAGTCATGGTCTAAAAAACTGGGGCCCTGGAGCAGAATAAGTCACCATCTTTGCCCTTTCAAGAAGCCTGTGGTTTAGTGGAATGAATCCCACTCCTCCTGTCTGATACCCGGGGAGAAAAAGGAATGATTCAGCAGGATCAAAATCCTAATGCGGAAGGACTCAGAGAACATGTCTGTCTACCTAGGGGTCAAAAACACAAATGGATGAAGCTACCAGGTTTGCCTGAGACAATCCTGGTTTACATCTACTGCCCTAACATTTAAACCCTGGGCTGCTCAAACAAATCATGTTTGCATTTTGGTCCCTGGTTCTTGATAGTTGGTTTCCTGTCTGATAACAGGGCCCTGTTCACTCTGCTGCTCTTCTGTCCTCTAATTTTTGACACCCCCATGTGTCTGCCCTTTTCAGAAGTTCCAGCGTGAGCTAAGCACCAAATGGGTGCTGAATACAGTGAGTACAGGTGCTCATGTGCTTCTTGGTAAGATCCTACAAAACCACATGTTGGACCTTCGGATTAGCAACTCCAAGCTCTTCTGGCGGGCACTGGCCATGCTGCAGGTAGGGATATGATGGGGCAGGGCTGGGTGGGGCCTGGCCTCAATGCTTAGGTTGCCAGAGGAGGGCATTTTGCAGAGGTATGGAAATGTGCAAGGGTACAGGCTGCCTTTTCTGTGTGCTTCTGCTCCTGCTATTAGGTGCATCTTCCCCTTAAGGAGTGTGTGTGCACACATGGGTGTGTTTGTGAAATTGTAATTATTAGGCAAGACTCAGTTACAAACGTGATGGAAAACGAGTTTATACTGGTTTAAGCTAAACAAAGAAAATGATGGCTGATATAACTTAACAATCTTAGGGCAGCTGAATCTAATGTGTTCCAGAACTTTCCACCCTTAACTCTGTTTTCCCCTGTGTTGCTCTCATTCTTTTTTTTTTTTTTTTTTTTTTTTGAGATGGGGTCTCTTGCTCTATCGCCCAGGCTGGAGTGTGGTGGTGCTATTTCAGTTCAGTGCAACCTCCGCCTCTGAGGTTCCATTGATTCTCCTGCCTCAGCCTCCCGAGTAGCTGGGATTACAGGCACCCACCACCATGCCCAGCTAATTTTGTATTTTTTAGCAGAGACAGGGTTTTGCCACGTTGGCCAGGCTGGTCTCGAACTCCTGACCTCAGGTGATCCACCCGCCTCAGCCTCCCAAAGTGCTGGGATTACAGGCGTGAGTCACTGCACCTGGCCATTGCTCTCGTACTTAGGCAAGTTTTTTCCATTAGGTGGCAAACTGGCCACCAGTAGTGCCAGCCTGACAATTTACTTAGCAACAGTAGTGGGCAAAGAGCTTGCCTGTCCTGTGGTTCTTGCAAATGCCTGGTCGGGGGCTCTTGCTTGGGACACATGCATGTCCCTGAAGCAATCACTGTTCTCCAGAGCAAGGGATGCTCTGCCCAGTCTGGTTCATGTGCTTTCCCTTCAGGATGGTGGTGGAAGAAGGGCTGGGAGGTGAGCCTCAATCCAACCTCGTTACCTGAGCATGGGAAAGCGATAGGTCCTCAGAGGAAAACCAAGGTGCTAATACCAGAAGGAGGAGTAGATGTTGAGCAGACAGAACAACAGATGGTCATGAAAATGGGGTCGCCAGATTCAGCAAATAAAAATACAGGATGCCCAGTTAAATTTGAATTTCAGATAAATATGGAATAATTTTTTCATCAAGTATGCCCTATGCAATATTTGAGATATTTTTGATTTTTTTCATTATATATTTGGATGTCCTGTATTTTTATTCACAAAATCTGGCAACCCTACGTGAAAGGAATCAATCAATGAACATTTAGTGAGCGCCCACCAGGTCCCCAAAATAAACTATGGTCGTTACTGAAGTCCAGTGGAGGTACAAAGAAGGTGGGGGTCAGAATGCATTATAGCAAAAAGAAGGCCTCACGGAAGGGGTGGTATTTGAGCTAGGCCTGGTGGTTATGGCTTGGATAGGTGGACAGAAGGGCATTCCTGTTAGGTCATTCACCAAGTCCCAGAAGGGGGACTGGGCATGATATGTGAAGGACACAGGTCTAACCAGAGTGACGAGTCACTTTAGAACGCAGTGAGGGATTGTGGAAGAAGTAGGAAGGGGAGGGATGTGGGAGGTTAAAGCCAGGTAGGAATTTGGACTTTGCCAAATGCAGCTAGACCTGCGCTGTCCAAAACATTGGCCACCACCCACATGTGGCTATTGAGCACTTGAAATGTGGCTAGTGTGACTGAGGAACTGAATTTTTAATTTTATGTAAAAACCAAAGCTATATACTTTTAAAATTAAATGTAACTTTAATATTTTGGTAGGACTACATTTCGCTTTTTAGCATTGCAAATCTAGCACCCAAATTGAGGTGGGCTGGCTGGGCACGGTGGCTCATGCCTGTAATCCCGGCATTCTGGGAGGCTGAAGTGGGCAGATCACTTGAGGTCAGGAGTTTGAGACCAGCCTGGCCAACATGGTGAAACCCTGTCTCTACTAAAAAAAAAAATAAAAAAAATAGCCGGGCGTGTTGGCACAGGCCTATAGTCCTGTCTACTAGGGAGGCTGAGGCGGGAGAATCGCTTGAATCTGGGAGGTGGAGGTTTCAGTGAGCCAAGATAGTGCCACTGCATTCCAGCCTAGGTGACAGAGTGAGACTGTCTCTCAAAAAATAAAAATAAAATAAAAATAAAAATAAAAAAGCCACAAAAAAAATCGAGGTGTGCTTTAGTTGCAAAATACACACTGGATTTCAAAATACAAAATACGAATATAGAAAAATATTGCAAAATATCTCACTAATAATGTTTAATATTGTTTACGTTGGGTTATATATTGGGTTAAATAAAATATATTATTAAAATTGATTTCAGGCCAGGTGCAGTGCCTCACACCTGTAATCCCAGCACTTTGGGAGGCCAAGGCGAGCAGATCACAAGGTCGGGAGAAATAGGTGAAATCACATTTTTTTTTTTTTTTTTTGACATGGAATCTCACTCTGTCACCCAGGCTGGAGTGCAGTGGCATGATCTTGGCTCACTGCAACCTCTTCCTCCTGGGTTCAAGTGATTCTCCTGCCTCAGCCTCCTGAGTAGCTGGGATTACAGGCATGCACCACCATGCCCAGCTAATTTTTTTTTTTGTATTTTTAGTAGAGACGGGATTTCACCATATTGGCCAGGCTGGTCTCCAACTCCTGACCTTGTGATCCACCTGCCTCAGCCTCTCAAAGTGCTGGGATTACAGGCGTGAGCCGCTGTGCCTGGCCAATTTCACCTATTTCTTTTTTTAATGCAGCTACTAAAAACTTAAACTTACATATGTGGTTTGCATTATATTTTTTATTTATTTTTATTTTTTTTAGAGACAGGGTCTCACGCTGTTGCAGTGGCACCATCATGGCTCACTATAGCCTCAAACTCCTGGGCTCAGGCAATCCTCCCACCTCAGCCTCCTGAGTAGCTGGGACGATAGGCAGGTGCCACCATGCCCAGCTAATTTATTTTATTTTTTGTAGAGATGGGGTCTTGCTGTGTTGCCTAGGCTGGTCTCGAACTCCTGGGCTCAAGTAATCCTCCTGTTTTGACCTCCCAAAGTGCTGGGATTACAGGTGTGAGCCACTGTGCCCAGCCTTGCATTATATTTCTACTGGACAATGCTGAGCTAGACGAGAGGAGGGTAGTGACAAAATGGAAGCAGTGTTTGCAGATGAACAGTCTTACATTAGTGTGCAAGATTTATTTGGTTACAGAGGAAACTAGAGAGAGGGAGTCCAGATTACCAACCTATAGGATTGGTGGGACACACATGCAAATTTGAGCAATTTGCCATTAATCCTCCAGTTTAACCCAGCCAGTCAAGCCCACCACCAACCCCTTTAACCTAGTTTTTCTTTACACCTGGGAATTACAATTTAAGATTGCCAACATGGACAAATCATCTACAGCCTCTATAGCCAGGCCTCGGGATCCCAGCCTCCCACTCTCATAGTTCATTCTTCTCCCTTGATTCCATTCTTAATTCCTCTGGCCTTTAGCCTGACACTGATCTTACCACTTCTTCCTTAGCGGTTCTCTGGACAGTCCAAGGCTCGATGCATCGAGAGCCTCCTCCGAGCGATCCACTTTCCCCAGCCACTGTCAGATGATATTCGGGCTGCTCCCATCTCCTGCCATGTCCAGGTTGCACATGAGAAGGAACAGGTACCCTGCCCACTGCTGGTCATTCAACAAATACTTGTTGAGTACTTCCAGTGTGTCAGGAAGTTTGTTTGGCACTGGGTTTACAAAGCTCAGTGGCACTCTGCTCACAAGGACCTCCACATTCATGGGGTCTTTGGACTGGGTTTTGAAGGACGAATAGGAGTTTTCCTGGTCAAAGTGAAGGTTTCTCTCTGCTCTTAATCCACCTCGTTACCACCTTGTAATCTTCATGACATCCTATTTGCATCTAACCTAGTGGCTCCTGATTCCTATATCAAATGCTTTAACTCTTCCAGGGTTCTGGTTTTTTTTTTTTTTTTTTTTTTGAGAGGGAGTCTTGCTCTGTCACCCAGGCTGCTGGCGTGCAGTGGCGCGATCTCAGCTCACTGCAACCTCTGCCCCCGGGTTCAAGAGATTCTCTTGCTTCAGTCTCCCAAATAGCTGGGATTACAGGTGCCAGCCACCAATGCCTGGCTAATTTTTGTATTTTTAGTAGAGATGAGGTTCGCCATGTTGGCCAGGCTTGTCTCAAACTCCTGAACTTAAGTGATCTGCCCACTTCGGCCTCCCAAAGTGCTGGGATTACAGGCGTGAGCCACTGTGCCTGACCTTCCTCCGGGGTTCTTTCTCTGATGACCTCATTCCCTCAGGCTTCAGTGCCCTCTGCCTCTTCCCCACAGGTGATCCCCATTGCCTTGCTGAGCCTCCTATTCCGGTGCTCGATCACTGAGGCTCAGGCACACCTGGCTGCAGCTCCTTCTGTCTGTGAGGCTGTCAGGAGTGCTCTTGCTGGGCCAGGTCAGAAGCGCACTGCGGACCCCCTCGAGATCCTAGAGCCTGACGTTCAGTGAACCCATGTTTCTGGGTGGGTGAAAGGGGCCCAACCCCGGCCACTTCAGCCCAGCCTGCCCAAGGGGACTTGTGCCAGCAGCACATGTGGGAGGAAGAAGCCCGGTTTCCAGGGCGTCAGCAGCCCAGGTTAGGGAGAAATATTCTCTCCACTTTGGGGGAGAGTTCTTGTTCTTGACCTAGTGGTTTCTACTCTCACCGACTTATTCTGATTTCAGAAATAAAATGAAATGTCTTATTTTGGAAAGTTAACCTTTCAAAGTCAGTAAATCAAACAGTAGATCAGAGGTGGGATAGGATGTGTGGCATGGGTTGGTCTTAACAGCAGATTTGTTTCTTTAATTCTGTCCCCAACTCCATTTCATTGGTTCCTAACACAAGCCTTATACTGGCATCCCTATATTTTCATTACCAACATGCGGCCACATGTGCATGCGTGCACACACACTCCAATCCCACACAGACACACAATGAGAGGTGGGAACTTTTAGGTAATTCCAGGGGAAGAGGTAAGAAGTTGTGTACCTAACATAGGAAACCCAGAAAAAGGGCAGTCTTAATCAGACATGACAAGATCTAGAATGAATGCTACATCCACGCATTAGACCATGAAATGAGGGTCACATCCCCTGCCCCGTGTTTGTAAGAGGAACATAAGGAACTCGGGGAGTGCTGAAAGCCCTTGGTGGTGGGATCCAACAAACACTAGAAACTTCAGGCTGTACATTTTAGACATCAGCTGCCCCATGTTTTGACAAATTAAAGGCACCCTTGTTCATCCTA
This sequence comes from Symphalangus syndactylus, assembly GCF_028878055.3. Lineage (NCBI taxonomy): Eukaryota > Metazoa > Chordata > Mammalia > Primates > Hylobatidae > Symphalangus > Symphalangus syndactylus. Next base: position 84,682,918 of record NC_072440.2, on the reverse strand, counting down.
GATTCATGCCAGCTCTTTCGGGCCTGTGATATATGGCCCTGACAGTAGAGAGCTGGTTCCTCCTGGTGCCTGAGAAATATCCAGGTAATAGACACTCAAGAACATTCCTCTGGAGATGAAACTCTCTGGATAGGTCCCTGAAACTTTTAGGCAGGAGGGTGACTGCAAAGGAGCCAGATTTTAGTTTTATGAGGATAATCAACCTTTTTAAGGTGGTCATAGGCCCCTCTGTGCATCTGAGGGCCTGCAGCCTCTATCTGAGCTCTGTTTTCCTGTTCCACATCTTCACACTGATGCCTTGGATCATCAGTAATCCCCCTTTCCCCAGCCACTACTCTCACGATGCTTCCTGAGTACCACCCCTTTCATCTTCCACAAACACCTCTCCCAAATTCAAGATGGCTAAAGTTAGGAGAGGCTCCTGCAAAGTCCCTCTGCTTCTCTTTACCCACAACTCTCTACCGCGTTCTTTCATCGGCTCAGTTCATCTCTCAGCATGGTGTCATGAACAGTGTCAAGTCTGAGAAGATACCTAGCATTCTGGGACCCCAAAGGGCAGAGCACCCCTTGATCCTGTTGATGATGCCAACTGTACAGTAGCTCCCCTCCCACATTTGGAGGGGATAGGGCACAGGGTTAGGTTTCTCCAAGGCTGGATGCAGAAGAACTCTAGAAGCCCTGAGTTTTTTAGTTGCCAAGTACATGGATGGCATAAAGACATCAAGTGAATTCAATTCTTATGTAGTTGGACACAATATTCAGGTATTATGAACAAGGTGGAGTACTGCTCAGCCTTGGGGGACATTAGAAGCTAGACACACTCTGGCATTGTGGCAGAGATGAAGATGACTAAGATCTGATGCCTACCCCCTAGAAACTCACAAGCACATAGCAATTCGAATACAAGACAGAGTTGAAGTGGATTAAACAGCGGGACAAGAACAGAGAGCTGCTGAAAGTATAGGGTAGGCCAAGAGTCAAGGAAAGTTTTGGAAGAAAAGAGGCTGGGGTAGGGTAAAGGAACAGCCAAAGAAAACCCAAGAAGATTTGAAGATTCGCACTGGGATATGGATCTGATAGCAGAGAATCTGGTCATTGTCAATGGGATTTGTGCTCTAGGCAGAGCTAAAGAAGTTCAAAGGTTTTTTTAGAACTATCCAGACAGAAATGATAGGGTGACAACTTTTGCAGTTATTTGGAGAAAGTAAACATCTAAGGGCAAAAACAGCAAGAGAATAATCCATTATTAATACAAGGCAGTAATTATGTAGAAAGGACTAAAGGGCCTGGGCCTGAAGACTGGATTAGATTGTGGAAGATGAAGACAACAATTTCCCAGCACATATATTTGCTGGATTAAAAGCAAAAGGGGGCTAGGTGTGCCATCCTAGCTACTTGAGAGGCTGAGATGGGAGGATCACTTGAGTCCAGGAGTTCAAGGCCAGGCTGGGCCACGTTACAAGACCCTGGCTCTAAAAAAGAAAAAAAAACAAGAGGGGGTGGGGCAAACGATATTTGGATATCACACAAACTCCAAGCCTGATATTTTTTATATATCTATACACATACATATATAATGGATATATATTTTATATATTCCATATATGTATATATATAAAATGGAACTCATGAACTCGCCTCCAAAATCAGCTAGCTATTCTTTTCATAATTTAGACGGTTTCTCTTTTTTTTTTTTTAAGGGAAGGGTCTCACTATGCTGTCCAGGCTGCAGTGCAGTGCAGTGGTGAGGTCATAGCTCACTGCAGCCTCGAACTCCTTAGCTCAAGCAATCTTCCTGCCTCAGCCTCCCAAGTAGCTAGGACTACAAATGTGCACCACCACACCCGGCTCATTTTTTTTTTTTTTTTTTGTAGAGATAGGGCCTTGCTATGTTGCTCAGGCTGGTCTTGATTCCTGGCCTCCAGTGATCTTACTGCTTTCGCCACCCAAAGTGCTGGGATCGTATGTGTGAACCACCACACCTGGCCAACATTCATTTGGTCTAACATTCAGATTGTTTTGAATGTTACACAGCCTGGAGCCAGCTCTTGAATATGAGATAAGCTGTAACATTGAAAGAGGATGTTGGGACCAGGTAGGAGACAGAGGGGACTCCATCTGGTTCCAGGGATGGGCTCTACAAATACAGCAAAATGCCTAAGATCCAGTGGAAACTTACGGTTGGACCCAATTGGACAGGTGGGTCAAATCCTAGCGTTGAGAGGACAGGTACTGTATCTAGGTGATGCAAAATGCTCCCATCCTAGGAGAGAGTGGGTCATTTTTAAGCTAGTGACTGGGGTATTGTGGAAAAGACAAGGAAAAAGACAAGAAGAGGATCCCTGGAGCATCTTGTAGTCACAGAAAGTAAAGAATTGCTCAAAACCTCCACAACGATGAGAATATGTCAAAGGGATACAGGAGCCAATGTGAAAGAGCTCCTAGTGCCTAAAGTGGGAACAATTGGAGCAACAAAATAAATAACAAGCTGGGCATGGTGGTAGGTGACAGTAGTCCCAGCTACTTGGGAAGCTAGGTGGGAGGATTGATTGCTTAAGCCCAGGCAGCTGAGGCTGCAGTGAGCTGTGATCATGCCACTGCATTCCAGCCTGGGCGACAGAGTGAGACCCTGTCTCAAATAAATAAAATAAAAAAAAAAACACTTGGTTTAAAAAAACACATAAATACACGTGAATTCATACCATTATAAGCAAATGATTGAATAAATAAAGTGGGGGAAAGTACCAATTTTTCCTAAAGAAGAATTCTAAATAATAAACACACACACACACACACACACACACACACACACACGCACACATTCCTTTAGGAAATGGAGCTTAATCACCCCACACCACCTCTCCTCCAACGTGGGTTAGATTTAGGGGCTTACTTACAAAAAAACAGAGTATGGGAAAGGGAATGGATTTTACAGTGGAAAAACCAGGCAAGCACTACCCTAATCAAGTAATCAAGATGAGCATCACCAGCGGTTATCAAGTACCTCCTGATATGATATCATGAGAAGGGCATGTCACCTCTGTGGTATTCTTCCCCCAAACACTAACCTCAGTCTAAGCATAAAGAAAACATCACAGTAACCCAGCTTTAGGGACATATTACAAAATACCTGCTCATTTTATAAAATACCTGAAAATTTTCAGTCATGGAAAACAAGAAAAGACTGAGAAACTGTCATAGACCAGAAGAGACTCAGGAAGCATGACTCACCTACAGGGTGCTACCCTCGGTTGGATCCTGGAAAGATAAAGGACTTTAGTGGCAAAACTGGTGAAATTGCATGAAATCTGGAGTTTAGTTAATAGAAAATATACCAATGTTAAACTCATAGTTTTGACAAACGTACCAAAGTTATGTAAGATGTTAATGTTAGGTAAAACTAGGTGAAGAATATATGGGAATTTACAGTACTATCTTTGTAACTTTTCTGTAAACCTGAAATTTTTCAAAAATAAAAAGTTTATTCAAAAAATAAATTTAAACTGAAAGCCTTTCCTCTTAGATCTGGAACATGACAAAGATCCCCACTTTCACCACTGTGATTCAACATAGTACGGAAGTCCTAGCTAGAGCAATCAGACAAGACAAAAAAATAAAGGGCATTCAAACTGGAAAGGAAGAAGTCAAATTATCCTTATTTGAAGGAGATGTGATTTTTTTTTTTTTTTTGAGACAGAGTCTTGCTCTGTTGCTCAGGCTGGAGTGCAGTGGTGCGATCTCGGCTCACTGCAACCTCTGCCTCCCGAGTCCAATCGTTTTTCCTGCCTCAGCTCCTGAGTAGCTGGGATTATAGGTGCATGCCACCATGCCTGGCTAATTTTTTGTATTTTTTTTTTTTTTTTTTTTTTTTTTAGTAGAGATGGGGTTTCACCATGTTGGTCAGGCTGGTCTCGAACTCCTGACCTTGTGATCCACCTGCCTCAGCCTCCCAAAGTGTTGGGATTACAGGCATGAGCCACTGCACCTGTCAAGATCTCTACAATGAAAGCTATAAAACACTGATGAGAGAAATTGAAGATGGCACAGAAAAATGGAAAGATATTCCATAATCATGGATTGGAAGAATCGATGTTAAAATATTTGTAGTACCCAAAGCAATCTACGGCTTCAATACAATCCCTATCAAAATATCAATGACATTCTTCACAGAAATAGAAAAAACTTCCTAAAATTTATATGGAACCACAAAAGACCTAGAATAACCAAAGCTATCCTGAGCAAAAAGAACAAAACTAGAGGAATCCATTACCTAACTTCAAATTACATTACAGAGTTATAGTAACCAAAACAGCGTGGTACTGGCATAAAAACAGATACATAGACCAATGTAGCAGAATAGAGAACTCAAAAACAAATTCACACACCTACAGTGAACTCGTTTTTGACAAAGGTACCAAGAACATACATTGGGGAAAAGACAGTTTCTTTAATAAATGATGCTGGGAAAATTGGATCTCTGATATGGTTTGGTTCTGTGTCGCCACCCAAATCTCATGTTGAATTATAATTCCCAGTGTTGTGGGAGGGGCCTGGTGGGAGGTGATTGGATCATGGGGGTGGAGTTCCCCCATTCTGTTTTCATGATAGTGAGTGAGTTTTCACAAGATCTTATGGTTTAAAAGTGTGTGGCACTCTCCCCTTTGTGCTCTCTTTCCTGCTGCTATGTGAAGAAGATGTTGGCTTCCGCTTCACCTGCCGCCATGATTGTAGGTTTCCTAAGGCCTCCCAGTCATGTTTCCTGTTAAGCCTGTGAAACTGTGAGTCAATTAAACCTCCTTTATACATAAATTACCCAGTCTCAGGTAGTACATCCATATGCAGAAGAATGAAACTAGACCCCTATCTCTTGCCATATACAAAAATCAAATCAAAATGGATTAGAGACTTAAGTCTCAAACTATGAAACTACATTGGGGGAAACTCTCCAGGACATTACCCTGGGCAAAAGTTTCTTGAGTAATTCTCTACAAGCACAGGCAACCAAAGCAAAAATGGACAAATGGGATCACATTAAGTTAAAAAGCTTTTGCACAGCAAAGAAAATAATCAACAAAGTGAAGAGACAATCCACAGAATAGGAGAAAATTTTTACAACTATCCATATGACAAGGGATTAATAACTATATATATGTATATATATGGAGCTCAACTCTATAGGAAGAAATCTAATAATCCAATTTAAAAATTGGCAAAAGATTTGAATAGCCAGCTGGGTGCAGTGGCTCATGCCTGTAATCGCAGCACTTTGGGAGGCCGAGGCGGGCGAATCACGAGGTCAGGAGTTCAAGACCAGCCTGGCCAACATGGTGAAACCCCGTCTCTACTAAAAATACAAAAATTAGCTGGGCATAGTGGCACATGCCTGTAATCCCAGCTACTAGGGAGGCTAAGGCAGGAGAATTGCTTGAACTGGGACCCAGGAGGTGGAGGTTTCAGTGAGCCGAGATTGCACCATTGCACTCCATCCTGGGCTACAAAGTGAGACTCTGTCTCAAAAAAAAAAAAAAAAAAGAAAAGATTTGAATAGACATTTCTCAAAAGAAGACATGCAAATGGCAAACAATCATATGAAAAAGTGCTCAACATCACTGATCATCAGAGAAATGCAAATCAAAACTACAATGAGATATTATCTCACTCCAATTAAAATGGCTTTTATCCAAAAGACAAGCAGTAACAAATGCTGGAGAGAATGTGTAGAAAAGGGAACACTTGTATACTGTTGGGAATGTAAATTAGTACAACCACTATGGAGAGCAATACCACTGCTGGATATAAAGACAAAAGAAAGGAAATCAGTATATTGAAGAGATATCTGCACTCCCGTGTTTGTTGCAGCACTGTTCACAATAGCCAAAATTTGGAAGCAACCTAAGTGGCCATCAACAGATGAATGGATAAAGAAAATGTGGTACATATACACAATGGAGTACTATTTATCCATAAAGAGAATAAGATTCTGTCATTTGCAACACATGGATAGAACTTATTTCACTTATTATGTTAAGTGAAATAAGCCAGGCACAGAAGGACAAATGTTGCATGTTCTCACTTACTTGTGGGATCTAAAAATCAAAACAGGCTGAGTGTGGTGGCTCACCTGTAATCCCAGCACTTTGGGAGGCTGAGGTAGGTGGATCACCTGAGATTAGGAGTTCAAGACCAGCCTGGTCAACATGGCAAAACCCCTTCTCTACTAAAAATACAAAAATTAGCTGGGTGTAGTGGCGGGTGCCTGTAATCCCAGCTACTTGGGAGGCTGAGGCAGGAGAATGGCTTGAACCTGGGAGGCAGAGGTTGCAGTAAGCCGATATCGTGCCATTGCACAGCAGCCTGGGTGACAGAGCAAGACTCTGTCTCAAACAAACAAACAAACAAATAATTGAGCTTATGGAGATAGAGAATAGAAGGATGGTTACCAGAGGCTGGGAAGGGTAGTGGAGGGGTAGTGGTGGGGAGGTGGGAATTGTTAATGGGTACAAAAAAAAAAATAGAAAGAATAAATAAGGGTGGGCACAGTGGCAAATGCATGTAATCCCAGCACTTTGGGAGGTTGAGGCGGGAGGATAATTTGAGCCAGGAGTTCAAGACCAGCATGGTTAACGTAGCGAGAGCCCATCTCTACAAAAAAAAAAAAAAAAAAAATTAGCTGAGCATGGTGGTATATGCCTGTAGTCCCAGCTATTAAGGAGGCTGAAGCAGGAGGATCCCTTCAGCCTGGGAAGTTGAGGCTACAGTGAGCCATGATTGCACCACTGCACTCCAGCTTAGGTGACAGAGCGGTATCCTGTCTCAAAAAAAAAAAAAAAAAAAGAATAAGGCACAGTATTTAATAGCACAACAGGGGGACTATAGTCAATAATCATTTAATTGTACATTTAAAAATAATTAAGAGTATAATTGGATTCTTTGTAACACAGAGGATAAATGCTTGAGGGGATGAATACACAATTTTCCATGATGTGATTATTCTGCATTGCCTGTGATACGGTTTGGATCTGTGTCCTCACCCAAATCTCATGTTGGATTGTAGTCCCCAGTGCTGGGGATGGGGCCTGGTGGGAGATGATTGGATCATGGGGGTGGAGTGCTCATGAATGGTTTAGTACTGTTCCCCTTGGTATAGTGAATGAGTTCTCACAAGAGCTGGTTGTTTACAAGTGTATGGGACCTCACTCTCTATTTCTCCTGCTTCGGCTGTGTGAAATGAGCCTGCTTCCCCTTTCCCTTCTGCCATGACTGTAAGTTTCCTGAGGCCTCCCCAGCAGCTGCTGTGCTTCCTGTACAGCCGGCAGAACAGTGAGCCAGTTAAATTTCTTTTCTTCATAAATTACCCAGTCTCTGATATTTCTTTATAGCAATGCAAGAATGGACTAATACTAATCATAGTATCATAATTGTGTTATGGAATATGTATTATGATCTAAAAATAAAAACATGTATTATGGAATACAGTATCATAATACAAATATCTCATGTATTTCATAATATATATAATGTACCCACAAATACTAAAAATTAAATTTTTTAAAAAATTAAAAATAAATATATAAAGTTAAAATTCCTAACTACAATAACATATATTTGGGAAGGGATAAATTGAGTTAAAATATTCTAAGGGCCTTGATTTTTCCATAAAGAAGATAAAAGTTTTTATTAATTTAAGGCTTTGATAACCTGTGTGCATATTGCATTTTAAAAGGTATCTGCTAAAAACAGGGTTGGCAAACTTCTTCTGTAGAGATAGATAGTAAATATTTTAGTCTTTGCAGTCCCTGTGGTCTCAGTCATTAATATTCAACTCTGCTGTTGTAAGCTTGAAAACAGCCATAGACAATATGTAAAATGGCTGTGGCTGTGTTCCAATAAATCTTCATTTGCAAAAACAGGCAGCATGCTGGATTTGGCACACAGACCATAGTTTGCCAAGCCTTGCACTAAAAGAATAAAAACGGTATAATTTCTAATTAGTAAAGGGGAAAAATGAAGTAATTAAAAATAGTTAGTCATCTAAATGAAAGGCAAGAAAAGAGAGTAAAAGACCGGGCCAGGTGGCTCATGTGTAATCCCAGCACTTTGGGAGGCTGAGGCAGGTGGATCACCTGAAACCAGCCTGGCCAACATGGCGAAACACTGTCTCTACTAAAAATATAAAAATTAGGTGGGCATGGTAGCATACACCTGTAGACCTAGCTACTTTGGAGGCTGAGAAAGGAGAATCGCTTGAACCTGGGAGGCAGAGGTTGCAGTGAGCCAAGATCACACCACTGCACTCCAAAGTGGGCAACAGAGCAAGACTCTGTCTCAAAAAAAAAAAAAAAAAAAAAGAGAAAGAAACTTAAAATATAGGACAAAACAGAAAATACTAAGAGGACAGATCATGACCCAAATACTTTGGTAATTACATTAAAGGTAAATGAAATACATGCCCCAATTAACACTTTTTTGTTATAGATGTGTCTCTTGCAAACAGCATATATATGGATTTTGTTTATTTTGTATCCAGTATTAAAGCAAAAGGATATAGAAAGGTTGACAGTAAAAGAATAGGAAAAGATATACTGTGAAATACCAACCAAAAGAAAATAGCTATGGCAATTGTCATGCCAGAACCCTATTGACTTCAGTAAGGATAGCATCATGTTGCAGAGGCTAAAGAAGAGACCTGGAGCTAGCAAACAAGACATTGGGCTTATTGAGGGAAATTACATACAGGGCAGTCCACTGGTGGTGGGCTAAACAGGAGAACCACAACTGCTTATAAAAAGCATGCAGTTTATATAGTATTTTCACTTAGCACCCTCCCCCTAGCAACCTCCTCCTGGCAACTTTCATTTAACTCAAAACAAAAGGCCTCAATCCCCAGTATGTCCTGCATGTCACAGGCCATGCTGGGGGTTCAGATGTTCATTATACATAAGGAATAAATAAATCTCCAGATTGGCCACTTCTGGATTCCTTAGCTTGGAAATCCAAACACACATTCTTCTTAGAACATAGGATCATTCTCAGGCTATGCTTAAGTTAAGTTGTTACTGTCAGATGTATCTGCCATACAGGGTCATTCTTAGGGATATGCTTAAGTTATGCTATCAGGTCCATCTACCATACAGCAATATTAATATCAGACAAAATAACTTAAGGCCAAAAGTATTACTAGAAGTAAACAGGCACTTCATAGTGTTAAAATATTTAATTTACCAGGAATGTATTGTGATTTTAAAGAATGATTAAAAATATATAAAGCAAAAATCCACAGATCTCAAAGGAGATATAAACAAATACACAATTATATTAATAGGCGATTTTACATGCCTGTCTTAGTAATTGATGGAAAATCAGACAAAAGCTTAGGAGTATAGATTTGAACATAAAGACTAGCAAAATTGACCAAACGGACATATAGAGACTGTTTTTATCACCTGTGGAATACATCTTATTTTAAAACACACATAGAATTTTTATAATTGACCATAAACTGGGATAAAGTCTCAAACATTTCAACGGATTGAAATGATTTAAAGTGTGTATTCTGATTACAATGTGACTTGGTTAGATAACTAGAAAATCCCCATATATGTAGAAATTTTAACATGAATTTCTAAATAATCCATGGATCAAAGAAATCAATATGGGAACTAGAAAATAGTTGGAACTAAATGATAACAAAAATTCTACATATCACAACTGGTGACATGCAGCTGAAGTAGTACTTGGGAGGAAACATATCCTGATTTGCATATATTAGGGGGAAAGAGCTGAAAATGAATGATTTAGGCATTCATCTCAAGAAGAAAGTTAGAAAAATAGCATCAAAATACATCCAAAGAAAGTAGAAACGAGGAAATACGGCAAAGGCAGAAATTATTGAAATAGAAAACAAACATACAAAGTTAGTTCTTTGAAAGGATTAACAAAATTGACAAATCTCTAGCAAGATAGGCCAAAGAAAAGGGGAAAAACCTCACAAATAACCAGCACCATGAAAACAAAGGAGACATGACATTTGAATAACTTTGTCAATACATTTGAAAATGTAGATTAAACGGAAAAATTACTAGAAAATATACCTTCCAAAGCTGACTCAAAAAAAACCTCTCATGGTTGGCTACAATGGCTTGTGCCTGTAATATCAACTACTCAGGAGGCTGAGACAAGAGAATTGCTAGAGGCCAGGTGTTCAAGACCAGCTGGGGCAACATAGTGAGACCCTCATTTCTAATTTTAAAGTAATTAATTTTTATTCCCCCCCATTCTCAATAGTATAATAATCTTCAAAAAATGGAATATGTAGTCAAAAATCCTCACTCAAAAAGAGCTCCAGGTTTGTATGGTTTTGCTGATGGGTTCTGCCAAAAATTGAAGGATCAAAGGGTTCCAAGCTTACACAAACTCTTTCAGAGCATTTAAAAAAAGAGGAAACATTCTCTAACTCTTGAATCTAGCATGACTTTGATACTAAAAACCTGACAAGGACAGAACAAGAGAGACAAATTTCAGGCTGGACTTGATCATCAAAATAGATAGCTGGGCATGGTGGCTCACGCCTGTAATCCCAGCACTTTGGGATGCCAAGGTGGGCGGATTGCTAGAGTCCAGGAGTTCAAGACCAGCCTGGGTAACATGGCAAAATTCCATCTCTACAAAAAATACAAAAATTAGCCAGGCATGGTGGCACATGTCTGTGGTCCTAGCTACTTGAGAGGCTGAGGTGGGAGGATCGCTTGAGCCGGGGAGGTGGAGGTTCCAGTGAGCTGTGATCATGCCACTGCACTCCAGCCTGGGGGACAGAACAAGACCCTGTCTCAAAAAAAAAAAAAAAAGCAAAGATTCTAAACAAAATATTAGCAATTGGAATGCAATAATTTATTTAAAGTCTAAATGGCCAATTAACTTATGAAAGTGTGTTTTATCTTCAGTAATCAGAGAAATTCAAGTTAAAACCACAATGAAATACCACTATCACACACACCACATTGGCTTAAACAGCTTGACAATACCGTGTGTTGACATGAAAATAAAGCAAGAAGAACTACCATTCACCACTGGTAGAAGTATAAATTGACATATCCACTTTGGAAAGCAGCTTGGCACTGTCCACTAGAGTTTGTTACACATACCCTATAACTTAGCAATTCCATTCCTAGGTAGACACTGTAGAGCAGGGATTCTCAAAGTTATGGTCCCTGCATCAACAGCATCAGCATCACCTGGGAACTTTGAAATGCCAAATCTTTGGGCTCCACCCCAAACCTACTCAACCAGCAACTATAGGTGTAGGGCCCAGCAATCTGGTTTATAATAAACCCTCTACATGATTGTAATGCATTTTAAAGTTTGAGAACTACAGCCATAGAGAATTAGGAACTTGTGTTTACCAAGATGCATGGACAAGGATGTTTTTGACAGCATTGTTTATAATAAGCAAACACTGAAAAGAAGCCTAATATCCATCAATATCATAATGGATAAATATGTTATAGAATAGTTATATAATACAATGAAATATTTAAAAATAATGAATCACAGCTATACAAAATATGATGGCTATCTCAAACATAATGGTGAGTAAATAAGACACAAAGAATACACTTTTATATCCATATAGAGAAAGGTTCTTGTCAAACTATATAATATATAAATATGTTTTCTATATATATAATATGTAAATATGTTTTATATATTATGTATATAATGTTTTAAGAACCTAAAACTATGTCTTCAGTTCTAATCTTTTTTTAGAACTCCAGGCTGGCATATAACTAGTACCTGCCACTTAATGTGTGTTCAGCTCATATAACATATTTTATTCTTTATAATTATAATCTCTATAGTGACCACAGAGTATTTCATAACATGGGTATAGCACATTTATTTAACTACTTTCTTCTTGATGGGCTTTTCTAGAGCATTGCTTAGGCTGCCCCTGTAGGCTGAAAATTCTATGAGGTAGAGACCTCATCTGTCCTCTAAGACATTACCTGCTGTTCAATAGTTCATCGAGTTGCTTTTCCAGATTAACTTTCCTATAAGAAAAAAGAATGCCTTGGCCAGTTTTATTAATCTTTGTTATCGCATGAATTGATTCCTTGTACATTTTTTGTTTATAGTGAATTAGCCCTAGAGAATCCAGTCAAGTCTGGATGACATGATGGAATAAATGTTCTAGACTTGGAAAATGAGACTGTAGATTCTGGGGTAGAGTGATCCTCTAAAGTAATTTAATTTCTCTCTCTGACATCTCTTTTCTGTCCCAATGCAATAGCAGCTAGAAAATGTGTCAAGCCTTAGACTTAGGAAACTGTTTATCTCAAATTTTCTGAGAGTACCTACTTAAAATATCCTAGCTTTCTTAAATTTACTTGACCTTGGCCGGGCGCGGTGGCTCACTCCTGTAATCCCAGCACTTTGGGAGGCTGAGGCGGGTGGATCATGAGGTCAAGAGATCGAGACCAGCCTGGCAAACATGGTGAAACCCCGTCTCTACTAAAAATACAAAAATTAGCTGGGCGTGGTGTCGCGTGCCTGCAATCCCAGCAACTTGGGATGCTGAGGCAGAGAATTGCTTGAGCTTGGGAGGCGGAGGTTGCAGTGAGCTGAGATTGTGCCACTGCACTCCAGCCTGGAGACAGAGTGAGACTCCATCCCCCCCCAAAAAAAATTACTTGACTTTGTATTCTAGTTTGTGGTTTGGGACATTTAACACCATACCTGGACTTCCAGGGAGTGACTGGCTCCAGAGAAAATGCTTGTAGGGCAGAACAGGCCACTTGGGAGGCCTGCTTCTTTAAAACCTTGCCTCCATACTCCCTACTTAATGACAAGCTGTCTAGCCCAATCCTAGAAGAGTCATAAAGGAGTTCTTCCCTGAACTTTGGCTGTCAGAGCAGAGCCTGTGGACAGCTGCAGGAAGGGGCAGCAGATGGTACTTTGGGTATGGCTCAGAGAAGAGACCTAAGTAGCATGCACATTGGCTGGATGCTGTCAGATTTACCTTGGGATGCCCATTGTGATGTCATATGGAGTCACAGCCTTGATGCATAAAACTGGCTGAGAAGAGCATGGGGTTGAGAAATGGCACCAATTTGGGGGATGGACATCCCACTGCCATCATATATCAGCCTTCTGTTATTGTTTGTTTTTTTAATTTTGGGGCTTTGGACACTGTTTTCCGGGAATCGGAGCCGGAAGCAGGTGGCAGCCAAGATAAACTCAGAGGTATATGATGTAGCCCTCCCTTGAAACTAACTGGTCCCGCTCCTGAGGCTATAGAAACTGCCATACTTTGGGCCATGAGAGGAACTGGATGGAAGGAGAGGGGAGTTGAGACAGTGCTCATGGACAGTCTTCCTATAGGTCACTATAAATCCTTTTTCCTTCAATTCATTTCAACAGACCTTGAGCACCTATTATATATGGCAGTGTAGTAGACATTGAGGAAGAATAAAGACTATCCCCACTCTCTAGGAGCTCGAGGTGAAGTGGGGGAGACGGATATACACATAACTGGAAAGAGAATGTGTTAAGAGTTAATAGAGGTATAAATGTTGCTAAAGACATGGGAGGTAGACAGTATTTTGAACTAGGGGGCTCTATAAAATGCCACCTGGGAGAGCTCAGGTTTGAATGTGCTTCAGAGGAAGAGTGGGATTTTGAAGGTGGTTGGGGTGAATAGAGGAAGGCAGTGGAAACCTTTCAAAAAAGAGGGAATACATTGGAAGAAAGGCATGGGAAAGGGAAGAGTATTGGATGTGTTTGAGGAGAGATGTCATCAATCTGGATGGAGCATAGGACTGTAGGGATTCAGAGAGAGAAAAGGTTGACAAGTTAACAGAGGTCACATTGTAGATCTTTGAACGCCAGGCTGAATACTTGGTATAAATACAACTCCGTGCAGTTTGAAAGACATCAAATATTTGAAAGCCAGATAAAAATGTGCTTAGATCTGTGCTTTGAGGAGCGCTTCTCAAACTTTAATATGCATATGAATCACCTGGGGGGTCTTGTTAAAAAGCAGATTCTGATGTAGTAAGTCTGGGGTAGGGACTGAGTTTCCACAATTCTAGCAAGCTCCCAGATGATGCTGCTGCCCTTGGACTGAGGGCCACACATTAAGAGTGAGGTTTTAAATACCTCCAGTAAGCTTATATGGTAGTTCTCTGGCATAGCTAGGCCATGTTCATGGTTTAGTGGGAAGAAGGGGGGAAACAAAAAAAGAGCGGCACGGTGAAAAAGAGAATGTAGCCGGGCGCAGTGGCTCTCACCTGTAATCCCAGCACTTTGGGAGGCAGAGGTGGGCATATCACTTGAGGTCAAGAGTTCGAGACCAGCCTGGTCAACATGGTGGAACCCCGTCTCTACTAAAAATACTAAATTAGCCAGGCATGGTGGCATGCACGTGTAGTCTTAGCTACCGGGGAGGCTGAGGCAGGAGAAACACTTGAACCCCGGAGGTGGAGGTTGCAGTGAGCTGAGACTGTGCCATTGCACTCCAGCCTGGGCAACAGAGCGAGACTCTGTCTCAAGAAAAAAAAAAAAGGAAAGGAGAACATAAATTAATTCCCCAAGTATTTATCACCCACTCCTACCCCCATTTCCACTCCTCTGTGCACTATTGATACAGCAGTAAGTGGAAGAGACAAAAATATCTGCTATCAGGGATGTGAAAGTGGAGGAGGTATTGGGGTGAATGTTTGGATGTGGAAGGTGTTGCAAGACTCCCTGGCAAAGGAGGGAGAAGGGACTGAGTCTATTTTTCCTGATGCAAAGAGTTAATTATAAACATTGTCATCATTTTCTATGAGGACTACATTCATCATGGTATTTCCAGTGCCTAGTATACTGGCTGGCACATAGTAAGTGCTCCGTAGTTGTTTGTGAAATGAATGAACAAATTCTCAGTTTTAACCCTGAATGACTCACAAGATGATGGTGTTTTAAACGACATAGGCAACATTACACATGAAAAGTTTTGAATGTGGTGGGAGGCAGAATATGAACCATTGTGTTGGAAGTGCTTGTAAAATTTATGTGGAGATATTCATCAAGCAGCTCAAATTAATGGCCGAGACCTGTGATGTTCAATATGGTATCTGCTAGTCATATGTGACCATTTAAATTTTTTATTTTGGAGACAGGGTCTCACTCTGTCACCCAGGCTGGAGTGCAACTCATGGCTCACTGCAACCTCAACCTCCCAAGCTCAAGTGATTCTCCTACCACAGCCTCCCAATTAGCTGAGACTACAGGCCCATGCCACTATGCCTAGCTAATTTTTTAATTTTTTTGGTAGAGGGTATTGCCATGGTGCCCAGCTGGTCTCAAACTCCTGGGCTCAAACAATCCACACACCTCAGCCTTCCAAAGTGCTGGGACTACAGGCATGAGCCACCACATCCGACCTTAAGTTAATTAAAATTAAATAAAATTTAAAATTCAGTTTCTGGCTGGGCATGGTGGCTCATGCCTGCAATCCTGGCACTTTGGGAGGCCAAGGCAGGTGGATCACTTGAGGTCAAGAGTTCGAGACCAGACTGGCAAACATGCTGAAACCCCATCTCTACTAAAAATACAAAAATTAGCTGGGCATGGTGGCACATGCCTGTAGTCCCAGCTACTCAGGAGGCTGAGGCAGGAGAATCGCTTGAAACTGGGAGGCGGAAGTTGCAGTGAGCCAAGATCGCACCACTGCACTCCAGCCTGGGCGACAGAGTGAGACTCTGTCTCAAAAAAATAAAAATAAAAATAAATAAAATTCAGTTCCTCTATTGAAGTAGCTACATTTCAAGTGCTCACATGTAACTAGAGGCTCTCATATTGGATAGGACAGATATAGAATATTTCCATCATCATAGAAAATTCTATTGGATAGTGCCAGCCTAGACCTAGATCTTGAAGACAGATATGGCTGTAGTTATATGGGGGTCACAAGGTCTTTTCCATTTTTTTTCTCAGAAAATCTCTCAAATTCAGCAATCTAGATCTAGATTGTCTTAACTAAAACTTCATCTCTTGAACTATTTACAGTCTTATAACGGGGGTCTCCTACTTTTCCAGCCTGGAGCACAGACCTCGCCTCTACAAAACAAAAAGACAACATACAGTCTGGGAGTGGTGGCTCATGCCTGTAATCTCAGCACTTTGGGAGGCTGAGGCAGGCGGATCACCTGAGTTCAGGAGTTCGAGACCACCCTGTCTCTACTGAAAATACAAAAATTAGCTGGGTATGGTGGCGTGCACCTGTAGTCCCAGCTACTAGGGAGTCCCAGCTACTCCACAGGCCCCCAGGTTCAGTGGCTTGAACCTGAGAGGCGGAGGTTGCAGTGAGCCAAGATCGTCCCACTGCACTGTACTCCAGCCTGGATGACAGAGCAAGACACTGTCTCAAAACAAACAAACAAACACAACACACACAAAACCCCCAAAGTTAATTGTGTCACTCTGCTAAAAGTAACTAAGCACACAAAATTTCTGTGTACTCTATTGCCTGCAGCAGCATTTCCAAACCTTTTTTGACTCTCAAACTTCTTTCATTCTCATAATTTTGTCAACCTCCTTAGGAATTTAAAAAGCATTTTGTCCGTTTTTCATGTTATTTTAGATAAATTTTATTTTAAAACAATATCTTTTTATAATTGCAAAGCTATTTTAACATCATGTTTAAGAGTAAAAGACAAATGTCTACTTTTTCTTCTGTAACAAGTGATGCATGACATTTAATTGATTTTATATTAGGTATGAGAATTTTCACAACAATTGGGTATGAGAAATGGCAAGGGCTTTTTTTTTTTGTCTATATCAAATATAATCTGGCTTAAGCCTCCCTTTAACTAGGTTGGCAAAAAAAAAATAGTCCAGTATCATTTTTCCTCCCCAACCTTTGTGTTGTATAAGAACTCCAGAGTTTCTGCAGTTTATCCAGAGTAGAAGTGAGTCAGGCCCTTAAGCCACAGGGATAGCTCTTGCTTTTCTTCTTAGCCATCTGAAGGCAAAAACTGTGTCTCAACCCCTCTCTGCCAGTCTCAGGGGTCTTTGCTAAGGTCCCTAAACTGCTGCACCTGGGCTCTTAACACCAGAAGGGCTCTGGGACCCCCTACCCAGGGTTCTTCTACCCAGTGCGCCTGCAGCTTCAGCATCGTTTGCATTTCTTTTTTTTTTTTTTTTTTTTTGAGACGGAGTCTTGCTCTGTCGCCCAGGCTGGAGTGCAGTGGCGCAGTCTCGGCTCACTGCAAGCTCCGCCTCCCGGGTTCACGCCATTCTCCTGCCTCAGCCTCTCCGAGTAGCTGGGACTACAGGCGCCCGCCACTACACCCGGCTAATTTTTTTTGTATTTTTAGTAGAGACGGGGTTTCACCGTGGTCTCGATCTCCTGACCTCGTCATCCGCCCGCCTCGGCCTCCCAAAGTGCTGGGATACAAGCGTGAGCCACCGCGCCCGGCCTAGCATCGTTTGCATTTCAAGGAGCCAGCTTCCCTCCTGTCTCAACCCTCTAGCACATTTCAGCTTAAAATTTTTGCAGATCTAGACTTATTGACGGTTGTTTTTTAGGTTCCTGACAATTTTTTCAGTCCTGAAAAACCAAGTCCCTGCTGTGCATTAGGAGTTCCAAGACCCTATGAACAAAGGCCTGGCTACCTTCTTTGGTATGGGAAAACATGAATCTACTTCCTTTCTCAGAAAGATGCTGCAATAAAAATACAGTGTAAATTACTCAGGAAGTCACTCTGCTTCATAAATCAATGAATACAATTTCTTACTACATATTTATGTAATAAAAAGCTTTTTTGTTAACAAATACATTTTTATTAAGGTACAATTGAATACCATAAAATGCACAGATATTAAGTGTATAAGGTGATGAGTTTTGATAAATTTATATACCCATGTAACTAAAACCCTAATAAAGATATGGCATAGCCATAACCCTGAATAGTTCCCTCATGTTATTTTCTAGTCTCTGCCCTCCTCTCTGCTCAGACACAACCTCTATTCTGATTTCTATTGTCATGGACTAGTTTTGCCTATTCTTGAAACTTGCAAAAAATAGAGTCCTATAGAGTATATATTCTTGTGTGTCTCACTTCTTTTGCTAAGCATAATGTGTTTGAGATTCATGTTGTTGACAACAATTTTTTTTTTTTTTTTCTGAGACGGAGTCTTGCTCTGTCACCCAGGCTGGAGTACAGTGGCGCAATCTTGGCTCACTGCAGCCTCTGCCTCCCAGATTCAAGCGATTCTCTTGGCTCAGCCTACCAAGTAGCTGGGATTACAGGTGCACACCACCATGCCCGGCTAACTTTTGTATTTTTAGTAGGGACGAGGTTTCACCATGTTGGCTAGGCTGGTTGGTCAGGCTGGTCTCCAACTCCTGACCTCAGGTGATCCGCCCACCTCAGCCTCCCAAAGCGGTGGGATTATAGGCGTGAGTCACTTCATCCGGCCGACAACAACAAATTTTAAAGTGACATTATACCATATCATGCTTGTTAATTTGGGGACCCAGGGTATATTCAAATGTAGAATGAAATTTAACTACCTCTTGTGGGATTAAAAATAGCCAGAAAAAGGCTCTGTGAGCCTATATTTGGAATTCTTGCACATTGCATTTCAAAAAGTCAATTTTTTTTTTTTTTTGAGATGATATCTTACTCTGTTGCCCAGGCTGGAGTGCAATAGCTCGATCTCGGCTCACTGCAACCTCCATCTCCTGGGTTCAAGTGATTCTCCTGTCTCAGCCTCCCAAGTAGCTGGGACTACAGGCATGCACCACCATGCCCATTTAATTTTTGTAGTTTTAGTAGAGACGGAGTTTTGCCACGTTGGCCAGACTGGTTTTGAACGCCTGACCTCAGGTGATCTGCCCACCTTGGCCTCCCAAAGTGCTGGGATTACAAGTGTGAGCCACTGCACCTGGTCTGTTTATTTTTTGTGATTAAAAAAGTTATATCTATATGATAAAAAAGGTTTCAGGATTTTAATTACACATAATGCATTGTTGGTGGGTTTCTTATCTCCAATAGGAGAGGAATTGCTTAGTCATGTGGTATATATGTTTAATTTTAGTAGATGATACCAGTTTTCTAAAGTGATTATACCAAGAGTAGCATCAAGAATTCTAGTTGCTCCACCTTCTAGCCAACACTTGGCATTGTCCATCTTTTTCTTTTTTCTTTCTTTCCTTTCTTTCTTTTTTTTGTTTTTTTTTGAGACGGAGTCTTGCTCTGTCTCCCAGCCTGAAATGCAGTGGTGCTATCTTGGTTCACTGCAACCTCTGCCTCCCGAGATCAAGTGATTCTCCTGCCTCAGCCTCCCGAGTAGCTGGGACCACAGGTGTGCGCCACCATGCCTGGCTGCTTTTTTAGATGGGGTTTCACCATGTTGGCCAGGTTGGTCTTGAACTCCTGACGTCGAGTGATCTGCCCCAAAACCGGCCTCCCAAAGTGCTGAGATTACAGGTGTGAGCCATTGTGCCCAGCCCATCTGTTTCATTTTAGTCACTCTGGTGAGTCTGTGTGGTATTGCATTGTGGTTTTAATGTGCATTTCCCTAATGACTAATGATAATGTGCAACTTCTCATGTTTATTGGCCATTTGGAAATTCTCTTTTGTGAACTGGCTGTTCGAGTCTTTTGCATATTTTTAATAATTGGGTTATCAGTGTTTCTTTTACTTAACTGATTTGTAGGAATTCTTTGAATACTATGGACATGAATCCTTTGCCAGATACAGGTATTTAAAATAAATTCTACCACTCTGTGACTTACTTTTTCATTTACAATGGTGTCTTAATGACCAAAAGTTCTAAATTTTAATGAAATCCAATTTATGAAGTTATGTTCTTAAGATTAGTGTTCCCCTCCCTACCCCTATCCCCAGTGCAAGAAACCTTTGCTTACCACTAGGCCATGAAGATACCCTTCTATATTTCTTCTAGAAGCCTTATTTATTTTTTCTTTCACATTTAGCTCTATGATCCATCTCAAATTACTTTTTGTGTATGGTGTGAGGTAAGGGTCAACACTCCGCTCCTCCCTATATAGATATCTAATTCTTCCAGTAGGGCAGGAACTAGGGTAAAAATGAGTGAGGTACTCACCTTGAACACAAAATGTAAAGAACACCAAAAACCTTAATAATCGAGATATTTAATGAAACATTCTTATTCTTTTTCTTATTGAGACAAGATTTTGTTCTGTTGCCCAGGCTGAAGTGCAGTGCTGTGATTACAGCTCACTGTAGCCTCAACCTCTTGGGCTCAAGTGATACTCCCACCTCAACCTTCCAAGTAGCTGGGACCGGTGACATGCTTCACCATACCTGGCTAATTTTTGTGTTTTTTGTGGAGATGGGGTTTTGCCATGTTGCCCAGTCTGGTCTCAAACTCCTGAGTCCAAGTAATTTGCCTGCCTTGGCCTCCCAATGTGTAGGATTACAGGCATAAGCCACCATGCCTAGCCTAATGCAATATTATTTAAAAATAAAAATTAATGCAAAAAAATCCATGATGAACAAAATATCAGAATTTAAAATCTGATCCTACACTTTCATGACTCTTTCTCAGCACTTCACTGTAATCCCTGTCCTTTCCTCCAGCACCATTTATTGAAAAGATCATCCTATTCTCATTGAATTTTATTAGTGACCCTGTCATAAATCAGGTAAATGTATATGTGTGGGTCTATTTTGGGACTCTCTGTTTTGTTACATTGGTCTGCCTATCCTCACAGCAATATCTTGCTATCTTCAATCATGTAGCTTTGTAGTGACTTAAAATTTGGTAATGTAAGTCTTCCAACTTTGATTTTTTTTTTTTTTTTTTGAGACAGAGTCTCACTCTGTCACCCAGGCTAGAGGGCAGTGAGGTGATCTCGGCTCACTGCAACTTCCACCTCCCAGGTTCAAGTGATTCTCCTGCCTCAGCCTCCCGAGTAGCTGGGATTACAGGTGCACACCACCATGCCCAGCTAATTTTTGTATTTTTTAGTAGAGATAGGGTTTCACCATGTTGGCCAGGCTGGTCTTGAACTCTTGACCTCAGATGATCTGCTCACCTTGGCCTCCCAATGTGCTGGGATTACAGGTGTGAGCCACCAGGCCTGGTCCCAACTTTGACCTTTGAAGTTGTCTTAACTATTCTAGGTCATTGACATTTCCATATAAATCTGTGAATCATCCTGTTAATTGTCACACAAAACATGCAGGGTTTTGATTGAGAATGTATTGGATTTATAGTTTAATTGGAGATAACTGACATCCCCAAAATAGTAAGTCTTCTGATCCGTGAATGTGTTCATGTCTCGTTTATTTAGACTTTCTTAATTTATCTCAATAATATTTAGTTTTCAATATAGAGGGGTTTTTTGAAGCTATAGTAATACTTTTTCATTTTCATTAAGGAAATTTTAAACAAATTGAAAATATATAGAAGTGTGTCATGAATCTTCATGGATCCATCACCCAGCTTCAACTCTCTTACCTTATTATTTTGAAGTAAATCCCAGATAATGTAATTTCATTTGTAAATATTTTAGTATGTATATCTAAAACATAAGAACCTTTAAAAATAGTTAAACACAATACCATTATCATGCCAAAAAATTTAACAGTAATTTCTTCTTTTTTTTTTTTTTTTTGAGACAGAATCTCGCTCTGTCACCCAGGCTGGAGTGCAGTGGCACCATCTCAACTCACTGCAAGCTCCGCCTCCCGGGTTCATGCCATTCTGCTGCCTCAGCCTCCCGAGTAGCTGGGACAACAGGTGCCCGCCACCACGCCTGGCTAATTTTTTGTATTTTTAGTAGAGACGGGGTTTCACTGCGGTCTTGATCTCCTGACCTCGTGATCTGCCCGCCTCGGCCTCCCAAAGTGCTGGGATTACAGGCATGAGCCACCACGCTCGGCCCTAATAGTAATTTTTTAATACCATCAAATATCCTTCAGCATTCAAACTCCAATTATCACCTGGGTGTGGTGACTCAAGTCTGTAACCCCAGCACTTTAGGAGACTGAGGCAGGAGGATTGCTTGAGCTCAGGAGTTGGAGATCAGCCTGGGCAACATGGTGAAACCCTGTCTCTACTAACGATATAAAAATTAGCTGGGTGTGGTGGTGTGCACCTATGGTCCCAGCTACTCAGGAGGCTGAGGTGAGAGGATCACTTGAGCCTCGGGAGAAGAGGTTGCATTGAGCCAAGATTGCTCCACAGCACTCCAGCTTGGGTGACGGAGCCAGGCCCTGTTTCGAAAAAAAAAAAAAAAATTCCAATTGTCTCCTAAGTGATATAAATTATTATTTATAGTCTGTTTATTTGATTCAAGATCACAGATTGAAATGGATTTGTGTGTCTCTTAAGTGTCTTCTAATCTGTAAATTCTCCATCTTCATTTCTTTCTTTTATTCTATTCATTTATGTGTTGAAGAAATGGGGCTGGGTGCAGTGGCTCAAGCATGTAATCCCAGCATTTTGGGAGGCTGCGCAGGTGGATCACTTGAGGTCAGGAGTTCAAGACCAGCCTGGCCAACATGGTGAAACCCCATCTCTACTAAAAATACAAAAAATTCGCCCGGTGTGGTGGCACGCGCCTGTAATCCCAGCTACTGGGGAGGCTGAGGCAGGAGAATCACTTGAACCCAGGAGGTGGAGGTTGCAGCGAGCTGAGATCACACCACTGCACTCCAGCCTGAGCAACAGAGTGAGACTCTGTCTCAAAAAAAAAAAAAAAAAAAAAGAAATGGGTTATTTGTCCTTTAGATTTTGCAGTTAACATTTTGCTGATTAAATGTCCGTATTGTCATTTAACATGTTCCCTTATCTCCTGTATGTTTTGTAAATGGGGAAGTTGGACCTAAGACTTATCAGAATTCATATTTTTTGAGGAGGGGAAGAAGATATTTCACAGGTGATGATAATCATCAAGAGGCACATAATGTCTGGTTTGGTGTGGTATTTTAAATGTCATTTTCTTTTATTTATTTACTTTTTTTTTAAGAAATAGGATCTCTTTGTGTTGTCCAGGCTGAAGTGCAGTGGCACAATTATAGTCACTGCGGCCTTGAACTTTTGGACTCAAGTGATCCTACCACCTCAGCCTCCTAAGTAGTTAGGACTACAGGAATGTGTCACCATACCTGATTAATTTTTAAAATTTCTTCTGTGGAGGCCAGGCGTGGTGGCTCACACCTGTAATCCCAGCACTTTGGGAGACTTAGCCTGGTGGGATCACCTGAGGTCAGGAGTTCCAGAGCAGCCTGGCCAACATGGTGAAACCCCATCTCTACTAAAAATACAAAAAATTAGTCTGGCATGATGACGTGCCTGTAGTCTCAGCTACTTGGGAGGCTGAGGTAGGAGAATCACTTGAGCCTGGGAGGCGGAGGTTGCAGTGAGCTAAGATCACACCACTGCACTCCAACCTGGGTGACAGAGCAAGACTCCGCCTCAAAAAATAAAAATAAATAAAATTTCTTTTGTAGAGATGGGGTCTCACTATGTTGCCCAGGCTGGTCTTCAATTCCTGGCCTCAAGCAATCCTCTCACCTTGGCCTCCCAAAGTGCTTGGATTACAGGCATCCGCAACCATACCCAGCCTTAAATGTCATTTTCTAAATGATCCTGATACTTGAAAACACAATAGATTTTTATATATTGACTTTCTACCTAGAGACTTTGCTAAATTTGCTTATCAATTCTAATTATTTATCTATAGATGTTTTGGATATTCTACACAACTATATTGTCTGCAAATGATAATTTTATTACTTTCTTTCTGATTCTTATACCTTTTCTTTTTCTTGTTTTATTGCATTGATTAGGACTTCCTCTACAATGTTCAATGGAGATGGTATAGTAGGGATTCTTTTTTTTTTTTTTTTTTAGAGGATAGTTTGCAATAATTCATCATTTATGTGTAATGTTTGCTATATGGTTTTTGTAAATACTCTATCAAATTAAGGAAGTTCCCTTTTATTTCCAGTCTGCAGATAGTTTTAGTGTGAATGGGTGTTAAATTTTTTTTTTTTTTTTTTTTTTTTTTTGAGACAGAGTCTCACTCTGTTGCCCGGGCTGGAGTGCAGTGGTGTGATCTCTGCTCACTGCAACCTCCGCCTCCCGGGTTGAAGCGATTCTTGTGCCTCAGCCTCCTGAGTAGCTGGGATTACAGGCAAGTGCCACCACGCCTGGCTAATTTTTGTATTTTTAGTAGAGATGGAGTTTCACCATTTTGGTTAGGCTGTGCTGAAACTCCTTTCCTCAGGTGATCCGCCCGCCTTGACACCCCAAAGTGCTGAGATTACAAGCATGAGTCACTGCGCCTGGCCAGGTGATAAATTTTATCAAGTGATTTTCATCGCTTCTCGGCCTTTTGGCTAAGATCAAGTGTGTTATCAAGTGATTTTCATGTCTCTCTGTGAGATGGTTATATGGTTTTCTTGTTTATCCTATTAACGTGCTGAATTACACTGAGTTTTGAAAATAAAACAACTGTGAATTCTTGCAATAAATATATGTTCATGATGCTTTTCTTTCTTTTCTTTTTTTCTTTCTTTTTTTTTTTTTTTTTTTTTTTTGAGATGGAGTCTCTCTCTGTCACCCAGGTTGGAGTGCAGTGGTATGATCTCAGCTCACTGCAACCTCCGCCTGCCGGCTTCAAGTGATTCTCCTGCCTCAGCCTTCCTAGTAGCTGGGACTAAGGCACCTGCCACCACAGTCGGCTAATTTTTTGTATTTTTAGTAGAGACGGGGTTTCATCATGTTGGACAGGCTGGTCTCGAACTCCTGACCTCAAGTGATCCACCTGCCTTGGCCTCCCAAAGTGCTGGGATTACAGGTGTGAGCCACTGTGCCTGGCGGATGCTTTTCATATATTATTGGATTCACTTTGCTGATATTTTGTTTAGGACTTGTGCATCTATGTTCATGAAAGAGATTAGCTTATGATTTTTCTTTCTAATATTGTCCTTATTAGATTTTAGAATCAAGGTTATCCCTGCCTCCTAACATAGAAGGAGAAGTAATTTCTCTTTTTCACCTCATTATATGACAGACACCCCTAACACAAAATTCTAAAGGCTTCTGATGTTTTATGCTAGGCACCTGGGACAAAACCAGATTATTCTTTATTATAACAAACACACATACATGAAAAAGAGACAGGGAGAGAGAGATTTTAAGAAATTGGTTCACAAAATTGTCAGGACTTACAAATCAGAAATCCATAGGGCAGACCAGAAACTCAAGAGTTGATGTTGTAGTCTTGAGTCCAAAGTCAGCATAGGCCAGGCTAGAAACTCAGGCAAGGATTTCCCATTGCAGTCTTGAGGCAGAATACCTTCCTCTTCAGGAAACCTCAGTCTCTGCTCTCAAGGCCTTCAACTGATTGGGTGATGCCCACCCACATTGTGGACATTAATCAGCTTTAAGGTGTACTAATTCTAAATGTTAAGCACATCTGAAAACTACTTTCACAGCAACAAGCAACATCTAGACTAGCTTTTTTGTTTGTTTGTTTGTTAGATGGAGTCTCCCTCTGGAGTGCAGAGGTGCCATCTCAGCTCACTGCAACCTCCGCCTCCTGGGTTCAAGCAATTCTCCTTCCTCAGCCTCCTGAGTAGCTGGGACTACAGGTGTGCATCACAATGCCCAGCTAATTTTTGTATTTTTAGTAGAGATGAGGTTTCACCATGTTGGCCAGGATGGTTTTGATCTCTTGACCTCGTGATCTGCCCACCTTGGCCTCCCAAAGTGCTGGGATTACAGGCGTGAGCCACCACGCCCAGCCCTAGACTAGCTTTTGAACAAACAGCTGGGCACATAGCTTAGCCAAGTTGACATGAAATTAACCATCACAATCCTATGTTTTCTTCTGAGAGTTTTATAGTTTTACAGCTCTTACATTTAGGTCTTTGCATCATTTTGAATTAATCTTTTGAATTAGATGGTGTGAATTAAGAGTCCAACTTCATTCTTTTGCATGTGGCTATCTAGTTGTCCCAGCACCATTTGTTGAAGAGACTATTCTTTTCCTATTGAATGGTCTTGTTACCCTTATAGAAAATCAATTGATTTGTAGATGTATGGATTTATTTCTAGACTCAATTTGATTGCATAGGTCTATATGTTTATCCTTATGCCAGTACCACACTGTTTTGATTACTACAGCTTTGTAAGTTTTAAAATCAGGAAGTATGAGTCCTCCAAATTTGTTCTTTTTCAAGATTGTTTTGGCTATTCAGGGACCTTTGTAATTCCATACGAATTTTAGGACCAGCTTTTTCATTTCTGTAAAAAAGGCTATTGGGATTTTGATAGGGATTATACTGAATCTGTAGATTGCTTTGGGGAATATTGCCATTTTAATAATATTAAATATTCCAATCCATGAACAAGGGATGTCTTTCCATTTATTTAGGTCTTCTTTAGTTTTTCAACAATGCTTTGAACTTCTCAGTGTACAATCTTGCACGTCCTTGATTAAATTTATTCCTGAGTATTTTATTGTTTTGGATGCTAAAAATGGAGTTGCTTTTATTAGCTCTAATAGGTTTCTTCTGGTTTCTTTCTGATATTCTGTATGTAAGATATGTCATCTGTGAACACAGTTTTACTTCTTCCTTTCTAATTTGCATGGCTTTTCTTTTCCTTGCCTAATTGCTCTGGTTAGAACTTCTGTACAATTTTAAACAGATGAGGCGTCACTGCGGCAATGTTCCTGACTTCTAGACCCACCAGAGTGAAGGACCTGCTCCAGTGGCTCTACTTGGCAGGAGTTGCACCCCCAGGGCTTTGCCAGGTGGCCCTGCCCACACAGCTTTGGGTAGAGGTTGTCTAACCTGTTGAAAGTGAGGCAATGGTCCCTCTTTTTGAAACTGAGGTGGCAGCCCCGATGATCTCTGAATCACCTTCCAGGTTATTCTTTCCTTGTCTTCCAGAATAGTGTATGTTTGTGGCTGAAGAGCTCTATGGTCCCAAATTGTAAAATTCAAGAAGACCAACAGCCTTGCCTCATTGCCTCCCATCTCCTGCTCCTTCAGTTCAACCTGGCAGTTTTCCTGCTGTGGTGGCTGATTAAGTCCATGTTTCACACATATACTGATCTCCTTATCAAAGGGTCACTTGGTCACACCTTTAGTGTTCTCTTTGAATACACTTTCTCATTTTTTGCAATAGGGATAGGCTGAGAACTTTTCATATCCTTACATTCTAATTCCTTATAATTCCATCTTCGAGTCAATCCTTTCTTCTCTCATTTTACCATAAACAGTCAGGAGGACCAAAGCACTTCTTCAAAACTTTACTTAGAAATCTCATTAGCTGGCCAGGCATGGTGGCTTGTGCCTGTAATCCCAGCACTTTGGGAGGCTGAGGCAGGCAGATCACCTGAGGTCGGGAGTTTGAGACCAGCCTGGCCAACATGGTGAAACCCTGTCTCTACTAAAAATCCAAAAATTAGCCGGGTGTGGTGGCAGGTGCCTGTAATCCCAGCTACTTGGGAGGCTGAGGCAGGAGAATTGCTTGAACCCGGGACGTGGAGTTTGCAGTGAGCCGAGATCACACCACTGCACTCCAGCCTGGGCAACAAGAGCAAAACTCTGTCTCAAAAAAAAAAAAAAAAAAGAAAGAAAAAGAAAAAGAAAAAAAAAGAACTCTAGCTAAATACCCAGTTTCATGACTCACAAGTTCTACTTTCCATAGAACACTAGAACATGAACATAATTCTGCTAAGTTCTTTACCACTTTACAAGGATCACCATTTCTCTGTTTCCAATAATATGTTCCTTATTTCTCTCTGAGACCTCGTCATAATGGCCTTTAATGGCCTTTACTGTGCATATTTCTACAAACATTGTGTTAGTGACTACTTAGATATTCTCCAAGAAGATGGAAGCTTTCTCTACAATTCTCCTCTTTTCTTTCTGAGCCCTCAGCAGCATCACCCTTAATAGTTCATTTATGGCAATGTAGGCTTTTTCTAGCATGCGCCTCAAAACTCTTCCACCCCCTTCTCATTATGCGTTTTTTGGTGTTTGTGGCAACAGCACCCCCACTTCTTGGTACCAGTTTCTATCTTAGTCCATTCAGGTTTCTGTAACAAAATATCATTAACTGGGTGGCTTATAAACAACAGAAACTTTTTTCTCACAGCTCTGGAGGCTGGGAAGTCCAGGATTGGGGTGCCAGCATGGTCAGATTCTGGTGAGGTACTTCTTCTAGGTTGCAGACTGGCAACTTCTCACTGTGTTTTTATATGACGGAAAGACTGAGAGATATCTCTGGAGTATTTTTTTTTTTTTTTTTGAGACAGAGTCTCACTCTGTTGCCAAGGCTGGAGTGCAGTGGCATGATCTCAGCTCACTGGAACCTCCTCCTTCTGGGTTCAAGCAATTCTTGTGCCTCAGCTATTTGAGTAGCTGGGATTATAGGCATGTGCCATCATGCCTGGCTAATTTTTGTATTTTTAGTAGGGACAGGTTTTCGCCATGTTGGCCAGGCTGGTCTCAAACTCCTGGCCTTAAGTGATCCACCCACCTCAGCTTCCCAAAGTGCTGGGATTACAGGTGTGAGCCACCATGCCCAGTCCTGTGGAGAATTGTTTGTAAGGACACTAATCCCATTCAAGAGGGAAACCCCTCATGACCTAATCACTTCCCAAAGGCCTCATCTACTAATACATTACATTGAGGGTAAGGATTTCAACATATGAATTTTGGGGGGGACATAAACATTGGGCCCATTGCAATGTCCTTTATCATGCTAAGGAAGTTTCCTTCTATTTCTATTTGGTTGAGTGTTTTTATTATAAATTATTGTAGGATTATGTCAAATACTTTTTTCTGCATCAATTTATATGATCATGTGAGTTTTTCTTTTTTATGTTATTAATGTGGTATATTACAGTGATTTATTTTCTTATGTTGAAAAATCTTTGCATTCTTGGAATAAATCCTGTTTTCACTACTTCTATTCAACATTGTTTTGAAAGTCCTAGCCAGACCAATTAGGCATACTATGAATAGTTTGCTTTTCTTTGACTGAAAATTTCTCTATTTTGCCTTAAATTTTGAAGGGTAGTTTCACTAAGTATAAAAGTCTAAGAGCCATGTGCTATGGTTCATGCTTGTAATCCCAGCACTTTGAGAGGCCAAGATGGGAGGATCACTTGAGGCCAGCAGTTTGAGACCAGCATGGGAAACACAGTAAGATCCCATCTCTCCAAAAACCAAAAAAACTGGCTGGGTGTGGTGGTGTGTACCTGTAGTCCTAGCTACTCAGGAGGCTGAGACAGGATGATTGCTTGAGCCCAAGAGTTTGAGGTTACAGTGAGCTATGATTGTGTCACTGCACAGCAGCTTGGGCAACATAGAGACCTGGTCGCTAAAAGGAAAAAAAAAAAATCTAGGTAGGCACTTATTTTCTTTTAGCACATTAAAAGATGTTATTCTATTGTTTTCTGGCTTCCAATATTTCTAAAAGATATCAACTATTCATCTTATTCCTCCTTTGAATATAATGCGTCTTTTATTTTTGCCGATTAAGACCCATTGTGTTAGGGCTGGGTGTGGTGGCTCATGCCTGTAATCCCAGCACTTTGGGAAGCTGAGGCGAGCAGATCATGAGGTCAAGAGATCGAGACCATCCTGGCCAACATGGTGAAACACCATCTCTACTAAAAATACAAAAATTAGCTGGGCATGGTGGCACGTGCCTGTAGTCCCAGCTACTTGGGAAGCTGAGGCAGAAGAAGCGCTTGAATTGGGGAGGCAGAGGTTGCAGTGAGCCGAGATCGATCGCACCACTGCACTCCAGCATGGCGACAAGCTGGACAAGACTCCATCTCAAAAAAAAAAAAAGATTCATTGTGTTGGTATTCAGCATCCTGTAGTGTACTTATGTTTAGGTTTTCTTTGTCTTTATGCTGCTTCATAACACTTCTTGCATCTAAGGCTTGCATCTTAGGCTTTCTCAGTTTTGGAAAGCTCTTAGCTATTCCTTTTTTTTTTTTTAATAGACTATTTTAAAGCAGTTTTTAGGTTCACAGCAAAATTGAGCAGAAAGTACAGAGAGTTACCATATACTCCCTGCACTGTTAACTTTCAAATGTTGTTTCTGCTTGCCTTTGTGTCTGGGAATCCTGTCTCCCCTTTACTTCTGGGACTCCTATTACTGTGTCCCATATGTCTATTGGCTCTTTTATCTATTTTCTTTCCATGCTTCATTATGGATGTTTTCTTCAGACATTTCTTCAGTTGTGTCTAATCTGTACTGCTTACTGAGTTCTTTATTTCTCCTGTTCTAGAATTTCCATTAGATTTTTAAATTTTTTTTTAGTTTTTAGTTCTTGGCCAAAATTCTCCATCTCGTCATCTAATTTCATGTATATATAAAGCGCATACATTTTAAAATCCATGTTTTATTACGCCAATATCTGAATTGCCTATGGATTTGTTTTTATTCCCCATGTTTATCTCTTAGTCTTCAGTCAGTCTTGTCTTCTAGTAAGCATGGCAATTTTTTATTTAATACCAGAGATTTTATATATAATTTCAAAGAGAAAATTCAAGGTTCTGGATAAAGTTACTTTCCTCCAGAGAGTAGCAATATTTTCGCTTCTGGCAGTCATTTAGATTAGGGATCATCTCAATCCAATAAAGGATTAAATTTATCAGAGGCTGAGCTTCCATTTTTGAGCCTGGTTTATTTCAGGTTTATTCTTACTCCTAGGTATAGCCCTTTAGGGATTCCAGCTGAAAGCCAGGGATATTAGGGGTTCTCAACTCATTTATTTGTTCATCTATTCCCATAAAACTGTGAAATTTCAATTCAGCTGGGCTTATTTCCCTCCACTTCCTTTTTCTCTAGGATCTTGGCTCTTCTGGTTTTTGATCCCTTGATAGGTCTCTAATGACTTTAAATGGATATTTTAAAACATATTTTGTCCAACTTTTCTTGCTGTTTTCATTTGGAGGGTTCAAACCATTACTATAAATTGAAATCCCAAACTGGTGCTTTTTTTCTTTCCATTTTTTCCCCTTCTACTAGCTTGGAAGTTATGAACTCTGTTTCTATTCTTTTAGTGGTTACTCCTCAGATTTAAATATATGTACTTATCCATTCTTTATTCAGAAATATTTTATCAATGCTAGTAAGCCCATCCATTTCAGTACTTTGCATTCTTATTAATTTCTGGAAGTAATATTTGATTCTGTTTTCAAATCTGCTAGATCACTTTTTATGGGTTTCTGTTTCTTACAAATTTATACTTGTATTTTATTTATTTCTTTTTTCTTTTTTCTTTTTTTTTGAGATGGAGTCTCACTTGGTTGCCCAGGCTGGAGTGCAGTGGCACGATCTCAGCTCACTGCAACCTCTGCCTCCCGAGTTCAAGCAATTCTCCTGCCTCAGCCTCCCGAGTAGCTGGGACTACAGGCACGCACCACCATGCCTGGCTAATTTTCGTATTCTTAGTAGAGATGGGGTTTCACCATGTTGGCCAGGATGGTCTCAATCTCCTGACCTCGCGATCCGCTTGCCTCGGCCTCCCAAAGTGCTGGGATTAACAGGTGTGAGCCATGGCGCCCAGCCTCTTCAAAGAGTATTTCATTTACTTTTGACTCTGGCACCATCAATCAGTCCAGGACCACTTTAAATTCATGGCTTGAAGGTTTTTTGGGACAACCCAGATAATGTGAACCTGAGCTGCCAAATATACAAAAGTTAGTCTGTGGTTATGACTTCTCAGAGACTTCACCCCAGACCCCTGGAATTCTCAGTGTGAAGGCAACTTTTCTTTGCAGTTACCCGAGGTTAGGAGTGAATGGTAGATTTGTCATTTTGAGGTTCCATTTGAATGTGGGAAGGTCTTCTACTAGATTAAAAAATTTCTGAGGAGTATGGCACGGTGGCTCATGCACTTCGGGAGACCGAGAAGGGTGGATCACTTGAGGTCAGGAGTTTGAGACCAGCCTGGCCAATATGATGAAACCCTGTCCCTACGAAAAATATAAAAACGAGCGGGGCATGGTGGTGCATGCCTGTAATCCCAGCTTCTCCAGGAGGCTGAGGTGTGTGAATTGCTTGAGCCTGGGAGGCAGAGGTTGCCATGAACTTTGAACTACTGCACTCCAGCCTGGGTGACAGAAGGAAACTCTGTCTCAAAACAAAAAACTAATTTGAGACATACCAATGTATATATTTATGGTGTATAATGTGATGGTTTGTTGCATGTTTACATTGTGGATTGATTAAATCAAGTGAATTAACATATCCGTCATCTCACTTATCTCTTTTTGTGTGTGGCAGAAATATTTAAAATCTTCTGTTTTAGCAATTATGCCTATGGTTTATTTTTCTGAAGTTTTCCTTAAGGAGTTCTCTGCTCTAGGCCACAAAGATTTTCTCCTACCTTTTTTTCTGTGTTCCAGTCTTACATTTCACATTGTAGTTTTTAATATACTTGGAGTCCACCTCTATATGTGGTATCAGGAAGTGATACAATTTTATTTTTCTCTATAGTGAGCCACTTTTCCCATAACCATTTTTTTTTTTTTTTTTTTGAGACAGGGTTTCACTCTTTCACTCAAGTTGGAGTGCAATGGTGTGGTCTCGGCTCAATGCAACCACCTCCCGGGCTCAAGTGATCTTCCTACCTCAGCCTCCTGAGTAGCTGGGACCACAGACATGTGCTACCATGCCCAGCTAGCTTTTTGTATTTTTTTTGTAGAAATGGGGTTTCGTCACATAGCCCAGGCTGGTCTCGAACTCCTGAGCTCAAGCAATCTGCCAGCCTTGGCCTCCCAACGTGCTGGGATTACAGGTGTGAGTCACTGTGCCCAATTCCCATCACCATTTGCTAAAGAATCATTTTCCCATTGATTTATGGGACTCCCTTTATTATAATAAGTGGCCATATATACATAAGCCTGTCTCTGAGCTCTCTATCTGTTCCATTGGTCTATTTGTTCCTGTCTTTATTTCCTACAGCTTTGTAGTGTGTCTTAGTGTTTGGTACAGCAAGTCCCTCCTTTGCTCTTCTTTTTAAGGTTGATTTAGCTATCAGTAGGCCTTTATTTTGTCATATTAATTTTAGAGCATTTAACAAGTTCTTGAAACATTCCAAATGAAATATGAATTGGGAATGCATTAAAATATAATCTAAGCCTGGACAACATAATGAGACCTTGTCTCTACAAAAAAATAAAAAAAAATTAGCCAGGCATGGAGTCATGCACCTGTAGTTCCAGCTACTTGGGAGGCTGAGAATTACTTGAGCCCAGGATGTTGAGGCTGTAGTAAGCCATGATCATGCCACTGCACTCCAGCCTAGGCAATAGAATGAGACCCTGTCTCAAAAAAAAAAGTAAATATAGATATATATATATGTGTGTCTATATACAGACACACACACATATATTTAATTTGGCTGGGTGCGGTGGCTCACGCCTATAATCCTAGCACTTTGGGAGGCTGAGGCGGGTGGATCACGAGGTCAGGAGTTCGAGTTCGAGACCAGCCTGGCCAGCATGGTGCAACCCCATCTCTACTAAAAATATAAAAATTAGCTGGGCCTGGTGGTGCACACGTGTAGTCCCAGCTACTCAGGAGGCTGAAGAAGGAGAATCGCTTGAACCTGGGAGGTGGAGGTTGCAGTGAGCTGAGATCGCACCACTGCACTCCAGCCTGGGCGACAGAGTGAGACTCTGTCTCAAAAAAAAAAAAAAGTTTAATTTGGGGAGTACTGACATCTTTGTGATTTCAAGTTATTCCAACCAAGAACTTGGACTATCTCTCCATTTATTCAGATCATCTTCTATGTCTTTTATTCAAATTTTACAGTTTTCTACATGGAAGTCTTCTGTATTCTTGGTTTACTTAATACCTTGATACTTTTATCATTTTTATTGCTATTGTGAAGAATATCTTTTATTAAATTATAATTTTTATAGTTTTTACTGTAGTAGAGAAATGCTACTGATATTTGTAAGTTGTTCTGGTATTCAGAAACCTTGGTGAATTATTTTATTATGTCTGATGTAGAATGTCTGATTATCATTTCAATTGCTTTCATACTTACTGGTCTACTCAAATGATCTATTTCCTTTTAGCCAGTTTTGGTATCTTATATTTTTTTCTAGGAATTTAACTATTTTATCAGAGTTTTCACATTCATTAATGTGTTTGTTTTCTTCTTCTTCCTCTTCTACTTCTTTTTTTTTTTTTGAGACAGGGTCTTACTGTATCACCCAGGCTGGAGAGTGCAGCGGAAGGATCACAGATCACTGCAGCCTTGACCTCCCGGGCTCAAGAGATCCTCCTACCTCAGCCACCCAAGTATCTGGGACCACAGGCACACACTACCACACCCAGCTAATTTTTTTTTTTTTTTTGAGACTGAGTCTTGCTCTGTCACCCAGGCTGGAGTTCAGTGGCGTGATCTCAGCTCACTGCAACCTCCACCTTCCGAGTTGAAGTGATTCTCCTGCCTCAGCCTCCCAAGTAGCTGGGATTACAGGTGCACGCCACCATGCCTGGCTAATTTTTTGTATTTTTAGTAGAGACGGGGTTTCACCATATTGGCCAGGCTGGTCTCGAACTCCCAACCCCAAGTGATCCATCTGCCTCGGCCTCCCAAAGTGCTGGGATTATAGGCATGAGCCACCATGCCTGGCCGCCGCAGCTAATTTTTTTAAATTATTTTTTATTTTTTGTAAAGACAGGGTCTCACTATGTTGTCCAGGCTGGTCTCAAACTCCTGAGCACAAGTGATCCTCCTGCCTAGCCTCCCAAAGTGCTGGGATTACAGGCATGAGCCACTGCACCTGACCACTTCTACTCCTTTTTAATTTCCAAGGAGATTTACATTTACTTTCATCTTTTGCCCTAACGCATTACCAGCCAAAGTTCACTCCACTTTTATTTTCAATTTGAGGTTCCTGGCTACACAGTGGGTATAAATTAGAACTCCAAGCCAGTATGAGGATAGACTCATGGTTAAAATTCTCAGAGAAAGTGTTTTTTGTTTTTTGTTTTTTCCCACCTAGAGTACAAATTTTCTCGTGGTGGGCAGATTTTTTTCCTAGCCACTTTTCCACTAAACATGTAGCACTTTTGAGAATTCTGGGTTTTTCCCAGGGTCTCTATTCCAAATACACACTTCACATGGGCCTTGTCTTTTGCTCCTACCTTGTTGTTAACCCAAATCCCTTCTGACTGACGCTACAAATGATGTAGGGCATTGAAGTATCAGATGATTTTCTACTCATGTTTTTCAGTTTTCTCCTTAATTTTGGTGTGTAAGGATTTGCCTTACTCTTTTTTGAGGAGCTTAATTTGGCATTTAAAAGGACACTAGGCTGGGTGCAGTGGCTCACACCTGTAATCCTAGCACATTGGGAGGCCGAGGTGGGCGGATCACCTGAGGTCAGGGGTGTGAGACCAGCCCGGCCAACGTGGCAAAACCCTGTCTCTACTAAAAATACAAGAATTAGTCAGGCATGGTGGCTCAGATACTCAGGAGGCTGAGGAAGAAGAATCGCTTGAACCCAGGAGGCAGAGGTTGCAGTGAGCCGAGATGGCGCCACTGCACTCCAGCCTGGGAGACAGAGTGAGATCCCATCTCAAAAAAAAAAATTGTTTTATTTGAAATTGTAACAAATGTCATTACTGCCTTTAAAATGACTTGGAGCACTTTGAAAAAATCCCAGAAGTTTTCCGACTACAGAATAAAATTAAAATTCTACCATTAGGCATAACCTGGCTTCCATCTACTTGTCAGCCTAGCATCTCCCACTACTTAGCAAAAGTGCACCTGACAATCATGACATGCTGATCTCAGTGATGTTCCCACTTGCCTGAAATACTCTTTCTTCACCTAAAAGCCTTGTGCTGATTCTTTAAACTCCAGTACAAATGCAACTTCTTGAATAATTCTCTTCCCTTCTCTCTTAGGAAGTTAACCACTGTCCTCTATATTCCCTGATATTTATATGTTTGTTACAGCATTTACATGTGGTTATGGATGCCAACTGTATCAATATCTGATATATGAGATGTATCAATATCTGATATCTAAAAGGTGAGAAGTGCTGTCAATAAAGTCTCTAACCTAGAACATAATCTGATTTTCTTTTTTCTTTTTGTGCTTCTCTAGACTTCAAAGCAGCATAGATTGAAAAAGATCCAGAAACTGACAGATCAGAGAGATCCTATCCTTTACTCTTCAGCTCAAGGTTAATAACAGACCAATTGTGGGTTGGCCTTATGACTCTAGCCTTAAATAGCAGGTGGAGGGAGGTTGAAAAAGAGGATGTAAATGGAAGAAGTGTGCCTCTTTTTTCTAGCATCTCCATGTCTAAAGATATGTATGTATATGGCTCCATAATTCTTTCCATGGTTCCTTTCCTTATGCCTCCTTTCCTCAGCTCCTTTTGTGCAAAGCCCAAGGTATTGGGAAGGAAACTTGGTGAGATTTAGAATGGACAAAGGGTAACTACCAAGAGTTTGGTGAGGGAAGTTTCCCTATCTTTTTCCCCCCACCGTAGATACTGGATAGACCCCTTTGGAGAAAAAGATATGTATCATGACCTCTGTTTCCCCTACTCTCACTGCTTATTACTATGATTATTCCTATTCTTCCCAATGTATACAGCTTACATCTACTGTATGATGAAGGCAGCATAGTATAGCTTTTTAAAAAATCTTGAGATGGGTTAAGTCTGAGATCTGCCACTAATTAGCTTTATGATCTTGGGCATAACTTCATCTTTGTTTCCTTATTTGCAAAAAGAGGGGGTTGGACAAAATGATCACAATCATCAATAGTCATGAGGCTGATAGATTCTTCACCTCTTCTCCCAGATCCACAGTGGGAAGAAAACCTCAGGATGGCTTGCACTGAAGCTAACCTGACATGGTGAGTAAAGCCTGTCTTCAGCCTATTCTACTGATAAATTCTGTGAAAGTTAGACGTAAAGTACCTGGACTCTGTTTTACTTCCTTCACTATGATAGCTTTCTGCTTTCTAAGTTAATCTCTCTTATTGTTTTCCTTACTGGTACTTTAATGAAACTTCAATTACATTGACATACACTGTTGCATCCAGTGTTTCAGAACTCCCTGTGGGCTGGACCCAGGAATATATACTCTGGTCAATGGATCGGAGCCTTCAACAGATCTTCCGATACCTAGAAAGCACAAGGTCAGGCAATGTAGTTTCTGGGTGGGGACTGAAGGTGGTAAAGGTTTTAAAAAGAAGGAAGGAAGGGAATGAAGGAGGGAGGGAGAGAGGGAGAAGAGAGAGTTCATTTTGTCTGTGGGGGAAGTTCGGGGTTCAAACTGGTGGAAGGATCATTTCTGGGTGGAATGGGAACAGTTTCCTCCCTTTGTCCTGGTGGAGAAATTATTTCTATAAGTAATTGATGTTGGGGAAAGAAACTTTTTTTTTCAAATTCTCCTTCAGGCCAAAAACATTTTGCATTTGAAATGGCCATTATTTTTCCTTTTCCTATTTCAATGCAAACTGAAACATTTCTCTTTATTTCTTAGATCAATGCTTATGGAACAGGATTTGCCTGAATCACAGGATATGATTTCTTCCTCTACCACCACTGTTCTTGTGGCTCAGAAGACTGTTCTATGCTGTTGTGACTATAAGAAAGCAAAACATTCTACTGACCACAGCATCTCCTTTAGTTCATCATGCAGTGACTCCAGTCTGTCTCATCTTCCTGTCTGTTCTGAAGGAACAACTTGGGAATTCCAGAGCCATAGTTTACCTATTTCCCACAAAAAGCAATCATCTGTGTTCAGGAATCAAGGCACAACCCTGCCTCCTTTTCAGCTCTCAGAGCCCCAGAAATCAAAACTTTTTCAGAATTTGGCAGATCTTTCACCCTTACAACCTCAGAGCTCTTTTATCGACTCCATTTCTGAACCCCTAAATATCTGCAAACAAAAAAGGAAAAAAAATGATGAGAGAATGAGCAAGAGTCATTTGACATCAGATCATGAGCCAAATTCTGTTTCCAAGGAGAGACCACGACTTCCAAGGTGGGCTACATTCAATCTCTCTCCTTCAGTTAGAAGGGAGCTAGAAGGACATATGTCTCGGAAGGTTTTTGCTTTGCGGCAACAAACAGCACCTTTACCTTTGAGGAAATCATGGGCAATGCTGAATTATATAACTGAAGTACAAGCAGGAGTCGCTGAATCAGAGAAACCCCAAACTCAGTTATCTATGCCCATTTATCAAAACACTGAGCAAAATATCAACAACAAATCCTCAGACCTTCCATCATTTCAGTTCCATGTGAATGCTGGAGTGGGATCTAGATCAAATAGCACAGAAACAAAACTTTCACAGTCAATTATCTCAGATAAGCAGTTACAACCTGGGGATGGCCCCCAAATCCTTGGATCCAAGCCTTTAGTTACATCAATGGGCACTCTACCTCCAAGAAGTTTAGAAGTTAATGTAATTCAAGAGGAAACTCCTTTACTGAAGAATGATGCAAAACACGTGCCAGAGCTTAGTATACAGAAGAGGGTCATAGGTTTTCCAGAAAAAAGGATACAGCAGCACAAGACACAAGTGACTAATGTGGAGTTGACCCCAAGGCTATCATATCAAGTCAAAGATAGCCTAAAGGTAACTCCATTGGCACTACTTCGGGTCATAAATTCAATGGGGATGATCCCAGAATCACATTCAGAATTTGCGGGTTTGTTCCCACGGCTGCCAAGTCAAGTTGTGAAACCAATGGAAACCATGGAAACAGTGAGCATAACCCCCAAACCACCAAATCAAGTCATTCAATCAATGGAGGCAGCCCCAAGGTCTCAGCACCAAGTTATGGAATCAGAGAGGATGGCCACAAGATTACTGAATCAAGTCACAGATAATAAGAAAGTAACTCCTGTAGCACTGCTTCAAGTTATGGATTCTATGGGGATGATTAACAAATCACATCCACATATAGAATCAGTGGGAATGACTCCAACACCACGATATCAAGTCATAGAGTCAGTGAAAATGAACACATTGTTGAACCATCAAGCCACAAAACCAGAAAAGATGAATCTAAGGCCACAACATGCAGTTATGGAAACTGTGGAAATGATGCCAGGGCCACAGCATAAAGTCACGGAATCTGTGGGCACAACCTCAGGGTCACAAAGTCACGCACAGAGTTTCAACACTGTGGAGTTGACCCTAAGACCACCAACGGAAGATACAAAATCTGCAGAGTTGGCCCCAAAGCCATGGTTACACGATGTCAGATCTGAGAAGGTAGCCCCAGTA
This sequence comes from Symphalangus syndactylus, assembly GCF_028878055.3. Taxonomy (NCBI): domain Eukaryota; kingdom Metazoa; phylum Chordata; class Mammalia; order Primates; family Hylobatidae; genus Symphalangus; species Symphalangus syndactylus. The sequence goes on along the minus strand of NC_072440.2, from coordinate 84,643,607 downwards.
CTATTGCTTGAAGATGTGAAAACTCCTCAAATGGTAGAATGTAGGAGGTTAATTCCTGAGACACAGGTGCAAGGTATGAAATATGGGGAATTGACCAAAGGGACACAATTTAAGGAAGTAAAAGCTGCAGAGATGAGCCCCAAACCAAATCATGAAGCCACAGAGCCTGAAAGATTGACCCCATGGCATCAAGCCTCAGAATCTTTAGAGATGATCTCAAGACCAGGATATCAAGGAAAAGATGCAAAGTTGACCTCTGACACCTGTCACCAAGTGGAAAAATCTATTGGGTTGACACAACCATCTTTAGGAACTACCCCAGGGCCACTGAGCCAAACTTCAGAATCTGTGGAGATGAGCTCAGTATCATTCCGAGACATTCTTAAGACAATGCACCAACTTGGAAAAGCAATGGGGGAAACTCCAGTATCACAACACACAACAAAAGAATCTCTGGATTTGATACCAGGATCAGAAATGCAAAGTGTGAAATCAGAGGGGGTGACCACAGAGCCACAGCCCCATGATATGAAATTTGTTCACTGCAATCTAGGGCCATGTTCAGAAGTTACTGAGTTGTCAGAGATACCCCCCATGTCAGAATATAAAGAAACTGTGGGGTTGGCATTGCCTCAAGTTGATAAGACCCAGGGGGTCATCCCAGTACCACCACATTCAGAAACAGGATTTTTGGAGTTGACTCTAGGACCAGGCATGCAATATGAGAAATCAGAGCCACTACTGCAAAATTTGAAATCTATGGAGTTAACCAGTGAGTCATCTCCATTAGTGATAGGATCTAAAAAGTTAATTACAGAACCAAAACCACATGTTATGGACCTGACCCCAGGGCCACAGCTCCAGGGAGAAAAGTCTAAGCAGTTGGATCTAGAGTCACAGTTGCAAGATATGAAATATGTGAATTTAATCCAACAGTCAACTATAGGAGTGGTAGAATCTGAGGAGATGATGCCAGAGCTACTGCTACAAAGTATGCCATTGGAGGATTTGACTAAGAGGGAAGAGCTCCAAGGTGTAAAATCTGTGGATTTAAATATAGGCCCCTCTCAGCCAAGTGTCAAATCTTCCGGACTGACCTCAGGGCCACAATTGCCAAGTGTCAGATTTTCAAAGATATTTCCAGGACCACTTCTTCAAGGCGAAAAACCTGTAGAATTAATCTCACAACCCCCACATTATGGTGTGAAATCTGATGAACTGACCTCAGATTCCCCAGTTCAGGACATCAAATTGTCAGATTTTATCCCAGAGCCAACACATCAAAGTGTCAAATTTGTACAGCTGACTCCAGAATCACAACCTCAAGATGTGAAATTTGTGGAACTAAGCCCAGGACTATACTTGCAAGATGTCAAATTTTCTGATTTGATCCCAGAGCCAAGGCATCAAAGTTTCAAACATATGCAGTTGACACCAGGAGCTCAGCTCGAAGATATAAAGTCTCTAGGTTTTGTACCAGAGTCATCTCTGCAGTCAAGCCAAAGGCCACATGTTGAAGATATGAAATCTGTTCTGTCTACTGAAGGATCACAGTTTCACAGCATGAAATCTGTGAAATCGACCTCAGAACTACCATTTCAAAGTGTAAAATCTGAGGAAGTAAACCTAGGGCCATGGCAGCAAGATATCAAATTTTCTGAATTGACTTCAAGGCCAAAGCTGCAAGGTGTCAAATCTGGGGATCAAACTCCAGGATCAGTGTTTCATAGTGTGAATTCTATAGAGGTAGTTCCAGAGTTAGGGCTCCAAGATTCCAAATTAGCAAAGATATTTCCAGAAACTCAAAGTATGAAACAAGTAGGGCTTAACCCAGAGCTGCGGCTACAAGATGTCAAATTTTTTGATTTAGTACCAGGAACTCAACCTCAAGGTGTGAAATCTTTAGAGTTAAACTCAGGGCCACAGCTACAATGTGTAAAAGCTTTACAGATGACCCCAGGGCCAAAGATGCAAGGGGTACCACCTGTGACAATGGTTCCAGGGCCAGAGGGGGAAGGGGTTAAGCCTGAGTTGTTAGTACCAGAGCCACTGTCTCAAGGTGTAAAATATGTAGCAGGCAACCAAGAACCAAGCCTTGAAGCTGAAGTTTCCTATAAATTAGTCTCAGAGCCACAAATGCCAGATGCAGCATACACGGAGTTGACTCCTGGGCCACAGTTGCCCAGTGTAAATCACTCTGAGTTGACCAGACAACCACAGTTACAAGGTATGAAATCTTCTGAATTGATACAAAGACCACAGTTACAAGACGTAAATCCTGTGGAGTGGAGCCCAATCTTGAAACTTCAAGGTTTCAGATCTGAAAAGCTAACCTCAGAGCCACCGCTAGAAGATATGACATTTGCGGGATTAATCCCAGGGCCACATTTGGGAGATGTGAAAACTATGCAGTTAACGCCAGAGCCAGAATTGGAAGATGTCAAATCTATGATGTTAATCCCACAGGCAGGAGGTGTAAAACTTGAGGAGGTAACCCCGGGCTCAAAGCTTCAATCTGAGTTGCTGACTTCAGGATCGCAGCTGGAAGATACGAAATCTGTGACCCTAACTCCAGGACCATGCCTGGAAAATATGAAATCTATGGAGATAACTCCAAGTCCACAGCTAGAAGGTGGGAAATCTGTGGCGATAACCTTAGGGTCACAGACAGAAGATGTCAGATCTGTGGAATTCACCCCTGATTCCGAGCTTCAAGGTGTAAAATCTGTGGAGTTGACTCCATGTTCAAGAATTCAAGATTTAAAAACTGAGGAGTTGGTCCTAGGTACACAGCTGCAAGATATGAAAGCTGCGAAATTAAAACTTGGGCTAAAGATGCAAGGTGAGAAGTCTATGGCTTTTGCACCAGGGCCATTGCTTCAAGGGGTTAAATCTATGGAGACGCTTCAAAGGCCTCAGCTACAAAGTGTGAAACCTGAAGAACTGACTTCAGTCCCACAAATGCAAGATATGAAATTTGTGGAGATTACTCCATGTTTAAAGCTTCGAAGTTTAAAATTTATAAAGGAGACTCAAGATCCACATCTGCAATGTGTAAAACCTGTAAAGTTGACCCCATGGCAAAAGAGGCAGGCGGTAAAATTTGTGAATGTAACCAAAGGAGAAGAGTTTGAAGAAGTAAAATCTGTGAATTTAGCCCTAAAGCAACAGTTTCAAGGGATGGCACCTGTGGATTTAACCCTTGACCCTGAACAGGATGGTCAGATATCTGTAAACTCACAAGAGCAGCAATGTGTGAATTTTGAGCAAGTAAAGAAAGGGTCTGAGTCAGAAGGTGTAATGTCTTTGGAGTTAATTCCAGAGCCAAAATCTGAAGGTATAAAATCTGGAGACCTCAAGTCTTACCTACAGTTGAAAGGTATAAAATCATCTGAATTGACTCCAGAATCAAATATGCAAGATGTAAAAGCTAAAGAGTTCAAACATGAACCACAGTTGCAAAGTACGAAATCTCCCAAGTTGACCCCAGGACCACAGTTGCACCAAGTGAAACCCCTGGGCTCAACTGTAGAGCCACAGGTTCAAAGTGTGAAAACTGTGGAGTTAAACAAAGAGCTAGAGCTTGGAAGAATGAAATCTGTTCAGTGGATAACAAGACCTGAGTTCCAAGGTCTAAAATCTGTAGGGTTAAATCTTGGGTCACAATCTCAAAGTGTCAAACCTGCAGAATTGAAACTTTCCATACAGTTGGGAGATATGATAGCATCTAAATTGGTTCTAGAGCCAAAACGTCAAGGTGCAAAACTTATGGAGTTTAACCGTGGGCCACAGTTGCAGTGTGTAAAAACCTCTGAGTTGTCTTCAGGACCACAGCTGCAAAAGGGGAAAATGCCGGCATCAACCTCAGAGCCACAACTTCAAGGTGTGAAAACTGTGGAGTTAAACCAAGACTCACAGCTTAAAAGTGTGAAATCTGTGCAGTGGATACCAGGACCTGAGTTCCAAGGTATAAAAACTATAGGGTTAAATCTTGGTTCACAATCTCAAGGTGTCAAACCTGGACAGTCGAAATCTTCCATAGAGTCAGGAGGTGTAAAGTCATCTCAACTGACTCTAGGGCCAAAATTTCAAAGTGTAACATCTATGGAGTTTAACCTTGGGTCACAGTTGCACTTTGTGAAAGCTCCTGAGTTGTCCCAAGGACCACAGCTGCAAAAAGGGAAAATTCCAGCATCGACCTCAGAGCCATATTTTCAAGGTGTGAAAACTGTGGAGTTAAACCAAGACTCACAGCTTGGAAGTGCAAAATCTGTGCAGTGGATATCAGGACCTGAGTTCCAAGGTGTAAAAACTGTAGGGTTGAATCTTGATTCACAATCTCGAGGTGTCAAGCCTGCAGAGTTGAAATCCTCCACAGAGTCGGGAGGTGTAAAATCATCTGAATTGACTCTAGGGGCAAAACTTCAAGGTGCAAAACCTGTGGAGTTTAACTTTGGGCCACAGTTGCAATGTGTGAAAACTCCTAAGATGTCCCAAGGACCACAGTTGCAGAAAGGGAAAATTCTGGCGTCAACCTCAGAGCCACAGCTTCAAGGTGTAAAAGATATGGAGTCAAACCAAGACTCACAGCTTGGAAGTGTGAACTCTGTGCAGTGGATACCAGGACCTGAGTTCCAAGGTGTGAAATCTGTGCTAAAATGTGGTTCACAATCTCAAGTTGTCACAACTGTAGAATTGAAACCTTCAGTACAATTAAGAGATGTGAAGTCATCTGTGTTGACTCCAAGGCCAAAGCTCCAAAGTATACAACCTTTGACATCACTCCAGGAACATCAGTTGCCAGGGCTCGAACCTATTGATTTGAAATCTGGGCTACAGTTGACAAGTGTGAAATCATGTGGCCCAATTTCAACATCAAAGCTCTGTGATATAAAATCTATGGCATTCAAACCTGGGCTTCATTCGCAAGATGTGAAATCTTCTGAGTTGACCCCAAGACCACAGCTGCACAAAGTGAAACCCTTGGAGGCATGCCCAGGAACACAGCTGCAAGATGTGAAGTCTCCAGCATTTACACAAGCGCCACAGTTTTCAGGGGTGAAATCTGGAGTATTAAGCCAAGAGCTACCATTACAAAGTGATAAAACTGTAGCGCTGAACTTCTTACTACACTTGAAAAGCATGAAATCATCTAAATTGGCTCATCAGACAAAACTTCCAGGTATGAAATCTGAGCAGTTCAACTCTTGGCCACAATGGCAATGTGTCAAATCTTTTAAGTTGAACTCTAAGACAAAGTCCCGAGACATGAAGTTTATAGAGTTAAACCCCAGTTCACAATTGAAAGATATCCCATATTCTGATTTGACCACAAGGACCAAGATTCAAGGTGTCAAATCTACAGACTTCAAACCTGGGCCACAGTTGCAAGGAGTGAAATCTTCGGAGTCCATACTGAAGACGAAGCTTCAAGAAGTGAAATTAATGGAATGCAACTCAGGCCCATGGTTGCAAGATTTGAAATCTTCTAGGTTGATCATGGATATAAAGCTTCAAGACATTAAATCTACGGATTTCAGTTCTGGACCACACTTACAGAGTGTGAAATCTTCTGAAGTGATTCCAGGGGGAAAGCTTCAGGGTGTGAAATCAGTAGAATCCAAACCCAGTCCAGAGTTACAAAGTGAGAAATCTGATTTGACCCTGGGGAGGAAGTTTCCACATACAAAATCTGTAGAGCTGGAATCAGGCCCACAGTTACAAGATATAAAATCTTCTGATCTGATCGTGGGTATAAAGCTTCAAGATGTAAAATCTATGAAGTTCAGTTCTGGACAACACTTTCAAGGTATAAAATCTTCTGAGGTAATCTCAGGGACAAAGCTTCAAAGTATGAAATCAATGGATTTCAATTCTGGACAACAGATACAAAGTGAAGAATCTTCTGAGTTGATTCAGGGAACAAACCATCAAGATGTAAAATCTGTAGAATTCCACCATGGTCCAAAGTTACAAGGTGTGACATCTGAGTTAACACCAGAGACAAAGCTTCAAGGTGGGGAATCTGTGGAGTTCAACTCAGGCCCACAGTGGCAAGATACAAAATATTCTAACTCAATCATGGGGACAGAGCTTCAAGATGTAAAATCTATGGAGTTCAGTTCTGGATCACACTTGCAAGGTATGAAATCTTCTGAAGTGATCCCAGCAACAAAGCTTCAAAAAGTGAAATCTGTGCTCATGCCTAGGCCAATGCAGCAAGATGTGAAATCTTCTGAATTGACTATAGGTACAAAGGTACAGGATAGGACATCTTTGGGGTTAAACTCAACTTCACAGTTACAAGATAGAAAATTATCTATGTTAACACCAGGGATACACCCTCAAGGTGCGAAATCTGTAGAATTCAATCCTGGGGCAAAGTTGGAAGATATGAAATCTGGGTTGATAAAGCCTCAGACAGTGAACTCTACAGAAGGCAACCATGACCCAGAATTGCAGGTTGCAAAACTCTCTAAGTTGGCCTTGGAATCAAAGATTCATAGTGTGGCACCTTCTGAGTTCAATGCTGAAAAGCAGCAGCAAGATAATAAATCTCATAAATTGAATCCATGGCCAGACCTTCAAAGTGTAAAATTTATGGTGTTCAATCCTGAGCCACATCTGCGACATAGAAAATCTTCAGAATTATGCACAGGGACAAAGCTTCAAGATGTAAAATCTATGAAATTCAATCTTCAGCAACAGCTGCAAGGTGTGAAATCTTCTGAGTTGTGCCTAGGAACAAGGCTTCAAGGTACACAATCTTTAGATTTCAACCCTGGACCACAGTTGCAAGGAATAAAATCTGCCAAGTTGAATCCTGGGCCTGAGCTTCAAGGTATAAAATCTAAGGTGTTCTGCCTTGGACCACATTTGCAAGATGTGAATTCTTCTGTATCCATTCCAGAGCCACCACATCAGTGTGTAAATTCTACTGGGTGCAACCGTGGGCTACCTTTGCAAGGTGTAAATTCTGCATCCATTCCAGCACCTAAACTTCAGTGTATAAGTTCTAATGGGTGCATCCCTGGGCCACATTTGCAAGATGTGAATTCTTCTGCATCTATTCCAGAGCCACCACTTCAGTGTGTAAATTCTATTGAGTATAATTCTGGGCTACATCCACAAAGTGCGAATTTTTCTGCATCCATTCGAGGCCCCAAACTTCAGTGTGTAAATTCTAGTGGGTGCAACCCTGGGTCAAATTTGCGAGGCGTGAATTCTTCTGCATCCATTCCAGAGCCACCACTTCCGTGTGTAAATTCTATTGGGTGCAGCCCAGGGCCACATTTGCAAGGTGTGAATTCTGCATTCATTCCACAGCCAAAAGCTCAGTGTGTAAATTCTATTGGGTGCAACCCAGGGCCGTATTTACAAGGTATGAAATCGCCTGAATTAACTCCAGTTTCAAAACTTCAAGGTATGAAGTGTTCTGAATTGAACCCAGGGACAGAAATTCAAAGTGAGACACCTATGATGTTCAACCCTATACCACATTTGCAAGGTTTAAAATCTGAATTGACTCCAGGGTCAAAGTTTCCACGTGCAGCACCTATGGAATGCAACCCTGGGCCACAGGTGCAGTATGTGAATTCTTCTGAGTTGAATCGAGGGCTAAAATTGCAATGTATAGATTCTATGGAGTGCAAACTTGCGCCACACTTGCAGGGTGTAAAATCAGGGACAAAATTTCAAGTTATGAAATTTTCTGAGTTGCATCCAGGGCCAGAGCTTCAAGGTATAAAATCTGTTGTGTTCAACTCTGCGCAACATTTACAAGATGTAAAATGTGAACTGACTCCAGGGACAAAATTTCAAGATATAACACCAAAGGAGTTCAACTCTGGCCCGCAGCTGCAAGGTATGAATTCTTCTGAGTTGAATTCAGAGTCAAAATTTCAATTCATAAATTCTATCAACTTTAATCCAGTGCCACAGATACAAGGCATGAAACCCTCTGAACTAAACCCTGGGTCAGAATCTCAAAGTACAAAATCTGTTCTGTTGAATCCTGGACCACACTTGCAAGGTATGAAATCTTCTGAGTTAACTCCAGGGACTAAGTTTCAAAGAGTCCAATTTTTGGAGACGCACCTTGGCTCACAGCAAGTCATGCTACCTGTGTTCACTTTGGGTCCTCAGATAAATGGTATGAAATCTGAGGTATTTTTACCAGAGCCACTGCTTAAAGATGTAAAGTCTGTGGAGATAAATAAACAGCCATTGCTTTATGATGCAAATTCTGCAAAAATGATTTCAGCCTGTGAGCTGCCAGACATAAAATGTGAGGTATTTACATTAGAGCCATGTTTTCAAAAAGTGAAATCTGTGGAGTTAAAACCAGAACCGTATCCTCAAGGTATGAATTCTGAGGAGTTGCATTCACACCTCAGGCAACATAATGTGAGATCTGTGGTATTTGTACCAGAGCCATGTTCTCAAGATGTGAAATCTGTGAAGTCAACTCTATGGCCACAACCTCAAAGTGTAAATTCTTCAGGGTTGACATCATGTTTTGGGTCACAATGCGTTAAATCTGTGGCCTTTGCATCGAAGCCATGCTTTCAAGATGTAAAACCTATGGAGCTGACACCAGGGGCCCAACAGCAAGGTATAAATGATCAAGAGTTGACTTCAGGATGGCAAAATGTGAAATCAATGATGTTGGCACCAGAGCCAACTAGGAAGTTCCCATCAGGACCACTGTTGACTAGTGTCAGATTTTCAAATTTGTCTCCAGAATCACAGCAACAAGATGTGAAATCTTTGGAGTTTACTCTAGAGCCAAAGTTGCAAAGCGTAGAACATGTGAAATTATCTTCAGTGTCCCTGCAGCAAACTATAAAATCTGTGGAATTAGCACCAGGGTCACTGCTTCAAAGAATGAACTATGGGGAGCAAACTCCAATAACAAATTATCAAATCATGGAATCCTCTGAAATAATCCCTAGACCAGGGCATCAGTTTGCAAAATATGCAGAGATGATCCCACAGCCAAAGTATCAAGTCCCTAAATCTGCAAATTTGATTTCAATACCAATTTATCACACCACAGAATCTTCAGAAATGGCACAAGGATTGGCACATAAAGGCATAGATACTGTAGAGAAATCTGTGGGGTTGACCCCAAAGCTAACAGGTAGAGCCATGGAATCCTTAGGGATGCTGCTGCAGCCAGATCTTCAGGTACCAAAATTTGTTGATCTGACTCCAATGGTAAGGGATCAAGGCTCAAAATTCTTAGGATTAACTCCAGAGAAAAGCTACCAAATCCTAGAAACTATGGAATTGCTCTCTTGGCCACGGCCCCAAGTTAAGGATTTAGGGGAGTTATATATGAAGCCACTACAGCAAACTGTGGAATATGAAGGGATTACCCCAGAACTCAAGCATTACTTTACAGAAGCTATGGGGTTGACCGCTGAGGCAAGGATACAAGCAAATGAATTCTTTGGAATGACCCCAAAGCCAACAAGTCAAGCCACTGGATTTGCAGAGAGATCCCCAAGACTGTGTCCTCAAAACTTAGAATGTGTGGAGGTGACCTCTGAGAAAAGACTGCAAAGGGAAGAATCTGTGGTATTGATTCCAAAGTCATTACATCACGTCCCAGATTCTGCTTCAGGGATGACACCTGGGTTAGGACATCGAGTTCCGGAATCTGTGGAATTGACTTCTAAGTCAGGAGTGCAGGTAGAGAAAACTTTGCAATTAACCCCCAAACCACAGCATCATGTGGGATCTCCAGGGATAATATTAGGGTTAGGACATCAAGTCCCAGAATCTGTAAATCTGACCTGTAAGCAATGGCTACAAAGGGAGGAATCTTTAGAGGTGCCCCTGAAACAAACAAGTCAAGTTATAGGACATGAAGAATCTGTAGAGCTCACCTCTGAGGCACAGCAGCACAGGGAGGTATCAATGGGGCTAACAAAGTCAAAGAATCAAAGTATGAAATCTACAGGGACAACCCCAGGACCACTGGGTCGAATTGTTGAATTTATGAGGATTAGTCCAGAGCCATTAGATCAAGTCACAGAATCTGCAAGGACACAGCTTCAAGTTGCTCAATCTGAAGAGGTAATCCTCGTAGATGTCCCAAAAGTTGTTCAATCTGTGAAAGTGACCCCTGGACCACCATTTCAAATTGTAAAGTCTGTGGCAATACCAAGGCCAACCCCTCAAATGGTAGAATATATTGAGTTGACTCCAAAACTGCAACATGTGAGACCTTCAGAGCACCACTCAGGGCCATGTTTGCAAGATGTGAAATCTACGAAATTAATCACAAAGCCAAAACACCAGATTTTGGAAACAGTGGAGTTGACAGGGTTTCAAATTGTAAAAACTACATTAATCCCACGGCCATCCCTTCAAATCGTAAAATCTGAGGAGTTAGCACCAGGACCAATTCCTCAGGTTGTAGAACCAATAGGAGTAGCCCTAGAATCAGGAATTGAAGCAATAAATTGTGTGGATTTACTTCCAAGGCCACATCTTCAAGAACTGATAGTACCTGCAGAATTAACTCCAAGGCCACGTATTCATGTGAAATCTGAAGAATTAACCTCACCGCAAACATCTCCATTTGAGGAACATACAATATTGACTCATAAACAAGGGCTTCAGGCTGTGAAATCTACAGTGATAAAAACAGAGCCTCCTAAAGTTATGGAAACTGAGGATTTGAATCTAGGACAGGTGTGTCAGAATAGGGACTGTCAGAAGTTAACATCAGAAGAGTTACAAGTAGGGACTGACTTCTCTAGTTTCCTACAAAACTCTTCAACCACACTCATTTCAAGCTCTGTCAGAACAGCATCTGAATTAGGAGGATTTTGGGATTCTGGGATACAGGAAGTATCCAGAGCTTTGGATATAAAAAACCCTGGGACAGATATTTTGCAGCCTGAAGAGACCTATATAGACCCTACTATGATACAGTCTTTAACTTTTCCCTTGGCCCTTCATAATCAAAGCTCTGATAAGACAGCTAACATTGTGGAACACCCATGTCCTGAGATTCTAGGAGTGGATGTCATATCTAAAGAGACAACTAAGAGGAAGCAAATGGAGGAGCTAGAGAACTCACTTCAGAGACATCTACCACAAAGCTGGAGATCACTATCTAGGACATTCCAGGCAGAATCAGGGGTTCAAAAAGGTCTCATCAAGTCTTTCCTGGGCAGACAACACAATGTCTGGGAGAGTCATGCCTGGAGGCAGCGACTACCAAGAAAATATCTCTCCACTATGCTAATGCTGGGGAATAATTTAGGGACCACTATGGAAAGGAAGCTTTGTTCTCAAACATCTTTAGCAGAAGGAGCCACTGCAGATACCTGTCAATCTATTCAGAATTTATTTGGGATTCCAGCTGAACTGATGGAAGCTTCCCAGAGCCTGCCAGAGAAGGGTCCAGTTACTATTTCTCAGCTTTCCGTGGTCAAAAACTATATTCAGAGACATACTTTTTATCATGGTCATAAGAAAAGAATGGCCTTAAGGATATGGACACGTGGCTCCACATCTTCCATAATACAGCAATACTCTGGGACTAGAGTGAGAATAAAGAAGACAAACTCAAGGTTCAGTGGTATATCCCAAGAAGTCATTCAACATATGCCTGTCTCATGTGCAGGGGGCCAGCTTCCTGTCCTGGTAAAGTCAGAGTCTTCCCTCAGCATATTTTACGATAGAGAAGATCTTGTTCCAATAGAAGAAAGTGAGGACTCACAGAGGGATTCCCAGACAAGGATTTCTGAGTCCCAACACTCCGTCAAGCCAAATTATCTTTCCCAGGCTAAGACTGACTTCTCAGAACAGTTCCAGTTGCTACAAGATCTGCAGCTAAAAATAGCAGCAAAACTCTTAAGGAGTCAAATACCCCCCGATGTGCCTCCACCTCTAGCTTCAGGTCTAGTCCTACAATACCCTATCTGCCTACAGTGTGGCCGATGTTCAGGACTTAACTGCCATCATAAATTACAGACCACTTCGGGGCCTTATCTTCTTATCTATCCACAGCTCCACCTTGTACGCACTCCTGAAGGCCATGGTGAGATTCGGTTGCATCTTGGCTTTAGGCTGAGAATTGGGAAAAGACCCCATATCTCAAAGTATCGTGAAAGAGATAGACCCATCATACGGAGAATCCCTATATCACCATCACAAAGGAAAGCTAAAATCTATACTCAAGCTTCCAAGAGTCCTACTTCCACAATAGATTTGCAGTCTGGGCCTTCCCAGTCCCCTGCTCCTGTACAAGTCTACATCAGGCGAGGACAACGCAGCAGCCCTGACCTAGTAGAAAAGACAAAAACTAGAGCACCTGGGCACTATGAATTCACTGAAGTTCACAGCCTACCAGAGAGTGACTCTGAAAGCACTCAGAAGGAAAAACGGGCTAGAGTGAGAACCAAAAAGACCTCTGATTCAAAATATCCAATGAAGAGAATCACCAAAGGACTTAGAAAACACAGAAAGTTCTACACAAACAGTAGAACCACAACAGAGAGTTCCTCTAGGGAATTACCAGCCCATTTAAGAAGGAAGAGGATTGGAGCAACTCAGACAAGTACTGCCTCTTTAAAAAGACAACCTAAGAAACCTTCCCAACCCAAGTTCATGCAACTGCTTTTTCAGAGCCTAAAGCGGGCATTCCAAACAGCACACAGAGTTATAGCTTTTGTTGGGCGGAAGCCTGTGGACAGGACAAGGCCAGACAATTTGTGGGCAAGCAAAAACTATTATCCAAAACAAAATGCCAGGGAATATTGCTTACCAAGCAGTATCAAAAGAGACAAGAGGTCAGCTGACAAGCTAATGCCAGCAGGCTCAACCATTAAGCAGGAGGACATATTGTGGGGAGGAATGGGCCAGTGCAGATCAGCTCAACAGCCAAGAAGAGCTCACTCTTTCCAACCCAGACCTCTTCGACTGCCCAAGCCCACAGATTCCCAAAGTGGTATTGCATTCCAAACTGCCTCGGTGGGGCAGCCTCTGGGAACTGTACAAAAGGACAGTAGTAGCAGATCAAAGAAAAACTTCTATAGAAATGAAACCTTCAGCCAGGAGTCTAAGAACTTGTCCACACCAGGAACCAGAGTTCAAGCCCGAGGAAGAATCCTACCTGGTTCCCCTGTGAAGAGAACCTGGTACCGACATCTTAAAGAGAAACTCACATACAAGGAGCATAACCACCCCAGCTTCTATAGGGAGAGAACCCCACGCAGTCCTTCCGAGAGAACCCGTCATAATCCCTCTTGGAGAAATCATCGCAGTCCCTCTGAGAGAAGCCAACGCCGTTCCTTGGAGAGAAGACATCACAGTCCCTTTCAGAGGAGACACCACAGTCCTTCTAGGAAAAACCATTCCAGTCCCTCTGAGAGAAGCTGTCACAGTCCGTCTCAGAGAAATCACTGCAGTCCCCCCGAGAGGAGCTGTCACAGTCTCTCTGAAAGGGGCCTTCACAGTCCCTCCCAGAGAAGCCATCGCAGTCCCTCTCAGAGAAGCCATCACAGTCCCTCTGAGAGAAGACATCACAGTCCCTCTGAGAGAAGCCATCGCAGTCCCTCTCAGAGGAGCCATCACGGTCCCTCTGAGAGAAGACATCACAGTCCCTCAGAGAGAAGCCATCGCAGTCCCTCTGAGAGAAGCCATCGCAGTCCCTCTGAGAGAAGCCATCGCAGTCCCTCAGAGAGAAGCCATCGCAGTCCCTCTGAGAGAAGACATCGCAGTCCCTCTGAGAGAAGCCATCACGGTCCCTCTGAGAGAAGACATCACAGTCCCTCAGAGAAAAGCCATCGCAGTCCCTCAGAGAGAAGCCATCGCAGTCCCTCTGAGAGAAGACATCACAGTCCCTCTGAGAGAAGACATCGCAGTCCCTCTGAGAGAAGACATCGCACTCCCTCTCAGAGGAGCTGTCCCAGTCCCTCTGAGAGAAGACATCGCAGTCCCTCTGACAGAAGCCATCGCAATCCTGCTCAGAGGAGCCATCGCGGTCCCTCTGAGAGAAGACATCACAGTCCCTCAGAGAGAAGCCATCACAGTCCCTCTGAGAGAAGACATCGCATTTCCTATGACAGAAGACATCACAGTCCCTCTGAGAGAAGACATCGCAGTCCCTCTGAGAGAAGACATCTCAGTTCCTCTGAGAGAAGACATCGCAGTCCCTCTGAGAGAAGACATCGCAGTCCCTCTGAGAGAAGACATCGCAGTTCCTTGGAGAGGAGCCATCACAGTCTCTCTGAGAGGAGCCGTCACAGTCTCTCAGAGAGGAGCCATCGCAGTCCCTCTGAGAGGAGATCTCACTGGTCCTTTGAGAGGAGCCATCGTAGGATTTCTGAGAGAAGTCACAGTCCCTCAGAGAAGAGCCACCTCAGTCCCTTGGAAAGAAGCCGTTGCAGTCCTTCTGAGAGGAGAGGACGCAGTTCCTCTGGGAAAACCTGTCACAGTCCCTCTGAGAGGAGCCATCGCAGTTCCTGTGAGAGAACCCGTCACAGTCCCTCTGAGATGAGGCCAGGGAGGCCCTCTGGGAGGAACCATCGCAGTCCCTCTGAGAGAAGCCGACACAGTCCCTTTAAGGAGGGACTCAAGTACAGTTCCCCTGGAGAGAGGCCCAGCCATAGTTTGTCTAGAGATTTCAAGAATCAAACAAGTCTCCTCGGGACCACACATAAAAATCCCAAAGCAGGGCAAGTGTGGAGGCCTGAAGCTACTCGAATAGGCGAGATCTGCCCCTATTATTCATTGTCCTAAGTCTTCATCATGCTGCCCTTTCCAAGCTTCTTTCCTGCTCAGCCACTGCCTCCAATTCCTGCGCCCCCAGCGTGGAAAGGCTTCCATTTCTTTCTACCGGGGGGAGGCATGTGAGACTGGGTTTGTAATTTCTCTAAGATCAATAAAGGGGCAGTAAATGATCTTCCTGTGCATCTGGACTGAGACCACTGGGCAGGTGGATGGGGAAGGCAGGCTGGAGGGACACGAGGAGTTGTGCAAAGGTTCGGAATGAGAGCCGGAGGTTTTGAGGCCCGGCCGAGGCTCCAAGCTCCGCCCCTTCACTCCAGACCCCACCCATAGGTTCCCGGGTCCCGCGACGCGATCCCAGTGGGGCGGGGTCTCAGAGGAATCGGAGGGTGACTCGTCACGTGACTCGCTCCGGCCGCAGCCCCCTCGGAAGCTGCTAGGCGGAAGTAGAAGTTCAGAAGAGGGCTAGGCGGAGCCGAGCCTACATCCGGGAGAGGAGAGGAGAGCGGAAGTGGCGTTGGTCTGGCCGGAGCCCTTGGGTGAAATTGTTAGGCGTGGAGAGGGAGTGATGTCTTCCAGACTCGGTGCTGTACCCGCCGTGAGTTTCTTGGTTTGACCGTTATGCTTTAGAGGTAGCGCTGTCGAGCCCGGAACACGCGGTCCCTCGCTTTTGTCCCATGCTCAGAGTTGGTTTTATCAGAGGCCATCGTAGGCCCCACCCTTCTAGATCAGATCACCTGTCCCCTTTTTCTTTACCCACGTTCTGCTGCCTGTTCCCCACCTCCTTGGATTTAATTCCTTGCCACATTGCCATTAGTTTCTATTCCTTTTACATCCCCAATGTCTCTCATATCCGTTGTCTTTTCTTTTGGCCTCCCTTTTAGAGCCTGGGACAGGGCTTTGAGAATGGGGGAAGACGAAGGCTCTGGTATTGTTACCCGCCTTTGCACTGCTGGAAGATAGGACAGCATATTTTTCCTAAAAGATGTTGCCTTCTTGTGTTTGAGGTGGTTGCCCCGGGAGAACTTCATTTCTTCTGGGCATAGGGGAATTCGTGTTTTTGTGGTCGAGGTTCAGAGGTCCCTAGCACTCACTCGTGTGCTTGTGATTTGCTAGACTTCGGGACCCACAACCTTTAAGCAGCAGAGGAGCACGAGGATCGTGGGAGCTAAGAAGTAAGTGAGGTTTTCTAAGGTCCTTTTATGATTGTGTCACCAGCGCTGACCAGTAGAACTTCTTCTTGTGATGAAAATGTTCTGTATCTGCATTGTCCAGTATCATAGCCACTAACCCTGTGTGGATTTTGAGCAGATGAAATGTGGCTGGTGCAACTGAGGGACTGAATTTTAAATTTTATTTGCTAAGTAAGTGAGGTTTTTCTAAGGTTCTTTTGTGGTTTTGTGGCCAGCGGTGTCCAGTAGAACTTCTTGTGACGAAAATGTTCACTATCTGCACCGTCTAGTATCATAGCTACTAGTCCTGTACGGCTTTTGAGCGCTTGAAATGTGGCTAGTGCGACTGAGGGATTGAATTTTAAATTTTATTTAATTTTAACTAACTTTAAATAGCCACGTGTAGCTAGTGGCTATCGGATTGGACAGTGTAGGTCTAAGTCTAGTGTGTGGGAGAAAAACCTAGCTTGCAAAAAAAAAGTACAAATTGTAATAAAAATGGAACCAAAGACTCAGTTGTAATTCTATATTTCTCCAGACATCAAATTCGTGCTCATAAATACATTAATGAACTTGGGATGGATGATAAAAATGGCCGCAAGAAATCCTTGTATTTTTAAACTACTTGGCTGTAAGACTGGTTTATTATTTAGTACACTGAAGGTGCTTAGTTTTTCCATGGTTAATACAAAAGAAAACACTCTTGTTAACTAGACATTAAATGGATTCATTCATTCAGGTGACATTTACTACATGTTTGCTGTGTGCCAGTTCTGTAGTAGGTTAGGCATGAAAAACAACTAGCAGTCTAGAAGGGGAGATAGGCAAGTAGGTCAACACAGTTCATTGTAATACGTAAATATTTTAAAGTGGGAATTTAATTTAGCCTTTGAGGAAGGGGAGTGATAGTTTGGAAGGGAAGAATTATTAGAGCAGGTCACTCCTAAGTAGAAACTTGAAAGTTGAGGAATCATACAGTTAGTGAGAAGGAGAAAGGTTTTTCAGAACAGAGAACAGTATGTGAACCTGTGGGAAAAGTTAATGGGATAGTAAGTAGTTCTGTATGTCTGGGATGGAGGATGAGGGATTGCAGGGAGAGCGTTTAGAGAGGTTAGTAGGGGCTAGACCATGAAGGACCTGTTATGGCATGCTAAAGTGTTTGGATTTTATCCTGGAAGAGATAATGAGGGAATGACATAGCCAGATACTGGTCTTAGGCTACTCTGGCAGCGTTACGAAGGATGGATTTGGAAGGGTACTGGGAAACTGGTTCAGAGGTTATTATGATAACCTAAGAGATGAATAAAGAACATGCAGCCTATGGTGGGAACAATATATAGGGAATATGTAGGGAACAACGTATAGGGAATGTATAGGTGGTGATGATGAGAAGTGAGTAAGGGAAGGAAGATAGGATGTCTATGGGTTTCTGGCTTTGGCCATCAGGTGAATTTTGGAGTAATTCACAAAACTAGGAATTTCTGAATGAGGAGCAACATTTGGAACAAAAACAAATAGGTTTGGACCTCAGATGAAGAGCTGGTCTGAAATACAGAATTGGGAATCATCAGCTTTAAAAAATAATTGGAAACATGATGTTTTCCTCCACAAGCTGAGAGTTTTAATGAGCTCTTCTACTTAAAGTGGTTAGAGCAATGTTTCTCAGTATGTACTTTGGTCACCTAGAGATAATTGTTAAAAAATAAGATTATTAGGCCCCCATCCATTAACCAGATTTGGAATCACTGGGTTTAGGGCGTGGAAATCTTTATTTTTAACTAGCTTCCTAGGAGATTGAGACATTTGAGAGTCAATGGTGAGAAGTGAGACCAGAGAAGAGTAGAGGAGGAAATCATGGAGAACACTAGCTTTTAAAGATTGGATAGAATTAAATAAGTTTACAAAGGATACCGAGATGAACTAAAGTACTTTTCTAATGAAATCTAAATATTTGCACATAGAAGAATGAGCTAGGGGCTCTTAAAAATTTTTGGTAGATCAGAAAGGAGTTGAAAATAGGCTAAACTTTTTATGTTTGTGATCAGAAGCTGAGAGTTGCCCCACTGGTGGCAACAAATTATAAAATAAATACAATTATGATAGTCATTGTATCACAACAAATTTTTCTTGTTATATGTATGGAAGGGGAAGTTTGAGCTTAATCTGGTTTTTTTACAAATAATCAAATGTCCTGGGGTTGATGGGTAGATATTGTAAAATACTTGAGAATTGTTTTTGTTGAGTCCTTTAAAAATAAATTTAAATCCCTGGAGGAGGGATTCCCTAACCACCTTGATTTAACCTCCAAGAGTTAATTATGATCATATGAACTATTTCCTTTTCAGTATGCTTATGCTTATTCATAAGAGGGTATATGGGTACTGTATTTCTGAGTCCTACACTGATAGTAAGAAATTCCTACATGGAGAGTTTCCTAAGAGTTGTTACATGGGACTTGGCTCTTAATGGCCTGTTGGTACCATCAAGTCTTTTTTGTTGTTGTTGTTGTTGTTGTTATTGGAGATAGAGGCTTGCTCTGTTGCCTAGGCTGGAGAGCAGTGACATGATCTTGGCTCACCACAACCTCCGCCTCCCGGGTTCAAGCAATTCTCCTGCCTCAGCCTCCTGAGTAGCTGGGATTACAGGTGCACACTGCTGCGCCCTGCTAAGTTTTTGTATTTTAGTAGAGACCGGGTTTCACCGTGTTGCCCAGGCTGGTGTTGAACTCCTGAACTCAGGCAGTTCACCCATCTTGGCCTTCCAAAGTGCTAGGATTACAGGCATGAGCCACTGCGCCTGTCCCATCAAGTCTTTCTAGCATTGTTTGGGATGGTAGGTTTTGGCCTTAGAGGCCTGCCAATCCATTAAATTTTAAAAATACCTTTATTGAGGTATAATTAGAGTACAACAGACTGCACATATTTAAAGCGTACACTACGGTCAGCTTTGATGTGTGTCTGTACCCGTGAAACCATTGCCACAATCAAGATAATAAACATTTTCATCTCTCTCAAAAGTTTGTTCATGTCTCTGCCATTTCTTCCTCCACTCCTGTCCACAGGCACCACTGTACAGTGGTTTGCATATTCTAGGATTTTATATAAATGAAGTCACACAGTATGTTTTCATTTTTTTTCATGATTTCTTTCACTCAGAATAATGATTTTGAGATGAAAAATAGTTTTTATTGCTGGGTAGAATTCCATTATGGATACCATAATTTGTTTAGCCATCTATCTTGATTGACATTTGAGTTATTTTCAGTTTTAGGGCGTCAAACAATAAGTGCATTGAACATTCATGTACAAGTCTTGTGTGGACAAATGCTTTCATTTCTTTTGATAAATATCTAAGATGGTATTTACCATCCTAGGTTGGTTGATTCATATGGCAGGAGTATGTTTAGCTTTTTAGGAAACTACCTGCTTTCCGAAGTGGTATTATTTTGCATTCCCACCAGCAATGTATGAGAGTCAGTCTTTTCAATTTTAGCTAATTTAATGGGTGTGTAGTGGTATCTCACTGTGGTTTTAATTCATGGAGTTTTTTTTTTTTTTTCTTTTTTTGAGACAATGTCTCCCTCTGTCACCCAGGCTGGAGTGCAGTGGCCTGATCCTGGCTCACCGAACCCTTTGCCTCCCGGGTTCAACTGATTCTCCTGCGTTAGCCTCCCGAGTAGCTGGGATTACAAGTGTGCACCACCACGCCTGACTAATTTTGGTATTTTTAGTAGAGATGGGATTTCACCATGTTGGCCAGGCTGGTCTCGAACTCCTGACCTTAAGTGCTCTGCCCGCCTTGGCCTCCCAAAGTGCTGGGATTACAGGCTTGAGCCACCACACCTGGCCTAATTTGTGGTTTTTAATTCATCATATATGAATAATAATGTTGAGCATCTGTTCGTATTCTTTTTTTTAATCTTTTATTTTTTTTTGCATCTGTTCATATTTATTTTATTTTATTTTTTTGAGACAGAGTTTTGCTCTTGTTGCCCAGGCTGGAGTGCAGTGGTGCGATCTCGGCTCACTGCAACCTCCGCCTCCCAGGTTCAAGCAATTATTCTGCCTCATCCTCCCAAGTAGCTGGAATTACAGGCATGCGCCACCATGCCCGGCTAATTTTATATATATATATATTTTTTTTTTTTTTTTTTTTTTTTTTTTTGAGACGGAGTCTTGCTCTGTCACCCAGGCTGGAGAGCAGTGGCGCAATCTCGGCTCACTGCAAGCTCCGCCTCCCGGGTTCACGCCATTCTCCTGCCTCAGCCTCTCTGAGTAGCTGGGACTACAGGTGCCTGCCACCACGCCCGGCTAATTTTTTTTGTATTTTTAGTAGAGACGGGGTTTCTCCATGTTGGTCAGGCTGGTCTCGAACTCCCGACCTCAGGTGATCTGCCCACCTTTGCCTCCCAAAGTGCTGGGATTAACGGTGTGAGCCACCGCGCCCGGCCTTCATCTGTTCCTATTCTTATTGGTCATTTGTGTATCTTCTTTTGTAAAATGTTTACATTTTTGTCCATTAAAAAAGTGGGTTATCTTATTGAATTGTGGTATTTAAAAAAATCTGTCCTGAATACAACTCCTTTGCCTGTTATGCTTCCTTCCAGTCTAGTTTTGTCTCATTTTCTTAATGATGTCTTTTGAAGAGCAAAAGATTTAAATTTATCATTTTTTTCTTATGTTTCATGCTTTTATGTATCCTATTTAAGAAACCTTTGCCTCCCTGGAGGTTGTAGCGAGTCAAGGTGGTGCCACTGCACTCCAGCCTGGGCGACAGAGCGAGATTCCGACTTAAGAAATAATAATAATTTAAAAAAAAGAAACTTTTGCCTCCCTAATTGCAAAGATTTTCTGTGGTCTTTTCTCCTAGAAGTTTTATAGGTTTTATATTTAGGTCCGTGACTCATTTAGAGTTAATTTCTGTGAAAGTTTTATGGTAAGGGTCAATGTTGACTTTTTTTTCTATTTGTATACCCAGTTGTTGGAAAGAGTTTTCTTTCCCTACTGAATTGCCTTGGCACTTTGTCAAACTTCACTTGGACATGTATATGTGTAGGTCTGTTTCTGGACTCTCCTTATTCTGTTCTATTGATGTTTATATAGACTCTTGAAATCAGTAAGTCCTCTAACTTTAGTGTTCTTTTTCAAAATTGTTTTGGTTATTCTCAGTTCTTTGCGTTTTTATAAGAAGTATAGAATTGGGTTGCCAATATCTATTAAAAGAAGCTTGCTGAGTATTGATTGGTATTATATTGAACCTATAGATTCCTTTGGGGAAAATTGCTATTTTAACAATATTGAGTTTTCTGATTTATGAACATGCTGTATTTTCCCCTTTAAGTCTTCTAAATTACTCTCAGCACTGTGTTGTAGTTTCATTGTTTTTAAAAGTCTTGAACGTCTTTTGTTAGGTTTGTTCCCAGGTATATTATCTTTTTCTGATGTAATTGTAAATGATATTATTTTTATAATGTCATTTTCTAGTTGATTGTTGCTAATCTGCAAGTAGGGACAGTTTTGCTTTTTTCCTTTTGATCTTGTTTTAAACCTATTGCAATGGCATTCAGCAGTGAAACTACGTGGGCCTAGAGTTTTCACTGTGGGAAGGATTTAATAAATTCAGTTTATTTAATAGATATAGGGCTACTTAGATTTCCAGTTTCTTCTTGTGTCAGTATTAGTAAGTAGTATTTTTAAAATTTGTTCATTGTAATTTTTCCATTGATTAGCATAAAGTTATTCAAAGCATATTATTACTTAATGTCTACATAATCTGCGATAACCCCTGTTTCATTTCTGATATTGGTTATTTGTAGTATCTTTTTTTGTAGATCAGTCTAGCTACAGGGTTGACAATTTTGTGGTCATTTCAAAGAACCACATTTCTCCTATGGTCTGTTTTCTAGTTCATGGGTTTCTCCTCTTACCTTACCTTTTCTTTGGTTTACTTTGCTTTTCCTTTTAAGGTACCTTAAGATGAAATCTTAAGTCATTGATTTTAGATCTTTTCTAGTATAAACATTTAAAGCTTTAAGTTTCTTTCTAAGTATTGCTTTAGTTGCATCCTACAAATGTTGATATGCATATTTTTGTTGTTTTTCAGTGCAAAATATTTTCAAATTTCATTTGTGATTTCATTTTGGACCTATAAATTATTTAGAAGTAGATTATTTAATTTGCAGATATTTGGATTTTTTGTGTTTTTTGTTTTTAGATATCTTCCTATTATTGATTCCTAAGTTGATACCAATGTGGTCAGAGAATACACTGTGTAATTCTCATCCTTTTAATAAAAGTTAAAGTTGATGGCCCAGCGTAAGATCTAGCTTAATGAATGCGCAATGTGCACTTGAAAAGAATATATATCCTGCAGTTGTTAGATGTAGTGTTGTGTAAATGTTAACTAGAGCAAGGTGGCTAATAGTGCAGTTCAGATCATTTATGTCTTTTACTGAATTTTTGTCTAGTTCTATCAATTGCTGAAAAGGGGAGGTCTTAAGTTTTCTGCTAAGATTGTGGAATTGTCTATTTTTCCCTTTAATTCTGTCAGTTTTCGCCTTGTGTACTTTAAGGCTCTATTATTAGGCACATACAGTGGGTAATTATGTCTTCCCAATGATTTGACACTTTTGTCATTATGAAGTATCTCTTTTTATCTCTGGCAGTACTCTTTGTCTTGAAGTCTGTTTTATCTGGTATTAAAATAGTCATTCCAGCCTTATGTTTGCTGATTGTATGATACAATTTTTTCATCCGTTTATTTTCAATCTGTAGATGTCTTTATATTTTAGAGTGTGCTTCTTGTAGGTAGCATGTAGTAGGGTATCACTTTTTATTTTACTCTGTCATTTGCTTTTAACGGAGTGTTTAGACTGTAAACATTTAATTATTGATGTGGTTGGATAGGTCTACCCTTTTATTTTTTGTTCTCTGTTTATCCCTTGTTTTTTGTTCCTGTGTTTCTTCTTTTGGATTATTTGAATGCTTAGTGTCTGCCCCCCTCTTGTTTTTTTTTTAAGAGACAGTGTCTTGCTCTGTTGCCCAGGCTGGAGTTGGTGGCACATTCATTGCTTACTGGGCTGAAGTGATCCTCCCACCTCAGCCTGCCAAGTAGCTGAGATTACAGAGGTTTGAGCCATCTACCCCGGCCTGTTTACCATTTCTGTTGCTCTTTCTTCATTCCTAAAAATCCAAGTTTCTCTCTGGTATTATTTTTCTTCACCTGGAATTATTTGTTTTAGCATTTCATATGGAGCAGGTCTGCTTACAATGAATTCTCTTAGTTTTATTTCTGAGTTTTAATTCTGAGTTGACAAATTTTTTTCTCTCAAAATTTTAAAGATATTTCTTTTTCCTTTTCTTTTTTCTTTTTAGAGACAGGGTCTTACTCTGTTGCCAAGGCTGAAGTGCAGTGGTGCAGTCATAGCTCACTGAAGCCTCAAATTCCTCAGCTCAAGGGATCCTCTCACTTTAGCCTCCCAAGTAGCTGGGACTATAGTTACATGGCACCACACTTGGATAATTGCGCTAAAATTTTTTTATTTTTATTTTTGGTGGGTACATAGTAAGGATATATATTTATGTGGTACATGAGATGTTTTGATACAGGCATACAGTGTGAAATCACATCATGGGGAATGGGATATCCATCCCCTCAAGCATTTATCCTTTGTGTTATAGACAATCCAGTTACACTCTTTTAGTTATTTAAAAATGTACAATTAAGTTCTTAAAATTATTATTATTATTATTATTTTGAGACAGAGTCTCACTCTGTCACCAGGCTGGAGCACAGTGGCGTATCTCGGCTCACTGCAACCTCCGCCTCCTGGGTTCAAGCATTTCTCCTGCCTCAGTCTCCCAAGTAGCTGGGACTACAGGCGCACGCCACCACTCCCAGCTTTTGTATTTTTAGTAGAGATGGGGTTTCACCATGTTGGCCAGGATGGTCTTGATCTCTTGACCTTGTGATCTGCCCCCCTCGGCCTCCCAAAGTGTTGGGATTACAGGCACGAGCCACCGCGCCCAGCCTTAAAATTATTTTTTGTAGAGACAAGGTTTCGCTATGTTGCTCAGGCTGGTCTTGAACTCATGGGCTCAGTCCCCCTGCCTTGGCCTCCCAAAGTACTGGGATTACAAATGTGAGCCATTACACTGGTCTGATTTTAAAGATACTGTACTGCCTTGTGGCATTCTTGGTTTCTGTTGAGAAACCCATGGTCATTTAAATCATTTCCTGTAATGTAATATGTCACTTTTCTGAAGCTTTCTAGTTTAAAACAAAATCTTTGGCTTTGAATAGTTTCTTATTTATTTAAAAAATTTTTTTGAGACAGAGCCTAACTCCCGTTGCCCAGGCTGGAGTGCAGTGGCGCAACCTCTGCTCACTGCAGCCTCATCCTCCTGGGCTCAGGTGAGTCTTTCACCTCAGCCTGCTGAGTAGCTGGGACTACAGGTGCACACCACCACACCTGGCTAATTTTTTGTATTTTTAATAGAGATAGGGTTTTGCCATGTTGCCCAGGCTGGTCTTGAATTCCTGGGCTCAAGGGATCTGCCTGCCTCAGCCTCCTAAATTGCTGGGATTACAGGCTTGAGCCATTGCACCCAGCTTAGTTTTTTTTTTTTTTTAATTTTTATTTTTTTTGAGATGGAGTCTCGCTGTGTTGCCCAGGGCAGCTGGAGTGCAGTAGCATAAATTCGGCTCACTGCATCCTCCACCTCCCAGGTTCAAGTGATTCTCCTGTCTCAGCCTCCCAAGTAGCTGAGACTACAGGTACCCGCTACCACACCCAGCTAATTTTTGTATTTTAGTAGAGGTGGGGTTTCACCATATTGGCTAGGCTGGTCTCCAACTCCTGACCTTGAGTGATCTGCCTGCCTTGGCCTCCCAAAGTGCTGGGATTACAGGTATGAGCCACCATGCCTGGCCTAGTTTATTTTTTACTGAGGTAAAATATACCTATATAATTTACCATGTTTACTTTTTTTTTTTTTTTTTTGAGACGGAGTTTTGCTCTTGTTGCCCAGGCTGGAGTGCAAATGGCACGACCTCAGCTCACCACAACCTCCGCCTCCCAGGTTCAAGCGATTCTTCTGCCTCAGCCTACTGAGTAGCTGGGACTACAGGCATGTGCCGCCATGCCCAGCTAATCTTGTATTTTTAGTATAGATGGGGTTTCTCCATGTTGGTCAAGCTGGTCTTGAACTCCCGACCTCAGGTGGAACCACCTGCCTTGGCCTCCCAAAGTGCTGGGATTACAGGCGTAAGCCACCACGCCTCGCTGATACATTTATATTCTTTTTCTTTTTTTTCCTCTCTTCACTCCCCCATCTCTCCCCTCCCCTTCCTGGCTGAATAGTTTCATTAAGATGTGTCTTGGTTGGGTACCGTGGCTCATGCCTGTAATTCCAGCACTTCGGGAGGCTGAGCTAGGAAGATCGCTTGAGCCCAGGAGTTTGAGACCAGCCTGGAGAACAAAGTGAAACCCTGTCTCTACACACACACACACACAAAAGAATGAGCTGAGTACTGTGGCGCACACTTGTGGTCTCAGCTACTCAGGAGGCTGAGGTGGGAGGATTGTTTAAGCCTGGGAGGTGGAGGCTGTGCTTGAGCCACTACACTCCAGCCCGAGTGACAGAGTGAGACCCTGTCTCAAAAAAAAAAAAAAAGTGCTTTGGACCAGCCTGGGCAACATAACAAGACCCTGTCTCTATGAAAAAACACAAAAATTTAGTGGGTATGATGGTGTGCACCTGTGGTCCCAGCTACTCGGGTATGGAGAGGTGAGAGGATCACTTGAGCCAGAGAGGTCCAAGCTGCAGTGAGCCGTGTGCCACTGCACTCTGGCCTGGAGAACAGAATGAGACTCTGTTTCAAAACAAAACAAAAAGATGTATCTTGGCATGTTTTTCTTTGAGTTATCCTATTTGGTGTTTGTTGAGCTCCTTGAATCTGTAAATTTATATCTGACCAAATGTGGGGGATTTTCCACCATTTTTTTTTTCAAATGTATTTTTCTGCCTTAGTATCTTCTGCCTCTCCCTCTGGGATTACAACTACACTTAAGTTAAAACTTTTGGTGTTAGGGTTCTGTTGACTATTTTTCAATCTTTTTTTCTCTTTGTTCTTCAGACTGGTTTTTTTTTTCTTTCTTTCTTTTTTTTTTTTTTGAGATGGAGTCTCGTACTGTCCCCCAGGCTGGAGTGCAGTGGCACGATCTCTGCTCACTGCAGCCTCCACCTCCCAGGTTCAAGTGATTCTCCTGCCTCAGCCTCCCGAATAGCTGAGATTACAGGCACCTGCCACCAGGCCTGGCTAATTCTTTTGTATTTTTAGTAGAGACGGGGTTTCACTATGTTGATCAGGCTGGTCTCGAACTCCTGACCTTGTGATCCGCCTGCCTCGGCCTCCCAAAGTGCTGGGATTACAGGCATGAGCCACTGTGCCTGGTGGAGACTGGGTCATTTCTATTGAATGGTCTTCAAGTTCACAGACTCTTTCCTCTGTCATCTCCATTCTATTACTGAACCTATCTGATGAGTTTTTATTTCAGATACTATATTTTTCAGTTCTAAGATTTCATTTGGTTCTTTTTTATGGTTTCTTTTTCTGCTGATGATTCCTACCTTTTCCTTCATTTCTTGTGTGTTTTCATTATAAGAAAGTATTTCTTTTTTGTTGAGAGTATTTGATAGTCCCAACATCTGGATCACCTTGGGGCTGGCATGTTTTGGTCATCTGTTCCTTTGAAAATTGCTCACATTTTCCTGGTTCTTTATGTGTTGCATAATTTCAGAATTTATCCTCATCATTGTGAATACTTTTTGTGTAGATTTTGGGTCCTATTATAATTCTTCTGGGGAATGTTGCCATTTCTGTTTTAGCAGGCCACCCTGTTTCAGGTTCAGGCCAAAACTTCTGTCTTGCTTTTGGAGGCATTGGTTAAAATCTCAGTTCTGTTCTTTATGTCTTTGCTATGATAATTTGGGCTGTCCCAAACATGAATAGCTCAGGGGCTGGTCTGAGACTTCTGCAGGTGTTTCCAATCTTATTTCAGTTCTCCAAGCTTTTGCTGCTTTGGTTTGGGTCACATTAGAGTTCAAATCTCATTTTGGTTTTCAAAGTCTTTGCTAGGCTGGTATATATGGGTATATGCCACACATGCATGGCTAAGGTTAAGTTGTGATATGTGGATTCATACACTGAATTAAGGGATTCTCTTTTTTGCCTGTTTTCTCTCCAGCATTCCTCCCACCCCCAGTCCCCCAACTCTGGTCCACAGGGACATTTTTTCCTGATTTACCTGGTAAGAAAGAAGGGAGTTTCTAGAATTAAAGCTGCCCATGCTGCTCTGCAAGTGGGGTTCATCCTTGTTGCAAATTCATACTTGAGGGAAAAAGACAGAATTGGAAAACTCACCCCATTTGGGTCACTTCTCCCAACTTTGACTCCCCTGCATAATTTACTTGTTTTTGTTTGCTTTACAGAGTCCAGTGAGCAGGAGGGGTGGGCCTTAGTGGGCTTAGCTGCCCCTCCAGAGCCAGGACTTCTGTGTATTAAATTTGTGTTATTGGACCTCATGTGTGGAGAGCCGAAACTCATTCTTCCCTGTTTGTAACATACTGACGTAACCAGTCTCTGTTATGTTTACCCATTCCCATTTCCATCCCCTCCCTCCTACAGGAAACTGTATAAACAAGTGTGATGTTTGCCCTTACATATTTATGACTCCTTTAAAAATAAGCTTTAAAATAAGCTGCTTTATGTGTGGATTTGTTTTTAGCTTGCTGAACTGACATTGTGCTAGAGATACTATTTTGTTTCTTTTTTCATTCAACAGTATACTTTTTAGTTATGTTCATGTCTCTATGTGTAGAATTAGTTTATTGCTTCTAACAGCAGCACAGTATTCCATAGTAGGCATCTATCACATTTTACAAGGATGGTCACTGTGTTACTTCCAACTCCCTGATATCACAAACAAACCTCTCTATGTGTAATTCTTATTAGCTCTACATCTAAAGTGTTATCTTGAATCTGCCAATTCAAGTTAACTTTTTTCCTTTTGTTTACTCTGTCTCCCATGGGCTGTCTCCATAGAGCAGCCAGAAGGATCTTTCTGAACCATAAATCTAAAGTAGGCCTCACAGGTATTTAGCTGGAAAAGGGAGGCTCTAGGAGTCTATTGACCACTCTTGGAGAACTGCTGCTCTACTGCATCTTGAGCCACCTAGAAGAATGTCTGATGCTTTGTAGTTGCAGAGTAATGTTTTTTAGCTGTCATACTGACTGGTCTTAGATTTTGGAATCTGGATTCAGCTGTATACCAGAAATCTCTGGCCAGATTAATTCATGCAAGATAGCATCCATCCTTTAGCTGTGGAAGCTAAGTATCATTTGCCTGAATAAGATAGGGCATCAGGTTTTAGGGAGAATGCTGAGGGAGAAGGAAGATGGGTCAGATTAGGGCCCACAGACTATTCCTTTCCCTTAGAGATACCCTTTAGTTGCCGTCCCTCTGTCAGAGAAAGAGAGAGACTGGGACATACCAGGTTACAAATCCAGGGAGTCTTCTGAAGGGTCACAGAACACCTTTATTGCTTCGCCTACTTTCTTTTCTTAGGTGAATCTAGGAAGGAATGTCTACTTGGGCTGCAAAGTGATCATTTATGTGTACTGCTTACTCTTATTACAATGAAGTGTGATAATAATTGTGCATGTTGTGTTAGATCAACTATTGTTATTGTTAGATGATTACAACTTACATTCTGTTTTTATAGCAGGCTTCTTAGTTTTCTGCACAGGTAACCAACTTGGTTATGATATAAAACAATGTATAGAAATTTTACTCCAGACCTTCCTTTGTGGTATATATTTTTATGTTGTATTAGTAGCAGGACCCAGTGCTCCATAAAGGATAATAGTTTCCAGTACACTATCCCTCATGATGACTCCTTAAGTGGTTCATCGTCTGCGTCTTCGTGTGAACCAGTGAGTGATTTTCCAGCATCTTTCCGAAAATCTACCTACTGGATGAAGATGAGAAGGATCAAGCCAGCTGCTACTTCTCATCTCGAAGGTATCAATATCAGTGTCTTATTCTGAAGACAGGCCACTTCCTAAAGTTATAGTTTGAGATTGTTGTAAATACCTCTTAAAAGTATTAAATGCCGGCCGGGCACGGTGGCTCACGCCTGTAATCCCAGCACTTTGGGAGGCCGAGGCAGGCGGATCACAAGGTCAGGAGATTGAGACCATCCTGGCTAACATGGTGAAACCCCGTCTCTACTAAAAATGCAAAAAATTAGCCGGGCCTGGTGGTGGGTGCCTGTAGTCCAGCTACTCAGGAGGCTGAGGCAGGAGAATGGCGTGAACCTGGGAGGCGGAGGTTGCAGTGAGCAGAGATTGCACCACTGCACTGCAGCCTGGGCGAAAGAGCGAGACTCCGTCTCAAAAAAAAAAAAGAGTATGAAATGCCACATATTTGTTTCTCATTAGTGATTTAAAAAAAATTAAGGTGTTAGGCAATTGCATCCTGTCCTGTTAGCTTCATGAACTGCTATGTGATAGAGTGAAATTCTGCTAATCTTACTTCTCTAGATTATACTTAGCATTTGATTTTCCTCTTTGTAGGATTTGAATTCCCCTTTTCTTCTTCTTCTTCTTTTTTTTTTTTTTTTTTGAGCTAGAGTTTCACTCTTGTTGCCCAGACTAGAGTGCAATGACTCGAGCTCAAGCTCACCGCACCCTCCGCCTCCTGGGTTCAAGCGATTCTCCTGCCTCAGCTTCCTGAGTAGCTGGGATTACAGGCATGCGCCACCACACCTGGCTAATTTTGTATTTTTAGTAGAGACAGGGTTTCTCCATGTTGGTCAGGCTGATCTTGAACTCCCGACCTCAGGTAATCCACCCACTTCGGCCAAAGTCTGTAATCCCAAAGTGCTGGGATTACAGACATGAGCCACAATGCCTGGCCCCCCTTTTCTTCTAGTGTGATCCTCTGTTGATGATTTAGGGGCTGGTGTAAGGGTTATTCAGGGGAGAATATTCTAGATCGTCACAGTCTCAAGGGTCCTTGGTGGCTAGCCCTCTATCTTGAGCAATTCTTATCCTCTTGTTACCCTCAAGTAAGATTAAGCAATTGCTTGAATGCCCTTATTATTCATAAGGAACAATGGATGATTTGGGATAGATAACAATATAAAAAGAAAGGGGGAGTGGGTCAGTTAATGAGAAGTTACACCAACTTCCCTAAAAATGTCACAGACATTTCTCTGAGGCCTGTGTTCACTGATGATCTTTCCTTTTGATGGTCTTGCGAATGATGTTTTGAAGACAGGCCTAGATGTTCATTTACAAAGTGTGCTGAGTTTTTGTTTTGTTTTTGTATGGTACTTCAGAGTCAGGTGGAGTATCAGCCAAGGGAAAAAGGAAACCCAGGCAGGAAGAAGATGAAGACTATCGAGAATTTCCTCAGAAGAAGCATAAGCTTTATGGTAAGGCAGTAACTTTGCTACTTCTTTTTCCCTGGGTGACTGAGCTTTATTCTTTGAGGGTAAAGGAAAGAGAAGCCTTAGTTTGAGCCCTTCAGTGACCTCTGAGCCCTTTGAATTGTTTGGGAGGGAATGGCCTCCATCCTGCCTCATTATACCCTTTCATTCTGTCATGACTTAGGCAGTCAGTCGGTTGAGGGACTGGGAAATAGGGTGTTGAAGAGGAGGAGAGGGAAGAGATTTTGGTATTAGCAAGGGTGACATGCTGGGCTTCAAGTTTCTGTCTTATGTCAGGGAGGAAGCAACGGCCTAAAACTCAGCCCAATCCCAAATCCCAGGCCCGTCGTATTCGGAAGGAACCACCAGTTTATGCAGCAGGTATGTTTTCTTTTGGAAGTTTTGTGGGATGTAGTTCTCACACTCTGATTTGTTGTTGGAGTTGTCTGTGAAGGAATGAGGTACTAAAGCATTTCTTTAAGGAGGCAGTTACTAAGGGCCTGAGTTTGGAGTCAGACAGACCTTTGCTCAAGTTTTGGCTCTTCATTAACTTTGTGACCTGCCTCAATTTATTTAACTTCCTCTTGCCTCAGTTTCCATGTCTATGAATAGGGGTAATAAAGGCAGTTAGAATTGTTTTGAAAATTAAATGGATAAAAACATTTAGCATAGTCTCAGGCACATAAGAAACACTCAGCAGACAGGCTGTGACATTTCTCAGTATCCTATTGTTATATCCTGTGGTGAAAAATGTTGCTGCCTAATTCTTGAAGCAACTGGGCTTTGGAGCGGTTCTCAAGTGGTTTTTATCATGGCGAAATGAGTAGGAGTTTTCAGAAACTCTTCACTGTCTAAAAAATACTACTTTTAGAAGTTATACCCAGCAAGAGTCTCTTCATTGCAGTCTACCAGGAAAAGGAAAAACCATTTTATGATACTTTTCCTAAATCGTGGGATTATGCTTTTTGTTTCTGGAGAATACTGCGATTACAAAGTGTTTCTTTCTCTCCTTTGTAGGCAGTTTGGAGGAGCAGTGGTACTTAGAAATCGTTGATAAAGGCAGTGTCTCCTGCCCTACCTGCCAGGCAGTGGGGAGGAAGACCATAGAGGGTTTAAAGAAACACATGGAAAACTGCAAGCAGGTTAGATATTTTGGCGTTTCATAACTGTTACGATATTTTTACCCAAACTTTAGACCTCTTTTGCTGTGTTGGATATGCTGGTTATAATGGATGAAAAGCAGCATTGTATAATAAAGGAAACATACGCTTTGGATCTGACACAGTTAGGTTTGAATCTTCTCTTAGCCACATACTAGTGTGGCATTTAGCTTTTTATATGTAGATGTCAGTTTCATTTGTAAAACAGAGAAAAAATAATAAATACAAAATAATAAAAACCTTGTGTAGTCCATGAGAGGATAAGAAAGAAGTAACACAGGGCTAAGTGCCTAGCCCATTACTTGGCAAATATTCAGTTAATGGTAATTCTTACTATTTTAAAAGTGAATTGCCTTTTTTTTTGCCCTTGAAGACATGACACTGAGTTTCTGGGATTTTGAGATTTATTGACTATTGAGTTTGAGAAATAAAGGAGACATAGATGAAAGCATTTGAGTAGGACTTTGTGACGTTCTGTTTCTCTGTGGAACAACCTAGCACTGAGCAGTATTTTTCCTTCTAGGAAATGTTTACTTGTCATCATTGTGGGAAACAACTTCGTTCACTGGCAGGGATGAAGTATCACGTCATGGCAAATCATAATAGTTTGGTAAGAGTGTCTTCTGTCTTTTGTGAGTGTTTGGATGTCTTTTTTATTTGAGATGGAGTCTCACTCTGTTGCCCAGGCTGGAGTGCAGTGGCACGATCTCGGCTTACTGCAACCTCCACCTCGTGGTTCAAGCGATTCTCGTGTCTCAGCCTCTTGAGTGTTTAGGACTACAGGCGTGCACAACCGCGCCCAGCTGATTTTTTTGTTTTGTTTTGTTTTGTTTTTTGAGACGGAGTTTTGCTCGTTGCCCAGGCTGGAATGCAACAGTGCAAACTCGGCTCACTGCAACCTCCGCCTCCTGGGTTCAAGCGATTGTTCTGCCTGAGCCTCCCAGGTAGGTGGGATTACAGGCACGCGCCACCCCACCTGGCTGATTTTGTATTTTTAGTAGCAATGGGGGTTTCTCCATGTTGGTCAGGCTGGTCTTGATCTCCCAACCTCAGGTATCTGCCCGTCTCGGCCTCCCAAAGTGCTGGGATTACAGGCGTGAGCCATCGCACCCAGCAATTTTTTGTATTTTTAGTAGAGACTGAGTTTCACCACGTTGGCCAGGCTGGTCTCGAACTCCTGACCTCAGGTGATCCGCCCTCCTTGGCCTGCTGAAATGCTGGGATTACAGGCGTGAGCCACCGTGCCCGGCCTGGATGTCTTTTACTTATGTGAGTGTAGATATCTCAGTGCAGATGGCTCTGGGATTTTATAAAGGTGTTAGCAAGAAGACCCTTTTGATAAAAGAGTTATGCACAATGAAACCTTTGCAGTGAATCCATAAACATTTGTGTGTTTAGGTTAGCTCCAAAGGTTCATATCCTGGGAGGCAGAGGCTCAGAACTCTTATTTCCATTATATTCACTTTGTCCAGGAGAAGATGGAGAACACCAGGAGTCAGAAAACTTGGGCTTCATTGGCACCAGCTTAGCTGCCAGTCCAATCCTTGATTCTCCTCTGATATTTTTTTCCCTGTGTCTATCTTTTCCATGAATCATCTTCTTGTTTACTTCTCTTGATTTCTAGCCCATTTTGAAAGCCGGAGATGAAATAGATGAGCCAAGTGAGAGGGAAAGGCTCCGAACAGTTCTAAAGAGACTGGGAAAGCTCAGGTGCATGCGTGAGGTAAGGGCCCAAGGACAGCAATTCCTTCTGCCTGAATTCTCAGGTCAATGTCTTTCGTTCTTCTTTCCATTTCTTCTCTTCCTCATTGTAGACTTCCTAGTTCTGCACTGTCTTGGTCTCTTGAATCATTAATAGTTGTTTATTTTCTTCCTCATTTCCAAAAATTTATTTTTCTCCCCCTTGCCTTTGTTTGATGGGGTTTCCTTACCATCCTTTTTTTAATGTGATGAAGAGGATCCCAGTGACCCCTCACTGTGCTGAACTTTGGTATATATTGCTGGGTATATGATATGGGAATGGGGTTGGATCACAGACCAAGGAGAAAGCTCTGACATGGAGTAGATGCACAGTTATAGTTTATCAAGGGCTGACTAAGCTGATTGAAAATCATGCTTGATCAGAGTAGGATGGCCAGAGACAAGGAAGGATTGTGCTGATGGGAGATGTTGGAGAGGGTCTACTGAAATCAGAGGGTCTATTTGTATTTTGTGGTGGTGAATGCTTTATGGCTGTTTAGAAATTTAGGGATCATGTCAAAAGATGTAAGATTATAGTTTAGGCTTCTCTCCTGTGTTCAGAGTTGCTCCAGTAGCTTCACCAGCATCATGGGATATCTCTACCATGTCAGAAAATGTGGCAAAGGGGCTGCAGAGCTGGAAAAGATGACCCTGAAATGTCACCACTGTGGAAAACCATATAGGTCGAAGGCTGGACTTGCGTATCACCTGAGGTCAGAGCATGGGCCTGTGAGTACTGATTCCTTTCTATACCCTGCGTGGGGATGTATTTCGTGGTGAGTCCTTACCCTTCTATCTTCCCATATGTGTTTGGTTCCTCATTTGTATCCTCTTTTAATCTCTGAATGCTTGTGTGTTTATTCTCGTCTTTATTCTTTCTTTGTCCTTATTTCTGCCTTTTTAACATTATTAGGTTAGATAAATCAAAATTCAAAGTATAGTCCAGGCAGAAGTAAACTCATTATTATATATTTTATATCTTATATATTTTTATATAGTGTGTGTGTGTATATATATATATTATTATTTTTTTTTTCCTTCAAGAGACAAGATCTTGCTGTCTCAGGCTGGAGTGCAGCGATGGGATCATAGCTCACTGCAGCCTCGAACTCTTGGGCTCAAGCCATCTTCTTGCCTCAGGCTCCTAAGTAGCCAGGACTACAGGCTTGCGTCACATGCCCAGCTAATTTTTTGTTTTTAATTTTTTGTAGAGATGGGGGTCTCATTATGTAGCACAGGCCAGTCTCAAACTCCTGGCCTCAAGCGATCCTCTTACCTTGACCTCCCAAAGTGCTGGGATTATAGGTGCGAGCCACCCTGCCCAGCCCATTATTTAATTAATTAATTAATTAATTTATGTATTTATATATTTTTGAGACGGACTTTCCCTCCGTTGCCCAGGCTGGAGTGCTGTAGAGCAATCTTGGCTCACTGCGACCTCCGCCTCCTGGGTTCAAGTGATTCTCCTACTTCAGCTTCCCGAGTAGCTGGGATTACAGGTGCGTGCCACCACGCCCAGCTAATTTTTGTATTTTTACTAGAGACGGGGTTTCACCACGTTGGCCAGGCTGGTCTCAAACTCCCAATCTCAGGTGATCTGCCCACCTCGGCCTCCCAAAGTGCTGGGATTATAGGCGTGAGCCACTGTGCCCAGCCTCATTGTTATACTTTTAAAACTAAAGGCATTCCCGCATAGCTAGAGCTTTTATGGGCATCTGTCCAGCTGGTTCCTCTTTCATTTTTTTGGTTTAAATTTTTTTTTTTCTCATTACATTTCCAAGGTTTCCCACCCTGTGGTTTCATTTTTTTTAGAGTCATTTGTTAAGATATAATTTACACATGGTAATGTTTACCATTTTAGTGCATAATTATAAGAATTTTGACACATGTATACAGTCATGTAACTACTATCACACTCAACACATAGACTAGGCAGGGTGCCTTAGCTCACACCTGTAATCCCAGCACTTTGGGAAGCTGAGGTGGGCGGATTGCCTGAGCCCAGGAGTTTGAGACCAGGTTGGGCTACATAGTGAGACCCTGTCTCTACAAAAAATGAAAAAATAAGCCAGGCATGGTGATGTACACCTGTAGTCCCAAGTACTTGGGAAACTGAGGTGGGAGGATCACTTGAGCCCAGAAGGTTGAGGCTGCAGAGCTGTGATCATACTACTGCATTCCAGCCTGGGTGACAGAGTAAGACTCTGTCTCAAAACAAACAAAAAAAAGATGTTTTACAATTCCATCACCACTTCAAGTTGACTTGTGTCCCTTTAGTCAGCCTTTTCCTCCAGCTACAGCCCCTGGCAACCAGTGATTTATTTTCTGACCCTATAGTTTTACCCTTTTCAGAATGTCATATAAATTGAATCATACAGCATGTAGCCTTTCAGTCTGACTTCTTTCATTTACCATAATCCATTTGCGATTCATCCATGTATTGCATGTATCATTAGTTTATTCCTTTTTTTTTCTGACTAGGATTTCATTGTATGGATGTTTCAAGTTTGTTGTTTATCTACTTACCAGTTGAAGAACATTTGGTTGTTTCTAGTTTTTGACGATTACGAATAAAGCTGCTATAAACATTCACAAAGGTTTTTGGGCTGGGCATGATGACTCATGCCTGTAATCCCAGCACTTTGGGAGGCTGATACAGGTGGATCACTTGAACTCAGGAGTTCGAGACCAGCTGGGCAACATGGTGAAACCCTGTCTCTACAGAAAATACAAAAATTAGCTGGGTGTGGGTGGTACATGCCTGTAGTCCCAGCTACTTGGGAGGTTGAGGCAGGAGGATGGCTTGAGCCCAGGAGGCGGAGATTGCAGTGAGCCAAGATGGTGCCACTGCATTCCAACCTGGGTGACAGAGCAAGACCCTGACTCAAAAACAAAAAACAAAAAGATTGTTGTGTCTTGTTTTTTTGAAACAGGGTCTCGCTCTTTTGCCCAGGCTGGAGTGCAGTGGCGCCACCTTGGCTCACTGCTACCTCTGCCTCCCGGGCTCAAGCCATCCTCCCACCTCAGCCTCCCAAGTAGCTAGGATTATAGGCGAGTGCCACTGCGCCCAGCTAATTTTTGTATTTATAGTAGAGATGGGTGTTCGCCATGTTGGCCAGGCTGATCTTGAACTCCTGGGCTCAAGTGATCCACCTGCCTTGGCCTCCCAGAATGCTGGGATTACAGGCGTGAGCCACTGCACCTGGCAAAAAAGGTTTTTATGTGAAAATAAATTTTAATTTCCCTTGGGTAAATACTTAGGAATGAGATTTCTGGGTCATATGATTAATGTATATTTAACTTCATAAGAAACTGCTGCATTGTTTCCCAAAGTGGCTGTGCCATTTTGCATTCCCACCAGTGAAGTATGAGAACTCCAGTTGCTTTGCATCCTTGTCTACATTTATTATTGTCAATTTTATTTTTTGATCCATTCTAATAGGTATGTAGTAGTACTTTACTGTGGTTTAAATTTTCATTTCCCTGATGACTAACAATGCTTAATCTTGTTGACCATCTTTGCATGTGCTTACTGGTGATTTGTATGTCTTTAATGAAGTGTCTGTTCAAATCCTTTGTTCATTTTGGAAGGAAGATTTTTGTTGTCTTATTAAGTTTGGGATATATTCTGGGTTTTTTATCATTCCGGATACAAGTTCTTTATCTTTTTTTTAACATTGTCTTTTGAAGAACAGAGTTTTAAATGTTGATATAGTTTGATTTATGTATTTTTTCATTTATGGATAATGCTTTTGTTATATCTAAGAAATCTTTGCTTAACTCAATGTATAATTTTCTTTTTTTTTTCTTGAGACAGAGTCTCGCTCTGTTGCCCAGGCTGGAGTGCAGTGGTGCGATCTCGGCTCACTGCAACCTCCGCCTCCTGGGCTCAAGTGATTCTCCTGCCTCAGCCTCCTGAGTAGCTGGATTACGGGTGCCCGCCACTGTGCCTGGCTAATTTTTGTATTTGTAGTGAGATGGGGTTTCACCATGTTGGCCAGGCTGGTCTCGAACTCCTGACCTCAGGTGATCCACCTGCCTCAGCCTCCCAAAGTTCTGGGATTACAGGCGTGAGCCACTGTGCCTGGCCCTCAGTGTATAATTTTCTGTTGCTACTGTGAATCACCACAAACTGAATGGCTTAGAACAACACACATTTATTATCTCATAGTTCTTTAGGTCAGAAATCCAGTTACAGGATGCCTCAGCTGGTTCCTCTGCGTAGAGTCTCACCAGGCTGGAATCTGTGTCGGTACGGCTGTTCTTTTTTAGAGGCTCTAGTGAGAGAACATGTTTCCAGACTCATTCAGATTGTTCAAGAATTCAGTTCCTTGCAGTTGCAGGAGTTCCTTTCCTTATTTGCTGTGGGCTAAGAATTCTCACTTTCCAAAGGTCACCTGCATTCCCTGGCTCATAGCTGTCTTCAAGTCAGAGACAGGAGGTTGGATGTCTCTCATGCTTTGAATCTCTCCTGCCTCTTCTTCTGCTGGATCTGTCTTACTTAAAGTCAACTAATTATAGACTTTTATCACATTTACAAAATACCTTCACATCAGTACACTTAGATTTATGTTTGATTGACTAACTGATGACTGTATCCCAGCCAACTTGACACATCAAAAAACCAACATACACAGGATCACACACATTTTCTCCCTTGCTGTCTTCTAGAAGTTTTATAGTTTTATGTTTTACATTTAGGGCTATGGTCCATTTTGAGTTAATTTTTATATATAGTGTGAGGGATGGGTTAAGATTTGTCTCTTTGCATACGAATGTGTCTTTTTAACCACTAAGAAGCCTTTTTTTTTCTTTTTTTTTTTTTTTTTTTTGTTTTGAGACAGAGTTTCACTTTTATCGCCCAGGCTGGAGTGCAATGGTGCAATCTTCACTCACTGCAGCCTCCATCTCCCTGGTTCAAGTGATTCTCCTGCCTCAGCCTCCCGAGTAGCTGGGACTACAGGCGTGTGCCACCATGCCCAGCTAATTTTTATATTTTTAGTAGAGACAGGGTTTCACCATGTTAGCCAGGCTGGTCTCCCAACTCCTGACCTCAGATGATCCACCCGCCTCGGTCTCCCAAAGTGCTGGGATTATTGGAGTGAGCTACCACGCCTGGCCCTAAGAAGCTTTTTTTTTTTTTTCTTACCAGTAAAATATACATTAATATGGTGGAACTTGATGCTAGTGGTTAGCAATCTACTACATAGCTCTTTTGATATTTAGAGCAGGAAGCTCAGCCTTTAATCACTGGCTGTGATGGATGCCACTTATCAGGCCTATGTTTTGCTGTGTCTCATTCTTGCAGATATCCTTCTTTCCAGAGTCAGGACAGCCAGAGTGCTTAAAGGAAATGAACCTAGAGTCAAAGAGTGGGGGCCGAGTTCAGAGACGTTCTGCCAAGATAGCTGTATACCACCTGCAGGAGCTGGCCTCTGCTGAACTGGCCAAGGAATGGCCCAAGAGGAAGGTGCTTCAGGACCTGGTACCTGATGATCGAAAGGTAAGGCAGAAGCATGTATCAATTTGGGAACCATTATGTCTAACATTGTGCCTACTGTACAGAGAGAAGTAAATGCACTTGAGTAAGTACGTAATAGGCAGTATTTTGTTTGTTTATCCTTGGAGATAGAGTACATCTGATCTAGCTTCAGTGTTTGGGGATTCAGTTAGGTTCTAGAGTGACAGTCTGTTTCATAAGTTCCTTAAAGAGCCCTCTTAATTCTGGATTAATTCCAGAGGGAACCCGAATTCTCAGATTTTTGTGTAATGTGTTTTTG
Organism: Symphalangus syndactylus; assembly: GCF_028878055.3. NCBI lineage: Eukaryota > Metazoa > Chordata > Mammalia > Primates > Hylobatidae > Symphalangus > Symphalangus syndactylus. Next base: position 84,604,509 of record NC_072440.2, on the reverse strand, counting down.
TTTTTTTTTTTTTTTTTTTTTTTTTTTTTTGAGACGGGAGTCTTGCTCTGTCGCCCAGGCTGGAGTGCAGTGGCGCAATCTCGGCTCACTGCAAGCTCCGCCTCCCGGGTTCATGCCATTCTCCTGCCTCAGCCTCTCTGAGTAGCTGGGACTACAGGCGCCCGCCACCACGCCCGGCTAATTTTTTTTTGTATTTTTAGTAGAGACGGGGTTTCACCGTGGTCTCGATCACCTGACCTCATGATCCGCCCGCCTCGGCCTCCCAAAGTGCTGGGATTACAAGCGTGAGCCACCGCGCCCGGCCCGTGTTTTTGTTTTGCTAGTTCATATGTGGTAGTTTATATTTAGTTGAGATAAGTGGTTTCAGTTTGTTTTGTAGTAACAGAACTCCTCTCCCCCGCTTTTTTCAAAATAAAATCCTATGCAAAACACAAGTATATAAAATAACTTAAAAACAGATTTGCTCTGAGTAGCTGTGAGTAGTGAGCCCAAAGCCTTGTCTACTTGGCCTTCTTCTTCTTGATACTTTTATTGTTCCCCTACACGGCCCCAAGCATACTTCTGAGGGGTGCAGAACCTGTTTGGAAGCCCTTGGATCTATTAGAATCTATTGGAATAGATCATAGAGGAAGGGGCATTATTTAGCCAAAAGGAGACAAGGATATATGACTATCGGATAGTCTTGGGAACAGGTTGAAGGGATACGTAATATGGAGTAAGAGAGGAGCAAAGGGCCTCTTATTCTCCAGGGTATCAAGAAGTTCACATTTGGCATAGGGCTCTGACCTATGTGAGAGTAATGTTATGTCTTATAAGGAAATAAGGCTGGGTACAGTGGCTCAAGGCTGTAATCCTAGTACTTTGGGAGGCCGAGGCAGGTGGATCATGAGGTCAAGAGATCGAGACCATCCTGGCCAACATGGTGAAACCCCCTGTCTACTAAAAATACAAAAATTAGCCTGGTGTGGTGGCAGGTGCCTGTAATTCCAGCTACTCAGGAGGCTGAGACAGGAGAATCGCTTGAACCCGGGAGGTGGAGGTTGCAGTGAGCCAAGATTGGACCACTGCACTCCAGCTTGGGTGACAGAGTGAGACTCTGTCTCCAAAAAAAAAAAAAAAAGGAAAAGAAAAGAAAAGAAGGTCAAACCCTAGTTTCTAACACTTATGTCTTCTTTGGTCTAAAAATTAGTCCAGGGTGGTAGGTGTGCACTCTTGGTGGACGCTCCTGGTGTCCATGGAGTTGAATTGTATTTTTGAATATTAGAGTATACTTTCTTGTTTTGGACTTATTTCTACATTTTTTTTTTCCTGCTACAGGCTAAAGTACATGGCTATCTAAATCCAATTTAAATGTGGGTTTTGCACAGTGATATTTATCTCATGATACTACAGTCAGGTTTCACTATGCATAGGATGTCATAAGGAAATTTAAATATTTGCTAACTGGCTGGGCGCAGTGGCTCATGCCTGTAATCCCAGCACTTTGGGAGGCTGAGGTGGGTGAATCACGAGGTCAGGAGTTCGAGACCAGCCTGGTTAACATGATGAAACCCCATCTCTACTAAAAATATTTTTAAAATTAGTGGCTGGGCACAGTGGCTCACGCCTGTAATCCCAGCAATTTAGGAGGCTGTGGCGGGCCGATCACCTGAGGTCAGCAGTTTGAGAACAGCCTGGCTAACATGGTGATACCCCTTCTCTATTAAAAATACAAAAATTAGCTGGACGTGGAGGCAGGCGCCTGTAATCCCAGCTACTCGGGAGGCTGAGGCAGGAGAATCGCTTGAACCTGGGAAGCAGAGATTGCAGTGAGCCAAGATCGCACCATTGCACTCCAGCCTGGGCGACAAGAGCGGAAATCTGTCTCAAAAAAAAAAAAAAATTAGCCAGGTGGGACACACCTGTAGTCCCAGCTGTAGTCTCAGGTACTGGGGAGGCTGAGGCAGGAGAATCGTTTGAACCTGAGAGGCGGAGGTTGCAGTGAGCCAAGATCATGCCACTGCAATCTAGCCTGGGCCACAGAGCAAGACTTCATCTCAAAAAAATGACAATAAAAATAAATAAATATTTGTTGCCCGGTGTGGTGGCTCACACCTGTAATCGTAGCACTTTGGGAGTCCAAGGCGGGTGGATCACGAGGTCAGAAGATTGAGACCATCCTGGCTACCATGGTGAAACCCCGTCTCTACTAAAAATACAAAAAATTAGCTGGGCGTGGTGGTGCTTGCCTGCACTCTCAGCTACTTGGGAGGCTGAGGCAGGAGATTCACTTGAATCCGGGAGGCAGAGGTTGCAGTGAGCCGAGATTGCGCCACTGCACTCCAGCCTGGGTGACAGAGCAAGACTCCATCTCTAAAATAAATAAATAAGTAAATATTTGTTAACTCATTGATAAAGTTGGGTATTCTCATCTAGCAGATGCTTTCCTAAAATCATCAAATAGGTTATTTATGTGTGTGTGTGTATATATATATATATATATATATATATATTTTTTTTTTTTTGAGACAGCGTCTCGCTCTGTCACCAAGGCTGGAGTGCAATGGCGCGATCTCGGTTCACTGCATCCTCTGCCTCCCAGGTTCAAGTGATTCTCGTGCCTCAGCCTCCCAAGTAGCTGGGATTACAGGCACATACAACCACGCCTGGCTAATTTTTTGTAGAGATGGGTTTTGCCATGTTGCCCACGCTGGTCTCAAACTCCTTAGCTCAGGCAATTCACCTGCCTCGGCCTCCTGAAGCGCTAGGATTACAGGCGTGAGCCACTGTGCATGGCCTGGTTTATATTTTTGACAGCGTATAGATAAAAGGCATTATTCTTTCTTAAATATAAAAATTTAATCTTTTTGAGTGATAACATATTCTTCAAATGGTTCAAAAACTCAAAATGATGCTAAACATTGAATTAGCCCACTCCCACCTTGTCCTTGTTCTGTCCTGTCCCCATGGTTAACCATTCTTATTAGCTTCTTGTTTATCTTTCCATTGTTTCTTGATGTACATATAAGCAATGTGTATTCTTTCTTAAAAACTTTTAATTTTGAAATAATTTTAGACTAGTTAGCAAAGTTTCCAAATGCTCTTCACCTAGCTTCTCCTAATGCCAACATCTTACATAACCATACCTTAGGATATTATCAGGATACCACATTTTATTTCATTTCTGTGTCTCCTTAGTCTCTTCCAATCTGTTATAGTTCCCCTGGCTTTGTCTTTTGTGTCCTTGATGCTGTTGAAGAGAACTGGCTGGTTATTTTGTAGAATGTTACCCAACGTGGATTTGCATGATGTTTTCTCAAGATTAGGTTGAGAGTTCTGTATGTGTTTGGCAAGAATACCACTGAAGCAATGTTGGCCCTTTTCCATGTATCATATCAAAAGGTATATGATGTTGATATGTCTCTTACTGATGATGATAATTTTGATCAGTTGCTTAGGGTGTGTTTTCTAAGTATCTCAATGGCAAAACTACAATCTTCCCATTTGTAATTAGTGAGTATTTTGTGGGGAGATGGAATATGCACATATCCTGTTTCTTATCATACTGTTGCCTTCTTAGATTAACGTCCATTGACAATATTTGCCAGTAACAGTTTTTTTTTTTTTTGGAGACAGAGTCTCACTCTCTCACCCAGGCTGGAGTGCAGTGGCATGGTCTCGGCCCATTGCAACCTCTGCCTCCCGGGTTCAAGCAATTCTTCTGCCTCAGCTTCCTGAGTAGCTGGGACTATGGGTGTGCACCACCACACCAGGCTAATTTTTGTAGTTATAGTAGAGATGGGGTTTCACCATATTGGCCAGGCTGGTCTCGAACTCCTGACCTTGTGATCCACCCCCTAGAGTGCTGGGATTACAGGTGTGAACCACTGAGCCTGGCCGCCTGCAACAGTTATGCCTGTGATGTTTACATAATGATTTTCAGTTTCCATCATTTTTTCTATGATTATTGATTAGAACTCAACTGTGAAAAGATCTGTTGTTTTCCTCTATTTATTTGTATAAGTAAAGACTCAATGATGTTTATTTCATGGGTTATAATCCAATGCTATTATTATTTATTTTGCTGCTCAGCGTGTCCCGGATTTGGCAGTTGAGAGCTCTTTCAAGTGGGCTCCTATGTCTTTTTGACATCCCCTATCCTTTTTTGAGAAGATTTTTTACTTTATGACATGATAAGACAGGCCGTAGGCTTATCTTCCATTTTTCCTGCCCCAGCCCTGGAATCAACCATTTCTCTAAGGAATCCTGCTTCCTTTTATTAAAGAATATATTTAGAAGTGAATATTTAAGTGCTAGCTCTACTGGAGTGTCATTGTTTCTGTGCCTTCTTGGTGGATAGAGTTAGGATATAAAGGCATGTATAGTCATACATGCACACATACACATCCATATTTATTTTTATGGCTGTCTATCTGTATGTATATTAAAATCCATGAGACCTTCATTTCCAATCCAACACCACAAGTTTCCTTCTAGCCTTCCTTTTTCTGTATTTGTAACTTCTTTCTCCAACAGTGAGAAACCTGGTTCTCATTATCCACAGTATATTTACTTATTTGCTCAATTCTAGTAGTATATAAAATAGTTTCAGAATTACCAACTCATTCTCTTGTAAAAAACAAATTTTCTATATTTGTGTATACTTATGTTCATCTTGAGCCTTACAGTATATAGTGAAAATAGTATTTTCCAAAGTTAGTGAGGTTGGTTTTTTCTTTTCTGCCCCCATCATTGTGTCACTTATTTGTAATAGGTTCATGTGTTATTTTTATTAAGTTTTGGATTTCCCCTACATCCTATTTAATGTAACTATTCATTTATTTTGGGAGTATATGAAACCACCATGGTTCTAAATCAGACCTATTCAAAGAGATATGTTCTGAGTCACTACTCCTCATCCCAACTATTCCATTCCCATTCCCCTTTTCTTTCTACTGTGTTCCCACCTACCTCCAAAGATAACCAAACTCATTCGTTTTTAGTTTATCTTCCTGTATTTTTATGTGATGGATCATCAGATACATGTGTATTTTCTTATATCCCCTTCTTTCTTACTACAGATAATTTTTTTGATACTCTGCTTTATTTCACTTAATAATATAGTTGTGGCCGGGTGTAGTGGCTCACACCTGTAATCCCAGCACTTTGGGAGGCCAAGGCAGGCAAAAATTAGCTGGGCATGGTGGCGCACACCTGTAGTCCTAGCTACTTGGGAGGCTGAGACAGGAGAATAGTTTGAACCCAGAAGGTGGAGGTTGCAGTGAGCCAAGATAGCATCACTGGACTCCAGCCTGGGCAACAGAGCAAGACTCCATCTCAAAAAAATGTGTATATATATATATATATACACATACACATATATATACACACACACATATATATACATATATACATATATACACATATATAAATACATATATATAAAAGTATATATATATACACACATATTATATATATGTATATATATGTATATATATATATATATGTGTGTGTATATATATATGTGTATATATATATATATACAGTTGTCCCTCAGTACATGTGGGGCGTTGGTTCCAGGACCTCTGTGAATACCCAAATTTGTGCATACTTAAGTTCCTCAGTCAGCCCTGCCAAACCTGTGTATATGAAAAATGGTCTTCTGTATAGATGGGTTTTGTGTACTGAGAATACAGTATTTTTGATCCTTGTTTGGTTGAAAAAATCCACATATAAGTGGACCTGCACAGTTCAAACTCATGTTCTTCAAGGGTCAACTGTGTATCCTGGAAATTACTCCACATGTGTTCATAAAAATCATCCTCATCTTTTTTATAGCTGGATAGTACTTCATTTACATAAATATGATAGTTTATTACTATTACTAATACGATAGTTTATTACTATCATATTTATGATAGTAAATATGTATCATATATGATACATTTATAATTATATTTATATAAACTATGTACTATGGAGCTGTAAAAAAGATTTTAGATAGGCCCATTTACACTAGCTTCAGAGGAGACTAAATGCTTATAAATAAAGCCACTTCTGTACTCTATAAAAGTATTGTGTACTCTATTCTTTTATAGATTTACCAGAGGTTCTTTGGGCTACCTTCCTTACTTCCTCCATTACCTTTATGGGCTTTGGGTGTGTTTTTTTGTTGCAGAGAATCAGCTTCTTTTCAGACACTTCCATTGTCAAAGCAGAAAGATTGTTTACTCACCAGAAATACAGCTATTTACCTATGGTGGACTTTGCAAGAACTGTCTGTGCAGGTTGCTCTCTGCTCTCTGGAAACTCTAGTTGTAGTTGTAAGGAGAGATCAGCTCACGTCAAAGCCTGTAAAAAGAAGTGCTAGAAATAATTCTACTTTTGTTTTTTTTTTTTTTTTTTTTTTTTTTTTTTTTTGAGACGGAGTCTCGCTCTGTCGCTCAGGCTGGAGTGCAGTGGCGCAATCTCGGCTCACTGCAAGCTCCGCCTCCTGGGTTCCTGCCATTCTCCTGCCTCAGCCTCCCCTAGTAGCTGGGACTACAGGCGCCCGCCACCACGCCCGGCTAATTTTTTTTTGTATTTTTAGTAGAGACGGGGTTTCACCGTGTTAGCCAGGATAGTCTCGATCTCCTGACCTTGTGATCTGCCCGCTTCGGCCTCCCAAAGTGCTGGGATTACAAGCGTGAGCCACCGCGCCCGGCGAAATAATTCTACTTTTGAAGTATAAGCAGATATTATGTATTCTATTCCCTTATTCCTCTCACATCCCTGTTTTATGTTGAACCTTCATTTTTTTATTTTAGAATTTTAAAAATACCAAAATTAGCATGTTATAATTGAAGAAAAATTAAAAATGCAGATAAATAGGAAAAAATATTAAAATTATTCAAAATTCTACCAGAGATGTAGTCCCAGCTACTCGGGAGGCTGAGGCAGGAGAATGACGTGAACCCAGGAGGCGGAGCTTGCAGTGAGCCGAGATCGTGCCACTGCACTCCAGCCTGGGCGACAGAGCGAGGCTCCATCTCAAAAAAAAAAAAAAAATTCTACCAGAGAATACCACTGTTAATATTTTGATTTATACACTTCTAACCTTTTACTCATCTACATTTATTTGTATGACTCAGTATACGAATGCGAATTTGTATCCCTTTCTCTCTTTTAACATTTTTTAAATTTATTTTTTTCTTTCTTAATCATTAAAACCTATGAATCTCTCTTTTTAAACACATATTTTAATTCTATGTAGTACTCTGTAGCTTTTTTTTCTTTTTAAACTGTAGGTGAAGTATTATATCTGAGTCTCTTGTCCTCTGTTAAAAATCAAACTTTTCTAAGACAAACAATAGACCATTATACTTATCAGTTTCAGGTACTTTACAGGGTCTTATATCTTACAGTTTTTTTGTGTACAGGAGTATAGATTTCAGAATTATATAACCTAAGGAGTTGGGTGTGAAACTTTTGGGATATTTTGGTTGGGAGTTGGATTTATCTAATGTTTCTGGTTGTCTTGTCTTGTAGTTAAAATATACTCGTCCAGGGCTACCTACCTTCAGCCAGGAAGTACTACATAAATGGAAGACAGATATCAAGAAATATCATCGTATTCAGTGTCCTAACCAGGTGGTTCTTTCTCATTCATTTATTCAGTAAATGTTTATCAAGCATCTGCTCTTGCTTCTGTTATTTATTCCTTCATGACAAAATACCTGAACCTCAGTGGCTTAAAACAATTATTTTATTTGTTCACAATTCCATAGAGCGATAATTCTGTAAAGGCTCAGCAGGGCAGTTCTCCTGCGATATGTACCATCAGCTGGAATCGCTCATGAAAGTGCATTCAGCTGGAAACTCAGACTGGAATGTTCAAGATGGTTTCTGTGCAGCTGCATTTATCTGGGAGCTTGGCTGTCCATATGGCCTCTCTCTCTAGCAGAGTAGTTGGGCTACCAGCAGGGTACACAGTGACTGACTTCTCAGAGAATATTTTGAGATCATGAAAGCAGGGCTGCAGATCTTTTAAAATCTAGCTTCAGAATTTGCACAGCATGACTTCCATGGTGTTTTATTGATCAAACGAATCATGGGACTAACCCAGATTCACAGGAAGGGTAAATGGACTCCACTTCTTGATGGCAAGAGTGGAAGAGAATTTGCAGCCATCTTTATTTTTACGATTTTAAAAATATTTTTATTTTCTAGAGTCAAGATGAGGGAGAGAGAGCCATCTTTAAACTATCACAGCTATAGTAGATTCAGTACTTTGCAGAGGAGTAAATATAAAAGAAGTGGGAACACATTTGCACTAAATAAAGCAGATTAAAAAAAACTATATAATTTTCCATGTTTCTCTTCAGTGTCAGAGAAAGTACTGAGGGAAGGAAATGGCTTAATCTTTCCTAAACAACTTGTTCACCTTCCGTTTCTTTTCTTTTTAGCTTTCCTTGGCTTTCCTTCTTTTGCGGCTTACATGTATATTCTTTTTTCGTTTGGTTTGTGGCACAAATTATTGGTTTTCTTCCTTCAAGTGTGGAGTTGGTCAGTGTAAATGGCCAGATTGTTCAGAGAAGGGAGCTATTTGGCATAGTCTTCACACTATTTCTTCTCTTTTGCAGGGCTGTGAGGCTGTCTACAGTAGTGTATCTGGCCTTAAAGCTCACCTGGGCTCTTGTACATTGGTTTGTAACTTTTTAAACTTACTATCTTAACATGTCCTCTAAAATAGTCTGACGTGGAAGAGAATTCAGTTTAGGTGAACAGCTAGTTGTCCTGTTTACCATTATCTTCAGAGGCTGCTTTAGTTTTTTATGTCTCTAAGATTCTTGGTCTGGTATTGGGTGGGATGCCAGGGCATGTCCAAGACTTAGAAAAGATCACCATAGTCACAAGTCATTATCAATTTAAAGGAATTCGGAGAAAAATATTTTTGTTCTGAGTTCCTATCCCTGAATTCGAAGAGATTCAGCTCCTTGCATTTGAGCATCTCCTACACTGGGCCTGCCTTGTTTGGGTGGGCCTAAAACTTTGTAGAATCACCTTACATGTGCTTACCTGGATTGGTAAAGATCCTCTATACCCATCTGAACCATACTGGCCTCTGGGGATGGGAGGTGGGATAGGGTGTCAGGCTAACAGCCATTCACCTCACTGAATCTTTTCCATGTTGACCCAGGTGTCCTACAACCTACCAGCCATGGGAATTGCTGCCATTTTCCAATCTCCTCACACAAAATGAGCACCATGGAAACCTGAAGCTTCAGGAGGGGAGAGAAGTCTCAGTTCAGGGCAACAAGGGAGTTGTAGGCATCTAAACCAGATATGTCCAGGAATGCTTAGGAGTTTGTCATCTTGATCCTAGTTTCTGAGTCCTTAAACTAGGTATTATGGATGGCACTCTTCTAATTCTGGATTTTGAAGGCACTTTTTGCGACAGTGGATCATAGTGGGAAGAATTGTACATTGGTGCCTCTGGTGAATTTTGGGCATTTGATCATTTTGGGGGAGGAACCAGGACAACCTGGAAGTGAAGTGAAAGGAACATAGGAAGGTAGAAAGATGTGGCATATTACCTGAGAAAAAGTAGGGGACTTTCAGGTTGTGTTGAAGTAGGGTGGGTGATTGGAACAGAATTGCACTAGGATGGATTTATGTTGGTAATCATTCATCCAAGCTGGTTTTCCTAAATCTGTTACTATATTGGATCTTTTTCCTTCTTATCTTTGCTGAAGTAGAATTCCCTCTTTTCATCTCTAACAATCCCTACACATAGCCCAGGTATGTGTTTCTGAATTTACCAATAATTCTTTTTTGTTTCTCTCTTGGAAATAGGGAAACTTTGTGGCTGGAAAATACAAATGTCTTCTATGTCAGAAAGAATTTGTGTCAGAGAGTGGTGTCAAGTATCACATCAACTCTGTCCATGCTGAGGTGAGGTTTTTGTAATCCTGTGGGCCTGATATATAAGCCACAAGAGAGGTAGACTTTGTCCCTGTTGTTATGGACTAAGGCTGTCAAGGAAAGTATCTCTAAAGTGGCTACCAGAGACGTTAGAGTTAAAATATTCTCTAAACTTAGATATATAATTGTATTTTTCTGTGAAAGTATTTGAAGTCACTGTGAGGGGTGGGCGGGGTGGCTCATGCCTCTAATCCCAGCACTTTGGGAGGCCAAGGCAGGAGGATCGCTTGAACCCAGGAGTTTGAGGCTGCAGTGAGCTGGTTGTGCCACTGCACTCCAGCCTAGGCAACAGAGATCCTGACTAAAAAAAAAAAAAAAATCACTGTGACTGTAAGCATCCTTGAACTCTTTTTTTTTTAGACAGAGTCTCACTCTGTTGCCCAATCTGGAGGGCTCACTGCAACCTCCACCTCTTGGGTTCAAGCAGTACTCCCTGAGTAGCTGGGATTACAGGCACCTGCCACCATGCCTGGCTAATTTTTGTATTTTCAGTAGAGATGGGGTTTTGCCATGTTGGCCAGGCTGGTCTTGAACTCCTGACTTCAGGTGATCCACTTGCCTCGGCCTCCCAAAGTGCTAGGATTACAGGTGTGAGCCACTATGCCTGGCCTGAACTCTTCTAATTCCTTTAAATCCAATTAAGTCAAACATTTGGGAACCAGGTTGAGTTTACATGTTTGAAATTCTTGTTTCACAGTGATCTCTATACGTTCATGCCTTCTAGCATTCTAGTGTCTTCCGGCAACCCATTTTTAACACTGTTTAAAATACTGGATAAAACAACTAAAGGACATTATTGAGACAGTTGGGGAAATTTGAATGCTCACTATATTAAATAATAGTATTGTGTCAGTGTTAACATTCCCAAAGGTGATAGTTGTAGTCATGCAGGAGAATGCCCTTGTTCTTAGGCAGATATATGCCGAAGTGTTTAGGGATGAAGTATTATGATGTCTGCAACTAACTTGCACATAGTTCAGCAAAAGAAAGAAGGAGGGAAGAAGGAAGAGAGGAAGGAGATTAACAATGGTAAATTTGATTGTTCATTGAACTGTTACAACTTTTCTGAAGGTTTGTAATTTTTCAAAGTAAAAAAATTGTAAAATTGTGTATAAAAATGCTTTAAAGTTCAGAAGGTCAAGGGTTTTCTCTTGGGGAAGGTTTTTTAGTAATAGAGGTGAACAGAGAAATTGTTTATGATATAATTAAATAGTCCTACTACAACAGCTTAGGAATACAATTTGCATTCTCTTGGAATATCTTACTGCAGAAACTATTGCTGCCTGATGTGGAAAAATAAAGGGAACACCTTTATTTATTTTCTGCCCTCAAATTTGGTAGTACTTAACAATGTGAGCTTTAATTACTTCCATAAAATTTGGTTTCTGTTGCTTTACTGGCATAAGCTTTCAGAATCCCTAGCCAAAATCTGAGATGTCTTCTGAAGGCAGTCATATCTTTTTAGTAATAATAGCATATCTTTTTTTGCTTTAGGAAGTATTTAAAAGGTAATTATTGGCCGGGCACGGTGGCTCACGCCTGTAATCCCAGCACTTTGGGAGGCTGAGGTGGGCAGATCACCTGAGGTCAGGAGTTCGAGACCAGCCTGGCCATCATAGTGAAACCCCGTCTCTACTAAAAAGTTAGCTGGGCGTGGTGGCAGGCACCTGTAATCCCAGCTACTTGGGAGGCTGAGGCAGGAGATTTGCTTGAACCCGGGAGACGGAGGTTGCAGTGAGCCAAGATTGTGCCACTGCACTCCAGCCTGGGCAACAGAGCAAGACTCTGTTCAAAAAAAAAAAAAGGTAATTATCTCCTGACAAAATCTGGCCTTTATATAGTTAAATGGTTTGTCTATTTTCTTCCTAAAAAGTTAAAACCAACAGAGTTGGAACCAACAAATTTCACTTGGTTTGGGGCATGCTCCCAGGCATTTGTTTATTGATTTATGCCTCTATTTATGAATTTTGTGGGTGGTAAAACATCTTTACCCTGTTTCTTCCTCCCTCCATCACATTTTCTTACACTACTTTTTTTTTTTTAACAGAAAATTTCAAACACATGAAAGTAGAGAAAATAGCATAATGAACCCAGTATGCTGTCAGCCATCCTCAGCAATCATCAGTGTATGGCCAATCTTGTGTCATTTATAACCTCACTTTTCTCCTCCCTTAAAGGCTTACTTTAAAGCAAATTCCACATATAATTTCAGCTGTAAGTGCTTCTTTCAATATGTATCTGTAAGAGATAAGGACTTTTGAAAACATATGACCACAAACATTATTATACCTAAAAAAGTTAAGAATTTTAATATTATCATATATCTAGTTATTATTTAAATTTCCCTGATTATCTTATAATGTTTTTTCAGAGTTGATTTATTCAAATTAGGATCTAAAACAAGGTCTAAATATTGCATTTGTTTGTTTTAATCTAGAGCAGCACTATCCAAAAAAATGTACTATGAGCCATGTATGTAATTTAAAATTTTCTAGTAGCCACATTAAAAAAGTATTTTAAAAAGATGAAATTGTTAATAATTTATTAAGCCCAATATATCTAAAATTATTTTTAACATGTAAATCAATTATTGAGATATTTTACATTTTTTTCATAGCAAGTCTTTGAAATTTGGTGTATATTTTACATGAAAGCATATCTTAATTTGTTCTACTCACATTTAAACACATCACTTACCAAATGTGGCTAGTGGCTATCTCATTGCATGGTGCAAGACTAAAAGCTTCCTCTTCCTTTTTACAAATTTGCCATTTATTGAAGAAACCGGATCACTTGTCACATACATGTACCCACATTCTGGAATTTTGCTGATTGCACCCTATGGTAGTATTCCTCTATTCTGGCTATTTCCTTTTTTGCTTTTTATTGTTGTTGTTTGTTTTTGAGGTACAGGGACCACTGCAGTGGAGTCTTCCAGTGGGGCAGAGAGATTGGGCTCAACTCCCTATTCTGGCTTTTCCTATGAATTGGTAGATTTAAAAGATTGAACAGATCACCTGATAAGATTGAAGGTCTTTCTTTTTTGGCAAAAATACTTTATAATTGGATTTCATGTCCCCTACCCCTTAATTTTTTAAAGTGAGCCTCGAAAATGTTAAGTAATTTCCCCATGGTCACGTATCTAGAAACAGAGCTGGGATTTGGACCCAGGGGGCCTGGCTGCAAAATTTGTGCTCTTAGTTACGATGCCATCATGGAATAAAAATCTCCTATGGCTCAGTGTGTTACACCTCATGATGAGATTTATACTCAGGAGATATAAGAGTGGGATGATGCTAAGTAAACGGACTTTGTAGATCATTTGTTAAAGTCCCTAGAATTACGCCTTACAAAATGTATGCTTATAATAGCTGCTCTGTATTGGATTTCTCCATCTTAAAATATAGAATCCTGAGGCATGGTTCCATATCTGTTTCCTTCTTACTGTGTTCTGCCCTAATCATGCCTTTTTTCCATTCTTCCTCCACCTTTCTTTATGTTCTTCACTATATTTTCGACTGGATGACATTTCTATTTTGCCTCTCTAGGACTGGTTCGTTGTAAACCCAACAACAACCAAAAGCTTTGAAAAGCTGATGAAGATAAAGCAGCGGCAGCAAGAAGAAGAAAAGCGGAGGCAGCAGCACAGGAGCAGAAGGTCTCTAAGAAGGCGGCAGCAGCCTGGCATTGAGCTTCCCGAGACAGAGCTGAGTCTTAGAGTAGGGAAGGATCAGAGGAGGAATAATGAGGAACTGGTAGTGTCAGCCTCCTGTAAGGAACCAGAGCAGGAGCCAGTGCCAGCACAGTTCCAGAAAGTAAAGCCCCCAAAGACTAATCATAAACGAGGAAGGAAATAGGCAGTCAGTGTAAAAGCACTCCTAGGAAAGCAGATGTGATGCTGTTGTCACGGGGACCTGTGCTGGGAGGACTGAGTGAAGATTCTTTCAGCGTTTGTGTAAGGCTGTGACTTTCTCAGCTCCTTCCTCCTGTGTAAATTTCACTGTCTTCCCTTCTTACACTTTGATTCCCCCCTCCCCTTTTAGTAGGTTTTCTTGCTATTCCTCGTCAAGTCCTCTTGTTTTTTTTATCTTGCCCAAAGAGCTCCCTCACAAGGCTCTTGCCCTGTACAAAACTAAGAAAACTTTTTGGTTGTCCTTTCCTTCCTGGGGTATAGAATGTTCTTGGAAGCTCCATTGATTTAGTAGCTGCTCCATCATCTAGCTTGTGAAACCATTCCAAACTAATTTTTTAAAACCATAACTGTTTAGTCATTTTGTATTTGTGATATAACAAGTCTAGAAGCTAGAATTGTTGTCATTCACATAATAAGATTACACTGTCTCCTTGGGAAACAAACTTTATGGAGGCTGTTTGTCCTCTCAATATGGTTTTAAGATTGAAAGTAAGAAAATGGATTTAGGATGAAAAATCTAGAACTACCCTATGCTGTTTATACTGGGAAATGCTTTGTACCAAGTAGCAATGACTAGACCCACAGACATGAAAAGCAGCCTTAGGAGTAACATGACCCAAACATTAAAATGACAGGAAAGAGAAAGTAGAAGCAGCAATAAATACTGCCCCAACTTTCCTGGAGCCTGAGGCCTCATCCATAGCTATGATCACTTGCCCTCTGAAGCTTATTTTTGCTTCTTTGGTTTTAAGAATTGAGAAGTATCACATTGCCCCTGATGTTTTGACAGTCTCCTAGTGCTCCTGGTAGTGCCACTAAAGGAAAACCAAGGTGCGCATTCCTTCTCCCTGGACTTTACCTCACTTGTTAGTCTACGCCCCACTGTTTTCACCCATCCCCTTAGCCAACTTCTGTCTTTTTGAATTTTCTGAGAATATTGTCCTATCCTCTTTTATATATGGAGTTCTCTCCTCTTTATATCCTGAGACTTTGACACCAGATGTAGATATTTATCTGGAGCTGGAAAGAAAAATTCTTTTTCTGTACCTCATGCCTACCTGGTAATGTTTAATGGGTTATTTCTCTTTGAGGGTGGTGGCTTTCTCTGGAACATGGTTAGAGCAGCTTTGTTGTCGTGTTTCTGGATTCTCTTCCCCGTTTTGCATAAATATTGGTCTTATATATTCTTGCCTATTTTGTGGCATATGCCACATAAAAAATGAACCCTGATATAGACAAGTACTACCTTTTCAAATTCTGAAAGGCTATTACCACTTTAACTCTTTGTGCTCCTCCAAATAGCTTTAAAATGTGGGCTTTTGTGAAGACCACTTTCAAACAAGGGAGCACTGAAACCTGAATTGGATACTGCCAGAATAGGTAGTTATGAAACAAGTTAAGGACATGGTATATGCACTCTGCATTTTCATTGGCAGTGTGCCCTTAAAGCCCTTTCAGTAGATGAGGGTTGTCAGGGAGGAGAAATGAAGAAGCTATATTAATTTCTGGTGAGTAAGACCTGGGGAATGTTTGGCAATGACAAAAGAAATAAATGACTCTCGGAAAGATGTTTCCAGTGTTCTTTGACGCCGACCTGCTGCATGACTTCTTGACACTGTATGGGGGTAAGAAGATGGCTAGAGATGGGGGTGAGTTTGAAATAAATTCCACATGTAGTTGTCTCAGTAGTTCTTTGGTTCCTGAATTATGCTGGTTAAAATGAGTAGTTTGAGATTAAAGTGAATTAGTATAGGAAACTTGCCCAGTTTCATCCAGGGACCCCTTGCAGGCATTCCTTTCCTTTTTCCTGACCAAGACCAGGGATCAGCAGGACTCATTATAGACTATTCTAATCACAGTATTGAGTTTTAAAGTTTTTTCTTTTTTTAATTCATTAGACTAACAAACTAAGTTTGACTGTATTACGAACTTTCATACATGGTTTGGAATGCAAATTGGTACAATCACTTCAAAAGTGATTTGGCTGTATCTAGCAGAGTTGAAGATGTGTACCCGAAGACTTAGCAGTTTCTCCCCTGGGTATACACAGAGTAACTCCTCTTGTCCAGGCATACCAAGAGACACAGAAAAGAATGATTATTGCAGTACAGTTTACAATAGAGAAATACTGAAAACATGTATCAGAGATCTACTTTCACCTTTGCAAGTTACGGGATTATAGAACAAATGGCTAGACTGTATTTCCCAGTTATCCCCCTTCCCTCCACTCTCTAGTGAAGGAGAAGCCAGCTAACTCCTTTCCCATGGAATGTGAGTGGAGTGATGAATGCCACTTGCAGGTTAGAACTTTTGAGTGGGTGTACCTCCAAGCTTTCTTTACCCTTCCTCTGGCTAAATGCAGATGATGATGGGGCCCTAGGAGATGGAAGAACACAAAATGGAAGATATCTTGAGTCCCTGAATCACCTCCTGAAGGAGAGCCACTTGCCAACCAGGAACATGTATCTGAGACTATTAAGTGAGCAAGAAATAAATGTCTGTTATTTGAGACATTATACATTCTTGGGTCTCTTTGTTAGCCTACTCTAATAAACAATAATTATCCATTATCAGGATGGATAAATTGGGATATAGTCATACAGTAGAATACTATACAAGCTATAAAATTGAGTAGGGTTTCTTGTATCATCATGAATATGTCTCAGTGTCTGGGGCCAGGCACAGTGGCTCACACCTGTAATCCTAACGTTTTGGGAGGTTGAGGCTGGAGGACCGCTTGAGCTCAGGAGTTCTAGACCAACCTGGGCAATGTGATGAAATCTCATCTCTACAAAAAAATAAAAAAAATTAGCTGGGCATCGTGGTGTGCACC
Source organism: Symphalangus syndactylus (assembly GCF_028878055.3). Taxonomy (NCBI): domain Eukaryota; kingdom Metazoa; phylum Chordata; class Mammalia; order Primates; family Hylobatidae; genus Symphalangus; species Symphalangus syndactylus. The sequence goes on along the minus strand of NC_072440.2, from coordinate 84,587,821 downwards.
TATAGTCCCAGCCAGTTGGGAGGCCGAGATGGGAGGACTGCTTGGGTCCAGGAGGTCGAGATGCTGCTGTGAGCTGTGATCACACTATTGCACTCCAGCCTGTGTGACACAGTGAGACCGTCTCAAAAAATATAAAGAATATTCTGCACATCTCCTTAAAAGAGAACATTTTAGAAATTTACTCGTTTCATCTTGATTCTTCTCTCTTCTCATAGCAAATCCATTGGCAAGTCCTGTCTACCACCAACTACATTTTGAATCTGTTCACTCTACTACTGCCATTCCAATCTAAGCCATCATTACCTCTTGCCTAGACTACAGTATCTTCCTAATTGGTTTCCTTCCACTTTTTTCTGGCTTGGATACACTCCACCTAACAGCTGTAGTTTTTAAAATTGTAAATCAGACCTCATTCACCTGCTAAAGTCCCTCGGCCTATGCCTCTGTGCTCAGAACTCCTGCTAGCCTTAATAGCCTCATCTTCCTTTCCTCCACCCATGTTCTGTGACCATTCCTCAACTATACTTCACACACACACCTTTCTGTTCCTTGAACCTACCAAGCTTATTGCTATCTTAAGGCATTTGCATTCACTGTTGCCTCTGCCTAGAATAGTTTCTTCCCCAGTTTTTGCATTGTAGGCTTCATTTTAGCAATCATAGCAGGTCTTAAATTTCACCTCAGAGGTCTTTTCCATCTAAACTCACTTTCTATAACATAACCCTGTGTAATTTTCTAAATAGCAAAGCAGACAAAATGCAGATTGAAATCTTAGTTGGCCAACTTGCTGCTCACTTAGAGGTATGGATTTCAAGGTATGAAATCAGTTATCATTCAACTTTTAATGTCTTCAAGCCCTCACCCTGGAAGGGACAGCCACAAGCAGTATACCATATCCATTACCTGGGATGTTAAGTAAAAATGAACTGAGATCAGGTGGAAGTTACCCACTCCTGAATTAGATAATCAGGACACCAGTGGCAGGAGGGGAATTAACAGAAGAATTAATATGCTTCCTACTTTCCAATTTTTTATCAGCCTTAGAAATATATTGTCTTAGGGTTTTTATGTCCAGAGAATAAGCCTTCAAGTTTGTCTTGGATACCATGCTTTCCTTGTTCAGTGTTTCTGTATTTTCAGCTCACAAATTGAGATTTAGGTTAAAGTACCTGCATGCTAAAATCCTAATTTCTGCATTAAAACTAGTTTTTATTATTTGCACGTGTGAGTAAGACATTTAAGAGTGGTAACAGAAGAGTGATGAAGTGGAAAATGTGTTACATTGGAACAGTAATCAGTGGATAAATGTTTTTATTTAATAACATTGTTTAATAAACTACATATTTAACAGGAAAGTTGTTAAAGCTACAAGGTAAAGGCACATTGAAGGAGAATCCTTTTTAAATCCAATTTTCAGGGAATTCACTTTACATGTAAATAAAGCGGAAGATGCAGGAAAATTATTTTGAAGTTTTTAATCACTAACAATTTCTGGGAAACAAAGTTTATCCTATTTTCCCATAGAGGACCCATGTTAAAATATGAGATTATTTTCCCCTATACTAGGATTCAGCATTCAAATAAATCACTAGTCCAACTTCAATGTCGTAGAACCCAAAAAAAAATAACTATCCTAAAAATATATATAGTTATACTAAATGGGAATAAACATGGCACACATTAATTACAAAAGATACTTCATGTACTAGAAAGTGCACCTGTAAGAAAATTAATAAATGACCTAAAACTAAAGCATTTAGGATAACAAACATCATTTTACTTGCTATCTTTTAGAATGCTACTAGGGAAATCGATGGCACTTAAAAAAAAAGTTGTCCAAATATTTCAACTTTTTTGGATACGTTTTCCTGAAATAAGCAGAGGCATTCTGTCACCTCAATGCTACAGGTGTTTCTTCAAATAAAACATTTTCAAAAGTAAGAGCTGACCTAATATATATCTCCTTCATCTTTTCTTACCTTCTCAATTTACTTAAACTTGTAGGGGCTTAGCATCAGATGAAAGGTCAGTCTGCCTAGCAATTACTAGACTTGCTGTTATCAGAATGCTTTTTCACTCATGAGAAAACTAGAAGGCGCTACCTGGTCACTGGCACAAACTCACAAAGAGCTTATAAAAACTGCTTTTGTCTTCTAAGTTGGTCAAAAGGAATGAGGATAAACTGATACTGGTTATTTACTAAGCAGAACGCTATTCAAAGTCTATTTGGAATGCTATCCTTAAAGGTACTTTCTCTATAAAGAAATATAATTTAGCTAGATGAAATAAATCACAACTGTTTTCACTTCCTTAGGTTGGTTTCCTTTAGCTAGTTTGATGTATGGTAAATGGTTAGGTTAGGGTCATGTGTTAGGTTAACTGGAGGTTTGTGGAATAGCTTATTAACAAGAGTATTTAAAGAAAAAGCTAGTTAAGGGAAGCTGGTTACCAAATGTCTAGTAGGACTGTTAGATAAAACCATCTAATCCTTCACTTCAGCACATCATGATGGAGATTTTACAATAGCAATCTGGAATCCAAAAGCCTTTCTAACCAGGTTAATGTAGCACTTAAGAGTACTTGCTCCAGTTCTTATTTAATCAGTGTTATTTTAGGAGTTACTTTGGATTAATCCTTGATTTGGTGCCTTGGGGAAGACTGGGTGTGGTCTTTGGAACATCCTGTCTGTTTAGGCACTGATTATGACTTCCTTGCAGTCTCAGCCTCGCCCGGATTAGGGACTCCAGATACCACTGTTCCTGCTGCAGCTGCTGCTTCCTGTTTTCTAAGTGGCTTTGAGTAGCCGTTAGTTTCTGGGCTTGCTCAATTAGCTGCCGTAATTCCTTCTTGAACTGCTGGTTCTCTCTCTTGATGCCACAGGAGTATTCAAAAATAAATCGCTTTGCTGCCAACTTCAAGGCCTGGGCCTTCATATTAAGCTCTCTTCTTTTTCTCTTTCCCAGTAGCCTCCTGTCTGGCTCGCTCAGTTGCTTCTCCAGTAATCTTTTCTCCTGGAGGAGCTGGGCCTGTACTTCCCGTGTCTTTGCAGCTGTCTCAGCTTGGACTTTCTTTGTCTCCTCCTGTAATGTCTGTATTACTTTCTCCTGCTTTTCCTTTAATATAGCAATGTCCCTCATTGCCTGCAACTTCCGCTTCAAACTGGATTGGATATTTTCCTTTTGCAAGAGCGCTGTTTTAAGCACTGAAATTTGTTCTGCATATCTGGAGGCTGATTCTTGTCTTCTTCGTTCAATCTCTCCACTTTTTTGTAAATAGCTGTTCCATACCTTCTCAGGTTGCTTTGTGTACTCTTCAGTTTTGTTAGTCAGGTATTCCAGAAAGAATCTGTTTTCAGCCTGGACAAGTAACTTTTCTCGGTGTAGCTTCCTGGACTCCTCCAGTAGCTGTTCCCGCTGGGTTTGAGCTTGTTTTATATGTTCGTTCAGATCCGTCATTTCCGCCACTATCTTTTCTTTAAGCCTTGTCTCTACCTTTGTTAGCTTCTCTGGCTTGACAAAATTATTTATTAGACTATGATACGGTGGAAGGAGCCTTCTGGGGCCCTCATCAAACCTGAAAGAACAAACGAGAAATTCCTCTGTCAGTTAATGAAACTTTAGGAAATAAGTGCACAACTGCCCTTTATTCATACAAGAGAATATTTCTGAGCACCAGAATGTTCTAGACATTATGCAAGGTGTGGGGAATCCAGCTAGTGGTACAGGATGAGGAATGTAGCTCATCATTTACAACGTGCGTTCACTACAACCCTGGGAGGTATTATCTCAGTTTTAAAAAAGGAGAAAACGGGTTCAGAGAGTTTAAGTGACTTGCCCATGACTCACACCACTAGCAAGTGGCAGAGCCTGGGTATTAAAGCCACATCTTATGACTTACTGAACACTGTTCGCAGCTACAAAGGGCCACAGAAACAGACTGGGTGGTCGGGAGTAGAAATAATTTTCTAGGCTCTTTCATCATCTTTCCTGAGTTTCTGAGGGCCCTTCAGTGAGAAGGAAGCTCCCCTCCAGTACCTACTCGCACCTGGAATCCAAGCATTCATCCTGAAGGTCACGGCAACTGTGTAGTTCACTGAGGGTGACTGCCCAGGAATGAGCGCTAGCATCAGGAACCTGCGTCTGCAACTCGCGGGAACAATGTACAAGTGCGGAAAGCTCCCGTAGTTTATCCGTTCGGTGCTCAAAGGGTCTCAGTGCTGCCCAGCAACCCTGGAGGCTGCACCCTGCTCCAGTCCCGGCTGGTCCAGCCCTGAACTGTTTAACCGCCTCGGCTACCGAATAAACCCCAGCAGCCGGTCCTCCAGTGGCTCCGCTCCCCGCTCTCTGTGGGCTCAAAATGACAGGCATGCTCCTCGTTTTCTTGCTGTGTGAGCCCTGCCTTCGGGACCCCATCTCTTCTGGCCTTCCTCCAGGGGACAAAAGCCCTCCCAGGCTGCAGAGATCAGCGCCCTTTTCCTAGCTCCTTTCAGCCTTCCTCTCGCTTGCTCAGCGCCCCCACTTCCTCGCCACTGTCACTAGTTGACTCACCAGCCCTGCCCGACGCTAAGAAGATGCCCTGGCAACAGCCGCGCCCCTTCACGCGCTCCTTTCTGACGCTTTGGTTCTGTTTTCGTTCGCAGCCCAGAACATCGCGGAAGTTTCTCTAGCCATGCGTGACTCTATGGTTGCGTGGGCGGGGCCAGGAGGAAGATGGCGGCGTCCGCAGCTGCCGCTGAGCCCCAGGCTTCTGGGGGTCTGCGGCACCCAGTGTGTCTGTTGGTGTTGGGAATGGCGGGATCCGGGAAAACCACTTTTGTACAGGTGACGTACACAGCATGGGTGTAGTAGGGGAGCGCAAAAGGTTGCCTCCTGCAGGCGGAAGGCCAGGAAGAAAGGGAGGGAGGTCTTCGAGGATTTGGAGGGTACCGGCGCATGGCTTTCGGGGGCTTCCCATCAACTTTAGTTCCTTCCCCGGCAAAGCCTCCTCGGGCCCTAGCCAGGTTAATTAAGGCTCTCTTCTGCGCACCTTCAGGGCATACTCGGTCCAGCTTACCACGTTGTACAGGAATTGTCTTGCTGATAAAATTGCCAGTTTGTCGAAGGCAAGGGCTTAGAAGAAACTTTAAAGATTAATGCAGTGCTGGCACACAGGTTTTGGTGAAGATTTGCCAGATTATTTCTTGCACGCCTGTCATGTTCCATTCACTGGGGATATAGCGAAAATGAGGTTGACAAGATTCATTCATGGGGCCAAATATTTAATGGAGGAGATAGAGAAAACCCACATACGAAGAATCAAAACAAGTAAACATGTGACTACGAGTAGGGGAAGCTTTGTTAGATGGGTGATGAAGAAAGGTAGCATTTGAACTGAGAGTTGTATCTTGGAGGTGGACATAGTGGGTGGATATTTCAGGTAGAAGAAACTCTAAGTGCAAAATTCTTAAGGCATGGGTGGTAAAGGAATGGAGGTTCTCTCTTGTCCCCTCTTTGTCTCTTTCCAACCCTCTCCCCATATCTCTGCAGAGGCTCACAGGACACCTGCATGCCCAAGGTACTCCACCTTATGTGATCAACCTGGATCCAGCAGTACATGAAGTTCCCTTTCCTGCCAATATTGGTGAGTAAACCAGTAACATAACTTGTGTGAAGTACTTTAAAGAGAATGGAAAAGGCCGGGCGTGGTGGCTCACAGCTGTAATCCCAGCACTTTGGGAGGCTGAGGCAGGTAGATCACAAGGTCAGGAGTTCAAGACCAGCCTGGCCAAGATGGTGAAACCCCATCTCTACTAAAAATACAAAAAACTAGCCGGGCACGGTGGCAGGCACCTGTAATTCCAGCTATTCAGGAGGCTGAGGCAGGAGAATTGCTTGAATCCGGGCAGCAGAGGTTGCAGTGAGCCAAGATCGTGCCATTGCACTCCAGCCTGGGCAATAGAGTGAGATTCTATAAAGCCTCCAGCCTGCCAGTCTTCAGTGCCTTCTTTTTTCATGTTTTCTAAACTATCTACTTTCATTTCCTTTGGATTTGCTTGCGTTCCTAAACAGCCTAGGCTTTTTTTTTAGACAGAGTCTCTGTCGCCCAGGCCAGAGTGCAGTGGCGTGATTCACAGCTCACTGCAGCCTCAACATCCTAGGCTCAAGTGATCCTCCCACCTCAGCCTCCTGCCACTATGCTGGGCTAGTTTTGTTTTGTTTGTAGAGACAAGGCCTCTCTATGTTGCCCAGGCTGGTCTTGAACTCCTGGGCTCAAGTGATCCTCCTGCGTTGGCCTCCCAAAGTGCTGGGATTATAGTTGTGAGCCACTGTGCCCGGCCTAATTCCTTTTAAAAAAATCATGTCTGCATTGCCTTTGCATTGCCTTTGTCAGTAATAGGCAATTAGTAAGAAGGTTTTTTTCCCCTTGATTTTTGCCTCCCTTTTTCTAGGCATGTTTAAGTTGTGTGAAACTTTTCACTTTGTGGAGACAAAACTCTCTGCCATAACTTTAGAGCTCCTAGCCCTAACATTCTTCATGATTTACTTGGCATTTATTCTTTGTAAGGAAGGAAACCAGTGTGAAAGTGGAGGTGGTAGAAGAGAATGCTGATAGGAAAAGGCTAGAAGGCCAGTTTTACTTTCCTGCTGGTAGGGAATGTGTATGTATTACATTCCAGTTAATTCTTTTTTTTCTCCTCAGATATTCGTGACACTGTAAAGTATAAAGAAGTCATGAAACAGTATCCTTTTCCGTCTACTTTGGTCTTGACTCATTCCTGGCTTCTTGTCTGTGTATTCTGTGGCTTGAAAGAGTGTTTTTGCCTTTTCCTTGTGAAATATACAAGCGAAAGGATGGAAGCTGATTGTGGGAGAGGTAGGTGATCAGAAATACTATTTCAGCTTGAGATTTTAGTTTTCTAACCATCTCCCCAGACGGCAGGCTGTTGTAATTAAAGAGCAGAGAGTATGATAGGATAACTGATAGCTACCTGGGTCCCACAAGGTAGTATTTTGCCTTGGATGATCATCTGTTGGTCACCACCTCTTTAGACTGGGAAACTCAGAAATGAGTGAGCTTAGTTGGATTAACTCTTAGTAAATTGCTGTGTGAAATGTGTACTCTCTCCGTAGGCAAGTCTAAGTAGGAAGACTAATCATAATCAGCAGACTGCCTGATTTGTTTATGAGGATCAGAGCCGGAGGTGTTATACAGGTGGCCTTAATGGCCAATGCCAGTGGGCTATCACTGCCTGATGCACCTGTATTACATTTTGGTCACTTTGCTTTCTTCATTTTGCCTGACCATTCCTAAAATCATAAATGAGTGAGCGAGACTTTGATAATGGACGTTTCCCTATGTGGTTAAGGTTGTGTGGTAGTCAAGGATTAGGTTGCCAGTATCCATTAATGGAACACTAATTTCATAATGCCGTTTGTGTGAATCATAGCCTGGGTATGAACTTTATAATCTAGTCTATAAGCGATTTCAGTCCTCAACTTGGTGTCTAGATATGGACTTGGACCCAATGGCGGCATAGTGACCTCACTCAATCTCTTTGCTACCAGATTTGATCAGGTATATCTGTCTTTAATATATTAATATGGTTGTGTAAAAATCTGTGACTCTTAAATTCCTTAGCTTGATCACATTGGTAAAGAAGAGCAGCAAACCTGAGCATAAATATAGAAAATAATTAGGCATTTTGTCAGACAGAGAAGTAGACTATGAGAAGGTGATCAGTATTGTCAGACAGTTCACATTTAATATTTGTGACAGCTAATAAAAATCCAAAACACCTGGGTTATTTTCTTGACCTGTTCTTTGCTTGTGGTAATACCCTGAAGCTGGGCTGGGGGTATTTGGGAGTGGGATGGACTAGCAGTCATGGAATGGAAAGATGATGGGGCATTTTACTTGTGATAAATATTTGTCATTCTTTAGGTTTTCTTTGTCACCTACTTCCATAAGTGTTTTATAATCACTGGTTTTTATACTCTGATGTTAGGCTATGAGACAGGCTGTTAACATTTTGACAAGAGATACAACTTGACATTGACTGATCGAAGTCTTCAGCTTCTCAGGTCCTTGGATTGTGCCCCAAGGTGGTATTGGAGTGCTGCTGATGTGGCTGTGTTGCTTTAGTTCAGCCTGTTTATTTCTTGTTGTCCTAAGATTGTGAACGTTCAGTAGGTGATTGAGGGATTCACTAGGTGATAGTGCTTGTGAGGTATGCCACCCTGGAGAGGGCTCTGTGATTTTGTGTTGAAATCGGAATTTGTCGTCATTGACATCTTTTTCTTTTAGGTGATGAAATTTATTGAGAAGGCCCAGAACATGTCTAAGTAAGTGATTCCAGTAACAGCCACTTATTACTCCGTAGCTGACATATTTCTAGGCTTCATGGAGGATCTGGAATACCATCAGCCTCTGAAAGGATATAGATTGAGATGAAACCATTAGGAGTGAAAAAAAAATTGGCAAATCATTAAGATGCTTTAGAATATAGAGCTAAATTTAATATCATTTCATCCTCAATTACTTTGATCCTCAATTTACATGGCTTCTTAGGAGCTATTTTGAGACTTTGTGCCAATTCGGTTGTCCACCTACCTTCTCTTGGGAAACCATGCTTGTTGTCATTAAAGTATCTGAAATACCTAATTCTTATTTAAATGAATATAGTCTACATGGTTCAGAGAAAAATTATTCTTATGGCCATTACCCAGTTAGCTGTTGTTCAACGTTTACTTTTTTAAAAAAAGATAATTTATTGTTTTATAAAAATTCAAACCATGCATGATATTTATAAGATGAAACCATCACCCTGATTCCCACTAGAAGTAACATCATTATTCAGTGACTAGCATTCCACATTTCTATATACACAGATAGAAGGATGAATGGATAAAAGTGCTTTTACAAAAATGGGATACTAGAGGTAGCTTTTGTTTTGTTTTGAGACAGGGTCTTGCTCTGTTGCCCAGGCTGGAATACAATGTAGTGACCTCAGCTCACTGCAACTTCCACCTCCCTGGCTCAGGTGATCCTCCCACCTCAGCCTCCCAAGTAGCTGGGACTACAGGTGTGAGCCCCCACACCTGGCTAATTTTTGTATTTTTGTATTTTTAGGATGCAGTCTCACTCTGTTGCCTAGGCTGGAGTGCAGTGGTGTGATCTTGGCTCACTGCAATCTTTGCATCCCAGGTTCAAGTGATCCTCCTGCCTCAGCCTCCTGAGTAGCTGGGATTACAGGTGGCCTGCCACCATGCCCGACTAATTTTTGTATTTTTAGTAGAGACGGGGTTTCACCATGTTGGCCAGGCTGGTCTCAAACTCCTAACCTCAAGTGATCTGCCTGGCTTAACCTCCCAAAGTGCTGGAACTATAGGTGTGAGCCACTGAGCCTGGCCTGGAGGTATTTTTTTTTTAATGACAGCTTTATTAAGATGTAATTCATATACCATAAAGTTCACTCGTTTAAAGTGTATGGTTGTTTTAGTCTGTTCACAGAGTCGTGCGTTGATAATTACCACCTTCAGAATATTTTTGTCATCCTAAAAAGAAACCCCATACTCATTACCAATCACTCCTTATTTTCTGTTCCCCTCAGCCCCTAGTGACTACCCCATTTTCCATTCCCACGGGCAATATGATTTCTCCACAACCAGTTCCTCCATAACCTTGCCAACTTTTGTTATTCTTCTTGTTTTTGATTATAGCCATTCTAGTGGATATAGAGTGGTATCTCATTGTGGTTTTTACGTTTATTTCCTCAATAACTAATGATATTGAACATCTTTTTAATGTACTTATTGGCCATTGGTATGTATATATTTAGAGAAATGTCTATTAGAATTCTTTGCCAATTAAAAAAATTTTGATATAATTCATAATTATATCAAATTAATTAACAAAAAGTTGATATAGTTCATAAAAACAGCTTTATTGAGATAATTCACATACCATACAATTCACCCATTTAAGGTATGCAATTCAGTGGCTTTTAGTATATTCACAGAATTGTACAACTATCACCACAGTCAATTTTAGAATATTTTCATCATCTCAAGAAGTAATCTGATATTCTTCAGCTAGCACTCCCCTATTCCATTCCTTCCATTCTTCTTCCTCTGTTCCACACTCACCCCAGCCCTAAGCAACCAGATGTTTCCCAAGAGATTTACATTCTGGTTTTGTGTCTTTCATTTTAAATGCATTGTGTTTCTATAAAATTTTCCCCCGTGATCATTTGCAGCAACTCATGGTCTGCTGTTCCTGCCCATTAGCATGAATATTGGTCATTGAACAAAGTCTAGGGGATCATCATGTGCAGTTTAAGGGCAATAGGAGGAAGTTAGATTTGGCAGTGTGCAGAGGTTATTCCAGTCTTGGATAACCAGATGTTTATTGTCTTATATGATGGAATATCCTTCAGCATAACACAAATGTTAACACTTCTTTAATGATCTTTCTTGACATAGATACGTGTTGATTGACACACCTGGACAGATTGAGGTATTCACCTGGTCAGCTTCTGGGACAATTATCACTGAGGCCCTTGTGAGTATTCTAGGACTTGCTACTGAGAGTAGCTAGAGGGGCTAAACTGGATGAGCATTTATTTTTAATTGCCTTGGACTTTATATGGGAGGGAGTTGTAGAAGCTCTGCACACCCAGCCTAAAGTGGTTTTCCCTTGTTAAGGATGGTGGAAAAAGAGTTTGAGGACAGGCCATTATCCCTCTGACCAAGGCTTTGATTATTTTATGGCTTTAGGCATCCTCATTTCCAACAGTTGTCATCTATGTAATGGACACATCGAGAAGTACCAACCCAGTGACCTTCATGTCCAACATGCTCTATGCCTGCAGGTAATTGATTATTGGTGGGGAAAGTGTTCCATCAAGGTATAAGGCCTTTTTCTCTTCTTCTTCCTCTTTGTTTTTTTTTTTTTTTTTTTGAATCTGGTTGCTTACCCCTGGAGTTGTGCTCATTCAGATTTGCTATTCAGTTGAATGGCTGTGAGTTGGGGAAGGTCAGAGGAGAAAAGAGGCACATGTACTGTTGGCATTCTCTCTCAGTACCCTCTGATCTTCCTCCCTTGTTGTTACTAAAAGGTGACGTATGAATATGAGCTGTCTGATAGTTGTTCCCAGGTGAATAAAATCCAAGTCTAAAGATAATAAAGTCCTCTGGGCTGGGTCTGTCATCCCTACACTTGGGAGGCCAAGGTGGGAGGATCATTTGACCTTGGGAGTTTGAGACCAGGCTGGGCAACATAGCAAGACTCTGTCTCTACAAAAAATGTTTTAAAATTAGCCAGCGTGGTGGCACGCCCTTGTAGTCCCAGCTACTTGGGAGGCTGACATGGGAGGATTGCTTGAGCTCAGGTGGTTGAGGCTGGAGTGAGCCATGATTGTGCCACTGCACTCCAGCTTGGGGCATCGAGAGCCTGGGGCAACGAGAGAGAGAGAAGAATAGAGTCCTCTGGCCTAAATGATGCTGGTAGAGTGAAATTGTAACATGAGGAGATACCATGAATAAGAAGATTTATCCATAATTATAAAATGCACAGGTGGCCAGGCATGGTGGCTCATGCGTATAATCCCAGCACTTGGGGAGGCTGTGGTGGGAGGATCGCCTGAGCCCAGGAGTTTGAGACCAGCCTGGGCACCATGGTGAAACCCTATCTCTACAAAATATACAAAAATTAGCCAGGCATGGTGGTGTGTGCCTGTAATCCCAGCTACCTGGGAGGCAGAGGTGGGAGGATTGCTTGAGCCTGGGAGGCCAAGGCTGCAGTGAGGTGCAATGATGTCACTGTACTCCAGGCTGGGCAACAGAGTGAGACCCTGTCTCAAAAAAAAAAAACCGGACAGGTTTGCCCCAAACGTGACACCATTAGCAGAGGAAGGGCATGCATCACTAGATTAGTGCATTAAGACTGAGGAGCAAGGCCGACAGTTATTAAAGCTGAGAGAATTTAATTTTGAGGGTACACAAATGCCATCACCAACGTTTGTCTTTTCTGATATGACAAGGGATGTCCCTTTTTGTTGGATGCAAGAAATCGTGATCCAAATAGAAATCTGAAGATTGACAGCATTATTTCATGTTCATATTGTTTATTTATTTATTTATTTATATTTTTTCGAGACGGAGTCTTGCTCTGTCACCCAGGCTGGAGTACAGTGGCATGATCTCACCGTACTGCAATTTCCGCCTCCTGGGTTCAAGTGATTCCTCCTGCCTCAGCCTCCCGAGTGGTCACCACACTTGGCTAATTTTGTATTTTTAGTAGAGTCGGGGTTTCACCTTGTTGGTCAGCTGGTCTCAAACTCCTGACCTCAAGTGATCTGCCTGCTTTGGCCTCCCAAAGTGCTGGGAATACAGGCATAAGCCACTGTGCCTGGCCCATTTTCATATTAATTGTTTAAAAGAAAATTATTTGATTTGCCTGATAGTGTTAATCATTTCTTTTTTAAAAAAATTAATTAATTAATTTATTTTTAGAGGTGGGGTCTCGCCATGCTGCCCAGGCTGGTTTTGAACTCGTGGGCTCAGGCGGTCCTCCCAGCTTGGCCTCCCAAAGTGCTCAGATTACAGGCATGAGCCACCACCCGCAGCTGGTAATCATTTCATGATGAAACATACAGTTGATCCTTGAACAATTTGGGGGTTAGAGGAGCCAACCCCTGCGGAGTGGAAGACCCGAATAAAACTTTGACTCCCCCCAAACTTAATTACTAAAGACCTACTGTTGATTGGAAACCTTGCTGGTAACATAAACAGTAGATTAACACACATTATATATATATTATATGTATTATATGCTGTATTCATATAATAAAGCTAGAGAAAATAAGGGGAAGATATATTAACTGCTCATTAAGTGAAGTAGATTGTCATAAAACTCTTCATCCTAATCGTCTTCACTTTGAGTAGTCTAAGAGTAGGGGTTGGTTTTACTGTCTCAGGGGTGGCAGAGGTGGAAGAAGGGCTGCATATAAGTAAACCTTGCAGTTCAAACCTATGTTGTTTAAGGTTCAACTGTGTATCAAAATATCCCTTTGTACACCTTAAATATATATAATTTTTATTTGTCAACTATACCTCAATAAAGGTGGTGGTAGAAACATTTTTAAAATGTTACTTTACAGATTGAAAAAAATTTTAATGTTCTTTTCCTAGCCTTATTGAGGTATAATTGACAAATAAAAATTGTATATATTTACATGTTATTTGTAAAGAATAAAGGAGATAATACTTATGAAAGTGCTTATTAGCACAGTGCCTAGATACACAGATTGAGCATCCCATATCCAAAAATTTGAAATCTGAAATGCTCCAAAATCTGAGACATTCTGGACACTGACATGACACTCAGAGGAAATGGTTATTGGAGGATTTTGGATTTTCGGATTTGGGATGCTCAACCAATAAGTATTTATAAATATTCCAAAATCTGAAATCAAAAACACTTCTGGTCCCAAGTATTTTAGATAAGAAATTCTCAACCTGTAATAGGTATTCAATAAATGTTCATTTCCTTCTCTGAAAAATAACAATTTGGTTAAAAAACAAAACAAAAACAAGTTCAATATTAAGGCATTATTACTTCAAATGAGAGTGAGAGTGTGTGTGTTGCTTCTGGGTGGTAGTTGTTTTCCTGTTGGGAGAGACTATATGATGTTATGTAAAAATGGATGACTACGTTTTAGATTCTGAACTCATTTCCCTTCTCTTACTTAGTCCCGACATACTGACACTGGATGAGCAAGAGCTTATGTGCTTTTACTAATAACTTCTCAATGTTTGGTTTTCAGCATCTTATACAAAACCAAGCTGCCTTTCATTGTGGTCATGAATAAAGTAAGTGTATTCTTCCTGTTGTGATTCACCATTTTTCATCAGAACCTTGTGTTTAGAAGGTTTAGGCGGGTGAGAAAGATTATTTCAGATGCTAGAGACCAGATTCAGGCTTTACTGAAACAAATTCATAGGCACTTCGAGAAAATGAATCAATCAAATTGAATGAGCAATTATTACCAACTCTTGTCTAAAATTATTTTAGGCTAGGTAGAGTAGCACTTCAACCATAGTATGTAGATTATCCGTCAGAGTCAAGACTGTGTAATTACGAGAGGGACAACTAGTCTACTGGAAGTGGCAATTAAAAAATTCTAAACTTCTCTGTTGGTTGATGGCTAGGATGCAAGAGACCTTTTGACTTCAGAGCCTAGAATGTGCTGGTGTCTATTCTGGCCCTGGTTACTTGGCAGTGGATAGTGGAGGGTCAACCAAGAGAATACATATCTTCATTTAATTACACTGACTACACAATGATTGTAGTTCTTTGTGGCTTGTTGCAATGGAGGGGAATTGAAACAGAGAAAGAAAATATATGGATGATATGCTCTTTGCTGTCAACACTTAATTAAAAGAATAAATTTTGCGTTTGTTGGCTCTGGTTGCTCATAATTGACTTCTCTCTGGTACAGACTGACATCATTGACCACAGCTTTGCAGTGGAATGGATGCAGGATTTTGAGGCTTTCCAAGATGCCTTGAATCAAGAGACTACATACGTCAGTAACCTGACTCGTTCAATGAGCCTGGTGTTAGATGAGTTTTACAGCTCACTCAGGGTAAATTTTCTCTCCTGCTCACACTGACAGCCTCTCCAGATAACCTGTTAACCCATAGGACTGGCTTTGAACCTGACTGAGAAAGGAAGCTTATTACCTACGGAAAAGTAACTTTTAAAGCATTGCTTATTAAAAATTGTGGAGTGTACAAGAAGAAGATAGGGACCCCAACTTCAGAGTTTATAGTCTATTTGGGAGAGAAGGCTACACACAGAATTAAAACGTATGATATATTATAGTAAGTACCTTAAGAAAGATTGGAAATTGGGCCTACGATTGTGAGGCGGCAGATCAAAATGACAGATTTTGGAGGATATAGCATTAGAGGTATGCTTTGAAGAAGGGTAAGATTTATGTAAACAAAGGCAGAGTGGGTTAATTGCCCAAGTAAAGGCATAGACAAAGTCAGAAAGTGATTTGGTTTGGTTTGTTAGGGAATAGATAATAAGTCCTGTTAATTGTTCAGTCCTAATTATCTTTTTTTTTTCTTTTTTCCTTTTGGAGAGAGGATCTTGCTTTGTTTTACCCAGGCCAGAGTGTAGTGACAGGATCACAGCTCACTGCAGCCTTGACCTCCTGGTCTCAAGGGATCCTCCTGCCTCAGCTTACCAAGCAGCTAAGTCTATAGGCGTGTGCAGTATACTATACCCAGCTAATTTTTTATATTTTGTAGAGACTGGGGTCTCGCTATGTTCCCCAGGCCAGTCTTGAATGCTTGGCCTCAAGTGCACCTCCTGCCTCAGCCTCCCCAAGTACTGGTAGTATAGGCATGTGCCACGCACTCAGGCCACATCTTTCTTTTTCAATTTTTTATTTTCCATGGACTTATTTCTGTGACTTTTGAGTGGGTGTGCTGTTTTATTCTTTTTTAGCCTGGCTTTTTGCCAAAGACTTCTCAAAGTATAAACCACTCTTAATAAGATTTTATGACATTTGAACAAGTTAATATACTTCATTAAAAAATATACAGTGGTTTCTTTAGTGGCATTTATGATGCTTTTTGGCAGGTGGTGGGTGTCTCTGCCGTTCTGGGTACTGGATTAGATGAACTCTTTGTGCAAGTTACCAGTGCTGCCGAAGAATATGAAAGGTGAGGATAAAGGAAAATTCTATTGATGACATTCTTAATAACCTACAATTCTGATATGAAAGCAGTTTTTCCAGGAAAAGCATGAAGTTTTCATGATGAATGTATTATATTTGCCTTGCATATGTGTATTGAATCAGACCACACTTAGGGGTAACAAGCTCCCTTTAACTTTTTTTTTTTTTAAGTAGAAGTATAAATCTTCATTGTATTGAGTGATTAAGAGCAGGGATCATCAGACTTTTCTGTAAAGAGCTAAATAGTAGATATCTCAGGCTTTGTGGGCCATACGGTCTCTGTTGCAACTGCTCACCTCTGCCATTGTAGGACAAAAGCGTCCTTAGACAATTTGTAAATGAATGGTCATGGTTAGTGTTACAGTAAAACATTTATGAAGACAGGCAGTGGGCTGGATTTGGCACTAAGGTGGTTGTGAAGATTGAGAAAACATGTATACAGCACTTACCACAATTGCTGACATATAGTAAGCACATTTTATAATAAATGTTATAACTATTGTCAGTGTTAATGCTGGAATTCCATTTAACTAAAGGAAAGTGGTGTCAGAGCCCTGTGCACTTTCCTTAGGCCTGTGGCATGATAGCTGGCTTATTAGCATCATGTGTCTTTGGCTTCATATTTTGCAAGATCCTAACGACCATGTTTTGGTTTTTAGGCATGTTATTTTGATTTTGATTCATTGGACACAAGAGTGTTATCAAAACCTTAGGACAGACTCTTTTTCTGTATCCTTTCACTGTTGTTGTTCAAGTAAAGCACATAATTGCATGTTGCACGTCCTGAACTCAACAGGCTTATCTTTTACTTATCTCACCCTTTTATCTCAAATGAATGGTGAGTTCATCAGTCATGTTCTCACCAGTATTAATCTTTCCAGCCCAGTAGTCAGGATTGTGTCTCCTGGTTCCAAGGTGGGAGCGGGTACCTTGGCTTTTAATTCCATTGGGTAGACTCTGTCAGTGACTAAGATTTGTTACATCTGATGTTGAATGAAGTCAGATGTTTTATTATTGTCAGAGTCTTAGGAAAATAGAGGAGATAAGGGGATGTGGAGAGTCAGTAGGATAGATGATTAAGCAAAGGAATTTAGAAAGTGTTTCTCTTTACAGGGAGTATCGTCCTGAATATGAACGTCTGAAAAAATCACTGGTAAGAAGGGAGGCTGTTTCTATATTTTAAAAGGGCCATTAATAAAACTCGGCTCAATCTTGATGACATAAGTGCTTTTGTTTTGGTTATTAATGTATCTTTTATTTAATTAAAAAAGTTTTTTTGTAGCTTTATTGAGGTACAATTGGCTAATGAAATTTCAGTGTATCTTCTAAATACTTGTTAATTTAAATTTGTAAATTTGTATGTATGTTGTCTGGGTGCAGAAAGGCTCCTTAATGTTTCTTCTCTTTCAGAGGTCAATTTAAAGCTAGTTGTAGAATTTTGTATAAGAGTATAGTGGTGGTTCACAACTCCTTTTTTTGTTGTTGAGAAAGGCCAGAGTGCAGTGGCACGATCGTGGCTCACTGCAGCCTCGACCTTTTGGGCTTAAGTGATCCTCCCATCTCAGCCACCGGAGTAGCTAGGACAACATGTATGTACCACATGCCTGGCTAATTTTATTTTGTAAATTTTTTGTACAGACAAGGTCTCACTATGTTGCCCAGGCTGGTCTCAAATTCCTGAGCTCCTGCAGTCCTCCCTACTGGGCCTCCTGTAGTGCTAGGATTACAGGCAGGTGCCACCATGCCCAGCCTTCTCTTATCCCAAATGATCGAGTGTCCTGCTTCCATAGCTCATTGGATCCTTTGTCTCTGAGCCTTCCTGCTATGTCTACTTCAGGTTTTTGTGTTTTTTTCCCCATATAGTAAAGTTTATTGTATCTTTTGTTTTTTCATTTTGTAGGCTGGGGATGAATAAAAAGAGTAATGCCTTCTATCTAGGCATTTTGCCTAGCCAGTTTAAATGTTCCAGTTCAATTAACAGAGCAGGGGATCCACCCTGGACTGAACTCAACACTTTGGAATTGAGGATTCTTTTGAAATCTTTTCGTGTTCTGTTTCCGAACCCTCTAAATCAGTCTGCAGAGCCCTCCAGTCTAAACTTCTGCTGTAACCCAGGCCCACGCTGCTTAGTGCTTCCGTCCCTATACCAGACGACCCTTATCTGCATCAGTTTTTATGTAGCCTCTAGTATTTGTATAATTCTTCATCTCCACTGAGAAGTCTGGCATCTAATTTGGGACTCCTTTTTGAATATGATGACGGCATTTTTCTCTATATATACAGGCCAATGCAGAGAGCCAGCAGCAGAGAGAACAACTGGAACGCCTTCGAAAAGATATGGGTTCTGTAGCCTTGGATGCAGGGACTGCCAAAGGTATTGGAGGGTTTCTTGGTGTTAGGAACTAAAAAAAGGTTACACTTATTTCTTTTTCTTTTCTTTTTTTTTTTTTGAGACCGAGTTTCGCTCTTGTTGCCCAGGCTGGAGTCTCGGCTCACCGCAACTTCTGCCTCCCAGGTTCAAGCGATTCTCCTGCCTCAGCCTTCCTGAGTAGCTGGGATTACAGGCATGTGCCACCACACCCGGCTAATTTTGTATTTTTAGTAGAGACGGGGTTTTTCCATGTTGGTCAGGCTGGTCTCGAACTCCCGACCTCAGATGATCCGCCCACCTGGGCCTCCCAAAGTGCTGGGATTACAGGCATGAGCCACCATGCCTGGCCGGTTACACTTATTTCTATCAGCAGGATTCTATTTATATATGAGAGAGAGAAAGAGAAAAAGATAACGGAAATGTGGTTTTATGTGTATATATATATATATATATATACGTGTATATATACATGTATATACACACACACACATATATACACACAAAACACACATATGCATACATATATATTAAAAAATAAAGGATTCGGAAAGGCAAACTTAAAATTATATACAGCTATACCACTTTGGGTTCCTCTTTCAGGAAGTTTTTGCTTTACTTTGGCAATATACTTGATGTGTACTGTGGTTTTTTGTTTGTTTGTTTGTTTCTAACACTTTTAACCCTCCTCAATTTTTTTTATAATTAAAAATTTTTTTTTTACAGTTTGACTTAATTTCAGATTTACAGAAAAGTTACATGAATAATACAAATAATTGCCATAATTATTCAATCATATTCCCAAAATGTTAACATTCTACCATGTTTACTTTATTCTTTTCTCTATCTATATGACTTTATATGTTATATAAATATATATTTTTCAGGCCGGGCGCGGTGGCTCAAGCCTGTAATCCCAGCACTTTGGGAGGCCGAGGCGGGCGGATCACGAGGTCAGGAGATCGAGACCATCCTGGCTAACACGGTGAAACCCTGTCTCTACTAAAAATACAAAAAATTAGCCGGGCGTGTTGGCGGGCGCCTGTAGTCCCAGCTCCTCGGGAGGCTGAGGCAGGAGAATGGCCTGAACCCGGGAGGCGGAGCTTGCAGTGAGCCGAGATCGCGCCACTGCACTCCAGCCTGGGTGACACAGCAAGACTCCGTCTCAAAAAAAAAAAAAAAAATATATATATATATATATATATTTTTCGTGAATCATTTGAGTAAGTTACAGATATAACTTTTACCTTGAATAATTCAGTATCTTTTTCCTAAAAACAAGGATATAATTTTATATAACCTCAGTGCAGTTATCAGAAATCAGGAAATTAACATTGACATAATACTATAATATTAACTAACATATAGATCTTATTCAGATGTAGCCATTTCCCCAGGACAGCAGGAGAAAATCCTGGATGTGCAGTGTATTTAATTCTCACATGCCTTATACTCCTTTAGAATCTGGAACAGTTCCTTAGTCTGTCTTTGTATTTTATGACTGACATTTTTTAAGCATGTAGGATAGTTATTTTATAGAGCATCCTTCAGTTTAGGTTTGTTTCATGTTTCCACATGATTTGATTCAGGTGACTAATTTTTGAATTGTTGTGTTTTTTCAAGGAATCACATCGGGAGGCACATGATGTTGATTTGTCCCATTACTGGGGATGTTAACTTTGAATATTTTTATGAAGTGGTGTATGCTACGTTTTTCATAAAGAATTACTATTTTTAGGCCAGGCGCGGTGGCTCACGCCTGTAATCCTAGCATTTTGGGAGGCCGAGGCGGGTGGATCACTTGAGGTCAGGAATTCAAGATCAGCCTGGCCAACATGGTGAAACCCCATCTCTACTAAAAATACAAAAAATTAGCCGAGCATGGTCGTGCATGCCTGTAATTCCAGCTACTCGCTGAGGCTGGAGAATCTCTTGAACCCAGGAGGCGGAAGTTGCAGTGAGCAAAGATCACGCCACTGCACTCCAGCCTGGGTGACAGAGTGAGACTCCCTCCATCTTAAAAACAACAACAAAAATTACTCTTTTTAAATATGGCTGTTTTTCTCTTTGTAATAAGAATTTTGTGAGGTGATGCTTTGAGACTATAAATATCCTTTTAGTTTTCTAATATTCACCCATTAGTTTTAATATCCATTGATATAATAGGAATATTAATTTTTCTGTGATTACATGGTGCAAATATTTAATATTTTCTCCCTATCAGTTATCCTTTGACTTTGTTCATGGTGTTATTTTGCCATGCAGAAGTTCTTGTTTTGTTTTGATGTAGTCAAATTCATCTATCTTTTATTGCATCTGGGATTTTAAGTCACAGTTAGGAAGCCCTTATATGTACCTATGTTAAAGAGGAGTTCACCTATTTTTTTTGTAGATTTGTCTGGTTTTATTTTCTAAATTGAGATCCCCGGTTAATTTAGAGTTTATTCCTGGCTATAGTATGAGGTATATAGGTCGGTGTTATTTTTTTCATAAATAGTTTTATCTGTATGATTTATTTAAAAGTCTGCCATTGCCTTAGGTTTTTTTTTGGTAGTGTTCTTTTTGTTTTTTTTTTTTTTTTAGAGATGAGGTCTGAGGCTGGTCTGGAACTCCTGGGCTCAAGCGATTTTTCCATCTCAGCCTGCCAACTAGCTCAGATAGGTGTATGCCACTGCACCTGGCTTGTAACAGCGATTTGAGATGCTATGTGTATAATGTTCTAGACCAGCCTCAGACCTCATCTCTAAATGTACTAAAGTTCCATGCGTACTTGAGTATATTTCTATATTATTTCACTGGACTATTTATTTATTTATTTATTTATTTATTTATTTTTGAGATAGTTTCTCACTCTGTCACCCAGGCTGGAGTGCAGTGGCGCAATCATAGCTCCCTGCAGCCTCGAACTACTGGGCTCAAGCATTCCCCCGTCTCAGCCTCCAGAGTAGCTAGATCTACAGGTGTGTGCCACCATGTCTGGCTAGTTTTAAGGAAATTTTTAATAGAGACGAGGTCTCACAATGTTGCCCAGGCTGGTCTTGAACTCTTGGCCTCAAGCAGTCCTCCTGCCTTGGCCTTCCAAGGTGTTGGGATCATAAGCAGGAGCCACCATCCCCAGCCCATTTTTTTTTCTTTTAACTTGCTTTGGTGAGCAACGACTATTTACTTCTATGCCTGTACCATGTTGTTTTAATTATGTAATTATGTTTCAATATCTGCTAGATCAGATTGTCCTCCTAATTTTTATCTGGCTGTCCTTACATGTTCTTCCACATGAACTGAGTATCAACTTTATCTAGTTCCTTAAAAAAGCTTTTTGGTATTTTAGTTGGGATTACATTATATTCATAATTAATTTAGGGAGAAGTGACATCTCTATGATGTTCAGTCTTGCTACCCAAGACCACAGAATGTCTTTGTATTTGTCAGGTCTACTTGTGTCTTTCAGGAGTGTTTACAGTTTTCCACATGTAGGTTTTTCTTACTTCTTTTTAAAATGTTTTTGTTATTTTAGCCAACCTTTTTGACCAAGAGTTTTTACCTGTTTCTTTTTAATTTTTTTTTTAAACAAATCATCTTTATGTATTTGTTTTGAGACAGGGTCTTGCTCTGTCACCCCAACTGGAGTGCAGTGGGGTGATCTTGGCTCACTGCAGCCTCCGCCTCCTGGGTTCAAGCTATTCTCCTGCCTCAGCCTCCCAAGTAGCTGGAACTAGAGGTGCCTGCCACCATGGTGGGCTAACTTTTGTATTTTTAGTGGAGATGAGGTTTTGCTGTGTTGCCCAGGCTGGTCTCGAACTCCTGGGCTCAAGTGATCTGCCCACCTCAGCCACCCAAAGTACTGGGATTACAGGTGTGAACCACTGCATCCAGCTTGAAATTTATGTATGTATGTATTTATTTGTTTATTTTTGAAGCAGAGTCTTGCTCTGTCACCCAGGCTGGAGTGCAATGGCGCGATCTCGGCTCGCTGCAACCTCCGCCTCCTGGGTTCAAGCGATTGTTGTGCCTCAGCCTCCTGTGTAGCTGGGACTACAGGCACGTGCCACCATGCCCAGCTAATTTTTGCATTTTTTAGTAGAAACGGGGTTTTGCCATGTTGGCCAGGCTGGTCTTGAACTCCTGACCTCAGGTGATCTGCCCATTTCAGCCTCCCAAAGTGTTGGGATTACAGGCATGAGCCACCATGACTGGCCCCAGCTTGAAATTTATTCTAAGTATTTAACCTTCTTCATTACTGTTGAAAATGGGATTTTCTGAACCGTTAATATCTTATAACTGGTTTATGTTTGTATGTATGAAGGCTTTTGATTTCTGTATATTCATCTTTTATCCTGATACTTTACTGAATTTTTTTTAGTTTTATCATTGGCTCTCCAGGGGTTTTTAGGTTAGTTTTCATTTACAGCCCACCTTCCACCCCCACCCCTGTATATTGAGGGACTGTCCTCAAGATTCAGGTGCAAGTCTGTTGCAGCTTAGTGGAATCCTCAACCAAATTGACTGTACTTAAAAGAAAAGCTCCATTTATTTATTTATTGTAATAAATTGTACATTTATTTTTTCTTCTCATCAGCAACACTAGCATTTTTTTTTCTGGGACATCTTTCTTAAAGGAGTGATGTTTCTGTTCATGAAAGTTACTGCTCTATGTCTAGTAGAGAACAGCAAAGCTAGTAACGGACTGGGTTTACCAGTTAAGTGTACTCACTTGTGCCATCCTGTTGCACAGCTCAGCAAAATACATTTCTATGTGCCACAGCCCTTTAGAATCACTTCTGAAAATGTGAAGTCAATGTTAAAACTACTGCTGCAAAGGGTCTGCTGTAGTCAGCTAACCTGTTGAAGGTTGGGAGAGTTTAAGTAAATCATTCGAAGAAAGTCACAAGTATAGTTGCATAATTGTTAGTTGGGCACAGAATGAAGCATTTACTGTCAGCATGTCCTGTCATCCTCCTTTTTCAGGCCCACAGGCCCCTTGAGATTAGTGCCAGTTGATGTTGCTGCCTCTGGCCACCCTTATTCCCTAGCTGAGCTCTTGCAAGCCTCATAGGCTCCTGAAGAGAGAGTGGCCATGTCCTCCCATGGCAGTAGTGACTTGATTAGACTTCTCTCTGATTACTGGAGCTCAGCCCTTACTGGTTTTTCTGAATAGAGAATTTTACTTCTATTAGTGTATTCGATTTTCTATTTTTCCCCTCCCTCCTCTTCTTAAATAATACCCTGGCCCCTCTATAACATTTCACCCTGTATTTTCTGCAGACCTTCTCTGAACTTATATTTCCACCAGGAGGCTTCCTTAGCACTCCATACTTTCACTGTGACTCATCAGCACACTGGATCTGCTCAAATGTTGTTAGCTTTCATAGGAAAAACCATCACCCCTTCCAAGCTGTGAGCCAGTAAAAAAGAATGATGCTACTACTAAGACAAATTTGAAAATTATTTCCCTCAGCTTAAAAAAAATGGGACTCCTAGGGCTATTTGCCTTATGAAAGCATTTTGTGAACTAAGCTATTACAGAAATGTTAAGTGGTATTAACAATACATTTAGAAGAGGTAAGATCCTGCATTTATATGTATCATGAGCACTTTCATCCTGCCAGTTTATGATCATAGTTACTTAGTGATTCAAGATCACCTTTTTGAGGAGGCATATCACTGATAGGTGTTTTCACTGTAGACAGCTTATCTCCTGTGCTGCACCCTTCTGATTTGATCCTGACTCGAGGAACCTTGGATGAAGAGGATGAGGAAGCAGACAGCGATACTGATGACATTGACCACAGAGGTGAGAGGTGGCTGAGGTGGCCCATGGCAACAGAGCATCTGCTTATCCTCATATTGTTTGCCCAGGAGTTTCTTACTGTTAAGCATGTAGCCAGTAATAGTGGGGGAGAGGAGATGGTAAAGGATACAGCACCATAAAAGAGTTTCCTGTATTGAGAGTTCCTGTCCTGCCTACTGGATGGTTAATACTGAGCTGATTACAGGTCTTTCGTTGGTCTTGTGTCTTCTTATCTTTAGGTCCTAACTTGGTTTGAGGGATCCAGGACTTTTGTTTGTTGTTATTAGTATTTTGTTTTAAGAATATGTAAGGGCTGGGTGTGGTGGCTCATGCCTGTAATCCCACCGCTTTGGGAGGCCAAGGCAGGAGGATTGCTTGAGGCCAGGAGTTCTGGACAAGCCTGGGCAACATAGTGAGTCCCAGTCTCTACAAAAAAGAGAAAATAGCTAGGCATGGTTACTCACCTGTAGTCCAAGCTGCTTGGGCGGCTGAGGTGGGTGGGTTGCTTGAGCCTAGAAGTTTGAGGCTATCGTGAGCTATGATTGTGCCACAGAACTCCAGGCTGGGTGACAGAAGAGTAAGACCGTCTCAAAAACAAAAAACAAAAATAATACATAAGGTGATATGGACTAAAACAGTAAGGATAGAATGGCTCTGGAAACCCAAACCCCACTTGGCATAGTTTTATGGACTGTGAGCAGAATCTAATTGTTACTATTATTTTTTGAGACAGAGTCTTGCTTCGTTGCCCAGGCTGGAGTGCAGTGGCACGATCTCGGCTGACTGCAACCTCTGCCTCCCGGGTTCAAACGATTCTCCCACTTCAGCCTCCCGAGTAGCTGGGACCACAGACACACGCCATCACAGCTGGTTAATTTTTAATATTTTTAGTAGAGACGGGGTTTCGTCATGTTGGCCAGGCTCGTCTTGAACTCCTGCCCTCAAGCGATCCGCCCATCTCGGCCTCCCAAAGTGCTGGGATTACAGGCATGAGCCACCATGCCCTGCCAGAATCTGATTCTTGAAACAACCGTAGGCCAGGCGCGGTGGCTCACGCCTGTAATCCCAGCACTTTGAGAGCCAAGGTGGGCGGATCACCTGAGGCCAGGAGTTCAAGACCAGCCTGACCAACATGGCGAAACCCCATCTCTACTAAAAGTACAAAAAATTAGCTGGGCTTGGTAGCAGGCACCTGTAATCCCAGCTACTTGGGAGGCTGAGGCGGGAGGATTGCTTGAACCTGGGAGGCAGAGGCTGCAGTGAGCTGAGAGCTCACCATTGTACTCAGGCCTCAGTAACAAGAGTGAAACTTGGTCTCAAAAAAAAAAAACCGAAAACAACCATAGGATTTAGGTCTTAGCTATGGCCAAGAGTAAACCTCGTTATTCTTTAGGCTGTTTTACATGTAAATTGCCTCATTTAATCAGATTTGTTAAGATGTAATTTACCAACAGTGAAACTCACCTTTTTGAGTATATAGTTTGATGAGCTTTAACAAATATATACTTTCCTGTAACCACCATCACAGTTGAAATGTAGAGTACTTCTCTCGCCCCCCAAAACTTCCTCATGCCCCTTTTTTTTCAGTCCCCATCCTGAACACCTCGTGCCTGGCAACCACTGACTGATTTCTGTTCCTTTGATCTTGCCTTTTCCAGAATGCCATAGAAATAGAATCACAGTATTTAGCCTTTTGCATTTGACTTTTTTGACTCAGTAATGTAGTCTCTCCATGTTGTTGCATGTATCAGTAGTATGTTCTTTTTTATTGCTGAGTGATACTCCATTATTGTGGATGTACCACAGTTTGTTTATCCATTCCCCAGTGGATTGATATTTGGGTAGATTTTAGCTATTATGAGTAAAGCAACTATAAACATTTCCAAATAGATCTTTGTGTAGACGTATGTTTTCATTTCTCTTGGTTAAAAATACCTACAAGTGGGACCTTATTTTAGCTACTATGAGGGAGGTATTCTTTCTACTTATAAAGAAACTACATTTTGGGCAGCATGTAGAGCATGCCTCTAGGAGACATTTCCTTTTTGAGGGAAGTGAGTACTTAGTTTCTTGGAAGTAATGTACTGTTTTCTGATGGATGGGTGACAGGGGCTCTAATCAGTTTGTCTAATGAAAGAGTTGAAAAAGAATTGCCCTTTTTTCCTTGCAGTTACAGAGGAAAGCCATGAAGAGCCAGCATTCCAGAATTTTATGCAAGAATCGATGGCACAATACTGGAAGAGAAACAACAAATAGGAGACTTTAGGACACTTCACTTGTTTCTAGAAGTCCAGAATTTTGGACCTCCATGTGAAAGAACTATCCTTACCTCTGACTGGGGGCTCCCACAAGGGCTAATTTTCCTCACAGTAGCAGAGTTTCTCTTAGAGAAATCTTGTGACTCAGATGAAGTCAGGGATAGAAGACCCTTGGACCTGGCAGGTTAATGCTGATTATTCCTTGGCTTTTCCCTTGTATTTATGCAAGGAAGGATATACTGAGCTGATACTCTTCCAAGCCTGCAACTTCAGGTTTTATCATTTGAACTCAAGTACTTTTGCTGCTGAGGAATGGAATCAAAAGAACGTAGTCTCCTGGTGACCACCTCATATCTCTAATATTAGGCTAGATGTATAGCTTCTACTCCCCCAGCTTCTTGATCTTGACCCTGCACTGTAAGTTGCCCTTCTATTAGCAGCCAGGGAAAAGGGAAACATGAGCTTATCCAGAACGGTGGCAGAGTCTCCTTGGCAATCAACCAACGTTGCTATGAAATATGCCTCATACTGTGTAGCTCATTATAGGACATCAGGTTTGTTCAAAAAGACATGATTAATGAATCAGAATCCTGTTTCACTGGTGACTTGGATAAAGAGTTTTTAATTTTAACTTTGTTGTAAAACTGCTTGTCATGATTTCAAATTAGAAAATTAAAATTGCAAATAGCTTCACTTCTCCTGTTCAACAGAGGCTTAAGGCCACATGTCCAAACTTGTCTCAATAAGGAGGTGATATTTTACTAAGTTTCCCACGTGCACATACTGAGTAAATACAGAGCTAGGCCCAGTTTGTATTGTACTCTGAAATTAATGCAAAGTCTCCTTGGTGATTTTCGCAAAGGCCGTGGATTTGGGTCAGAGGCACATTTCATACATAACAGCCCTTATAAACATTTGCCCTGCCTCCACATTTTACAGTATCTTAAAACAGTACATTTCTTTCAAGGAATTTTATCTCTGTCAGTACTCCAACTTAGTGGTTCTCACAGTGTGGACCAGGAGCATCAGCATCATCTGGGGAATTGTTCAACTCACCTCTTAAAACCTATGAACTCAGAAACCCTGGGAGTGGGGCCGAGCAGTCTGTTTTAGAAAGCCCTCCACGTGATTCTGATGCATGGTAGCCTATGACATAATTCCAGACCAGGTGAATCTCAGATACTAATCCTCACATCATTTGCCTTCTCACATTACCCTCGTCTTGACCATCTGGTGCCTGTTCTGCAGTTTAACATTCTGCAGCAATAAAATGTTTTATTATGAAGTATTAATTTCAGTGTTCTATACTTAGTGGGAACCACTGGTCTCAAAATTTGAAACTATTCTTTAAGAGGAGAACATTCGCAAAGCAAAACTCAAGCATACTTGGTTTTTCTCTGTAGTACTTTTGAATGCTTTATCTTCCTTACAGAATAACTTGTCTTCCAAGTTACTTCCAAGTACTCCAAAAGGGTACGGAGTTAAGTCTTAATCATCTTTGTATTCCTTGCACAGGACCTAGCAAATAATTGGTACTCAACGTTTGCTGGATGAATGAAATAAATTCCCAGATGGCCACTTTGTGGAAACTAACTGCCTAATCGCCACTTTCATTATAAACAAAGGAAAATGAAGATAAGACTGCAACAGAGACCAGGTGCAGTGGCTCACGCCTGTAATCCCAGCACTTTGGGAGCCTGAGGCAGGCAGATCAGCTGAGGTCAGGAGTTTGAGACCAGCCTGGCCAACATGGTGAAACCTCATCTCTACTAAAAATGCAAAAATTAGCTGGGTGTGGTGGCACGTGCGTGTAATCCCAGCTACTCAGGAGGCTGAGGCAGGAGAATCACTTGAACCCAGGAGGTGGAGGTTGCAGTGAGCCGAGATTGCACCATTTGCACTCCAGCCTGGGCGACAGAGCAAGACTCCATCTCAAAAATAAATAAATAAATTTAAAAAAAGACTGTGACAGAAGGGGTTTAGAGAAATGTGCTAAAGAGTTACAATTGGCAAATTTAAAATTATATGTTAAACTATAACCTCATTTTATTTCTATCATATTCATTTATTCTCAATACCCGGGACATTTAAGGCATTCAATAATGAATTAAAGCTATGCCTTATTTTGGTCTGTATTAAAGGAGTGGTCTAAATTTTACAAGATGTATTCTGCATCAGAAAACCAAACTTCAGCAGTTTAACATGCTGGCATCCATCACCAAGGCATGAAGCAACACATTTGCTAATGATTGCTAATCACTACAGTGCTACATCATTTACTTAATACATACTGATTCAGTACTTATATATGCAGATAGTCTGATGGATGAGTAACCACAGTTATGTTGTTCAGGACATGATGTAAAGTTGAAAGGTGCATATTGCTATGCTTTAAAGGCTGCCTTTACAGTAGCAGAAGCAAAGTGTGCTTAATGGACTGCTGTCCTCTGATGACCAAGCAAATGCAACAAATGAAATATGCACAAGGCTGTCCTTGGACAGTACTTGTTTGCTTTGCTCACAAAGGAGAAAAGGAAAGAAACAATTGAAAATATGTATATGGTGAAAGTATGTGAGTCTGAGCAGAAATAACAAAGGCAAAAGGATGAGGAGAGATGGAATAAGTCTAGAGAAGAAAATAAGTGGATGAGATAGAGAGCTGTCTAAGCAAAAAAGTTATGTCGCCATAGACCTCTGATCTTATAAATAAGACACTTCAAAAGTAGCAAAAACAGTTTTAAGAAGGCGACTAATAGATAAGGTGTGTTGTGTTTAGCTATTTCCTGTTAGGTATTAGTAATGGGTTCCCAATGACCTGAGCCAAAAATGAATCAAGTTAAATGAAAACTGACATCTGATATAAGCATATGAGTCTATTCAAGCAGTTTTGAAGTTAGCAAACATCTAAATCCTCACATCTCTATAAGGTAGGTCAAAGAAGTATGATTCTTCTCAGTTGTACAAGATAAATGGCTATAGAGAAGCTAAGTAACATGTCTAGTCATAGTTAAGACAACAATTGGGGACAGTGCTTTGGTCTGATTGCCATGCCAGCATCATATTTTAATCTGTGAAGGGTGGCTTGGTTGTGGAAAACTATAAAAACTGGATGCAAAAGTAAAATGCAACCTTGTTTGGTGACATCCAGTTCCTTTGGAATTAGGAAAAACCACTTGTGTTTAAGAACAGGAGTCAAATCAATTTTTATGGAAACAGATTCTAATACAAAGACCTTTTCTGTTGGGTCTAGTAGGGCTGGACAAAAAATTTCCCTCTTTTCCTTTTATATTTTCCTCATCCTCTTCTTGCAGCGCTGATTGAAAACAGGGGAGGACCCCATGAGGCTGTCAGTGGAGTGGGAACCATAGCTGCTATCTGAGTCATCAGGGCTCTGAGGAATCCCAGCTTCGCTCATGCCTGACATGGGCTCCTCGAAGACATCGCTGCCCAGCACACCATGCCCAGAGACATTGCCTTCTTCAGTCTCTTGAGGCTCCATTTTCACATGGGCCAGATTCCAAAGAGGAGAAGCATTTACCTCTGCACCTAGAAACAGGAAAGATGGACATATACTAAGTGTATATGTGTAGCCAAGTGTAGAACAAAGAGTAAATATATCACTCAGAACCAACTAATATTCTTTGAGCACAGTTTTCACAGATTCTGTACTTGGCTGGAGAATATGGTTGTTATTCTCTGCTTCAAAAAGTTAACCATCCCAAAAAATCACCAGCTCTGATTATCTTCTTTTCCATTTCTTCTACCTTTCTTTCCTCTACCTCACCCACCCCCATTTTCCCTAAACCAGGGACATGAAACTAGGCAGGTGGAAAGATCCCCTGTCTCACGGCCCAAAGACATGCACAACCACAGGACTTGTTCAGTTGTTTAGTTTGCCTGTCCTTCCTTCTTTTATGGGGCCATCTTGTTTTCCTGCCTTTTGTTTGGGTCTCTGGTCATCTCTTGCATTATGAAAAGTTAATGGTCACTACATAATGCTAACAGCAGTTCTCTACCTGGTCTCCTTTGAAGAGACATGGTCCCAAAGTCCGCAACAATTTCTCTTTGGCCCTCGCATCTCTCTATGTAGTCTAGCAATGCTGTTCTCTTATGGTTATTCTTCCATAGTGAAAGGCTCTCTGCCCAACACTTTTAAAAGTATGACCTAATTCCATTTAGACCACATTTGAGGATTTGCTATTTGAGTCATTTGTGCATTGATGACTGTAAACAACTGAGTGCCCAGACTAATTTGCAACCCAGCTGACACGTAACCAGTCAGTTGTCCTGGCTCCTAAGGTAATTACAGAGTCTGGAAAAAGAAGCCAGCTACCTCTAACTGGGAAGCCCTATTTCTTTTTTTTTGAGACAGAGTCTCGCTCTGTCGCCCAGGCTGGAGTGCAGTGGTGCGATCTCGGCTCACTGCAAGCTCCGCCTCCCAGGTTCACGCCATTCTTCTGCCTCAGCCTCCCGGGTAGCTGGGACTACAGGTGCCCACCACCACGCCCAGCAAATTTTTTGTATTTTTAGTAGAGACAGGATTTCACCATGTTAGCCAGGGTGGTCTCAATCTCCTGACCTCGTGATCCGCCTGCCTCAGCCTCCCAAAGTGCTGAGATTACAGGTGTGAGCCACTGCACCCGGCTGGAGGCCCTATTTCAATGTCTTTCATCTTCAATTTGTTAGAATACTCTAGCAGGGAAGCCAAACTCAGAACATCCTTGAGCAATTAACACTCCCCCATCTATCTGGCAGCTGTCTTATTCAATGAAGTACAAGCATCAGGAAGGACCAATAGAGAATACTAAAAATAAATACTAAAGGAGGAAGGGGATATCTTCCCAGTCAGCTGGATCAGCTAAATCAGCCTTGGTAATCAACGTGACAACACATATTGCATCTACATCTTAACTAGGGATTATTTTAAAGAATGCCTGTAAAGCTGTGCTAATCCTCTCTTCACTAATTAGAAAGAGAAGAATGCTGGGATCTCTAGATAGGTGAAACGGTATTCGTTTTAGGACTTTCCATTCTGCCCACTGCTGCTTTTGTTCTTCTACCTCTTGAGCTTGATTCCAAAAAGCAAAAAGTACTGAAATTGGCAGAATTCCCAGAATCAAAGTGAGTAAGTTTATTTGTCTTACTTGAAGCTTGTGGTGAAGCTTCAACCTCCAGGTTAGATGGGAAGCGTTCACTCTGAGCCCCAAGCACTCCCATAGGCAGTGACTGGTCTCCAGAAGCAAGATCAGCCTCCAGCTCCTCACTGACAGGAAAGGTGATGTCGCTCACAGGTTCCTCCTTGATCTTCACAGGTTTAGCGTCCTCTGTGGCCTTCTCAGGATTGACAATCCTTTCATATTCTTCAGAGAGTTGCTTACTAATCTGTTGGCAAGCAAGAGTCAATTTTCCAAGGAAATGTTAAACGCAAGTTGGATAGTCAGCTTGTGACATCCCATGGAAAAGCCAACAGAACATGAATAACAGAATTTTAAAACATTCACTGCCAATGGAAGGAATTTGTTTAAGGTGTTGAGTTTGCATTTATGAGTGATAGAGATACGTAAAGAAAATTGGCACAGAATGTGTATGTCATTAATTAAAAGTTACATAAAGGTAAAAAAATGTGTTAGAACTGGGACAAAAGATTACATTTTTTTGGCTATAAAAATTAACAGTAGGCTGGGCACGGTCATTCACACCTGTCATCCCAGTACTTTGGGAGGCCAAGGCGGGAGGACCACTTGAGCCTAGGAGTCTGAGACCAGCTTGGGCAGTATCTAGTGAGACCCCATCTATACCAAAAAAAAAAAAAAAAAAGAAAAAAGAGCTGGGCATGGTGGTTCACATCTATGGTCTCAGCTACTTGGGAGGCTGAGGTGGAAGGATCACTTGTAGTGAGCTGTGATTGTGCCACTGCACTCCAGCCCAGGCAACCCTGTCTAAAAAAAAGGAAAAAAAAGTTGATATATGTATCCTAGGTGAATAATCAATGGTGTGGGAAATCTGGATCACTTAGCAAAGACTTTTTTCTTGGGTGTTAAAAATTCCTAATCATATTTTAGACCTGCAGAAACTGAAACAGTGAACAAATGACTTAAGAGCACAAGGGCTGAAGAGATTAGATATTTCTGGTTCCAACCAAAATCATCACCCCCCGCCAACCCATCCTCCAGGCAATATCGTTTTACTCTGTTTTTTTCATAGTACTTAACATTATCCAAAATTGTATTTTTTTGAGTATGTGCTTAGAGACAGGGTCTTGCTATGTTGCCCAGGCTGGTCTTAAACTTCTGACCTCAAACAGTCCTCCCACCTCAGCCTCCCAAGCAGCTATATTAGATATATATATTATAATTCCAGTCAAACCATTATATTAGCTGCTTGAGAGGCTGAGGCAGGATTGTCAGTAGGTCTGTGTTCTCTTTTTTTTTTTTTCAGACAGGGTCTTGCTCTGTCACCCAGGTTGGAGTGCAATGGCACAATCATGGCTCACAGCAGCCTTAACTTCCTGGTCTCAAGTGATCTTCCCACCTCACACTCCTGAGTAGCTGAGACCACAGGCATGAGCTACCATGTCCAGCTCATTTTTATTTTTTAATTTTCTGTAGAGATGGGGGTCTCACTATATTGTCCAGGCTGGTCTTGAACTCCTGGCCTCAAGCAATCCTCCCACCTCAGCTTCCCAAGTAGCTGGATTACAGGCATGTGCCATCATGCCCAGCTCCTGAAATTGTTTTGATCATTATTTGTTGACTTGTGTTTGTCTCCCTTCAAAAACAATGTAAGCTCAGGTAACTTAGTAACTGCTGAATCCCACAATGCTCGACTCTCAACAGGCACTCAATAAATACTTGCTGAATAAAATCAGACTAACTGCATTCTCTCAGATTCCATATACTTGTGGATAGTTTCTTCCAGAGGAAGTATCAGTGAATGTGGCCGTTCACTGACTAAAGGAGAACCATGGTATTTGGCCAGGAAAATCGCTAGGGCCATCATAAAAGTATGTTAAGTTCACTCTGTTCCAAGACTGTGCTCTGCACTCTAGACCAAGTGTTGTGGGATCCTGCTGAACACTCCTAAATTGCACAGACATCTGTGCCCACTTTTCAACAGGGTCACCTCACCTGTAGCATGTAACTGTGATAGTCCTTGATGCGGTGCTGCCAGAACTTCTGGAGGGAGAGCACACTGCCAATACCCACTTCATGGAATACCTGCTCCATCACATCAGGAAAAGGAGTCTGTCCCAGCCGGGCCTCCCGGTCCACAGCAAAACGCAGCAGCTTGGTAAACTTAAGGCAATACTCATGTGCCACATCAGTTAGGGTCTCCAGGACACTCTCATTAGCACAGTCAAAGCCCGCGTGGGCCAGGATTGTAGCCACTGCCTGGTAGAGGAGCTGCCGACAGGAGTGCCAGCTGAGTTCAGTCACAGGTTCCCCTTTTCCACTGAAAGTGGACATACGGTGGTGTTATTAATGTTCTTGCAAAGGGTTGACCTCTCCTGTCTCCCCAGGAGTTTTACAATTCCAGTCAAGCCACTGGCCTAGCTTTCCAGGGAAATTCCATCCAAGTTACATAGCTCAGTTTCATCCTGCTGCTATCTGGGCATGTCTTAGCAACCCATGGTCGTATCTTTGAGCTCCTCCAAAGACATAGTTTGAATAGGCAATACATGTCTATAATACACAATCCAAAAGGATATCTAGTGAAAAGAAAGTTTCCTTCTAGCAAGTGTTCAATTTTGATCACTTTTAGGATTAAGTTTAATAGTATAGCCCAGACACTGCTCAATGATGCTCTAATTATTTTACCACAACCTAGTTTTTATACATGCTGGGCAATATATTAATACAAACTTTTAGAAATTCACAGTTCCAATAAAGAGATTCTTCACAGCTTGCCAGGAGTTTAAGATTCTTAGATTCTTATAAAATTACAAGGGACCATTTCAAAACAGGGAAGTCAACTCAATTTTATAAAAGGAATTTAAAATGTATATAGCTTACAAAGCATTTTCATCCTATCCTGTGTTGTGCAACGGGTAGTTTCTGTATTATTATTATTTCTATTTGCCAGGAGAGGAAACTGAGGTTCAGAAGGGCTGACTTGCCAAAATTTGTTTACATGTAATTAGTAAGTGGTAAAGCTTCTGACTCCAGAAACCGTATCCTGCATAATACACCATTTTGCCCCAATCACTACTGCAGAAATCTTAATTTTCCAAGAAAAAATTTAAGAAAGCTATTTGATCTAAAAATAACTTAAGAAGCTTTTAATAATTTACCTGTCTCTTGAAATTTCCTACTGGCTTCTGCCTACCCCTGACAAAGGAATTTATTTTACCAATAAAAATAAAATAGAGCACAGAAAATCATTTTTCCTTGGTTCGTACTTGGCATGTGTCATCACGCACTGTACAAAAGTGCCTCAGGGGTTATCCACCCACTAAACTCTGACCTGTTCAATAGCAACTACTGCAGTTTACATAATAGTTTGAGAATAAGATAACTAATTGCCAAGTAACTTTTCATTTACTATCTTCATCATTTCCACGGCCAGTGTCTCTGGGCCAAAAGCTAAAGGCTTCATAAGTACCTAAAAAACAGAGACAACTAAACCAATATCACTTTCCTAGAATAATATCTGGACCTCTTTCAAAGGAAAATAATTTTTTGGTGCCCTCATAACTGACGCAAATTATTTTTGTTGTACAGTTTCTTAAATATGTATAAAATAAAACCAGGTACAAACTTTTGATGGTCATGGCTCTTACTATATAAATTTGATACAAAACTAAAAATGAATAAACAGCATCAATTTAATATGATAGATAACATTATATTGTTGAATTAAATTGCCCTCAATATGTGAATACAGTATTGATCACCACAGAGCAAGTTTTTTGAGTTGGGCGTGTCTATGCCAGCATATGCTGTGCATGTAATAACACAGTTATGCCTCCCCTTTTCATTATTCCAGTGACTTCAGAACCTTTGATTACAATGGACCTTGATATAATCTGGCCTTCACCTGGCCCAACTGCAATGCAACCCCTGTGTAGTTAGTCTATTTCTGTACTTTACTCATTAGTTTGGGAACCACTAAAATAGTATTATCAGCAACAGATAGATGTAATAAATAACATATAATATCACTTCTGTAGTATTCTTGCCAAACATATTTAATCTGAATCTGATCTTGAGGAAATAATCAGCAAATCCAGTAACTGGGACATTCTACAAGTGACCTGAACTCATAAAAGACTCTAAAGAGGCATAACAACCAGGTACAATGCATGAATCTTTGTTAGATCCTGGACTCGAGGGAAAAGATTTACAAAAGATCTTTTGTAAAGGTCTTTACGAAAGATAATTGGAAGAATGTGAATATGAACTTATTAAGTGGTACTTAATCTTCATTTACTTTGGTAATGGTATTATGATTATGCAGGAAAATTTCCTTATTCTTAGGATATGCATGCTGAGGAATTTAGGGGTGAAATATGGTGATGTCTGCAACTTACTTTAAAATGTTTGGGGGAAAAATGTGTGCATATACAAGTATGCATATATGTATGTTTTTATATGTGTGTATATATGTGTATACACACACATATGTGAGAAAGTAAATGTGGCAAAATGTTAAACATTGGTGAATCATGGTGAAGGTATTTGGATGTTTGTTGACTATTACACATTTCTGTAGGTTTGGCAAATTTCAAAATGAAAAGAAAAAAAGTAATTGTTTGGCATTAAATACAACTTGCACACTGACGTCTAGTAGCAGCTCTAGGTTATAAGGCAGTCCCGTTCAGAGGATGTGGAGCAGGGCTTCTCAAACTTAAATGCACATACAAATCTCCTGGAGATCTTGTTAAAATGCAGATTCTGATTCAGCAGGACTGGGTGAGGCCTGAGATTGTGCATTTCTAAAAAACTCCCAGGTAATGTTGATGCTGCAGATCTTGGACCAGATATTGAGTAGCAAGGATCAATAACATTTTTATATTATTATTTCTTTTTTTTTTTTCTGACAGGGTCTCACTCAGTCACCCAGGCAGTGGAGTGATCTGCAATCTCTGCCTCCCCTGGGTTCAAGTGATTCTTGTGCCTCAGCCTCCCGAGTAGCTGGGACTACAGATGTGTGCCACTACACCTGACTAATTTTTGTATTTTTAGTACAGATGGGGTTTCGCCATGTTGGCCAGGCTGATTTTGAACTCCTGGCCTCAAGTGATCCACCCACCATGGCTTCCCAAAGTGTTGGGGTTACAGGCGTGAGCCACTGTGCTCAGCTTATATTATTATTTCTTGAACTACGTTATCAAAATGAAAACACACAATTTAAAGATTCTTGTGTAGACTTATGGATTCCTAAAAATACCAGAATAAGTCCATGAATCCTAATTTGAAGACAACAAGCTAAACTCGTAAGTTTTTTTTATATTAAATAGAAAGACTAGATCCTAAGAACTATGAGGCCATGGCCTTTTTTACATACCAGTGTATTACCCTGCTCCTAATGAAGTGCTTGGCACATAGTAAGCACTCAAAAAATTAAAAAATACAGACCGTGAATTCTGAAGACTGGCATTCAAAACTTAGACATCCCACTAATTACCTGAGAAACCTTGGCCGTCAATTACTCTTATCCTCAGTTTCCTCGCATGAAAATGGAAGTGCTATCATAGGCTTAACAGGATTGTTGGGAAGATGCCTTGAGAAAAGTAAGATACAGCAAAGCCTTGCCTTACCGATAAAAGTCACTCTCTGGGTCACTGTGCCGGATCTGGAATGGTGCATTGGGATTCTTACAATCTAAAGGCAGGAGGTCATCAGGGAGAGGAGGTGACCCAGGGCACGAGGGAAGAGGTTCACTCTCTTCAGTTTTTACACCTTCTGTCTGCTGCTGATTCTGGGCCTGAGCTGTGGCAATAAGGTTGCGAAGACGTCGGTTGTGCTGAATCAACTGAATCGTATGGATGGTAAGACTACATGGCTCTGAGGGGATGTCCAGCATAGTGGGAGGCTTCGGCTTGTTGGCTGAGGGTTGGTGCAGGGGTGGGTCATGGACTTCCACCAGACGGAACTCCCGTGGGAGCAAATCGAAGGAACTTCTGTTGGTCTGGCTTGATGATATTGGTATCTCTCCCCAGTATCTCAACATTTTGGAATAAGAAGAGAAGAGGTCTCAGGATAAATGTAGACAATAACCTAAAAGTAATGTGTTTAAATCCTGGCAACTTTAGATTATAGGCTTCTGTAGTGAAAAATATGAGGTCTAGCCAGTTATTTATGTAAAAAGTAGGCTATCTGTGACCACTTAGAAAAATATCAGTGTCAGCAAAACTGTAGGACCAAAGATGTTCTCCCTAAACAAATTAAGAGAAATGTAACTGTTAGATGCTGGTTATTGTCATCCTATGGCAATTCCTACTACACTGAACCACAGGGTAGAATTTGGGTCATTAGTGGACCAATAGCTACAACAGCATCTGGAGCTCTAGTATCCCTATTTCCCATCTCACTCACTAACTCATTACCAGAACTACCATCATGCTCAATCCTGAACAATAAGCAAGGCATGATAAAGTATCTTGATACATCTGTGCTGGATCAATAGGAGAAAAACTAGTAGGGTTAAAGATAATAAGAAGTGGTTCTTATTCTGTGTGTCTTAGGCATGGTCCTGGTGGAAAAATTTATGAACCATTAATCTAAATGGCATTATGCTTTCAACTTTTGACATATAGAATGTGAGAGATTTCTGCTGCCTTCTAATTGGTATCCCTTCCTCCAGTCTCTCTTTGTATGTAATCTATTCTCTACACTGCTGCTAGACTTACTCTTTTTTAAAACTTAAATCTAATGGCTTCCCACTGCCTATTGGAAAAAGTCAGAATTCCTTGGCTTACCATTCAACAAAATTCACAATCTGGTTTCAACTCACCTTTGCAGATTCATTGTCCATATGTCTCTTCAAGTTCAACAAACATTTATCAAATGCCAGGCATTCTGTGTGGGTCAAAGACTGATAATGTGAGATCCTTGCCCTGAAGTGAGGAAGAGAAACAGAAGCAGAATATTTCAATATGAAACGTGGTAACTACTGTTCTAGAGGTGTATGGACCTGGGGTAGTGGAAGCACAAAGGAGGAGTTTCCTGGGTGAAATGACTACCTTTGTTCTAACAACATTATACTACTCAGTTTCTTGAGAATGCTGTACATTTCCACAGTTGACACTTTCAGCTGTGAACTCTGCCAGAAATGCTCTGCCAACCCTGCACATCCCTGGCAGACTCATATTCATTTTTAAGTACAGCGTAAGTCCCCACCCTCCGTCACTTCACCAGTGCATCTTCCTTTCTCTGTTCTCACAACGCTTTGCATGTCTATGTCACAGCATTTATCCTTGGATTTTAATTAGTACTTATCGCTATAGATTTTTTCTGCCTGTCTATTTCTTATGGCCATGGTCTTGTTACAGAGCCAGGCACACAGAAATGTCTGGCATTTGTTGAATGTTTACTATATACGAGACTTCACCTTTTTTGTTTGTTTCTTTTTTGAGACAGGGTTTCATTCTGTAGCCCAGGCTGGAGTGCAGTGGTGCAGTCATGGTTCACTGCAGCCTCAACCTCCTGGGACCAAGCAATCCTCCCACCTCAGCCTCTGGAGTAGCTGGGACTACAGGAGTGCACCACCAAACCTGGATTTTTTTTTTTTTTTTTTTTTTTGGCGAGACAGGGTCTCGCCATGTTGCCCAGCCTTCTCTGGAACTCCTGGGCTCAAGCAATCCTCCCGCCTCAGCCTCCCAAAATGTTGGGATTACAGGCATGAGCCACCGGTCTGGCTGGCCTTTACTGTTTGATTCAATTCTTCCAACAACCCTATGAAGCTAATAATCTTATTATCCCCATTTTTCAGAGTGAGGGCTGAGGCCTAGTGTCTTGTCCAATGTCACAAATGGCGAGGTCAAAAATCGACAGTTTCCAGCGTCTGCACTCTTAACCACTAAACTATTCTGCCTTAATAATTTGAAAAAAAATAAATGAATGAACGAAATAACAAAAAAGTCGCCCTCTTCCCTTACTTTACCGAAAGGAGCACGAAGAACACGCACGGAGCCCAAGGAATGCCCAAGTCCCTCCAGGGGTTTCCTCGGTCCCGGTCGGCCGGCGCAGGCGCCGATCACAGGGTCCTGAGGTCGCCTGATGTTCAGGGCAGCCGGAAGACGGGGAGGTCTGGACCTGAACCGAGACAAGGAGGTACCACACTATTCACTGCTGCGTCGCAGAGCGGGCTGGGCGGCTGTCTGGACCCCGAGAGGCCTGAGGCAAGGATCACGTCAAGCCCCGAAAGTTGGTTTGTTGATTAGTGATCTAAGACCGCCGGAAGCGCTTCTTCTCAATCAAGCTATGCAACAGGAAGTCATTACGATCCCGTTGTAACCTCTAAATATGTCCCCGTTCTGCACAGCATCCCGATAACCGTTTTGTTTTTCTCGTATTATGACCTTCTCGTGTTAGCACCACTTTGCAACGCTCCAGGTCGTGAAGGAGCAACTTCACCATCGCCGCCTACAGACGCCACTGGGAGCTTGGGAGAGTGGGACGTGGACAGGAACGTGAAGACCGAAGGGTGAGGTTTCGAAGGAGCGGATTTGGAGGTTGCACCGGTTGAGGATGGCTGACATTCTTTCTCAGTCAGAGACTCTGGCATCGCAAGAGCTCAGTGGGGACTTCAAGAAGCCAGCTCTGCCGGCGCCCCCAGCGGCGCGGAGTAAGGCCCCGGCCACCAGTTCTTCAAACCCTGAGGAGGTACAGAAGGAAGGGCCCACTGCGTTGCAGGACTCCAATTCTGGGGAGCCCGACGTCCCTCCTCCTCAGCCGGACTGCGCGGATTTTAGGAGTCTACAGGAGGAGCAGTCGCGCCCCCCGACAGCGGTTTCTTCCCCTGGCGGTCTAGTCCGGGCTCCCCCCTACCAAGAGCCTCCATGGGGTGGTCCTGCCACAGCCCCCTACAGCTTAGAGACCCTGAAGGGCGGCACTATCCTTGGCACCCGTAGCTTGAAAGGGACGAGTTACTGCCTTTTCGGGAGGCTGGCTGGCTGCGACGTGTGCCTGGAGCACCCTTCGGTGTCTCGGTACCACGCAGTGCTGCAGCACAGGGCGTCCGGCCCTGACGGAGAATGCGACAGCAACGGGCCGGGCTTCTACCTCTACGATCTGGGAAGCACCCATGGCACTTTTCTCAACAAAACTCGCATCCCACCTCGCACCTACTGTCGAGTCCACGTTGGGCATGTTGTTCGCTTTGGAGGCAGCACCCGGCTCTTTATCCTGCAGGTAGGTAGAAAAACCTAGAATTGAAATCTCGGACTCATTGGACTGCGTTCTTGTGCTTCTTAAGCTTTTGATGAGGAAGAAGAATCTCCCACTCAGGGATTACAAAAGTGAAGGAATCAAGTCTGGTCTATCATCTCCAGACCGCTGTACACATTGCTATATTTCTGAAAGTCACGTTCACAATCCCGAACTCTAAAATAACTTGTTTTTTTGGCCAGGCGCGGTGGTTCGCGCCTGTAATCCCAACACTTTGGGAGGCCCAGGCGGGAGGATCGCTTTAGCCCAGGAGTTTGAGAGGAGGCTGGGCAACATGGCAGGACCCTGTCTCTAAAAAAAAAAAAAAAAAAAATTAGCCAGGCATCATGGTCCCAGCTACTCGGGAGGCTGAGGTGGGATGATCACCTGAGCCCAGGAGGTCAAGGCTGCAGTGAGGTGTATTCCAGCCACTGCACTCCAGTCAAGCCTAGGCGACAGAGCAAGACCCTGTCTCTAAATAAATAAATAACCTTTTTTTCCTTGGTTCATTAGGGACCAGAGGAAGACCGAGAGGCAGAATCCGAGTTAACAGTAACACAGTTGAAGGAATTGCGCAAGCAGCAACAAATATTGTTGGAGAAGAAGATGCTAGGAGAAGACTCAGATGAAGAAGAGGAAATGGATACCTCTGAAAGGAAGATAAATGCTGGTAGCCAAGATGATGAGATGGGTTGCACCTGGGGAATGGGTAAGAAATTAAAATTGCTGCCGGAGGTTAATATTTTAAGTTCATTACTAGTGGTACCCTTAAATGTTTTTTTAAATCATACCGCTTTTCATAGCTCCTTGAGATAGATAGGGCAAACACAATTTGCACATGAGGTAACCAAAACCCAGAGAGATTCATTAACTTCACTGATATAAAGAAATTGACTTATAGGCACTTTGGATTTTTTAAAAATTTGTTTTTAATGCACTGTCTTGTTCAAAACTTGTCCTAAGCATAAAATTATTATTTTTACAATTCTAAAATTTTATATTTATTAAGTACTGACCTTGTGCTATGTGATTATCATTGGAGGGGATGGAACTCTATTCAATCAAATAAATGGGATGTTATTCAATATAGGATATTCTCTTGAATTTTTTGTACTTTGTGAAAATATCCTGAAATGTGGAATATCTAATCAGAGAAAGCTGGTCCCTTAGCCAAAATAATAAACTTTCTTTAACACCAGATATTTTAGAAAATGGATATTCAAGAGATGGGAGTGTAAAAAGGTAGAAGATGGCCTTAATATATAGTTGGGAAGACAGGAAAAATTATGAAATTACTTGTGCTAAGTGCCAAACAAAAGCTAGAAACCATAAGTATGCTAGAGTGAAAGTTTGGAGAAGAGAGAACAGTCACTAGGGACCTGTGTTGTCTGATATGGTAGCCACTAGCCACATGTGGTTACTGAGCACTTGCAGTGTGGCTAGTCCCAATTGACGTGTGCTGTAAATGCAAAATACACACTGAATTTCAAAGACTTAGTCTGAAAAAAAGAATGTAAAATACCTCTTTCATGATATTTTTATATTGATGACATGTTGAAATGACAATAATTTTACCTGTTTCCTTTTAATTTTTTAATGTGGCTAATAGAAAATTTAAGATGACACATACAGCTTTCATTATATTTCCATTGGACAGCACTGACTTAGATCTTTGGGAAACTTTATTTTTTTATTTTAGTAGAGATGAGGTTTCACCATATTGGCCAGGCTGGTCTTGAACTCCTGACCTTGTGATCCGCCCCCCACCCCCTTGGCCTCCCAAAGTGTTGAGATTACAGGTGTGAGCCACCACAGTCCGTAGGGAAACTTTATAAGCATAAGGATTTTGAACTGGAACTTGAAGGAAAGGAAAAGCCTTATGAAGCTGAGTATTGGGATTAGTATTCAGGGTAGGGATTGATGGTTTTAAGGAAGTTGTGAGTAGACCAGTCTATTTGGCAGATATAAGAAGTATTAGGAAATTATATTGGGAACGAAAGTTAGATATGAATGTGAGAGAACAAGAATGCCAGGCTGAGGAGCTCTAATTTTTTTCCACAATGTGGTAGGTAATTTTACTTTTAAAATATACTGATGGAGAAAAAAAAATTAAGGTGCCATGAAAACAAGTTTTGACTTGTCACACTATTTAGAAAACCTGAATATGCTCATACTGGTGGTTTTGTGGTTGTTCCATCCCCTGTCCCTGCAAGTATTTATTATTTTTTGTCACAGATAAACTATATCTTTTTTTTTTTGAGACGGAGTCTCACTCTGTCACTTGGGCTAGAGTGCAGTAGTGCGATCTCGGCTCACTACAACCTCTTCCTCCCAGGTTCAAGCAATTCTCCTGCCTCAGCCTCCCGAGTAGCTGGGATTACAGATACCCGCAACTATGCCCAGCTAATTTTTTTTTGTATTTTTAGTAGAGATGGGATTTCACCATGTTGGCCAAGCAGGTCTCGAACTCCTGACCTTGTGATCCACCCACCTTGGCCTCCCAAAGTGCTGGGATTACAGGCGTGAGCCACCACGCCCAGCCTGAACTATATCTTTATGCAGCCTGAAAGAATAGTGGGTATCATTCAAATAGTCTCTTCTCATGTCTGATTATCTTTTCTTTCTTTCCCATATCCTGTAGGAGAAGATGCAGTAGAGGATGATGCTGAAGAGAACCCTATTGTCTTAGAGTTTCAGCAAGAAAGGGAGGCCTTTTATATAAAGGATCCCAAAAAGGCTCTCCAAGGCTTTTTTGACCGAGAAGGTATGAAAACAGATTGTGACCCTACCACTAAAACATATCCAGAGCAGTGTGGTTTTCTAGAGCTTCAGGTTGAGCTTTATACTAAGATATCCTATAATTTTATTGCTGTCCTTCTTGTTCACTTTTTACTCTTGTGGTCATTTGCTTTAGGTTTATTTTGAAAATTATTCCTCATTAGTATAGCAGAGGGAAAAAAATCATAAAAATCTTGTTAGTCTTTCTTCTTATCTTAAAAAAAGGAAATACTTTTTCCTGACTCATCTCATTCTTCTCAAAAGATCCTGGACTTTGATGGTGGGGAAATTGAGCCAACTTACTGCAGTTTTTTAATTCCAAATTCACCTGATCTTTTGAAATTCCTAACATGGGTTTTGACTTTATATTATATTATTTAAAATTTTTTTTCCTTAGAGGATTGTTTTGGTAGAAATACTTTGAGAGAATGTCTGTGTATATGTATGTATATCTATGTATTTTATATGTATATATAAATAATATATGAAATAGCTGTGCATTTAATATTTGTGCTTCTAAAAACCAGGCAACTGTGTTATAATAACCACTTAAATCTACAACTTATAAAAGTGAAAGGTACTATACAGTGAACAAAGCTATGTATGGAGAATTGATTACCTTGATCTGAGTTTGTTTTTTTCTCTGCCTCAGACTTAACTCTAATTTTATTATCAGATGATAATCCCTAGGAATGAGAAGTGAAATGCATTGAAATTTATTATTCAGTGTGGTATGTGAACTTGCTCTTTTTTTGAGACAGGGTCTCACTCTGTCGCCCAGGCTAGAGTGCAATGGTGCAATCTTGGCTCACTGCAACCTTGACCTCCTGGGTTTAAGCTACGCTTCGGCCTTAGCCCCCATAGTAGCTAGGACAAAAGGCACGTACCATCATGTCCGGCTAATTTTTGTATTTTTTGTGGAGATGGGGTTTTGCCATGTTGCACAGACTGGTCTTGCGCTCCTAAACTCAAGCTATCATCCCGCCTCAGCCTCCCAAAGTGTTAGGATTACAGGCATGAGCCACTGCTAGGAACTTGTTCTCATT
The DNA here is from genome assembly GCF_028878055.3 of Symphalangus syndactylus. Taxonomy (NCBI): domain Eukaryota; kingdom Metazoa; phylum Chordata; class Mammalia; order Primates; family Hylobatidae; genus Symphalangus; species Symphalangus syndactylus. Next base: position 84,543,484 of record NC_072440.2, on the reverse strand, counting down.
TAACGTTTGTTCTCATTTATCATTGTATCAACTAGTAATTTTTGGATTCTATTAAAATTGTTTTGTCTGTCTTTCTCCCACAGGAGAAGAATTAGAATATGAATTTGATGAACAGGGACATAGCACTTGGCTCTGCAGGGTGAGGTATGTTCTTTTCTTATTAATGTTCATTTCTGGAAAATGGCCAATTTCAGGTTTAATGTATGGTTATAGATAACAACCCAAAGAGTAACTTTCATCTAAGTTTAAGCTATTTCTAAATTTGAGCCTTCATAGTTTAGTAACCCTTATATTATTGGAGAGTAGGGTGGGATGGGTAAGAAATAGAAAGAAAATATTTTAAATCCAACATTGGCAAGATAGAACAAGATGGATTCAAGGACTGAAAGGCCATCTAAAAAAGACTATTATCATAGCATAGTAGTTGTTTTCGTAAGAATTGGAGCTTAATACTGTGCTATAATTCCCACCAAATCAATGAAGATTACCTGTGGATGACTCAACTGGAAAACAACTGGTGGCTGAGGCCATTCACTCAGGAAAGAAAAAAGAAGCAATGATCCAGTGCTCATTAGAGGCTTGTCGGATCCTTGACACTTTGGGATTGCTTCGGCAGGAAGCAGGTCAGTATATAGGAGCCCTTTTTTTCTAGAAAAAAAAAAAAAAGGAAAATTCAACACAAATGGTAATAAAACTTCTCTATGGGGGGAAAATGTAAATTGTACAGAAAGTTTTGAAGTGAAAAGAAAAAAATTCTCAATACCCTAAGGTAGCCACTGTTTATATTCTCCCAGACATTTTCTATGCATATATAGATGTGTGCTGAGAACTAGATCCTTTAACAAAAAACACTCATACACAAATGTAGTCATATTAATTACAATCTTTTGTGACTTTTTTAACGTAAGAATGTATCATGGATATTATTATTATTGTTATTATTTTTGAGATGGAGTCTCACTCTGTCACCCAGGCTGCAGTGCAGTGGCACGATCTCGGCTCACTGCAACCTCCGCCTCCCAGGTTCAAGCCATCCTCCCGCCTCAGCCTTCTTAGTAGCTAGGACTATAGGTGTGCACCACCATGCACAACTAATTTTTGTATTTATTTATTTATTTTGAGATGGAGTTTTGCTCTTGTTGCCCAGGCTAGAGTGCAATGGTGTGATCTCGCCTCACTGCAACCTCTGCTTCCTGGATTCAAGCGATTCTCCTGCCTCAGCCTCCCAAGTAACTGGGATTACAGGCATGCACCACCATGCCCGGCTAATTTTGTATTTTTAGTACAGATAGGGTTTCTCCATGTTGGTCAGGCTGGTCTCGAACTCCCAACCTCAGGTGATCCACCTGCCTCGGCCTCCCAAAGTGCTGGGATTACAGGCATGAGCCACTGTGCTTGGCCAATTTTTGTATTTTTAATAGAGATGAGGTTTCACCATGTTGGCCAGGCTGGTCTCTAACTCCTGACCTCAGGTGATCTGCCCGCCTTGGCCTCCCAAAGTGCTGGGATTACAGGCATGAGCCACTGCGCCTGGCCATATCATGAATATTACATCAATACATTAATATGTATCAATACATTAATTGTGTATTTTGCTTGTTTTTTTAAAAAAAAGTCTGAGTAGAGCATCATTTATTAATAAGGCTTATATTATATTTTTATTATTGCAAAGTAACTTACGCCTGGTTCAAAACTACCAAAAGGCTTATAATAAAATATACTTGTTCCTTGCCCTACCCCTCCTCAGTCTTCTTCCCTAAAGGCTTTCAGTTTTTTCAGTTATTTATTCTGGCGTTTAAAAACACCTGTATTTCTTGGCTGGGTGCAGTGGCTCACGCCTGTAATCCCAGCACTCTGGGAGGCCAAGGCAGGCGGATCATGAGGTCAGGAGATTGAGACTATCCTGGCTAACACGGTGAAACCCCGTCTCTACCAAAAATACAAAAAAAAAAAAAAAATTAGTCGGTTGTGGTGGCAGGTGCCTGTAGTCCCAGCCACTTGGGAGGCTGAGGCAGGAGAATGGCATGAACCCGGGAGGCAGAGGTTTCAGTGAGCCGAGATCGCGCCACTGCACTGCAGCCTGGGCGACAGAGCAAGACTCCATCTCAAAAATAAATAAATAAATAAATAAAATTAAAAAAAACACAAAACACCTGTATTTCTTTTGTTTTTGAGACAGAGTCTCGCTCTGTCGCCTAGACTGGAGTGCAGTGGCATGATCTTGGCTCACTGCAACCTCTGCTTCCCGGGTTCAAGCGATTCTTCTGCCTCAGCCTCCTGAGTAGCTGGGACTATAGGTGCGTGCCACCACACCCAGCTAATTTTTGTATTTTTAGTAGAGACAGGGTTTCACCATATTGGCCAGGCTGGTCTCAAACTCCTGACCTTGTGATCTGCCTGCCTCGGCCTCCCAAAGTGCTGGGATTACAGGCATGAGCCACTGTGCCCAGCCTAAAAACACCTGTATTTCTAAGAACAAGAGTATGCTGTTATATTTTTAGTCACTTATTTTAGACATTATCTGTCGACTCTGCTAAATTAGTATTTAGTATTTACATGGTTATGCTTATGCAAATATTAGTTATAACTGAGCAGTTTTATTTCTTTCTGTTTTTCCTAAACGTAATAATTGTGTTTGCTTTTCATGTGTTTGGGGCTTTTTTGTATTTCTTGCTCATTCCTCCCACACCTTTCAGTAGCCTCACCACATCAAACAACTTAATGATTAAGTAATTTATCAGTTCTGATTTTTTTTGGAGACACTTTTTCTGAAGAGCACTATTTTTCTTTCAGGGCTTATTGCTCTGCAGATCTGCTACAGAACTGTCACCTGGGACTTTCCTATCATCCTTGAGATTTCTTTGTCCTTTCTCCAGGGTTGACTTTTCTATTTCTCGATTCTCATATTCTCATATTTCTTGGTTTATTTCCTTGCATAGTAGTACATCCTTCTGTACTTTTAGCAGATTAAAAAGCCGGTACAACACTAGAGGGCATTGGTGATGATAGTCTTCAATGAATTTCAGATCTTTCCTTTTCTTGGTCTACTCTTTTGTTTTGGTGGATATCCTCTAGTAGATTTCAGAGAGAGAGTGTGTAGGAAATAAACTTTATTAATCCCTCTCTTCTGAAAATATAATTATTGTAGCTTCACTCCTGATTAATAGTTTGGCTGGGAATACAATTCTAAGTTGGAAACAATTTTTCTTATTTTACATTCAATGTTGCTTTTGAGAAATCCTAAACTGTTCAGATTTTGATCCTGTTGTATGTCATCTTTTTTTCCCCCTTGCTAGAATTTGTAAGAGTTTCCCTTTGTTCTAAAGGTTCTAAAACTTAACTATGAAGTACTTTTCTGTGGGTCTTTTTTTGTTCATTTTTCTGGGTACTTGTTGGATCCTTTTGATCTAGAAATCTTGGCTGTTCAGGAAGTTTTCTGCAATTATGCCATTAATTGTTTCATCCCTCTGTTTTCTATGGAATTTTATTATTCAGACATTGGACCTCTTGTACAGACCATTTAAGTTTTTTTTCTTCTTTTTTTTCATCTGTGTGTCTTTTCCTTCTTTCTGAGAGATTTCTGCACCTTTATCTTTCTGCCTTCTCTATTTTGCCATCAAGGTTTTAATTTCTTTCTCTTTTTTTAACGTTTTTAAAATCAGGCAGTCCTTCATGCCAGAGAAGGCTCAGAGACTCCAAGGTTTTAATTTCTAAAAGTTCATTTTTGGTTTTTGAATTGTCCTTTTTAAAACATAATATCCTGTTGTTTCATGGGTTGTAAATATCTCCTCTCTGTTTTCTCCATGTTATTTTTCTTTTTAGGTGGTCTCTGTTCTGCATGTTAAAGGCTTTTCTTAGGTGTCATGTAATTCTTCATTGTAGTTTTTTTATTTGGGGATGAAAAAGGTGATTGACAGTTTGGAATATATAGATGGGGTTTCTGCGTGGAATATATAGGTGGGGTTTGTTGACTTTGAGCAGTACTATTGAATGATGTGGGTGGGCCTTTTGTTGGGGAACTCTTGATTTAAGTATCCTTTTGTTTTTCCTCGTCTATGAGGACGATTCCCCAGAGAGTGCTCTTCTAATCTCCTGCCTGAAAGGAAAGGACTGGCTGCCAGCATTCCTAGAGCTAAGTGGTAGAAGGTGGCTGAGTGGCTTCTCATTCAGCTGTTTTTAGGACAGTACTATTTTTAGATTATAGTGCGCATGCCTTCAACTTTACTAGCCAACTCGTAATCCAAAGGCTTTCTGTTTTACCCTTTCCAGAGTAACCTCTGGATTTCTACTGCAGATGGAAAGCAGATGAGTAGGCAAGGAGGAAGATCTATTTCTCAACCAGTTTTTACTTAGTCCTCCATAACCTTACTATCCATCCCCAGTTGCAGATCCATTTGAGGATTCTGCAGTGTAATCACTTTGGCTCTCAGCTTTCCCCACCGTTTAGGATTTATCTTTTTAAGTTCTGCTAAGTTAGTTTCTAGTCATCTACTTTCTAATTTTCTAAAATTTGGGTCTTTATGGATTTCTTTCTTTCTTTTTTTCTTTTCTTTCTTTCTTTCCCTTCTTTCCCTCCTTTCCCTCCCTTCCCTCCCTTCCCTCCCTCCTCTTTCTTCCTTTCCTTTCCCTTCCTTCCCCTCCCTCCCTCCCTCCCTCCTTCCCTTCCCTTTCCTTCCTTCCTTCCTTCCTTCCTTCCTTCCTTCCTTCCTTCCTTCCTTCCTTCCTTCTCTTTCCTCTATGCTGCCCAGATTGGAGTGCAGTGGTCTGATCACAGCTCACTGCAGCATCAACTTCCAGGGCTCAAGCGATCCTCCTGCCTCAGCCTCCTGAGTAGCTGGAACCACAGGTGCACACCACCATGCCCAGCTACTTTTTTTAGATTTATTTTTAGTAAAGGCAAGGTCTTGCTATGTTGCCCAGGCTTGGGTAACTGTCTTTAAAAAACGTCTCTTTACTATGGTTTATTGGGATTTAGGGAAAGAGGGAAATTAGATATGTGTGTTTAATGTACCATCTTAACCTGGAAATTAGGCTTATATTAATAAGGACTATTTTCCTTGCAAATAATAGAAGTCCAGTTCAAACTAGCTTAGGGGAAAGGTTGTTGGCTGCAGAAGCTGGGAAGAATAGCTCAGGATGAAGGAACAGAAATGAAGGAACAACTGCATGAACCAGAACCTCAAGTTCTGAAACCATAACTTAGGACTACCAAACTAGACTCAGCATCACCAGGACATATACAAGTTGTGTGTGTATGTGTGTGTCTGTGAGTGAGTCTGTCCCATGAGTGCATTTTTAAACTTTGCAGACAGATTCTTACCCTGCGCTGAAAAGCTGATTACTTACAGCCCTGAACTTACAGTCTCTCACTTTAATAACCTCATTGTAAAGAGAGCCTCTTTGCCCCATCTCTAAATATAAATATGAGGGAAAGAGTCTTAATGATTTGGCTTTCGTCCTATGACTATCCCTAAACCAGATAAAATGGGGGAGGAATTTTCTAGGGGAAAGAGGTACTTTTATCAGAACAAAGGGAGTAGAATGTTGTAGGGTGGACAAAAAAGTAATAGCTGTTGTAGTTTCTTATTGATGGACTCTTTACATATTCACTGTTATAAATACTATTGCATTGATATTTATAGAATAAATTCCTAGAAGTGGAATTGCTAGATCAATGTATTTTTAATGACAGATGTTGTAGGCTTGACCATCAAAAAGGTTGTATCAATGTACATTCCCACCAATTATTAATCTTTTTATGTTTTTCTAGTCTAATAGATGAGAAGTATCTAATTTTTAAATTTGTACTTTATTTTTTTAAAGTAACATATTTAAAAATATTTATTGTATTTTTTTGTGAACTGCTTTCATTATTATTTTTTAAATTTTCTTTTGGGTTATTGGCCTTTTTCTCATTTCTCATTTTCCTTTTATCCTCATTGATTTTTCTTTCTTTTTTTTTTTTTTTTTTTTTTTTGAGATAGAGTTTCACTCTTGTCACCCAGGCTGGAGTGCACTGGCGCTTTCTCGGCTCACTGCAACCTCTACCTCCCAGGTTCAAGCAATTATCCTGCCTCAGCCTCCTGAGTAGCTGGGATTACAGGCACCCACCACCATGCTCATCTAATTTTTGTATTTTTAGTAGAGATGGGGTTTCACCATGTTGGTCAGTTTGGTCTTGACCTCAGGTGATCCATCCCCCTTCGGCCTCCCAAAGTGCTGGGATTACCATGCCTGGTCATCCTCATTGATTTTTTTTTTTTTTATTTTTTTATTTTTTTTATTTTTTATTTTTTATTATACTTTAGGGTTTTAGGGTACATGTGCACAATGTGCAGGTTTGTTACATATGTATCCATGTGCCATGTTGATTTCCTGCACCCATCATTGATTTTTAAAAGCCGTTTGCTCATTAAATAAATTATTTGCTTTAACGAAAAACTATTTAATAAGAAATTGTGGGAAAATATACATAACAGAAAAGTGTACCATTTTAAGCATTTTAAGAGTATCAGTGGCATTAAGTACATTCACAATATTATGGAACCATCAACACTGTTCATTTTGGAACTTTTCTATCATTCCATACTGAAATTCTATACCTGTTAAACACTAACTTCATTCTCCCTCCTTCCCAGCCTCTGGCAACCACCATTCTACTTTTCTGTCGCTATGAATTTGACTACTTTAGGTACCTAACATAATGCAGTAAGTGTCCTTTTATATCTGGCTTATTTCACTTAGTATAATGTCTTCAATGTTTAGCCCTTTGTTTTTATACACAGTTTGGCAGCTTATAGAACTTCTCTTTCAGTAGTTGATGGTGACATTTTAAGCTCCTTGCCTAATTACCTTCTTTCTTTTTCTTTTCTTTTTTAAAAACTTATTTATTCATCATTTTATCTACCTCTAGTATCTCGGAAAAGGAAAGCCAAGAACTGGGAAGATGAAGACTTTTATGATAGTGATGATGACACATTTCTTGATCGGACCGGCCTGGTGGAGAAGAAGCGTCTGAACAGAATGAAGAAGGCTGGCAAGATTGATGAGAAGCCAGAGACCTTTGAATCATTGGCAAGTTTTATTTATGGAAGTAGCCGTGGTATTTAATAGTTTAATTTTTAATAAAATAATGTATTATTTAAACATGTTTTATGATAATTTTTAAAGTAGTAGCATTGAAATCTGATACTGAAGTATAACTTTTGTAGTCTGTTAATTTAATGGTAACAAACAACTAGTCTTACCCAAGTTGTTTGAAAAAAATATGGCTTGCTGGCCGGGCGCGGTGGCTCACGCTTGTAATCCCAGCACTTTGGGAGGCCGAGGCGGGCGGATCACGAGGTCAGGAGATCGAGACCACGGTGAAACCCCGTCTCTACTAAAAAATACCAAAAATTAGCCGGGCGCGGTGGCGGGCGCCTGTAGTCCCAGCTACTCGGAGGCTGAGGCAGGAGAATGGCGTGAACCCGGGAGGCGGAGCTTGCAGTGAGCCGAGATTGCGCCACTGCACTCCAGCCCGGGCGACAGAGCGAGACTCTGTCTCAAAAAAAAAAAAATATGGCTTGCTGCTAGATCCTTTCCTTCAGGATATTGATCCATTAATTAACATTCTTTGTATATGATATTACGTCTCCCAAAAAGAAAGGAAAAAGTTCCAAGTTAGGGCATTCTGAGGTGAAATTGACTTTAGCCTTCTGGCAGTCAAGAGAAGTCAAAGGAATTTTGAAGAATGTAGTATGGTAATATGTAGTCTGAAATAGTATATTCTTCAGGAAATTATCACAAGGTGATGTGTTAATGGGTAGGTAACACACAATGATAGGTAGGTAATAGGCTACCTATTTGACTAGAAAAAAACATAAGATTAATAATGCAGAGCTTGATCAGAATATGGAGAAGTGGACTCTAAATTGGTGGGAATGTACAATATAACCTTTTAAGTGATCAATCCTATGACATCTGTCAATATTAAAAATGCATTGATTCAGCAATTACACTTCAAGGAATTTCTTATAGGTATTAATTTATAGTAGGATTCAGAGCTTAAAACATTACCCAACATCTATCCTTTTGATTTATGTGAAAACAAATGCCTTGAGCTCTTTCTTCTGAGTAAAATAAAGTATGAGTTATTCATTGTTTAATTCAGTGTTTTTTAATTCAGAAATAAATGAAATTTGGATTTAACACATAAAAAGTGTTAACTCCGGGCTGGGTGTGGTGGCTCATGCGTGTAATCCCAGCACTTTGGGAGGCTGAGGCCGGTTGATCACCTGAGGTCAGGAGTTCGAGACCCACCTGACCAATATGGTGAAACCCCATCTCTACTAAGAAAAAAAAAAAAAAATACAAAAATTAGATAGGTGTGGTGGTGTGCGCCTGTAGTCCTAGCTACTCTGGAGGCTGAGACAGGAGAATTGCTTGAATGCAGGAGGCGGAGATTGCAGTGAGTCGAGATCGCGCCATTGCACTCCAGCCTGGGCGACAGTGCGAGACTCTGTCTCAAAAAAAAAAAAGAAACAAAAAAAAACTGTTAACTCTGGCCAGGTGTGGTGACTCACACCTGTAATCCTAGCACTCTGAGAGGCTGAGGCAGGCTGATCATGAGGTCAAGAGATTGAGACCATCCTGGCCAACATGGTAAAACCCTGTCTCTACTAAAAATACAAAAAGTAGCTGGGTGTGGTGGCACACACCTGTAGTCCCAGCTATTTGGGAGGCTAGGCAGAATTGCTTGAACCCGGGAGTCAGAAGTGGCAGTGAGCCGAGATTGCACCACTGCACTCAACCCTGACAACAGAGCGAGACTCCATCTCAAAAAAAAAAAAAAAAAAAAAAATAAGTGTTAACTCCGTAAGTAGCAGTTTAACTGGACTTTTGAATTAATCTTCTTAAAACTTCTAGTAACAATAATGAAAACAGGAGGATGATAAGGAAACAGTTTGAAAGAAGACAAACTTTGTAACCCTGTTGATTTGGGTGTTACAGGTTGCAAAATTAAATGATGCTGAAAGGGAACTTTCTGAAATTTCTGAGAGATTGAAAGCCTCAAGCCAAGGTAAGTTTTTCATCAAATATTTATTAATATACCATATATAGTGCTCTATGCTAGGCACTGGGGCTACATTAGTTAATAAGAAAAACTATACAGAATATGGAGCCTTTCAAAGGAGCAACATACGACAAAAGAAAGAACATTATAAATCATTTGGTTTAACCTCTTTATTTAATAGTGGAGGGGAATGAAGCCCATTGAGACAAAATGACTTCCCAAGGTCTCATGGCTATAACCTGTTCCTTATTCCTATTACTAGTGATGTCCTCTGTCCAGTTTTATGTTAGTGACTTTTATATGGAAACTTTGGCTGAATTTTAAAATATTCAGATCATCTTTCTAAACATGTGTTACTCTTTTCTTGGACAGTTCTATCAGAGTCTCCATCTCAGGATTCTTTAGATGCGTTCATGTCAGAAATGAAATCAGGCAGTACATTAGATGGTGTGTCCCGGAAGAAACTTCACCTGAGAACTTTTGAACTGAGGAAAGAACAACAGAGACTGAAAGGGTTAATAAAAATTGTAAAGCCAGCAGAGATTCCGGAACTAAAAAAGTAAGTCTTAGTTATATTTGTAATTCTAAATAAGTATGGTAGCATAGATAACATTTTCAATTATCGCTTTATCTTCTTAAATAATCATTATATAATACAAATGTAATACAAGGAACCCTTTAAAGCACAGAAAGTAGTGGTTTCATAGAGTAACTAAAAACCTGTTTCATATTTGTGAAATACAGACTGATAGAAGATTTTCTGAGAAAACTATATTTATTTCTGATTCATTGGAAGGTTCTGAAGTTTTTTTACTTAATCTTTTAGTGTAGAATAAACTCCTTTAAAAAGCACCATGCACAAAAAGCTAATTTATCTAATACAAAAAGACCTCTGAGGCTGTGCTTAGTGGCTCACACCTGTAATCCTAGCACTTTGGGAGGTTGAAGCAGGCAGATCACTTTCAAGACCAGCCTGGGTGATATGGCACAACCCTATCTCTACAAAAAATAACAACATTAGCCAGCCATGTTGGAGCACACCTGTGGTCCCAGCTACTTGGGAAGCCGAGGTAGGAGGATAGCTTGAGCCCAGGAGTTTGAGGCTATGGTGAGCTGTGATCGTGCCATTGCACTCCAGCATTGGTGACAGAGGAAGTTCCTGTCTCAAAAAAAAATTAAATTATTAATAAAAAGACCTCTGAATGATAAGTAGACAGCCAACCACCCAGGAGAAAAATGAGAAAAGGATGTCTGCTTACAGGCCACAGAAAAAGAAATACAAATAGCATCTTTTATACAAAGATGCTCAACTTCGTGATCATAAGTGAAGGGGTGGCCTGCCCCTCCACACCTGTGGGTGCTTCTCGTTAGGTGGGACGAAAGACTTGAGAAAAGGAATAAGACACAGAGACAAAGTGTAGAGAAGGAAAAGCGGGGCCCAGGGGACTGGTGCTGTGCTTACAGAGGACCCACACTGGCCCCGGCCTCTGAGTTCCCTTAGTATTTATTGATAATTATCTTTACCATCAAAAAGATAAGGGAGTGACTGGACGATAGGATCATTGTAGGGAGGAAATCAGCAGTAAGACATATGAACAAAAAATCCTTGTAACATCAATAAGTTTAAAAGAAAATGCTGTGCCTTGAGATGCATATGCGAACATCTCCATAAACCTTTTAGCAGTATTGCTCCAGCAAGCCCCACCTTATTCCTAAAGGCGGTTTTCTCCTTACTCAGTAAACAAAGCACACAAAGGGTTTTACCTGGAGATGTTCCATCGCCCAGGGACGGGCAGGAGACAAATGTTTTTCTTTTTCTCTAGATTTAAGAGAATGGTGATGACCTTTAACCATAAGCAGCCTTTAGGCACTTGTTTAACAAAGCACATTCTGCACCGCCCAATATCCTTTTAACCTTAAGTCACCACAGCACATGTCTCTTGCAAGGACAAGGTTAGGGGTAGGGTCACAGATTAACAGCATCTCAAATACAGAACTAAATGGAGTCTCTTATGTCTACTTCCTTCTATATAGACACAGTAACAGGCTGATCTCTCTTTCTTTTCCCCACACATAAGAGAAATACAAATACTACAACCTAATACCTTTTTTTTTTTTTTTTGAGATAGGGTCTCACTGTGTCACCCAGGCTGGAGTGCAGTGGCACAGTGACAGCTCACTGCAGCCTTGACCTCCTGGGATCAAGTGATCCTCCTGCCTCAGCCTCCAAAGTAGCTGGGACCACACGCATGCCCCACCATACCTGGCTAATTTTTAATTTTTTGTAGAGATGGGGTCTTGCCATGTTGCCCAAGCTGGTCTTGAACTCCTGGCCTCAAGGGATCTGCCCATCTCAGCCTCCCAAAGTGCTGGGATTACAGGTGTGAGCCACCACACCTGGCCTTAATACCATTTTTATATATGAATTTGATGAAGATTAATTACAATTTTATACTGTGCTGATGAGGCTGACAAAAAGGCACTTTTTTATATTGCTCATTGAAGGACAAATTAGTACATTCTCTATACAAGACAAATTGGCAGTCTCTATCCTGATTACAAATGCACATGCCATTTGATCTGTTTCATTTCTAGGAGTTTGTCCCTCACATACTTAGGAAATGATGTACAGCATTGTTTATATTAATAGTAGTAAAAAATTAGAAATCCCCTAAATGTTTATCGAAGTGGATGGATTAAATAAATTGCGGCCAGGTGCGCTGGCTCACGCCTGTAATCCCAGCACTTTGGGAGGCCGAGGTGGGCAGATCACGAAGTCAGGAGATCGAGACCATCTTGGCTAACACGGTGAAACCCCGTCTCTACTAAAAATACAAAAAATTAGCTGGTTGTGGTGGCAGGCGCCTGTAGTCCCAGCTACTCGGGAGCCTGAGGCAGGAGAATGGCGTGAACCTGGGAGGTGGAGCTGGCAGTGAGCCGAGATCGTGCCACTGCATTCTAGCCTGGGCGACAGAGCGAGACTCCTTCTCAAAAAAATAAATAGATTAAATAAATAAATAAATAAGTTATGATATATGTATACAATAGAACACCATATAGCTGTTGAAAAAAAAGGCAACTCTAAGATACAGAAACACTATCAAGATAAGTAACAAAAGCAAGGTGCAGAACGGCGTGTATAACAGGCTCTGTCTGTAAAAAATGATGGTGGGGGAAGAATACATAGATAAGTAGGCCATACTTATGTTCATAATATCTGTTTAGGTTGGGTTCCCTAAGAACAGACTGAATCGGAGATTTATCTGCAAGTGATTTATTAAGAGAGTGCTCTCAGGAGAAATCTATATGGGAGTGAGGGAAGCAGGAGAGGGCAGGAGAAGAAGCTGGGCTAAGATATGGTTTCAGGAGAGCCTGAATGGCACCACAGATGCCATGGAGGCATGGGGCTTGGGTTTCGATACCCCGTCCCCCCAACCCTTCATTGGTCGTAGGCTGCCCGTGACTGGGGAGTGGGAGGGGCTCACAGCAATTCTGGGAAGGGTACAGGTGTGAGCCTTTAGCAGCCGATGTCTGCAGTAGCTGTTTGGCCCGATAAAGGGAATCTGGGAGGGACAGCTTCTGCTACTGTATCTCTGGAAAGATTAGTTAAAAATTAATAATATTGATTGCCAATGGGGAATGCAACTGGGTGGCTGGGGGACAGCAATGGGAGGGAGACTTTTCACAGTATACGTGCTTTATACTTGAGGTTCGAACATGTCAATATACTTTCTATTCTATTCGGATATACTGAATTTGAAAAGAAAATCCTATACCAAATAGCCATACCACTTTAGGTCTAAATTTACCGTAATGTAGTTGCAGTTCTAGTTTTAATAACAAATAACTGGAAAAAGTAAGAATCATATAATAATTTTGTTACAGTAAAACTATTTGTTAATAAAAGTGGCTGGGGATGGTGGCTCACACCTGTAGTCGCAGCAATTTAGGAGAGTGAGTGAGGTGGGAGGATGGCTTGAGTTCAAGAGTTTGAGACCAGCCTGGGCAACATAGTGAGACCCTGTCTCTACAAAAGATAAAAGCTTAGCTGGGTATGGTGGTGCTCGTCTGTAATCCTTGCTACTTGGGAGGCTGAGGTATCACTGGAACCTGGGAGAGTGAGGTTGCAAGACCCTGTCTCAAACAAACAAACAAAAACAAAACAAAAAAAAGCAAATCTCTGCTTTGGAAAACAACAACAACAACAACATTTGGGGCAAGAAGAATAAAAAAAAAAAAAGAAAACGAAATATGTCTCAGCTTCCTCCAGAGCCTCCTCTCCTGCTATCAGTCTGTGTGCTTGCCTGGTTTTTCCTCCCTTTCCTATTTTGGATACTGGTCTAGATGTGTATCTTCTTTTTTTTTTTTTTTTTTTTTTTTGAGACGGAGTCTTGCTCTGTCACCCAGGCTGGAGTGCAGTGGCGCGATCTCGGCTCACTGCAAGCTCCGCCTCCCGGGTTCACGCCATTCTCCTGCCTCAGCCTCTCCGAGTAGCTGGGACTACAGGCGCCCGCCACCACGCCCGGCTAATTTTTTGTATTTTTGGTAGAGACGGGGTTTCACCGTGGTCTGGATCTCCTGACCTCGTGATCCGCCCGCCTCGGCCTCCCAAAGTGCTGGGATTACAAGCGTGAGCCACCACGCCCGGCTAGATATGTATCTTCTTCCTCCTCTTTTCACTTACGGGTTGAACTTCCAAACTTTCTGCCTCCTACCCTAACCCCTGCAAGCAATCTTAATTGTGATTCCATCTTCTGCTTTTTCATCTCCTTTGAGCCAGTCTTAGCTTATCCTCTAGGCCAGCCCAGCTTTTTAATGTAGCTGAAAACATCTGTGTTGCTGTTGCTTCTGTCTTTCTATGCCAGAGCCTTCCTGAGGCCTGTGGGGAAGGGTGTGAAGGATAATGATTTGACAAAATGTCCTTCATGGCCAGACAGGCAACGTTCTTCTGGTGGCCTTAGCAAAGAAATGAGTTTTATCTCTGGTAGGGAGAAAGCGGGTTGAGGCCAGACCTAAGAGCGCTACTAAGGGGGTAAGACTTAGGTAAAAGAAGGCAGTAGTAGCAAGTGGGGCTTCAGGGAGGGCCAGGTAGCTAACATCTGGTATGGGTCAATGTGAGTCGAATGCCATTACTGTCCTTATATTCCAGTTTGCAGGGCTGTCCCATGGTCAAATGTGAAGAAAACAGAGGGCTTTTTGGTCTAGTATGGTTATTCTGGGGTTTCCTCTGTCTCCTCATGCCATATTCTCATTGTCACCTCTGCCTGCTCTGAGTATCTTGTCAACTCAACTGCCATCCCTTTTTGTTTTTGCTCTGTTCTCCCCCTGCCTTTCTAATTTCTACTGTCTCTTCTTTATACCCTTCCTCAGCTTTGCCTTAGTGGGCTTAGCTTTTATAATTATCTCCAGCCGTTGAGAATGTTGACAGTCTCAGAAGTTGCAGTCTCTCACTATATCTTTGTCATTACTACACTGGGTATCCTGCATGTTGTACCCCCATCCCCATGCACACTTTTTTTTTTTTCAGTGCTCAGAGCTATTGCGCTTAAGTGGGAGCTCCAGATAAGTAAGACACTCTTCAGAGGTTGGTGGGAAATAGGGCTTTACACCATGGATCCATCTCCTGCTGCTTATATGTTCTCCTTTGCCAGTGACCTTTGTACTGTAGTCATTTCATGGGTGTGAAGTCATGTAGCATGTTGCAAATTACTTGACTAAGGGAGCAGCCTCATCATAGCTCTGTGTCTGTGACAGTCAGCATTGTTCTTGTCCATTCAAAATCTGTTGGTCTGAATACCTCTTTCTTATTGTTATATGCTTAGATAGTCATTTTGTGGTAATTTTTATTTTGCCAGAGGTTTCTTTGTCAGTGTCATGGTATTTTTAGATAAAACCTTGGGACTCCCTGGAATAGATGTGTATAATTATTCTTTCTTCCTAGGACTGAAAGTCAGACTACAGATGCAGAAAACAAAGCTAAAAAGCTTATATTGCCTCTATTTGGTGCCATGAAAGGAGGAAGCAAATTCAAATTAAAAACTGGAACAGTAGGGGTAAGTGGTGAGTCAGGGTGTTAAACTTTTAGCCCTTGAGTTATCCCTGAGCTAATTTTTCTCTTTTCTTTTTTGAAACTACAAATGACTCATTCCATAGTAATGTGAGAAAGGGCTGTGGGCTTGGTATGATTACATCTTTCCCAGAACTTGGTTCTTAGATTCTTTTTTTTTTTTTTGGAGACAGAGTCTCACTCTGTCACCAGGCTGGAGTGCAGTGGCATGATCTCGGCTGACTGCAACCTCTGCCTCCCGGGTTCAAGCGATTCTTCTGCCTCAGCCTCTCAAGTAGCTGGGACTACAGGCCTGCTCCACCATGCCCAGCTAATTTTTGTATTTTTAGTAGGATGGGATTTCACCATGTTGGCCAGGATGGTCTCCATCTCTTGACCTCGTGATCCACCTGCCTTGGCCTCCCAAAATGTTGGGTTTATAGGCATGAGCCATTGTGCCTGGCTGGTTTGTGGATTCTTTTTCTCAGCTTAGGGTTATCAAGAATTGATGAATTAATTTATGCCAATCAATTTGCAAGTAAATGGTTTGTAAATTAGAATAATAGTTTATTAATTTCTCATGAATGTTGCATTTAAGAATGGGTCTCCTGCATTAAATGCTTTTCCCCAGGTGGATAGATTTAGTATTCAGACTCACCAACATTTGTTAAGAACATAGTGTGTGCACTTTCCTCTGCCATATGATTTTTCTTCATTTAATCCTTCCAACATCTTGTGCTGTGTGGGAATTATTGCCTCTTACAAATGAGGAAATAGAGTCAGAGAAGTTAAATACCAGATCACACCAGCATTATGTAACTAAGCTGGTAATCAGATCTAGGTCTGTGTCTTGAGCTTTATGATTTCCCTGCTACCCTACAATATATGTCTGTCTGTATGTTTTTATCTATATTCCTATTCATAGATTCAGCTTTTAAAAGGTTTTCATTACCCCTAAGAGCTGAACCTTGAGTATTAGTTTGCTAGGGCCACCATAACAAAATACTAGGGATTGGGCAGCTTAAACAACAGAAATTTATTTGCTCACCGTTGCCAGCAGGGTTGGTTTCCTCTAAGGCCTCTCTGCTTACCAATGGCTGCCCTCTTGCTGGCTCTTCAGATGGCCATCCCTCTGTGCACTTGCACTCCTGGTGTCTCTTCTTCTTATAAGGACACGAGTCATACTGGGTGAGGGCCCCACCCTAATGGTGTCATTTTAATTCAATTTAATTTAATTTACAGTCATATTCTGAGGTACTGGGGGTTGAGACTTCAAACATGAATTTGGGCAGCAGGGGGCACAATTCGTCCAAAACACCCTGAATTAGGGTATACTGCCCTCTGGTGGCAGAAGTCTGAAGTCCTAGCTATGTATTCTTTTTTTTTTTTTTAGTCCTAGCTATGTATTCTTTTTGTTTGTTTTGAGACACAGTCTCACACTGTCGCCCAGGCTGCAGTGCAGTGGACATCTCGGCTCACTGCAACCTCCTCCTTCTGGGCTCAAGCGATTCTCCCGCCTCAGCTTCCCGAGTAGCTGGGATTACAGGCACCCACCACCAGGCCAAACTAATTTTTTGTATTTTTTTTTTTTAGTAGAGACAGGGTTTCACCATGGCCAAACTGGTCTCGAACTCCTGACCTCGTGATTCACCTGCCTTGGCCTCACTATATATTCTGAATGAGTAATGGTTCACCTAACAAGGAGTCTTTTCAATCTGTTGCGGTGGGGACTTAGGTTTTAAATTTTTACTAAAAAGCCCTCCTTAGAGAATTTTAGAACTAAGTCCTATATTTAAAAGATAATATAGGCTGGGCCGGTGGCTCATACCTGTTATCCCAGCACTTTGGGAGGCCGAGGTGGGTGGATTGCTTGAGCTCACTCGTCGAGACCAGCCTTGGCAACATGGTGAAACCCTGTCTCTACTAAAAATACAAAAATTAGCTGAGCATGGTGGCCTGCACACCTATAACCCCAGCTACTCAGGAGGCTGAGGCAGGAGAAGTGCTCGAACCGGGGAGGCAGAGGTTGCAGTGAGCTGAGATTGCACCACTGCACTCCAGCCTGGGCCACAGAGCAAGACTGTGTCTCAAAAAAAAAAAAAAAAAAAGATATAACCAAGATATGCTTTGGTTCCTTCTCTCTATTCCATAACTGTGATCAACCTTTTCTAATAAATACTTTTATTGAGTGGCTTTGATTAGAATATTTAGCTTTATTCTTTGAGAAATGTCTTCCTCCTTTTCTTCAGGATCTGTTTGATGGATTTACATGCCTTGTTTCCTTGAAATTACTCTAAGTCTAAAATGAAAAAGCAGCACAAATGACTTATTTCTGATTGTCTGATTTATTCCTTAGAAGATTTTGTAATCAGTTGAGATCCTTTAATATCATGAGTTATAACAGGACACAATTCGTGTAGCTGGCACTCATCTGAAAGAACTATTTTAGTTCCTTACGAGGTATTTTCAAGTGTTTTGTATTTAGTAATCTTTGGCTCTAGGAACTAATAAAGACACTTGTTTAGGGTCTATAGAGGGGTAAAATTTCATGTGAAAGTCCTACCTCCAGCAGACTTCTGTGGAGTTTATCAACCTAAAGAGAGTAAACATTCAATACATTTAGATTGACCTCCTTGAAAAGATTTTTCTCTTGTTGTCATTAAGTAGAACTACTTGTTCATGGTTTTGTTCCCCTCTTAGAAGTTACCCCCCAAGCGTCCAGAACTCCCTCCAACTCTAATGAGAATGAAAGATGAGCCTGAAGTAGAAGAGGAGGAGGAAGAGGAAGAAGAGAAAGAAAAGGAGGAGCATGAGAAGAAAAAACTGGAGGATGGAAGCCTCAGTAGGCCACAGCCAGAGATAGAGCCAGAAGCAGCAGTGCAGGAAATGAGGCCTCCCACAGATCTCACACATTTTAAAGAAACCCAAACCCATGGTAATATCTTTCTTCTCCTTCCTGTGTTGTTCAGTGGGCAGTTACATTGATTGTGGATAGGTTTTAAAAAGCAAGGCCAGTTCTTGTCTGTGCATTTGACTTTGTATGTGATATACTGACTCTGTAGTAAGGAAACATACTTTCTTGGTCTTCTTCCTTTGACCACCAGTCATTATTTGTCTGGTCATTGCAAATTATTTGTCTTGGTCATTGCAAATTAAGGGCAGTTATTTCCAATCCATTCCAGAATTACAGAAAATTGAAGGCTATGGAATCTGAAGCCATAGCTGCTGTGGAATAGTCCTGAGCTGCTGCCACTGTGTGAGTTGGAGGGCAGTGGAATAGGGTACATGACGGGGCCTGATCAGGTGATCCCTGGATAAGTCAGTCCCTACTCATTTTTTCCTGCATCCCTAAAACAGAGGCCAAACCATAATTGTACCCATTGGACTAAAGTTCTCAAGAAGGATCTTGCTTCATTCATTTTTTTGTGTTTGGAACCTAGCACAAAACCTGACACATATCCACCCGCCTCAGCAAATATTTGATGAAAAATGTTGAAAGATGGAATAGATTGACATTCACATAGATATATGCATCAATTAATTCTCTTTTCTATATATAATGTGTGTATGTATATATATATATATATATATATATATATTCTTATTACAAAGGGTTATATGTTCATTTTAGAAACTATAGATCATACATAAAAGTCCAAAGAAAAAAAAAATCCCCACAATCCCACCCCTAAAGATCATTGTTTATCTTTTTAGTATCCTTTCATCCCTTGTCAACTGCAGGGGTTACTTTCCTGCTGGTTGGCCAAACTGGTTAGCAAGATAAAGATCTCAGAAAATAAGGAGTATGAGGAGAAACAATAAAAACTGGCACTGAATGTATGGGAATGTATGCATGTCTAGTTCCACAACAAACCAGGCTTGGCTACATAAAAACGCCAGGCCTGGTATGTAGCCCTTTTCTTGAATCACCTTCATTTGTCTGGGAAACATAAAACTTACTGTTTTCCTCATCTGTGAGAGGTAAGTATTCTGTATCTGCATTTGTACTTATAGGAGCTTGGTCTTTGGGCCATATATTGTGAGGGTGGATATAAACAGGTCAGCAGGAAGGGAGCAATAAGTATTATAATTTTTTTTGTTCAACAGACCAAAGTAAATATGTGTGTGTAAAAATAGCTTAGATTTTGAAACTTGGTTTATAAGATTAAATAATTAGTAAATTTGACCAGGCACAGTGGCTCATACCTGTAATCCCAGCACTTTGGGAGGCCAAGGCAGACGGATCACCTGAGGTCAGGAGTTCGAGACCAGGCTGGCCAACGTGGTGAGACCCCGTCTCTACTAAAAATACAGAAAAAATTAGCTGGGCATGGTGGTGCATGCTTGTAATCACAGGTACTCAGGAGGGCTCTGAGCAGGCAGGAGAATTGCTTGAACCTGGCAGACAGAAGTTGCAGTGAATTGAGATCATGCCACTGCACTCCAGCCTGGGTGATAGAGTGAGACTCTGTCTCAAAAACAAAACAAAATTAAATAATTAGTAAATATGCAGTGATGAGGGATTACCCCAGGCCTTTTTTCCTGTGGTTTGTTTTTATTTTTACTTTAATATTTACTTTTATTGAGACAGAGTCTTACTCTGTTACCCAGGTTGGAGTACTGTGGTGTGATCTTGGCTCACTGCAGCCTTGACCTCCCAAGGCACATGCTTGTAGAGAAAATAGAGTCATAGGGTCTCCCTATGTTGCTCAGGCTGGTCTCAAACTCCTGGCCTCAAGCAATCCTCTCACAAAGTGCTGGGATTATAGGCGTGAGCCACCATGCCCAGCTTATATATTGCTATTTTATAACATAGTTTTTTTTTCCTATGCCTTAAATTATTCTTTTTAAAATGTGGTTTCAGAGAAGGAGCATAGTGGTTCATCACATGCATATGCCATAATGTATTTAGTCAACTCTCAATTGTTAAACATGTAGGTTATTTCTTAATTTTTGCTATTACAAACATATATGTAACACATTTTGGGGCTAGGCTGGGTGACTCATGCCTGTAATCCCAACATTTTGGGAGGCCGAAGTAGGAGAATCACTTGAGCCCAGGAGTTTGAAACCAGCCTGGGCAAGATAGTGAAACTATCTCTACAAAAAATTAAAAAAAAAAAAAAAAAAAAACAAAATTGGCCGGACATGGTGGTACATGCCTGTAGTCCTAGCTACTCTGGAGGCTGAGGTAGGAGGATCTCTGCAGCCCAGGAATTCAAGGCAGCAGTGAGCTATGATTGCCCCACCGCACTCCAGCTTGGGCAACAGAGAAAAACCCTGTTTCTAAAATAATAATAAATTTTGGTGGTCATTTCTGATTTTTAAAAAAATACGTTCTGGGAGTAGAATTTCTAGGCCAAGGAGTATGTACATTTTTGAGGCTTTTGGTAAGTATTGCTAAAAAGTTTTACCTCAATGTTGGCTAGTGTTTTAAGTGGAAAATTGGCAGTCTTCTGTAATATATTTGAAACATATTTATTTAAAACCTTAAGATTAGTTGAAGCTGATGATAATAAAACTGGATGATTGTGTACTTAGCTTCTCTTTCTCTTGTTTTTGTTTTTGTTTGTTTGGCTTTCCACCATGAATTAAATCATGACAATAAGCTTTGATACTGCTTTTTATAGAAAATATGTCTCAACTTAGTGAGGAAGAACAGAATAAAGATTATCAAGACAGTAGCGAAACCACTTCATTGTGCGCAGGACCCTCAGGCAAGTAGTACAGCAGCCTTCATTGCTGCTCTGCACACAGGTGGCCGACTGGTTTCATAAGGGAGGGGTTGGCAGCTGACCTGAAGGCAACACAGAGAATGGTCCTTTAGTTATGCTGCCACTAGGCCCCTGGACAAAGTTGGAACATAAGAGAGGTTTGTATTTGGTGCCATCCCATTTGCCTTTCTTTTACTCCTCTTCCACCTTCTGGGGTTCCCTCTTCCTCCCCCACAAAGCACTTAATGCGTTGATGCTTCCCTCTGGCTGTGCAAAGCTCTCCATAATTTTACATCTCCCAAAGTCAAATATGTACCTATTATGGGAGTGATTCCAAAACTATCTTAAAAGAAATTGTTAAAAGGACTGCTTTACTCTCGTTTTACCTGTAATGGTTAAACTGTGGACTAGTAAAATCAGCCTCATTTTTTTTTTAACTTGTTCACATAATGTGGTTATATTCAAACTTGTAGAACAGCCTTAGGATTTAAAAACTAGGGTTATTCATCCAGGAAAAATTTTCTCTTAATACAGTTTTTACAGCAGTAGAAGGAATTGTTGAGAATTACATTGTCACGAGCATCTTTTCTTCAATAATTGTAATGTTCTTTTAGGAAGAATTTTGCCTTTTTATTTTACTTATACTGAAAATAGCTATTGCCAGTTTTTTTTTTTTTTTCTTAAATTAGCATCAAAGAATGAATATGAGAAAAGCAGAGGTGAATTGAAGAAAAAGAAAACACCTGGTCCAGGCAAAGTAAGTATTTCACTTGTCTGGGAGTAAAAATGAATCCCTTTGTCATGGACCATATCCAGAAGAGTGAATCTTTGGAGACTGACTTAACAGAGTTCCCAGCAGCCTTATCCCCCTCTCCTAGAAATCTAGATTCTTTGATTTTTGTTTTTGAATTTTCTGTTGTCTTTATCACTCTTTTCCCTATAACTGCTCACATACAAGCTATCTCTTTTATTAGTTCATGAATCTTTCTTTATATCCTAATATGCCATATAAAGACATTTGAATAACATATTCTTATTTTCCTTTTATTACACAAAAGGTAGGATGTAATGTACTCCATTCTACATCTGTTTTTTTGTTTTATTTATTTAAACCACTCATGGAAATTATTTTGTATCAGTATATTGAGAGTTTCTCACCATATTGGAGGACCTTATCTAACCAGTTCCTTACAGATGGACACTTGGGTTGTTTTTAGTCTTTTATTACAATAATACTATAATGAACAATCTTGTATATATATAATTTTGTGTGGATATAGTAAGCTCCCAGAAGTGCCAGGTTGTGTCAGGAGGTCCCCAGGACCACTCACAGTTTAGGTCATTCACAAGAGGACTCAGGTCTCAGCGTATGATTGTACTTGCATCTATGATATACTACAGCAAAAGGATACCAGGCACCATCAACAAAGGGAAAAGGAACATGGGGCAAAATATGGTGGAAACCTGGCACAGGCTTCCACGGATGTCTTCCAGTAGAGTCACACAGGACATGCTTAATTCCCCTAAGAACAAGTTGTGGCAACACTTGTGAAATGTTGCTAACTAGGGAAGCTCATTAGAGACTCAGTGCCCAGGGTTTTTATTGGGGACTGATCACATAGGCATTCCCTGCCTGGCATCTACCAAAATTCAGACTTCCAGAAGGAAAGCAGGTGTTCAGCATGAATCATATTGTTTGTACAAACAGTTTAAGCACGAGCCATTCTTGTCAGTTAGGGTAGTAGAAACCTTCCCAAAGTCCAGATTCCCAGATGCCAGCCAAGGGCAAACCTTGCAAGCAGGTTTTCAAAGGATAGCAGTCAGGCTTGCCCTGTTAACTTTTCTAAACCTTGGCCAAAAGGTAAATGCCAAATTTCCCTCTATGGGGGCTACACCATTTAGCACTCATACCTGCAGTGTGTTAACTGCCCCTTTTAAAGAGTGTCAGATAACTCACTGGCTGAAAATCAGCTTGTGATGCTTTATGGAAAAAAGGTTCAGAGAGAGAATATTCCCCCAAGTAGGTTACTTATGTCAAGATCATTAATAGAAACTGTTCTCTGTTAGTTTTTGTTTGCTAACAGGCATAAGGACAATAGTTCTTAGAGTTAAAGTTATACCTATATATATAATTTTAAAAAAATAGCTTTTGGGTTACAAATGGTTCTTTGGTTACATAGATGAATCATATAGTGATGAATTCTGAGATTTTAATGCATCTATCACCCAAGTAGTGTACGTTGTACCCAATATGCAATTTTTTATTCCTCATCCCCTTCCCAGCCTCCTCCCTCTGAGTCTCCAAAGTCCATCATACCACTCTGTATGCCTTTGCATACCCATAGCTTAGCTCCCACTTATAAGTGAGAACATACGGTATTTGGTTTTCCACTCCTAAGTTGCTTTGCTTAAAATAATGGCCTCTAGCTCCAAGTTGCTGCAAAAAACCATTAATTTTTTATTTTTATTTTTATTTTTATTTTGAGACTGGGTCTTGCTCTGTCACCCAGGCTGGAGTGCAGTGGTGTGATCATGGCTCACTGCAAGCTTCAACCTCTTGGGCTCAAGTGATCCTCCCACCTCAGCCTCCTGAGTAGCTGGGACTACAGCTGTGCACCACAATGCCCGGCTAATTTTTGTGGGTTTTTTTTTATAGAAATAAGTCTTGTTTTGTTGCCCGGGCTGGTCTCAAACTCCTAGCTTCAAATGATCCTGGGATGCTGGCTTTTATTGAATGCTTTTTCTACATCTATTGAGATGATCATATGGTTTTTGTTTTTAATTCTGTTGCTGTGATGTATCGTATTTATTGACTTGCATATGTTAAACTATCCCAGCATCCCTAGGATGAAACCCACTTGATTATGGTATATTGAATAGGGTGTATTATCTTTCTGATATGCTGTTGGATTCAGTTTACTAGTCTTTCATTGAGGATTTTTGCATCTGTGTTCACCAGGGATATTGGTCTCTAGTTTTCTTTTTTTTGTTATGTCCTTTCCTAGTTTTTTTATCAGGGCGATATTAGCATCATAGAATGAGTTAGGGAGGATTCCTTCTTTCTCATTCTTTTGGAATACTTTCAGTAGGATTGGTACCAATTCTTCCTTGAATGTCTGGTAGAATCTGACTGTGAATCCATCTGGTCCTGGGCTTTTTTTGTTGGTGGTGGTAATATTTTTTAATTACTGACTCAATCTCACTGCTTTTTATTGGTCTGGTCAGGATTTCTGTTTCTTCCTTATTCAATCTAGGAGGGTTGTATGTTTCCAGGAATTTATCCATTTCTACTAGATGTTCTAATTTGTGTGCATAGAGGTGTTCATAGTAGTCTCAAAGGATCTTTTGTATTTCTGTGGTGTTGGTTGTAATGTCTCCATTTTCATTTCTAATTGAACTAATATAGAATCTTCTTTTCTTGTCTAATCTAGCTAATGATCTATCAATTTAGTTTATCTTTTCAAAAACCACCTTTTTTTCATTGATCTTTTGCAATTTCTTTTGTTTCAATTTCATTTAGTTCTGATCTTTGTTTTTATTTCTTTTATGCTAGCTTTGGGTTTAATCTGTTCTTTTTTTTTTTTTTTTTTTTTTTTTTTTCCGAGACAGAGTCTCATTCTGTTGCCCAGGGAGTGCAGTGGTGCGATCTCAGCTCACTGTAACCTCTGCCTCCCAGGTTCAAGCAATTTTCCTGCCTCAGCCTTCCTGAATAGCTGGGATTACAGGCGTGCGCCACCACATCCAGCTAATTTTTGTACTTTTGTTAGAAGCGGGGTTTCACTATGTTGACCAGGCTTGTCTTGAACTCCTGGACTCAAGCGATCTGCCCACCCCAGCCTCCCAAAGTGCTGGGATTATAGGTATGAGCCACTGCGCCCAGCCTGATGTGGTCTGTTCTTGTTCCTTTAGTTGTGACATTAGGTTGTCAATTTGTGATCTTTCAGGCTTTTTTTTTTTTTCTGTCTCTCTCTCTCTCTCTCTTTTAAATAGAGATGAGGTCTTGCTATGTTATCCAGGCTGGTCTTGAACTCCTGAGCTCAAGCAATCCTCCTGCCTTGGCCTTTCAACGTGCTGGGATTATAGGCGTGAGTCACCATGCCTGGCTCAAGACTTCTTGATGTAGGCATTTAGCACTATAAATTTTTCCTCTTAGCACTGCTTTTGCTATATTCCAGAGGTTTTGATAACTTGTGTCACTATTATTAATTTTGAAGAATTTTTAAATTTCCAGTGATTTCATTGTTAACCCAAAAATCATTTAGAAGCAGATTGTTTAATTTCCATTTATTTGTATAGTTTTGAAGGTTCCTTTTCAAGTTGGTTTCTAGTTTTATTCGACTGTGGTCTGAGAAGATACTTGATATGATTTCAATTTTTTTAAATTTGAGATTTGTTTTGTGGTCTATCTTGGAGAATATTCCAGGCACTGATGAGAAGATTGTATATTCTGCAGTTCTTGAGTAGATGTTCTGTAAATATGTTAGTTTATTTGTTCTGGAGTGTAGTATAGGTCTAGTGTTTGTTCACTTTCTGCCTTGATGATCTGTTTACTGTTGTCAGTGGAGTGTGAAGTCTTCCACTATCATTGTGTTGCTGTCTTTCTCTTTTCTTAGGTCTGGTAGTAGTTGTTTTATGAATCTGGGAGCTTCAGTTTTAGGTGCATATATGTTTAGGATTATAATATCTTCTTGTTGGGTTGATCCTTTTATAATTATATAATGGCCTTCTTTGTCTTTTTTTTAGTGTTGTTGCTTTAAATTCCGTTTTATTTGATACAAGAATAGCTACTCCTGCTTGCATTTGGCTTCCATTTGTACGGAATATCTTTCTACTCCTTTACCTTTAGTCTATAAGAAACCTCACATGTTAAGTGAGTCTCTTGAAGACGACAGATATTTGGTTTGCTATTTATTTATTTATTTATTTATTTATTTATTTATTTATTGAGACGGAATCTTGCTCTGTCACTCAGGCTGGAGTACAGTGGTGTGATCTCAGCTCACTGTAACCTCTGCCTCCCGTGTTCAAGTGATTCTCCTGCCTCAGCCTCCCGAGTAGCTGGGACTACAGGCACATGCCACCACACTCAGCTAATTTTTGTATTTTTAGTAGAGATGGGGTTTTGCAACGTTAGCCAGACTGGTCTTGAACTCCTGACCTCAGGTGATCCACCCACCTCGGCCTTCCCAAGTGATGAGATTACAGGTGTGAGCCACTGCGCCCAGCCTGTGATTTTTTTTTTTTTTTTTTGAGTGGAGTATTTAGACCATTTACATTGAACGTTAATATTGAGATGTGAGGTACTGTTACAGTCATGTTGATTGTTACCTAGATACTTTTCTTCCTTCATTACATTATTGTTTTATAGGCCCTGTGAGTTTTATGCTTTCAAGAGGTTCTATTCTGGTGCATGCCAACCTTTTGTTTTAAGATTTAGAACTCCTTTTTGCATTTCTTGTAGGTCTGGTCTGGTAGTGACAAATTCCCTCAGCATTTGCTTGTCTAAAAAAGACTTTATTTCTCTTTCATTCATGAAACTTAGTTTTGCTGGATACAAAATTCTTGGCTAACGTTTATTCTGCTTAAGGAGGCTAACAATAGGATCCCAATCCCTTCTGCAGTTGTAAGGTTTCTAGAGAGAAATTCTTGTAAATAAAACAATCCATCTTTTCTTTTTAGCTTCCACCAACACTTTCTTCCAAATATCCTGAAGATGACCCAGACTACTGTGTGTGGGTCCCACCTGAAGGTAGATTGTTTTTACTTTTTTTTCCTCTAAGGTTCATTTATTTATATTTTTGAATAGGTAATATAGATTTAAGGTTCAAAATAAGAAAGTTACAAGAGTATGTAGTGATAATTTGTACACCATGTTTGGATCCTTATTCAAACAAACAACTGTTTAAAAAAATTATTAGCCAGTCAGATAATTTTGAACACTACTTGGATATTTGATGATACTAAGAAATTATTGTTTATTTTTTTAAAGTGTGAATGATGTTGAGTTATTTTTTTTGGAAAAAGTCCTTGTCTTCTAGGAATATATACAGAAGTGTTTACAGGTGTAATGTTATCGGGGTTTTACCAAGTCAAAAGAAAGGAAAACAATTCTGGCTGTGCCTCAGCTGCTCAGTTGTTTTCCTCACAAGACAACCAATTGTTGTTAGTTTCTTATGGATACTTACATATAAAATGCTAAGTAGAGAGGAGCATCTATAGAAAAAAAATCATAAAAGTTAACCTGCTGGATCAAAGGTATAAACATTTTAAAGATATTATAAATTGTATTCTATAGAGATTGTACCAGTTTTATGCTCATACACACACCCTTAAGGCAATGTATGAGATACTTACTTCCTCATATGTTCATCACAGCTTGAGATTTCTAATATATTAGTAACTAATAGAATTTAGTTACTAGAGATGTCTGCTTTTTCTATACTAACAAATGTTATGGTAGAAGTGAAAAGAGGGCTGTATTTTGAAATTTCATACAAAAAGTAAAATTTCTATCATAGAATAAACCTTTTTGTCTATTTTACTTTTTGGCCTACTGATATCTGGATATCTTTTCTCTCCTGACTTTGGAAGAGTAAATAATGTATTCCTTTTTTTATATCCTGACCTAGGTCAAAGTGGAGATGGCAGAACCCATCTTAATGACAAATATGGCTATTGATTGCTTCAGAATCCCAAAAGAAAACCTTGTGGACCATGTGACATGGAATATTTGGGATAATGTATCAAATCGAATGGCCAGAGAAGTTTAGATGATCATTTGTGAGATCTGGTGACTGGCCTTTCATTCTGTGTTCTTGGCTTCCTAAATTTATCTGCCCATATGATTCTCATGCATTTGGTATTTATGTTTAAAAGTGTTTATATATGTATGTAAAAAGGGAACCATATGTTTTGAGAATTTGTAAAGTGAGAGACATGATCCTATTAAAATAAGAAGGCAAAAATGTTCCTAATATTTTATTTTATTTTATTTTTTTTAAGAGACAGGGTCTTACTCTGTCACCTAGGCTGGGGTACAGTGGTGCAATCCTAGCTCACTGTAGCCTTGAACTCCTGGGCTCAAGCAATCCTCCCACCTCAGCCTCTCAAGTACCTGGGACTATAGGCATGTACCACCACCACACCTGGCTAATTATTTTATTTAAATTTTTTGGAGAGATGAAGTCTTGCCATGTTGCCCAGGCTTGTCTTGAACTCCTGGCCTCAAGTGATCCTCCTGCCTCAGCCTCCCAAAGCACTCGAACCTCATTTTTTTTTCTTTTTTTCTGAGCCAGGGTCTCACTCTGTTGCCCAGAGTGAGTGCAGTGGCATGATCACAGCTTACTGCAGTCTCAACTTCCCAGGCTTAAGTGATTCTCCTGCCTCAGCCTCCTGAGTAGCTGGTACTACAGGTACATGCCACTGTGCCTGGCTAACTTTTATATTTATAGAGATGGGGTCTCGCCATGTTGCCCAGGCTGGTCTCGAACTCCTGGGCTCATGCAATCCCGCTCTCCTCAGCCTCCTAAAGTGCTAGGATTACAGGCCACTGCATCTGGGACCTAATGTTGGGACCTTATGTTGATTAAAGGTCACAGCCTCTTTCATTAAGACTTAAGGACTATGCTTTTCCTGAGCAATAGGGTGCTTCTGGTGGTTGAGCTGCAGAACTCACTAATACTGCCTCCTCAAATAACTGTTGAAATATGAGGTTATGCTATGGGTGTGACTCCGGGTGTCCCTGTCATTCTTGGTACTAAAAGTAGGTTCACAGTGGGGGCTTCCTACAACCTTCAACTATAATCTTCCTACCAGGTTTGAGAATAGACCCTGACTTATCAGGACAAAGTTAACTATGGCACCACCTTGTGCATTCAGGCACTAGTGCTGATGAAAACTCAGCCTGCTGAATGTCCAGAACTCTGACCAATCAGTCATTC
Source organism: Symphalangus syndactylus (assembly GCF_028878055.3). Taxonomy (NCBI): domain Eukaryota; kingdom Metazoa; phylum Chordata; class Mammalia; order Primates; family Hylobatidae; genus Symphalangus; species Symphalangus syndactylus. Next base: position 84,514,729 of record NC_072440.2, on the reverse strand, counting down.
CTCCTCTTGTGAAAGGGTGCAAATAAGGCCATGGAATGAAAAGCTGCATGTGTTTTGCCCAGTGTGGGGCTTCTTACCTCTGTGGAGAAGGGAATAGGAAGAATTTCTCTGGGAACAGGAAGAAATGCAAGAAGATGTCTTATTTCCTCCCCTCACCCTCCCCATCATTAGTGCTTCACTTCCATAGAAAGGAAAGCCCAAGAGTGAAGCAAAGTTGAGAGCATTTGGGGTAGGCTGAGGCAGACATAAGCAGCAGGGAGGAAAAATGCTGTGGCTGAGCTAGAGAGTGGATGAGGCTGATGCTTTCCTAAAATGGATTACACAGTATGCACGGAGGTAGGCAGGAAGCAGTAATGAGCAACTTCAGTTATCCTGACAGATGTGGGAAGTCTGGTCTGCTAAAAGTGATAAGTTCTTCATCTCTCAAAAAAGGAATGTTGGTATTATGAGAAACTATTATTTTGGACTTCATATAGACCAACAAGGAAAAACTGGTTGATGATGTAAGAAGTGACAGGAATTTGGGTACAGAATGACTATGTCATTTTGGATTAAAACAGTGAACAAAAGTCTGAGCTAGATCAATGATCTTCAGAGGTGAAACACTATTCAAACAAAATTGTATGTGGGACCCAATACTTGAACAAGTAAAAATATATCTGCTCTGGTTGAAGTGAAGGCAAAGGGATTGGAGACACACACACACACACACCCACACTATACCACACCACTCCTCCCGCTACCCTCACTATGACCCTGAGGAATCCTAGGCACATGTCTTAAATTCTTCAAGTCTCAATTCTGTCATCTGTGAAGCAGGGACAGTAATGCTTCCTGCTCTTGGAACCTCAGATTGTTCTAAGGATCAAATGAGATAATGTAGATGAATATAATTTACAGGGCTTTATAGATATTATAGTTGTTCTTACAAAAAGGGGATAGATCCTAACATCTGGGCCTGACTTTCCTCATCAGTGAAAGAGGAGATAGGATTAGATCAGTGATTCTCAACTGTGGCTACATATTAGAATCACCTGGAGAAATGTAAAATTTTTTAATTGCAGTACTTGGATCCTACCTCAGACAGATTTAATCAGAATCTCTGAGGTGATCCTTTTTTTTTTTTCTTGAGGCAGAGTCTTGCTCTGTCACTCAGGCTGGAATACAGTGGTGTTATCATGGTTCACTGCAGCCTCTGCCTGTTGTCCTCAAGCAATCCTTCCACCTTAGCCTCTCAAATAGCTGGGACTACAGGTACATGCCACTGTGCCCAGCTAATTTTTATATTTTTTTATAGAGATGAGGTTTCACTATGTTGCCCAGGTGGTCTCAAACTCCTGGGCTTAAGCAGTCTGCCCACTTCAGCCTCCCAAAGTGCTAGGATGACAGGTGTGAGCCACTGCATCTGCTGAGGTGATCCCTTTTATAAGTACTCCAGGTGACTAATGTGGAGCCCATGGTGGGAAACTTCTAGAGCACTTTTTTCTATAACAATCTTTTTCTGTTTACGGTCAGATATTTTAGGCTTTGCAAGCCATATAGTCTGTCGTAAACACTCTACTGCTTTGTGCAGACAGCATTGGCAATACACAAATGAATGAGTGTGGCTGTGTTCCAATAAGTGTTTGTTTATCAAAACAAATGGCAGGCTGGATTTGGCCCACAGGCTGTAGTTGGCCAACCCCTGCTCTACATCTTTAAGGTCTTACCTGGCTAAAAATTTTCTTTATGACATCTTTAAAAAATGTGTATCTCAGTTCATGGATATTTGAAAGTTTCTATTCAGAAGGCTATATGGTTGCAGTTTTATGGGTACCAGAATTCAAAGTAATCGTGTCTCCTTTTCTCAGAAACAAAAGTAAGGTTATTAGTCATGAAATAAAATATGCTGTTACAGCAGGAACGCAAAAGTTAACTGTAAGCAAGCTGTCCCTGGTCTGCCGTCCTGGCCTCCCTGGGAGTTTTGTATTATATCTGCCTCTATATTTAAAGAGCAGTGGGAAGCCATTGGGTTGTTAGTGATGGTGAAATGATTGGGTTTAGATTTTTTTTTTTTTTTTCTTGAGCTGGAGTCTCACTCTGTTGCCCAGGCTGGAGTGCAGTGGCACGATCTCAGCTTACTGCAACCTCTGCCTCCCGGGGTCAAGCGATTCTCCCGCCTCAGCCTCCTGAGTAGCTGGGATTACAGGTGCCTGCCACCACGTCCGGCTAATTTTTATATTTTTAGTAGAGATGGGGTTTCACCATGTTGATCAGGCTGATCTTGAACTCCTGACCTCATGATCTGCCCACCTTGGCCTCCTAAAGTGCTGGGATTACAGGCGTGAACCACCACTCCCAGTTTAGATTTTTAAAAGAAGACTCAAGCTACAGTGTGGAAGAAGAATGGAAGAAGGCAGGAGGATGCAGGAAAAACTAGTTAGAAGTCTGCAGCAGACGGCCGGGCATGGTGGCTCACACCTGTAATCCCAGCACTTTGGGAGGCCAAGGCGGGCAGATCACGAGGTCAGGAGATCGAGACCATCCTGGCTAACACGGTGAAACCCTGTCTCTACTAACAATACAAAAAATTAGCTGGGTGAGGTGGCGGTCGCCTGTAGTCCCAGCTACTCGGGAGGCTGAGGCAAGAGAATGGCGTGAACCCCAGGGGGCGGAGCCTGCAGTGAGCCGAGATCACGCCACTGCACTCCAGCCTGGGCAACAGTGAGACTCCATCTCAAACAACAACAACAACAACAAAAAAGCCTGCAGCGGAAGTCCAGGTGAAAGATAATGGTGGCGTAAATTAAGCGGAGACTGAGGTGGAAAGAGGTAAATGGTGCCCAACAGTATTTTTAAAAGTAGAATATGGCTAAGACTGAGTGATGGGATTGTCTGGTGGTAAAAGGGAAGGAATTGAGCATGGTTCCCACATTGCTGGCTTGTATATCTGAATGGGTGATAGGTCCTTCATTGAGGTAAGGGCAACAAGTTGAGCTTGATGTTCCTTTGAGACACCCAAGTAAAGATGTCAAGAAAGCAGTTGGTTGGATATATACGTCTGGATCTCAGAAGAGAGGGCTGAAGAACAGTTGTGGGCGGGTAGGGTTGGGTGGCAGGTACTAGTAGGTGAGGTTAAAGACTAGGTGACAGGAGTTTTGAAAGCAGACTTCAGTCTTAGACAGCTAGATCTCCCTATCTTTGGTACAAGGAACAAAATTTTTCCTGGTTATGGGTACTCATTTATTGGGGGAAAAAGGTGAAATGTGTATATCAGAGTAAGCAGCGTTTTGGAGAGAAAAAGTCAGGCATATGTATTTAACATAAAACAAGTCTCTGTCCACTTTAAAAATTTTCTTTTTTTGAAACAAAGTCTTGCTCTCTCGTCCAGGCTGGAGTGTAGTGGCACAATCTCGGCTCACTGCAACCTCCGCCTCCAGGCTTCAAGTGATTCTCCTGCCTCCGCCTCCTGAGTAGCTGGGATTATAGGTGCACACCACCACACCCAGCTAATTTTTTGGTAGAAACAGGGTTTTACCATGTTGGCCAGGCTGGTCTCGAACTCCTGACCTCAAGTGATCCTCCTGCCTTGGCCTCCCAAAGTGCTGGGATTACAGGCGTGAGCCACTGCATCCAACCACTTTTAAGAATTTTCAAGGGACCTAAAAACATGTCTAGAAAGCCAAAACTTTATTAACTATTTTGTATTAAAAATTTCCAATAATAATAATAGCTAAGGCCAGATGTGGTGGCTCACACCTGTAATCTCAACACTTTGGGACGCTGAGGTTGGAGGATCGCTTGAGCCAGGAGTTTGAGACCAGCCTGGGTAATACAGTGGGACCCCATCTCTACTAAGAAAAAGAAAAAATAGGCCGGGCGTGGTGGCTCATGCCTGTTATCCCAGCACTTTGGGAGGCTGAGGCGGGCAGATCAGCCTGGCCAACATGGTGAAACCTCATCTCTACTGAAAATACAAAAATTAGCCGAGTGTGGTAGTAGGCACCTGTAATCCCAGCTACTCGGGAGGCTGAGGCAGGAGAATCACTTGAACCCGGGAGGCAGAGTTTGCAGTGAGCCAATATTGCGCCATTGCACTCCAGCCTGGGGTACAAGAGCCAAGACTTCGTCTCAAAAAAAAAGAAAAAGAAAAGAAAAAATAGGCCGGGCACAGTGGCTCACGCCTGTAATCCCAACACTTTGGCAGGCCAAGGCGGGTGGATCACCTGAGGTCAGGAGTCCCGAGAGCAGCCTGGTCAACATGGCGAAACCCTGTCTCTACTTTTAGTAGAGACAAAAATTAGTCGGGTGTGGTGGCAGGCGCCTGTAGTCCCAGCTACTCAGGAGGCTGAAGCGGAAAATCACTTAAACCCGTGGGGGCAGAGGTTGCAGTGAGTCAAGATTGCGCCACTGTACTCCAGCCTGGGCGACAGAGTGAGACTCTGTCTAAAAAATAATAATAGTAGCTAAGATTTATTTAGTGCCCTCAATGTGCCAGGCACTATGCTAACTGCTTTGTATGGATTCTCATTTAATCTTCAAAATAGTTCAGTGAGGTAGGTACTATTACTTCCTTCAGTTATACAGCTGAGGAAACTGAAGACTTGAAGGTTAAAACCCTGGTTTAAGGCCACTTAGCCAATGAATTGGACTGGAGCATAAGCAATCCAATTTCTGAGTCTAACTTTTAACCCCCAGTATATTGCTTTAATTTTAAAAACAGACTTTTTAAGGGCAGTTTTAGATTTACAGCAGAATTGAACAAAAAGTGTAATACAAAGAGTTCCCATTTACCTGTCCCCCACCCCCTGACACACAATCTCTTGTACTAGCAAAGTCCCGTACCAGAGTGGTACATTTTTTTTTACAATTAAACCTGAATTGACACGTTATCAAACAAACTACAGTTTACATTAGGATTTACGCTTAGTGTACATTCTGTGGGTTTTGACAAATGTATAATGACATGTATGCACCATTATAGTATCATACAGAGTAGTTTCACTGCCCCAACAATCCTGTGTGCTCTGCCTATTCATCCTTCTCTCCCCCCTCAGCCCCAGGAGCCACTGATCTTTTTACTGTCTCCATAGTTGTATATTTTCCAGAATGTCATATGGTTGGATATTGCTTTTTTTTTTTTTTTTTTTTTGATACAAAGTCTTGCACTGTTGCCCAGGCTGGAGTGTAGTGGCACCATCATAGCTCACTGCAGCCTTGAATTCATGGGCTCAAGGGATCCTTCCACCTCAGGTTCCCAAGTAGCTGGGACTACAGATGTAGATCACCATGACTGGCTAAGTTTTAAATTTTTTGTATAGATGGGGGTCTCATTATGTTGCCCAGGCTGGTCTTGAACTCCTAGCCTTAGGGATCTTCCCCTGCCTTGGCCTCCAGAAGTGCTAGGATTACAAGCATGAGCCATCTCACCTAGCCTAACTTTTTACTACTAAAACTCTTTTATTTCTAAAATTAAGGATATTTTGAGAAGAGGAAAATATTTAAAGCAGTATAGTAATTTTAAAGATATTTAGAGAAAAGGGAAGAAATGAAGCATGGGTAAAAAAAATTAAATGCCAGCTGGGTGTTGTGGCTCATGCCTGTAATCCCAGCACTTTGAGAGGCCGAGGCAGGATGATCGCTTGAGGCCAGGAGTTCAAGACCAGCCTGTGCAACATAGTGAGACCCCATCTCTACAAAAAATAAAAAAATTAACTGGGTGTAGTGGCAGCACCTGTAGTCCCAGCTACTTGGGAGGCTGAGGTGGGAGGATTGCTTGAGCCTGGGAAGTTGAGGCTGCAGTGAGCCATGATCACATCACTGCACCCAGCCTTAGAAGACAGAACACCCCTGTCTCAAAAACAAATAAAAATAAAAAAATTAAATGCCTAAGCATCTCAGCATCACCATAACATGACCACTGTTAAGATTCTGTTTATTTCAGTTGGGCATTGAGGGTTCATTGTATTGTACAGGAAAGAACACTATTCTACCAGGACTAGATGGAGTTAGCCCTTTCGGGAAATATGACACAATTCCCAACAAACATTGAAGCCGTTAGCCACAGCCTGAGGATCTGTTGCTTTACCACTGAAGTGCTGCCACCTCCCAGACAGGGTGTGACAAGTGGCCAGCAGCTGTGGATGGTTTCCTGAGAGAGTGGGAGCCAGAGGGAAACCCACCAGCCCTGTGGCAATCAAAAGCCAGAATCAAAGCCTCTGCAGGGGAGGGGGAGCCGCGTTCCCATACAGGGTTTGGTCCAACCAGATTCTTGACTGCTGGGAAATGATAAAACTCCTTGACCTTTGAGGAGTGGGTCCAGCATCAAACTGGTATAGTCTTCTTGTGACAGGCCACTCTGATTCTGAGATTCCTCACTAAATGTGGGCATTGAGAACAATTTTCAGGATTTCACCGCTGGTCTCTGAGAAGACTTTGCCCTGCTTTGGTTTTAGAGGTTTGGCACAGCATAGTCCAGGGTGGAACCAAGACTTCTATTCAGTAGGATTCTGGAAATCTGCCCCCACCCCCACCATAGGACCTGGCATTGATGAGGCAGGTTGGAGGGCTCAGCATGTGATTGCAGTGTTTTCCATCAAGAGTACCTCTGCCTTCTTTATTCCCCTAGCCCATTTTAATTTCTCCATGTGGAGGTTTTAGGATCTATGCCTTTGCATTGCCCACTGCCCTAATCTAAGCTCCCTTTACCTCATGACTCCACAGGTCTCCCTCTCATCTCTGCCTTATCAACTCTCCTCCACATATGTCAAACACATCCCTGAGCAGAGTCCCTTGCTCTGAAATCTCAAAAGGTTTTCCAATGTCCAAAGCATGAGGGTCCAAATTCCTTTGAGGCTTTAAAAGCCTTATACGGTTCCTGTGTTTTTCCATCATCATGACCCCACACCTGCCCTTGTCCCTCCCTTTCTTCCACCCGATGAGGCATACCTGTTACTCTAGAAATAACAGGTTATTTGCCCCAAACACACCTTTGCTTTTTCTCCTCCCTATATTTTCTATCAAGCCTTTCTGCATAGGCCTCAGTTTCCTTATCTATTAAATAGAGAAAATAATACCTACCTAACAGTATTGTTGCGGAGATTAAGTAACAAATATAAACTTTTAGCCATGTCCAACACATAATCACCTCCCCCAACCCCATGTAGTTATTATGAGTATCATTGTGGTCTTCCTTGCTCATGTTTGGTAAGTAAGGTACTATTTTTTTTAAGACTTTACTTTTTAGAGCAGTTTTAGGTTCACAGCAAAATTGAGCAGAAGATACAGAGATTTGCCATTGTCCCCACTCCTCTCACACACAGCCTCCCCCATTATCAACATTCCCCACCAGAGTGGTAAATTTGCTGTAACTGTCTTTATTGACACATCGATATCACCTGAAGTCCACAGTTTGCATTAGGGCTCACTCTTGGTATTGTACGTTCTCTGGGTTTGGAGAGATGTGTAACGTCATGTATCCATTACAGTATACAGACAAACATGGTTTCATTGCCCTAAAAATCTTTCTCTGTGCTCCACCCATTCCTCCCTCCCTCCCCCAGGCCCGACTCATTTTTAACACAATCAGCTTGCCCCGAACTACCTTCAGGAGGCCTCCCTGATTGCAGAGGCTATCACTAATCCCTCCTTCCCCACTAGCGCTATAGCACTTTATTTCTACTTCTATTATAGCCCTTACTCCAACGGCTTGATACTCATTACTGATATGTGTGTTTGGGTTACTTACGTTTGTCACTTATGAGTTCTTGAGGACAGGAACGACATATCTTGTACCCCATCCATGGCACCTAGCAGTTCACAAATTGGTGCTCAGTTAGTTAACTGTTGGTTTCAATGGGTGGAGGGCTGAAGGGCAGGTCCTAGCCCCAGCCCTTCCTATCCTTGCGTTTTTCTGTCAGAGAAGGGATACCTTCTAGCCACCTTCAGTTCCAGGACCTTGCTCCAGACAAGCTGGACAATCTAGGAACTGACCATTTTAGCAAGTTTAACCCAGACAGAGGGCTGGATTTGTGTCCTACTTGGGGCAAAACCAGGCATAAACTACTCCTTCTCATCAAGGAGCTCTGCACTCCAGCAGCTGGCTTTAATTTGGATTTTCCAGGGCCAACTACATTTAGCTGGGGTTGATTGGGTTTCCTCAGGTCTGCCTTTATCACGCACACCGGGTCAGAAGTTAATGCAACCACGGCAGGGAGTGACCACAAGGGGGCAGTATAGACCCATTACAATGCGGTCAACTTGCACATGGGGCTAAAAGAAGATAAAGGTTTCAAGGGGTTGGTTGGGTTTCCTCAGGTCTGCCTTTATCACGCACACCAGGTCAGAAGTTAATGCAACCACGGCAGGGAGTGACCACAAGGGGGCAGTATAGACCCATTACAATGCGGTCAACTTGCACATGGGGCTAAAAGAAGATAAAGGTTTCAAAGCAGAAGAAAGAGTAAGAATTGGAAAAAAAGGAGAGTTGTGAAAAAGGAGCAGCAAGCTAGTTTCGCTCACAGACATTCCTGGGCCCAAGACCTGGCAGCAGCAAGTTAGCCAGGGACACTGGTCAGGCCAAATGGTGCTCCAACTCTCCTCCCAAACTGTCTTTTCCAGTGCTTAGTTTCACCTAGAGAAAGTCGCTCTCCATTTACAATGCCAATATTCTATGGAGGACTTTGGGCATTGCCTATTTATTCCTTAGACACTGTATTTCAGCTTTACAGTTTACAGAGGGTTTTTTCACACTTGTTAAAAAAAAAAGTCCGAATCCCCTATTAGACTTAAAAGGTAAAAACAGATGTTAATTACCTCTGTTTAAAGAAACTGAGGTGCTGGGCACGGTGGCTTATGCCTGTAATCCCAGCATTTTGGGAGGCTGAGGCAGGTGGATTGCCTGAGGTTAGGAGTTCGAGACCAGCCTGGCCAATATGGTGAAACCCCATCTCTACTAAAAATACAAAAATTAGCCAGGCATGGTGACCCCTGCCTGTAGTCCCAGCTACTCAGGCTGAAGCAGGAGAATCACTTGAACCTGGGAAGTGGAGGTTGCAGTGAGCCCAGATTGCATCATTGCACTCCAGCCCGGGCATTGCAGCCAGACTCCGTCTCAAAAAAAAAAAACAAACTGAGGCTAGACACATGAAGCGACTTGCTCAAAGACACACCGAGTTTGTGGTGGAACTAAATCTAGATGTGAGTTTCTTTCATTTCTGTTCCTTTGCTTATTCCTTCTAGTTTTCAATTGTTTATGTCTGTAAGCTTAGTGAGTTTTTAAGAGCAAGGACTGTATCTGATTCGTCTTTATATCCCTGAATGGTGCCCCTTAATCTTTAGGGCTATGGCTGGGTGTGTTGTATAACACCTTCTCCAGAGTTAGAGTCCATGATCTATCTCTTATCCTCCATGATTCAATAATTCTGTGATTTTGAGGCATGGCCCTAACAAAGACAGTGGTGGCTATGAGTGATCCTACTGGCTGAGCATTTCAACAAGGGCAGCCACTTGGCTGCATCCTTCGTAATACAGGGAGGGTGTGAGACAGTTTTCCAAAGTGTACACGAGTGTCCCTGGTGTCACGAGAGTCGACTTTAGGGGATAAGGATGAAAATGTTTAATTTTAGTAGCTACACATATAAATACATATAAACAGTATAAATGTAATATGTCACATTACATATACATATTAAAATATATATGTACACATATATTATATATATGTACATTTTAATATATATGTACACATATATACACACATATGTATTGGAGCTTAGAATGAAGTTAACTTCTTTATGTCAACAGATTTTAGGGTACAGGTAAGTTTTTGGTTACGTGGGTAAATTTTTTTTTTTAATAGAGATGGGGTCTCAATATGTTGCCCAAGCTGGCCTTGAACTCCTGGGCTTGAGAACCACCCACCTTAGCCTCCCAAAGTGCTGGGATTACAGGTGTGAGCCACCACACCTGTCACATGGGTAAGTTCTTTAGTGGTGATTTCTAAAGAGATTTTAGTGTACCCATCACCTGAGCAGTGTACACTGTACCCAATACTTAGTCTTTTATCCTTCCCCATCCTCCCAACCTTCCCCAGCCGAGTCCCCAAAGTCCATTACATAACTCATGCCTTTGTGTCCTCATGGCTTAGCTCCTACTTATAAGTGAGAACATACAATGTTTGGTTTTCCATTCCTGAGTTATTTAACTTAGAATAATGGCCAGAACGAGGTTAACTTTTAAATTGTGTTTACTTAAGAAAAATATTACGTAAATAATAGTATGGTGGTATGCAACAAGGCAGAAAGTCAGAAGCAGGTATACCAATGACAAGTTCAAGAAACTGTGGTGAGGTGGGAAAATGTAACAAAACTCATTAGTCACAAAGCTCAATTCAAGTCTGGCTCTGTCACACTTAAGCCATGTAACCCTGATTAAACTGCTGACCTTAAGTGAGGCTGTTTCCTCATCTGTGAAGTTGAAAAAGAACTCCTACCCTCCTAAACTCACATTAAAATATGTAGAAACATGCTGAAGCCTGGAACACACCGTGCAAATAGCCCGTGGGGCTGATATCCCAATTTCCTCTTTTACCAGGGTCTATCCAGGGCTTCCTCTTCACCACCCCAGAAAGTGCCTCACAATTAGCCCCTATTTCCCAGGATGCCAAGGACCAAGTTCTGTTCAGTTTGTTGTCCACACCTGGGTCTGCCATTCTGAGGGTGGGGAGGCGGGAGGGGCTGGAGAAATCCTGGAATCAGTCTGGGAACAAGTCCCAACACATGTCACTGTTTGCTTTGTCATCTTGATTCAATGACCTCATACAAGGAAGGGAGGGAGCAGAAGGAGTTGTTCCCTTCCAGATACCTAAGGAGGCTTCTGACATCTACTGTTTTCCTTGGCACGAGAAGAGCAGGAGCTGGGCTGTGATTTTTAAGGTCTGAGCTAATCTTGGAAGTGGTGAACAGCACCTCCCACAGCTGGCCAGACTGCTGCTTGGGGAACTGCCTTGAGCAAAGGGGCAGAGGGAGCTGGAATGGGCATCAGAACCCAGGCTGCTGCCCCTGCTCCTTGAAAGGGCTTCAGAACACACTGCCCTATCCATCCCCAGGATCTCACCAATCTTAGTACTAAGAATGCTAAGAATGGACATGTCGCCCAGTTAGGGAGAAAAAGCCTAAGGCCAGGACAGCTCTTTTTTTTTTCTTTTTTTTTTTTTTTGAGAAAGAGTCTCGCTCTATTGCCCAGGATTGAGTGCAGTGGAGTGATTTTGGCTCACTGCAATCTCCACCTCCTGGTTCAAGGGATTCTCATGCCTCAGCCTCCCAAGTAGCTGGGATTACAGGTGCCTGCCACTATGCCTGGCTAATTTTTGTATTTTTAGTAGAGACAGGGTTTCACCATGTTGGCCAGACTGGTCTTAAACTCCTGACCTCAGGTGATCTGCTTGCCTTGGCCTCTCAAAGTGCTGGGATTACAGGTGTGAGCCACTGCATCTGGCCTAGGACAGCTCTTGAATGGATTCTTAGCCTGGCCCCTCATGGGACATTCAACTGGGGTTGACAGAGGCTTCATTGACCCCAGAGTCAGAGAGTGTAATCGACCTCACGCACTCATACATAGAATGCATACTTTTTGAGCACCTACTATGTACCAGGCCTTTTGGGGAAATGAGGCAGCCATGTTGTATCAAAAGGCTAGATAGGACCTTAGAGTCACATTTTTACCACCAGGAGTCCTTCTGTCATCCTTATCCCACTCCCTCTACCATCCTGGACATAATTAAGGTTTAAATAAATTATTTTGTTGGCCAAAAAAAATTGAATTTAGCAAGTATTCATTTACGAGTTTTTGGTAATCACATATTTACATATCTGCAAATAAATTATGATCAAATAACACAAGATAATAGCCAACATTAGTACACTGAGTTAATATCCAGTCAAAAAAAAGCAAAGAAATTCAGCATTTTAGCTATCCTGTTTATTCTGGTTGGGCTTTTTTAAATTTAAAAAGTAGCTGGCCGACTACGTGGGAATCAGTTCAAGGTTTTAGAAGTGGTGACGTAACCGCTGGGTTTTGAAGGAGAAGAGTTCACAAGCAGAGAGAGAGGATGTTGCAGGCAGTGGAGGCAGAATGGTCCAGGTGCTAGTCCTGACACCTCCATCCCCAGGTTGATCAGCTGAATCAGGCTGTAGATTGAACTCAATGGGTAGGAGCCAGAGTTTGGAATGGAACTAATGATGGTGGAGGTGAGAACCAGAAAGTGTATGGTTGAATGTTCTAGTCTTTCCATATCATAGACCTGGAGAAATCGAGGCAGGAAATCCCACTGAAGTCCTTTTGGTTCCCAAGGCAGGAGAAATAAAAAACACAGCAAAGGATAAGCCAAGATTCTGCCCCAGAACTGGCCTGGAACCTGTCTCCCACCCTGGCTGCCCCGCCCTTCAGCTCCAAGAGCAAACCATTTATTTTCTATGATTTTTAAAAATTGGCTCATCTCATAAATGTTCCGGAGTCGGAACAAGCTGTGCCATGGCGAAACAAAAACTGCTGAACAAATAAACAAGGCAGGCTGTGAGGCTGGGGAATGCGCTAGATGTGGGCCCCCAACCAGGTCCATGGGTTTTGGCAAGTCTGTTGAGTCTGGGCCCCAGTTTCTTCCTCTCTAATCGAAGGGGTGGGAGAATGGGATTTTTGGGGTCCCTTCCAGTTCTGTGATCTAAACAAGTTGCACAGAGAGGGGAAGAATGTAGAGCTGCCAGTTCAGAAGCCTCCTTCCCTTCCACTGCATGGTGAGGCTAAGAGCTGGGAGCGAGGTACATCTCCTCGTAGGCAAACATTGAAACCAGACATCAGCCATTTGCTTGTTCACTCATCTGACACTGAGTATCCAGTGCTGGGTGCTCTGCTGCCCCTTCCCTCAAGGAACACACATGGAGTTATGAGGTGGTCTAGCAAAGGAGAGAAGGGACGGACAGTTCCTTGCATATACCGAGCCCTTGCCCACCCCGGGGCCTTTGTTCCTGCTGTTCCACCACCTACATTGTCAGCCCTCTCCCTTCCTTCTTGTTCCTCAGGGTCAGCTTAAATGTTATTTCCTTGGAAGCCTTTCCCTGACCACCCTGTATAGGGCAGGGGCTCCTCATCTCTCCCCATCTCTACTGCCACACTCCATTCTCCTCACAGAATTTATACTGTTTGGAATTATGCCTGTCTGCTTATTTAGTCATTTATTTTCCATCTTCTGACTAGAAGATAAGCTACGTGAGAGTAAGAACTCTGTTTGTATTTATCACTTCTGGGCAATTGGCAGCATATACTTGGAGAGTACATGAATAAGTTTTTTGGCAGGTGCCAGGGTTTTTTACCTCATTTAAGTCCCCTTAACATCCCTAAGAGAGAGACATTGTATTATTATCTTCCTTTTAGGGTGAGGAGACAGAAGCCTAGGGATAAAATATCTTGCAGTTGGGAGCCTGGATTTGAACTTGTGTCTAAGTCAGGGCTCTTTCTACTTTGCCATGGTGTGGGGGCAGAGGACGCCAGGCTCTGGGCATGGCGCCTTGGCTCTGTTTTTCTTTTTTACTTTTTACTTTGAAATAATGTTAATTTACTGAAAAACTGCAAGGCTGGCACATAGAACTCCTTCACTCAGGTTCACCAAATGTTAACACTTTGCTACATTTTAATATTCTCTCTGAGTGTGTGCATACCTGTTTATACTTATTTTCTGTTGTTGAACCTTTTGAGAGTAAGTTGCAAACACTATACCTTTCACCCTTAAATACTTTCCCAACAACACACACGTTCTATTACAGAATCAGGGAATGTAACATCGATATAATACTTATTTTATTTTATTTTTAGAGACAGGGTCTTGCTCTGTCACCCAGGCAGGAGTGCAGTGGTATGATCATAGCTCACTGTGGCCTCAAACTCCTCCTGGGCAATCAAGCAATTCTCCTGCCTCAGCCTCCCGAGTAGCTGGAACTGTAGGTGCACACCACCATGCCTGGCTAATTTAAAAAATTTTTTTTGTGGAGACAGGGTCACGCTTTGTTGCCCAGGCTGGTCTCAAACTCCTGGCTTCAAGCAATCCCCCCACCTTGACCTCCCAAAGTGCTGGAATTACAAGCCTGAACCCTGTTTAAAACTATTTTTTAATATGTACTCAATATTAAAATTTATTGAATTATCCAAATAATATCCTTAATAGAGATTTGTTTCTTGCCCAGAATCCAATCCAGATCATACATTCCACATAGTCATTGTGTCGCTTTAATTTTTAATCTAGAAGAGTTCCTCAGCCTTTCTCTTTCATGACATTGATATTTTTCAAGAGTATAGGCCAGTTGTTTTATAGAATGCCCTTCAATGTGGGCTAGTCTGATGTGTGCTCATAATTAGACCCAGGTTAAGCATTTGCTGGCAGGAATCCCACAGAAGTGATGCTGGGGCCTCAGTACATCATATCAGGAGCCACGTGATGTCTGTTTGTCCCGGGCCTGGTGATGTTAACTTTGATCTCGTGGTTAAGGAGATACTTGCCAAGTTTCTCCACTGAAAATTTATTATTTTTTCCTTTTGTAATTAATAAGTAATTGGGGGGGAGGGTAAATATTTAAGCCTGTGACTATCTTTTCCTTATCAAACTTGCATCCTTTGATGATTCTTGACTGAATCAATTATTACTACGACAGTTGCAAAATAGAGTTTTTGTTTTGTTTTGTTTTTATAGAGAGAGAGGACCTCACTCTGTTGCTCGGGCTGGAGTGGCGCGATCATAGCTCACTGTAACCTCAAAACTCCTGGGCCCAAATGATCCTCCCGCCTCATCCTCCCAAAGCGCTGGGATTATAGGTGTAAGCCACCACACCTGGCCCTAAATCAAGATTTTGGTTCTGATTTTCAGGCTGGTGTCTCTATTCCAAGATGATAGGGTGGAATGGAAGGGTGGATGGAGCAGGAGATCTAATTATGCACAGTTTGTTTCTCAAATGGCTATTGAGGTGGAAGGTGACTGCTATTGACTTTCTGACCTTACTTACTAAGTAAAAATCTGGAGAATCAGATGGGATTTTACATGATAAAAGGTATTAATTCCTAATGGAATGATTTCCATTTACCTACCCAGCACTTACTAAATCTCAAACATCACATCAGCCATTTAGCACACATGATTTTACTTAGTCCTCATAACAACTCTATGAGAGCGTATTGTCTCCAATTTACAGATGAGGAAACTAAGACTCAGAAAGGTTAAGGCACTTGCCTAAAGTCGCACAGCTGGGAAGTGTAAGACTCGATTCAAATCAAGATCTGCTGGGTCCCAAAGCGCTTTCAGTGTTTTCAGTGGGAAGGAGCTGTGGGTGGCAGTCAGCCTTGATCCATATTCCAGGCAATGCCAGTTTTCAACTATTCATCAGCTTAGAAATGAGGTATGCTCCAAAAGTGGGTGTTAAACCTGGGTGTCCGAGTCTTGCAAAAGGCTGGTGAGGCCCTCAGTATAGTTATCTATGGCACCAGCCAGGTGGTCCTTAACTTATAGATAACTCTGCTCTGTGAGCAGTGCCCTGGCTGGGAGATCCTCTTGGGTCACCCTGCTGTTGACTCCTTCAGCTCAGGTGGCAGAGCCATCCCCAGACATTGACTCATCAGTTCCCCTTGCCCAGTATTGCTACATCTCCTGTGCTTAGAAAGCCAGGAAACTGAACTCTGGTATTTTAGAAAGCCTCTCAACAATAACCTTGATGAAAAGGGGATTTTCCAGTTAACTCTGGAGAATTTCAGTTAACCAAAGACTTATTGTATTCTAGTTCTCTGAAATGTAGTAATCCACATACAGTGTGTATTTATGGTAATTCTCATTCACCAGAAAATTCAATTAAACAGGATTTCCCCACCTTTTAGAATAAGCCACAGAATTACCAAGTTAAAAAAAAAAAAGGCCTTGGGGATCATTTAATGGGATCCTTCATTGTACAGATGAGGAAACTGAGGTCCCAGAGAAGGGATATAACTTACTGAAGATTATTTAGCTCTAGAAACTAGAGCTCAAGTGAGCCAGATTGAAAAATAGCGGAGACCATGAGGAATCAGAAGCACTTGTGTTATTTATCTTGAGAAACTAGAGCTAAATAATCTAGAAACAAGAAACTCCCAATCCAGAGGGCTTTCTGCCACCTAAGAATGATTGCAAAGCAGGAAATCTTTATATCCAGGGTTACCTGCAGGCTGAACTTAGCCTGCAGCAGTATTTTGTTTGGTTTGCACAGTATTTTAGAAGTTGGGAAATTTAATCTAAAATCCAAATTTGGTATTTCTTTAAAAAAAAAACAACTGGAAACTCTGGACACACCGGGCCTGATATCCATAAAGGGGGCCTAAGTAGTAACAACTCCTCTAGACTGGGGACCTGAGGTCTAGACACCACGTCCTGCCACTCCCTATCATTGTGCATCTGCCCTGCCTCACCCATGTCATGACCTGCCTGGCCCCTGCAGGCACTGGAATTTGGGCTCTCTGCTTCTGGGTGAAGGGAGCTCCTGGGTTAATTTAAAAGAGCTCAAGTGAGCCAGATTGAAAAATAGCGGAGACCATGAGGAATCAGAAGCACTTGTGTTAAGTGCCAGGTTGTAGCACCAGGGGTCCCAGCTGGCCCTGAGCAAGCTCAGATCAGGGGCTGGGAAAGACCTCTAGGAGCTTCTCATTTGGCTAAAAAATGTGAAAAGTTAAATAACCACAGGAGGGATGTCACTTGGCAAGACTGGAGGAATTGGCAGAGTGAATGGAACAGGCAAGATGTGCTAACGCTGCTCAAAGGGTCCATGTTCAAAGGAAGTCTCTAATGGAGGTGGGTCTTGGTTCAGATGTCAACCCATTTTAGAGGATGGAGAGACTATGGGCAGAGAAAACAGCCACGGAGCTACTGGGAACATTGGAGCTGAGGGCTAGCAATAGATGACTAGAGATGGGAAAAGGAAGGAAGAGGTGGATACCAGAGCAAGACCCCAAGGGAGGCATGCACAGGGTTTGGTGCCTACATGCAGGTGGAAGAGGAAAGGAGAAGAGTCAAAGTCGATGAAAGCTTTGTGCCTGGGTGAGAATGGTCATGTACCAAACAGAAAAGGGAAACCAGCTGGGAAAGCTGCTTTGGGGGAAGATGAACTCATTTTTAGATATGTTGAGTTTGAGATGACAACAGGGCTTAAGTTTAAAGTTGTCCAATGGGCAGCTGCAATTGGGACTGGGAGTCAAGAGGTCAGAGCTGGTAACCTAGAGGAGACAACTGGAACCACCAAAAGCAATGAGGTCCCTCTCCCAGAGGCAGAAGGCCAGGAACAGGGAACTGAGGGCAGCATGATAAACGCTGGATAATAGGCAGCCTTGAAAAAAAAAAAAAACAAACTCAGGGCTGGGCATGATGGCTCACACCTGTAATCCCAGCATTTTGGGAGGCCAAGGCGGGCAGATCACTTGAGATCAGGAGTTCGAGACCAGCCTGGCTAACATGGCAAAACCCCGTCTCTACTAAAAATACAAAAATTAGCCGGGAATGGTGGCGCATGCTTGTAATCCCAGCTACTTGGGAGGCTGAGGGGCAGGAGAATCACTGGAACATGGAGGTGGAGGCTGCAGTGAGCTCTGCCACTGCTCTTCAGCCTGGGAGACAGTGCGGGACTCCATCTTAAAAAAAAAAAAAAAAGCTCAGGAAAGGAAGACGAGTCAGCACTAGAGAAGGAGCAATCAGAGGGGCAGGAAGAGAACCAAGCTGGAGTAAAACTGCAGACATCTCCCAAGGCAGGCAGAAGGCATTAGGACAGTAACTGGAGGGCACGCCAGAGAAAATGGAAGCTCTAATAAAGATGGAGGAAGGCGAGTTTGCAGGTGGTAGGGACGGAGTCCGTGGGGTGGATGAGACTGTGGAACCCTTTTTAACACCTGTGGGAAAGGGGCTGCGGACTGAAGACCCGGCTGGCCTCCAAGGCTGACTCCCAAGCCAGCTGCTCTGCATTTGCCTGGGGATGGGCTCTTGACTGCTCACTCATTATTCTGGAGATAGGATGGCTCATCTCACATCACTTCCTTATTTTGGACTCAATTTACCCATCTTTATTTTTTATTTATCTATTTTTTTGAGATAAGTCTGTGTCGCCCAGGCTGGACTGCAGTGGTGCCATCTTGGCTCACTGCAACCTCCATCTCCTGGCTTCAAGTAATTCTCGTGTCTCAGCCTCCTGAGTAGCTGGTATTACAGGCATGTGCCACCATGCCTGGCTAATTTTTGTATTTTTAGTAGAGACGGGGTTTCACCATGTTGGCCAGGCTGTTCTCGAACTCCTGACCTCAAGTGATCCACCCGCCTCGGTCTCCCAAGGTGCTGGGATTACAGGCGTGAGCCACTGTGCCCAGTCACAGTTTACCCATCTTTAGTTTAAAAAACGACCACAGGCTGGGCGCGGTGGCTCACGCCTGTAATCCCAGCACTTTGGGAGGCCAAGGTGGGTGGATCACAAAGTCAGGAGATCGAGACCATCCTGGCTAACACAGTGAGACCCCGTTTTACTACTAAAAATACAAAAATTAGCCAGGCGTGGTGGCGGGCGCTTGTAGTCCCAGCTAGTCCAAAGGTTGAGGCAGGAGAATGGCGTGGACCCGGGAGGCGGAGCTTGCAGTGAGCCGAGATCAAGCCACTGCACTCCAGCCTGGGCAACAGAGCGAGACTTTGGTCTCAAAAATAAAATAAAATAAAATAAAAATAAATAAACAAATAAAAAATGACCACAAAACTTTATTGGATGCTGCCCACCCTGAGGGGCAACAGACAAGTGTGAGTTACTCAAAGGAAGTAAACTAGGCCTTCTCGTTTGACAGGCAGGTGCATTTGAAAGGTGCCTCCCCGTGCGCTGACTCACTTAGTCTTGTGAGGGAAGCTTTATTACAATTCCCCATTGCACAGATGAAGTTGGGGCTCAGGGAGGCCAAGGGAATGAAACTACTAAGTATGTAATTGGAACCCAAGTCTCCTGGAATCCAAATGCAGTGTCCTTTCCACTACCAGATGCCAGCAGGACCCAGGTAAAGAACGAGGCCAGAGACCTGAAGAGCAGGCCAGCTACCAATGTGACCTCTATCTGCCCACTTGGGGGTGAGATCCTTACCCATACAAAGACAGTTTTAAAATTGATTAAATGTAATGAGGCCGGGGCTGGGGCAGGCTGGCTCAGGCCTGTAATCCCAGCACTTTGGGAGGCGGAGAAGGGCGGAGAGCTTGAGGTCAGGAGTTTTGAGACCAGCCTGGCCAATATGGTGAAATCTCATCTCTACTAAAAATGTAAAAATTAGCTGGGTGTGTTGGCGCAGGCCTGTAGTCCCAGCTACTCCGGAGGCTGAGGCAGGAGAATCGCTTGAACCCGGGAGGCGGAGGTTGCAGTGAGCCGAGATTGCGCCACTGCACTCCAGACTGGGCGACAGAGCAAGACTCCGTCTCAAAAAAAAAAAAGAAAAAAAAAAGTAATGAGGCCGATGGAGGGAGAGGGGACCGAGACGCAGGGAGCAGTGAGTCGGTTTGGGATGAAACTGGCAGGAGCAGGCAGATACATTCGACCTTGGAGCTGGGCTTTTAGCCTGGGGTCCTGGCGCCCCTAGGGTGTCAGGCCGTGAGGGCCTGAAGCTACAGGCTGAATCCCAGAGTCTGTGTGGGCCGTGGGCTTGCTCTGGACACTCTGGGGACAGGATGCAAGGCCGTCATCAGATTCTCAAAGGGGCCCTTGTCCAGAAAAAAAACGTGTTAAACCTCCGATATGGAAGCATCTGCAGTCCCCTGCCCGGACCGGGGACACCATGGTGCGAGTATCCCCGTCCCCGTCACTTTTTCTAAATCCTTGCCTAGAAATCTCTCGTGCTGGACTCTTTCACCCTGCACGGGGGAGAAGCCCTCCTCCCGGGAGCCTGTTTGGGGGCAGGCCTGGCCGAGTGGCTCCGCGAAGACGCAGGCGCGGCCGAAGGGCGCGGGGCTTGGGCAGGATCGCGCCGCCGCCGGGCCAGGAGGGGGCTGCGGGCGCGCGGCGGATGTCACGGCTTACCTCAGAGCCCAAATTAGAAGGCTGAAAAAATCACAGCAGGAAATAATGTGCTGCCTAAAATAGAAGCATCAACTGGGAGAGAGGCCGGGGAGTAGGTGGCATCTGAGGCTCCCGCCGCGTCCTCCCCAGCGGCTGCCTGACGCTGCATCGGAGGCGCGTGGGTGGCGCCCGGCCAGAGGGGCCCAGAGGCCGGGACGGCCCGGGGCGGGAGGAGGCTGAGAGCAGGGCACCGTCCCTCCGCCCCCTCCCCCGCTCCCCACACCCCTTCCCTCCTCCTCTCTCTCCCTCCCCTACGCCTCCCACCTCCTCCCACCCCCAACCCGCTCCCCCCACACCTGGGCTGGTCCTCCCCTATCCACTCCTCTCCCACACTCCCTCACCTCCCCCCTCCCTCCCCCTGCCCACGCCCCACATACCTGGGCTGCTCCTGCCCCTTCCACCCCTCTCTGCTCCCTCCCTGCCCCCTTCCCCTTCTCCCCCCCTTTATCTCACCTTCACCCCCTTTCCTCCTACACCCCTCCCGTGTCCCCATCCCCTGCCCTCAGTGCTCCTTCCTCCTCTTCCCCACAGCCCACCTCTCCTTTCCCCCTCCTTGTAGGCCCTTTCTCCTCAGCCCCCCCTCCCCCCACCTTTAGTCTCCTACCTCCCCTACAGCCTTCTGCCCCTGCCTCCTCACAGCCCCTTACTTACCCTACTGCCTCCCTCCTTGGGCCCCTTCGTCCCCAAGGGCCCCTCTGTTTTCTCCCATTCCAGCCCCTGACCAGGCCCTGCTCCTCTGCTGGGGTCGGCCCAAAACAGTAAGCTGCGTGGGAGCCCTCATTGCCTTCCTGGGAACCCGGCCAAAGGACCCCCCCGAGCAGCTGCAGCCCTGGAGGTCAGCCTCGCCCTGGCTGACCGCAGGGGCCCCTCCTGACCGCCCACCTCTGCACCTTCACCCGTTTGCCTGGTGTCTGAGGAAGGGCCCGCAGGAAGGACATTCCTTTCCCAGGGTCTTCCTCAGGAGGGATGAGAGGAAGCAAAATCTTAGTCTGCAAACCGGGCTGGTCCTCCCGACGGCCACATCCGCAGGGATGACCCTCAGAGGGGCTCCCCAACTGGCTGGCAGATTCGACCAGCTGGGTGCTCTGCTACACAGCCCCGTCAAGGGCAAACAGGCATGTACTTAAATGATAAGGGGCGGCCCTTACAGAGCGTGTATATGTGCATATTAGCTCCTTCAAGCCTCACAACTCCGTAAGCTAGGCACTTTTATTATCCCCATATTACAGATGACAAAACTGAGACACAAAAGATGAATCAGCTTGGCAGTGTTCACAGAGCCAGCGTGTGGAAAAGCCAGAATCCAAACCCAGACCCGGACTGCAGCGTCCCGGCTCTTACCCCTAACCAGCCACTGCTTCTCAGCTTAGTGTTCTTCCACCCTGCTTTTCTTTCTAAAAAGTGAGTTTCGTCTTTGTTTTTTGTTTGTTTGTTTGTTTTTGTTTTTTCTGAAAGTAAGCATGAAGCATTACAGGTGCTTGGAGATTTTCAGTTTTTAAAAATTTGATATTCTTACTTTTACTTCTCTGGGTGTTTCCCCTGCCAGCTGTTGCTCTCCTGAAAACCGTCTCGCTCATTTTTGCCAGTTCCCAGTGCTGTGCGTCCTCATCTCATTGGTTCGTGCTCCAGGGCCCTGCCCACGCACATATGTGCTGCACTCCTTCCCTCCTGCCTCCTGCCTCTGTGTTGCCCTGGGGCTAACAGCTTATGACTTGCCAAACAGAATCATAAGGAGAGGTGTGTAGCTCATGTGGCATCATGCAGGCTTGGTTCCCTGGAGGCCACTTGTTATTGGGATAAGCAGTAAGAAATAGTGGTTGAGATTGTGAGTAGGGGAGTGGAGGCCTCAACAGACTAAAAGAAATGTCAGAATAAAATAATAATATAGCTAATATTCATGAATACTTACTAAATGCAAGGCTTTGTGCTAAGTATTTTCCAGGAATTATTTCACTTAAATGACATAATAACCCTATGACATTGATATCATCAGCATTTGACAGAAAACTCAGGGTCATGTGAGGTTTAGAGCTGAGATTCTGATGCACTTAACCAGCATGTTCACTGCAAACGAAAATCAGTGTGCTAGTTTCTGTGTTTGTCTCCAAAATGGAAATATCTTTGTCATTTGGCAAGCTATAAAAGTAATAGGTGTTCATTGTGAAAGATGAAAACAGCACAGAAGTATATATAGTATACTTAGTAAAATATATGTCATTTTTATATATATAGTTATACTAAGTAAAATTATACTTTTTAGTTATATTATACTAAGTAAAATATAGAAGTCTTTCTCTGATAAGCCCCCTCTTCATAGACTTTAATATATATATATACATTTTAAGATACCTGATATCATACCATCATATTCTTCAGTGGGTATCCTGACATGTCAGGGCACACTTGATTATTTCCAGAATTCTAGCAATGGAATTGGTGGGTCAGAAGGTATAAACATTTTGGTCACATGTTGAAATGGAGAAGTTATTATTTTATTTAAAGCCATCATATACTGTTGCCCAGGTTGGACTGCAGTGGCGTGATCTCGACTCACTGCAACCTCCCCCTCCCGGGTTCAAGCAATTCTCCTGCCTCAGCCTCCCGAGTAGCTGGGATTACAGGCACATGCCACCTAATTTTTGTATTTTTAATAGAGACAGGGTTTCACCATGTTGGCCAGGATGGTCTCAAACTCCTGATCTCAAGCAATCTGCCCACCTTGGCCTCCCAAAGTGCTGGGATTACAGGCGTGAGCCACTGTACTCGGCCTAATTAGTACAGTCTTAAAGCAATTTGTTAACATGTACCAAGAGACTTTAAAATGTTCACACCTTTTACCTCATAGCAATTCCATTTCTGGAAGTCTGTCTACCCCAGGGAAATAAATAAATGAAAACAGCAATGTTTAGCATTATGATAGCCATATTTGGGGTCCTCTGAAATGTCACTTAATGTGTCCTCCAATAAGGAAATGGTTAAGTAAGTCATTAAAAAAATTAAGAACATTTCCTTGCTGGAATATTATATAGTGATTAAAATGATGGTTATAAAGTACAAAAATGTGGTGGAAGTTCTTAGAACATAAAGTCAAATTTAAAAAGTAATATACAAAATTATATATATTGTATGATTACAGCTGTGTGAACAGAAATTGTAAAGAAATAGTAGCAAAATGATATCTATGGTTATGTTAGTGTACTGAGATTAATGTGGTTTTTCTTTTTCTTTTTTTTTTTTTTTTTCTGAGACAGAGTCTCACTCTGTCACCCAGGCTGGAGTGCATTGGTGCAATATCGGCTCACTGCAACCTCCACCTCCTGGGTTCAAGAGATTCAACTGCCTCAGCCTCCTGAGTAGCTTGGACTACAGGTACACACCATCACGCCCAGCTAATTTTTGTATTTTTAGTAGAGACGGGGTTTCACCATGTTGGCCAGTCTGCTCTTGAACTCCTGACCTCAGGTGATCTGCCTGCCTTGGCCTCCCAAAGTGCTGGGATTACAGGCATGAGCCATAGCGCCCGGCTGGTTTTTCTTTTTTATTCTCTAATGTAGTTTGTTTATTTGTTTGCTTGCTTGCTTGTTTGTTTGTTTGTTTATTTTTATTTTTGAGACGGAGTCTCACTCTGTCTCCCAGGCTGGAGTGCAGTGGTGCGATCTTGGCTCACTGCAACCTCCGCCTCCTGGGTTCAAGCGATTCTCCTGCCTCAGCCTCCCGAGTAGCTGGGATTACAGGCACCCTCCACCACGCCCAGCTAATTTTTTGTATTTTTAGTAGAGACGGGATTTCACCATCTTGGCCAGACTGGTCTCGAACTCCTGACCTCATGATCTGCACACCTCGGCCTCCCAAAGTGCTGGGATTACAGGTATGAGCCACCACGCCCGGCCTCTAACGTGGTTTATTGTAGTAAAAATTATATTTACTTAAGGACTAGAAAATCGATGGAAATTATCAGAAGACTCTGCTTCATTTTTTACCTCTAGATTTGAGTTTCTACTCCTAAGAAATGAAGCACTGAGCCTGGAATTAGATAACTTCTAAGTTATCCCAGTTTTGATATTGCAGATTTTCTTATGTAATCAGGTGGCTCTGCTGCTGATTCAAAGCCAAAATTCAGTCTTCACATTGAAAACAGATCAGACCGGAACATGTTCTGTGACCATTAGCTTAGGCTATTCCTACATATGTCAAAGTAGCCACATTAATTGGAAGAAAAAGGAGACAGTGTTGTTTGAATCTGTGTAGATGCACCTTTAGGCTTGGTGTTCCCAGTGGAAAGTAGAAGGTACCAGGCTTGGGAGTCATGGGACCAGATGTTTAGAGCAGTGATTTCTTGACCCATCCCACTTTGAGGGGCCGTGTCCCTCATTCCCCCCTCTATCAGCCCGGATATTGATGGTGTGTGAGGCTCTCCCACGGCCATGCCTTGCTTCCTCTGCAGTGACAAGGCATGGTTGGAGACTGTGTTTCCTTTGCTGGGTGGAGAGCTCTTTGAAGGCAAGGACTGGGTTTTTATTCCAGTACCTGAACAGTGAATGAATGAATGAATGAATGAATGAGTGTGAGCATAAAGAAAGCCTGTTACATGGGAGACTCAGTAGAATTTCGCTGAACCTGTGAAGTGAGTAAGGCTAGCAGTCAGAAGCATGTTGTGAGGTCACTGGTCTGTAGGGGTGTGTGTGTGTGTGTGTGTGTATGTGTGTGTGTTTGTGTGTGCAGGGAAGGGGCAAGGCTGGAAGAATGCCGCTGTGCTGGTGCAGCCTTCGTCAGAGCCCTGAAAGGGGCTGAGTGGGCTCTGACTCAGCTCTATGACTCATTCACTGTATTGCTGTCTCCATCCTCTGGGCACATCCTCTGGACCATTTCAGCTCAGCCTCAAGTGGAGGAGGTGAGATTTGGGCCGGTACCTCCGGATGACTCACCTGACTAAGCTGGAAGGAAGGGGCCGAAGCCCCACCATCCTGTACCCCCTCATCACCACCCCTGTCTCCCTAGGGGTTCTTGTGTAGACACAGACTTCACAAGTAGGTTATGGCTGCTCCAGTAATGAATGACGCTCTCCATCCCAACCCAAAGCATTACCCACCGATCACGCTTCCCAGCTCTAATGCCACAGTTTCTCCAGTCCCCTCACATGGTTGTCCCCTGTGCTTCTTGTGGGCCTCTGAGGTCAGCTGATAAGGAAGCTTACAAGGCTCTCCCAGACCATTGATCGTTTTATTCTTCTTCATCTCTTACAAACCTTTTTCAGTTTACAAAATAGTTTTACATCCCCTTTCTCGTTTGATTCTCTCCCAGACCCTAGGAAGCCTGGTAGGAAGGCAAATATCCCCATTCTTCAGGGATGGACATGGGAGCTCCACTAATCCTTTCACTAGTAAAGGAAAGGAAGTGAAGGGCATTGAGGGGCCAAGGAATGTTGGGAAGGGCAGGCTGGGTAGGGACAGTGGGACAGTGGGCTGGAGGCATTTAGTGAGACAGTGGGCTGGAGAATAAGGACAGCGCTGGCCAGTTGGTGACATGACAAGAAATATGTCTGTATGAGAGCAGAAGACAGACAAGGTGTTTTGACTTTATCCCAAGACCAAGAGGAAGCCATGGAAGGGTCTTATGCAGTGCAACGCCACGGTCAGACTGGATTTTAGAAACTCATCCCTGGGTGTGATGTGGGCAGGGAATTGGGGCAGGGCAAGCTGGGGGCCGCCTCCATTATTCAGAGAAGAGCTGGCAGAGTCTGCCTGTGGGCAGTGGTAGAGGGGGCGGGACAGGGACAGAAAGACTCCTGGGAGGGTGTCCAGTAGGCACATGAAAATAGGGGTCTGAGGCTGTTTCCCCTGAAGAAGTGGTGTATATTTATTCTACTGTAAAGGGGGACGGAGTGCTAAGTGGGTTGCCATCCACTTATAGATGTGACTGGAGCCAGGCAGTGGGTGAGATGACTCAGGGAAAAGGGAAGGTCACCAGGGACGCCAACCCTTAAGAGCTGAGCAAAGGCAAGTGCAGGCCCTGCCTCAACACCCCACACAGGGGAAGGACATTTGTAATGTGAAAGCACTTTGCCACCATGACCTCCTTTGATGCGGACAAGGCCCTGTGAAGGTGACAGGTGACTCACCTCGCAGAGACTCAAGGGTGAAATCTAAGGGGACTGCTGGCTTTTCCCGCTGCCTCGTTCCCTTTCCTCTTTCCACTCATGCTGGGCTGCCGGGGTCACCACCTGGCACCATCTGCAGCAGGAAGCGTCCTCTTGCGAGAGTGCCCAGAACCTCCAGTGGGGTGTGGCTGCGGGCTGTGGGAAGGGGCTGGGCCCCCTGAGCCCTTTTGGCCCTGGAGGGTCTGGAGGGTTTCCAGATAAAATATGGGATGCCCAGTTAAATTTGAATTTCAGGTAAATTACAAATAATGTTTGGTATAAGTATATCTCAAATATTCCATGGGACATACTTATATTTTAAAAGTACTTGATGCTTATCTGAAATTCACATCTAAGTGGCATGTCTGTCTTATATTTTTATTTGCTAAATTTGGCAACCCATAAGGGGTGCCTCACTACTCCTGCACACCAGAGCCTTGGGGATTTTCCTTTGTCTGAGACCACGGTGAGAAACAGCCTCTGCACCCCACACTTGCCCTGGGTCCTCGTGTGGGGCTCAGGGTTGTGTGGGGAGACAAGCTCTGTCCCTGATGGCCTTCCAGCTTTTGTCTCAGCCCAGCAGGTGTCTAACCCGAGTTTCTATGGCCTTCCACATGCCAATGGTTCCTCACCTGCATAGATGAATAGCTGCTGCCTCTGATCATGTGACCCAAGAATGGAGAGGACCAGGGCTCCCCTTCTCTAGCCAGCAGCATCTGCCAGGGTGTCACATCCAGGCCCTTTAGATAGCCCACGATCCTGCCCTCAGTCAGCAAGAGCTTACACAGAGCAGCCTGGGCTAAGGGGTATGGAGGAAAAGGCACCTACTCTGCCTTGGGTCTAGGCAATGAAGGTGTGGATATTTGTTGTTTGTTCAGTGGTCTACTGTTAGGAAACAGTAACCCCACAGCTTTGCAGAGCCTGGCAAAGGCAAGAAACTGTCACATGTCTGCCCTAATTTAGTTTTTTCTTGTTGTTGCTGTTGTTTTGAGAAAGAATCTCACTCACTCTGTCGCCCAGGCTGGAGTGCAGTGGCATGATCTCGGCTCACTGCAACCTCCACCTCCTGGGTTCAAATGATTCTCCTGCCTCAGCCTCCCAAATAGCTGGGATTACAGGTGTGCACCACCATGCCCAGCTAATTTTTGTATTTTTGGTAGAGATAGGTCTTTACCACGTTGGCCAGGCTGGTCTTGAACTCCTGGCCTCAAGTGAACTACCCGCCTCAGCCTCTCAAAGTGCTGGGATTACAGGTCTGAGCCACTGTGCCCAGCTAATTTTTATATTTTTATTTTATTTATATTATTATTATTATTATTATTATTATTATTATTATTATTATTATTATTATTTTGGAGATGGCGTCTTGCTCTGTTGCCCAGACTGGAGTGCAGTGGCATGATCTTAGTCCCCTTCAACCTCTGCATCCCAGGTTCAAGTGATTCTCCTGCCTCAGCCTCCCAAGTAGCTGGGATTACAGGCGTCTGCCACCACGCCTGGCTAATTTTTGTATTTTGGTAGAGACAGGGTTTCACCCTGTTGACCAGGCTGGTCTTGAACTCCTGACTTCAAGTGATCTGCCCACCTCTGCCTCCCAAAGTGCTGAGTTTACAGGTGTGAGCCACCACACCCGGCCATCTGCCCTCGTTTAATCCTCACCTTATTGTTGTCAGGTGAACAGAGACGGCGTTTTCAGCTGTTTCCTACCCCCTTTATGATGAGTGAACTGAGGCTGAGAGAGGTGAAGCTTTGCTCGTAGTCACATATCCTAACCCATGTGAACGTTGAGGCTTCAACCCTAGCTCAGAGAAAAGTGATCAAGGATGATGGACTCCAAGGAGCCCGGGAGTTGTTCTCCAGATGAAGTTCCTCCACTCCCACAGTAGGGGGCGAGCCTGAAGCCTTGCTTGAAGAACTGGGATGAAAAGTCCACAGTCCTGCCCTGGCCACAGACAAAAGACAAGGCTGGCAGCTCTCACTGTGGCGCTGGGAGAGCTTCCTCACTCTACCCCGGCCCACACATGGAGTGGGCTGTGGAGTCCTGATGAGGACCTGCTGGGGCAGCAGGTCAGGGCGCTGCACATACTCTGGGTGGGGAGGAAACCTGCAATAACCGAGAAGGCGGCTCCAGAAGCTCAGGGACCTCTCAGTTCCCCGGAGGGAACCAAGCCTTTAGTGCTGGGCACGGAGTGGGTCAGCCACAGCAGAGTCTCTGTGAATGTTAAGCCAGACTTTGGAGAAGGGAGACACAGAGGTGGGTGTGGCAGAGATTGCAGATATAAAGAGTTCTATGTGTTTATTCCACAAATATTTTCTGAGCATCCACTGTGTGCCAGACACTGTTGTAGACATCAGGGATACAGCAGTGAATAAAGCAAATATGCGCATACCGGTGTCTCGTAGACAACTCGCTTGTGAGTCAACTCATTTGTGAGTTGATTCTTTTGACCCCAGGCAATGTAATGCAAAATTCAGCCCCCTTAGCAGCTTCCAGAAAACGGTTTTTTCCCACCAAACGTGGCGGGGCAGAGGGTTTTACTGAAGATTTACTGGGTCATAATGAGAGGCTGCAGTTGCTCCTCTTGTGCCACCCCGTCTGTGAATGTCGGGGTACATGACCCTTCTCCCAGCTCTCCTGGCCATGCAGACAAGCTGGGGGCTCACCGCCCTCCCTCCACCTCCTGCACCCAGGCTCCCTGCCTAGCTAGCCTTTCTCCAGCAGTTTTCTCACAGACATTTAGTCTTGGGAGGGGAGGCTTTTGTCCTATTCCTGTCTCACTGTTTGGCCCTGAAGGACACAGCCTCTTTCCCCAGGGCCCCTCCTTTCTGAAATGGGGATGTCGTCCCTATCCCATTTCTACTTCTCAGAATCATTCCAGGGTGAGATGAGCTCATATCTGAGAAGGGTTACACTCAGAACTCTCTAGCACCTCGGGTCATGGCAACTGGAGACAGCATCTTGCTCTGAATCAGGCCCCAGCGTCCTACAAATGGGGGACCTGGTGTCATTATGGGAGTAAATATTAAGCTGCTCTCCTTTTATTTTGGATTGGGTATAATTTAGTACCCTGTTCTCACTCTTTTATTAATAAAATAAAACAATAAACACATACTACCATCAAAAGAACACTGACAGCCTGTGTTTATGTGTTTATGTTGTGTCTGTGTCTAAGAAGCTGCAACTGCTATGTCGATTTTTAACAAAATGAGTTTTCACTCAGTGCTGGGGGGTATGATAATTCAAAACAAAAAGGGAGGGCAGATTCTTCCACTGTGTCTTTTAGTTTTTGCTTTTTTGCTCTTTTCCTTTTTCTTTCTTTTTTTTTTTTTTTTTCTCTGTTAAAACAGAGACATTGGCCTAAGGCCTAGGCACAGAAACTAAGAGTGCCTGTGTTCATTCTGGAAAGATTCCACAGGGGAATCAGGCCCATGCCTCTCCCGTCTCCTGTTCCCAGGGGCTTTGTTTCCTGCTCTTCTCTGCCCTCTCTGAAAAGGACCCCACAGGTGATCTGAACCCCCTGAATATGGTGCCTGGGGAGAGGAATGTGGGCATGAGGAAAGTAAGGAACGAGGAGGAGAGGAGAAATAGAACAATAAGAGAGAATAATCAGCGTAAACTTTGTGATCTCAGGGCCAGGGATGAGAGAAACAATGGTCATTTATACATTTTAATCATGAGTTCAGTCTTGTGGCTGAAAGTAACAGAAACAAAATTCTAATTAGCTTGAGCCCCAAGGTGAAGGTGTTGGCTTACATAAACTACTGTGGAGACAGGGATAAAACAAATGGCTTCAAGGAGTGGACATCCTTGGGACATCCCCTCTCCTCAGGATGTTGGTTTATCCACCTGCTCTCAAGGCTGTGAGGCTCTGTGTGCCCATCCTCACAGCCCCATGGCCAGAGAGGAAAGCACTCTTCCACATCAGCTCCGGCTAGAGGACAGCAAGCAACAGCATACCAGTGTGCAGTCGTCACCGTTCAAAAATGTTACACTTTGTTCTTTTCCAGTACTGATGAAGCAATGGAAAATGGAGACCCTAATGCTGTGATACACTATTGGAGGGAACATAAATTGTCCCAGTCCCTTTGGAGGGAAATTTGGCAGTATCTATTATAATTTGAAATGTGGTTACCATGGATCTCATGATGCCATGTCTCAAAATCCAGACCAGTAACTCTCATATATGTGCACAAGGAAACATAGGCCAGGGTGTTATTTGAAGAATTATTTGTAATGCAAAATTAGGAATAACGTTAAGTGTCCGTCTTTAAACCATGATATATTTTATACTCTGAAAACCTGGAAACTATTAAAAAGAATGAAGTATGTACTGACATAAACCCCTAAGACATCTTGGTAAATGAAAAATGTAATTTGCAGTATATAGATACAATACGGTATCACTCAAGCATAAACCAAAACCAAAACAAAATCTTGAAATAATAATATATATTTATATATGTTTATAACATATTTCTAAATGTATGAAAATGCATAGAAAAAGGTCTAGATTCACTAAATTACCTTGGTTATCTCTGGTGAAGCTAAGATTAAGTGTTGAGATTGAAGGAGACTGTCAGGTTTAAACTTTTTCAGTGATAACGTATTCATGTATCATTTATGTATTTAAAATTAATTTTAAAACTTTTAAAGGAAAAAGCTATGGAAGCATTCTGATTTGTTCAACCCAGATCATGTGACTCTTCCTAGACCAATCACTGTGGCCAAGGGGCTCCTAGGGTTTGGTGACTGGCCCAACCTGGGTTTCACACTCATTCCTGTGAACGCTGGAGCAATACACAATAATTGG
This sequence comes from Symphalangus syndactylus, assembly GCF_028878055.3. NCBI lineage: Eukaryota > Metazoa > Chordata > Mammalia > Primates > Hylobatidae > Symphalangus > Symphalangus syndactylus. Next base: position 84,483,680 of record NC_072440.2, on the reverse strand, counting down.
CACAATAATTGGCAGCTCCTTCCATAATTACAGCTGAATTGGTGAAGGAGGAGTTCCCCCAAAGAAGGGAGGTGCTGTTCTGGGCAGACAAAACAATAAGTCTCCTCGATAGTGGGCCTTATCATCTTCATGGGTTTAAGTATGTGTCATCCAAGGCTGAAATACTTCGTTCAATACAGTTCTGTTACAATATATAGGATAAAAATTTGTTCTGCGCCAGGTGCGATGGCTCATGCCTGCAATCCCAGCAATTTGGGAGGCTGAGGTGGGTGGATCACTTAAGGCCAGGAGTTCGAGACCAGCCTAGCCAACATGGCAAACCCCATCTCTACTAAAAAATACAAAAAAATTAGCTGTGTGTGGTGGCGCATGGCTATAATCCCAGCTACTCGGGTGGCTGAGGCATGAAAATCACTTGAACCTGGGAGGTAGAGGTTGCAGTGAGCTGAGATTGCACCACGGTACTCCAGCCTAGGTGACAGAGTGAGACTCTACCTCAAAGAAAAAAAAAATAATTTGTTCTGCTCATTGCTATATCCCTAGAACCCAGGAAAGTTCTGGGTATATAGTAGATGCTCAGTGTAATAGACACTGGTCAAATAGCAACAGCACTACTGATTTTTGTTTTTGTTTTTGTTTTTTGAGATGGAGTCTCACTCTGTTGCCCAGGCTGGAGTGCGATGGCACAATCTCAGCTCACTGCCACCTCAGCTTCCTGGGTTCAAGTGATTCTCCTGCCTCAGCCTCCGGAATAGCTGGGATTACAGGCATGCGCCACCATGCCCAGCCAATTTTTGTATTTTTAGTAGAGACAAGGTTTTGCCATGTTGGCCAGGCTGGTCTGGAACCCCTGACCTCAGGTGATCTGCCTGCCTCTGCCTTCCAAAGTGCTAGGACTACAGGCGTGAGCCACCGCACCCGGATGCCTATGGAAATGCCTTATTCTGGAAACGAAGAGAACTATGACTCCTCCCTCAATGCTCTCAGCAGGGGCAGAGGGGAGAAAGGAAGAGGAAGTCAGGTTGACAGCTCCGTTTTCCTCCCAAGGCCAATGTTCAAGTCAGATCAGGTAGTGGCCATGACGCACGCCTGGGACAGCTTGACAATGATCTGGCCATGGCATGGGGTTGGGCAGGAGGAGTTGGCCCAGTTACTCTTGATTAAGTGGGGCTTCCTTCTGTGGTGTTACAGCCTCACAGGTCGCTGTGGGGGATGGGGCCACGACGGAAGAGAAGGTGGTAAAAAGGGCGAGTTGCCTAAGGTGAGTGACCCTTGGGTGGGTCCCCTAACTCATCTGAATCCTTTCCTCTCTGCAAAGTGAGGATATTATTATTATTATTATTATCATCATCATCATTATTATTTTGAGACAGAGTCTTGCTCTGTTGCACAGGCTGGAGTACAGTGGCATGATCTCAGCTCACTGCAGCCTCTGCTTCATGGGTTCAAGCAATTCTCCTGCCTCAGCCTCCTGAGTAGCTGGGAGGCATATGCCACCATGCCTGGCTAATTTTTGTATTTTTAGTAGAGATGGGGTTTCGCCATGTTGTCCAGGCTGGTCTCGAACTCCTGAACTCAGGTGATCTGCCTACGGCCTCCCAAAGTGCAGGATATTATTTTTTAAAAAATCTATCCCCCAGTGACCATGTCTCTCTACTAACCATCATGTCGTTGACGTGGAAGCATCAGTCGAAACCCGGAGAGAGCTAACATTTCTAAGGGAGCCCACCGTAGAGAAGGAAGAGCAGAATCCCAAGGCCTGAGCATTGGGGGTTCCCACAGCAGGGAAGGAAGGGCTTGTAAAGGGCACAGTAAAGGAAGAAGGGGTGACCCGAGGGGAAGAACAACGGGGAACTTGAGGCCAGGAAGGCCAAGGATGCAGAGGGTTCCAGGAAGGGGGCACTGGCAGTGTTAACACAAGTGCTATTGGATGAAGGCCTCTGGGGCTCTGGAAAGAGAATGGTTCCAGAAAACAGATGAGGCTGGAAGCCAGACTGAAAAGTGCAAAGGGGGAAATAGCTTCCAGTTCTCCCTTGAGAAATGAGAGGAGGCATTTCCCCTATGCTTGACTTCCCCGACTGTATCTAGCCTGCTAAGGTGAGGCCTGGGGAGACTAACTGGGAATCCCTACTGTCTCTTACCCGCTTCCCCTGTACTGGCCTCTGCCTGGGGGAAAGCTGGTCTGCCCCAGTTCTCCAGGCAGAGTGAGCTCAGTCATCAACCCCAGGCCTGGCCCCAGCCCTTGCCACCCCTCTCCAAGAGAATGGATTCTGCTGGGTCATGTACCCACCCCATCCCCCTACTCCTTCCAATGGGCTGAGGTCCTACCTCAAAGGGCCTGACCAGCTGAAACCATTTTTCCCAAGCTTGGCCTTCCCAGGGAACTACATGAGCTTCCTTTAGCCAGGCCTGTACCTGCCCAGGGGCCTCTGGGTCTTGAACCATGCAATTATCCTCCCTGGGTGTCTCCCCTGCCATACAGATGCCCTCAGCCCCTGTGCCTCCTCTGCTATTGAGTTCTCAGAATCCCTTTCATCGGAGCACATTTCTTTTGTAACAGAAGGGGAGAAACAGAATGGTCTTAAGACAGCGCAAACATCAAAACATTGTGCTTGTGTATATGAATTTCTACATGTTTTATATTTTGGGGTTGAGACTACTGTAGATATACAATTGTGCGTGTGTGTGTGAGTGTGTGTGTGTGTGTGTATCCTAATCATCAAATCACAAGCATTTTCCCAGATCATAAAAAGACTGGTGAAGGCATTTTAAGGACAAGAGAGACCAGTGTAGAAACCAGTGCATATTTGTAGGCCAATAAGAAGGTATGAGTGGACATGAAAAGCTCAAAGGTACTAGAGGGTGACAGAGTTCAGCCAAAAGTCCAAGTGGGGGCAGCGCCCGAATGAAGGGTGTAGGGGGCCGTTAGGGCTGGAGGTATCCTTGGCAGGCAGACAGGCTGACCCCTGCTTTTACTTTCACTTCCATACCAGTTCCAGTGACCACTGGAGACCGGGCTACATTCTTCAAGTTCGATGGATTTTCTGGTTGGAGAAGCTTCAGAATTTTAATTGCTGCAACCAAACCAATTTAGTTGCTGAACGCGGGGCTGGGTTTGGTTTGGCCGAGTCTTCCATAAAGAACAAAGGGGAATGAGAGGTGTGCACACCTGGTAGTGACTAGAAACCCAAGCCAGACAGCCCCTGGACTGAGCAGATTCAGGTTACATTCTCAGACACCTCTCCCATTCTCCCCAAACCCTGACCCCTTACTAGCCCTCTCACTGGCCCACTTCACTCCCACAGCTGAGACCCTGCGCCAATATCCATCTCTGCCCTTTGCTGTGCTCATGACCCAGCATTTGATGAGTGTCATTCATTCATTCAACAAACATTGAGCCTCTACAGTGTGCCAGATACTATGCCTTGCTGGTGCTAAAGGCATATCCTTGGCCTTGAGAAACTTCCATCTGCCCAGCACCCAGCTCAAGGGAGCCCAGAGACCACCTAAACTTTTTCTGGATAATAGATCCCTCTGTGAACTGATGACAGCTTTGCACACCTCTGCAGAAAAATATACAAATGCACAATTGTATATTTGCATATACTTGAGGGGTGGCAGCAATCCCCTGAAGCCCATTGATGATTTAAGGATCTATGTGCCCCAAGTTACAAAGACTTGATTTCATTTAACCCTCTCATATTACAGATAAGGAAACTCAGGCCTACAGAGGGAAATGACTTGGCGAAGGTCATGCTGTGGGTGAGGAGCTGAGCTAGTCCTAGAAGCCAGGACCCCTGGCTCCCCAGATGCTGCTCCACCAGGCCTCCCTGCACCCTTGTCATCTGGGAAAACCTGGCGAGGGAGCTTGTGTGCCCAAGGCCAGTTTCCTTGTAAGCTGCCAAGCCTAGGGCTGCCAAGCCTAGTCCCTTCTCTACCACCTGGTTTCTCCGGGACAGGGGCCAGTGGTCAGGAGCTTTCTGAACACTTGCTGTGACCCTGACCATCCCAACCAGTTCCCCCCAGACATCAAGGGAAATGTTCTAGAGGAAACAGGATGTGTTTTCCTGCAAAATCATTTGTCTCATAAGATGATTTGCATACTGGTGGGGACACAAATGTCATTCCCTGCCCATTTCCTCCCTAGAGAAAAGGGTTTCCATCACAGCTTTCTCCTCAAGAGAGAAGAAGGCTGTATGGGCCCGGTCCCAGCCCTGGGGATGCCTTCCTGACAGTGGGGAGGAGGGACGGGATGTTAGTTAGGGTCTCCCTAGAAGTGGTTGGTAAACAGGCTCCTTTCTTGACCCCTCCCCAAGTCTCAGGGTTTGGCTGGAAGCTCCCCAGCTCCAGCTCTGACAAACAACCCGCTCCTGCAAACCAGGGCTCTAGGCAGCCCACCTTGCTCTTAAACTGCCGTGGGGTTAAATTACAGAAGATTCAGCTGCTAGAAGAGAAGGTTGAAGTGATGGTAGATGACAAATAACAACAAATACTTAGTGCTTACTGTGTGCCAGACATTGCTGTAAGCATGTTACATGCACTGTAAATTAATTTAATCCTTACAGCAACCCAGAGAGATTGGTTCCATTATTTTTCCCATCGTTTGCAGGAGGAATCAGGTTCAGAGAGGTTAAATAACTTGCCCAAGGTCACACAGCTGGACAGCTGGTAGTTGCACAGACAGGGTTTGAACTCAGCCGATCTGGCTCCAAAGTCTGGGAATCTAAATACTGTGTTATGAGAGGAAGCACGGGAAGGTTGGTGATCTGTTCTAACCCTTGAAGACTGCACAGTACTCAGAAACACTGGCATGCCGTTTAAGGCCCCTGAGGATCTGGTCCTAGCTACGCTGCTATTCATCCTGCCTCCTGCTATGATCCACTTACTGAAACAGGCCATAAACATGCCCCAGCTGGTCTGCATAGCATTTCCTCTGCCCAGGTAGGACTTCCCCATTTCTCTGTCTGAAACGTCTCTTTACCCACTGAGAACCTCTGAAAAGCCATTTCAACATCTCAAGGCTGAGTTGAGCAAGCCCTTCTTTTTCTTAAAGTGGTTTCTATCAAATTGTCTCCTGTAATTATTGGCTAATAAGTCTCTCCTACTTCTAGGTTTCACTCACTCCCAAGAGCTAGATGACTGTCCTATTCAAGTCAGAACCCTTAGCACTAAGCTGAGCACCTGACGTGGTAAATAGTAAATGTCTGTCATGTACAGTGCACAAAGCAAGTTATAAAATAATATGTACAATATGCTAAACATTGTATTACATATACTGTAAATATGTCACAGCCCAGAGGATATATGCCAAAGTGTTAACAGCAATTTTCACAGAATTTGGGGGTACAGTGATTTTTATTTCCTTGTTTGTATATCTGCATTTTCCAAAATGTCCATAGTGAACATGTATCACTTTTGTAGGGCCAGGCATGATGGCTTATGCCTACAGTCCCAGCACTTTGGGAAGCCAAGGCAGGCGGCTCACGAGGTCAGGAGATCGAGACCATCCTGGTCAACCTGGCGAAACCCCGTCTCTCCTAAAAATATAAAAATTAGCTGGGCGTTGTGGTGTGTGCCTGTAGTCTCAGCTACTCGGGAGGGTGAGGCAGGAGAATCACTTGAACCTGGGAGGCAGAGGTTGCAGTGAGCTGAGATCACGCCATTGCACTCCAGCCTGGCAACAGAGCAAGACTCTGTCTCAAAAAAAGTATTACTTTTGTAATAAGAAAGGAAATGGCAAATTATTTTAAAATTGTTTGTGTTTGTGTGTGTGTGTGTTTTGTTTGTTTGTTTTATCTTTTTTTTTTTAACAGGGTCTCACTCTGTCACCCAGGCTGGAGTGCAGTCGTATGATCACAGCTCACTCACTGTAGCCTCAAACCCCTGGGCTCAAGAGATCCTCCTGTGTAGCTGAGGCTACAGGCACACGCCACCATGCCTGGCTAATTTTTCAATTTTTTTGTAGAGATGGCGGGGGTCTCACTTTGTTGCCCAGGCCAGTCTTGAACTCCTGGCCTCCAGTGATCCTCCTGCTTCAGTCTCCCAAAGCACTGGGATTATAGGCATGAGCCACTGCTCCCAGCCTTAAAATTGCTTCAAATGAACAATAATAGCTAAAATTTATTGAGCACTTACCACATGAAAAAATTTAACAGCTTCATGTGTACTATCTCTAATCCTCTGTAAGTTCTCCATCTTAGGTACTATTGGTGTCATTACCATTTTACAGACAAGGAAACTGAGGCCCAGGGCAGTCAGGTAACTCACTCAAGCTAATGCAATTTAGAAAACGGTGGAGTTGAGCTTGGAGTCCAGATTGTCATGCTCCTGAACCTGTACTGCAACCTTTCCATGACCAGCCTCTAGATAGAAGGTGGGTAGATACGTAAATTTCTCTCTTTTTAAAAGATCAACTTTTAGGCCAGGCGCAGAGGCTCATGCCTGTAATCCCAGCACTTTGGGAGACCGAGGTGGGCAGATCACCTGAGGTCAGGAGTTCGAGACCAGCCTGGCCAACATAGTGAAACCCCGTCTCTACTAAAAATACAAAAATTAGCTGGGCGTGGTGGTGGGCACCTGTAATCCCAGCTACTCGGGAGGCTGAAACAGGAGAATCGCTTGAACCTTGGAGGCAGAGGTTGCTGTGAGCCGAGATTGCACCATTGCACTCCAGCCTGGGGAACAAGAGTGAGACTTCATCTCAAGAAAAAAAAAAAAAAAAAAAAAAAAAGCCTAGTGTCATGGTGTATGCCTGTAATCTCAGATATTCAGGAGGCTGAGGCAAAAGAATCACTTAAACCCGGGAGGCGGAGGTGGCAGTGAGCTGAGATCTCGCCACTGCACTCCAGCCTGGGCAATAGAGTAAGATTCCATCTCAAAAAATAAATAAAATAATAAACTTTTAAAATTTTGAAGTAATTTCAGTCTCAGTATATTAGTCCATTCTCATGCTTCTAATGAAGACATATCTGAGAGTAGGGAAATTTATAAAGGAAAGGGGTTTAATTGACTCACAATTCAGCATGGCTGGGGAGGCCTCAGGAAACTTATAATCATGGCAGAAGGGGAAGCAAACACGTCCTTCTTCGCATGGCGGCAGCAAGGAGAAGTGCCAACCAAAAGCGGGAAAAGCCCCTTATAAAACCATCAGATCTCGTGAGAACTCACTCACTGTCATGAGAACAGCATGGGGGTAACCGCCCCCATGATTCAATTGCCTCCCACTGGGTCTCTCCCATGATATGTGGGGATTATGGGAACTACAATTCAAGATGAGATTTGGCTGGGGACAAACCATATCACTTAGGACAGATACAAGAATAGTACAATTAATTTCTGAATATCCTTCCCCCAGTTTCAATAGTCATTAATGTTTTGCCACATTTGCTTTATCAATCACTTTCTCTTTTTGTCTGTCTACATAAATACGTATTATTATTATTATAACAGCTTTGTTGAGATACAAGTCATATACCATATATGCAACCATTACCACACAGCCAATTTTAGAATATTTTCGTTACCTAAAAAAGAAACTCTGGGCCAGGCATGGTGGCTTATACCTGTAATCATCCCAGCACCTTGGGAGGCCAAGGTGGGGGAAATTGCTTGAGCCCAGGAGTTCGAGACCAGCCTGGGCAACAAGGCAAGAACCTATCTTTATAAAAAATAAATTAGCCAGGTGTGGTGGCATGTGCCTTTGGTCCCATCTCCTGGGGAGGCTGAGGCAGGAGGATCCCAGGAGGTTGAGGCTGCAGTGAGCCATAATTGCACCACTGCACTCCAGCCTGGGTGACAGAGTGAGACCCTGTCTCAAAAAAAGAAAAACAAACCAAAAAACAAAACCGTGTACGTCTTTTAGCTATCACCTCCCTAAACCCAATTCACTTCAGCCCTAAGCAACCACTAACTATAATATGTAGTCTATATATAGACAGAATAGACTACAATGTCTATTCTGGACATTGCATATAAACAGTCATATAATCTGTAGTCTTTAGTGACTCACTTTTTTCACTTAGCATAATGTTTTCAAGATTTGTCCATTTGTAGCATGTATCAGCCCTTCATTCGTTTTTATGGCTTTATTACAGTCCAATATATGGATGTATCACATTGTGGCTATCCATTCATCACTTGATGGACATTGGGTTGTTTCTGTATTTTGACTATTATGATTAATGCTGCTATGAACATTCCTGTACAAGTTTTCGTGTGGACATATGTTTCATTTCTCTGGGACATACACCTAAGAGTGGAATATCTGGGCCATACAATAGCCATATGCTTAATTGTTTGGGGAATAATAATGTACTTATATTTTATTTCTGAACCATTTTGAGGTGAAGTTGCAGATATGTCCCTTTATCCCTAAATACTTCAAAGAAGCCAAACCAAGGACATTCTTTTTCATAACCACGTTTCAATGACCCAATTCAGGAAATTTAACATTGATACAATATTACTGTTATATAATCCACATGCAAATTTTGCCAATTATGTTCTTAACAGCAATTTTCCCCCCATCCAAGATGCAAGCTGGGATCACGCACTGCATCTAGTTGTTCTGTCTCTTTCCTTTCCTTTGGTCTGGTGCGGTTCCTCAGCCCTTCTTCATCTTTGTGTAGTTTTGTGAAATGTCTCTCAGTTTAGGTTTATCTGATGTTTGGATGGATGAGTTTCAAGGCTTGTCCATGTAGTGGGCACTGAGGTCCAGTAGTGTAGCTGCCCAGGCAGAGGAGGAGACTTGGCTCGGCAGGAGCCCTGACCCCTTCCGACCCCACCGCGATTGCACCGCGCTCTGCAGCGAAGGGACGGGCCGCAGACCCGGACCCAGGGCGGGGCCGGGCAGTGGAAAGTGCCCCACCTGGACACTTGGAGGGTTTACTGGGAAGTGCCAAGAGAAAGAAAGGGGTTGTGCGGGAGCTTCGTCCACGCCCTTTCCCAGGAACAGCTCAGGGGCCTGGAGGGCGCGGGAGCGTGTCCCCAGGCCGGGCCGTGAGCAGGCACTTCCCATCGTGGCACCGAGGGCTCCCAGACCTCGCCAACCCGAGCCGCCCGGGAAACGCTGCAGCGCGCGTCGCCGGGATATCCGGGAAGGACGGGCGCGGGGGAGACCAGCAGGCCTGTGCTGGGAAGGCGCTGCCCCTTCTGGGAAGGGCCTTGATGCAAGGGCACGCCCCCATGCCCACGCCCTGCACCCCCGCTTCCGGCAGCGGCTCTCGGGAAGGCGTGGGGCGGGGGCGGCTGATTCTAATCCGAGGCCCAAGATGGAGATTGGGCGCCGGGATTCGTCTGGCTTCACTGGGCCCTGGCCCTGAGCCGGTTTGCTGGGCTGGGAGTCCCAAAGGCCCCACCAACTTTTGCAAGAAGACTTTTCTGGGTGCTGCCTCAACACTATTGATTCAGAAGAGCTCCAGAGAATCTGCCATCCTACCGCACAACTGCCAACTTCCACCTAAGGCAGCGGTGGTTGGGCTGTTCGTTGTTCATTCATTCATTCATTCATTTTGTGGCTGCAGGTATCTGCCTGCTCCTCAACTTTCCCCCTCCCTGTTGGGGAAGAGGCTCAGTAGGGCTTCCAGGTTAACAGTCCTGTACCTAACCTGCTTCTGCTGAGAACACCTGTCCTCATAGTGACACCCGACCTGCCCTCCCTCAGCCCCAGGGCCTTGAATTCTGGCCACCCCAGGACTGAGCTGGCCTCTGCCCACTTTACAATGAGGGTGACAGACACCAGGGGGAGAGGCAGGGCTAGCCAGGAAGAGGTAGAATGGGGAGAGGAGGAAGGCACCAGGCAGGGACCAGGCCAAGAGTGCTGCAGGGACGTCATAGTCATCCGAGTTTGCACCCTGACAATCTGCAGATATGCATTGTTCTGTCCTCACAGACTTTTGAAAATTGGAAAAGTTCACATAAAAATCCAGATATCTGATTTTTCTTGACAAATAAAAAGAGCTGCCAACACCGAGCTTGCATTCCTGTGGCAGCCAGGGCTGAATCAGGAACCTTCCCTGGACCTGGCAGTGGCCACACACACCCCTTCTTATTGTTTAAACTTTCTGCACTAGCTCCATTACTTGCCTCTTCCCCAAGGGCACCTGTGAGCTCACTCAATCCTCACCACACCCTGTGAGGCCAGGAACCCGATTCCATTTTGTACAGGAAGAAAGCAAGGTGAGAGGTCAACCACCTCACCCAAGGTCACAGCCAGAGAGGGGTAGGGCTGGGATTCTCCCCCAGGTTATCTGCTCCCTGGTTGATGCTCTCTTCACTCGGCTGTACTGTTTCCTTGTGGGAGATCCGGTGTCTTCAGCAGCAGCTGGGTGGACGGCAGATGTAGACAGCAAATGGAAAGCCCTTGGCCATCGTAGTCTGGGGCCTTCTAGGCCACTACAGAGTCCTGAGTTGGGCTACACAGCTCTTGGCTGAGGCTCTGGAGTGGTGCCACCGAAGTGTGGAGCAAGAAGGGTTGGTCCATGGTCCCACAGTAAACTCAGGCAGGTGAAAGGACATGGGCACCTCTGTGTGGGGGTGTTGGCCTCTAGTCAGTTAGGGGGTGCTCTTTCTTCGTTGCTTCTCTCTCTTTGCTGGAAGTGGGCTCCCTCTGCCAGTGTTTTGCTCCATATGACTTTCTTGCCCCACATGGGGGCAATTGATGGAGAATAGTGTCAAGACTTTCTTAGTGCATAAATCACAGTACATTACAGTCAGGCTTCCCTGAGCAAAGCTCTTTCTGCTCCGTTTTGCATTCTCCTCCTGGAAAGGTTTGCTAACCCTTTTCCTGATTGGGCTTGTCCAATACTTCTAGCAATTTCTAGAAATGAATCAAAGGGCAGTACCTTACGGTCACAGAGGGTTGGAGGAAGCTAAGGTAACTGCCTTCTAAGAATAGTTCAGCTGTATATGGTACTCTACAGTTTATAAAACCCTTTCACATTCTTGTGTGTTCCTTTGGTTCACACAACTTTAGAGCTGTACAGAGGAGCAATTTGCAAACTTACCTTGAGGAAATTCCTTTCCTCTTTTTCTGTTTTGATTTCCTCATTGATGAAAAAACAAGATAATACTCTCTTTTTAAGGTATTTTCAGGCAAAGCTACTCTGCTTTCTAACTCCTGGGAGTGCTATTCACATTGAATGCCACGTGATGGGTCATCTTGGGATTGTGCAATGGTCAGAACTCCTCATATGCATGTTGTGAGGATGAAATGACATCATTTATGTACTAGCACAAGTCCTGGGAGATAGTAGGTGATTAATAAATGCTTATCAAGTGAGTGAACTACTCACTTGGTCATGATGAATTCTGAAGGAAGCTTATAGGAAGAAGGAAGTTGTACCGGCCCCCTGTGGCTGGTGTTGCCTTTCCTGCCCATTTTTTTTTTGTATCTCTTGCCAAGTTGCCCTTTGTCCTAGGCCTCTGGGCTCCCAGCCGGCTGGAGGCACAGAGTTATCTGTGGGGCCTGGAGTGCTGGGCCTGGGCTGTGTAATGACCAGCCTTCCGCTTGCTTCAAGTTTCCGCTGGGGGGCTGGAAGCCACAGCATCCAGATGGCTAATTGCTTTGTGCCTGTTTCTGCAAATCACAGTGATTCACTGTCCCTGCCGAAAACACGCTCTCTTTTCAAAGATTTAATGGTTTCCAAAATTAATTTAGCCTCATCTGTTATCCCCCTGCCCTTCTGCACTGTCCTCTCTCTCCCCAGCACCCTCTTTTTTTCCCTCCCTTCTCCCCATCCCATGATGGAGCATTCTGCGCCAAAAGCCAGCTTTCACTCTGCAGGGCAACGTGGAGAGGGATGGAAAGCCTAGACCCCTTAGCATGGTCACCTGAATACAAGCTGAGTGTGGCATATCAGGTGGAAGCCCAGGAGGGAAGAGCCAGTGGTACAGTTATCTCCCACCACTCCACAAGCTCCGGCCGCCAGCTCTAGTCTGACTGACGCCTCGGATGAAGAACTCCAAGCAGCCCCCCATTCGTACTGTTTTCCTTAGCGAACTCCCAGGGATCACCTGCTTTTTATATGTGATGAACATGGTCAGTTTTGTTTGCTTTTGATAGCTCATTATGGGTCCATGAGGTCAGAGTCCTGGCTGAAAGGCCGGAAGTTTAGGGAGCCTCTCTCCATCTGATACTCACTTGCTTCTTTTTTTTTTTTTGAGACGGAGTCTCGCTCTGTCGCCCAGGTTGGAGTGCAGTGGCGCAATCTCGGCTCACTGCAAGCTCCGCCTCCCGGGTTCACGCCATTCTCCTGCCTCAGCCTCTCCGAGTAGCTGGGACTACAGGCGCCCGCCACCACGCCCGGCTAATTTTTTTTTTGTATTTTTAGTAGAGACGGGGTTTCACCGTGGTCTCGATCTCCTGACCTCGTGATCCGCCCGCCTCGGCCTCCCAAAGTGCTGGGATTACAAGCGTGAGCCACCGCGCCCGGCCACTCACTTGCTTCTTGACCATCTTTGGGCTTCTGTTCTTTCCCAGTAACATAAAGCTGATATTATTCTGACCTCTGGCACCTGTGCATTATTTAATCAACATTTATTGGGGCTTTCTCCATGCCAGGCATGTGGTAGGCCCTAGCGGGGCAGAGGTAAAAAACCGCTGCAATCCTGGCCTTTCAGGAACTCAGTCTAGAGGGAGAAAGAAAACGCTCGAGGCCAGCAGGCCTCTCTCTGATCTGCTTTATCTATTTCAAGGCTGTGTTTTTAACTATATTGAATTTCCCAGTTACTATATCTTCTTAATGAATTGTTGATTTTATCAGTATGGAATGTCCATCCCACTTTGACCCTTGTAATACTTTTTACCTTAAATTCTATTTTATTCTGCCCATCACTAGGGGACTAGTTGAATCAGTTATGGTATATCCTCACAATGGAGTACTATGCAGTTGTGAAAAATAATGAGGGCCATCTTTAAGTGCTGTTATGGAGTGATTTCCAGGATATATTGTTAAGACGGAAAAGTAGGAAGGCAAAAATATGTATTGTATGCTACTGTTTAAGAAAGAGAAGTATTCGTCTGTGTGTGCGTGTGTTTGCTTATATATTAAAATGCAGAAAAATATGGCCAGGTGCGGTGGCTCACGCCTGTAATCCCAGCACTTTGGGAGGCCGAGGCAGGTGGATCACAAGGTTAGGAGATCGAGACCATCCTGGCTAACACAGTGAAACCCCGTCTCTACTAAAAAATACAAAAAATTAGCTGGGCATGGTGGTGGGCGCTTGTAGTCCCAGCTACTCAGGAGACTGATGCAGGAGAATGGTGTGAACCGGGGAGGTGGAGCTTGCAGTGAGCTGAGATCGCGCCACTGCACTCCAGCCTGGGCGACAGAGCAAGACTCCGTTTCAAAAAAAAAAAAAAGGCAGAAAAATAAATCATTACATCAAAAGTAAATAAATTAATAAAATGGGGTAGAAAGGGAGAGATGTTTGTCAAAGTGTGCAAACTTTCAGTTATAAGATGAAAAAGTTCTGGAGATCTAATGTACAGCATGGTGACTATAGTTAATATCACTGTATTATATATTTAAAATTTGCTAAGATAGTAGATCTTAAATGCTTTTGTCACACACACAAAAATGACAATGATATGAGGTAACGTGTTAATTGGATTGTGGTAATCATTACACAATGTATACATTTATCAAATCATCACATTGTATACCTTAAACACATACAATTTTTATTTGTCAATTATATGTCAAAAAAAAGTCTTGGGAAACAAAAAAGAAAAAATCCTCATAAAAAATAAAATAAACTAAAAATAAACAAATAAAAATATTCCCTTTGGGAGAGGGAGAGACTGGGCAGACGGGTCAGAAATAGAAGCAAGGCTTCTCTGAATAGACAACTTGCTAGATTTGATTTTGGAATGTAAATATTATACATAGTTATAAAACAAAATTAAAATGGGAAAGCACTTTTTTTTTTTTGAGATGGAGTCTTGCTCTGTCGCCCAGGCTGGAGTGCAGTGGCATGATCTCGGCTCACTGCAAGCTCTGCCTCCCAGATTCACACCATTCTCCTGCCTCAGCCTCCTGAGTAGCTGGGACTACAGGCGCCTGCCACCATGCCCGGCTAATTTTTTGTATTTTTAGTAGAGACAGGGTTTCACCATGTTAGCCAGGATGGTCTCGATCTCCTGACTTTGTGACCCACCCACCTTGGCCTCCCAAAGTGCTGGGATTACAGGCATGAGCCACCGCGCCCAGCTGGAGAAAGCACTTCTTAAAAAAAGACAAATGATTATAACTATGTATCAGTTTGGTGGCAAAACTCACAGAATTATTTCAGGAGACTCTAAAATATAGTATTTAACAGTAGGACTATTGAGAGATATACTCTATGTAGGGAACAATAGCAAAACACCCTGCAAAAATAAACTCCCTTTGGTAATCGTATTGTTAGTAATATTATAGATACTATTATTCTGAAGCTATTATACATAGGTAGGATGAAGCAAATAAGCAACTATGTTAACATTGGGATCCAAGATTTTCAGTATAATAGAACAAAGTCACAAACATAAAAATCAAATATGTTAAGCAAAAATTCTAAATTTGAATAGAAACTATTATAAGCATGGACTTATGATTAATTTAAAATAATCTACTTCCTAGCAGAGTCAACTGAGAAGGCCTAGAAACAATGATCAATCCAATAATAATGAGCACCTCTGGACCCCAGATTGTGATTTCTAACTGCCATGTCCCACTAAAAGGACCAAGGCTCCTTGGGAAAAATTTTCCATGCTTATTTTGTACATTATCCTAACCTGTGTGTTATAGGATACAAATTTGTCAAACTAGATAGAAGGAAGTTGCCAGAGATTATTAGAGTCTTGTCAAAAGAAGAGCAACATTGACTTGAAGAGGTACCTACTGGCTAAAAATGGGATAATTAAGCATGAATAGAATAATAATTGATTGCAGCATTATTCACAGTAGCCAAGATATGGAGTGAATCCGAATGTCCATCTACCCCTCCCTCCTTCCCTGCAGTCTCTCTCCCAAGAGATTATTACTTCAAATCTTCTAGCTGTTTTGCCCCCTGATAATTTCTTTGTTGTTGTTGTTGTTATTTTTTCTTTTTTTTTTTGAGACAGGGTCTTGCTCTGTAGCCGGGGCTGGAGTGCAGTGGCATGATCTCGGCTCACTGCAGCCTCCACCTTCCAGGCTCAACTCAAGCAGTTCTCTCACCTCAGCCTCTCCATTAGATGGGACCACAAGCACGTGCCACCATTCCTGACTTTTTTTTTTTTTTTTGAGAGATAGGGTTTAGCCATGTTGCCCAGGCTGGTCTCAAACTCCTGGGCTCAAGCAATCCACCCACCTTGGCCTCCCAAAGTGCTGGGATTACAGGCAAGAGCCACCGTGCCTAGCGTCTCCTTGTTTTTAAGTGATATGCTTATACTATTATTTCTTGATGCTGTAGGGACACAGCTCTGCCATGGCACCTGGTGACCTTGCATATATCCAAATATGGCACCAAGGCAAAGGCTCGAACCACAATGAATATGAATCTTGGCAGAATGCCTGTGGTCCTCTGAGAACACAAGACAGTACGGGAGACTTGTAAAGAGCTGCTAAGAAACCATTTTCCATCTACCTCTTAGCTCCCCTGGGAGGCTGTCATAGACACTTATTTATTGCCTTCTGAGTTCTGAGGAGGTATGTGGCTTTCTGCCCTGTCCCCTCCCCACTTTAGGTCATCTGTTCTTTTTCTTTCTTGGCTTTGAAAATTTTTAATTTATTCTTTTCTAAAACAATTTTTAATTGATGCGTAATAGATATACATAGTTTTGGGGTACAGTCACTTAATACCTAATACATTCACATAATTTGTAAGTATCCAGTGAGTGTATTTGGGACATCCATCAGTTTACGTGTTTATCATTTCTTCATTTTAGAAACATTTGAATTATTCTCTCCTGGCTATTTTGTTTGTTTGTTTGTTTTTGAGACAGAGTCTCACTTTGTCTCCCAGGCTGGAGTGCAGTGGTGCGATCTCAGCTCACTGCAACCTCCACCTCCTGGGTTTGAGCAATTCTCATGGCTCAGCCTGCTGAGTAGGTGGGACTTCAGATGCGTACCACCATGCTCAGCGAATTTTGTGTGTGTGTGTGTTTTTTTGTTTTGTTTTGTTTTTGGTTTTTTTTTTTTGAGACGGAGTCTCGCTCTGTCAGGTGTGGTGGCGGGAGTGCCTGTAATCCCAGCTACTCGGGAGGCTGAGGCAGGACAATTGCTTGAACCCGGGAGGTGGAGGTTGCAGTGAGCCGAGATCATGCCATTGCACTCCAGTCTGGGCGACAGAGTGAGACCCTGTCTCAAAAAAAAAAAAAAAAAAAAAAAAGAAAAAGAAAAAGAAAATGACTTTTTGGCTGGACGTGGTGGCTCATGCCTGTAATCCCAGCACTTTGGGAGGCCGAGGCGGGCAGATCATTAGGTCAAGAGATCAAGACCATCCTGGCCAACATGGTAAAACCCTATCTCTACTAAAAATACAAAAAGTAGCTGGGTGTGGTGGCATGTGCCTGTAGTCCCAGCTACTCAGGAGGCTGACAGGAGAATCGCTTGAACCTGGGAGGTGGAGGTTGCAGTGAGCCAGGATCGTGCCACTGCACTCTAGCCTGGTGACAGAGCAAGACTCTGTCTCCAAAAAAAAAAAAAAAGAAAATGACTTTTTGTCATCTAGTCCACTTTCTCTCAGAATTCTTATTATAGGAATCTTGACACATTAAAAAAAATCTTGTCTCTTTTATCTTTCTGGCTATGATCTAGGAGACTTCTTCACTTTGATTTTTCAGATCACTAAATACAAAAGAAAAAAGAAAAAAGGAAAAAATCCAGAAAGAACCGAATCACTAAAGCCCCATACCTCAGAATAGAGCTGAAGAGTGTAACTACTTAGCCGCAGTCTAAGATTGATTCCTCAGCAATGGGTATCCAACAACTCACGTTTCAGTCATCGGCCCCTTTTGTGTCATCATTTTTGATGTGTGAGAAAAGGATCACAGGGAGCTAGCACTTTCGGCTTATTCTTATTTTTTTTTCTCTCTCTATTAGTAATAAACTGTCTAAATCTGAAGTGGTTCATCGTATCTTTGCTGATTGAATCAGTCAGGTCTTGGCCTTGCCTTGTCTTGTAGGCACAAGCTTGACAGATACCATCTATTGATTTCTTGTGTGATAATTAAGGTTTTAGTTTTCTTATGTTTTCCCTCCCTCATATAAACATAGTATGATTTTTTTAAAAATTAAGTCAGTAGTCGATGTTTATATTATCATGGCTCTGCTGAACATGGTATTGCATAATGACATTCCCTCCAGCTTTGTGTTTTTCCTGCAGTTAAGAGTTGCCATAGTTTTTCTTTTCTTAGTTTTAAAAAATATGTATTGCTAATATTTTCCAAATGTTCTATGTATATCTGTTAAACATCTAGCAATGATTTTTTTTCCCAAATGTCCAAGTGTATGAAATAATTGGTCACTATCCCTTCCTCTACTGCCAGAGATCTCACTTCTTAGCCCTGTCATCTTGCTACAATTTGGACATATTACTCTCTACAGCTGGGGCTCAGGTGTCATCTTAGGACTTCTTATATCAGTTTTCTCCTTTGCATTGCTTCTCTGTTTTCTGAAATCCCTTTGTTCCTTGTTCTTGGCTTAGTCTTTCATTTCACTGAATCATATCCTTCACTATCTTCCTAAGAAAAGGTGTGTAGGAGGTAAAAATTTTGAGTTCTTACATATCTGGAAATGTCTTTATTCCACAGTTATCCTTTATTTGGCTAAGTATAGAATGCCAGGATAAAAATAATTTTCACTCAGAACTTTGGGTGCCCAACACTACTCTCCTCCTGCACTGCTGTTGTACTCCTTCATACATGACATGATTTTCTCTTTAGAGGTTATTAGCTTGTTCCCATTTTCCTGGAATTCTGAAATTTAAAATTATTGCCTTGGAATTTTCCCCCATTCTAATGGACACATTAGTGGACACTCAATTTGGAGATTTATGTCCTTCACTTCTGGGAAAATTTATCTATCTATCTATCTATCTATCTATCTATCTATCTATCTATCCATCTATCAATCAATCATCTATTCATTCTATCCTTTGTTTTCTCTGTTTCAAAGCTGAATAAAACTTTTGAAACTTTTTGAATATTCTTTTAACACTCTTTTTTTCTTCTAGCTTTCATTTGTTTTATTCTACTTTCTGGGAGATTTCTTCAACTTTATTTTCCTATTCTTTTGACCACCTTTTTATTTCTTTTTAGAGACAGAGTCTCACTCTGTCACCTAGGCTGGAGTGCAGTGGCATGATCATAGCTCACTATAGCCTCAAACTCCTGGGCTGAAGTGATCCTCCTGCCTCAGCTTCCCAAAGTACTGGGATTACAGGTATAAGCCACTGCACCCAGCCGTGACCACATTTTTAATTTGTAAGAGCTCTTTATCATCCTCTGATTATTTCTACTTCACATCATCCTGCCCTTTTTCATGGCTATGTATCTTCTTTTAAATCTCTGAGACTATCAGTTAAAAATACACGTAAATTTTTTTTAAAGTTTCTGTTTACATCATCTCTATTTCCCTTGAGTTCATTTTTTTCTGTTTGTTTTGGTCTCTCTCTCTCTCTCTTTCATGTGGGATACTTTTTGCAAATTTCTGGTGATCCTGGGCTATCCAGTCATATGGAATAGTGAGGCATCACAATGATTGGTGACTCTGTTATATGGACAGATATTTGACTGGCAGGTCTCAATCTCAGGCTATTTCATTGGGAGACCATAAAAGTCTATCCTTAAGGTCAGCGAAGGGTAGGTTTGAGATGTTTGGGTGGGCAGGGAGGGGGGGCATTTTGACAGCATGGCTTCTCCTTTGGCATATTTAATTGTGATGTTTGACAGACATCCTTGTAGTCAAAGACAACACTTTTAAAATAAATTATCCCCCAATGATGACTTGGGCCCTGTCACTCAATGGGAGAATTAGCAGAGCCTGTAGGATCTTATTTGGAATTGACATTCTCTATTGTAATTTCATTCCTGTTTATTTTTAAATTTTCTTTGTGTTTCACCGGAAAAGAAAGATGTTGCTCAGTTTTAAACTTAACGGTGCACAAGCTGCTTTGTTACAATAAAACCCAATGTGTACACGTACACACAAAGTCCATCTTAAGGGAACTTCTCTCTGGGGCTAACAGTTTTTTTCCAGTGAAGAATCCTCCAATCTTCTAGCCAGGGAACATATATCCGATAGTCCTTTTCTGGGAATGGGGTAAGGGAAGGAGCCTGGCATTGGGGTCCACTATTAACATGTAGACTTAAACATAATCCTCCGGTCTCAGCCAGACACCTGCCCTATTGTGGCTGGGATCCCCGAACTTGGGGGTGCTCTGGTTCTATTTCTGTAAAGAAAAAAACCTCCAATCAAGTGCAGGGACATTGTTGCTTGACTATTTGGGATTGGGAAGGGATCTGGAGTTTTAATTTCTTCATATATGTCTTTCAACTGCTTCCCTAGGGTTTAGCTTATGCTTCAATCTCACTTCCTGCAGAACCTGCTGCCTCCAAGTTCCCAGCTCTCGGGGCTCTCTGGGAGGATCTGCTCAGTCCTCATCATCAGTGCCATCTTCGGGCCCTTTCGAGTCAATTACCCCACGGCAGCCACTTTTTATCATCCCCAAATTTGCTGAGTTCTTCTGTCCACTGAGGTCCTCACTCCCATTCTCAGAATTCTCATGGGTTTCTGCTTTAAAAACTTTTGTGGGTCTTTGGAGAAAAAGGAGATAAAGATATATGGTCAATTTGCTATCTCCAGTATCTCTGACATCACGTGTTGTGAGCCACCCACTTTTAAAACTAGAATTTATTTTTTAATTTAAATTTTTATTTTTAAATTGACACATAATTGTATATACTTAAGGGGTACAATGTGATTTATATATATATACGTTTATACATATGTTTATATGTGTGTGTGTATATATATATATCTCACATTGTACCCCTTAAGTACAATGTGTGTTGGGCCGGGCGCGGTGGCTCACGCTTGTAATCCCAGCACTTTGGGAGGCCGAGGCGGGCGGATCATGAGGTCAGGAGATCGAGACCACGGTGAAACCCCGTCTCTACTAAAAATACAAAAAATTAGCCGGGCGTGGTGGCGGGCGCCTGTAGTCCCAGCTACTCGGAGAGGCTGAGGCAGGAGAATGGCGTGAACCCGGGAGGCGGAGCTTGCAGTCAGCCGAGATTGTGCCACTGCACTCCAGCCTGGGCGACAGAGCGAGACTCCGTCTCAAAAAAAAAAAAAAAAAAAAAAAAAAGTACAATGTGTGTGTGTGTATATATATATATATATATATATAGTACAGTACATGTATATACAAGTACTATACACATACCCACACATTGTGGAATGATTATATCAAGCTGATTAACACATTCATCACCTCACACCCTTATTTTTTGTAGTGAGAACATTTACAATCAATTATTTTAGCAATTTCAAAATATACACTACATGATTATTAACTATGG
Organism: Symphalangus syndactylus; assembly: GCF_028878055.3. Taxonomy (NCBI): domain Eukaryota; kingdom Metazoa; phylum Chordata; class Mammalia; order Primates; family Hylobatidae; genus Symphalangus; species Symphalangus syndactylus. The sequence continues at coordinate 84,463,135 of NC_072440.2, read as the reverse complement.
TCATCATGCTGCGGAACAGAACTGGAAAACTTCTTTCTCCTGTCTAACTGAAACTTTGTACCCTTTGATCGACATCTCCTCCTTCCTTACCTTCCCAGCCTCTAGTAACCACCATTCTACTCTCTGAAGTAGGAATTTATTTTAAATGTTCCCTAAACATTTATTTCAAGCATCCAAGATTTCATAAAAATCTTTATGTCACCCTCTTTTTACAGGTCTTGATCTATTCCTGGCCTTCACTTTGCCAAACTAAAACCTCAGTTCTCATGTTGATGTTCTCACCAGGCTCTGGATTCTCTGGTTCTTTTTCTCTGGCCTCCCTTCAGTTGTCCTTCTGGAGGTCCACTGAAAAGAGATGCAGGCATCCCAGCCACTCCCTGGATGACAAAATCCTCTTCTACAAATATCTCTACCCTAAGCGGTTGCCTAGGCAGGGTAAAAGACGGGGCTTGCCTTTGGTGGGAGAGCGTGTTCTCCACATTCTTCCTCACTGTGGACAAAGTTCTCAGAAGCCACTTTGGCTTCAAGGAGGTATCCCTTAAATGGTGTGTTCACACATCACCACGCACCACATTGCCCAAGGGAACACTGCTATAATTAGCACTGAGCTCCTCACCAGTCCATCACCTTCTAGTAAACCCAGATGTAAGGGAGACTTGGTGGAAAAGAGGAGAAAGCCAAAAAGACAGACAAAACAAGAAGAGGGGAAGAAGGATGATGGGGAAAGGGTGGTGATAATATTCATAATAAGGTTAGTAATTAATGATTATAATAATTACTTGCATTTGCAAAGAATTTCCACATGCATGGTTTCATTCACTATGTGTAACAACAGAAAAAAGTACACACTTAGTCCCTATAAACTACCTTATGGGTTCAATCTATGGGTTCAATTCTAGAACTTAATTATAATGATCATCTATGACTTTCTTTCAGAGAAATTTGCTCTAAGTTTCAAACAATGATTTATAAATGGAAACATACACTGTGTGGAAGTTCAGGGCTGCCTGAGTAGATGAAGGCACAGCTTGATTTCTCTGAAAAAGGAGTACTCATTCCACAGGGGTTGATGGTGAGTCTCCTCTGAGCCAGCTGTGGTGCTGAGTGCCGAGGTGAAGGTAAAGATGAGTAGTGCGTGGATGCTCCTGCCCACGACGAGTGGATCTAAGAAGAGAGCACCTGATGCTGCCAAGTGACTGCAAAGGAAAGATTCAGTGAGGGATTGCAAAGGAAAGATTCAGTGAGGGATTGCAAAGGAAAGATTCAGTGAGGGATTGCAAAGGAAAAATTCAGTGGGAGATTGCAAAGGAAAGATTCAGTGAGGGATTGCAAAGGAAGGGTTCAGTGAGGGATTGCAAAGGAAGGGTTCACCGAGGGATTGCAAAGGAAGGGTTCAATGAGGGACTGCAAAGGAAGGGCTCACCGAGGGATTGCAAAGCAAGGGTTCAGTGAGGGATTGCAAAGGAAAGGTTCACCTAGGGATTGCAAAAGGATTCACTGAGAGATTGCAAAAGGATTCACCAAGGGATTGCAAATGAAGGATTCAGTGAGGGATTGCAAAGGAAGGATTCAGTGAGGGATTGCAAAGGAAGGATTCATAGACCAGAACTTTGACATGGGATCTGTCCATTAGAAAAGGTAGGGTAGGGCATTTTTGCAGAGAATGTGATGGACAAACACATGAAAGCACAGTTAATAATTTAATATGGACAAACCAAGGGTGGCATCCCTGTAGCAGACATGGGAATTGTTACCACCCAATGAAGAATCCTCCTTCTTTGAGTATTAATTCACTGATTTTCCTCAGGGGAGCTATTTCTCCACACCCAACTTTCAGTCCACATGATTGGATGGGACTGGGTATATCACTCAGGCCTGACAATTCATCAGAGAGATTTACTCAGAAATTGGCATGTGACCCATTCTAGGCCAGTGAGAGTGGGTCCTGAGATTTTTGCTAGATTTTACTCTTGGAAAAGAAGCATGTTCTTTCTCTGTCAGGATTATAGAATAAGTGTAGGTGGATGTTCAGTATATTAGATTATTTGTTTGTTTGCCTGTTTGTTTATATGCATTGAGTAAGATCAGAAAGAAGTATCTTAAAATATTGACATCAATGAATTTTTGGTGGTGGGATATTGATGACATTTATGGTTGTTGTACATTTACATATTATTTATATTTTCTACAAATTTATTATATTTATATTAAAATAGATTTTTTTCTTTCTTTTATTTTTCTGAGACAGAGTCTCATTCTGTCACCCAGGCTGGAGTACAGTGGTGCGATCTCAGCTCACTGCAGCCTCTGCCTCCCAGGTTCAAGTGATTCTCATGCCTTAGCCTCCGGAGTAGCTGGGATTACAGGTGTGCACCTCCACACTTGGCTATTTTTTGTGTGTTTTTAGTAGAGATGGGGTTTTGCCATGTTGGCCAGGCTGGTCTCTAACTCCCGGCCTCAAGTGATCCGCCCACATAAACCTCCCAGAGTGCTGGGATTACAGGCATGAGCCACCGAGCTCTGCCAGATTTTTTTTTTTTTTTTTTTTTTTGAGACAGAGTCTCACTCTGTTACCCAGGCTGGAGTGACGTGGTGTGATCTCAGGTCACTGCAGCCTCCACCTCCCGGGTTCAAGTTATTCTCCTGCCTCAGCCTCCCAAGTAGTGGGGATTACAAGCATGTGCCACCACTCCTGGCTAAATTTTGCATTTTTAGTAGAGACAGGGTTTCACCACATTAGCTAGTCTGGTCTCGAACTCCTGGCCTCACGTGATCGACCCACCTTGTCCTCCCAGAGTGCTGGGATTACAGGCGTGAGCCACTGCCCAAAATGGATTTTGATGTTATAAATTATTATTTTAAGACTATTTTAAGCTGGGTGCTGTGGCTTACGCCTGTAATCCCAGCACTTTGGGAGGCCGAGGTGGGTGGATCACCTGAGGTCAGGAGTTCGAGACCAGACTGACCAACATAGTGAAACCCCATCTCTACTAAAAATACAAAATTAGCCAGGCATGGTGGTGGATGCCTGTAATCCCAGCTACTTGGGAGGCTGAGGCAGGAGAATCACTTGAGTCCAGGAGGCAGAGATTGCAGTGAATGAAGATGGCGCCATTGCACTCCAGCCTGGGCAATAAGAGAAAAACTTAGTCTCAAAAAAAAAAAGTCATAATACATTATAAAACAATATAAATATGTACCATAATATATGTTTATGTTTATAATATATTATTATATAAATAATAGATTCATGTAATTTTTACATTAATATAGAACAAAGTGCTTTAAGCCCCAAATGCCCATTTATTCCTTCCCTTGGTTCCAGTTTTAAACCCAACACCTGAAACCTGGCAGGACCTGCATCCTGAATCCCAGGTTAATCCAGTTTCCTATAACAACTTTTTCAAAAGAAAGCATTTTACCTTTTCAAAGTCAGGTATTTAGCAAAAAGAGACATTTCAAAGTAACACATTTAGGAGCTAAGAGGTTACACTGGCGCCCCATTAGACCTCAGGCCTCCTCTCAGCACAGAGTGTGGAAAGATGGGTGGGGCTGTGTTCTCAGGATGGGCTCTGACTCCAGGCCGGCTGTGGCAGGGGGACCAGGGGTGGCCATGCCTGTTTGACCTGACTTTGTTCTCCGTTTAGGAAGAGCTCAGTTGGTTGTTGAACTGGCATGGATGCCCTTGGTAGCCCTGCCAGAGAAAGGAATAGGACACAACCCCCACCCATCCTCTTGTCACCTGCCTTCACAGTCACAGTCCCTTCAGTCACTAAACGGGAACAGCACAGCTCGGCCCTGCCTGGGTTTCCTCTCCCCTTGTTTGTAAGGACTCCCGAGAATTCACACACATCCTGGATGTCCTCCCTGCCAGTCACCAGCTCAATCCTGCTGGCGCGCACTGCAGAAACAGACCCCTCTCTCTTTTTTTTTTTTTTGAGATGAAGTCTTACTCTGTCACCCAGGCTGGAGTGCAGTGGCGCCATCTCAGCTCACTGCCACCTCCACCTCCTGGGTTAAAGCGATTCTTCTGCCTCAGTCTCCTGAGTAGCTAGGATTACAGGCTCCTGCCACCACACTCAGCTAATTTTTTGTATTTTTAGTAGAGACAGGGTTTTACCATGTTGGCCAGGCTGGTCTCGAACTCCTGACCTCAAGCAATCCACCCACCTCGGCCTCCCAAATTGTTGGGATTATAGATGTGAGCCACCACGCCCAGCCCAAGCCCCTCTCTTAAATTCTCCAAGCACAGCTTTAACAAAACTCCCCATAACCCCTGCAGAGATGCCATTCTCTCTCAAAGAAAGCCACCTTTTGCAGTGACTAAGAGGAGCCTGTGGCCTCACGTTGTCCTGCATTGCACTGTCTCCTTTCCAGAAAAGGTTCACGTTTTATCCTTGCATAACCCAAAGACCTATTAAAATCTTTTCCTAAAAACAAAAGGGATTATTCCCACAAGAGCAAGTTGCTTCCACCTCCACCGGAGACAAAGAAATTGGAATCAAAACCCCAAGCCCATGTGGCTCAGAATAGCAGTTTGCTCTTTTTTTCTTGCCATTGCTTTTTTCAAAAATAGCGGAGGCCATTTTTTGCACACCACATTCTATACCTGTTTGGAAACCAAAGGCTGAGTCTGAAAGAGGGTCAGGGACTGGGCTGGGAAGGGAAGGCTGCAGGAGAGACTCAGGAAGAGGGAGTGAGGTCAATGAACACAGCAACCGCCAGTTTTTCCAAGACTGAGACCTTTTATTGTGGAGTCAGATGTGGGGAGAGGGGGCCAGGCGTTGGCTAGCTGTGGGATCACGGGCAAGTCTTGGAGGTGCCTCTTCCAGCTTCAAATCTCTATGTACTTTGGGGAGGCGAGGGGTTTGCTTCCCAGGTGCAGGCTTCCACCTGCCTCTTCCTGGATTGCATCAGAGCTGCTCAGGACTCATTTCCCCACCCCCACAGGCGCCTACAGCTCCCTCCCCCTCCCATAACTTATTAGCTACAGATAACATCCCTTTGTTCTCCCAGTGACTCCACACCCACAGAAGGAGAGGGGGATGAAGAAACCTGCCAGGAGGGTGCCTCCCGCCAGTATCTGATAAAGGTAAGAGGTAAGAGGCTGCCCGTTTGCTGCTTGTGCCTTCCAGGGAAGCTTCTTCCCCAGGGCCACTATGCGTTTCGGGAGGCATTTCTGGGCTAGGCTTCCTGGCAGGGGAGGCTCTCAGGCACTGGGGCTGCTGAGGGTATGTGGTGAAGCCCTTGGCTTGGAAATCTTTGCCTTAGGGACTCATTAAGAATTTTTTCCAGGGAATCCTCGTCAGGTGTCTTCCAATGGCTTCCCACCAGGTTACAGTCAGGCCCAAACTTCTTTTTTTTTTGAGATGGAGTCTCGCTCTGTCGCCCAGGCTGGAGTGCAGTGGCGCGATCTCGGCTCACTGCAAGCTCCACCTCCCAGGTTCATGCCATTCTCCTGCCTCAGCCCCTGCGTGCCCAGCATGGCCCAAACTTCTTAGCCTTTTTTGCCAGTCCTTTTCCCAGACCCACTGAGCTCGTTACATAGAACCACATGCGATTTCCTTGAAAATGTTATGCATTTTCTTGCTTCTGTGACTACTTTGCATATGCTGTTTCCTTTGCCTGGAGTGCCCCCTACCACTTCTCTTCTTAAAGAACTCCTATTCATCCTTCAAGACCCTACTCAAAAGTCAGGTTCTTTTTCAAAGCCTTGCTTGACTTCCCAGACAGGGTTGGATGCTCTGTGCTCTAGGCACAGGGTTCCTTCCCTGGCTCATCTGGGATTAGGGTAATTATTAGAATTTGCATGTTTATCTTCCTTCTAGTTGTTCCTCCAGGGCAGGGACTGTCATTCACCTTTGCATATATGGCGTACAGCACAGTGCCAGGCCCTAGTAATTCCTCAGCCAATATTTGTGGCAGGATGAACACAATTTCTTCTGGATTTATTGTATTTTTGAGTAGCATTAAGAGAATGCTTTTGTCACTGTGGACATTCCCTGGCTTCCAGTGGCATCTCTCCAGACAAAGGTCCCATATTTGTGAGTCTGTATATTCACACAGCATCAGCATGTCACTTCTCAGGTATTTTACATCTGATTTATTTATTTTACACATTAACCCTATGGGTGGTTGTTATTGTTACCATCATAAAATAAAGAGATCGAGATGCTAAGAGATTAAGTACCATGTTCAAGGTATCAGCCCTGGGATGGCAGAGCTGGGACTTGAAACCAGGTATTCTGGCTGCAAAATCTTTTATCTACATCTGAGATTCTCAGTAAGTGGTATTTGAATCAGTAGGTCAGCGTCCCCTGGGGACTTGTTAGAAAACCCAAAACTCCAAGGGTGGGGCCCAGCAATCTGTTTCAACCAGCCCTGCAGGTCATTCTATCCTCAAGTTTGAGAACCCTGGCCTATGCCACAGCTGCTCCAGTAGCTGCCCACAGCCATGGGAGGGCGCTCCAAGGCCAACTTTCACCGCTGGGAACCTGTCAGCACAGCAGAAGGCAAGAAAATGCATGAACTGGGAATTAGGCGGCAGAGTTCTAGTCCTCCCAGTTCTGCAATTATTGGTTGAGTGATTTGGAGCACATTATTTGATGTTTAACCTCCCTGGGCCTCAGTTTTCTCATCTGTAAAATGAGGATGATGACTAAATGTTCTAATCTCTAATTTCCCTTTAAATTCTGTTATTCAGCTCTCCTTTGGAGTAATATGTTGTCTGTGCCAAGGACAGAATGAATATGGCTCATCTTGACTTTTTCCTTACTTAGAAATGGAGAGCCCCAAAGTCCAAATCCTTGGACCAGCTATCCCCCACCTTCCTCCTTAGGGGCAGAAGGTGAGAGCAAGCAAACGTTTGAGTTGATTCATGAAACTTTACTGGGCAAAGAATAGAAAATGTTGGTTTGGACCCTCCTTCACTATCTGGGGCCCCTCCACACGAGCTCCTTCACCAATCCGTCTCCTTCACCTGCTTCCCCACTGTGACTCTACCAGCCCCTCTCTATCCCCTCTGTGAGCCTGAGCACTTTCCTTGCATCCCCACCTGGGGTTGCCCAATTCACATGCTCTTGTTTATTCACTGTTCTTCTGAGGAAGGGTGGGGCCGGTGTCAGGGTGACTTACTAGGTTTGACAGGGGCTTGGTGGCCTCATGGGGAGCCCCTCAGACGCTGGCTTCAATGGCCCCTCCTACTGTCTTCACATGGACCCAAGGGCCCTTCCTGGAGCCCACCTCACAGTGGATGGGACTGTACCTACTGGGCACTGGTGGGGCCCAGCATTCAGCTGACAGCTGAAAAAACCTCGGGTCTACATTGGGCTAAAAGGGAGGAAGAATGTTTCTTGCCCTTTTGAGATGTTTACAAAAATCCCAAAAAAGCAATTGTGTTGTCAAAGTACAGCCCTGAATCAGAAAGGTGGTTAGAAGAATTTTAATCACCCAGGAGCTTGGTATCAACATAAGAACATGGCTGATACTCAAGTCCGGAGGGACTAGGAGAACTGGGGAGTTTGAGAAGTTGGTCAAAGAACGTGTTGCCTTTGGCAAAACCACACATGTCAAACAATCCAAGTGTCTATTCAGTCTGTATCGCTCTCAGAGAGACTTTCAGCACAAGGTTTTCAGAAGCCAGGAAAAGCCTAAAAATATAGGACATAGGTGTCCCCAGCAACCCTGGGGTGAAAAGCCAAAGAAGGTGGTTCTTAAACAAGGGCTTGGCCGGGCGCGGTGGCTCAAGCCTATAATCCTAGCACTTTGGGAGGCCAAGACGGGCGGATCACGAGGTCATGAGATTGAGACTATCCTGGTTAAAACGGTGAAACCCCGTCTTTACTAAAAATACAAAAAATTAGCCGGGCGTGGTGGCAGGCGCCTGTAGTCCCAGCTACTCGGAGAGGCTGAGGCAGGAGAATGGCGTGAACCCGGGAGGCGGAGCTTGCAGTGAGCCGAGATTGCGCCACTGCACTCCAGCCTGGGCGACAGAGCGAGACTCCGTCTCAAAAAAAAAAAAAAAAAAGAAAAAAGAAAACAAGGGCTCTGGGAAGACCGGAAGCCAATGTTGACCCCTCCTCAGTTGAAGGTCACCGAGGCTGCATTTCTTAGCTGCAAGTGACCCAGGGAAGCTGGCCACCCCTTAGATGATCAGTGGAACAACATGTTAATAAGAATGTGTGTGGCCGGGCGCGGTGGCTCAAGCTTGTAATCCCAGCACTTTGGGAGGCCGAGGCGGGCGGATCACGAGGTCAGGAGATCGAGACCATCCTGGCTAACACGGTGAAACCCCGTCTCTACTAAAAATACAAAAAATTAGCCGGGCGTGTTGGCGGGCGCCTGTAGTCCCAGCTACTCGGGAGGCTGAGGCAGGAGAATGGCATGAACCCGGGAGGCGGAGCTTGCAGTGAGCCGAGATCACGCCACTGCACTCCAGCCTGGGGGACAGAGAAAGACTCCGTCTCAAAAAAAAAAAAAAAAAAAAAAGAATATGTGTGTAAAGTTGTGTGCAGTTACGGTTTCTATGCCTTTTAAATCAATACACGTTGTCTCAACCTAGTACCCTGGAGTCCCATGTCAACACTTTCTGCTGATGGCTGCTTTCTTGACCCATTCTGAGCACCCCAAAGTGGGCCTGGTAATTGAGTTCAACCCGGAACCTGCTGACCTGCCTCAGCAGTCTTGGAACTTCCCAGGTTCTCAGGGGGTTTGGAAGCCTGGGGACCACCCAAGCGTGGATTAGGATTCCTGGACTGCTCCAGAATGGGCCCCTCTCCCTCCCCACAGTCAGCGCCTGTCCCATCTCAGCCTGAAATTGGCCCGCTTTCCTCCAAGACTTGGATCGAAAGATTCTTCTGCATATGTTCAAAATGTATTTCAACTCCTTAGCGTCTCCTAAGCCTCCCATTGCCAAGCCCCTGTGACTTCACAGACACTGAGCACTCATCTCTGGTGCTGTCTTCTACCCAAAGAGTGGCCACATCTGAACATGCTGGTCCTTTAGCTCTCTGTTGTGCAGGAGTGAGGAGACACGGGCTGTAGTCTAAGCATGCTGATGCAATCTAGCTGTGGGCCCTTCGGCAGGTCGCTTTACTTCTCTGGGCCTCAGTTGTATCATTTGTAAAATGAGAATGTTGCTTTAGATGCCCTCTGAGGTCTTCCAACTCTAACATTCTGAGATTCCGGGGGCCACCCTGGCCAAAACAGGTTCAGAGGTGCTGCACATCACCCCATACATAGCCATGAGGACATAGGAGAGAGTCCATGTAGTGTCAGGACAGTGGGGAAGACCCTGGGGCAGATGAATACTTTTCCTTCATGGACTTGGATTTGAGGAGAGCCTGTTGGGTGGGTCCTGGCTGGAAAGAGTGAAACAGCCTCCCTCAGACTCCCCCTATGCTTGAGTGGTTGCCTCACAGGCTGTCACTTAACCCTCCTCACCACTTTCCAGGGTGGGAAAGGGAAGGGCAGATGGGGGACAGCTGTTGAGATAGGCAGACACAAGTGTGTGTTCCTCAAAGACAAAGCCAAGGTCAACAGAGCTGGGCCAACTTGGGCTGCAGCTGCAGGCCCTGCTCTTTGCAGAGTTTCAGCTTCCTCTTCTTGACTCTCTCCTAATAATTTAAATGGGGTTCTTTCTCAGAGCACCAGAGCCAATGGTTGATACTTTGTGTTAGAATTTACCCACAACTATCCACTTGTGTTGCTCTTTAACCTGCAGCCAAAGAGAATGTCCTTGGCTGCTGGGAATGTGTGCAGTGAGGGCACCCAGGAGTGGGATGGTTGTTCTGAGACTCTGCTCTCACCAGACCATACTTTCTGTGTGCTCTTCCAGGAGGAAATGGATCCAGCCAGAAGGATCAGAGAGTGTCAGAAGATCTGGAAACTTCCTCTGTAGGGCCAAAGCCTCAAAATATGCCATTCTATTCTGGGGAATGCCATTTCTATTCAGGGCTCCATCCATCAAATGGAAATGGGACTCTAGGCTACTTTCCCATCTCCCAGGAATTTGGATGCCTAGAACACAACAATTCTTTTAATCTTCTAAGTTAAAAAAAAAAAAAAAGATTCTGGGACAGGTGCAGTGGTTCACTCTTGTAATCCCAGCAGTTTGGGAGGCCAAGGTGGGCAGATCACTTGAGGCTAGGAGTTGAAGACCAGCCTGGGCAACATAGTAAGACCCTATCTCTCAAAAAACAAAAACAAACAAACAAAAAAAACAACAACAGTTGGGTGTGGTGTTTCATGCCTGTAGTCCCGGTTACTTGGGAGGCTGAGGTAGGAGGATCATCTGAGCCCAGGGAGATTGAGGCTGCAGTGACCCATCACTGCACCACTGCACTCCAGCCTGGGCAACAGAGTGAGACCCAGTCAAAAAAAAAAAAAAGATTCTATAAGGGGGAAAAAGAGAAGGCACATCAAGTCCTTGAAAATAGGAAAATTGCTAAATATTGCACTCAAACTAGCTTAATAATGAACAACTATACATTCATCATAAGTTGCAAAGAACTTTGTCATACTAAATTCATACTTCGACACTGTATATTTACTCAAAAGGCTTTATAAGGAAAGTCCAAATATAGTCAGACCCCCACATCAGTCATAATCATCATAATTTACTGAATACTTATCATGTGCCAGGCCCTGTACTAAGTGACTTAAATGAATTATCATATTTCATCCTTACAAGAACGCTATGAGACTGAATCTATTATTATCCCAATTTTATAGATAGAGACACTGAGGCACAGAGGTGTTTTTTTGTTTGCTTGTTTGTTTTGTTTTTTTTTGAGACAGAGTCTTGCTCCATTGCCCAGGCTGGAGTGCAGTGGCATGATCTCAGCTCACTGCAACCTCTGCCTCCCTGGACCAAGTGATTCTCTGAGGCACAGAGGTTTAAATAACTTGTCCAAGCAGGGCGTGGTAATCCCAGCAGTTTGGGAGGCCGAAGCCGGCAGATCATGAGGTCAAGAGACGGAGACCAGCCTGGTCAACATGGGAAAACCTCATCTCTACTAAAAATACAAAAATTAGCCGGGTGTGGTGGCATGCACCTATAATCCCAGCTACTCGGGAGGCTGAGGCAGGAGAATTGCTTGAATCAGGGAGGTGGAGGTTGCAGTGAGCCGGGATTGTGCCACTGTACTCCAGCCTGGTGACAGAGCGAGACTCCATCTCAAAACAAAGCAGAATAGAACAGAACAGAACAAAACAAAACAAAACAAAAACAACTTGTCCAAGGACACAGAGCTAGTAAGTGATAGAGCCATGGTATTGAGCTGGTTTCCCTGACTTTGGAGCCTGTGCTCATAACCAGCTGAAAACTTCACATACACAAATAGAGAATTTAGGGGGATAGAATCCTTAAAAATACAAAAGGTTCGCTAGAATATTCTCTAAACTCCAAATTCCCCCATAATTTCAGTAAATAAGACCTATGATCGGGCGCGGTGTGGCTCACAGCTGTAATTTTAACACTGTGGGAGGCCAAGCTGGGAGGATCACTTGAGCCCAGGAGTTCGAGACCAGTCTGGGCAACATAGTTAGGCCCTGTCTCTACAAAAAATTTTTTAAAAATTAGCTGGGTGTGCTGGCACATGCCTGCAGTCCCAGCTCCTTGGGAGGCTGAGATAGGAGGATTGCTTGAGCCCAGGAGTTCAAGGCTGCAGTGAGCCAAGATGGCACCACTGCACTCCAGCCTGGACAGCAGAGTGGGACCTTGTCTCAAACAAACAAACCAATCACCATAATTTTCTTTTTTTCTTTTTTTTAAATTTATTTTGAGATGGAGTCTTGCTCTGTTGCCCAGGCTGGAGTGCTGTGGTGCCATCTTGACTCACTGCAACCTCTGCCTCCTGGGTTCAAGTAATTCTCCTGCCACAGCCTCTCGAGCAGCTGGGATTAAAGGCATGTGCCACCATGCCCGGCTAGTTTTGGTATTTTTCGTAGAGATGAGGTTTCACCATGCTGGCCAGGCTGGTCTTAAACTCCTGACCTCAAGTGATCCGCCCACCTTGGCCTCCCAAAGTGCTGAGATTATAGGCGTGAGCCACTGTGCCCAGCCCATAATTTTGTTTTCTGAAATTTGTTTTAAGGAACATACATTTTGAATGCAACATATAGATTTTTGCTTTGTGGGAAGGCACACACCTAAACCTTTCACCTAGTTGGTTAATTCTGATATGATTAATTCTGTTAATAATGAACGATTGACTTATTTTCTTATTGGTTTTGAATAACCACATTTAGAAAGGAGCCTAGGCAAGGTGGTTTATAATTTAAGTATGAATCTTCTAATTACACATTTGTTTGTATATATTCATGCATAATCAAATTGAATCAAATGGACAGCCTGAAAAAATGAGATTATAGTGTTAGCGTGGTAGAGCAGGAGTTGGGGGCATTCTTCTTGCATCAGCCATCAACTTGATTTATAGATGTTTTATCTCATTAACCTTTAAGTCATAGAGCTAATTAGTGGCTCTGGGAACTGCAAAACACACTTGAAGCAATCACGTAGCTCTTTAACTTCGCCATGCACCAAATTAAACTGGACCCAATTATTCCAAATCATAGAAGACATCTTTTGAAAGACTTTGCCTCCTTCATTTCAAATGGCCCACTGGGATGAATATCATACTTGATGAGAACCCAGATTTCCTCTTCTTGCTGCATCTGAATTCTTCAAAAGTTCTTGCTTCACAAAGAGACACATATATGCAGATTGGTGTGATTATTCCTTTTTGGGTAAAGTTGTCCCAGGACCCTATGGCGGGTGTCACCCTGACGATAGCACTGCTGACCTTCCACCTGCAGCTGGGGATCAGGGCAGCCATGCTGGGACCCAGATTGTTCAGGAGGCTGCCATCTTGAAAAGGGAGATGGTCCCTTGGCACTAATAAACCTATAGACATCCTTTTGTTTTCACTTCCCTGTTCTCATTTCTGGGATAGAAGCCCTCACGAAACTGTGACAAAGACCCAGACCCTGAAGCCTGAGTAAATACAGCCTTTCTTCTCTTTCCAGCCTTCTGATGGGAGGATTTTGAACTTCTTGGCTCCCCGTTCCTTGTGGCTGAATTAAAGTAATGGCTAGGGCCAGGCGCAGTGGCTTATGCCTGTTATCCCAGAACTTTGGGAGGCCGAGACGGGCGGATCACTTGAGGTCGGGACTTCCAGACCAGCCTGTCCAACATGATGCAACCTTGTCTCTATGAAAAATAAAAAAATTAGTCAGATGTGGTGGCACATACCTGTAATCCCAGCTACTCGGGAGGCTGAGGCAGGAGAATCGTTTGAACTTGGGAGATGGAGGTTGCAGTGAGCCTGAGATTGCGCCACTGCACTTCATCCTGGACAACAGAGCGAGACTATGTCTCAAAAAAAAAAAAAAAAAAGTAATGACTAGGATGATATAATGACAGAAATCTAACAGGCTAATTAATTTACATAGGAAAGGGCATAAAGCTACTTTCTGGGTGGATAATGGGCTGGGTGCAGTTGTTGAGTGGACTTGGAGTAAGAAAAATGGCTACCTTTCCAAGATGCTTAGTAAAGACTTACATTGTTTTCAGGGCATTTGGAGTTCAACTTACGTTTCTTTTGAATAGGACGCCAAACAAGATGAACCTTCATAAGGGAGGAAGAAGGCTCAGGCTTATTCAACTTACATTTCAAGTAATTTCCTGATAGAGGAAATGGATTTGGGTAGAAACCCCTAAGAAGATGACTTACAGTGGAGTTTTCTGAATTCTCATGTTCCTAGAACAGGACTGTGAAGTGTAGGAAGCAGAGGCCGGTGGGGTGCAGTCTTATCAGATGGGGGGCCTTCACCTCCACTGGATATGTGGGTAAAGCTGAGGTTTCTTTTGGGCCTGATTTCACATGAAGAAAAAGTCCCAATGTCAGGGACACCAAACTTTAATTTCTTTCTTGGATTTAGTTTGAAAATGGACTAGATTGTTAACATACAGAAGAATTTTTGTGTGGGTTCTTGCTCCTTAAATGCCAAACTGATGTTCTAATGCCTTTTGACATGTCTCCTGCTGAGTGACTCAGCCCTGGCCTCATGGACCCTCCACAGGCTCTCCCTCCCTCAGGGGTGCAGGTGTGTCCCCACCTCGGATTGGAGGCCAGGAAACTAACCACAATCTCTTGGCTATGAGACCTGGCTCCTGCCTTGGAGGCAAAACAGGGTGAAATACAGGCAGGCAGGATCCCAAACCACAGAAGCTCAAGTTAGGTCATTCTTGTGAACATGACAACTCGCTGTCTCTCTAGGTCAACAAAAAGAGACACAGATCCATTTGAAAATGGACTTAAAAGACTAAGAACGTGGCCAGGCGCGGTGGCTCATGCTTGTAATCCCAGCACCCTGGGAGGCCGAGGCGGGTGGATCACCTGAGGTCAGGGGTTCGAGACCAGCCTAGCCAACATGGTGAAACCCCGTCTCTACTAAAAATAAAAAAATTTAGCCAGGCGTGGTGATGGACGCCTGTAATTCCGGCTACTCAGGAGGCTGAGGCAGGAGAATCTCTTGAACCCAGGAGGCAGAGGTTGCAGTGAGCCAAGATCACACCATTGCACTCCAGCCTGGGCAACAAGAGTGAAACTCTGTCTCAAAAACAAAAACAAAAAACAAACAAACAAAAAACCTAAGAACGTGCATGATTATTATTGCCATTGAGTGCCATTCCAAAGCAACCGAGAAAGTTAATTAGCTGTTCCCTTACACAAGCCAACAGAGGTGCTAGAGGACATTTGTACTCTCTATAGCAGGAACGTTGAGTACAAGGAGTTTAAATCACGTATCCAACAGCCAGTGAGTACAATGTCAGATTCTTGTTCCCTATTCACATGCAGCTGGCATCTTTGGGGGAAGTGCACACTGGGCAGGAACCATCTTTCAAAGTCCCTGGAGAAGCTGCAGAGGCACTCACAGGATCATCCCTTTCCGGGACAGGCTCTCTGAGACAGAAATGAGGTTGAGGCGCCAGGCGCAGTGACTCACACCTGTAATCCCAGCACTTTGGGAGGCTGAGGTGGGTGGATTGCTTGAGGTCAGGAGTTCGAGACCAGCCTGGCCAGCATGGGGAAACCCCATCTCTACTAAAAATACAAAAAATTAGCCGGGCATGGTGGCACACACCTGTAGTCCTAGCTACTCAGGAGGCTGAGGCAGGAGAATCGCTTGAATCTGGGAGGTGGAGGTTGCAGTGAGCTGAGATCGTGCCACTGCACTCCAGCCTGGGTGACACAGTGAGACTCCCTCTCAAAAAAAAAAGAAAGAAAAAAGAAAAAAGAAATGAGGTTGAGGATCAGCATCAGTGCAGAGGAAAGAGTAATGGAAAATTACTACTCCTCTGAAATAATAATTCTTGGGAACTTTGCCATGGCTGGTGTGGCTCTGAATGTGGTCATTTTTCCTTAAACATAGGATCCAGCCCAAGGCAGAAGTAGATGCATCCTTGGGAATGCACGATTACTATTCACTCAGTTCACTGTGAGAATCAAGCAAGTGAAATTGCCTGATGAGAAAAACAACACTGCCTTAAGAAGCACTCTGTCATGTTCACAGTGAATTTAAAATAATTATTAGGAAAGAGGGCCTGGCAATGTGAAGAATGTCGGAAATCTTCAGCCCAATTTTTTCCTAGGGTATGATGAAAATGGATATATTTTGGCTGAAATTCTAACTTCTACTCTCAGGGCTACTCAGCAAGTCTGGCTAATGCTACATATAGGAAAAACAAACAGATTTTTTTTCTTTCCTAGACTGGCACCCCTGAGGCTTAGGAATAATAATCAATTCCTCTAAGGCTAGTTAATAACAAACACTGTTTGTTCTTTGTGGTATCTAACATTTGCCCAACCTACTTATAGCACATGGAATTTGGACTGAACCCACAAGATACACACTGGTTGCCTTTGACCCTGGGATAGGGCTTACTGACATCTATTTTGAATGGAGGGAAGAGTGGAGTACTAGAATTGATGCTGGGTGAATTAAATTCTACCCATTATAAACCATGTTTGAAGCAGCTCATGGGATCACTCTTATAGACCACGTGAGTTATTTCTGGGCCTGAGGCATCTCTGGCCACCTGCCTCCCCACTGGTTGGCTCAGCCCCTGGTCCTTAGAAGACCTTACTGAGAGGCCAGTGTATCTTCTTGGCTACATTTCTCTGCAGCCTTTTAATATTCACACATGAGACAACTTAACACACTACTGCCTCACATGGCCATGAGTTCTGTTCTGTGCCAGCATCAGGACCAATCTTGTCTTGGACAGGGGGGCTAGAAAGACCTTTGCCCTAGTAGTTAGCATCACGTCATGGTAGTGGCCAGCCCCAGGCTGGCCTCATGCTCTGGCTCCAGAAACTGGACTCTTACCTTGTCCATTCATTTGAGAAATATTTATTGAGCTCAGACACTGTACTAGGCCTACAAATAGAGCACTAACTAAAAGAGATAAAGATAGCTGCCTGGCCAGGTGCAGTGGCTCACGCCTGTAATCCCAGCACTTCGGGAGGCTGAGGCAGGTGGATCATGAGGTCAGGAGATCGAGACCATCTTGACCAATGTGGTGAAATCTCATCTCTACTAAAATACAAAAAATTGCCAGCTGCAGGGGCTCACGCCTGTAATCCCAGCACTTCAGGAGGCTGAGGCGGGCGGATCACCTGAGGTCGGGAGTTTGAGAACAGCCTGACCAACATGGTGAAAGCCCGTCTTTGCTAAAAATACAAAATTAGCCAGGTGTGGTGGCGCATGCCTGTAATCACAGCTACTTGGGAGGCTGAGACAGGACAATTGCTTGAACCTGGGAGGCGGAGGTTGTGGTGAGCCGACATCGTGCCATTGCACTCCAGCCTGGGCAACAAGAGTGAAAATCCGTCTCAAAAAGAAAAAAAGAAAACAAAATTAGCCGGGCGTGTGTGGTGGTGTGCATCTGTAGTCCCAGCTACTTGGGAGGCTGAGGCATGGGAATCGCCTCAGGTTCGCTTGAACCTGGGAGGTGGAGGTTGCAGTGAGCTGAGATTGCACCACTGCACTTCAGCCTGGCAACAGAGCAAGACTCCATCTCAAGAAAAAAAAAAAAAAGATGTCTGCCCTTCTTTAAATTCTACTCCATTTTAAGGAACTGAATCTTTTTCTCTCATTCCCAAGTTTCAGTCTTGGTTCTCCGATCATAAGTCACTTCTTCCATAACGATGTTTCTCAAACTTTAATGTGAATACAAATCACCTGGGGATCTTGTTAAAATGCAGATTCTGGCTGGGGACAGTGACTCATGCCTGTAATTCCATCACTTTGGGAGGCCAAGGTGGGAGGACTGCTTGAGCCCCTAGGAGTTGGAGACCAGCCTGGGCAATATAGCAAGAGCCCATCTCTACAAAGAATACAAAAATTAGCTGGTCATGGTGGCAAACGCCTGTGGTCCCAGGCACTAGGGAGGCTGAGACAGGAGGATTGCCTGAGCACAGGAGTTCAAGGCTGCAGTGAGTCAAGATTGCACCACTGCACTGCAGTTTGGGTGACAGAGTGAGACCCTGTCTGGAAAAAAAAAAAGCAGATTCTCATTCAGTAGGTCTGGGGTGGGACCTGAAATTCGACATTCCTAACAAGCTTCCAAATAATATAGTGTTGCTGCTAGCAATGCTGCCTGGATTACACTTTACTTTATTTTGGGGATGGAATCTGGCTCTGTTGCAGGGCCTGGAGTGCAGTGGTGCAATCTTGGCTCACTGTAGCCTTGGGCTCCTGGGTTCAAGTGATTCTCCTGCCTCAGCCTCCCGAGTAGCTGGGAGTACCGGCGCATGCCACCACGTCCGGCTAATTTTTGTATTTTTAGTAGAGACATGGTTTCACTATGTTGGCTAGGCTGGTCTTCAACTCCTGACCTCAAGTAATCCACCCGTCTCGACCTCCCAAAGTGCTGGGATTACAGGCGTGAGCCACCATGCCTGGCCTGGATTACACTTTAGTAGTCAGGATGTACAGCTAGCAGCATCAGAGAGCTTGTTAGAAGTGCAGAATCTCAGGCCTCACTTCAGACCCACTGGCTCAGAGTCTGCCCTTCAACTCGATCCCCAGGTGCTGAGAACAGTGATCTAGAACAATGACTCTCAAGGCACACGGAACATCAGGAGCACCGGTGAGCGTTATAGAGTGCCCCTAGCCGCCCCCATTCTCCTAGGTGTGGTTATCTGGAATCATGTTATCTGGCCATGGGCATCCCAGGTGATTCTTACGGGTATCAGGTTTGAAAATATCAGAGTTTTAGGAGGACCAAAATCCTCCCAGGTTCCTGTGACATCGCAAAGGAAAAAGCCTTAGGGATGATCTGACCATCATCATCTGAGATTGTGGGCTCCTCCGAAGTTACCACACAAGTCCCAGATCAGAAACTGAGGCGGGGGCTTGCCCAGTATCACGTGGCTGGCAATCCGCGGCGGCCTCCGGCGCATGCGCAGTTCTTCTCTGCACGGCGGCCTTGCAGCCCCGCTCCCATCCACCGCAGGAATGCCTCTCCTTGACCAAGACACAAACCTTTTCCTCCTCCAGCCGACAGTTTCAGCCCATTACCTCTAAAGCTCCACACCCTCACAGGTGCTGGACTCCCACAAATGCCATCCTCTCCCCACCCCTGTCACTGACCAATCAAGCCACACGTTTAACTGGTTGACTCTCCCCCAAAGACTGATGCTGTCAGCCTTTTGCTGCTGTTTGCGGCTCTTCTTGGGGCAGGTGAGGTATGTGGGTGGGAAGGGTGTTGTCTGCTGGACTTCCATTCATCTTTCAGGAAGGCAATTAAGTTTCCTGCTTTGGGAAGTTTCAGAACCTCTTCTTTTGGTGGGTTCTACAGCTTTCTGGAATGTATGTGAACACCTCCTCTCTGGGCTTACAACTTCAAGACTTCCTCATTCTTTCAAACTGGCCACTTTGTCCTCTCCCCTCCCTACCCAGATAGGTGCTGCTCACCAAGTGGAGTGAATTGAGCACACCTGGAACTTAAGAGTGTTTGACAGGGGGTTTAACCTGTCCGTGAATCCCAGTATTTTACAATCTTGGCATACGTTAGCATCTCCTGGGGAGTTTAGAAAACCCAAAGTCCAGACTACACTCAGATAAATTATTTTGATTATTATTATTATTTTTTAACAAAAATAGAGGCGGGGTCTCACTATATTGCCCAGGCTGCTCTTGAATACCTGGCCTCTAGAGATCCTCCCACTTCAGCCTCCCAAAGTGCTGGGATTAGAGGCGTGAGCTGCTGCACTTGGCCTGCAACCAGATAAATTAAATCAGAAACTCTGGGGGTAAGAAACAGGCATAAAGAGTTTATGGCTGGGTGCACTGGCTCATGCCTATAATCCCAGCACTTTGGGAGGCTGAGGTGGGTGGATCACTTGAGGTCAGGAGTTTGAGACTAGCCTGGACAACATGGCAAAACCCCCATCTCTACTAAAAAATACAAAAATGAGCTGGGTGTGGTGATGCGTGCCTGTAATCCCAGCACTTTGGGAGGCCGAAGCAGGGAGATCACTTGACGTCAGGAGTTTGAGACCAGCCTGGCCAACATGGTGAAACTCCGTCTCTACTAAAATTACCAAAAAAAAAAAAAAAAAAAAATTAGCCAGGCATAGTGGCATGTACCTGTAATCCCAGCTACTCAGGAGGCAGAGGTTACAGTGAGCTGAGATGTGCCACTGTACTCCCACCTGAGTGACAGAGTAAAACTCTGTCTCAAAAAAAAAAGTTTATAAAATTCCCTAGGTGATCCCATTGTACAGCCAACGTTGAGCCCCCCCCAGAAAGTGCAGGTAAAATTGTTTGTGGATGGGCATAAGTGCATTTTCTTCTGGAAAAGCTAAGCCATACCTCTCAGCAGATTCTCAAGAGGTGTACAACACCCTCCTCCTCTCTTCTTCAAAAAAGGCTCAGTGACAATACATAAGGAAGAACTTGCCAATTGTTAAGGAAACACCAAATACATGTGTTAACTACATAAATAGGCATGAGCATGCAGAGCAAGTAAAGTGTCTATTGTTCTCAAGGGGACCTTTGGGGGCCTTTGGGTGGGATGGGAAAGTCACTACCACTCTCCCAACTAAGTGGGAAAATGGCTGATTTCAGGTGCTGCCACTGCAGAAATCTGATTACTTAACTCTTGAGCCTTCCCGCTGCCCACAGAACTAAGCCTGACTCCCAGCTATAACACTGTGGTTCTTTCATTGCCTAGCCCCAGCATCCTTTCTAGCTCACCTCCCTCACTTCATCCCACACTCTAGCCCCAAGAGGATGCTCATTGTGCATTTTTTAGATGCCTTTTTTTTAGGTGCCTTCCCCCAGTTCCTTCCACTCTGCCTGTCTCAGGTGGACCTGGGAGGAAGTGGGACTGAAGGGAGAGAGAATAACTCAAGGCAGAGTCCCTTAGTAGAGAAGGTTCGGTCTGTATTTGTCAAAAACGTGAGTGGGATAGCAACCTTCTGCTAGGTGCTCCTTCCTGCTTGGGCGAGTGGGGGAGATTCAGAAGACCTGGTCCTTGAGGGACTTAGGTCCCACAGTAGGAGGCAGACCTATGATCCAAGGCATGCAGGGAAGCTTAATGGATGCTCTGAGAGGAATCTGTGGAGGGAAGATGTGGGGTGGAATGGGGAATGCAGGGTCAGGAAAGTCTTTATCCCTAAAGAGATTGGCACCCAGCAGCCTCAGTGAAGAGAGATGGGACTGAATTAGGAGGGTGAGGCCAGATGATAGAGGCCATTAAATGCCAACTGGAGGACACCCACTACACACAGAGTGAACCCAGTTGGTGGCCCCCGCTTCACTCGTCTTGCTCCCTCAGGTAGTCTTTGCTATAATGCTAAGCCATTGAGGCTTAGGGCCTGATTTTGAAGCTGTCCCTTTTGCCTGTGGTGTCTGAGCTTGTAAAGGTACCGGCTCTTTTCAGGAAGCCCCAGCTTTCTCCTGTAGCGTCTTTCTCCTGCCACTGCCCATGTTCCCAGGCCCCTGGGACAGGTCAGGGAGCCAGGATCACTGATTCTGTAGGCAAGAACAGTGGCTGTACTTCCCAGTCACAAGTCAGGCAGGATGTAGGTGTGACAATGGGCTGGACGATGGGCAGCCAGGGGTCTGCCAGCACAGCAGAGGAGGAGGCGTACAGCTTCTAGATCCTCGGGTTTGAATCCCATCGCTAAGTGCTGGGAATACACTTAGTATCTACCAACCCAATACAGATGCTGTGTGTGGAGCCCTGACCCAGAGTAGATGTTCTCTTCCTCTATCTGCTTCTCTGGGCTGAGAATCTAGGTTAAACAGCTTGATCTTCTCCTCCCTGTAGCACCCCCACCTCCCAAAGAGGGTGCCCCTTCTCTAAGGACTACACTTTTTCCATTTGGGCTGCCAGGATGCTATAATTGTTATGCACTTTCCTCTAATAAGGCATAGAGGGCTCATTATGTAAATTCAAGGAAAAAAGCCCCAAATCATGAATTACATCTGTATTATAATAATAAACATTTTAATTAACACTTACCAACTGCCAGCTATATTAGGTGTAAATAACAGGTGGATGCAACATGAACTCCTGAGGCTAGAGAGTCACTGCCTCCAGCCTACTCCTTCAAGAATTTCAAGAAACAGTTCATATGCTATCTCTTTTCTTCCTCTCCCCTCTCCCCTCTTCCCTCTCCTCTCTTGACACGGAGACTCCCTCTGTTGCCCAGGCTGGGGTGCAGTGCTGCTACCTTGGCTCAATGCAACCTCTGCCTCCCAGGTTCAAGCAATTCTCCTGCCTCTGCGTCCTGAGTAGGTGGAATTACAGGCGCCCACATCTGGCTAATTTATTTATTTTTATTTTTTATTTTTGAGATGGAGTCTTGCTCAGTCGCCCAGGCTGGAGTGCAGTGGCGCGTTCTTGGCTCACTGCAAGCTCCGCCTCCCGGGTTCACGCCATTCTCCTGCCTCAGCCTCCCGAGTAGCTGGGACTACAGGCACCCGCCACCATGCCCGGCTAATTTTTTTTTTTGTATTTTTAGTAGAGATGGGGTTTCACCATGTTAGCCAGGATGGTCTCCATCTCCTGACCTCGTGATTCACCCGCCTTGGCCTCCCAAAGTGCTGGGATTACAGGCGTGAGCCACCGCGCCCGGCCAATTGTGTTATTTTTTAGTAGAGATGGGGTTTCACCATGTTGGCCAGGCTGGTCTCAAATTCCTGACCTCAGGTGATCTACCCTCCTCGGCCTCCCAAACTACTGAGATTACAGGAGTGACCCACTGCACCTGGCTCTTTTCAAAAGCAAGCTTATATATTCTCCTGGATCCTGAAACTATCGACAATACTTAAAGTTAGTTTTGTTTTTTTTTTGCCATTTAAACATAAATATTAATGACAACATTTGTATGGTGCCTCTCACCTCAGATTCATTCATTCAATAGATATTTAATAGATGTAGCAGGCATTGTTGTAGGAACCAGGGATACAGCAGTGAGGGAATAAGCTGAAGTTCTTTTTTTTAATTAAAAAATTTTTAGAGACAGGGTTTCGCTGTTGCCCAGCATTCTGGTAGCCAAAGACAATAGGGAAATCAACAAGTACACAAGTAATACTAAATGGCAGTAAATGCTGTAGGAAAACATAAAGAAGAGTAAGGAGAATAGAGTTGGGGGCAGGGGCATGGAGTTCAAGAACTGCTATTTGGCTGGGCTAAAGTTAAAGTGACTTCCTAAGGGACAGAACAAGGACTAGAAATCATGTTCCTTGGCTTCCAGTCTTGTGTTCTTTTCTTATAAATCCTCTAAAGGAATTTCTCATATAAGAAACCTTATCCTCTTGAACATCTGAAGCTCTTTTTTGCCAATGCAAGGTAAGGAAGGATTTTGGCACCTGGAAGGTACTCAGTAGCTGGAGTCAGGTTATGGGAAGGTAAATATCAAGAATGATTAGAAGGAAAAAAAAGTATTAAAGGTACTAAGGAGAAAGACGGTCTTAATTTAAAAAATTGAATTGTATTGTATGGAGAGCTGATTTTTTTCCTCCTCATCTTCTTTGTGATAGCACAGAGAGCTGAATTTTCTTTAAAACAGTTTTATTACCTTTTTTTTTTTTTTTTTTTTTAGACGGACTCTCGCTTTGTCGCCCAGGCTGGAGTGCAGTGGCGCTATCTGGGCTCACTGCAACCTCCGCCTCCCGGGTTCAGCTAATTTTTATCTTTTTAGTAGAGACAGGATTCCGCGACGTTGGCCAGGCTGGTCTCAAACTCCTGACCTCAAGTGATCTGCCTGCCTCAGCCTCCCAAAGGGCTGGGATTACAGGCGTGAGCCATGCGATTAAATCTTATTTCACATCTGTAAGACTT
Source organism: Symphalangus syndactylus (assembly GCF_028878055.3). NCBI lineage: Eukaryota > Metazoa > Chordata > Mammalia > Primates > Hylobatidae > Symphalangus > Symphalangus syndactylus. The sequence continues at coordinate 84,439,770 of NC_072440.2, read as the reverse complement.
AATATGTAGATACAAATCACAGATTAGGAAAAAAATTCAAAAGTCCTGATTATTAGTTGTGAAATGAGGTTACTGACGAGGTCCTTGGTGTTAGAGGAGCCCAGGTTCCTTACAGAGCCATGAAAAATTAATGATTGCAAACTGGTAGGTCCCAATGTCTACTGGGAAAGGCATGAGTCTTTGGAGTCAGATAAAATCTAGGTTTAAATTCTTACTCTGCCACCTGGTAGTTCTGTGATATTAGGCACGTGATGTGAATGCTCTCAATCTGTTATTCGGCCTCTGTGTCAGGAACTGTGCTAGGTGTTTGGATACAGAAGTTTGAGATGCAAAGGGTCCTGCCCTCCTAGAGATTGGGATAATTAAGGAAAAGTGGGGTTCTTAATGCCGAAGGGACTCAGAGTAGTGAGAGTAAGGCTTAACCAGGTGGAGAGGGAGTTGGGTCGAGGGAGGCAACATTTTAAGAAAATATGCGAGGGGCTGATAGGCTGGAGCGGCCGAGGTACAATACACAGTTGTTCTTGTGGGTCTAATGCCGGTGGCTGCGATTATTTCGTGAAACAAATATGGAAAGCACCTAACGCTGAAAGCACTTGACCCAGAAATAGGAGTCAGGGCCGGGGCGCGAACCCTGTGCTGTAAATCCCTTTCCAGAATGATGAGGATTCCAACCTCCACGACGACAAAAGCAAAACACACTCGCTCTGAGGAACCGAGGAACTAGCCAGACGACTGGGGGCAGGTTCCAGGCGGGGGGCGTGGCCTCGGGAGACTGCCGGACGTCCTCTTCCGGAACCGGCCCGTGCCCCGGAAGCAGTTGTTGTTTGTTGGGGGGCCTTTTGGCCGGTGACGGAGACTGCTCAGGTGTGGTCACCATGTTCCTCTCCGCGGTCTTCTGTAAGTGGGGCTGGAGGTGCCGGTAGGGGTTACGGCGAGGGTTAGGGGGCCGTGACAGGCAGGGCCCCGGAATGATGCGGGGAGGGATGTGCGAACAGGACGGGAAGCTGCAGCTGCGGACTTTTCCAGGCCTCAGGACCACAGCGTCCGGCATGCCCCGCGGCGCGCCTCCCTGTGCGGACCTGTGGGTTCCTGAGAGGGAGTCTGCGGTGTCTGGATTCAATTGCCGTCCTCACGGACTGTTGAGTCTGGCTGTGGGGCGTTTTTCTCCAGCCCGTGTTAGGAGAATCTCTAGATGTCCGAAGGACCTCAGAATTTGTAGCCCACCCATTTCGAACTCTAAAAATAAGGAACCTGCTCCCGAGAGGGGCAATGAATTGCCTGAGTAACGCGGCAGGGCAGTGAAGGAAGTCCTTGGGCTCCCGAGTCAGTGCTCTTCTTTACCCCTGGCTGACTTCCCAGTTAGATTTAGTATATGGTTTTCACCACATGTGATGGTTGTTGCAATTTGCAAAGGTTAAACTTGTCAAACAAGAAGCTTGCTGCAGCGCGAATACTTGCACCTTAGAAGAGGGACAAAATGGAGCAGGTGTTACTTTAGAAAGATTTAAAAGGTAGCCGGTCCAACAGTCATGAAATTACGCAAAATATTAAATCTAGAATTGTGTTGGTCTGATTGGGTCTTTTAACCTTCCTTCTATAAAATCCTAAGGGGATCCCTAATAGATAGGGAATAGTTACTTGAGTGACACCTCATGGCATATTTCATAAGTTAAATATTTTTGGTTATTACTGATATTTATATGAACTTTGCATAAGAAAGAGAATACATTTATATTTTTATTTTCTTTTCCAACCCTTCCTGTCTACAAAAAAGTTGCCAAGAGCAAGTCAAAGTAAGTAAAGATTTTTCCTTTTTTAAATGTCACTTGTTTATGTTAGATTTGTTAGTCTAGCTGCTCCCAATACATCCTTATATGAAATTAAGCATTGGGCCTTGATTTCCTAAGAGTTGGTTTGTGGATTACTTAGTTGATTATTTTTTATCTATGAACTCTTTCAAAAAATATTTTCCCTCCTGCTGAACTGAGCTACTTCTGTGAGCATTGAAATACTTAAAGGAACCTTTGCTGCTTTTCTAGTCCCAGGATTTGTGAGCTCACTGTCTGTTTCTAAACAAACCATTGGGCTGTGCTGTATTTGGACTACCACCATATTTCCATTTCCTCAAATCGAGGACCAGGGGCCATTTGTCTGGAGCTCACTACAGGAATCCAGAAGAACAAACTCTGCTTTGATTAAATCATAGAGTCTGTTTTAATGAGTTTTGTAATCCTTTGCATTCATGGTATAAGCATTTCAAAAATAGCCAAGATTAAAGATTCCATGCTGTACCAGAGAGACTAGAACTACTAAACTTGTATTTCAAAATAAATGTTGTAGACAATAACTGAAGATTTTGTGGTAAAAATAGGGAAGTTCTAAAGCAGCTTTTCCTTGCAACTCAAGACATTGAAAATCCTTAAAGCTAGTCTTTTGGATTAAAGTTAATGAAAAACATGTATGTTAGCACTTTCCCTCCCAGTATCTTTCAGTGATTCACGTAGCTTTCCCCACAGTCCAGTTATTTATGTCAGAATTCCCTGCCCCCAGGATCTATAGGAATCCCTTACCTTTGGTTTCTGTAGAGGTATATGCCGACTCTCGTTCTTTCTACCCTTGTGACACATTTCATATATGTCTTGCCTGATTGACTTCATGTACCAACTCACCTTCCATACAGTACTGTTAGCTCCTAGAGGACATAGACATAGACTTATAGAGCTTTGTATTTCCCAGAGTGCCTTCCACAGAGTAAGTGCTTAATATTTGTTGGATCTGTGTTGAATGAATAATTATTGTCTATCTTAATTACAAACAAATACTGTATGCCTCTTATGAAGCACTGTGCTGAATGTTGAAAGCAATGCAGTGATGGGTAATATAGTCTTGGATGCTTCCAGGTTGTTTTGGAATTAGATGAGAAATAACATGGTCTACATGGGGAGACAAGACACATGAAAAAATAACAAACAGTACAGGTGTTAAAAGATCTGGTGAGGCAAACATGGACTTTCTGCTTTGGATGACTGGAACTTAAATGAAATATGAAGGGCCACAAGGTTTTGCATACTAGCAACCTAAAAGCTTTAGTCTCTTTATTTTGTCCCTTCCTGAATATAATCATTTATGCCCTGGAAGAGAGGGCTGTTCTGAGACAGCGATCTTTACAATTTCCTCACTAGCCAGCTGTGGTTACCAGTACTTTGATATTTTCCCCTTCCTGACTTCTGCTCCTCGTGAAGGGTGGATGTCTGAGGCTAGTCCCGCAATGTGGCTTGATTGTTCTTATTGTTTTGGTTAGGTCATTGCGAGGTAACTCTGTGTAGTGGAGCAAATTCTAGAGATTTGAACCATTGAAACTGTTTCATGGAAAACTTAGGCTGTCTTACAACTGAACCTTCTTAGGGCCAAGTGATATCTCACAACTAATACCCTACAGAGTTCTCAAAATGTGCCATCCCCCCCATGACTGATTTTAGTTTATTTCGTCAGCTTGTACATAACAGCATACTTTTTAATCTTAGAAACATTCTGGTGAGAATGGTGAGCCAAGCTGGGACAGGTTTCTGCTTCAACACCAAGAGAAACCGACTGCGGGAAAAACTGACTCTTTTGCATTATGATCCAGTTGGTAAGATCTGGGGAGGTTAATGCTTCCAAGGCCTATTGCCCCCTTTGTAGGCTGAACATCTGAACATCTCTGGAAGTTTTTTTTAGCCTCTGACACTAGCATTCATTTAGTAAATAGGTATTGAATGATTATTATGATGCTATTTAACATCCCAGGTGCTGGGATACACCAGGACACAAGACAAGTCCTTGTACTCTTGGCACTTAGTCTAGTCTGAGAGGGGGAGAAAAAATGACAAATTATAAGTGCTATGAGAGAAACAATCAGGATGCTGAGGTGTAGGATGAAGTTGGGGAGTAGTAGGGAAAGTCACATTAGATGGCTAAATCAGGGAAGGTCTCTCCGGGAGGAGATAGTTAACCGAGACCTGAAGGTGAGAAACCAGCTATGTAAAGAGAATAGGTGGTAGTGTTCTGGAAACAGACAAGTGTCTTGAGAAGGGGATGGTGTGGTGTCCTGGCATCATCTGTTCGACAGTGGCTAGTTTCTGGGTCCTGACAGAAGTTAAAGGAATATGGTTTCTATATATTAGTGCAGTGGGGGTAGGAAATTTGATTTTTCCATTTTGTGCCATCCACTAAAATGCTGTACTATATGGTAACTTTAAATGGTCTCATTAGATGGAAGTATTTATCTAGAAGAGACAAGTGTTCCCAAGGCCATATTATCTGCTCACAAACAAAAATAGCGTCAGCACCTGATTGCTGTTGGTGGGCACCTATCCTGTTTCTGGATTTTATGTGCAGATTTATGTAAAAATAGCAATGCGGTTTTTAATTTTAGAGCTCTGGCTGTTCATTTTTGTGCTCTTTATAATTAATTTTTGTTTGTTTGTTTGTTTTTGAGCCGGAGTCTCACTCGGTCGCCCAAGCTGTAGTGCAGTGGTACAATCTCGGCTCACTGCAACCTCCACCTCCTGGGTTCAAGTGATTCTCCTGCGTCAGCCTCCCAAGTAGCTGGAACTACAGGTGTGTGCCACCACACCCGGCTAACTTTTATATTTTTAGTAGAGATAGGGTTTCACCATGTTAGCCAGGCTGGTCTTGAACTCCTGACCTCAGGTGATCCACCTGTCTCAGCCTCCCAAAGTGCTGGGATTACAGGCATGAGCCACCGCGCCCGGCCATTGCTTCTTAACAAGGTAATGGCTATAATAACATGAGCAGACATTTTTTAAAGGCTCCAAGAAGCACAGTTGTCAGCTTAAAGTTTCTTGTGTTCCATCCTTTAACAGAAATAAAATTCCTTGCTGTTTTTATGGTGTTCAAATTTCTGTTTATTCATTATCAGAGTAAAAAGGGAATTCTAGGTTTGTACCTGATGATAAGGAGTCTGAATTTCAGGATGATTCCTCATATGGTGGAAAAATGAAGAGGTTTGCTGTTGGATTGATAAGGTTTAGAATTGGATTGGTATGTTTTTCTCCCTCTGATTTCTTTGTGTCAGCTGGTGAAAAGTCAAAGGGATGATTGAATAACATTCTGTGATATTTTAAGTATGAAAAAACGTATTAGGCTTTTCATCCTTAGTATGGAGGTATTAGGAACTTAATAATTGTCAGTTTGATTTGAAGTTTTGAGATTGGGAAAGGATACAGCCATAAACAGTTCTGATCATAGTTCAAAGTGGGAGAAAAGATTCACATATAAATTTCAAACAGACGCTTAGAACTTTTCTCATAAGGAATGGCCTTAGCTTTGACAGCACAACTTTGTCTTTTCTGAAGAAGAGAATGTTCTGGGATAGCCGACTGCCTGGCTTTCTGCCCACCTGCTGAATGCCCTGCACGTGTTCGTGATGAAGTTGTTTGCCTCGGGGCCTGCCCCCATTGCCCAGGGTACCAAATAGCTTGGCAGGTCTCCCAGCATGTTTTACTGTGATGAGTAAATTGTTAAGTTTGAGGACGATGATTGTTGGTCTGCTTTATGAAGGAAATAGGTAAGGAAACGTGAAAAAATTCCCAATTATTTGAGCATTTCATAATATAGTCTGTGGCAAGAAGCAGCTGCATATGCCTATCCTTTTGAATTCCTTTTCCAGGTATAAAACTAGATGCTAATTTCCGAAGAGGAAGGATTAAAGGTTGAGGCATAAGCTTATTAAGCTTTCTTAAATATATTGAAGGTTTATCATAAAGAGAATGAAAACTTGTCAGTTTTAATTCCTTGGATGACTAAACAAGACAATATAGACTGTAATTGAAGCAGAATCGATTTTGGTTAGATGTAGGGAGAGAACTTGACAGATTCATTCTTCTATGAATTAAGCAGCAAATATTTTGACAGAAAATTAATTCATGTTTACAATTGTGGGTAGCAGTGTGTCATTTCAACTCACAGCGTTGACTGCGCACTATGTGTCTAGCAACAACCTTGTGAGGGAGATAGTTCTCTCTCCCACAGGGAAGAAAGCAGGATAGAGTATTTTGAGAAATTTTCCCAGGGATTCATAGCTGATAAATAGTGGAGCCAGAGTTGGAACCCAGCCTTTCTCACTCAAGTCCCTGTTCTTTTATTTGTTTATTTATTTAATTTTTTAAAATAGAGATGGGGTCTCACTATGTTGTCCAGACTGGTCTTGAACTCCTGAGCTCAAGCAGTCCGCCCACCTTCGCTGCCCAAAGTGTTGGGATTACAGGCCTGAGCCATTGTGCTTAGCCCTTCTAATTTAAAAAGTTTTTTTTTTTTTGGTTTTTTTTTTTTGTACAGACAGTGTCTTCTATGTTGCCCAGGCTGGTCTGGAACTCCTGGCCTCGAGTGATCCTCCTACCTCAGTCTCCCAAGTGCTGGGATTATGGGCATGAGCCACCATTCCTGGGCAAGTCCTTGTTCTGTCTCTTACATGGAGCCAAATTAATCTAAAACTTTTTTTTTTTTTTTTTTTAAATCAAGACCTATCCCTGTGGTCAGGCCATGGATCCCCACTGAGACTCCTACCACCAATCCCTCTACTAAACCAGATGCCCATTCCTGGTTCATTTAATCCAAATGCTGATCTGTCTTCAGGGACCAAACTTGACACTTTCCATGAGGCCTGTCACCATTCTTGTCCCTTTCTGACTTCGAGGTTCCTCTGGGGTTTACTGGCCATTTGTGTGGGCACCTCATGATGTACTGATGTATTAAATCAGGGAGTCTTACACTTTTGTAAACTCTACATTGCCTAGCACAGTTCTGTGGACTTAAATATTTATTCTTTGAGTTAAAGGAATAGGTGCGGTGAATGAGTCAAGGAATTCTACTCAATATAGCCTTGCTCTACTAACCTTAATCAGTTACTCCTAGTCAGGGTCACTTAGTCTCCAGATTGCTTTTCAGTGAGACAACTCCCCTACCCCCTGCCTTTTTTTAAACCAAGTTTTTAGTTCCCCGTAGAAAACCATGGGGGAAATATTTCTTGTAGTAACATTGATGAGAAACTGTTTTGGTTCTTTACTACCATCTCGTAATGCATTAATGCATTGTAGTCCTCTTTGGAGTTTTAGGAGGATCAATCCTACTTGTATTTCACATGATTTGAAGTATGTTAAAAAGATCCCTTATGTACAGTGTATTAATATCATAGATAAAATTCTGTTGACAGGTTAATGGTTCTTAAATTCAACTGCCCATCAATTGAGGAGTTTTAAAAAATGTAGACTTGAGTCCAACCCTAGCCCTACTAAACCAGAATTAAGGTAGGAGTGGAGGTGAGAATGGACTTACTTAGATAAGCTCATTCTTAATCGTAGATAGCTTGGGAATCTCATATACAGAGTATCCATATTGACTGTAGAAGAAAAAAGCTAAAATGTCTGTATAATAGGGACAAGTGAGGAATTGTTAGATTATAGTTGTTTAAGTTCCTGGATCTTCCTTGGGTGATTATTCCATTTCTGGTGTTTTTTTGTTTTTGTTTTAGCAAAGAGGAAATAGGTTGGGGCGTGTGTGTGTGTGTGTGTGTGTGTGTGTGTGTGTGTGAGAGAGAGAGATGGAAGTTAATGGAGTGCCATAAGGCATTATAGAACTATGAAAGCCTTACTGCTCAGCATCTAGTCTTCAATCTTTTTTTTTTTTTTTTTTTCTGAGATGGAGTTTCACTCTTGTTGCCTAGGCTGGAGTGCAATGGCGCGATCTCGGCTCACTGCAACCTCTGCCTCCCGGGTTCAAGTGATTCCCCTGTCCCAGCTTCCCAAGTAGCTGGGATTACAGGCATGCACCACCATGCCCGGCTAATTTTGTATTTCTAGTAGAGATGGGGTTTCTCCATGTTAGCCCGGCTGGTCTTGAACTCCCAGCCTCAGGTGATGTGCCCACCTCGGTCTCCCAAAGTGCTGGGATTACAGGTGTGAGCCACAGCGCCCAGCTAGCCTTCAGTGTTTCATCCAGGCCGGTAGCACTTTGTTTCAGAGAACTGTACTCTAATATTTACAATAATGAGATTTTGGTTATGATATTAATTATAGTACCAAACTAAAAACTCTGTATTTGGGTGTATTAACCCATCTCTGGGAAGTAGAGGTTTAGTGTCTATTACTCTTCCAGACAGCGTGGTCCACTTGGTTCTTGCTGCTCTCTTTCTGGAGTCCAGCTCCCAGTCTGTCCTTGCTTACCTCCTACAAGAGTGGAAATTAATTGAGTGAAAACATTGTTCCATTTTTGTCCCGAGTTTTCTTTCTTAATGTGAATATTTCTTCATTGGTTGAAATATGACTTGTGGCATACCAAGGATGCTGCTGATTAGCTAGTGGCCCTATAGCCATTTTCTCCAGTCTGCCCTGGCTCCTGGGATGGAGGAACTGAGTTTGCAAATCAGCTCCATCCTCATATCAAGGAATAGTAAAAGAAAGGTGAGGGCTTATGGTCTGATATGTATTTTTTTTATAAAAATGGTGATGATACTTTATAATAATTTTCTGCTACAATTCTTTTTTTCTCCCTCCATAGTGAAACAAAGAGTCCTCTTCATGGAAAAGAAAAAAATACGCTCTCTTTAAATGGTGGATTGAAAATGACTGATTTATAAAGAGAAGACTGAGGGCGGGGATACTGATTCAGAAATCCTGTAGCGTGTAATAAAAGAAGAGGAAATGGCATGGAATCACTGCCTCCTGTGATTTGAAGGCCATTGTGAAGGAAAACAATGCAGTGAAAGAAAGTTCTTCATATTAGGACAGATATCATTGCATCACATTTATTTATCTTTCTGGGTATTTTTATAGCCCTTAATAAAAAATATTAAAATAGCCTATGCTATTGTGTCTTAGTGATGTTTTTCCCCACTATTTGAGGTTTTAAAAATCAACCACATTACTAAAAAATAACCATTGTTTCATGTAATAAATGTTTCCATAACAACACTTATGTAAGAGTTTCCAGCCTGCTCCCTCTGTACTCAGAGAAAAGGCAGAGTAACATTCCAGAGTGATCTTGAAGAAACTCCCATGTAATAACAGAGATGACAAGGGGGGCCAGGAATGACAAAAAGAGGAGCCTTGTAACACAAATCAGAACTTCTATTTCTGATTTGTGCTTATATAATTAGGAAAAATGCCACAGTCCTATATTTTCAAACCCAGATCACCAAAGCAGTATCTAGGATTTTCTGGGTTAGCTTTGGATTCCTTTATTCCCTAGATTTTTCTTTCCTTTTACAATAAAAGAAGGTATAGTGTATTTCAGTAAAGCCACTGCTAAGACTTCTGGGGCATGGTGGTACCACACAGCTAAATAGCATGGAATTCTGGGAGCAATCCCTAATGTTCAGATACGGACCTCTGTCCTGCCCAGAGCCATATACTTTCTCACTCAGGCTGTTGTTTCCCACAAGTTTTGAAAATTGTCCAGTTTTCTCCTTTGTCAAGTTCCTGGTTGAAAAGGATCTGCTCATTTTAAGATCTGTTGGTTCACATCCTACCCCATTTAAAGCATTTGTGTGGGAGAATGATACAGTGCCCACCCTGACTACAAAATAAGAAGTTCCTTCTCCATGGCCCAAACCTGGCTCTGAGGGAAATGTAAGAGCAGCTCTCTGGCAGTGGAATTAGGCAGAGAGTTGATGAGTCTTAGGGCTTGTGGCCTCATGGTCAATCAGCTATTTTATGGCATCTTTTGATAAAGCACTGGTTCAAAGCAATAATAGGTGAGATCTTGGCTCTTTTTAGGCTGAAACTGTACATAGTGTTGAGTTAACAAGAAAAATCTTTCACCTGATCCTAGCTAAGCTGATGTAAAGGGTCTGTGACATGCATGAATTGCTTTAAAAAAAAAAAAACAACCTGGTTTAACAAATGACTTATTTATTCAGCCCACTGGTTGAATGTGGCCCATAGGTGGTAGTTACTTCTTTTTTTTTTGATATAGGGTCTGCTTTGTCACCCAGGCTGGAGTGTAGTGGCGTGATCATGGCTCACTGCAGCCTTGAACTCCCAGGCTCATGTTATCCTCCCACCTCAGCCTCCTGAGTAGCCACCATGCCTGGCTAATTTTTTGTATTTTTAGTAGAGATGAGGTTTTGCCATGTTGGGCTCAAGCAATTCTTCCGCCTCGCTTCCCAAAGTGGTGGGATTACAGGTGTGAGCCACCACGCCCCTGTGGTGTTCACATTTAAAAAAAAATTAGTTGCTGATACATAAACACTGCAGGGTTCCAATAAATATCCAAACTTCTGCCTTCCCTTACAAAACCAGAGGCGTTGACAACACTAAGCTGAAGTTGAGTATCAGCTGCCCCTCTTAGAAAGTGCCCCTTCTCTTATTTGAGTCTGCTGTGGCTCTAGACACTGTGTCCACAACCCCTGCCATATGGTGCACATGGGGCATTAACAATCTGTTGACAATTGAGGTTACTTGTCTTTATGTTTGTACAGATCTTGGTTGTGGAATCTTTAATTCTGGTTGGTTTGTGCAAATGCATGGAAAGCAAAAGAATCATCGTTATAAATAAATTGAAGCTTGAGGATGACTTCGTAAAAGAACTAATATTTGCAAAGAAAGGGGAAGAGGACATTTTCTAATAAGCATTAGCCAGGAGCAGCCACCCCAAGTACATTTTATTCCCAGGTATATTTATTTTGGGACTAATATCAATCAAAACAAAGTAAGCGGAAGGTCTTTTTTGTAAGGGTAAGATGACTGTGTTCCTGCAGCCTGGACACTGACTGCTGCAATGAAATTGGATCTCTTGAGCATGTCTTCCAAGGACAAATTTGGATAGTAAGCCAGGTAGAAGGCCAGAGCTCCCACAAAGCTGTCACCAGCACCCTGTAATTAAAAGCACAGTTTTGAAGATAAGCATGTAGTCAATCTGTTGCCCAAACTACATATTTTAAAAATATTTAAGTAAACTTAATTTTAGTTTTAGATGTACAGAAAAGGAACAAGGATAATACAGAGTTTGCATGTATTCATACCCAGTTCTGTTAACATCTTACTGTGGTACATTTATCACCACTAAAGAAATAATATATTATTAACTGAACTTCATACTTTTTTCAGAGGTTACTAGTTTTGCTTAATGTCTTTTTCTGTTCCAGGATCCCATCCAACATACCATATTATACTTAATTGTCCTATTTCCATAGACTCCTGTAGGCTGTGATAGTTTCTTAGACATTCTTTGTTTTTGATGATTTTTTTTTCTTTTTTTAAAGAGACATGGTCTCGCTCTGTTGCCCAGGCTGAAGTGCAGTGGCACAATCATAGCTCACTGCAGCCTGGGCTCAACTCCTGAATGAACTCCTGGCTGGGCACAAGCAATCCGCCTGCTTCAGCCTCTGAAGTAGCCGGGACTACAGGCATGTGCAACACCTGGCTAATTTTTAAAAATTTTAATTAAAAAAAAAAGGGTCTCACTATGTTGACCAGCCTGGTCTTGAACGGCTGGCCTCAAGCAATCCTCCTCCCTCAGCCTCCCAAATGGTGGGATTACAGGTGTGAGCCACTGCACCTGGCTGTCGTTGATGATTTTGATAGTTTTGAGGAGAACTTTTCACTTATTTTGTAGCACATACCTTAATTGGGTTATGTCCGTTTTTCTCACAGGCTGTGGTTATGGTTTTTGGAAGACCACAGAGGTGAAATGTCATTTTCATCACATCATATTAAGGGTACATATGATCAACATGACTTCTTACTGATGGTGTTAACCTTGATCACCTGGCTAAGGTAGTCTTTGCCAAGTTTCTTCACTGTAAAGTTACTTTGCTCCCTTTTTTCATGTTGCACTCTTTGTTTTTTTAATTTTAATTTTTTTTCATGTTGGAAAGCAAGTCATTACACGTATTCCACTCTTAAGGGTTGGGGAATTATTCCCTGAAGTTATGCTCTATCTCCTTAAGGGTGGAGTTTCTATGCTCTATCTCCTTAAGGGTGAAGTTTCTACATAAATTATTTGGAATTCTTCTGTATGGGAGATTGGTCTCTTCCATTTATTTATTCAGTCATTTATATCAGTATGAACTCATGGTTATTTGTTTTATTCTTTGGGCTATAATTCAATGCTATATTATTTTGTTGTTCAAATTGTTCCAGTTTTGGCCATTGGGAGCTTTTCCAGTTGGCTCCTGTGTCCTTTTGACATACGCCCATCCTTTTGGTTTTGAGTACTTTCTGGCATTACAAGATGCCCCAGGGGGCCGGGCATGGTGGCTCACACCTGTAATCCCAGCACTTTGGGAGGCTGAGGTGGGCAGATGGCTGGAGCCCAGGAGTTTGAGACCAGACTTGGCAATATGGCAAAACCTTGCCTCTACAAAAACAAAACAAACAAAATCCCCCAAGATGCTCCAGGGTCATCTTATATAGTCCCTGCCCTAGCCCTAGAATTAGCCATTTCTTCTAGGCCAACTGAAAAATGCACACAGAAAGAGCTGAGAGCCATTTGATATTATTTCTAAACCAAATATAGGGACACATCAAGTTTCTTTCCATTTTCTCTGAAGCTCCTAAGATCCAAGCTGGTGAAGGCCATGGAAACAGAAAACATCCTGAGAAAGTCTGTGGACCTGTGCCTTTGGACAGAGCAATACCTGCTTGTGTTTGTCTAACAATTGTGTCCAGGACAATTTAAATGTGACTACACAGTCTCACTTGAAAAACCATTCTTCTTGTAGATTTGAGTTCATTGTAGATTCTGGATATTAGCCCTTTGTCAGATGGATAGATTGCAAAAATTTTCTCCCATTCTGTAGGTTGCCTGTTCACTCTGATGGTAGTTTCTTTTGCTGTGCAGAAGCTCTTTAGTTTAATTGGATCCCATTTGTCAATTTTGGCTTTTGTTGCCATTGCTTTTGGTGTTTTAGACATGAAGTCCTTGCCCATGCCTATGTCCTGAATGGTATTGCTTAGGTTTTCTTCTAGGGTTTTTATGGTTTTAGGTCTAACATTTAAGTCTTTAATCCATCTTGAATTAATTTTTGTATAAGGTGTAAGGAAGGGATCCAGTTTCAGCTTTCTACATATGGCTAGCCAGTTTTCCCAGCACCGTTTATTAAATAGGGAATCCTTTCCCCATTTCTTGTTTTTGTCAGGTTTGTCAAAGGTCAGATGGTTGTAGATATGCGGCATTATTTCTGAGGGCTCTGTTCTGTTCCATTGGTCTGTATCTCTGTTTTGGTACCAGTACCATGCTGTTTTGGTTACTATAGCCTTGTAGTATAGTTTGAAGTCAGGTAGCGTGATGCCTCTAGCTTTGTTCTTTTGGCTTAGGATTGACTTGGTAATGCAGGCTCTACACCATGGAATACTATGCAGCCATAAAAAATGATGCGTTCATGTCCTTTGTAGGGACATGGATGAAGCTGGAAACCATCATTTTCAGCAAACTATCGCAAGGACAAAAAACCAAACACCGCATGTTCTCACTCATAGGTGGGAATTGAACAATGAGAACACATGGACACAGGAAGGGGAACATCACACACCAGGGCCTGTTGTGGCGTGGAGGGAGGGGGCAGGGATAGCATTAGGAGATATACCTAACGTTAAATGACAAGTTGATGGGTGCAGCACACCAACATGGCACATGTATACATACGTAACTAACCTGCATGTTGTGCACATGTACCCTAAAACTTAAAGTATAATTAAAGAAAAAAAAAAGAAAAGAAAAACCATTCTTAGGCCGGGTGCGGTGGCTCACGCCTGTAATCCCAGCACTTTGGGAGGCCGAAGTGGGCGGATCACGAGGTCAGGAGATTGAGACCATCCTGGCTAACACGGTGAAAACCTGTCTCTACTAAAAATACAAAAAATTAGCTGGGCAAGGTGGCGGGCACCTGTAGTCTCAGCTACTCGGGAGGCTGAGGCAGGAGAATGGCGTGAACCGGGGAGGCAGAGCTTGCAGTGAGCCGAGATAGCGCCACTGCACTCCCGCCTGGGCGACAGAGCGAGACTCCGTCTCAAAAAAAAAAGAAAAACCATTCTTGTATTCAACAGCTCTCAGGGTCATTTTCTACCTCTTCCCAGCTTGCTGTTCCTTAGACCTAAGGGCTTTCATAACAAATCTTGAGGCTACACCTCAGGCTTTTTAAAGAACCTTGGCATGCAAGATTGTTTCAGTCACAGTTGATGTATTTAATGGGCTATGTGCCCAGCAGAGTGATGGGTGCTAGAAAAGGATTAAAATCCATTGTGGATTAAATGCTAAATAGTATTGCAGAATTTATAAGTACTGTCAGATTTTAAGAAGGGATTTGAAGAAAGCGCCCCCCCCTCCCCGCCCCTGCCGGAAGGGAGTCCTTATAGAATGAGCCAGATTTATAAGAGAAGGCAGACCTCAAAGAATAAAGACACAGGAGGAGGAAGGACCAGCGTGAGCTCATGACACCATGAGTGGCTTTAAGGAGAATGACATTTCCCCTTGTTTACACAAAGCCATCAATATTAAACTTGCCAAGGGGTGATAGTAATGCAGGTGTGCATGCAACTTTCATTGCCCCCATGAATACTGTCTGAGTGCCTAAAATGTGTTATGCCCTATGTTAGCTGCTTTGCAATGTTTACTGGTCTTTCCTGAAGGATGCAATGGAGAAAGAGACAGACATGGTTCCTTCCCACTCTCAGTTTACAGCACAGCAGCCGACATGAGAAAGGCCTGAAACCTGAAGAACTATGAGCTGACTGGAGGGTTATTATGAAAACATGGAAAATGCCACAAGATACAAAGAGTTATGGCAAACTCCCAGATGCCAAGTCTTGACTCCTCCTTACATTACATACAAAATTAAATTCCAGCTAAAGTCTTGAATGTAAAAAACAAAACAGTAAAATAGTAAGATGAAAATTTTGATGAATATTTTTGTATAACCCCAGACAGGGAAAACATAAGCAAGTCAGTAAACACAAAAAGACATAACGAAAAAAATAACAGGTTTTTAATTTTATAAACATATTTTAAAAATTGTATGTCCAAAGATACTATAAATAAAGCCAAGTGAAAAAGTACAGATTTGGTGAAAATCCTTGCAATACATGTAACATATCCTCAGTATTCAAAGAATATCTTCAAACTGCTAGGAAAAAGACAAATGTAGGATAAAAATGTATAAAGATATAGGCCTGCAATTTCAGAAAAGGAAATGTATATCATCAGTAAGTAATAAACATATGAAAAGATGGTCAATGACTAGAAAATGTGTAACGCTCGGCTGGGCGCCATGGCTCATGCTTGTAATCCCAGCGCTTTGGGAGGCTGAGGCGGGTGGATCATGAGGTCAGGAGTTCAAGACCAGCCTGGCCAAGATGGTGAAACCCTGTCTCTACTAAAAATACAAAAATTAGCCGGGCGTGGTGGCACGTGCCTGTAATCCCAACTACTTGGGAGGCTGAGGCAGAGAACTGCTTAAACCTGGGAGATGGAGGTTGCAGTGAGCCGAGATCACACCACTGCACTCCAGCCTTGGCGACAGAGTGAGACTCCATCTCAAAAAAGAAAGAAAGAAAATGTGTAACGCTCTTTGATTCAACAATTTCAATCCTGCTCCTGGGAATCTCCTACAGAAGGAAAAGCTCCTGTAATATAGGAATATAGGTACAAAGATGCTTATTGCTGCATTATTTTCAAAGGCAAAACACTGGAAACCATCTGATTGTCTATCAAATAGGATGAATAAACTCTTATTATGGAAAAGTATGCAGCTATTAACAAGAAAAGTCTAGCAATAGAAGCACATACTTGGAGAAATGTCAATTAGTTAAGTCAAAAAAGGAGGTTTCAGCGTCCATGATCCCATTTGGGGGAAAAGAAATAAAAGAATGAAAAAAGACAAATACCTATCTATATGAGCATATGTGTATTTTTTTAAAGAATATAGAGAAAAATGAAGGATATGTATCGAACTGTGAATATTTGGTTTTCTTATGTGCAAGGTACAGGGACAGTGGTCTTTTTTTCTTTATATACTTTTATATTGTTTGATTTGCTATAAGCTTATAATATTTTTCCAAACAAGTTTAAGATAATAAAAGTATGAATAGGTTAGCCATGCCTCTGTGCCTCCCTACCTTACACCCTGACCAGAGTGGAGGCACAAGGTGGAAAGGAGACATTCTGGCATTGCTGATAGAAATCAGGTCTACCTACCCCTCTGTTAGCTAGCAGGGTATTTTTTGGCTGCAGACAAGGTTTTTTAGAAAGTTTAAAAAATATGGCTGGGCGCGGTGGCTCATGCCTGTAATCCCAGCACTTTGGGAGGCCGAGGCGGGTGGATCACGAGGTCAGGAGTTCAACACCAGCCTGGCCAAAATGGTGAAACCCTGTCTCTACTAAAAATACAAAAAAATTAGCTGGGTGTGGTGGTGGGTGCCTGTAATCCCAGCTACTCGGGAGGCTGAGGCAGAGAACTGCTTGAACCCAGGAGGTGGAAGTTGCAGTGAGCCAAGACTGTGCCACTGCACTCCCATCTGGGCGACAGAGTGAGACTCCGTCTCAAAAAAAAAAAAAAAAGAAAGTTTAAAAAATATTGTACCTATACCTGAAAACACTCTTAAAATCAGTTAAATTCCTTTCCACTACAGCCAAGGCCAGGGAAACACAGGGCTTGGTGGAACTGTGTGTGCTGGAAACATTATTTAGGCAGCAACGATTCTCACAACTTGATTACCCTTCATTCTCAGGGCTACATCATGTGTTGCTTTTTTCTTTCCTTCTTTTAGGATATGGTCTCGCTCTGTCACCCAGGATGGAGTGCAGTAGCATAATCATAGCTCACTGATGCCTTGATCTCCCAGGCTCAAGCAATCCTTCCACCTCAGCCTCTTGAGTAGCTGGGACCACAGGTGTGCACCACCATACCCAGCTAATCTTTTTATTTTTTGTAGAGATGAGGTTGGCCAGGCATGGTGGCTCACGTCTGTAATCCCAGCACATTGGGAGCAAGACCAGCCTGGGCAACGTCGCGAAGCCCTGTCTCTATAAAAAACATAAAAATTAGCTGGGCATTGTGGTGTGTGCCTGTAGTCCTAGCTATCTGGGAGATTGAGGCAGGAGGATCACCTGAGCCCAGGGATGTCGAGCCTGCAGTGAGCTGTGATCATGTCACTGCACTCCAGCCTGGGCGAAAGAGTGAGATCCTGTCCAAACAAACAAACAAATAAATAGCTGGGATCTTCCCATGTTGCCCAGGCGGGTCTCAAACTCCTGAGCTCAAGGGATCCTCCAGCCTTGGCCTCCCAAAGTGCTGGGATTACAGGTACGAGCCACTGTGCCTGGCCCACACACTGTGTTGACAGAGAATAGAAGATAAGTCCTTCCTATATTAAAAATAAGGGGTTCCCAACAAAGAAAACTCTAGACTAGATGGCTTCGCTGGATAATCCTTGCAAACATTTAAGTAAGAAGTAATCCTAATTCTACACAAATTCTTTAAGAAAATAGAAGAGCCAAGGAAACACTTTATAATGCTAGTGTCACCATGATACCGAAACCAGACCATGACATTGCAAGAAAACAAAAAAGATCAATACCTTTTGTGAATATAGATGTAAAAACCTTAACTTTTTAAAGCAAATTAAATATATGTGTGTATATATATATATAAAAAATATATGATAATGCATCATGACCAAGTAGAATTTATCCCAGGAATGCAAGATTGGTTTAACATTTTAAAAAATCAATGTAATTCAGTAATATTAAAAACCTTATGATTATATCAACAGGAGCTGAAAAAGCATATGACAAAATTCTACATTCATTCATGATAAAAGTTCAGCAAATTTAGAAAGAAGGTGTAACTTGATCTTCTTGATAAACAGCATTTATGAAAAATCTATAGCTAACATCATACTCAACCAGAAAGACTGAATGCTTCCTCCCTAATATTGGGAACAATCAAAGATGTCTGTTCTCACTACTTCTACTCAACATTGTACTGGATTGCCTAGCCAGTGCAAAAGGACAGGGGAAAAAAAAGAAAGAAAAGGCATACAGATTGAAAAGGAAGAAGTAAAACATTTTTTCTTTGTAGATGACATAGTGACCTATGTAGAAAATCCTAAGAAGTCCAGCCAAAAAGCTACTAGAAATAGTAGGTTTAGCAAGGTAACAGGACACAAGGTCACTATAAAAAACCAATTGTGGCCGGGCAGGGTGGCTCACACCTGTAATCCCAGCACTTTCGGAGGCCGAGACGGGTGGATAACAAGGTCAGGAGATCGAGACCATCCTGGCTAACATAGTGAAACCCCATCTCTACTAAAAGTACAAAAATTTAGCCAGGCATGGTGGCAGGCGCCTGTAGTCCCAGCTACTCGGGAGGCTGAGGCAGGTGAATGGTGTGAACCCGGGAGATGAAGCTTGCAGTGAGCCAAGATCGCATCACTGCACTCCAGCCTGGGTAACAGAGTGAAAAAAACCAATCGTATTTCTATATATTAGCAATGAACAAGAACTCAAAGTTATCAAAACATTTGCAACAGCATTTTAGAAATGAAGTATTTAAGGCTAAATTTAACTGAATATGTGTAAGATCTATCCACTATTGCTATGGAAAGTAAAAGAAAAATTAAAGAAAAATAAATGGTGAGAGTTTCAAGGATGGGAAAACTCAATATTCTTAAGAGATCAATTCTCCACAAATTGATCTATAGATTAATGCAATTCCAATAAAAATCCCAGCTGGCAATTATTGTAAATTAATAAACTGATTTTAAAATGTATATGTAAATGGAAATGACCTAGAATAGCCAAAACAGTTTTGAAAAAGAACAAAGTTTCCAGGCTTACTATAAGCTGCAGTAATTAGACACAGAGATACTGACATAAGGATAGACACGTAGCTCACTCGATAACTTGATAGAAGAGTCCAGATACAGACCCACAAATATATGGTCAACTGATTTCCAACAAAGGTATAGGTTGAGTATCCCTTATCTGAAATACATGGGACCAGAGATGTTTTGTATTTCAGATTTTTTTTCTGATTTTTGGAATATTTGCATTATACTCACTGGTTGAGTATCTCTTATCCAAAAATTTGAAATCCAATATACTCCAATGAACATTTCTTTTGAGGGTCAGGTTGGCACTGAAAAAATTTCAGATTTTGAAGCTTTTTTTTTTTTTTTTTTTTTTTTTGAGACAGGGTCTCACTCTGTTGTCCAGGCTGGAGTGTGTTGGCATGATCTTGGCTCACTGTAACCTCCATCTCCTGGGTTCAAGCAATCCTCCCACTTCAGCCTCCCAAGTAGCTGGGAGTATAGATGTGTGCCACCACACCTGGCCTTTTTTTTTTTTGAGTCAGAGTCTCACTCTGTAGCCCAGGCTGGAGTGCAATGGTGCTATCTTGACTCACTGTAACTTCCGCCTCCTGGGTTCAAGCAGTTCTCCTGCCCCAGCCTCCCAAGTAGCTGGGATTACAGGCATCTGCCACCACGCCTGGCTAATTTTTGTATTTTTAGTAGAGATGAGATTTCACCATATTGGCCAGGCTGGTCTCGAGCTCCTGACTGCGTGATCCGCCTACCATGCCCTCCCAAAGTGCTGGGATTACAGGCGTGAACCACCATGCCTGGCCAGCTAATTTTTTTATGTGTGTGTGTGTGTATGTGTGTATGTATGTGTGTGTGTGTGTGTGTGTATATATATATATATATATAGAGAGAGAGAGAGAGACAGAGACAGAGACAGAGACAGAGACAGAGAGAGAGATGGGGTTTCATCATGTTGCCCAGGCTGGTCTTGAACTCCTAGGTTCAAGGGACCTACCTGCCTTGGCCTCTTGAAGTGCTGAGATTACAAGTGTGATTACAGGGATGACACTGCACCTGGCTCATGATTTTGAAGCATTTTGGATTGTGGATTTTGGATTAGGGAAACTCAACCTGTACCCAGTAATTCAATGGAGGAAAGGGCAGTCTTTTAAACCAATGGTTCTGGGACAAATGGATATCCATATGCAAGAACACAAACCCTTACCTCACACCATAGACAACAATTAACTCAAAATGGGTCACAAACCTAAATGTAAGAGTTGAAACAACAAACTTCTAGAATAAGACAGGAGAAAAGCTGTAACCTTGTGCTAGGCAAATTTCTCAGGACAACAAAAGCACAAAGATTAAAAAACCTGATAAACTGAAATTTATCAAAATTTAAAGCCTTTGCCCTTCAAAAGAATATCAAAAGATAAGCCATGGACTGGGATAAAATATTTGCAAAACATGTATCTGGTAAAGTACTGTTATAACTCAATAATACAACCCAATAAGACCAACAACCCAATAAAAATGGGCAAGAGATTTGAACAGAAGCTTCATCAAAGAAGCTTCATCATGCATATGCCAAATAAGTATATGAAAAGATGCTCAATATCATCAGACACTAGGGAAATGCAAATTCAAAACACAGTGAGATGGCATTATATACCTAGTACAAAGACTAAAATGTTTAAAGCTGAAATTACCAATGGTTGGTGTAAATGTGGAGATATGAGAAGTCTTATTCATTGCTTGTGGGAATGCAAAATGATACAGACACTTTGGAAAATAATTTGGCAGTTTCCTAATAATGTTAAACATGTATTTATAAAACCCAGCAATTCTATTCCTAGCTATTTATCCAAAAGAAATGAAAGTATATATCCACGTAAAGACCTATATGTGAATGTTTACAGCAGCATTACTTATAATCACTCCAAACTGGAAACAATCCAGATGTTGTAGAACTGATGAATGGATAAACAAACTGGCACATCCAGACAAGGCAATACTACTTAGCAATAAAATGGAAGGAACTGCTGATAAAACAGCATGGATGAATCTCAAAAGAATTATGCTAAGTGGGAGAAGCCAGGCACAAAAGACTACATGTCATATTGTATGATTTTTGTGATGGTGAATTTTATGTGTTAACTTGACTAGGTTGAATGATGCCCACATAGCTGGTTAAACATTATTTCTGTTTAACAGAAATAATGTTTCTATGTCTGTGACAGTGTTTCTGGAAGAGACTGTCATTTTAATTTGTAGACTGAGTAAAGAAGATTGGTCCTCACCAATGTGGGCAGGCATCTTCTAATCTGTTGAGGGCGTGGATGGAACTAAAAGGCAGAAGGGCAAATTCTTTCTCTCTCTCCTTGAGCTAGGACATCTATGTTCTCCCCTCTCCCTCAGCACACTAACTAGGATCTCAGGCCTTTGACCTCAGACTAAATTGTACCACTGCCTTTCCTAGTTCTCCATCTTGCAGATCTTGGGCCTTCTTGGCTTCCATAACCGCACATGTCAATTCCCATAATAAATCTACACACACACACACACATACACTACATATACATATACACATATACATATACATCTCTCTTCTTGGTCTGATTTCTCTGGTGAACCCCAACTAATATCAATTCATTTATATGAAATCCTAGAAAAGGTAAAAATGTGGCAACAGAAAGCAGGCCAGGGGCTGGGGAGTACTGACTGCAAAGGGACTGCACAGGAACTTTCTGGGGTGATGAAAATACTCTAGGTTATGATTATAGTGGTGATTAAATGACTGTATACATTCATCAAAACTCATTGAATCATGCACTGAAAATGGGTAAAATCTTATTGTATAAAAATTATATCTAATACAACTGATTTTTTAAAAAGGCAGAGGGGTGGGTATGTGTATTGAGTTATACAGGAATGTCAGGTTTGAAAACCTTGAAAGTTATTTCCTGGGTTTACTATTGATTTACTCCAAAGTGTGTGGTTGAGATAATTATTGAGATTTACTGTGGGCCATGCTTAAGAGTTTTGATTGGCATATGGGAAGTTATTTGTCCTTATATTGAGAGCTCCAATTCCACCTCTGCTCTTCCAGTCTAAAGATTTATTTCTTCTGGCAGCCTGGGCTTTGGAGTAAGATAGACCTGTGTGTGAATCTTGGCCTCACCACTTACTAGCTTTATGACATTGGGGAAATTAATGTAAATTCTCTGTGACTTTGTTTTCTTATATATAAAATGAAGTTATTAAAATCTCTCTTACAAGGATTTTGTGAACATTAAAAAACAGCTCAACTTTCAATAGAAGAGAGAAATTAAAAAATAAAAGCTAAACAACTGTTAGTTCTTTCCTTTCTGACCAAAAGCATTTCTAGTCTTTTCCCTAATTAACAGTTGATGGCTTTGTTTCCACTGAATCTACCATCCCTTGGTGCTCAATCTTTTTACCTAAAATCAATGAACAGAACTCTTAAATGTCATTTCTTCATTTATTTTTTCACTTCCTCCCTTGACCTCCCTTGCTCTTTTGCACACCCTCCACGCAGACTGGGCATGTTCACTTCACTGCTGGTTCACGCTCTGCCCTTCTCCCACTCCTTCTTGCCTTGCGAAGTCCCCCTTTCTCTGTGTCTAGTTTAGAAGCCATTGATCCTACCAGTCTTCTTTACCTTTTTGGGCCTTCATTCAAAACCCTTTGCTGTCTTTCTTTAGAAGGCCCTGCTCCTTTATGATATCTTCCCAGAGTACCTCATTTTGCCAAAGTTACTCGAAACACTTCAACAACCTATGTGCTTAACCCAACAATTCCTATAAAAGGTCAGCATTCTATTTCCTGTTTGCCTTGGTACAGAGTGGAGTATAGATTAAATGGCCAAATCCACATCAAGAAAGAGCTCTGGTTGCAATTAGCTTGACTCATCCACAAAATGCAAAAGCAATTTACTTAAAGGATTCTGAAAATAGATAAATTGTTAACAGTCACATTAAATGTTATTAAGAATCCACAAGTCTATACCGATATAAAATAAATAAATATACTGGAGAAAGAAAAATTCTTCCTTACAGTAAATGCCAGCTAGTAAAAACCTTTAAAAAGTCACTATTTTGCAACTATCATAGTGCTGTCTGATTCAGGGAGGAATCATCAATGGAGGCATTAACACTGCTGGGTAAAGGTAGGATGAGGGTAGTATATTTACAAGTTATAAATAATCCCCCCACAGATTATGTATTAATTACAGGGACAAAAAGAGTAATTGTACACTTGAGAAACCTGGTAGGCACCACCTTAACCAAGTGACCAACAGTAGCATCACCAATAAGAAGACAAACTGACACCACTGCTCCCTGATGTGGGGCCTGGAGAAGGACACAAGGTCACGGATGTAGTATTCCTGCCTCAAATGCATAAGACAGACCTAAATTGACATACATTCTACAAAACAATGAGCTTGTGCTGTTCAAAAAATATCAGTGTCATGAAAGACAACATAGTTTAAGAACCTGTTCCATATTCAAGGAGACTAAAGCAACACATAGTCTTGGATTGGATCCTGAACCAAAAATGATAAAAAACCACTATTGGGACATTATTAGACTGTACATATAAGATTATCTCCATGTAAAACTTCTTGAATTTGATAATTATATTGTATTTTTGTTATGTCCTTTTTTTCAAGAGACATATCCTGAAGTATTAAGAGGTAGAATCATGATGTCTGTGACTTACTCTCAAATCGAGAAAAGGATGATATTGATGTATTTTGAGAGAAAGCAATAAAACAAATGTGGCAAAATGCTAATATTGGGGAAACTAGGTGAAGAGTATATGGGACTACTGCAACATTTCTGTAAGTTTTACTTTTTAAAAGTAAAAAATTTTATTAAAGAAATTTTGGGGGCTGGGCATGGTGGCTCACGCCTATAATCCCAGCACTTTGGGAGGCCAAGGCTGGCGGATCACCTGAGGTTGGGAGTTCAAGACCAGCCTGACCAACATGGAGAAAGCCCATCTCTACTAAATACAAAATTAGCCAGGCATGGTGGCACATGCCTGTAATCCCAGCTACTTGGGAGGCTGAGGCAGGAGAATCAATCGCTTGAACCTGGGAGGCGGAGGTTGTGGTGAGCTGAGATTGCGCCACTGCACTCCAGCCTGGGCAACAAGAGTGAAATTCTGTCCCCAGTAATAATAATAATAATAAAGAAGTTTTAAAAATCCCAAGTGTGAGAAAGAAATCAATATCAGTCACTCTTTGTGAATTTGCAAATGGGCCAATTTCTACCCCTGAATGATTTCTCTCTTTCTTTTTAATTAAGTGGACATCTGCTACAAGTCGGGGTAGACTGAAGTGAAGCTCTTTCCCACACTTGGGAATACCCACCTCATTGAGGCAGTTTCCATTGTAACCATGAACTAGACAATGACACCCCCATGAAACAATGAGAGGACCGGGAGGAACACTTTCTTTTTCTTTCTTTTTTTTTTTTTTTGAGCTGGAGTTTTCGCTCTTGTTGCCCAGGCTGGAGTGCAATAGCGCGATCTCGGCTCACTGCAACCTCTGCCTCCTGGGTTCAAGCAATTCTCCTGCCTCAGCCTCCCAAGTAGCTGGGATTACAAGCGTGTGTCACCAGGCCCGGCTAATTTTTGTATTTTTAGTAGAGACAGGGTTTCAACATGTTGGCCAGGCTGGTCTCAAACTCCTGACCTTGGGTGATCCGCCTGCCTCGGCCTCCCAAAGTGCTGGGATTACAGGTGTGAGCCACTATGCCCAGCCTGGGAGGAACACTTTTTAGCTGTGATAGTGATTGCCAAAAAACAAAAAGCTGAGGCCTGGGATGTTAGTGGCAGCCCTGTTGTGATGGTATCCAGCGCCCTATGGCAAGACCACCACTGGTTTCTTCTGTTTTCAACCAAGAACCATGACAGAGGCAATCTCCATGTGTTAAACTCTTATGAGAGGTCGGAAATCTTGTCCATGTCTTTCCCTGCTGACTTCTTAGAGTTTTACAATCCCTTAAAAGTACTGTGTGTTCAATTAATGCTTGCTGATGGACGGTCTCTCAGTTGCCCCAGTCTCCACCTTCTCACCGGATGTGAGATGCAGGGGTTCTGTGTTTCTCTGCACCAAGAGGGCAGCAGTTGGACTACTGAGCCCCGAACCACAAAGAAGCAGGGAGGCTCCTGGCTGACAGGGGCCTTCGGGTCAAAGAAAAGAAGGCCGATCTGAAAAGTCACATTACATCCAACGATGGAAAAACTCTTTGAAATTTAAACATAAAAGGGGAAGAAAAGGCCTTGTACTCTTTACAGAGGAGTGGAAGGGTAAGGAAGAGAGTGAACTTTTACTGTTTGCTCCTCATCAAGAGGCAGCAAAGCTGGGTATTTATATACACACACACACAACATTGACCTCATTTCATCTTCACACTGACCCTGCACTCCCCTGCCACTGAAACTTGAGGGAATTGAGTCTCAGAAACATCCAGTCATTTGTAAGTCATTTACCAGTCATTTACCAGAGCAGGTAAATGGCAGAGCTGCACTTTGTACCCAGACCCAGTGATTCCTGCTCTCATCCTGTTCCACCACCCAGTGAAGGTTTGGGGCAAGCAGGCAAAGGGGGACGGAAAAAGGAAGGAAACCAAGCTGAAAAGAGTCTCCCTCCCTTTTGACATCCTGTAATCCCTTTGTGTTTCTCTTAGGACTTGAGTTCATTGTGCTGAACGTTTTCTGTACAAGCCTTCGCTATGGGACAATATGAACTCTCTTTAGGGCAGGGACTACTTCTCTGTCCCCTCTGTTTCTCCTGCTGCCTTGTCCCTTGCTTTGAGTTGACCTGACTTATTGGTCCTGGCTCTATCATGTTCTTCTCTTCCCATGATCTCTTCTAAGGTGACCAGATGGCCCTTGCTGAACTACATGTGACTTTCTTTTGTGTTAGTGAAAATGAAGGTTAGGTTGCCACGGCCCAGAGTTACTTGATATTCTCATTGTTGAATCTATTTATACCACAAAGCTTTCAAGTGCCAATAAATTACTTGGCTGTTGATTCACATCTTCAGTGTAACTATTTTTATACACTGGTATGATTTTTTTTTTAAATGGAAAGTGCTTTAAAAGTAGGAGCTGTATTGTATCACTGTGATTTTCCTGTAAGTCAAGTACTTTCCAATCAATCATTCTTGGAATAATGAAATAGTTCTCATTGATACAACATGATGGTTTTAACCTTTTACTGAAAATTATTTTTGTGCCAAAAGGGGTGATGGAATAATTCATCTTCCTTCAATATAATACCCATGTGGCTACTACCCTTTGCCTTCTCACAGTGATTTCCTCTTAAGGAAGAGCTGCTCTTATAGAATGGGTGTGGCATCTGAAACCCCTGCCTTCCTGAGGTCCTTGACACTTCTGGGTTCTGAGTTCTAGTGGTGCCCATGGAGGAAGCTGGGGAATCAGGGAAGCGCAAGGACAGGAAAACTGGCCCCATGGAATACCTGAGCCTTCTAGTGGGGGTGGGAGGGTTGAGGACTTCGCAGGGCTGGTGAGAGATGACACTCATGAGCAGCTGGTGAGATGACCCCAAGGGGAGAATCTGAGAGGCAGGAGCCCCTGAGGCAGCGCCTGGAGCTGGGTGTGGGTCTGGGTGGGCAGCCTCTGCTGCTAGGGCTCGAGGCAATGTTGCCATAGGGAGGCTAGTTTCTTATTTCCCTTCCCCTCCGTTTCAGACAATCCTGTCTGTCCATAGCTGCCTCACTCCCCTCTCCCTCCCATTGTCCCTTGCCTGCCTGGGCCCTTGACTATGGCCATGGGTTAGTTCCTTCACTGAAGGTACCCGACTCATGTCCCTGCTTCTTAAGGCTCTGCTCTCCAATAAACGCTGTGGAGCTGGCATAAATGTGTGACATCCCCAGCAGAGCACACTTCCATGTTAATGTGAGTCTGCTGGTCTGCGATAGCTTTTGTTTTGAGGCTCTGCTCAGAGTCAGGCTCTCTGCTGAGTGCTTTCCAGGTTATGGCCTTTGTTTTCATTAGAACCCAGGGGAGGTAGGCTTATTTGGGGCTGCGGTGTATGATTAGGCAAAGTGGCATTGCACAAGGGTGCCCAGCTGAGGGCTGAGAGTGGGCTGTGGGCCATGGCCAGCTCACCAAGCTGTGTGCCTATCGAGAGGGGCAGCTTCTTCTATAATAATTTGCACAGAGTGTCACAGACGCCAGCAGCAACCCTGGGCCATCCTTATTTTACGCTGAGGAAACTGGGATTCAAGGTTAAATCTCTTGCCCAGTGTAAAGAAAAGGTGGTAAATGGCAGTTGAGATTTGTACCAAGGTCATCTGTGCAGGAATTCAGCAGCAGAGCAGATGGAGAAGCTATTTTGGGGGAAAGAGACTGCCCACATTTTCCCATTTCCCCATGGGAAGGCTTATGTTTTCCATAGTGATGAAGAAATACAGGGATGGAAGAGGGAAGGCTGTGAAGCTCCAGTGAGGCTCCACTGCATGGGGGGTCCATTTTCCTCTGTGTGCTTGTGGCAGGAGCAGAGAACATGAACTAGCATTGTCCTGGGCAGGTGTGGGGGAGGAGCAGGGGTACAAAGGAATCAAAGGTTTCAAGAAAGAATATTTCAGATGAACAATCAGAGAGTCTGACCTGGATCAGGAAAGAAGAGAGGTCAGGAGAGGGTCAACAGGCAAGGAGAAAGTACAGGGAACTAAGACAAGTGGGAACGGCGTACAAGAGGTGAAAGCCAGGGGTTGCTCAGAGAGGAGGATGTGAGGTTTTACTGGAGAACTGAAGTGGTTCCAAGGAGGTACTAGCAATGTCCTGGAGGTTGTCATGGGAGTGGGAGGCTGCAGTGGAGTGGAGGTGAAGAGTCACCGGAGTAGAGGACATCTAGGAGCTATGAGACTTGGTAATGGTTCATCCTCATGGCACTGAAGTCATCCCACATCATGACAGCATGGGGACAGAGAGAAAAATGGTCATGTAGGCACCAAAGTCCTAGATAAACAGACATGGATCAGGAAAGGAAGTTGGGGTGTATGTAGCCATACAGTTTCAGCTGCTATCAATAGAATGGGTCCTAAATCAGTATCTTTAGCCCAGACTCTCCTCTGTCTTTGGATTTGTGTATCTAACCACCTGTGAGCCTGCTTAACCTGGCTCATGTTTCTTGCAGGCAACTCTAACTCAACACGGCCGAAATGAACTCAAAACTCTGCCTTAACATGGGCCTCTTCTTATCTTTTCAGTTTGTGGCACCTCCACACTGAAAACCTGGGGGTCTCCTGGGCATCTTCCCATATACTTCATCAATCACCAGTTGTCGAGTTTAAATCCTAAATGTTTCTCAAATCTGTCCTCTCGTCTCCACCCCTACCCCTACTGCCCCAGTAATGTTCACATCACCTCAGAGGGTCACATTAACTTCCTAGCCAGTCTCCCTGCCTCCAGTCTGGACCCTTCCAGCCCACCCTCTACACTATTGCAAATCTGTCCATGTGGCCTCCATGGCGTCAACTTCTTAACATGGCACACGAGGTTCCCTAAACCACTTTTCCAGTTTCATCTCTTACTTCTTCCTATTCACTTAAGGAACTTACTTCTTCCTATTCACTTACGGGTTTCAGTACATGGAGACACCTTGGCTTGGACTTTTCCCTAGACTAACTCCTATACTCATTTTTGGAGACTCAGCTTGGGTATTAATTTGGTCATCACGTATTTATTGCCTAGCACTATGTTCAAACCACAGTGCTGTCCCTGAAACCACCAGTCTCAGGCCCTCTGGCTGCCCCCTGCCCTCCCCTTGAGGGTAGGACACCTGTCTTCATCACCTCCGTGTCCTGAGACCTAGTGCAAGGCCTGGACCGTAGCTGAGGTAGGCACTGACTGAGCCAAGAACTGTCAGGAGGATGGGTGCTGAGCGATGAGGTGAGGAGCACACACTGTCCCAGGAACGCCCTGTAGGAGGATGACAATGGAACAGATGCGTGAAAGTTCTGGTTTGCCAAATTCCAGTTGATAGAAAAGGGGACAAGTTGGAGGAAATGATGGGTATGAAGTATAGCTGGGAAAAACCCCCAAGTGATGAAAGTCTCCAAGGTAAGATCTTGTCAGGCAGCTCTAACAGATCCCAGACAATCTTGCAAGAATGACATCACTACCAAGCTTCACTTGTTAGGAATCCGTACCCACGCTGAATGAGTCACTACCCAAACTGCCGAGGGACCCTAACAGTTACAGCGCGTGCATTCCTCCCCGATGTCTTCATGCATTCCATCTCACAAGTAGATGCCACTTTCTTCTCTTTTCAAAACCTCTCCCTACACAAAGCTATTCAGAGCCTACACTGTGGACATGAATTCCTCAGCCATGCTTGTGGTTTTAGAAGCCAGGGAAAAGCAAATGGATGAAACATGACTAAAACATAAGTCAATGCATTATTTCTTAAAAAAGAATATTGCTAGGGGTTCAGGAAAAGGAGAGAGGGCAAATGTAAACCACTAGGGTCTCTGCTACCTCCCACCACCATAGTGGGGCCACCAGATTCCACCAACAGGGTCAGCCTTGCTGGCTGCACTGGGTTTAGGTCAGAATTTCTTCAAGGGAGAGTGTTTCAAGGAGGGCTGCGCCAGCTGCTGAGATGGCTCATATTAGGCTGGCCCGGGGGCCAGGCTTGCTCTGCGCTCGCTTCCAAGTTCTAAAAATGGGGCTTCTGCCTTGTTCTTGTCTGCAGGAGGCTGAGGCGTGAGTATCTAGCTGACTGGGCCAGGGAACATAAAAGTCATTCTTTGTCCTCCAAGGGTTAATCACTGACAGGCAGGAGATATGGGTGTCATATGTACCTGGTTTTAACCTGCCTCTGCCCCTTTTTGTTAGCTGTGTATTTTTTTTTTTTTTTTTTGAGACAGGCTCTTGCTCTGTCACCCAGGTTGGGTTACAGTGGCGTGATCATGGCTCACTGCAGCCTCAACCTCCTGGGCCCAAGCAATCCTCCCATTTCAGCCTCCTGAGTAGCTGGAACTACACGTGCAAGCCACCACTCCTAGCCAGCTCTGTCATCTTTTAAGAATGGTAAATTCACTGCCTTTTCACTGGCAATAAAGGTCTTGTGTCATTTTTATTTCTATTCATACAACTGGAAAATGTTTTTTTCAACTGGGACAATGCAGTAAATGGTTTGGATTTCAGACAGACCTGGGTTTAAGTCCTGATTTCACCACTTACTAGCTGTGTGACCTCTGGCAAGTTACTCAGCTTTTCTGTGGGTTTATTTATCTGTACAATGGGAACTTACCTCATAGGGCCATTGTGAAGACTGAATTAAGTAATGTATGTGAAAAGGCTTAGCACAGTGCTTGGCACAGAGCAGGTGTTCAACAAAGGTGAGGCAGACAAAGATGGTATTATCTCAGCGGCCCCTTATGTTGCTCAAGTTTTTGGCAGTGAAAGCCCATGACCTAGGTCAGAGGGGGCCAGACAAGGCTTCTAAGAAACAAAGAAGGTCACCATCCTAGGGCACAATCCATAGGATTGTGAGGCAAGGGGTTTATGCTGTGACTAGCTTTATGTTTCCAGCTCAGAGTAGAAGGATAAGGGCGGCCAGGAATGCACTTGGAGCCAGGAAGAGGTGAAGGCCAGTGTCCTGTGGCTCTTGTTTATGAGGGATGCCAGGCTCCAGAGAGTTCCAGTCATGGTCACCATTGTGTGCTGGGGTCTCTGAAATCCATTCCCCATGCTTTCATTTGGGGAGGAGGTGGAGAGGGAGAACATTGAGAGGCTTCTGGGTAGAGGCCTAGAGCTGGGGCGGGTAAGGCTGCAGGACAGGATGGGAACAGGGTTACTGCTGGCAGGGACAGCCTGCACATCCTCAGCAATGCCAAGTTGATGGAGCATTCCACTGTCTACCACAGCTAGCCAGCCACTGGGCAGAGGGCTGCCACCTATGGAGAGGAGATGTAGCAGAGGCTGGAGGACGGGGCAGGCAGGCTGAACAGATGGTGCAGGAACAATGTGATTCTGGAGGACGTTCCTCTAGCAGGGCAGTGCTAGAACCTGAGGTCAGGGCCTATCCTGATTAATGATGGATATAGGGCTGCCTGATCTACTTACTCCATGTTATCAACCTCGCCACTCACTCAGAGTGAACAGAAGGGCCCTGCCTACAGCCTTCATTTCATCCAGGGCATGAATTCCCAACTGGGGCTGTATCTCCCCGAAAGGGGTCAAAATCCATTCTTGGTGGGGGTGCGTGAAAAAAATCTTAGATATTATACAAATGCTCTCCAAAGGACCACAGTATACACACACAAACACACACACACACACACACACAGACACACACGATCCCAACTTATGATGGTTCGACTTACAATTTTTCAAGTTTATGACAGTGTGAGAGTGATACACATTCAGTACAAACTGTAATATAATGTTTGGTAGGTGTGTTAGGCAGTTCTTGCATTGCTATAAAGAAATACCTGAGGCTGGCTAATTTATAAAGAAAAGAGATTTAACTGGCTCATAGTTTTGCAGCTGTACAAGCATGGTGCTGGCATCTGTGTGGTTTCTGAGGAGGCCTCAGGGAGCTTTCACTCATGGTGGAGGGCGAAGCAGGAGCAGGCATGGTACATGGGGAGAGCAGGAGCAAAAGAGAGTGACAGGGAAGATGCCACGCACTTTTGTTTTTGATACAGGGTCTCACTCTGTCACCCATGGCTTACTGCAGCCTCAACCTCCGGAGCACAAGCCAGCCTCCTGTCTCAGTTTCCCGAGTAGTGTGTGTGTGTGTGTGTGTATATATATATATATATATATATACACACACACACACACACACATATATATATATATATATAAAACATATATATATATATACACATATTTTTTTGTTGTTGTTAGAGACAGAGTCTTGCTATGTTGCCCATGCTGGTCTTGAACTCCTGAACTCAGGTGATCCACCTGCCTTTGCCTCCCAAAGTGTTGGGATTACAAACATGAGCCACTGTGCCCCACCGCCATACTTTTAAACAACCAGATCTTGAGAGAACTCACTCACTATTTTGAGGACAGCGGCAAGGGGATGGTGCTAAACCATTCATGAGAAATCCACCCCCGTGATCCAGTCACCTCCTACAAGACCCCAGCTCCAACACTGGGGATTACAATTCAACATGAGATTTAGCAGGGACAACATCTCAAGTATAGCAGTAGGTTAGCTGTATTAAATGCATTTTCTATTAATCATATTTTCAGTTTACGGTTAGTTTATCTGAATGTAATCCCATTGTAGGTCAAGGAACATGTGTGTGTGTGTGTGTGTGTGTGTGTGTGTGTGTGTGTGTGTACGTGGTATAAAAATTTCATGGGGGAAGAGGCAGGGTGATTAGGAAAAAAAAGTCTCAAAAGTTTCCTTGGTGTGGGGTGATGATGAAAAACAAAGTTTGAGAAAAAGTGAAGCAGGACCTCTTGTCCCAAAGAACTACCAGTGGCCCAGTCAGGGACTTCTAGTGAGTTAAGAAGCCCTGCGCAGCAACTCTAAGTTCAATGCAAGCTAATACCTCCCTGCTTTCCTCACTGAGCCAGAAATCCCTACCTCTGTCAGCCAGTTCCTCTCCTGTTTACCTCCATTTACAGTCTCCATGGCCACCAGTGAGTCCTGGGGAAACTCAACCCCTGGAGTGAGGAATTTAACAAGAAGATGAGAACCCGCATGGCATGGCCTATCTTTCCCAAGGTGGGAAAGTGGAAAGGTTCTCCCCTATGCAGACAGGACTGAGCGGTCTGTTTGTGAACATGCCATTAGGCACAATGCTGCTTACAAAAGAGCCCAGTTCCACAGCTCAAATCTGAATTTTTCTTTTTCTTTCTTTTCTCTTTAAAAAATATTTTTATAGACACAGAGTCTCTCTTTGTTGCCCAGGCTGGTCTCAAACTCCTGGCCTCAAGTGATCCTCCTGCCTTGGCTTCCCAAAGTGTTGGCATTACAAGCACGTACCACTGTACCTGGCCAAAATCTGAATTTTTCTAACTTCTCTTATCAGTGCATATTTCTATCATAAGGAGGAGATCACATCCTTTCCTGAACCTCAACCTTACAGCCTTCTCTAACCAGGTCAGTTTATGAGCATCATGAAGGACAGTGAGAGTTCAGTTTTCTTATCATTATTGTGTAAGTGCTGATTTTTTTCTAAAGAAATCTGTAGGGAACATGACAAACCATTATGTCGCAAATGTCCATGACTTTGCCTTCTACTACCAGCCACCTTGATTTTTGACATTTAAATTTCAATTATTAGCCAGGTGTGGTGGCTCATGCCTGTAATCCCAGCACTTTGGGAGGCTGAGGCGGGAGGATCAGTTGAGGCCAGGAGTTCAAGACAAGCCTGGGCAACGTGGTGAGACCCTGTGTCTACAGAAAATACAAAAATTAGCTGGGTTTGGTGGCATATACTTATAGTCCCACCTACTTGGGAGGCAGAGGTGGGAGGATTTATTGAGTCAGGGGATGGAAGTTGCAGTGAGACAAGATTGTGCCCCTGTTGGATTGTGCCACTCCATCCTGGGTGACAGAGCAAGACTCTGTCTCAAAAAAAAAAAAGTCAATTATTAGTCTGAGATAATCCATTTTTTAATTACTCTGCAATTAAAAGACAGAGCAGGGGCCAGGTATGGTGACTCACACCTGTAATCCCAGCACTTTGGGAAGCCAAACGTGGGCAGATCACTTGAGGTCAGGAGCTCGAGACCAGCCTGACTGACATGGCGAAACCCCTTCTACACACAAAAAAAGTACAAAAATTAGCAGGGCATGATGGTCCGCACCTGTAATCCCAGCTACTCGGGAGGCTGAGGCAGGAGAATCACTTGAACCTGGGAGGTGGAAGTTGTTGTAAGCTGAGATTGTGCCACTGCACTCCAGCCTGGGCGACAGAGCGAGACTCTCAAAAAAAAAAAAAAAAAAAAAAAGAGCAAGTATTTTCTGGCTTAATGTATTTCAAATGATCACTTTCATATGAATCAAGTCTTAAACTGCATGCAGCAAAGTTTTGATATTATTTTTGCTTCCGTCTTTTAAATAGGTACAATTTTTTTGTCTTGGCTCTACAATTCATTAGCTATTGGATTTAAAAAACAGCTTTGAGATATAATTAATATAAATATAATACACCCATTTAAAGTGTACAATTCAATGTTCTTTAGTATAGTTACAGAGTTGAGCAACCATCACCACAATCTAATTTTAGAAATCTTCATCTCCCTTGAAAGAAACCTCATACTCAGTCACTCCCCATTCCTCCCCACCGCCCCCCCTCCCAGGCCTAGGAACCACTTATCTACTTTGTCTCTAGAGATTTGTTAAGTGGGGATACATTTTTGAGCAAAATCATTTCATATTCCAATTCTATAATTAACCAATAGCTTATTGTTCTGTAATTATCCAATAATGTAACCATAATTAACCAATTATTAATATACTCACACCTAATCTCGATTTTAGCTGGCACTTTGTGTGAAAAGTGAAGTTGGTGTTGGCCAGGTGGTTCTGTGCCATTGAAACTTCATTTCCAATAAGCACTGAGGCAACAGGTTTAGCTTCCTTCCTGCCCAGAAGTGTTCATTAAAGAGTTTGTAAAGTTTTCAAATTAAATTATAAATGTACCAGGAGTTTGCTGGTTAAGAATTCCTGGCCAGGCACGGTGGCTCAAGCCTGTAAACTCAGCACTTTGGGAGGCCAAGGCTGGCGGATTGCATGAGCTCAGGAGTTTGAGATCAGCCTGGGGAAGATGGCAAAACCTAGTCTCTACAAAAAAATGCAAAACTTTAGCCAGGTGTGGTGGTGCACACCTGTGGTCCCAGGTACTCTGGAGGCTGAGGTGGGAGGATTGTTGAAGCCCAGGAAGTTGAGGCTGCAGTGAGCTGGGTGACAGTGAGACCTTGACTTAAAAAAAAAAAAAAAGAATCCTATGATGAAGTTGTTTGTAAAGGCTAATCTCTAAGGTAAAAATCCATCTACATTCTTCTCAAACACAGATACATTCAGGGGTGTCTAGTCTTTTGGCTTCTCTGGGCCACACTGGAAGAAGAATTGTCTTGGGCCATAAAATACACTAACGATAGCTGATGAGGTTAAAAAACATCGCAGAAAAATTCTCATAACGTTTTAAGAAAGTTTACAAATTTGTGTTGGATAAACTTGCATTAACTGGTTTGGTCTGTAAATCTTGGTTTCCGCAGATCTGATTTTCTTGAGGGCTTTTCTTTTCGGTCTCTCTGCAGTGGTTAATGTGTGGCAATGAGCACTGAGTTTCCTCCTTGAAGGTCCAGACACCCTTGCACAGGGATAAAATGATGTTTTTAGGACAGACCCTTGCACTGCTGGTGTGTGCCATGTTCCAGGCATGAGAGCTTCAGTATCCACACAACATAGTTGGCCCTGATGGCTCATTTCCGAGCTTTCCTGGGTCCTTGTAGGAAACAGCAAGTTTGAAAATTGATATATTTTTTCTTTTGTATTTTTTATTTTCATTTTTTTGAGACTGAGTCTCACTCTGTCGCCCAGGCTGGAGTGCAGTGGTGCAATCTCAGCTCACTGCAACCTCTACCTCCTGGGTTCAAGCGATTCTCCTGCCTCAGCCTCCTGAGTAGCTGGGATTACAAGCGTGCGCCACCATGTCTGGGAAATTTTTGTATTTTTAGTAGAGACGGGGTTTCACCATACAGGTCAGGCTAGTCTCAAACTCCTGACCTCAAATAATCCACCCACATCAGCCTCTCAAAGTGCTGGGATTACAGGCATGAGCCACCATGCCCAGCCAAAAAATGGATATATTTTTCTTTCCTTTTTTTTTTTTTTTTTTTTTGAGACAGGGTTTCACTCTGTTTCCCAGGCTGGAGTGCAATGGCACGATCTCAGCTCACTGCAGGCTCAACCTCCTGGGCTCAAGTGATCCTCCTACTTCAGCCTCCCAAGTAGCTGGGACTACAGGTGGGTGGTTAATTTTTTTGGTATTTTTTTGTAGAGTCAGGGTTTTGCCATGTTGCCCACACTGGTCTCAAACTTCTGGGCTCAAACGATTCGCCCGCCTCGGCCTCCCAAAGTGCTGGAATTAAAGGCGTGAGCCACCAGGACCGACCTGAAAATGGATATATTAATATTTTTCTAGCATTTTGTAGCTACTAATCAGGCAATGGTTTTTTTCCTCTCTCAATACCAGATGAATTGGTAGGCTGAAATGGCAGAATCTGAGACACATCCATAAGGCCATTATATAGACAAAAAGGTATATCTGGCCAGGGAAATGATAAATATAAGCCTTTGCCCCACTCATTTCCCTGACATAATGCTCAGACTACCAGAATTCTGCCTGCAGAGTGACATGACTTTCACTTTTCCACAGCACTTTCTGGTTTACAGGGCATGTTTGCAGATGTGATTAAATTTGAATTTCATCGCAATGCTGTGAGGTAGGTAGGGTGGGTCTTTGATTTTCCAGATGAGAAACCAAGTGTAAGAACTTGCTCAAGGTTAAATGGCTAGGTGATAGAACTGGAACACCCTGGTTAAAGCCCAGTCCCCATTAAAGCAGTCCTCTGGGGATGCCATAAATGTATTCTAACTTTGCTCAAAAATATTTTGAAACTTCTCTTTCAGTACCTTCAAAATCTGTAGCATATCTTTGAATATCCTCAATGGAGGCACATTTCATCTCAGTCAGTGGTTCTTAAACTTGAGCATGCACTGGAATCGCCTGGAGGGCTTGTTAAAACACCTACTGCTGGGCTCCATCCCCAAAGTTTCTGATCCATTAAATATAAGGTGGGGCCTGGGATGTGTGTTTCTAATGACTTCCCAGGTGATGGCAATACTGCTGGCTTTAGGGCTATATTTTGAGAACCATATCCTAAGGAATTTATTTCTGGAAAGAGTGAATTGTTTAAAGCCAAGTCTAATGATTAAGGTGAGGGATCAAGCTAGGGAACTCCACCATTGGCCAAAACCAATGGGCAACTGTAAAGAACAAGATCGGCTCTGGCAGAAATTCAAATAAAGAGCTCCAAAAAGGTTCTGAAAACATGTGGTCTGAATGTGAAGCTTCCCAACGTGACCACTTTAAAAGGAAGAACACTTTTGCATGTGTGCTAAAGAATTCTCACAAGTTACAGAAACACCTTGCACAAATTTACATTGTGAGATGTTCACTATCAACCTTTTATTCTCAGCTTAGGAAAAAAAGAAACCATGGAGGTAACACCCACATTAGTACTATATTAAGGAGGGATTAATAGTTATTTACAACAGCTGAACTGATTACACTGGCATGGCAGAGGTCTTTTTTTTCTTTTTTTGAGACAGGGTCTCGCTCTGTCACCCAGGCTGGAGTGCAGTGGTGCAATCACGGCTCACTGCAGCTTTGACCTCCCTGGACTGAAACGATCCTCCCGACTCAGCCTCCTGAGTAGCTGGGACTACAGGCATTTACCACTGTGCCTGGCTATAAAAAATTTTTTTGTAGAGATGGGGTCTCTCTATGTTGCCCAGGCTGGTCTCCAGCAACTCCTGGGCTCAAGTGATCCTCTTGTCTTGGCCTCCCAAAGTACTGGGATTCCAGGAATGAGGTACTGTGCCTGGCCACCAGAGGTCCTTTCTATGCTGCAAAGTTGTGGAAGATGAGGGGGAAAACTCCAACTCTTCATACCCTGAGTTTTTGGTTGTGATTGGAATGGAAAAGGTGAAAATATTTAATTTTGGATGCCAGAAATAAATATGTAGTATTTTGTGGGGGGGAATTCCAGCAGAAAGGAAAAAAAATGAACTACATTAGGTACTTAAGCTGGGAGAAAGTCAATCCTTCATGTCACAGCAGGGAAAAAAAGAGGCGGAGGACTGCCTAAATATTGGTTCTATTTTAATTCCAATTCTACATTACATTAAACTCTCCCTGTACTCCTCTCTAATTTACAGCAAATGCTGACACAAATTGGTATGCCTTCTCTTCTTTGACATCAGTGTTTCTCTTGAATTATGTATTTCTATCTGGAATGAGGTTTATGAGGCTAAAGCCTTCTTTCATTAAGATAGGTGAGAACAGAGAAGGATCAACAAGGGGTTGAGTGCAAAATCAAAGTAAGTTGGGGCTAAGATATGCTCAGGGCAGCACTTCACTGCCCAAAGCGACAGTAAGTGGTATTACAAATGACACTGATCTTCTGAATTTCAATACATTGATTAAATTTCAGCTACTATAGAACAAGAAAAACTCTATTAACCTTCATCCCAGAACTGCCAGATTCTTCCTTTATTGATACCCTACAAGTATTTAGTAGCCATTTTTAAGAAAGAGTACAGATAATCATAATAACTGCATCACATGGATTCCATCTAAAATTGAGTCAAAGACAAAAGAAATCCCCTGCCTGACGCAGTATGTCTCAGTCATCTCAGCCTTCACACAGGTTGAGGTGCTTAACCTACCTCACAGTTTGGTGCCGTGGACAGATCTGGCCCCACTATTGGTGACAAATGGCTCCCGGTCCAAGTCAGCCATTAGTTCATATTGACAGAGGCCACTGGCTGGCTCCATCTGGGGCCTGACCATGACTCAGGGCCCATTCTCAGCTTTGTTAGTTTGTGATGGGCTCTGGGCTGGCTGGTCAGACCAGGACTGAAGTGGAGCATTTTGACGAAGCTGTTTTGAGATAACATTTGTAAAAAAATGTAGATACAGTGTCTCGTATTGCCAAATAATATACAGAACAGACATGCCTGATCCTTTCCCTTTTCTATACCTCATTCCACCCTTGGCCTGAGCCTGAGCCTCACCCTATAGATAATCT
Source organism: Symphalangus syndactylus (assembly GCF_028878055.3). Taxonomy (NCBI): domain Eukaryota; kingdom Metazoa; phylum Chordata; class Mammalia; order Primates; family Hylobatidae; genus Symphalangus; species Symphalangus syndactylus. The sequence continues at coordinate 84,401,110 of NC_072440.2, read as the reverse complement.
TCAGCCATCTCTGAAAACTCTTCCATTTTTAATCTTTACCTATCACCCACTTCAACCCAGGAATGGGAACTGGAGATAAGATGAAACTCTTTGTTTTTTCACGTTTCTTGATAATTTAAAAAAGAACATTTTCTGTTTTGCTTATAATAATGTAAAAATTGTCCCTGAGTCAATATGGCTACATTAATGCAGCTCAACCATAATGTTCTTTGGCTGAAACGGGCTGTGCCCAGCAGCCTTATGGTGATGTGGCTTACCCACTGGCACACCCCTTGTTTGGCCAGCCTGAGGAACATGTGAAGGACACTGTCACCCTGAGAGTGGGCTTGGGCCAAGAGCCCAGTGGGCTGCTGTAGCCTCTCTTCAAGTTCAGGGGCAGGTGCTGCTCCCAGCCACGGCCCTCACCGCTCTGCTGGCTGGCAAGCTGCTGAGAAGAATGGCCTGTGGAGGCTGAAAATTGCTGAAAACCTCATTCTGCCCAAAATGTCTGCGGTGAGTTAATTTATTCTATAATTTAAAGAATTCCACATTAATGAAAGAGAAGTGGAATCCTGAGAGCGAGCTAAAAATGGAATTAAAAAGGGCCCATTCTTCAGGCAATATTAATGAGAGCTTTGTATATATATTGGTGAGTAAATGGCAATTAAAACTAAAATGTCTGTTAGTGATTCACTGAGTTCTAAAGGTTGGCCTTTTGCCTTTTGTGGTCAGCAATCCCCCTTTTTTTTGTGACTCCACTATTCTAGACAGAAAACAGTTAATCCAATAGGACTTAGTATCTTACAAAAGATTCGCTAAAATATTTTCTGCCAAATGTTCATCTTCTAACAGCTGCTTTTTTATTTCAGTGAGAGGTACTTGAAATAAAATCATTGTTCTCCAAGAAAAATGCATGCTAAATAATACAGAGCTGCCGGATTATTAAACAGCAAAGGCATTTCATAATATTAGCACCAACCACAGGTTCCACTTCTGCTGATGCACAAAATTTTGAGTAATTAGTCATTGCACAATGTTGTATTTATATTCATTTTTGCTTGAGCTGTTAGGCCACAAAATCAGTAGGCAGTTGCTGTTATAAAAGGATTCTCTGGGTTATTTATAATGTTTCTGCTTCTTCACACTTGCTGCTTCACTCTTGGGTCTTGAGCCAGGTCTACATTGTGAAAATGAAGGAAGGAACTGAGCAATTGTTCTGTGAATCTAACTGCATTGAAAGCTGGTGTGGATGATTCACAACCAACTGTGTATGTCTTGGCTGGTGCACCTGGTATATTTGTCTACACAACCCAAATTCGTCATATACTGGCTGATTTGTCACTTTATCAGGGAAGGATGCATAGTTACGTGAAGGCTGTGTTTCTACCAGGAATAAGCTAGTGTCTAAGGCACAGGCGGTAGGGCAAGTATCTGAACTAGCATTATGTTGCAAAAGAGTTACCTTCAAATGTCAGTTACTTTAAATGAAGGATTGATTTCTGCTCCAAATGCTTCCCTGTTACACAGATCAGTGATTCCCTAGAAGGCAGGCATACCGGATGGAAGGGCATTTACGGATCACCTGAGATTTTAATTTTTTTTTAAGTTATATAGGCATCTTTCTGTGCTATCTGCAGAGAATCACTGATGACAGGAACTCTTTCTAGTGGGAGTAGGTTTTAGCCTTTATGTGAGTCAGAGTAAAAAATATGCTGAAAACCACTCGGACTGACAGAATGATCTGTTTGTTTCAACTATGAAATAACCATCTTAGTTATCTCCCCCCTGCCCCCACTTTTTTTTAAGGAAATGAACTATCTTTATGTCATCTGAATTCCCATGAGCTCTCAAATCCACTTCTCAGCATCCCCATTTCCACTTCCCTAGTCCAGGCTGCCACCATCTCTCACCCAGATCAAAATGACAGTCTCTGGACTTTCTCCCTGACTCCAGTCTTGTAAACTCCAATTTATTCTTCACACAGCAGCCATATTAATCTTTTTATAAAGTATAAATCTGATCAAATGTATCCCTTGCTTAAATGGCTCCCCATTGCCCTCAGAAGTGTGAATTCTCAGAAGTGGCAAAGGAAGCCCTTTACAACCCAACCCTGCCACCTCTTCACCTCATCCTTTCCCACTCTTCTTTGTACTCAGGTCTTTCCAAATAGAACTATTTGAAGCAGCACAAATATGCCATGCTCCCTTTAGCTGCTTCATGAGCTGCTGCCTCTGCCTGAGTGCCACTTTACCAAGCTGCCTCTGCCTTATCCTTCAGCTCAGCTCCTTCCCTTACGCTCTCAAACAGCTTCCCTAGGCTCCTCAGGCTAGATGGGCCCCCTCCACTGCATCACCATGGGACTTCTCATTCTGGCTGTATGGACTATGCACTCTTCTGGATTCCAAGCTCTTTGTGGCCAGGGACTGTCTTATTATGCCAGTGTGTCCCTGGCATACCAATGTATATCCACTGTGTGGCATGTGGAAAATTCAAAGTGTGCTGAATAAGAAAGTGTACAGTGGGATGTGCCTCATTCCATTTTGCCATTCTTTCCAATAGGGTATTTCCTATTTCTTAAGGAACTGTTTTCAGTTCTAGAGGCTGCTTTTGTATCATTAGTCGTGGAACTCCCACGATGCTCTGAGAATAAGATGAAAGGCGGCCTGAGGACCCTGACTGTGATCACTGCCTGTGAAGAAACACAATTTAGGCTTCTCTTTGTAGCAATGTTGTAGCCTAGAGATCTGAAAACTCTCCTTCTACAAGATACTCAGAACTCTGGGATAAAACAGAAGCCTTATTACTATTAGTATATCTAAAAAATAGAAATAAGATTTTCCCAGAGTCCAAAAACAAAGAGAGTTCTAAAAACTACCATGGCAAGAGCATAAACTATGGCCATCCAAGCGGTTTGCTGGTCCGGGTAATCTTTGGGCTTGGGCTTTAATGGCCATGTTTGGACAAAAGGTGGGTTTCAAGCAAAGTGGAGTGCTGGAACTAAGACTCCTACAGAAAAGATGAGCCAGGAAAAAAAAATTCCACCACCGGCTCAGAGAAACAGCAACAAATCCTGTTACTGAGACTTTGTAATGTGATCCTGTTCCTAAGCAGTTTGGGTTGTGAAATTTATACTACTTTTTAAGAAGTGTTTGTTCATATCCTTCGCCCACTTTTTGATGGGGTTGTTTTTTTCTTGTAAATTTGTAAGACATTTATGCAGCCAACAGACACATGAAAAAATACTCATCATCACTGGCCATCAGAGAAATGCAAATCAAAACCACAATGAGATACCATCTCACACCAGTTAAAAAGTCAGGAAACAACAAGTGCTGGAGAGGATGTGGAGAAATAGGAACACTTTTACACTGTTGGTGGGACTGTAAACTAGTTCAACCATTGTGGAAGACAGTGTGGCAATTCCTCAAGGATCTAGAACTAGAAATACCATTTGACCCAGCCATCTCATTACTGGGTATATACCCAAAGGATTATAAATCATGCTGCTATAAAGACACATGCACACGTATGTTTATTGCAGCACTATACACAATAGCAAAGACTTGGAAGCAACCCAAATGTCCATCAGTGATAGACTGGATTAAGAAAATGTGGCACATATATACCATGGAATACTATGCAGCCATAAAAGGATGAGTTCATGTCCTTTGTAGGGACATGGATGAAGCTGGAAACCATCATTCTCAGCAAACTTGCAAGGACAAAAAACCAAACACTGCATGCTCTCACTCATGGGTGGGAACTGAACAATGAGAACACTTGGACACAGGATGGGGAACATCACACACCAGGGCCAGTCGTGGGGTGAGGGGAGTGGGGAGGGACAGCATTAGGAGATATACCTAATGTAAATGATGAGTTAATGGGTGCAGCACACCAACTTGGCACATGTATACATATGTAACAAACCTGCACATTGTGCACATGTACCCTAGAACTTAAAGTATAATAAAAAAAAAATAAAGTACTTAGAAAAGTGCTTAGAAAAAAAAAGGGTTAAAGTTAGGATTAAGGTATAGAGATAGACCTGAAGAACAGATCATCTAAAATATGTAGTTTTATATGCTGTAGTACATTTTAACAAAGGTTTCATAATATAAAGCAGAAATAAACAGACAAAAAGAAGCCATTAAAAAAAAGAAATTTATATTACCTGTGTGGCCAGAAATTCACAAGCCAAGATATCAAAATAAAAGTATTCCTCAGCTAGGGATACTCCTGGGGCAGCAGGCAGAAGCAAAGGCAAATTTCTCAGGCAAGAAATACCTTCAACCTAGACTACATAGGATTCTCACAGATAAAGTACCACTGAAGATAAGCTCACAGCCCGCAATTATAAAACATGACAAAACAATCTACCATGAAAGAGAGTAAGCAGTTACACATGAAATTAGTCCTCAGCAATTTCAGATAATAGAGTCAGCTAAAAGAAACTACAGATACATGTTTAAAATGATTAAAGACAAAATAAGAAATTTTAAAATAAGAATCTACCATATGAAAGAATGGACAGGTTTGAGATAGAATCAAATGGAAATTTTAGAAATGAAAAATATGGTTTCTAAACACAAAAACAGGTTTCTAAACAAATTAGACATGGCTAAGAAGACAATTAATGAACTGGGCAAAAGACCTGAAGAAATAACCCAGAATATAGCACTGAAAGACCAGGATATAGAAATTATGAAAGAGACAAAATTTAAAAGACATGAATAGAAAGAGAAGGTCTACATAGATCTATATCTATATCTATATATCTATATCTATATATATATGTATGGAGAGAGAGAGAGAGAGAGAGAGAGAGAGAGAATATCTAATAGGGTTCCCACAGAAAATAGGGGAAAGGCAACAATAAGAGAAAATGATTGTGAGTTTTTCAGAATTGATGAAAAAACATAAATACTGAGATTCAGGAAGAAGAGTTACGAGTAGTATAAATAAATTCAGATCTAGATTCCCTGTAGTAAAACTGCAGAATGGCAAAGAACAAGAGATGTTTTAGTAAGCTAATACTGTCTTCAAATGTATTATTAATGGCTAATTTCTGGCTCAGTGTGGTGGCTCATGCCTATAATTCCAGCACTTTGGGAGGCTGAGGTGGGAGGATTGCTTGAAGCCAGGAAGGAGTATGAGACAAGGCTGTTCAACAAAGTGAGACTCCAGCTCTAGAAAAAAAAAATCAGCTGGGCATAATGGTGTACGCCTGTGGTCCCAGCTACTCAGGAGACTAAGGTGGGAGGATGGCTTGAGCCCAGGAGTTTGAGGCTACAGTGAACTATGATGGTGCCACTGCACTCCAACATGGGTGGCAGAGTGAGACCCAATATCTTAAAAGAAAAAAGCTAACTTCTTCATAACATTAAGCATCTTAAACACAGGAGTCATAGTGTATTTGTAATATTTTATTTCTTAAAAACTATCAGAAGCAAAAATAGCAAAATGTTAAAAATCAATAAAGCTAGGTGGTGAGTCAATGGATGTTCATGATATTATTCTCTATACTGTTCAGTGTGGTTGAAATATTTCATTTGAAGGAAGGATAAAAGGAGGAAAGGAAGGAAGGAAAGAGAGGCAATCTGATTTGCCTTGGACTAGTGAGGGGAGAAATAAATGTATGTGTTTAATGCAGATTATAGTCACATACAACTTGATCTAAACAATTAGATTCCTACATATTAAAACTAAAAGTTAAAGAGAATACTAAATGAAGGAAAAAGATTTTCCTAGTTGGGAACAGGACAGTCATGGGGAAGGCACCTAGCAGATGTCACTATAATCTTTCTTTTTCTAATTTTTGTTTGCTTGACCAAGGAAAGAAAACAATATAACATTTTCAGTTTTTAGAGCATCTCTTAGGGGAGATGTACTTCACCTAACCTCTGGATCCCTTTGATCTCCAAATCCATAGCTTTTTTCAGGGGTTGTACCACAGTATAGAACACTTCTGTATTTGTTTTTAAAGGAACTGAAATAGGAAGAGGAAAGCAAGAATGAATTGCCTTATAGCTGCTTTAAACTCTGTCTCACTGCAGTACATTCTGTTCACACACACACGTACACATAAGCACATGACATTCATGTAATTAACTGTTTATTCACAGTACATGCCATCAACATAGACACGCAAAGTATACACACCATTAACCTACAACACAAACACACATGCACACACTTTTATACAAAGGGCAGAGTTCAGCAAGCTATGAACCACACACCTCTTTTTCTATTTCCTTGGCCAACTCCATCAGCAGCAATGGGCATTGAGGGCAGTGGGCATGGCTCCCACTGCCATGGGCTCTATGGTTTGGCTCTAGGCGGTTTTTTTTTTCTCTTTTTGAGACAGGGTCTCGCTCTGTTGCCCAGGCTGGAGTACAGTGGCACGATCTCAGCTCACTGCAGCCTTGGTCTCCCAGGCTCAACTGATCCTCTTGCCTCAGCCTCCCAAGTAGTGGGGACTACAGACGTGTGCCACCATACTGGCTAACTTTTTTTGTTGAAATGGAGTTTCGCCATGTTGCCCGGCTGGTCCTGTACTCTTGAGCTCAATCTGCCCACATCTGCCTCCCAAAGTGCCGGGATTATAGGCATGCAGCATCGCGCCTGGCTCTAGGTGGTTTTTTTTCACCTCCTCATAATTTCAGGTCTACCCTAGAAACGTTGTCACTCAATGGAAGCCACTTAGAAAATCTATTGTGTTGTCTTGGCAGATTTGCTCCTGAGAACACCATTACAACATCCTAGGAAGATGGGCGAGGAGTAGACCACAGGCTCACTGCCATATTATCACACCAATGTCTTAGAAGCTTAAGGAGGGTGGACAGGTGGGGCTTAGATGTAGGAAGCTAAGAGGAAGTGAAATCCTAATCGTAGATGGGTAAGCAAGCTCCCATAACCTTATACAGTACCCTCTCACTGGGCAGAGGGACTATTTCATGTCTAGGTCCACAGAACATTCTAAATCTAGATTTAGTTCTTTCTCTCTTGACTTTTTCCAAGGCTGAAACAATGGTTCCTTTTCTGTACTCTACATCCACTTCCATACCCCGCTTCTCTACTACCATATTCCTCTTTCAGTCCCTGGCCATATTTGAGTTCTGAAGCAGGGCCAGGGGCCCAGATCCCCTCAGGGAGCCACTAAGCTGTCGGGCGGTAGTCATATGTACATACATGTCCAGGTCTGACTGTGGGACAGTACCTTGGGAAAATGGAAAAAACAGCCTTAGATTTGGCCCTGGTTCAATTCCTCAAAGTGAAGATGACATTTCTGGTAAACAGTTACAATTAGATTTCTAGAGCCCTGGGTATTCAACTGGTCACATGCAGGATTAAGAAAGATAATTTAAAATATTGAATTCTGCCTGATTAGCTAATAAATGAGGTGATCTGTTGATGTGGAAGTAATGTAATAGAGCTAATATGGCCCCCTGGGCATGACAGATGTCTTGTGCTTTGTCTATCTATCTCTTCTGCAATTACTTTGTCCTCTGTCCTTTCCTTACAGTCAGTGAACTTCTTTTTGTCTTCTTCATTTTTTTCTAGCCACCAGAGTCTGCAGAGTTTTACTAATATCATTTCTAAGGTTAAGAGGGCTGTTTTGGAACCTCATTTGGGTTTTCTTTATTCTATGATGCTGATTTCAGAGATGTCGTGCACTCTCTGTAACTTAGTTTTTTTGGCCTGGTCTTTGTATGACTGTAGGTAAAACAATCTAAGGATATGTTTTTTTTTGTTTTTGTTTTTTCTGGGAAGGAGTCTCGCTCTGTCGCCCAGGCTGGAGTGCAGTGGCACGATTTCGGCTTACTGCAAGCTCCGCCTCCCGGGTTCAGCCATTCTCCTGCCTCAGCCTCCCGAGTAGCTGGGACTACAGGCGCCTGCCACCACACCCAGCTAATTTTTTGTATTTTTAGTGGAGATGGAGTTTCACCATGTTAGCCAGGATGGTCTCGATCTCCTGACCTCGTGATCCACCTGCCTCGGCCTCCCAAAGTGCTGGGATTACAGGCATGAGCCACCACACCCGGCCTAAGAATATGTTTTAAAATGGAAAACTGGGTAATTATTCTGTTTTCAAATCAGTTGTAGGGAGCATTTATATCTAAGATTTATTGTTTCCCTGGGCATCTTAAATGTAGAACTTAAGGAATGTAAGAAATCCAGTTGATCCGCTAGTCCCCTGAGAAAACTAAGGCTCAGGGAGGGTAAGCGACTCTTAACACTCAAACTAGTTACTTTCCCAGAAGGAACCAGAACTCTTTTATTATTTGCAGAGGGCCTGTTATTATATGCCAAGCATTGTATTAAGCAGTGGGGTTGCCCCAAGAGAACTCTCTGAGATGGACCTTAAAGATGGGCAGGAGTTTGCCTCAACTAAAAAGCTAGTTTGTGAATGTTAAAAAAGAATCACATTTTCACTAACCTTTATAGTTTAGCAGTTTATAGTTTAGCTCCTACTTAAAGAAATGTAATGAAAAAATGATTTGGTTATAGTCTCTGAGAGTGGTGCACCTCTCCTCCAGGTTTGATCATTCAGTGATGAGAATGAATGAACATGAGTTGTTCCAGAACCTTTGCTGTCTGGAATGAGCATGATCCTGCAACATCACTGTCCATGTGTATTAGTCCATTTTCACACTGCTATAAAGAAATACCCAAGACTGGGTAATTTATATAGAAAGGAGGTTTAACTGACTCAGAGTTCCGCATGGCTGGGGAGGCCTCAGGAAACTTACAATCATGGTGGAAGGAAGCACTGTTCTCAGGGTATACATGGATTATTTCATTTAAATGAGGCTGCAGTATACTGTACAAAGTAAGCAAGGCCTTTTCAAGATCTGGCAGCTTCTGAAGGTCTACAGAAAAGGAGTAATTATAGACACCTGTATCATGACAAGTGACAAGTAGGCACATCTTCCATGGCGGCAGGTGAGATAGAGCATGTGAAGGGAAGGGAGAAGAGCCCCTTATAAAATCATCAGATCTGGTGAGAACTCACTATCACAATAATAGCATGGCGAAAAGTGCCCCCATAATCCAATCACCTCCCACCAGGTCCCTCCCTCAATACCTGGGGATTACAATTCGAGATGAGATTTGGGTGGGGACACAGAGCCAAACTATATCACCACGTGGTCCTGCTCCTTACCATGGTAGGAAGAAGCTGGAGTTGCATCATGGTACATTGTACTAATATACAGAGCCAAGAGAATATCCATTCTGCTTAATGGTGGGTGATACAAGCTCCTGGTCTATGCTACCTGGTACCCAAATGATCCATAAAGTGGTAAAGTGAACAATCAGATATATAGGGATGTACTAGTAAGAACTAACACATACTAAGGGCTTACATGTGCCAGGCACTGTTCTCAGGGTATACGTGGATTATTTCATTTAAATGAGGCTGCAGTGTACTGTACAAAGTAAGCAAGGCCTTTTCAAGATCTGGCCGCTTCTGAAGATCTACAGAAAAGGAGCCTGTATCATGACAAGTGACAAGGAAAGTCAGTGCTGGAATGTCAAATAAGAGAGAGTGAAGGCTAGGCAGACTGTCACCAAATCAAGAGGCAGGGTGGTGAGTGAGGTAGCAAGTACATGGGTGTTGGAGACAGACAGACAGATAGGCAGACCGACCAACTTAAAAATCAATCCTGGCTCTGCCAACTTACCAGCTGTAGGCCCCTGGGCAGGTCATGTAACATTTGAGAACCATAGTTGCCTCCTCCCTCAAACAGTCAAAAACTCATCCTGCAGGTTGTTCTGAGAATGTGAAGTAACACAGAGTCCAGCATGATGCCTGGCACAGAGTGGTGCCCAGCTTTTATTATTAGCCTAAAGAATCCTCATGCCACCAAAGAATCTAATTTCAGAGGCGAATGAACCAAGGAATTTCAGAGGTCAGAGGTGCCTCAGAGATCAGCCACACCAGACACATCATGCTTAGATGAACAACCTGAGCCCCAAACATAAGACATCATTTGCCCAAAGCAGCACCGCTAGTTAATTACTAAATCAGGGTTAGAACTCAGGCCATCATCTGCTCTTAGCCACTGGGACTGATGACTACAGCTAAACCATATGCAAAAACCCTTGAGATATTTCACCAAAAAGATGATTTAGGCCAGTCCTCTTAGTTTGCTTTGGATTACTTTCTCCTTACAGAACAGCCAATTTTCTAGCATTCACTTCAGGTCACTTCTGAAGCACATTCACTTGATTCCTTGTGTGTATTAGGCTGCTAGGGCTGCTATAACAAAATACCATGGACTGAATAGCTTAAATAATAGAAATTTATTTCTCACAGTTCTGGAGGCTGGGAAGTCCAAGATCAAGGTATTGACAAAGTAGGTTTCATTTTGAGGCCTCTTCTCTTGGCTTGTAGATGGCCACCATCTTGCTGTGTGCTCACATGACTCTTTGTGTGCACGCAGAGAGAGAGAAAAAAAGGGAGAGAGCGAGAGAGTGAGCTCTCTGGTGTCTTTCCTTATAAGGATACTAATCCTATCGAACCAGGACCCTACATGACCTCATTTAACCATAATTACTTTCTTTTCCTATCTCTAAATACAGTCACATTGGGGGTTAAGGCTTCAACATATGAATTTTGGTGGGAACGCAATTCAGTCCACAGCATGGTGTTACATGTTCCTCCATCTCTCATGAGCCATTCCATCCAGGACTGTTTCAAATGGGAGATGAAGTACGTGAACTACCAAATACCTAAACGTGAGGCATCACCTATTGGCTGATCCCTTTTACAACTCCAGATAATCCATCAACCGAAGACCAAGCAATGTGGCAAAAGCCAGAGTTAAGATCACTCAAACTATGATTAATTGTGAGACTGAGGGTTGAAAAGTTAAATGGAAATCTATAAGCAGATTCATTCATTCAGAAAACCTCAACATGAGGAAAATTTGTCTGAAGATCTGCTGTACATTTGAATGACGAACAGAAACAGTGATGCTTTGACATTTATTCTGGTATTTCCAAGAAGAACTGTATAAAATAACATGTTTTCTGAGGAATGGTTTCTTTAAAAAGATTAAGGAAAAAAACCTGTCAAAGTATATAACAAACTAACCAGACTGAAGGAGCCTCAAGTGCCCTCAATAGGAAGGTAATGGAGATCTACGTTTTTGGCACCAGGAGTCTATCCATTCAGAGGTTATCCTACGTCAAGGGGCTCCTCAGCCCAGTTATATGAAGATTATGAACTGCTTGAGAGGTTCTTTGTGAGGATAATGCCCAGTACACCCTCAGAGAAATGGTATCACCGATCTTATTTGCTAGATGTGGCTCCAAATAGCTTTCGGCCATGTCCCAAAGTCGTATTTATTTCAAATTACAAAGTAATACATGAAAAATACAGGCTTATGGAAAAAATCAAATAATTCAGTAGAGTATGGAGTAGACAGAAGTCCCCCTTTATAACACCTTCTCCCCAGCCTATACCCCTTCCCATGAATAATGATCATAACAGCTGGTGAGGTTTTTTCCAGATTTTAAAATATGCATTTACTTAGAGATAGCTAGAGAGTTACTTTCAAGTAAATGGCACTACATTATTATTAATATTTGCCCTTCTCCTGTTGATGATTAGGAAGACACACCTTCTCAATTTTTGGTTATTGCAAACAAAGTTGAATTAAACATTCTTGTACAAATATTTGTGTATGTGAGCATTTTTGTAGGATAGACTCTTAGAAGGAGATTTACTATTTTCTTTCTTTCTTTTTCTTTTTCCTTCCTTCCTTTCTTTCTCTCTCTCTCTCCCTTTCTTTCTTTCTTTCTTTCTTTCTTTCTTTCTTTCTTTCTTTTTCTTTCCTTCCTTCTTTCTTTTCCTTTCTTCCTTCCTTTCTTTCTCTTTCTTTTCTTTTCTTTCAAGACAGGGTCTTGCTATGTTGCCCAGGCTGGTCTTGAACTCTGGGCCTCAAGCAATCCTCCTGCCTCGGCCTCCCAAAGTGCTTGGATTATAGGTGTGAGGCAGCGTGCTCAGCCAAGATTTACTATTTTCAAAGGGAAAGTATATTTTAAAGATTAGTACTGTCAGCTGGGCATGGTGGCTCACGCCTATAATTCCAGCACTTAGGGAGGCCAAGGCAGGTGGATCATCTGAGGTCAGGAGTTCAAGACCAGCCTGACCAACATAGTGAAACCCTGTCTCTATTAAATACAAAAAATTAGGTGGGAGTGGTGGCGCATGCCTGTAATCCCAGCTACTTGGGAGTCTGAGGCAGGAGAATCGCTTGAACCGGGGAGGCAGAGGTTGCAGTGAGCCAAGATTGCGCCATTGTACTCCAGCCTGGGCAACCAGAGCAAAACTCCGTCTCAAAAAAAAAAAAAAAATTAGTACTGTCAAATTTCCCCTCTGGAAACACTGTACAAATTTACATTCCCACCAGAATTACATGATTGTATAATATTTGTTTTGTGATCTCTTTGGACTTAAACATTCTCAAATTTTAATTTTGGCCAAACTTAGGGGTAATAAAGAGGACCTCACTGTTATTTTAATGTGTATATTCCTGACTTCTAATGAGGTTAAGCATTGTCTCATTTCTTTATTTTTTTCGTATTTCTTCTTCAGTGACTTGCCTATTTATATTATTCTAGGGAAATACTTGATTTTTTTAGTTGTAATCACACTATTTTTAGTTGTAATTTTTTTGTTGTAATATGTGCAATTACACATATAATCCTATAATATTGTAAATATTCAAATTAGCTGTAGATATGCGTAGAAAAAATCTGGAAGGATTTACACCAAAAGGTTAACAATTACTTTTAAGTGGATGGGTCATGGATACTTGACTTTCTTCTTTATACCTTTCTGTGTCGCTCCTCTCCTTCCCCACTTGAACACTAAAGTATGTATTAATTTCATAAGTAGAAAAAGCCCCAATAAAGTGATTAGTGGAATAAAGGTGATAATGAAGGTTCTCAAGGCAATTCTAACAGAGGATTTCCAAAGGCACTTTGAGTAGTAGCTGTATCAATAGAGTAAGTCTCTTAAAGTCAGGGTTTGAAGGAAACAACAGTCACTTCTTGGATAAAAAAATTGACAGTGCAGTTCAAAATTAGCCTTATTACTTTACCTCTTCAGCACCCAAGATTCGACCAATTTTTAAACCATATTATTTTACCCACCCAGCCCTTTCTCAAGTGTTGCCAGTCAACAGTAAGGGACACCGAAACATCTTGGCTATAACAGAAGCTTCTGGACAGAAATGTGCAAAGGCTCTATTCAAGGACAAAATGGCTTCTGAGCCACAAATCCCCTCAGAAACTCAACTAATTACCACATGCAAAGAAAGTATATGTTGATCAGAAAGAAGGAGATGAGAAGAAGAAGAATAGTCTGCTGGGGAAACACAGTTCAAGGAGAGTCACGGAGACTAGTACTGGCAGTACCCATGCAGGAACTGCTGAGTATTCAGTCTTCCCAGCAGGACTATGGCTAGGCAGGGAACAGGGCCTCAGGTTGCCTGGGTTGAGAAACGCCTCTTGAGATCACCTCAATTCATTAGTTCTAAGTACATTTTGCAATATTAGTTTGACTTCCACTGGTGGAAGTGACAAGGGTGGGGAGAGGAGAATGTAGGGTGGAGGAAAGGTCACACCAAGTAGGGAATGATGGCCCCTCAGATGCTAGGTTTTCAAAGATTGAACTGCCAGTCTGGATGGGGCCTAAAAGGTGGGTCTATTAATCCCATCCTTGAGACAGCCGGGATGGCCGCGGGCCAGACCCCAGGATGAGAGGAATACAAGAGGCCACCTGGGAAACCTGCGAGTAACCTGCCAGCCCCAGCAATCACCTCATCCTAAGAAAGTGCTTCCGTGCAAACTTTAACAGAAATTATCTCTACTTCTTACTGGTGCAATCCTAATTTAGAGTTAACTCTCAAGCCCTGAGTAGTTATGGGACACCCATGCAGCTGGCTGCCGCTGCCTAGTGCCTCATCAGCAACTTTGAACACTATAGGACTCAAATGTGAAGGATAGAAAGAAAGGAGAATAAAGAATAGGAAAGATAAATTCCCTGTGCCCCTGGCTTTTGTTTGTTCTCAGCTTACTTACATACCCATGCATTGTTACAGAGTGAGTGATTCTTGAGAAGACAGATTTAGCCTACGGACTAAATTCTTGAGAGTGTTATTGTAGATTCCAGGACTTAACCATTTACATAAAGAAAAGCAATTTATATGTCAGAATTTCAGTGCTTATAAGCCAGGGATAACTAATGTTATAATATATCACAGTAGCACAATAATCCTAAAATATACCATGCTTAGGTGTGTGTCTCTGACTATGGAGTGCTTACTCAGTGCAATCCTAAATGCAAGCAGGCAAACCCCTTAACACTCAGGTTGGAAGAACAGAGGGCAGACATGCACGCTCTGTCATTTGGAGGCTGAGATTCAGATAACATATAGAAATGGGAGAAGAGACACATCTGTCATGTCTTCCAAACTGAGCTGAGGACATCTGCAGCTACTGCCACCATCTCACTCTAGTACAACGGGAAAAACAGATGTAAAAATAGAAGTGATATATTCAACTATTAACAGTGAGGCAAAACTGAATATAGCAGTCTGCAGAAGCACTGACGTAGAACGGGAAATGGCTTCTTCTAGGCAGGCTGTCTGCCTTGAGTGGACAACATGCCAACTAAAGATGTTTCCACCATCCATGTCATCCCTGACTTTTTAATAAGGGATTAGGAGGAAGAGAAAAGCAAGAAGGTTACAAACCGACTGAGAGCAAGTAATATCCTCCTGACAGAAAAGTGAAGGAGCCCATTTGTTCAGAAGAAAATGCCTCCCTGGTAGCTCCTCACTCGCCACGTGAATTATCTTCTCTTTATCAGATTTACGAAGAGGCTGCGCAGCTGTGTGCAGAACGGGTAAGAATTTTAATAATGAAAGTGCTGGATGAGAGGACGAAGACAGCAATAAAAAAGATGAGGAAGATTCTAGACCCAGAAAATCACTACCCTGATTCCTGTCAGTGTCACTGCTGCTCCACCTGGGGGATGCTGAGAGTCCATTCACGTATATTCAGCAGGGCAATTCAGTGGAGAGTCTTTATCATGAATATCCATTCATGAGTGAATTGCTTAGGTGGAGCTGTTTCGTTGTTGTTTGAAATATAATTCATGCATCATAAAATTCACTCTTTAAAGGGGTATGCTTTAGTGTTCTTTAGTATTACCCACAAGCTTGTCTGACCATTACCACTGATTCCAGAATATTTTCATCACCCCAAAGAGGAACTCCATACTTATTAGTAGTCACTCTCTGTCCCCTTCCAGCAACCATCAGTTGACTTCCCGTCTCTATGGATTTATAATACCTATTCCAGATATTTCATAGAAATAAAATCATAATATGTGACCTCTTATGCCTGGCTGCTTTTACTTAGTAGTATGTTTTCAAGGTGCATCCATGTCATAGTATGAATCAGTACTTCATTCCTTTTAAAAAAGAATTATTTAATAATTCACCTATTTTAACATAAATAACTCAGTGCATTTAGTATTGTCACAATGTTGTACAATCACCAACCTCTTATCTAGTTTCAAAACATTTCCATTACTCGAAAGTAAAACTCCTTACCCATTAGGCAGTTTCTCCCCATTCCTCCTCCCCCAGTCCCTGGCAACCACCCATCTATATGCTCTGTATCTATGGATTGATCTATTCTAAATATTTCATTTAAATGGAATCATATAATATGTAACACTTTGTGTCTGGCTTCTTTCACTTAGCATAATGCTTTGGAGGTTCATCCATGTTGTTGTATGTATCAGTATTCTTTTTAATGGCTGAATAATATTCCATTGTATGGATATACCACAATTTGTTTATCCATCATCTGCTGATAAACATTGGGTTCTTTCCAATTTTTGGCTATTATGAATAATGCTGCTATGAACATTCACATACAAGTTTTTGTGGACACATGTAAGGTTTAAGTATAAATGCCCAATCCCTCTCCATTCCCATTTTCATGAAGCAAATACTTTAAATTCTTTTAGTAGTTTCTTTTGGTAATTATCTGATGTTTCTGGCAATACACTTATATTGCTTTTAGAAAACCAGTTTTAGGGTTAGGCATGGTGGCTCATTGCCTATAATCCCAGCACTCTAGGAGGCTGAGGTGGGTGGATTGCTTGAGCCCAGAAGTTTGAGACCATCTTGGGCAACATGGCGAAACCCTGTCTCTACTAAAAATATAAAAATTAGCCAGGAATGGTGGCGGGTACCTGTAGTCCCAGACACTTGGGAGACTGAGGTAGGAGGGTCACCTGAGCCTGGGAGGCAGAGGTTGCAGTGAGCCAAGATGGAGCCACTGCACTCCAGCCTAGGCAACAGAGTGAGAACCTGTCTCAAAAAAAGAAAAAAGTCAATTTTAGATATTATCTCTTGAGTTCCAATTATGGAAGACGAGCATTTAGTTTTCTTATGTCCCCCCATGTGCAAATGCACACTCACTTTATCCTCCTATCTTCACAATATTATTCTAATCTCCATTTCTGGTTAAATCTAGAATTAGCATTTACATTGTTATGACTATGCATTTATAGCATTTATAGCCACGTCATGTACAAAGATTATATTCACTTAATCATACTTTTTCCCCTTAGGTTCTAGATGACCTAGAAGGGAAAATTTGCTTTACTTAAACATTTTCCTCAGTTCCTATGTACCAATTAATAGTTCATCTTCAAATTCTGCAAGAAAATGAAAAATCTCTAGATATATTGAAACACACTTGACATTCTACTGTTTTCTTATCAGCAATCCACTTCCCTATCCTCTGATAAGAGTGATTTGTATCTGAAACCAGGCACAGGGACATGACATGAGGCACAGTGTAGGCAGGGAGTGGACCCACCTGAGCTCATAGCCCACTATGAGGAAAGCAGAGCTGACAGGGAGGGAGCCAGTGAGCAAGTGACCTGACTTGCCTGGATGACACCGTTCAGCCCCTGCATTCTGCCATATCTTTACACTTTGCAATTATATGCACCAAATAAATCCCTTTTCCTGCATAAGCCTGAGTTGTGCTTCTGGTGCTTACAACCCAAAGGGGTAGTAACTAACATGGACACTGAGAATAGGGGCTAAGCCACTTCTGTGCATCCATGTAGGTCTTTGAGGAACGCTCATTTCACTTTTAGCAGGAGACACCTAGAGTCTTTTCACTTTAGGTCAGGACTTAAAGTAGTGTTAGTCTAATGGAGGATCGATTTCAGAACTAAGGATCCCCTCAAATTCAGGTTCTTGTCCTTGACAAAACAGAAAATAAACTAATAGTTTCAGAAATGACTAAATATGAAGAGAATAGCAACACCAAGAACACTTTATCAAATTCCTGGTAAAGCACATTTTGAAAGGCAACCAGGATATTAATTTCATGTCACATAACCATTTTTCAAAGTATATTCACATCCAGAACTTCATCAGATCCCCTCAGCCTTTTTTCATAATGACCCACATTTTAAAGTTGCTTCTAAGCATAAAAACAAACCAAAACATATTTTATGAATAATTATGTCTCTTCTAAATAAAAACCCTAAAATGTTTATTCTTCCTCAAGTCTAGTTTACTTACTTTTCTAGTCAGCTCTCCTGAATTCTGTTTTTTTTTTTTGAGATGGAGTCTCGCTCTGTCGCCAGGCTAGAGTGCAGTGGTACAATCTCGGCTCACTGCAACCTCCGCCTCCCGGGTTCAAGTGATTTTCCTGCCTCAGCCTCCCAAGTAGCGGGACTACAGGTGTGCACTACCATGCCCAGCTAAGTTTTGTATTTTTAGTAGAGATGCGGTTTCACTATGTTGGCCAGGATATTCTCGATCTCTTGACCTCGTGATCTGCCCGCCTCAGCCTCCCAAAGTGCTGGGATTACAGGTGTGAAGTGGCGCCTGGCAAGCTCTTCTGAATTCTAACAATAAACAATTTGTGTTTCCCTAGCTTTAGGGGAACCACGAGTCTTTTTTCTAACTTGTTTCCTTTTCATTCCTACTCTGTAGCCATGGCTTGTTCACTTAGCACACTTGTCCTTAGCACAGTACCTTACACAAAAAATGTCTGTGTGGAGTCCATATGCCTAGTTTTGAATCTCCAGCTCTGTTACCTACCAGTAATGTGATCCTGTACAAATTTCTTCTTCTGTAAAATGGAAATAATACCTGTCTCACAGAATTGTTTAAAGATTAAATGAAAAAAAAAAGATTAAATGAGATGTATGCAAAAGAGACACAGCAAGCATGCAGTAAATGCTAGCTGCTAGAATTTGTTGGTTAAAAGAATGATCTCTGCTAAACAGTGCTCCTTGCTGTTCATTTCACATGAGAAGCTTGTAAGACACAGCTACTTGTTCACTGTCTAGAATCTAAGCCCCATGAGGGCAGAGACTTTGCCTTATTTATTGCTATATCCCCAGCAACTATCATATGACTGGGACATAATAGGTACTCCACAAATCCCTATCTGTTGATGAATGACTGGACAAATGAATGAATATAGGTAACACAGGTATAATTTTACTGCTATTCTGATTTTATGAATGAGGAAACTATGTCTCAGAGAGGTCAAGTTGCTTGCATAAAGTCCCACAGAGAGTTAGAGAGGGATTAAAATACAGTTCCCCTGCCTGGTTGTTCTTTTCTTTTACCATATCACTTACTAGGCCTTTATTTCATTATCCAAAAATTCGGGTACAGCATCTAATTAGTTACTAAGTAACAATTTTCAAGGGCTAAACATGATTCTTAAATTTTAAAACTTACCGTGGTATCCACAGCCTTGACTTTCTCAGTGGGAATGTGCTTTGGTTCAGGTTCTGTCTGTGACAGCACCACACATCCCTCAGCCCCTAAGGTAATGATTACCACCTGGCAGCCCCTTTTCAAGAGCACTAATGCAGCCTCCCCAGCATCTGCAGTGCTGCCCACCGTGAGGCCAGTTAAAATCTCAGCCTGGAATACACAAAAGTCAACAGAAACAGTGGTGAAAATAAGTAACCTGGATCCACTTCCAGATTTGTTTTTCTAGAAAATGTCTCCCTTCTTTTTTATAACAACCAATGCAATGGGAACCTTGATAGATACTGGTCCAAGAAAATAAACAAAGCAATAACAGTGACGACAAAAACCATCAATAAAAGACATTCTTGGGACAACTGGGGAAACTGGAATGTGGCTTGGATATTAAATGATAGTATGGAATTACTGACAATCTTCCTAGGTGTGATAATGGTATTGTGGTTCCTCTTAGGAGATGTATGCCAAAGTATTTGGGGTGAGGTATCATGTTGTCTGCAACTTATTCTCAACAACAAAATACTTTTTTTTTTCACTTACTTTTCAACAAAAACAAAACTAAATACACACAGGGAAGAGGAAAAGCAAATACAGCAAAATGTTAACAAATGTTTAGGTGAAATGTAGAGTGTTCATTCAGCTTTTCTGCACATATAATAATTTTAACAAAGAGTTAGTGGCAACAAAGAGAAGTCTGCCAAAAAAAAAAAAAAAAAAAAAAAGGAAGGTTGGAGGGGAGGCAGGAAAGGAGAAATGAAAGGGCCACTGCCAATAATTTTAGTATAAATTGCACCTGTAAGTTTGGCACCCAAGGACATAATCTTCCAAGCCTCTCTTGGGCCATAACGCCTCTTCTCAAATTTCCAGTTTTTGCTTTCCATGTTTGCAGACTACTCATTTCTTTTGTTTGTTTTTGCCAGAGAAGATGGAAGCAGATTAGGAGAGGTAATGACAGGTAGCAGAAAAAGCAATGCCCTGGCATTCAGGAGACCTATCCTACTCACTCAGTCTGTGACCTTCCCCACATCAATTACAATCTGTAAAATCAGGGGGCTTTCAACAAGATCCGTATTTTTCTCCCAATTTCTTTCAATATACTAATTTTTCATTCCATTCTAAGTTTATTTTTCTACTGAGTGATTTAAAAACATTTCCATGACTATTTAGGTTTTCAAGACTTCTAACTGGTTGTTTTTCGTATTCACATGTTGTTGCTTCGATTCTGTTTTTCTTTCACAAAATTTTTTATTCTTTCATAATGAATGTTAATCTTAATTATACTATTTAAGGTATTTTTTGCATTGTTTATTTATTTAGAGATAGTATCTTGCTCTATTACTCCAGCTGGAGTGCTGTGGCATGATCATAGCTCACTACAGCCTCAGACTCTTGAGCTCAAGCAATCCTTTTGCCTCAGCCTCCCAAATACTGGGACTCCAGGCATGCACCGCCACACACAGCTAATCTTTTATTTTTGTAGAGACAGGATGAAGTCTCATTATGTTCTGCAGGCTGGTCTCAAACTCCTGGGTTCATGTGATTCAACTGCTTTGGCCTCCCAAAGCACTGGGATTACAGGTATGAGCCACCGCGCCTGGCTGAATTTTATTATATGAATTTCATCTTGGGCAAATTCATTTGTAGGTTGTTGATTGTGTTGGGTGAATTTTGTAGCATTATGTTTTTCATTTGCAGGCTCACTGTACTTACTGTGAGTTGGAAGGCTGTCACACGTCAGCTCCCACCTGGTTGATCCCTGCTTTTCAGTGTTTTTTTTTTTGAGAGAAGAGTCTCGCTCTGTCACCCAGGCTGAAGTGCAGTGAGGAGATTTCGGCTCACTGCAACCTCTGCTTCCCAGGTTCACACGATTCTCCTGCCTCAGCATCCTGAGTAGCTGGGACTACAGGTACATGCCACCACACCTGGCTAATTTTTGTATTTTTAGTAGAGATGGGTTTTCACCATGTTGGCCAGGATGGTCTTGATCTCCTGACCTCGTGATCCACCCGCCTTGGCCTCCCAAAGTGCTGGGATTACAGGTGTGAGCCACTGCGCCCAGCCCTCAGTGGTTTTACAGTAGCTTCCCCCAGGTACACAAGAGTCTCTAAACCAGAAGCAGATATTATATTGGCAGTTCTTGCTCTGCTGTTTCTGGGGCTACTGCCAGTCCAGTCACTAAGTCAGTAATTGGCTTGGTTTACTTCTTGGTCAGAGGCTGTGTCTCTGTCCTGCTAACTCCTCAGGTTGGGAGCCTTAAATATGCTTCAGGCAGCAGGGGCAGCAGATTCCTCCACCTTTTACTGTTAGCAAGGGAGCCACAGCCTAGCCTGTATGGTTTCCATCTGTGGGCTCGGCTCCAGTCCACTATAAGTGGCACACTTTTAGTGTCCATGACCCACAGCGGGTGAACTTCCTACCACTTCTGCCTGTTTCTGGGGCTAGTGTACAGCCAGCATATCAAGGGCTGAATGCTCTGTCAGGCTGTTCCACTTCTGATTTGTGGAGTTATTTATCTTGTTTCAGAGCTTGTAAGTATCTTTTCATTGTGTCCATTAGTATTTACATATCAGTGGTTTGTGTTTGGAGCAGAGTGAGTATCGTAAGCATGAATTTACATTACTGCTGTGATTAGAGTTCAACTATAAGAACATTAAGCTTTTTTTTTTTTTTTTTTTTTTTTTTTTTTTTTTTTTGAGACAGAGTCTCCCTGTAGCCCAGGCTGGAGTGCAGTGGTGCGATCTTGGCTCACTGCAACCTCCACCTCCCAGGTCCTGGTTCAAGCGATTCTCCTGCCTCTGCCTCCTGAGTAGCTGGGCTTACAGGCATGTGCCACCATGCCCAGCTAATTTTTGTATTTTTAGTAGAGACGGGGTTTCACCATGTTGGCCAGGCTGGTCTTGAATTCCTGACCTCATGATCTGCCCGCCTCGGCCTCCCAAAGTGCTGGATTACAGGCATGAGCCACCGCGCCTGGCTCCAGAACATTAAGCTTTTAATGTTTTTCTTTCTTCCATTAAGTTTCTGAGACCAATTTCCTTAAAGACCAGAGTTCTTTAATTTATTTATTTCATAAGCATTTACTAAGTGCCAGCAGGTACAGTGTAGCAGATGTTATTTTCCAAAGATAACTGTATTAACCTATATCATATCACACATCCTGGTTTTACACTGTGCCAATGACAATCTTCTAGTAAGGGGTGGGGTACTAGGGTGGACCTTCCTGCTTAAATCAATAGAATGAGTCAGAAGTGATGCCGTGTTATTTCCGAAGCTAACTCATAAAAGCCAACATGGCTTCTGTCAGGTGTCTCCTTCTCTCGGGAAGCTGGATCTTGAAACCCAGCTACCATATTATGAGGAAGCCCAAGTCACACGTAGAGGCCATGTTTACATGTTCTGGCCAACAACCTCATTATGCCCCCAGCTGAAAGCCAGCATCAACTGTCAAGCATGTGAGTGAAGAAAACTTCCAGCTTTCGGCCTTTGAGTCTTCCAACTGAAGTCCCGGGAGTCAAACTATGCTATCCCCTGTGTGAATTCCTGACATGCAAAAAACTGGGAGTGACAATAAATAATTATTGCTCTTGTAAGCCACTACATTTTGGAGGTATTTTATTATGCAGCAATAGATAACTATATACACAGGGATAGCCATCAGGGATACAAGAGTGAGTAAGACAGATGTCTCTGACCTCATGGAACTTGTAATTTAATGGAGTAGACAGAAGAATTGAATAAGTAATTTGAGCTGTGATGAACATTTGAGGAATAAATAGAGTGCTCTTCAAGTATCTAGCAGGAAAATTTAGGCCAGTTTGGCAGTTGAGGGTACTCTAACCTCTTATTGTGAAATGGTTGCTATTTCACACAATTCCTTCTTCCTAACATGGTGGTTGCTCAAAAATATTGCATAACCTATTGTGGTTTGTTAAAATTAGTTTCTTTGTAGTAGTCTTCTTTCTTGTTTCCTCTATGTTTTGAGAGATGAAATTATCAAGAAAGCAGGTCAAGAAATCCTAGAAGCCTTAATTCAGCCTTTAAAGCAAATGGAAAATTAGGCTGGGTACAGTGGCTCACGCTTGTAATCCCAGTACTTTGGGAGGCTGAGGCAAGAGGATTGATTTAGCCTAGGAGTTCGAGATTAGCCTAGGCAACATGGCAAAATCCCGTCTCTACACAAAATAAAAAAATTAGCCAAGCGTGGTGGTCCCAGCTACCTGGGAGGTTGAGGCGGGAGGATTGCTTAAACCTGGGAGGTAGAGGCTGCAGTGAGCCATGATGACACCACTGCATTCCAACCTGGGTGAAACAGTGAGTTCCTGTCTCAAAAACAAAAAGTGGAAATTTAACTATTATGGTTCATTAATTTCTTTCTCTCCATGTTGCATTTACCAATGTGTATCCCTGCATCCCACTGATGGGCGAGAGCTCTGTTCTAATGCTGTCTGGCTTATAAAAAGGGAGAAATATTGAAATTTTCTTCCTAACAATATTTAAGAAAGGGTGGTACAATATCCTTTCTTATTGTACCAGTTGACAGATAGTCTGTTCAGATGATACATCATGACACAGGGTCTTCACTACAGAATGTAGCAGATCCTTCAGGAGTTGTATACTAATTAGGGTTGGCAGATAAAATACAGGAAGCTCAGTTAAATTTGAATTTAAGATAAATGACAGGTAATTTTACAGTATAAATTTGTTAGGTATGTTATTTATTATCTATCTGAAATTCAAATTTAACTGGGCATCCTGCATTTTTACTTGCTAAACCTGGCAACTTTAATGTAGTCCTCAGAATATGAAATAATTAGAAAAGAAAACAAAACACCAACAGTGTGAGGGCAAGGAAGGGACTAAAATTAACTGAGGTTTGATAAGTGCCAGAATATGGAAGTGACTCAGAGAGTCCTTTTTTTCCCCCTAGGATTTACTAATTTCCTTTTCTCCACACCTCAGTAAACTGAAAAAATCTGTTTTTACCATGCCTGAGAATTCACATCATCAAATTGATGTGGTTAGTTCTGCCCCTTTGCTTTATCCACTTGCACGAACTTTTGGTTTCTCATAGAATGAGCAAAGCAATTCACCCTTACCTCACTTTCATTGCAGCAGAACACATCTGAGAGGGTGTAGAACCGGGGATCCAGGTCAGCAATGGCAGGGGCTGGATTGAACAAGGTTTTCACTACAAAGGAATGGAAAAGGGGGTTATTATTAGTTTTCATTTTTAACACGGTGCATTTACAGACATTCAGTAGGGAAAATCCCCGAGTTCATTTTTGTCTTCATCTGGTTAAATATCCACTTAGTTACGGATGTAGAGAAAAGTCTGAAATCTCAATCTCCACGACAGCTGGGTACCAATTCCCTATTTCCATTTTCTCTACTTTGTACTTTACAACATTTCAGCTCCCAGGGAAAAGAGCAATATTACAGTCAATGTGATTATAGAGTTAAGGCAAAGGCAACAAGAGCATTAGAAAAAAGTAAAAATACTGTGGCATGAAAGGACATGTGTGAATGTGAACAGGCTGGTGGACATTTTTGTGGGTTACTTTAAGTGCTTGGTTTCAAGGCTAGTTCATAAACCCATTTTCCAGGGAAGAAAAAGAGATGATAGAAAATAAACAATGAAAGGTTCAGAATTTTCTCGGTGGGAACAGTAAGCAGGAAGCTCATGTGCATATGCATATTTTGTACACCTATGTATGCCTCCCAAATATATCACAATTACTCCTGTAAACATATACACTTACACAAAAGCTTACATTTCTTGGCTTCTGTGAGCAATCTGGGAATATAAAAAAAAAGATTGAGAAAGGAGGAGGAATTCAATCAGAGGCTGGTGCTAGCTCAGACGGAGAGGCTACAAGAGAAGGATAGATGGGAACAGCAGACACAGGGAAATGAGAATATCATGGCCATTTTTCAGAGGGAGGAAAGTGAGTCTCAGAAAGATGAGGTCCTATGTCTCAGGTCATACACTGGGACACAATTAAGATGGACCCCTACTCAGGGTCCTCTGGCCTTAAGTTCAAGGTTTGGTCCACTCTAAAAAAAAGTGGCCTCTCTAGGCCAGGACTCTGTCCACACCAACACATACCTCAATGCCAATTCACAATATTTTAAAACACCCTTTGGTTTGGGACTTTGTAAATGTAGATATATATATATATTTGAAGTCTTCAGAAATTACATTCATAGGAAGCTCCTTCTTTGTCAAAGCACTTATTCACTTGAGTACTAGATTGGTTAGTCTTCTTTTTCTCAACCCAGGTCCACTGATTTGTGTGTTAAGTAGTCTCATTTGACTGTAGACCCATAGTGTAAAAATCTCTAGCTGCAGTTCTCAGAGACTTCAAGAACAGTGATTTGCAAACTTGATTGCATATCAGCATTACTAGAAAAGCTTGTTAAAATGCATAATTTCTAGGACCGACCTCAAACCCACTGAATCAGAATCTCTGGGGGTCAGATCAGGGAATCTGCATGTTCACAAGTTCTCCAGGAGGCTCTCACATAGCCAGCTTGGCACTAATGCATTCCACATTCATGGGGAGATGCTAATCAGCACGTGGCTAATGGAAACTGTCTACTACTTGAGCCTGGTGACGACATCTAGTCTACTTCTGCACCTTCCTTGGTCTTACCTAGCATTTTGATTCAGTCAGTGGATCTTGTCCAGTATAGGCTTACACTATTCCCATGTTTTTGTTATTTCAGAATCCAGAATGTCCACCCACAGAAATTCTATGGTATATTTTTGGCTGCTCAGATTTTTGTATAGAGTTATTGTGCAGCTTAAATTAGAAAACGGATGTAAAAGCCCAGTGTAAAATCTAACCTGCTGTACAAATGTAAAGGATTATTACTGTTATTATATTGTCCTTTACAGATAGCCCAACACCCCCGCCTGTCCACCCATCTCTTCTGCCTTCTTCTGGAGTTTGTAGCCTGGCAACAGTCTCTCTCATTGGTTCTCTTACTTCTGAGAGATCTTAGAGATGTCAATTACACATAAAGGCTCTCATTGTCCAGTATTCTAACACACTCACTTGAACTTTTTAGGTTTTCAGAACAATATACTGTTCCCAGTTTTCCTCAAGCATTAAATGGAAACAACTGCTCACCTAGTGTAATCCACAAATCTACATTCATCAGCATTTGAGCACAGATTAGAGCAAGCTACAAGTGTGGAACAACATGGTAGAGCCATGCTTAAAAGATCAATTTTTTCCCTCAAAAGATGCATGATCCTGTAATTCCTTTTCTAAACCCATCCTACAGAAATCCATATGCATGCAAAGATGATATACAATGTTGTTTGTACAGCTCTGTTTGCAATAGAAAACACAAAAAGAAACCTACACATTTATTAAAGGGGATTGGTTTAAAAAGTTATGACATAGGCTGGGATTGGTAGCTCATGCCTGTAATCCCAGCAATTTGGGAAGCTGAGGTGGGTGGATCAACTGAGGTCAGGAGTTTGAGACCAGCCTGACCAACAATGGTGAAACTCTGTCTTCACTAAAAGTACAAAAATTAGCCAGGCATGGTGGTGCATGCCTGTAATCCCAGCCACTCCAGAGGCTGGGGCAGGAGAATCGCTTGAACCCGGGAGGCAGAGGCTGTAGTGAGCCAAGATCGCATCATTGCACTCCAGCCTGGGCAACAAGAGCGAAACCCCGTCTCAAAAAAAAAATAAATAAAATAAAAATAAAAAATAAAAAAAAGAATTATGACACATGTCTGATGTAAATCACTACAGCTGTTAAAAAGAGTAAAGTAGATCTCCGTTTGTCAAAGAAAGATTTCCATAATTTATTTATAAGTGAACAAGGCAGTTTTGTACTACCCACCCACCCCACCGCCCCTTTTTTGAGATGGCTCTGTCACCCAGGCTGGAGTATAGTGGCGCAATCTTGGCTCACTGCAACCTCCACCTCCCAGACTCAAGTGATCCTCCCACCTCAGCCTCCCAAGTAGCTGGGACTAATGTGCCCATCACCATGCCTGGGCAATTTTTTTTTTTTTTTTTTGGTAGAGATGAGGTTTTGCCATGTTGCCTAGGCTGTTCTTGAATTCCTGGGCTCAAGCGATCCTCACACCTTGGCCTCCCAAAATGCTAAGATTACAGGTGTGAGCCACCATGCCCGGCCTACCTTCCCTTTTTAATAAGAACAAATAACAAGCACACATAACTATATGTGTATTTACATTTATACACTTACACAGAAGAAAAAAATGTCAGAGAGGTTTCTCACTAAACTAATGAGCCATTAGTTATAAAAAGCTGATGGGACTAAATTTGACTACAGGTTAAGTGCTGTATGCAGTAAAGACATCACTCTTAAAACACATAGTATCTGGCCGGGCATGGTGGCTCACGCCTGTAATCCCAGCACTTTGGGAGGCTGAGGGGGGCTGATCAAAAAGTCAAGAGATCAAGGCCATCCTGGCCAACATGGTGAAACCCTGTCTCTACTAAAAATACAAAAATTAGCCAGGTGTGGTGGCACGCGCCTGTAGTCCCAGCTACTTGGGAGGCTGAGGCAGGACAATCACTTGAACCTGGGAGGCGGAGGGTGCAGTGAGCTGAGATCGCACCACTGCACTCCAGCCTAGTGACAGAGTGAGATTCTGTCTCAAAAAAAAAAATAATAGTAATAGTATCTCACATCAAAAAACAGGTATACTATAAACAAAATGATATAACATCTGGGTTTTGCTTCAACATAATCCAAGGTGGCAGTGCGGGGTAGGGAGCCACGAGGCAGGATACAGATAAAACAAGATTGGCCATGTGCGACAAAAACAAGCAATGGGGAAAAGACTCCCTATTCAATAAATGATGCTGGAATACCTGGCTAGCCATATGCAGAAGAATGAAACTAGACCCTTATCTTTCACCATATACAAAAATTAACTCAAGATGGATTAAATATTTTAAATGTAAGACCTCAAACTATAAAAATCCTAGAAGAAAGCTTAGAAAATACCCTTTTTGACACTGGCATTGGCAAAGAATTTTTGGCTAAGTCCCCCAAAGCAACTGTAACAAAAACAAAAATTGACAAGTGGGACTTAATTAAACTAAATAGCTTCTGCATAGCAAAAGAAATGGTCAATAGAATAAACAGAAAACCTACAGAATGCGAGAAAATATTTGCAAACTATGCATCTGACAAAGGTCTAATATGCAGAATCAATAAGGAACTTACATAAATC
This sequence comes from Symphalangus syndactylus, assembly GCF_028878055.3. Taxonomy (NCBI): domain Eukaryota; kingdom Metazoa; phylum Chordata; class Mammalia; order Primates; family Hylobatidae; genus Symphalangus; species Symphalangus syndactylus. Next base: position 84,373,055 of record NC_072440.2, on the reverse strand, counting down.
GACAAGCAAAAAACAACTCCATTAAAAAATGGGCAAAGGACATGAACAGACATTTCTCAAAAGAAGACACACGAGTGGGCCAACAAACATATGAAAAACTACTCATCATTTCACTCATCATCAGAGAAATGCAAATCAAACTATGATGAGATATCATCTCACACCAGTCAAAACAGCTATAAAGACACATGCACACGTATGTTTATTGCGGCACTATTCACAACAGCAAAGACTTGGAACCAACCCAAATGTCCAACAATGACAGACTGGATTAAGAAAATGTGGCACATATATACCATGGAATACTATGCAGCCATAAAAAATGATGAGTTCATGTCCTTTGTAGGGACATGGATGAAGCTGGAAACCATCATTCTCAGCAAACTATCGCAAGGACAAAAAACCAAACACCGTATGTTCTCACTCATAGGTGGGAATTGAAAAATGAAAACACATGGACACAAGAAGGGGAACATCACACACCGGGGCCTGTTGTGGGGTGGGGGGAGGGGGGAGGGATAGCATTAGGAGATATACCTAATGTTAAATGACAAGTTGATGGGTGCAGCACACCAACATGGCACATGTATACATATGTAACTAACCTGCAGGTTGTGCACATGTACCCTAAAACTTAAAGTATAATAAACAAACAAACAAACAAACAAACAAACAAACGTCAAGGGCTGGCCGAGATGGCTCACACCTGTAATCCCAGCACTTTGGGAGGTCGAGGCGGGCAGATCACGAGGATTGGGAGATTGAGACCATCCCGGCTAACACGGTGAAACCCTGTCTCTACTAAAAATACAAAAATATTAGCCGGGTGTGGTGGTGGGTGCCTGTAGTCCCAGCTACTTGGGAGGCTGAGGCAGGAGAATGGCATGAATCTGGGAGGTGGAGCTTGCAGTGAGCCGAGATCGTGCCACTGCACTCCAGCCTGGGCGATAGAGCGAGACTGTCTCAAAAAAAAAAAAAAAAGTCAAAACACTACAGATGCTGATGAGGCTGCAGAGAGAAGGAAACACTTATACACTGTTGGCAGGAATGTAACTTAATTCAGCCATGTAGAAAGCAGTTTGGAGATTGATTCTCAAAGAACTTAAAATAGAGCTACCATTTGACCCAGCAATCCTATGCCTGGGTACACACCCAAAGGAAAACAGATCATTATACCTAAAGGAAACATGTGCTTGTATGTTCACCACCATGCTAGTCACAATAGCAAAGACATGGAATCAACCTAGGTGCCCATCAATGGTGGACTGGATAAAGAAAATGTGGTACATATATACCATGGAATACTATGTAGCCACAAAAAAGAATGAAATCACGTCCTTGGCAGCAACATGGATGGAGCTAGAGGCCATAATCCTAATCAAATGAAAATAGGAGCAGAAAAACAAATACCACATGTATTCACTTATAAGTGGGAGCTAAATATTGAGTATGCATGGACAGAAAGATGGGAACAACAGACACTACAAAGTACAGGAGCAGGGAGGGGCACAGGTTGAAAAGCTACCTATTGGGTACCATGCTTCCTACCTAGGCGCAATATTCTCACGTAACAAATCTGCATATGAAGTCCCGGTGCAGTGGCTCATGCCTGTAATTCCAGTACTTTGGGAGGTTGAGGCAGGTGGATCACCCGAGGAAAGGAGTTCAAGACCAGCCTGGCCAACACGGTGAAGCACCATCTCTATTAAAAATACAAAAATTAGCTGGGTGTGGTGGTGCATGCCTGTAATCCCAGCTACTTGTGAGGTTGATGCATAAGAATCACTTGAATCTGGGAGGTGGAGGCTGCAGTGAGCTGAGATCATGCCACTGCACTCCAGCCTGAGCGGGCAGAGTGAGACTCTATCTCAAACAAACAAGAAAACAAAAACAAAACAAAAACAAGTCTGCACATGTACCCCGCTGTGTCTAAAATAAAAGATGGAATTTAAAAGTAGAAAAAAAGACTGGCCACATGTTGCTAACTGTTGAAGCTAAATGATAGTATATATAGGTTTACCATACTATTCTCTGTATGTCTATATATATTTGAAATTTTCCACAATAAAAACAAATTTTAAGGAAAAAATTACATTAAAATTTAAGTATCAATTGCTAGAATAAGGAATTCTATAATTTTACTGTAAATACTGTATAAAAATCAGTCTTATTTGCCTGTACTTTACTGAGGGACAGCATTCTTCAATACTAACTGGATACATAGGCTTAGAGTCTGACTGGTAACTAAATTTAGGGGAAAAGTGTAAATGCCATAAAGAAAGGATTCTTCTCGGCTTGTGCTACCACAAATGAGCATACTCTACCACAATGAAAGAAACATAAATTAGTAGATGCAGTTAATCAAAGAAGAATCCAAATCTGTAATGACAAAGTGGAAGCCATGATGTCATCCTGGGACCAGGCAGAGCTAGAGAACACAGAATGTACCATGGAGTAACTTGGAGTTGCAGAGGTGACTGGCAGCACCCAACAGTAATTATTATTGATTACAGTGTTAGATGAACTAAACTCCTAGTTATCTTAACGGCATGTTAATGGATAGCACAATAATGTCAATAAGGAACTGGTGAGGCCTGGAGGAGCAGTTGTATAGGCTAAAAGGCAGGAAAATGAGGCAGAAACTCTTTATGGTGTTGTCATGGAGGGCAGGGGCTGGACAGTTAGGAAGGCCCTAATTATTAGCTCAGAGAAACAGGGGAAGAAAATCACCCTAAGCGAAGACACTGTGAGCATGTTGGGATACTCAAAATACTGGCTTTGCTGTCCATTACTCCAGAGGCTCTTTTCTGTGACTTGAGCAGCAAAAACACTCAAAGCTTGGGCTATGTGCTGGACAATGTCACTGTGAAAGTCTGGATGGCCAGACAAGAAGTTTCGTTTGCCAAAGGCAAAAGGACTGAAGTGGCATTAAAAGATACTTTGTATCACACTGATAATTTAACTTTGGCAATTTTACAATCTCAATTATTTATAATTGTTCATGTACTGTTCCATTTGCTTGGAAATGGATATAAAGACCAGAACCAACATGCATAATTTCATCACAAGCAGCTGCAGCATTGGCTCTTCAGTGGGCCTACCTCAGAGCATCGTGGCCTGGTGAGGATGGGGACTATACAGGGCTACCGATTTTTGGTGTTGTAGCTGCTATGTCTTTAAAATCAATGCTTTCATTTTGATAGAGACAGAGAGTTTTGAGACACTATATTCAAAGACGTAGGGATCTTTTCCTCTGGATTTTCATAACTGATATATTAGCATAATCTAGTTATGCAATGTGCTTAATTCAAAATTCACTACCTGTAAGCAGTAAAGATAATGGAACTGTGATAATAAAACCCATAGATGATGATGACGATGATGACTTTATCATCCTTCTTGAAGACGGAATAATGCTGTTCAGCACATAGGCAGCTTCCTGGGGCAATGGGTAGGGTGCTCAATGCTCAAGAGATCATTAAGCCCACTCTGCTCTGGGATCAGTCCAAAGTGACATGAAAGAACTGTGAGAGCTGTCAGCCCAATTGTGGTTTCACAGAAGAAGAAAGTGACGTCCAGAGTGAGGAACTGACTTACTTGACTGAGATCCCCCATTTGCTGACTGATTATGAATTTAAAGCCATATTTCATGATTCCCAAACCAATGCTCTCCTTTCATTATACCACTCTTCTTTTTTTTTTTTTTTTTTTTTTTTTTTTGAGACGGAGTCTCACTCTGTCACCCAGGCTGGAGTGGAACAGCACAGTCTTGGCTCACTGCAAGTTCCGCCTCCCTGGTTCACACTGTTCTCCTGCCTCAGCCTCCCGAGTAGCTGGGACTACAGACACCCACCACCATGCCCGGTTAATTTTTTTGTATTTTGAGTAGAGATGGGGTTTCACCATGTTAGCAAGGACGGTCTCGATCTCCTGACCTCATGATCCACCCACCTCAGCCTCCCAAAGTGCTGGGATACCGCTCTTCTTGCATACGAGAATGATGACGCATTTTACACACACACACACACACACACACACACCCCCTCCTCATGGAATAGAATCTAAGCTGCATCTGGCCAGTATCTACCAAATAGGGACCAGCTGACTGGGCCAGAGAAAGCCACCTGACTGGAGGAGTAATGGACAGATGAGTGTGTGTGCTTGTGTGCATGTGTGTTCGTGTGTGTGTGTGCGTGTGTGTGTTCTATTGGGGTTACAGTGCTGAAAACACTTTAGAGCCTCTTCTCTGTTTCTTGAGCAGCAAAAACACATAAAGCTTAGGCCACGTGCTGGACCGTGTGAAACTTTATGGACTTGACTTTTCTAGAGATACTCTTCATAAAGGCTCAGTTTGTTGGAATCAACGGGTTGTGGCAGTTTAAAGTGTGGTTTAAACTAGGAGACAGAACTTGGGTCTTAGAGTCTGAAATCATGGTTTCCTCAACTTAAAGTGTGACACTGGTTGAACAAATGACTTAACCTCTCAGTCTTCTCACCTTTAATCTGAGAGAACAATGCCTGCCATATCTTTGTCATAGGTTTTTCTGAGGATAAAATGTGTAAGAAAGTACTTTATAAGCTGTAAAGTACATATAAATGCATGGTATTACTATTTCTGATATTATTATATAAGGAAGTTCATGCAGAATTAATACCGAGGCATGCTGGCTCTTAGTGAAAGTGTGAAGTAGGCCAACTGGTCTGTGGCCCACCGTCACCTACCCACCTTCCTGCTACCCTGGGTCCTCCAGCTCCCAACTGGAAGAGCTACATGGAAGGAGATGGAGGAAGCCTTTCTGGACCCCACCCAATGACAGCCCCAGGGTAGGCTGCCTGCCCATCCGGATTACTCTATTCTCACCTGTGAAAGGTTAGATCCTCAACTGTGGCTGCTGTACCTTTCTCTCCTTCACAAGCTGGGTAGGTAACAGGCAACTAGGCTAGGACAGAGGAAACAGTGATCTCTGAGCAGCAAGGCACAGTAGGAAAAAAAGAGAAGTTGCTTTGATCTATACAAAGAAAGACAAGAGCAGGAACAGGGTGGCACCCTGTATTCACATCACTCTGCTGAGATGGGCACGGTGCAGAGAATGCGTAACCATAAGCATTAGACTTTACTGTGACACTCCGAGAAAACGGAACCAAATGGGTTTTGGCTTAGGATTCTTTCTGACAGCCTCACGTCCATTAAAAATACACTAAATGTCAATGAAAATTTACCACAGCATGTTTTGCCAAGAGGAAAATTTGTTAAATCAGGATGAACATTTTAAAATTCTCCACAAATCATTTCAGTGACTTATTTTCCATTTATTTCTATGTAGAACACTATACACTTTGGGAGAAATCACTTATATAAACACACATACACACACTGTTCTTTTTCTTTTTTCTTTTTAATTTTGTATCTTGAGAAAAAGTCAATGTTCTCTATTTTATTCTTTAAAAAAATCACAACTATTGCCACAATATCAAGAAGTCATCATGTTAGAGTGGCTACTATTTATTTTGATTTTTTCACCAAATGATGCTTGATCAGGATATTATCCTAACTTTAAAGAGAGAAGTGGATTGAAGAGAAAAAAATTGGGATTTACCACCATGTACTACACCATGCTTGGCATCCTATTTTATTTTATTCCATCCTTAGAACAATTCTGCAGATGGAGTATTTCTACATGCATTTTACTGACAAGGCTCAGACAAATCAGGTAATTCTGCTAGGACCACGAGGCTGACAAGGGACAGAAATGGGTTTCTAATTCAGAAGATGCTTTCCCCACTAGTCAGTGGTGAAAAAGAAGCAAACAAAGAAATTATCTGGATTTTTAAAAAGTCTGTTATTTGCTGGAGGCGAGAAAAGGAGTGAGTGAGAGAAAAGATGAATCAAGATTAGCTACAGGTTGATAACTGGAAGCTGGGTGATGGATTTCATCGTATAATTCTGCTGCTTTTGTAGGTTTGAAAATTTCCAAAATCAAAAACAAAAGAGGCAATGTCAATGGACATTGATAATATAGAAAATATTACACATAAATAATCTTTTGTCGTTTATTGAAAGATGATAAAGTTTTACAAAAAGGAGAAAAAACCTAATCTTCAATTCCTAGAGATGTTTGTCAAAAAGTAACTGGGCTGCCCCAGTTACTTTTGTATGTATGTATGTATGTATGTATGTATGTATGTATGTATTTGTATGTATGACATGCAGCTTAACCTCTGCTTCTCAGAGTAGAAAACATTTCACCACCTAAAGTGTACCTTGGACAAGGGGCTGCTTCAGGGATTTTTTTTTTGAGACGGAGTCTCACTCTTGTCACCCAGGCTGGAGTGCAGCGGAGCAATCTCGGCTCACTGCAACCTCCACCTCCCGGGTTCAAGTGATTCTCCTGCCTCAGCCTCCTGAGTAGCTGGGATTACAGGAATTCTAATTCTACTTGTACCATTTCTGCCAACTACATTGAAGATTTATATTGCGGGATCTCGGAAATGCTACTCATGTTTTTTTTACCCTGTTTGTAAGGTTTTCTAACATTATCAAGAATCTCACAGATGGAAGAAGAATATTTTACGACAGAAAGAGTATTGCTTTGCTTAACTTAAAAGGTTAACTTTAATTAAGATGGTGATAAAAGCTTTTATAGAAAGAATGAAAAATATGTATAATTACCTCCACTCCTGCGGGCCATTGTTAGGGCTTCCAAAGAAGTTGCTGGAGTTATTTCAAGCTGGCAGACCATGACTTTGGCTCTGCTAATGACATTGGCTGCTACCCTCAGATCCTCGGTATTCAAAAGTAAATTTGCTCCAGCCACTATGACAATGATATTCTGGCCTATAAAGAAATTCCACCTATTATATTAAAACTAAACAAAGCCAAGCAAATGATATCCTGCAGTGTTATGAATACAATCACCCTTGTAAAGTCACTATGCAAAATGTGTTGTAAGTATTAATTTTAACATTTCTAGGTTATTCAGCTTGAATTTTGAGTTCCAAAGGTATCTTTTATAATATCTCTGTAAGATTCACATTATTCTGATCACCTGAAGCAAAATCTTAAAAAGATTTTCCCAATATTCTTATATATAAAGAATATTAGTTGAGAAATGACATATAACATACTTTAAACATTTCTTTTATAGAAAATAGCTGGTATATGTATGCGGTAAATGTTCTGAATCCTAAATGACAGATGCCGTAGAGATGAATATAAATAGGAATAAACTTGTATGACACTGTAGTATGCAAGCAGTTCATGTGTGTACCCTATGGTATTCCAAAAAGTGATTCTGTCAATCAAAACACATTTTAAATATCTAACAGACAGAAAATTATATCAGATATAGAAGAGAGAGGGATATCTGGCTTATACTATAATGGATCAAACAGAAACAGAACTAAGGAATCTGATATATTCTTATTACTTGGAGCTGCTGTCTATAATCCCACCTGAATGAGGGAGGGGTGGTGGTGCATTTCATCTGTAAGGTGAACCCTTAAGAGCTGTGCTGTCCAATATGGTAGTCATGAGCAAGAGCCACACATGGCCATTGAACATTTGAAATGTGGCTAGTCCTGGCTGGGCAGAGTGGCTCATACCTATAATTTCTAGCACTTCGGGAGGCTGAGGTGGGCAGATCATGTGAGGTCAGGAGTTCAAGACCAGCCTGGTCAAACGGTAAAAACCCATCTCTACTAAAATTACAAAAATTAGCTGGGCGTGGTGGTATGTGCCTGCAGTCCCAGCTACTCGGGAGCCTGAGGCATGAGAATCGCTTGAACTTGGGAGGTGGAGGTAGCAGTGACCTGAGATTGCGTCACTGCATTCCAGCCTGGGCAAGAGTGAGTGAGACTCTGTCTTAGAAAAAAAAAAAAAAAAAAATCTCAGTAAACTATCGCAAGGACAAAAAACCAAACACCGCATGTTCTCACTCATAGGTGGGAATTGAACAATGAGAACTCATGGACACAGGAAGGGGAACATCACGCTCCGGGGACTGTTGTGGGGTGGGGGGAGGGGGGAGGGACAGCATTAGGAGATACACCTAATGCTAAATGACGAATTAATGGGTGCAGGAAATCAACATGGCACATGGATACATATGTAACAAACCTGCACATTGTGCACATGTACCCTAAAACCCTAAAGTATAATAAAAAAAAAAAAAAAAAAAAGAAAAAAAAAAATACAAGTGGATTTCAAAGATAGTACAAAGGAAATAAGGTAAAATATCCATTCATTCTTACCATTTTAAAAATTAAAAAAAAATTAAGATAAATTTCGGGGTCTCACTCTGTTGCCCAGGCTGGAGTGCAGTCGTGCGATCTTGGCTCACTGCAGCCTCCACCTCCTGGGTTCAATCAACTCTCCCACCTAAGTCTCCCAAGTAGCTGGTATTGCAGGAGTGTGCCGCCATGCCTGGCTAATTTTTTTTTTTACATTTTTAGTAGAGATGAGGTTTCACTATGTTGGCCAGGCTAGTCTCGAACTCCTGACCTCATGTGATCTACCTGCCTTGGCCTCCCAAAGTGCTGGGATTACAGGCGTGGGACACTGCACCCAGCCAAGATAAATTTTTGATTACACACTACAATGATAATATTTTGGACATAATGGGTTAAATATATGGCCTAAGTTAAATTTACCTGTTCCTTTTTACTTTTTAAATGTGGCTACTAGACAATTTAAAATTCCACATGAGGCTTGCATTTTATTTTTATTGGACAACACTGATCTGGAGGAATGAGTTGTAGCCGGCATTTTCTGTGCTCTAGGCTGCTCGTGCTGATCTTGTACAGACATGACCTAAAATCACCTCTCAACACAGAACAAATTCTATCCTATCATCTTACCACAGATGTGTTTGTTGGCCACGAGGAAGACTTAATAAAGTGGGGATGGTTCAGCATAAACCTAACCTCAGTCCTGGAAAAATTCAAAGTTCCCACTTGCTGAAAGACAGCATCTCTCCTTCCTTTTCTTCAGTGACCTCATTTTCTCTGTTGGAGTCAACTACTGCTTCCATGTTGCTGTCTCCCAGATCCAAATTTTTGGCCTGGCCTTAGCTGCTAAGCAGCAAGCCCAAGACTATAGCTGTCTGATGGACAACGCAACATGGCTAGCTTGTTCATGCCTCAAATTTAACTTGTCAAAACTAAACTCATTACTTTATCTTGCAAACTCACTCCTTCATTTAAAGGAGCTGATTGTCCCATTTCTGTGTATTTGTCCTAATTCTTCTATTATCACCTATACTCTTGACGGCATTACCGTACACTGTAAACCAGGCAAGGTCTACCAAATAGACACTTGACACACACTATTACATTATATCTTTGCATGGAAAATGCAGATTTTGTTCATAGATAAGAAAGAGAACTTGAGAATATTCCTAGAACAACAACAACAAAAAAAAGAGGTTTAAGACAAGGAATGAGCTGCTGTTGGCAGGAATAATTACTTAAAGTGTAGCTTAAATGAACATAGGCTTTCTAGAGTTAGAATGAAAACTTTTATCTACCACCTTTAGGTGAAATATATCATTATTATTGCAACTTGGAATCACTAAAGTTGAGCTAAAAATACCGTATTTTCTGTGAGAAATGATCCTGCAAAGCTGCATGATAAATAAAAGACATATTGTGACAAATCCTAATTTAACACAGTGCACACTGTCCACAACACGTGAGTTTCTGTCCTAGGTGCACCATGAAATGCTTGGTCCTTCTGAATATTGATTCTGATTTTAAAAAATCTTATGTAGGTGTTTTTATAATTAAAACAGTTGGCAGGAATTATGAAAACTTGACTTGAAGGTTATTACTTTTTTTTTTTTTTTTTTTGAGACAGAGGCTTGCTCTGTCGCCCAGGCTGGAGTGCAGTCACCCGATCTTGGCTCACTGCAACCTCCGCCTCTTCAGTTCAAGCAATTCTCCTGCCTCAGCCTCCTGAGTAGCTGAGATTACAGGCATATGCCACCAGGCCCAGCTAATTGTTTTTGCATTTTTAGTAGAGACAGGGTTTTACTATGTTGGTTAGGCTGGTCTTGAACTCCTGACCTCAAATGATCCACCTGCCTTGGCCTCCCAAAGTGCTGAGACTATAGGCATGAGCCACTATGCTCAGCCACTGTTTTAATTAATTAATTAATTAATTCACTCATTCATTTATTTATTTAGAGTCAGGGTCCCACTGTGTCATGCAGGCTGAAGTGCAGTGGTGGGACTATGGCTCACTGCAGCCTTGAACTCCTGGCCTCAAGTGATCCTCCCACTTTAGCCTCTGAAAGCATTGGTATTACAGGTGTGAGCCATTGTGCCAGGCCCAATTACTATTTTAAAAGATAAATATATCAGCTATGGCAAAGCCTTGTGGCAGACTGTTGTATATATAGACTTTTGAGATTTGATTGCTGTTGAAAGACAAAATTGAACACTAATGATAAGTTGGATGTAATTAGTTGCTGCCATTTGCTCAGAACATATTCTATAAATATGACTCATCAAACTTTTCTTTGCACCTATTTACATTTACTTACCTAGTGTAACTGAAATGACAGATGAATGCTTGACTGCTTTTAGAGACAAATGTCAATTATAAGTTCACATGAAGGGTAATGGGGAAATTATAGCATATACATATTATTTTGAGGCAACTTCATATATATTGGATAGACAATTTTGAAAATTGTCCGAAAATTGATCTGGATGATCCATGTGAGAAGTATTAATAAAGGGAAACACTTTATATTTGGATTGGAAAAACTATGTTTTAGGCCTTGGAGTGGTGGGTATAGTAAGAGGTCCATAGGATTATGGTAAAAATTGGTGCTTCTGATCTAACTCTGGAAATATACTATCTTATGAAATGACACTCCAATATGCAAAACATTTACCTTCATTATTGACAATTATAGAAGCAGTTCCTGTAGCAGCATCTTTAGTCTGATATGTAAATTCTGAAAGAAAAAAGAAAATTACAATCACATGTATACAGACTGGCATGGATAATTTATTTTAATAATTTCAATACAACACTAATCCTTGGAAAAACTTTTTAACCTTTAACCATCTGGAATGATAAAAAAGTAAGTAATTAGTGCTAATTTATACCCATCATCTATACAACAAAAAAAATAGACAGCTTTACATGTAGCTGCACCTTTTCTCTGCATTAGTAACAACCCACCAAACCGCTCCTACTTTCAATTCCCCCCAATTATTCATAATTGTATACATATGCATTTTTCTAGACCAACACACTTATGTTCTTCAATGAAAGGAATGTCAGAGTTGAGATAAAAAGTAAAAGTCAAATCTATAAAATGAACTTGTTTGATTATTTTCATTCTCATAAGCTTATTTCACCAAGAATCAAGGTCTGGCATATAAACAGAAATGTTGACCAGGCAGCCTTTGGTAGCAGCAAAGAGCCCTGAACTGGAGTCAGAAGATCTTCATTCTAGTCCTGGCTCTAGCTCCAACCAACTGTGTGCTCTTGGAGAAACCACAGAACATCTCTGGGCTTTGGTTTTCTCTTCTGTGAAATAATGGTTTCAGCCTCTATGGCTTCGAATGATTGTTGCCAGCTATGATGTTCTTAAAACATCTTTTGTGAATGCAGCATCTTTTTCTCCTTGTCATTTGTCACATATCCATGAGATGAAGGTTTGTAACCTCCTATCATTTTATTCCCATCTGGAGGAATGTACATAGAAGAATCAACCAAAGGACATTTAAGCAAGAATGGACAAAGCTGTGCATAAAAATTCTCTGGCCACCAGGGGAAGGACTAATAATTCTCCTCTAGATTCAATTTTTCTCATAACAAAATCACAGAAAAAAGCTATAAACACTAACTTTAAAAAAGATGGGAATTTTACCTGTAGAAATATCATTCTGTTTTAAGTTCTCTATATAATCACTGCCAAAAGAATCTTTGCCAACCTGTACCAAAGAAATAATGAATATTAGATCTTTTTGAGTTAGTAAAATGCTACAATGTAGTTTTTAGAATACTTAGCATTTTAAAAGGGCATATCTGCATAGTACTTTATAAACATTAACTAATTAATGTTCTTAATATAAGATGCTACACTTGAATGCAGCCCAAAGAATTGTTATATAATAATGTTTCACTTATATCCTACTTAAAATGTGAAGTATTTAATGAACGTCACTCATTAAGTCATTCTCATTTTGAGCTGTTCATGTGATAATTCCCACTGAGACAGAGTTGTCTACCATCATCAATCCTCAATATTTATGAAGAATCTCAGCTGTTTGTACTTTACTGTAAATATGGGCATCTTTGTCATGACTTGCCTGATGTTCCAGAATCTTTTTATCTTCTCCCTTGACACTGACACGTGGAAGCAAAGAGAAGGAAATTTTAAAGGCCCTAGTTAACTTGGGTAACTTGGTATAATGGAATTGTGTTTTTGCATCCTAGCATTTATTCTGTTAAAGGTATTTCAGTTTTTCCTTTGGACACCTATTTCTGTCCCATTCTATAGAGAACAAGATTAGGTTGGCCAATGGACCCAGGCCTGATTAAAAAGTGTGTTCCTTGTAGTCCTAGCTACTCGGGAGGCTGAAGCAGGAGAATTGCTTGAATCAGGAGGCAGAGGTTGCAGTGAGCCGAGGTCATGCCACTGCGCTACAGCTCTCGTGACAGAGCAAGACTCTGTCTCAAAAAAAAAAAAAAAAAAAAAGTGTGTTCCACCACCCTGGTCACAGTGATGGGTTCATGAATGAGCATGTGAGCTAAACTAGTCCAATAAGACTCAATCCTGGGACTTTTATTGAAACTACCAGGGAAGACAAGTTTTCTTCCCAGTAAGACTGCTGGCCATAAGAGAATGTAAGCCTGCAGCCACTGGGGCTCACCATGTGGAGACAACTAGAAAGAAAACAGAGAAACATAACAGAAAGCAGGAAGGTGACAGACACAAACAGACATAGACTCCTAATAGCCTAATGGACCTCTAAGTCATCTGAAGCCAGCTCTACCACTGGGCTTTTCAGTTACATGAGGCAATACATTCTTTTTGAAAATTTTATTTTTATTTTTTTGCTTAAGCTATTTTGAACTGGGTGTCTATTGTCTGTTATTAACAAAGTCCTGACTAGCTTCAGGCTGGGTGCGGTGGCTCATGCCTGTAATCCCAACACTTTGGGAGGTCAAGGTGGATGGATCACCTGAGGTCAGGAGTTCGAGGCCAGCCTGGTCAACATGGTAAAGCCCCATCTCTACTAAAAATACAAGAATCAGCTGGGTGTGGTGGCGCATATCTGTAGTCCCAGCTACTTGGGAGGCTGAGGTAGAACTGCTTAAACCCAGGAGGCGGAGGTTGCAGTAAGCTGAGATTGTGCCACTGCACTCCAGCCTGGGCAACAGAGCAAGACTCCATCTCAAAAAAAAAAAAAAAAAAAAAAAGAAAAAAAGAAAAAAAAAAAGCTAGTTAGCCTAGTGCCTAGTGTAACCCTGAACCACTGAACCATAATTTAAGCAGCTGTGTTTGTGCCTGGATCCTGTGACCACATTCGTGCTTTGTGGTCCACTTTGGTAATTGGATCTCTCCCTGTTTCTGTCAGCACGAGTGTGTATCCTAATCATCTGGTTAGCCCTCTAGCTCTGTCAGAACAGGCACTCTTCTCTGCCTGGCCAGCCATTTGCAGGGGCCAGGCCTTTAGGTCTGTGGCTCAAAGCCAGAAAACTATGATTGCAAGGCCTTTGATACCAATGCTGGCATCTTATTGACATCTCCCTACTGTCCATTTCTGGCCTCCGTGGTGCTGCAATCACTGTCACTGTGCTAGTCAGGACACCCTTGTTTTCTTCTCCCATACCTCTCTAATGCTTAACATTTGTCTGACTGCTACCTTGGCTGGACTTTGGCTTGAACTCTACAGTTGAATCTACAGCAGAGGTTGTAAATTGGTGGGCTGAAAGTTGAATCTGACTGCTAGATATGTTTTGTTTGCCCTACTATTGTTTTCCGAAAAAATAGACTTTATTTTAAAAACAGTTTTAGGTTCTCAGCATAAGAGAGTAGAAAGTACAGAGTTCCCGTATACTCTGTCTCCCCCGGCAACTAGTATCCCCTACTATTAACATCCTGCAACTAAGTGGTACTTTGTTACAATGGATAAACCTACATGACATATCATTATTACTCAAACTCCATAGTTTACATTAGGGTTCACCCTTGGTGTTGAATATAGGGTTTGACAAATGTAAAATGTCATATATCCACCATTATAGTACTATACACAATAGTTTCACTACCCTAAAATGTGCTCCGTATATTCATCCTCCTCTCCCCACTAGCCTCTGGCAACCACTAATCTTTTGTCTCCATAGTTTTGCCTTTTCCAGAATATCATACAGTTGTAATTACACAGTATGTAGCCTTTTCAGATTGACTTCTTTTACTTAGTAATATGCAACTAAAGTTCTTCTGTGTCTTTTTGTGCCTTGATAGCTAATTTCTTTTTAGGGCTGAATAATATTCCATTGTCTGGATGTACCAGAGTTTATTTATCCATTTATCTACTAAAAGATGTCTTCCAAGTTTGGGAAATTATGAATAAAGCTGCTATAAATATCTGTGTGCAGGTTTTGGTATAAATGCCCTGCTATTTTTGTTTATCAGTTCTCAATACTTAAATATTAGAAGACTTCACAAAAACAGACAGATGTCCAGGAGGTTCTGAAAATTCAGAGGTTCTGGTAACACTGGGTCCACATTCCTGCAAGGCAAACCACCTGGAACTGAGAGGTGAGTGCCTTAAAGTACACACAGACTCTTGACTTCATCTAGCCTACTGCAGTTTCTGTTACCTGCTTGGCTCCTGTAGTCCTTTAGGCTTGCTACCTCTGAACTATACTTCTGAACTGAACTTCTATTTTTCTGTCCTGCAGGTGAGCATTACTTCAATGGACTGTGTCTCAATCCAGGTTTCAGTCACTCCTGGTGTGTTCTATTCTTCCACAGAAAATTGTTCCTTTCTGGATATATCAATAGAAAGAAACCTGTCTGTTTCTTTACCATCATTTCTGAGAACTTAGAAGTCCTTTGCCCTCTCTCCTCCACCAAATCAAACCTCACCTGTTTTTCAACTATCAACTTAAGGTCTACCTTCCCTACTCTGGCCCTTGTTAATCCTCTCATCTCCAGACCTCCTATGATACTCCTAATCAAGCCCATAGTTCAATACCATCTTCTATTGTTGGCGATTTCGTATTTGTTAGTCTAGACTTCCTAAAAGCTTACTGGAGATTCTTTAGGAGTTGATCACATTAGTTGCCCTTCTGTTCATTTTCCTTGGACCCATCTTGTAGTCATGTTCCATTCTTTGTTTAAAAAAAAAAAATTTATTTTTTTATTTTTGAGACGGAGTTTCGCTCTTGTTGCCCAAGCTGGAGTGCAATGGTGCAATCTCAGCTCACTGCAACCTCTGCCTCTTGGGTTCAAGCGATTCTCCTGCCTCAGCCTCCCGAGTAGCTGGGATTACAGGCATGCACCACCACACCTGGCTAATTTTTGTATTTTTAGTAGAAATGGGGTTTCACCATGTTAGCCAGGGTGGTCTCGAACTCCTGACCTCAGGTGATCTGCCCATCTCAGCCTCCCAAAGTGCTGGGATTACAGGCATGAGCCACCACGTCCGGCTGTCATGTTGCATTCTTGAAGGAACATGACTACAAGCACCCAAACTATTCTAGAATGGTTCCATAGAAGGTTTTGTTTCCAACAGCCTTCTTGAAGGCACTCTCACACTCTTTTGACTATAGCAGTGAAATACTGTTGGGCAGAAAGATTCTTGGAAACCCACATAGTCTGAGATAGCCTGTCTGTGTTAACTTGTTCCACATGAAGGAAGCCAGGTCAAGAGTAACTACGGACAAGCACTTACTTGCACATAAGCCAGAAGGGAACTCTCAGAACTCAACATGCTCTTTGGAAATCCCAGGCTCAGTTCTGCCCTGAATATTGTAGAGTAGTGCCATCCAATAGAACTTTCTGCAATGATGAAATGTTCTATATCTGTGCTATCCAATACAGAAAATGTTTTCTATTTGTTCTGCCCAACACAGACACTCAAAATACAGACTGTGTGACTGAGGAATTCAATTTTTTAACTTTGATTACATTTAAATCTAAATATCCACATGTGGCTAGTGGCTTCTGTATTTGACAATGCAGCAAGGGTCATGGAAAGCAAAAGGGCTGGGTGTATGAGGAACAAGAGCATTTCTTCAGCTAAGGGTGCTGAGGTGCTTCCTTCACTCTTATCACTGGGAGGGCTCCTTCTGCTTTGAAGGAGAGCTTTGGCAGGGCTTCCAGAGTCCAGAACTATGACCTGAAGCTAAGGAGGGCAACTTCAGTCAGCACCATAACTTCTATTTTGCAAAGTGATTGAGGAATGGTTGTTTAGGCTGCTTGGAATCCTCAAATGGCAGAAACCATCTAGTAATTCTACTTTTCAACATACATTTGGGGTGAATAAAACATAGGAGATCAAAATATCCTACCCAAGGCCACATGAAATTGAATATTCTGCTCAAGAAGTTATCACATATATCAAAACAGGTTACTGATTTCAAAGCATTAGAATACAGAAAATATGTTTAACACTAAAACTAAGATGAATATAATTTAATCCTTGCAACTGAAGACATTTTGTCACTTTTCAGTGCCTGAGGGTTATAGTGAATAGCTAGTTGAGGAGACTAAGTTGCATTTGTTGTCATACAAAACCCAGCTGTTGCTTTTTTGAATAAATCCTTCATACTAACTTTTAACTTGTCATTTGTGGCCTTATAACAAAATACATAAGAAGAATATATAAAATCTCAGTTATGAAAGCTTGCTGGTTGTTTAAATCCTAGATAAAGCGGTGTTTACCTTAATAATGGCCTTTAGGCTAGGCATGGTGGCTTATGCCATAATCGTAGCATTTTGGGAGGCTGAGGTAGTAGGACTGCTTGAGGACAGGAGTTCGAGACCAGCCTCAGCAACACAGCAAGACCCCATCTCTACAAAAAATTAAAAAATTAGCTGGGTGTGGTGCTGCATGCCTGTAGTCTCAGCTACTCTGGAGGCTGAGGTGGGAGGATTGCTTGAGCCCAGGAGTTTGAGGCTGCAGTGAGCTGTAGCACCATAGCACTACAACCTAGGCAACCTATCTCTGAAAAAAAAAAAAAAAAAAAAAAAAAAAAGCCTTCGGGCATGGTGGTGCACACCTGTAATCCCAGCACTTTGGGAGGCCAAGGCAGGCAGATTGCTTGAGCTCAGGAGTTTGAGACCAGCCTGGGCAACATGGCGAAACCTTGTCTCTACAAAAAATACAAAAATTAGCTGGGTATGGTGGAATGTGCCTGTAGTCACAGCTACTTGGGAGGCTGAGGCAGGAGGATCACCTGAGCCTTGGGAGGTTGAGGCTGCAGTGAGCCCAGATTGCACCATGGCACTCTAGTCTGGGCAACAGAGTGAGATCCTGTCTCAGAAAAAAATAAAGACCTTTAATACACAAAGTTAATGCTACAATCACCATTATTAGGCCTGATTATCTGAGAGTGGTGATAGGTTTGAGATAATCCAGTCATTTTCTCTCATTTCTACCATTTCTTCTTATACAAGGTGTATATTATTTGCTTGGTTATAGGATCATTTGTTTGAACATATGGCTAAGCATTCCAATCAACATAGCCAACTAATTATAGCTAGCTGTCTTTCAACAGAGTTCAGGAAAGGACAGATTTCACCTCATTATATATTACCTGGAAAGACCTGGTGACTAATTTTTGATCTCTGAAAATGAAAATCTCAGTGCATGATCAGATGATTCTCCCACAGCAATCTAGCACAGAAGGTACTTTTTGGTTAAGGTGATGGATACTCTGATGCACTGCTTTTCAAGCTATCTGTGGAGCAGCACTGGCCTTGTTTTCCTTCTCTTGCTTTCAATCCATTGTGGACTAACAATTTTATAAAATACAATAACAAGGAGATGAAAACAAAAAAGAGTCATACAAACTACAAGGCCTAATTTATTATTACTATTATATTCAACAGCTATAAAGTTATTCTGTCAAATTGCTATAAATGATCCTAACTGCTTACTCTCAATTCCTGTACTGTTTGGACCACTGACAATCTGCATGCAGCTTGGCACCAGCCTGAGGACTGGACTTTGAACAGCACTGCCTTAATGTACCGAGTTAGGAGGCCAGCAGGTCTTATTTTCTGGTTGGACCACGCTGGTGGAAGCAGGATCTGGTCAAAACATGGTGTAATGAAGAAGCTAGCTGAAACAAGGAAAGCGACTTCTAGTTGCTCTCACTGCTCATTAGCACAAGACACTCGTACTGGACCCAAGATAGTTTACAAATGCCATGGCAATGGCCCATGGCATTTGTAATTTGCCCAAGTTACCTTATATAGTTCTGGAAATTCCCCACCCTTTTTCCAAAAAGTTCTGAATAACCTGCCTCTTAATTAGCATATAATTTAAAGTACATGTAAATGTTGCTAACAGCCCATACACTACCCTCTGGGTACACAGCCTATCGGTTAGCTGTGCAGCGCTGGTTCAATCAAAGTTGCTTTTTCTTTTTTTTTTATATTTAACAGCTTTACTGAGATATAATTATAATAAAAACCCTGCATATATTTAATGCATACATTTTTATGGGTTTGAATACATGCATACATCTGTGGAACCATTACCACAATCAGTGTAATAAACATCCATCACCTCCAAGTTTCCTCCTGCCCATTTGGCAAGATAAAATAAGATCCAGAGATCTGCTGTACCACATCGTACCTATAGTTCATAATACTTTATTGTATGCTTAAAATGCTCTTAAGAAGGTAGATCTCAAGTTAAGTGTTCTTACTGCCCCCGCCACCACACAGTTGCTTTTTCTTATCCTTGGCTCACTCTTAAATTCTTAACTGGGCAAAGCCAAGAACCCTCCTTGGCTAAGCCCCTCAGGGCAGCCTGCATCAGTATCACCTCTGTCACAAAACTTCATGCTTGATGGTTCTGAAGGGAAACAGATAGCTACCTGTATTAGAGAGTTTGATAGTCTCATATTTGAAGGAAGCAAGACAGGGTAATTTCTTGAAGGTGTTTCCAGTTTGCTGATTCCTGACGTGGGTCATTTGGGTTCATACCTGCTCATGGTTTCTGCGCTCATATTGGGCCAGTGCATCTTGAGTTCCTTACTTGACCATGGTCCTCTCCTGAACTGCCAACTTTTGATGTTGAGGAATAACTTCCTCCTCTTAACATTTGGCTTCAATGGAATGGAGCAGGAAACACTTAACTCAGGTGAAGTCTTAAGAAAGATGTCCTAATAGGCTCTTTGCCCTGGGAGGAAGACTTTCATTTTATACAGTATCTGCCAGGACTTTAAATCTGAAAATACCATCTCCAATTATCACTAGACTGTAGCTTTGGTCTATGACAGCTAAATACTGACTAACTCTTAAGTACTTGAAGTGTTTCATTATACGTGTATCACTGTATAAATATTGAGGTAACTCGTTTAATGTTCTCTGTCACAATATCTTAACAAATATTTCTCCCTAGCTCAATATAAGAAGTTTGTTTGGGCCATCAATCTTACTTCATTAAGAGTTTGAATTTTAGTTTGTTATAGGTAGCAAGAGGTAAATAAATCTTGCTGAGAAAGCCATAGAAAATTTTTACCTGTTTTTCTTTTGCTCCATCTGTTCATTTTTATCTTGATAAATTTCATGGTTTTCGTTTCTACTTAGAACTTGTCATCTTTAAAAAAATGCTATAAAGCAAGTTTGGCTAATTTGCCTAATAAAAATGTATTTCACAATGGATAAAATACAATTAATGAACAGATAATAACTTCTTTTATAAAAATATATTATTTTCTTTTTAAGAAGTCTAAGAATATTATGCAATTTGCTTAAGCTTTTAAATAATTCCATGTCTAAAGATCCCAGGTTATCTAACCAAAGTTACCCTGGATAGGTTTTAGCTGCAGTCATGTTTTTTGATCCTCTGCTATGCAGACACACAGGCTAAAATCCACTGTGGTGCTAAACATTAGATGACTAAATCACGGCCATGGTAGATGTATAGAACTTTCAAAATTGTACAGATGCTAACATAAACCATCACACACAGATGGTACCTTTGCTTTAATCAACCTCCTAACTGGAACATTTCCCAAAATACAGCCCCCTGCTTCTATTCCTCTCCTATCCACTCATACGGTTTTAGGATTCATTTCCCAAGTTCAGTTCCGTAACTCAAATATTTCCCTTTGTCATTTCTTTCTTTGCCTCAAATTCAACAGAACTAAAATAAAATCAATTTCATAATCTTAGGGTTGGAAGAGATCCCAGGGGACATCCAATCTTGACTTTAATGGCTACATAAATAGCTTCCATAAAGCTTCCAAGAGAGGGGTTCTCTAATCTCTCCTTTAATGTCTCCAGCTCTAGGAACTCCCCTCTTCCCAGCGAAGCCATTTTGGGTACATAGCTTCCAACGCCAATTCTATGTCCAGGTTTTCCTACACAGGAAATTATATCATCCTCTTTCCAGTTCCCAGGTCCTCTTAATTAAGTCAGCACCATCTGATTACTCTCCAAACCCTCCATAGCTAATCAGGTATGAGATGAGTCAGGCCTAAGTTTTTAATCAGCCCCCTCTCACAGACCCATAATTCCTGGAACATAATTAATTGCTGATTAATTACACTGATATTTTAAATCTATCAAGAGCTCAATCTTAGCAAAAGAGGATTTCTTACTTTGAATCTTATGCTTCACGTGATGTTTTTGACCAAATAGCTGTGTGAAAATTATGTTAATCATAGGTTAGAAATAAAATTACAGTTTACTAGCAGATGAAGTGATAATTGTATAGTTTATACATCATTTAAAACTCCTGTGGACAGAAAAGTGCTGACTGCAATGAAAAATGACATTTAGAGAATTTTTGGTAAAATCTACATAGTTCACAGGAGAAAGCTCGTTCTTTCAAGTTCCTTGTATTTTTTCTTGCCCTTTAATAATGTGCAGACCCAGCCTGGCTTTCCCTAAAAATCAAACAAACACACAATCATCTACCTTTCCTGTTATACTAATGCTATAATGCTAGCACCTTAAAATTTCATGAAAAATGAAAAATGAAAATTTTTGGCAGCCCATTTATTTTCAAATTATTTCAGTAGCATGGATAAAAATAGGAATACTGTATGTTACAATATCATATCTCTACATACATGAAAACAAAACTATGCCAAAAGATCAGTTATATGTGGTTCATTAAGGCCCAGATTCTTTTCAGATCTAAGATACAGCATTAGAAGAAAATGACTTAGATATGAGTAAATCACAGTCATTACACGAAGTTTCCAAAAGCTGTGTTGCTGCAGTGAAACCTGCTAAAAACAAGATGACTCATGCTATTGTTTAGAAGCTGGATGACAGAAACCCATTGGAGTAAGCTAATTTCCCTCACTTCTCACACCCCAGTTACAAACTCATTACATTCAGGGAATGCAGCATTAAGTTATTTGAGAACTGCTACTTCCCAGAGGATTCAATGAGGTAGAAATTAATATAAAGGACAAGGGAGACTACTCTCTGTTATTCAGATCTTTAAAAACAATAAACTTCCACAAGAATTGAAAGCAGGTACTCAAGTAGATGTATATGCATGTTAGTAGCAATGCTATTCATAAGAGCCAAAAGGTGGAAACAGCCCAAGTGTCCATCAATCCATTCACTGATGAATAAAAAAATTGTGGTATATCCATACAATGGAATATTATTCAACCATAAAAAGGAAGGAAATACTGATATATGCTACAACGTTGTACCTCAAAAACAGTATGCTAAGTGAAAGAAGCCAGGTACAAAATGTCACATAATATATATTCCATTTATATGAAATGTCCAGAATAGATAAATCCATAGACACAGAATGAAGACTGGTGGTTCCCAGGGCCTTAAAGGGAAGACGGAATGAGGAGGAACTGCTTAAGGGGTAAGGGATTTTGTTTTGGAATGATGGTAAAGTTCTGGAACAAAACAGAAGTGGTGGTTGAATGTATTAAATGCCACTCTATGTATTATATGCCACTGAATTGTTCACTTTAAAATGGTTGAAAAAAATAAAAACAATGAACTCCAGTCTTAAAACCAGATTCTTACCTCTAGAATCCTCTCCACTATACTTTATACTTACCTTACACACCATGGACGTCGTTGCTCCAAGCCGAGCAGCTTGGACACACTGGTTGGCTCCTTTGCCTCCAAAGCCAATAAAAAACTTATGTCCATGGATGGTTTCTCCAGTTTTTGGCAAACGAGAAGTAAGACTATTGTAATTTAAAAAGAGAAGAAAAAAGGCATATTGGTAACTGTAATCAATTTAAGTTCTTTAGAAGAGAGGGAAGGTTATATAGTAGAGCTCTAAATTGTCTTAACAATTAGAACTATAAGCAGAAGCAAGGAAGATTATCTCTTCCTTTAGGATGACATTTAGTAGTTTGCATCATTATCAAGAATGAGTCTCCTTGACAGAATTCTTCTCTCTCTCCTAGAGACCACTACTGT
Source organism: Symphalangus syndactylus (assembly GCF_028878055.3). Lineage (NCBI taxonomy): Eukaryota > Metazoa > Chordata > Mammalia > Primates > Hylobatidae > Symphalangus > Symphalangus syndactylus. Next base: position 84,350,430 of record NC_072440.2, on the reverse strand, counting down.
GGCTAGTGTTGTACTGCATCAGGGTTATTCATGAATACCTTTCCTTCATATTCTCTTTCCTAATGCCAGCACAGAACTTTATTCACAGTGGGATTTAATAAATGGGATGAAAGTAATGTATATTTCTATATGGGTTTATCTGGTCACTTTAATAAGAAGCAGGAAGTGTTAAACCAAGAAGCAGGAAGAGTTAAACCAGACCAGGATTCTGATAATCAAGTACAGGACCTAAGGAGAAGAAGGAAGTTACAATTCCAGGTACTAAAGAATCTTTTTTGTTTACTAAGGGGTAGAGTAAGAGTAGGGTGTTCAGAGAGCAGGATCAGGTTTTAGTCTTAGTCCATCTTGCATACCACATCATTTCACGTGCTCACTCAAAAAGGGCATCTATTTTAGAAAAGGAACCCTAAAGAGCTAAGTTATTTTTAAAATTTCATTATGGAAGATTACAAACCTATAAAAGTAGAGAAAACAGCATACTGACTTCCCTTACCCTCATTCACCTATCATCCAGATTTAATAATTTAATAATTATCGTCTCATAGCCGATCTTGTTTGAGTCAATACCTTCATCAGCTTCTCCAAGAGGTAAGAATTTTTACCATAATGCTATTATTGCCTAATGATGATAGTATTAAGTGAGGCAAAAAGAATAAAAGGTTTGATCCAGGGTAAGATTTTTATATTTCATATTATTAAAGATGGAAGGTGTGAGGAAATAAAATATTTGAAGGATGGAAAGAAATGATTGACTTTAAAATGAAAGAGGAGTTCTGGGGAGTTCTAGGGCAAGTGATGAAGACGGGCTCAGGTGGCACGAACACTGGCTAGCTGGCCACAAAGAAGTGGGCCAAGGGCCAGAGGGAGCAGATAAAAAGAGGGTAGGTGTGACCAAAAAAGGTTAATTAGCTTTAGATAGGAAAGAAAGGTAAGGAGGTAAGTTCACAATGGTAAGTCCACAGAGAACCTACATTGCTTTTACAGGTTAGAAATTTATATTAATTTCCCACATAGGTTGTGGTCTATCTGAAGCCAGTATCTTATATTAGAACAGAGCAATGCCAACTCCTATAGGTCCGTAACAGCCAGTTTGCAATGGGATGACATATAACTGATGCTAAGAACACACAATTGCTTCAATAAAGACCAAGCTCAACCTGTTAACCTCCTTTATATAGCTCTAAAAGTGTCAATAAATTGAGCTGAACTACTCCATTCCCTTGCAGTACACTGTCAAATATGGTTGAGATTCAAAAGAGCCTCATCAATAATTTGAAAACATCCCACTCCTCCCCTTTAAATTCTATTTTTATCTTGGATTCTAAATGCATTTATAGTACTGATGAAAAAAATATACATCTAGAAGGTTCACTTCTGAAAAAGGTACTCAATCAAGAGAAAAATGGTTTTAATGTAATGTTATTATCCTGTCATTTAATTTAGCAATGACAAGTGATGATGAGATTTTGATTTGCATTAGAAATCTTAAACATTTTAGGATTCTGTTATGAACAGGCAATGATGAGTAATCTGTGTGATTGAGTAACTATGTGAATTCTTGGCTTACTGATGCTGCTACAAACAACACTCATAGCAACCTGAAAAAGAAAAAATATCCCATGTGGCTAAAAACAGGCCAAATAACTTGATTAGTAAGACTGTCACTAAAGACACTTATGATTTCCACTATATTTATACTTAGATCTGGGTTACAATTCACTGGTTTGAATCAAGTGTAATTTTTATTACCGACTGTGAGAATTCATTTAAAAATCACCAGATTATTACTGGGATGTATATGTATGTGGGGGAAGGGCAAAATCATGGGTACAGTAGGTGTGTTTGATGTGGGAGCAGATGGCTGAGATTTAAACGCATTTCTAAACAACTTCTATTAACACAAGCACTGTATTAATTCAGTGATCACTGAAATTCTTCACTCTTTTGGTATTTTACTAATTTCTCCTCTTTTTCTTCTGCATCCTTCCCCTACTCTTGTCTCTTTCTTCCCTCAACTGTAGACTTTCCCTGCATGAGGACAGGGACCAAGTCTGTCATGTTCTCCATTTTATGCAATGTGTCTGTCACTTGACACGAGGTTAACAGATATTTGCTGATTGAACAGATTTTTGTAAGAGTCTCCCTTTGTCTCTGTCTCTGTCTCTCTCTCCTTTTTTTTTAAACGGAGTCTCTCTCTCTGTCACCAAGGCTGGAGTACAGTGGCACGATCTCAGCTCACTGCAACCTCCACCTCCTCGGTTCAAGTGATTCTCCTGCCTCAGCCTCCCAAGTAGCTGGGATTACAGGGATGCGCCACCAGGCAAGGCTAATTTTTGTATTTTTGGTAGAGAGGTGTTTTCACCATGTTGGCCAGACTGGTCTCGAACTTTTGGCCTCAGGTGATCCGCCTGCCTTAGCCTCCCAAAGTGCGGGGGTTACAGGCATGAGCCACTGCGCCCAGCCTCCCTTTGTCTCTTTTCTGTGTCTCCGCTGTATAGCATCTATTCCTGTTCTGAAATGAGGATGTGGAGGTGTTGATTAGGGAAGCAGGGGGAGACTAGCAGGGATGACTGGGCAACTGTCCGACAATGACAACTCCATATTTTACCAGATCTTGCCTACTGCATTCCCAGTATCAGCAGCATTCCTCTTCCACAAGCAAGAACTGTAACTAGAAGTCATATATTCCTTCATTCATGCACTAATTCAACAAATGTTAATCATTGTGTCCTGATGTATCTCCTACAAGGCAAAATCAACTTGTCGACAATGGCATTAAACCTAACCCTGATGCAAGTAATACACGAGTGAAGAAAATAATTCACGGAATAAGGAGATTAGTATGTTCCACTTTTTCGGGGGGGGGGGTGGCGGTGGAGCCTCACTCTGTCTCCCAGGCTGGAATGCAGTGGTGTTATCTCGGCTCACTGTTACCTTTGCCTCCTGGGTTCAAACGATTCCCCTGTCTCAGCCTCCCGAGTAGCTGAAATTACAGGCATGCACCACCATGCCCAGCTAATTTTTTTGTATTTTTAGTAGAGATAGGGTTTCATTTTATTGGCCAGGCTGGTCTTGAACTCCTGATCCCCCTGCTTCAGCCTCCCAAAGAGCTGGGATTACAGGTGTGACCCACGGCGCCTGGCCTGTTTTTTTTTCTTTTCTTTTTTTTTTTTTTTGAGAGAGTCTGCTCAGTTGCTGAGGCTGGAATGCAATGCAAAAATGGCTCACTGGAGCCTCAACTTCCTGGGCTCAGATGATCCTCCCACCTCAGCCTCCCAGATAGCTGGGACCACAGGTGCACACCACCACTCCCGGCTAATTTTTTGTATTTTTTTGTAGAGACAGGGTTTTGCCATGTTGCTCAGGCTGGTCTCAAACTTTTGGACTCAGGTGATCCTCCTGCCTCGGCCTCCCAAAGCGTAGGGATTGCATGCGTGAGCCACCGTGCCTGGCTGATTTATGTTTCTTAAAAGGAAAAAGATATATGTATATGTTCTCCCATGATGAAAGCATGCATAAAAAGTGAAAAGTTAAATGACAGGTATTCACAAGGAAAGGTGGGGACTAAAAGTTCGTGTGTTACTTTATATTCTTATGCATATAAATACATACGACAAGAATTTTAGTGTATGATATGATACCACTTGTCACTACTTCAGATTCACGTGGCCTCTGCCTCATTTACTAGCCACCAGTTCTTCATGGGCACCAGCTGGCTTCTTGCAGGTGTCACCTAACAGACCCTTACTGAATGGTGCTCTCATCCCACCCCCGGGGCTTCTGACTCTTCAGACTGTCCTAAAGAACTGAGCAGCCAGTGGTCGACTTGCAAATATCAAATACGCTCTTCCTTCTTCCCTGTCCCCTGCTCTTGACTCCTGGGTTATAGTGCTAACTGAGTATGTGCACTTAAGCCTCTGTCTTAGGCTCTGGTTTCTGTTAAACCCAGACTAAGACAGTTTACGGCGGATTTAATTTTTTTTAAAGTAAATAAACCGAAGAGTGGAGAGAGCAACTAGAAAGTTAGTTACAAACAGGCAGAAGCATTTCTGAATTATAAATCCTAATTTACTTTGAATTAGACTTTCCTATCTTTCTTCCTTATTGAAATCATGAAATTATGTTCAGGTTCAAGAAAGCATCTGCACAAAGCACCGTCTCCTGGGATGAAAGCATTACTATGATTTGTTCTAATTAAAAAAAAAGAGGTTTAGCAGTGTCAAAGACAGAAAAATTAAATTGCTCAAATTAAAAAGAAAAGGAAACAGTATTAGTAGAAATACATTGTTACTACCATTTAAAGGTAAAAATAGTGTAAATTTCTGAATGAGGGAGAAAACCTGAACAGAGAAAACCATGCCTAAGAAATATATTTGAATTTAAAACAAATTCATAGCTTTTAAAATGACACAATGTCTTTAGGTTGGACTGAAAGGCACAGTGATAAATGTTCATACATAGCCTCAGTCTTCCCTGCCATGAGAGGCCACGTGGTTAGAGCCTGGGTGTGCCAGGCAGGAGGCCTGAGCCACTTACTGATTGTATTACTTTTGACAGCTTTTCCCTCTTTGAACCAGCTTCTTCTCTTGCAAAACAGGTTTAATAATACTTGTCAACTCCTTAAATGCCTGGGTTTTGTGCTCTGAGTTAATTCACTGACAGGTGTTACCAGAACAACTTATCAATTGCTTTTAACTTCTTGACAATGATGTGATTTTTACAGATTCTCAGAGATTATTCAAACCAAAGGAAAGAATGACCCGGTAATATGGGGATGAAAAGTCTTTCAACCAAAGAGGTCATGCTAATATTGGCTTCAGCCAAAAGTCACCAAATGTGTTGCTTTTTGGCTTTTGCATTGATCTTTTCTCCTTTTGGCTGCAAGCTTCTGACAACAGAAGCCTCGTAATAGGAGATTGTACTATTAGTTATTGCCCAATTAAAATTCGTTACGCTAATTATTATTCTTATTGCCTGTATTCTTCAACCATATTTGTTCTTCTCAGCATTTGTATATGCCACATTTAAAAGGCTGAGAGTAATTTCAAAATCAAGTGAGTGATATCTATTTCTACCTCTGTAAAAAAAATCTCCCAACTAAAAATTCATTCTATGTTCCCTAACCCTTCATTTGCAGACATATGTTATTTATTTAAGGTAATGAAACATAAATTATGCTTTATGCAGTTTTTAACTGATTTTGATTACTAACCCATATCTTTTTTTTTAAGAGACAGGGTCTTGCTCTGTTGCCCAGGGTGGAGGGCAGTGGTACAATCACAGCTCACTGTAACCTCAAACTCCTGGGCTCAAGCGATCCTCCTGCCTTGGCCTTCTGATTAGCTTGGACTACGGGGGCACAAAACCATGCCCAACTAATTTTTTTTTGTAGAAATGGGGTCTCGCTATGTTGCCCAGGCTACTCTTGAACTCCTGGCCTCAAGCAATCCTCCTGCCTTGGCCTCCCAAAGCACTGAGATTACAGGCGTGAAACTCATATCTTTTCCTAGCTAAAATGTCTGTGACTAAAATGTCATTTTGTCTGAAGATGCAGCTACTCTGGAATTTGTAGAGTGGACAAACAACACTCTAGCCAGAAGTGATCAGCCTTTCAGAGTGTCATATCCTTGACCCCTACTTATTTAAAATTTACTTATGTGTGAAAAAGTGTACCAGGCAATGAGAGAGACAATAAAGATTAGTACATATGGTCTTCTCCCGTGTTACAGTCTTACAGGGCTGACTTCATTCACATCTCTGCTCAAATGTTACCTCTTTAGAGAGGACTTCCCAGACCACCTGATAGGAGACACTCCCTTCTTAATATAATTTTTAAGTATTGACTCATTCATTCTGACAAAAAAAAAACCACCATGTTTTTAAATCAGAGACAGCATTTAAATATTTATACTTTAGTTCTCCAGTCCCCCACAAGGTTACATGATAAGAATAACTCCCTAATAATAAATTTTGGAGCCTATATAGGACATTTCACACACAGCTGCTGCTCCTCCCCTTTGGGGTGGGGGAAGAAGCAGCGTGCATCACCTGCACATGACCTGCTGACCTTTGCTTTGTTTTTTTTTTATTTATTTTTGATTATTATACTTTAGGTTTTAGGGTACATGTGCACAATGTGCAGGTTTGTTACATATGTATCCACGTGCCATGTTGGTTTGCTGCCCCCATTAACTCGTCATTTAGCATTAGGTATATCTCCTAATGCTGTCCCTCCCCCCTCCCCCTACCCCACAACAGTCCCTGGAGTGTGATGTTCCCCTTCCTGTGTCCATGAGTTCTCATTGTTCAATTCCCACCTATGAGTGAGAACATGCGGTGTTTGGTTTTTTGTCCTTGCGATAGTTTACTGAGAATGATGTTTTCCAGTTTCATCCATGTCCCTACAAAGGACATGAACTCATCATTTTTTATGGCTGCATAGTATTCCATGGTGTATATGTGCCACATTTTCTTAATCCAGTCTATCGTTGTTGGACATGACCTTTGCTTTGTAAACAAATCCTCTCAGGGAGAGAAGGGGAGGGTCTCTAGGTTTACAACCTCTAGAAGGAAAACAAATTATCTTGGGGAGAAGTCTCTGAATCTCTCTACAGGTCTTTAACTTCCAAGGCTTGTTTGCCAAACATTCTTTAGGCCCACAGTGGCTCACGCCTGTAATCCCAGCACTTTGGGAGGCCGAGGTGGGCGGATCACGAGGTCAGGAGATCAAGACCATCCTGGCTAACACGGTGAAACCTTGTCTCTACGAAAAATACAAAAAATTAGCCAGGCGCAGTGGCAGGCGCCTGTAGTCCCAGTTACTCAGGAGGCTGAGGCAGGAGAATGGCATGAACCCGGGAGGCGGAGGTTACAGTAAGCCCAGATCGCGCCACTGCACTCCAGCCTGGGCGACAGAGCGAGACTCCTTCTCAAACAAACAAACAAAAAACATTCTTTAATCCGGTGTCAGAAATCTTTGCTCAGAAAGTCCTGATCATGCAGAAACATGAAAACATTCATGAAGCATTGCTTCCCAACAATTTTCCTCATAGCAATATCACTACATGACATTACAGTACTCATTGCCTTCTTCTTTTCCGCTTTCTTTTGGATTAACTGTATTCCATTTTATGTTCCCTGTTTGTGTGTTATACTCTACCTTCCCTCCTCCTCCTCCTTTTTTATTTTTTATTTTTTTATTTTTTAATTTTTTTTTAATTTTTTAATTTTTTATTTTTTTGGTAGAGACAAATCTCAGTAAGTTGCGCAGGGCTGGTCTTGAACTCCTGGCCTAAAGTGAGCCTCCCACCTTGGCCTCTCAAAGTGTTGGGATTACAGGCATAAGTCACCATGCCTGGCTGATTTTTTCCCCTATTATTTTAAAAGTGGTTGATCTAGGGTTCACAATACGCATCTTAAACTGATCACACTTTATTTTCAAACAGTACCATACCACTTTACTTAAAAATGTAATGCACTTTACATATTCTTCCATTTCCCCTTCCTAACCTTTGTGCTATTGTCATACATTTTACTTCCACATGATGTAAACCTCATAATACTATGTTATTACTTTATTAATTTTAAATGTCAATTGCCTTTTAAAGAAATTGAGAAGTGAAGAAAAAGTCTTTGTATTTACCCATATATTTACCATTTCTGGGGGTCTTCATTCCTTTGGGTGGATCTGGGTTTCCATCTGGAATCATTTTGGTTCCACCTAAAGGAACTTCCTTTAACATTTATTATAGTCTGAGTTTTCTGGTGATAAATTCTTTTATTTTCCTAAAAAGTCTTTAGGAAGTCTTTATCTTTCCCCTTTATATTAGAAAGATACAGAATTCCATGTTGACAGTTTATTTTTCAAGCACTTTAAAGATTTTATTTGCTTCTGACTTGCATCTTGTTTCTGACAGGAAGTCTGCAATCAATCTTTGTTCCTCTATATGTAATGTGTGCCTTTTTTTTCTTAACCTCTGGATGCTTTTAAGAGTTTCTGTTTGGGAGGCCGAGGCGGGCGGATCATGAGGTCCGGAGATCGAGACCACGGTGAAACCCCGTTTCTACTAAAAATACAAAAAATTAGCTGGGCGTGGTGGCGGGCGCCTGTAGTCCCAGCTACTCGGAGAGGCTGAGGCAGGAGAATGGCGTGAACCCGGGAGGCGGAGCTTGCAGTGAGCTGAGATTGCGCCACTGCACTCCAGCCTGGGCGACAGAGCAAGACTCCGTCTCAAAAAAAAAAAAAAGAGTTTGTGTTTATAACTGATTTGCAGGAATTTGATCACAGTGTGCTCTGATGTAGTTTATATCGTGCTCATCCTGCTGGATGTTCATTGTTTGCATAGTTTGCATCAAGTTTAAAGAATTTCAGCCATTATTTCTTCAAATGCTTTTAGTGCCTCTCTGCTTCTCTCTCCTTTTATTCTTAGACTCCAATGACATATATGGTAGACTGTTCCACAGGTCACAGACACTCTGTGCATTTTTTTTCTCTGTGCTTCAGTTTAGATAATCTCTTTTACTAGTTTTTCAAGTTCACGTATCCTTTCTTCTGTCATGTTCACTCTGCTATTAGGCTCATCCAGTGAATTTTTTTATTTCAGATATTGCATTTTTCATTTTTTAGACATCAAATTTGGTTCATCTATGTATCTTCCATTTTTCTTCTGTTCATCTTTTTCTTTAAATCACTGAGCATATTTCTAACAGGTCTTTTAAAATCCCTTTCTGGCTGGGCGTGGTTGCTCATGCCTGTAATCCCAACATTTTAAGAGGCTGAGGTGGGAGGATTGTTTGAGCCCAAGAGTTTGAGACAGCCTGGGCAACATAGTGAGACCTTGTCTCTATAAATAATTTAAAAATTAGCTGGGTATGGTGGCGTGCACCTGTGGTCACAACTACTCGGGAGGCTGGGGCAGGAGGATTGCTTGTGCCTAGGAGGTTGAGGCTGCAGTGAGCTCTGATTGCATCACTGCACTCCAGCCTGAGTGACAGGGTAAGACCCTGTCTCAAAAAAAAAAAAAAAAACGCCTTTTTGCTAATTCCATCATCCCTGTTTTTCTGTGTTTATTTTGATTGAGTGGTTTTCTCCCCACTCTTGGTTATAGATCACATTTTCCTGATTCTTTGCATGTCTAGTGATCTCTGGATGCTCACTAGTTACTCCAACATGGGCAGAAGTAAATATTTTTGAATGAACGGTCTACAGCTTAGAAGACATTATATAGAAAGTTGAGATGACAGATGCCTAGGTACATAATAAATAATACAATGGGGTGAGAACAGGGCAAAAGTGCTATGTATGACAGAGGCCCAAGGGAAAAAGTAAGCCAGTTATGAAATTTCCAAATTGAAAATAAAGTTATGTGACGGGAGTCTTTATAAACTTAGTTGGAAATATGGTCAGAAAAATGGGGACAAAAAGGGGAACATCCTTTTTATTCTTCCAGTATGGCAAGGAGGGCTGAGTATACAAGGTGTCAGGAGAGGCTTATCACTCAAAATATTAAACATACACATAAAAATTAAAATACTACCTAAGCTCAGCAAATCTTTTTGGCTAATTATATATATACCTCCTTACTTCCAGCTGAGAACAGTCCTAGAGGAAGAAAAAAGGTTGGATAGGGAGGTGGGGAATGAGCTAATTTTGGAATTAGAGATTGCAAGAGGCGAGGGCAGGCAAAATGTATATGTATGTATAGGGGATTAGGAAGTGGGGACTGGACAACTATTTTGGATGGCAAAGGTATGTGTACAAGAACTGGAAAGTGGGAAAATCAGAATGCTGAAAAACAGAGCAGAAAGGGTTTGGTGGAACAAAGTCATTTGTCAAAAGTTCCTGATGAATTGCTTTTAAATTCACTGAAGACAAGAAAAGTATGCATTTGTAAAATAATAAAAATGACAGTTAAAAATAACTACAAAACCAATATTTTATTTTCTATTTTGCCAATTAATTATGGTAAATTTTAAATTCCAGAATGACTTCTGTCACTACATTATAATTATCTGGGTTACATCTTTTTGCCATCTGCTAGTGTACTTTAAAGAAATAAAAAACAGATTTTAATTTTATCCTAAGCAAAATATAATTAGAAGGATAAATCAGCATAAGAAAAAATAATGTAATCTGGAATCAATTATTAAATTTTAATTTATCTACTATTTTTGGTGATCATATATAATCAAGAACTCATTATGTTATTTTGAGCTTAACAATATATTTGTAAGATGATCTAGGGTAGGCATTATCATATCATCTGTTTTAGGGAGAAAGTGAGAATTCAAAAAGTATTGGCTTATCAAAAAAACACATAGCTGTTAGGGGTTGAGCTAATTTTTAATTCAGCTCTTCTGACTCCATTGCTATAGTTTTTAACCACAATATGCTACTTTCTTTGACAATTGGTATTCTTTCAATTTTGACTATAATGTTGGATATTCAATAGATAAAACACACAAATATTTACTTAACAGTCATTTATATAACAGCATAAGAAACAATAATTCTATACTAAAAATGACCTATATTTCATCCCTTTCCACCACTTCTTGTTTTGAGTGTGTCACTAGGTGATGTTACAGAGGAAAGAATGGTGGCTTTCCTGGTGGTCTCTTGACACTGTTCATTCTTAAAATCTTACTTGTATTTCAAATATCTTTGCATAGCCTATTCTTTATGCCTGAAAGTTCTTTCCTTTGCTTCTCAGCTGAGCTAATCCATTCAAATCCCTTAAAATTCAACTCAGACAATCATCTCCTTTGGGAGTCCTAATATAGTAAGTCCAATTGAAATAACTAATACATTAATAATGGCAGATATTTCTAGAGGACTTATATGATAAATACTGCACTAAACACTTTATAACTATCAATTCACTTAATCATTACAATAACCCCATGAGAAAGTTATTATTATTTTGATCCTATTTCACAGATAAGGAGAATGAAAATCAGACAGATTACAAAACATATCCATGTTCACCATGTTCACCCAGTAGAAGATGGCAGGGCCAGGATTCAAAGCAAGGTTGATCTGACTCCAAAACTTACAAAATATTATCCAGAAATGTACCTAAAGCCCCTTGGACCTATTTATATTTTAGGATTTTATAATTTATTGTGTAATTTTTATTTAATAGTAATTATACTTCTGAAGAACACTGGTGTTCTTCAAGCTGAACCAAGATGCTGAGACGGCAAGGCCAAATAATGGTGCTCCTTTCCTACTTAATTCAGAAGGCATTAAGTGAATGGACACTATGTTATCAAATTTAACTTTTCTTCTTAAACCTGAGTGCAGTATTCTTTATGTAACCTATAGTCTAGCAGAAGAGAGCATACAATTTCATGGGAAGTATTAATATAGTTAACTTAAGCTTAATGTTCTGTGGTATTCCACAAAAAGCATGACTTACTTGTGCTCTACAGCAGTGGTCCCCAACCTTTGTGGCACCAGGGACCGGTTTTGTGGAAGACAATTTTTCCATGGACCAGGGGGAGGAAATGGTTTCGGGATGATCCAAGCACATTCCATTTATTGTGCACTTTATTTCTATTATTATTACAATGTAATATATAATGGAATAATTATACAACTCACCATAATGTTGAATCAGTAGGAGCCCTGAGCTTGTTTTCCTGCAACTAGACGGTCCTATCTGGGGGTGATGGGAGACAGTGATACCTGAAGTGTGTTGTTTATGTCCAGTCTACTCCATAATCTCGTTTTGGTTCCTGTTACTGCAGAAAACCCTGCTTCACAAAGACAGGGTGTTGGAAATGGAAGCAAGCTTTTCAGTGCTTTTGGGGCATCTATGGATTTTATGCCTTGACTTCAATCTGGAGTGTATGAAGATTGGAAGCTGTTTCAACATACTTTTAAGGCCACCGTCATTTGCGATCTCAAGCAGTTGGTCCTTTTCCAGCACGGACAAAGTCGACTCACCTTGGCTTATCCACAAATGGGTTGCAGATCCATTCCTTCCCAGTTTGGGGGGTCTTTTGTGCTTGGGAAGTAATGCTCAAACTCCTTTGAAAGCTGAGATAGGTGATCATGCACCAGCTGGGGGAAAGAAGGCCCTGGTTCAGCCTCTTTCAAAATATCTGCTAATGTTTGAAACATGTCAGAAATCCCCATGTTCACTTGTCACCCCCATAATTCCAGTTTGGCTTTGAATGCAGCCCCTTTATCTGACAATTTGAACACAGCTGTCGTTCTCCCCTGAAGTGACAGATCGAGTTCGTTGAGCAGGTTGAACATGTCACACAAGGAAGCAAGGTTTGCAACCCATTCTGTGTCACTGAATTGTGCTGCCAGTGGTGACTGTTTTTCTAAAAGAAATCTCTGGAGTGGCTCTTGTAACTCAAAAACTCTGATCAGTGATCTACCTTTAGAAAGCCATCTCACTTCTGTGTATAAGAGAAGATGTGTGTGCACTGCGCCCACCTCCTCACAGAGCTGTGCGAAGAGACGTGAGTTAAGGGCATGTACTTTAACGTGGTTAATTTTTTTTTTTTTTTTTTTTTTTTTTTAGAGACGGAGTCTTGCTCTTTTGCCCAGGCGGGACTGCAGTGGCGCTATCTGGGCTCACTGCAAGCTCCGCCTCCTGGGTTCATGCCATTCTCCTGCCTCAGCCTCCCGAGTAGCTGGGATTACAGGCGCCTGCCATCGTGCCCGGCTAATTTTTTGTATTTTTAGTAGAGACGGGGTTTCACCGTGTTAGCCAAGATGGTCTCGATCTCCTGACCTCGTGATCCGCCCGCCGATAATTTTAATCACATCCTGCAAAATGCTGTTAAGTTCAGGTGAAATTTTTTGGCTAGCCAGCATTTCTCTATGGATGACATGGTGTGTAGACTCGCATTCAGAAGCAACCTCTTTGATCTGAGTAGTGAAACCAGAAAGCTGTCCAACCATGGCAGCCACTCTGTCCATGCGTATACTCACACAAAATGACCAGTTCAGCTTTCCTGACATGTAATCATTCAAAGACTTGAACAGTTCTGCAGCTGTGGTGTGGGCTGGCAACAAAAGTGTACATAACATATCCTCATGCACATCCTCCTGAAAAATACATTACACAAAACAAGCATTGTTGCCTTGTCAACACTGGTAGACTCATCAACCTGGACTGCATACCACAGTGACTCATTAATCCACTCTAACAATTGTGCCTCAATGTCCTCTGCTATTTCATCAATTTGTCTAGTTATGGTACCAGCTGAATGAGGAACTTGTGCCACCTTTTGAACTGCAGGCTCTCCTAAAAGTTCATGACAGATGTCCTAAGCAGCAGGCAGGGTCCACTCTTCACCAACAGTAAAGGACTTCTTAGCTTTAGCAATGCATTTAGCCACTAACAATGATACTCTCAGTACAGACACATTTGATGAAGCTGTGGCCTTCAATGATTGCTTCTGTTCTTCATGTTCACTTAGAAAAAAAACAAAAACAAACCCCAAAGGCTTGTCTTTTAGTGCGAGGTGCTTGGTCTCCATGTAGCAAAGCAGTTTTGAAGGTTTCATGGCTTCACTGGATAGCCAGTTACCACATATTATACAAAGCAGGTTTGGAGAATGTGAAATCTCCTATTGCAATGCACCCGTAATTTAAATAGGACTCTTGGTATTTTCTTTTAAATGCAGCTTTCATTTTGTTGCCAGTCTTAAAGTCTTCTGCTGTCTCATCATTGGGTCTTTCCCCCCTTTTCAAAGAAGCTCTCCAGTGATGTTTATTTTTTACTAATTTTGGCTAGGATTAGCTCATGGGCTTACCAAAACTGTGACTGAGACAAGTGTGCAGTGTGAGAAAGAGGCATGGTAAATAAAATAATGGGTGGGCCATGTGTGGGCTAAAATAACTGTCGGATTCTGACTTAAAGCCTGCTACCAGATGCAGCTGTACAGCTGAAGTACATCAACTCACTTGCCACCATAAAGTTAAGCCTGCCACCAGATACAGCTTAATTGTCATTTGCCACTCACTGATAGGGTTTTGATATGAGTCTGCAAGCAGTTGATTTATTATGGTCTCTGTGCAGTCAAACCTCTCTGCTAATGTTAATCTGTATTTGCAGCTGCTCCTCAATGCTAGCATCAGTGCCTCAGCTCCACCTTAGATCATCAGGCATTAGATTCTCAAAAACAGTGCACAACCTAGATCCCTTGCATGTGCAGTTCACAATAGGGTTTGTGCTCCTATGAGAAACTAATGCTACTGCTGATCTGATAGGAAGCGGAGCTCAGGAGGTAATGTGAGCAATGGGGAGTGGCTGTAAATACAGATGAAGCTTTGCTCACTTGCCTGCCACTCACCTCCTGCTTTGCAGCCTGGTTCCTAACAGGCCACGGATCAGTACTGGTCTGTGGCCCAGCGGTTGGGGACCCCTGCTCTACAGCCTTAATGAGTTTGAAAAATAGTGTTCTAAAGAGTGGCTTATTGTAATGTAACACATTTAAAATAAATTCAAATAAATCAGAACTCCCAACAAATGTGACTGGATTACATTCTCTAGTAAAAAGAAAAAAGTATCACAGTTATAAAAAAATTAATAAATGAAACAAGCCAACAAAAGACTAAAATCCAGGTATGTGCTGTTTATGAGACACATTGAAGGATGAAAAGAAAAAAAGACAGGAAAAGATATACAAGGCAAATAGCAACTAAAACAAACCTGGATAGCTTTATCGATATCAGCCAAAAATTAAAAAACAAAAAAGCTTACGGCAAAGACAGATAAAATATGGTAACTCGCTTTAATCAAAAGGTTAAATTGATCAGCACCACAGGAAAGGGAGAAAAAACGTTAAACTCGGCAGGAAAATGTAATACTTCAAGTCTAAGTATAACCAATAAAATAGCTGTAAAATACATAAAACCAAAAAAATATATAACAACAACAAAAAATTGTCAAATCCACCATCACGGTAGGTGATGTTAATATAATTCCCTAGGTAAGAGACACGTCAAGCAGACAGAAAGTCAGCCTAGCTTAATGAATGTATATGAAACACCACAGCTGAACAACACCCATCAAATAAGAAACATGGCAAGAAGGAAGCAGTCTGTGGTGGAAGCAGAAGCTTGAATGGATGCAGGGGGTTTGTAAAGGAGGACAATAAAGGCAAAACACTGGCAAGGTTGGGAATGAGCAGGTGCTATACTCGCAGAGAAAGCCTGCAAATAGAGAGAGGAGTGAGGGTATGGAACACACATGAGGAGGACAGTGGGGCCAGGGTAATGATGGAGCACTGGGGTAAAAACTCAAGAACAATCCATTTCCTAGGAACCTTCCCTGGTTCCTGCTCTTCCTGAGACCTGGCTGTTAAGCTAATTCTGGGTCACCCTGCAAACAAGTATCCATTCTTGAAGTAACTGAAATGATCCTCTGCTCATTACAACCCAAAGAACTAACCAGTTAAATAATGCAGTTTCCTTGTTGTAGCTGTCAGTAGGGTTAAAGTTCTGCTGGAACGAGGGTCCCCACACAGACATTCTACACAGCTGCTATTCTTGGGCAACTGTGGCATGCAAGCATTCCCTCCTTCCCTCCACAAATGTTCACTGAGTAACTACTTTGAGCAAGGTACTGTGATGGTTTGAAATGGCTTAAAAGAAACATTTTAGATAATACTCTATTTTCTTTATGGTCTTGACAGAATACCAAAGAACTGCTTATGATTTTCACTGAGACAGCCTGAAGGACTTTAAAATTGAGTTTCTAAAAGATTTTTGGCAGAGTATTTGGTTGAAAATTTAGGTAACTAAAAATGTAGATTTGTATTTCTCACTTCAAAATGAAGACTTCTAACTCAGAAAAAACCAATATTGTTGCTATAACAGTGTATGAATTGCAACTTTTTAAACTGGTGGTAAAAATCCAGATGTAAAATATAATTTGTAAAGGGTATTTAAAAAACTGTTGCACAAATTATTTTCTGCAATAATACAGAAGATATTTTTGACCATGAGAGACAAGCCAGTACCTAATATATGTGATGTATTTGGGAAACAAACAAAAAAAAACCAAACCAAAACACCCTGAAACAAAAAACCCCAAACCCAAAGCAAAAACAAAACTCTCAGCTTTTATTTAGAAAACACATCAACCACATACAGAGATAATTTATAGCAGCCTTCTGCATGTATACAAGAAACACTCCAAGTCAAACTAGTGACATAAAAATCATAAAGAAGGTAAAGCAAGGCAGATGGAAATATTTTAAATGCTCATACGAAGAATTTAAGGCCTCAAAAGAGTGTCTTCAGTCAGTCATCATAAGAGGAACCTTATACAATTCAAAGAAACCTTGTCCTTGAAGATCATATGACAAAAAGGTAGTTCATCACTGTGTAGAAAGTACTAAAAAGTGATTAAAATTGTATTCAATGAAGCAAATTTTGATTTAGTATGATAACTATGGAAGAAATTGGAATAATCTCAGATCCTTTTTGTGATACTCAGTCCATTCTCCGCATATATTTGTTACAATTACTACATTCCAGACTCTGTGTGAAGTTCTGGAGATATTCAGACCCTGTCCTCACTTAGCTTATAAGTTTAGTTTTAACATTGTACAATCACTGTCAGAATGGAGGAAGATGCAGCCACTCAACTAGGAGGCAACTGTCCTGGGCAGAACTCACATCATTCAAGAACTGATATCACTGGACAGCATCATGTGACACAACACATCAAGCGTGAAGACTCTGTATTACCACAGCAGAGAGACTGGATAACCAGGTATAATGCCACTTATCCATTGATGTGTTTATCTGTACCAATCATGATTCCCCTTGGTCAGGAATAACTGCAACCCCTTTCTCTGAAAGGTTCATTTCTCCAAATTGCTACAGTATTTTGTCACATTCACTCTACTTCATAGTTCCTGCTTTTATCAGTAAGTCACTTTTTCTCTACCCCTGTGGCACATTAAAATTTATGGGGAATTTAAAAAACAAAAATTGATGCCTGGATTCCCTCCCTGGAGAGTCTGGTTTAACTGACTCTAAAGGGCAACCAGGGTTGAGAATCTCTCTCTTCCATATTTCCACAATATTTTATGCTAGCCAGAGTCTTAAAATTCTCCTTTCACTCTTATACTATTAGTTTCTTTGCTGCAGAACTCTTAACCAGCATCTTTACATTTTCTTTTCTTTGAACTCTCTTGTTTAAAATCTTAAGGAGTGTCCAACAGAAAAATGGACAAAGGACCCGTGGTTGGCAACTCACAAAAGAAACACAAATAACTAACAAACATCTGGAAAACATTCAACATTT
Organism: Symphalangus syndactylus; assembly: GCF_028878055.3. Lineage (NCBI taxonomy): Eukaryota > Metazoa > Chordata > Mammalia > Primates > Hylobatidae > Symphalangus > Symphalangus syndactylus. The sequence goes on along the minus strand of NC_072440.2, from coordinate 84,333,145 downwards.
CCTCTTGCAATCAAACATGAAAACATTTAACATCTCTCAACTAGTAATGTGTTCGTTAAAAATCCAGGAAATAGGCCTTTTCATACACTGTGAGTAGGAGTGTATTTCAGAAGAACTTCTATGAAGGCAAATTGCCAATGTATTTCAAAAGTTTAAAAAACGTTATTTCCAGCCAGGTATGGTGTCTCACATCTGTAATCACTGCACTTTGGGAGGCCAAGGCGGGCAGATAGCTTTAGGCTAGGAGTTCGAGAGCAGCCTGGGCAACATGGCGAGACCTTGTCTCAACCAAAAATAAAATATAAAAATTAGTTGGGCATGGTGGTATGCACCTGTAGTCCCAGCTACTCAGCAGGCTGAGGTGGGAGGATTGATTGAGCCTGGACGGTCAAGGCTGCAATAAGCTGCGATCGTGACACTGCATTCTGGCCTGGGTGACAGAACTAGACCTTGACTCAAAAGAAAACAAAACGGAAACAAGACTGTTATTTCCTTTGACCTAGAAATTCCATCTCTAGGAATTTACCTAAGGAAACAGACATGAGTCCAAAAGATAAGTGTTCAAAGAAGTTCATGATCGCAAACAGAAACAACTTAAAAGTATTTATTTAGGGCACTGAATCAACAAATTTTTGTATCTCTACGTAACAGAGTATTAAATGGCCACAAAAATGCTGGGGATGAGATTGAGGGTGGCAGAGAATGTATGAGGTTTACTGAGCTCCTTGCCTGTACTGACACATTTTCCCTCTTGCACAAACGTATACTTAAGACATGAGAGATATACATGCATATGGGGATGCAAAATTGCATAAGAGGACATAAAAGAGGGATTACAAATAGGAGACAAAACAAAAAAATCGGCTAAACTGACATAGGAAAAGGAGGCTTGGTGAGTTAAGATGAAGAATAGGGACTTTACAAAGAAGATGCAAGAAACTAAAAGGAAAAGCAGTGTTGCTGTTATGGAAAACAATATGGTGGGTCCTCAAAAAAATTAAACATAGAATTACCATATGATCCAGCAATCCCACTTTTGGGTATATACTCAAAAGAACTGAAAACAGGGGCTCAAACAGATATTTGTATACCCATGTTAATAGCAGCATTGTTCACAATAGCCCAAAGGTAGAAGCAACCCAAATGTCCATTGATAGATAAACAAAATGTGTAATGTACATAAATGGAGTATTTTTCAGCCTTAAAAGGAAGAAAATTCTGAAACATGCTACAACATGGATAAACTGAAAATATTATGCTAAGTGAAGTAAGCCAGTTACAAAGACTCCACCTGTATGAGATACTTTGACTCCAATTATACATATGGTAGACTGTTCCACAGGTTATAGGGGCTCTGTGCATTTTTTCTTTATGCTTAAATTTAGATAATCTCTATTACTATGTTTTCAAGTTCACTTACCCTTTCTTGAGGACGTTATGAAAAGTGAAATAAGTAAGTCACATAAGGGCAAACACTGCATAATTCCACTTACATAATGTACCTAAAGTAGTCAAATTCATAGGGATAGAAAGTAGAATAGTAGTTGCCAGGGGCTGAGGGGAGGAGGGGATAGGGACTTATTTAATAAGGACATCATTTCCGTTTAGGAAGATGAAAAAAGTTTTGGAGATGATTAGTGGCGATGTTTGTAAAAAAATGTGGATGTACTTAATGCCAATGAATTGTAAATTAAAAATGGTAAATGTTATATTATGCATATATAATAAAAATCGCAGGTCTGAAAAAAATTCTAAAGGACAATAATGCTAAGTACTCTGATACTGATAATTGCAATATTAGCTTTGTTTTCTTTTTCAAGGAAATCAGTCCTTACTAGCACTTTTGAACACTTTGTCTCTTGCAAATCCAGTACATGTCAAACTTCTGAAATGCTACTCAAAACTTCACAATAACACAATGTGTTAGTATTTGAGAGCCAAAAGATAAAAACTTTAATCCTGGCTCCAATCTTAATTAGGTATTAGCTGGGGAAAATTAGTTAATTCTTTCTAGACTTGTGCTTCCTATATTTAACATGAACAGGGTGGTCATTTCAACACAAAAATAACTCAAGTTTCTTTGCTACTCTGATATTCTCTAATTCCACAGTCCCTAAGTTCCCCGACAACACTTTACACATTATAAATATCTTTGTTACATGGATGGTTGAGCTTTGTGTAGTTTTTTTTTTTCCGCTAAGAATGTTGTATTGGTATATGGAAGATTTTATTTTGTATTTTAACATTCTTTTTTATGTTTATATCTTCTGTCATTTCGTTGTCTCCAGTTAATATTTGTAAATTTTTTGAGCTAAATTTGTCATTAGCGTCTCCATTACAATTATGAAAGAATACCTGTATTTTTTCTTAAATCTCAAAACAAAATTAGGATTTTTTCCTCCAGAGAGAATTTGACTATCTCTTAATTATCTGATACCATCTATTTTGATTTTTAAGGAATATAACCACCCCCCCAATAAAAGTTGTAAGCATGGAATGCTTTTGTTCCATAAGATGGGATTCTTTCCAAGGACTCTACCTTCTAGGTCTTGTCAATGTGGGAAAGTAAAGTTTCAACATTAGTGTTTCCTTATAAAAGATCAGAGAGTGAATGCTTGATTCATGCCCACTTTACTAAACAGTTGTTTCCAACTATTTTAGCCCCAAATATTTCTTTAAGCTTTTTCGTCTTTTTCATTCCCAGCGCTACTGTCCTAGTTTGCACCATCATCAACATTTGTGAGTACTATTGCTTTGCCTTTCAAATGGGTCTTCCTGTCTTCAAGAAGAATGCCTTTGATGTCTTCAAAACATTGGCTTCTTTTAAATCTGACTTTAGCACTAAGTGAACAATGTGAAATATAAATCTGGCTGCCATTCTTGTACTTTGAGCCCTTCACTGGCTTCTAGGGCCTACAGAATAAAACCTAAGCACCTCAGCATGGCGGATTAGGCCTTTCATCACCACTGTATATCCTGATGTTCTAAGACCCAAGGGTTGCTGCCTCAGCAGATACCATGCAAGCACATATGTGCCTCAGCACATACCACACAAGCACATCCATCATTTTGCTTCTGTGTGTAACCCCAGGTGGTGGAATGTCTTCCTTCCCCATTTTTTCTGGGTTAGCACCTGCTTATTTTAAAAAATTTGGCTCAGGGGGCATCTCTTCCAGGAAGTTTTCCCTGTTCTCTTGCATAACCTGCAGGCACTTACCATGTTATACTATAATAATCTCTTTTTGTGTCTGCCTTCTTCTTTGGACTGTAAATTCCCCAAGAGCAGTGCTATGGTTCAAATGTTTGTTCCCTCCTAAACTCATGTTGAAATTTAATTGCCAATGAAATGGCACTGGGAGGTGAGACTTTTAAGTGGAGTTTAGGTCATGAGAGCTCTGTCTTCATGAATGGATTAATGCCATTATCATGGGAGTGGGTTTGTTATCAAGGGAGTGGGTTCCTAATAAAAGAACAAGTTTAGCCCCCTTTTACCTCTCTCTCTTCCCCACCACCTGCTTTATGGAGGATAGAGCAATCTCAACAGATGCCCTTGATCTTGGACTCTCCATTCTGGAGAGAACCATAAGCCAATACATTTCTGTTCATTACAAATTATCCAGTCTTAAAGGGGATATTACCAATGACCCCACAGAAATACAAATAACCATTAGAGAATATTATAAACACCTCTATGCACACAAACTAGAAAATTTAGAAGAAATGGATAAATTCCGGGACACATACACCCTCCCAAGACAGAACCAGGAAGAAACTGAATCCTTGAACAGACCAACAATGAGCTCTGAAATTGAATCAGTAATAAATAGCCTACCAACTAAAAAATAGGCCAGAAGCAGATGAATTCACAGCTGAATTCTATCAGATGTACAAAGAAGAGTGAGTACCATTCCTACTGAAACTATTCCAAAAAACTGAGGAGGAGGGACTCCTCCCTAACTCATTCTATGAGGCCAGCATCATCCTGATATCAAAACCTGGCACAAGAAAAAAAGAAAATTGAATCCAGCAGCACATCAAAAAGCTAATCCACCATGATCAAGTAGACTTTTCCCTGGGATGCAAGGTTGGTTTGACATATGCAAATCAATAACTGTGATTCATCACATAAACAGAACTAAAGGCAAAAACCACATGATTATCTCAATAGTTGTAGAAAAGGCTTTCCATAAAATGAACACTCCTTCATGTTAAAAACTCTCAATAAACTAGGTATTGAAGGACCATATGTCAAAATAATAACCATCTATGACAAACCCACAGCCAACATCATACTGAATGGGAAAAAGCTGGAAGCATTTCCCTTGAAAACCAGCACAAGACAAGAATGCCTCCTCTCACCACTCCTATTCAACATAGTATTGGAAGTCCTTGCCAGAGTAACTAGGCAAGAGAAAGAAATAAAAGGCATCCAGGTAGGAAGAGAGGAAGTCAAACTATCCTTGTTTGCAGATGACATGACTCTATACCTAGGAAACCCCATAATCTTGGCCCAAAAGCTCCTTAAGCTGATAAACAACTTCAGCAAAGTCTCAGGATACAAAATCAACATACAAAAAAATCACTAGCATTCTTATACACCAAGAGTGAAGCCAAAAGTCTAATTAAGGACATAATCCCATCCACAATTACCACATCATACACAAAATAAAATACCTAGAAATACAGTTATCCAGGGAGATGAAAAATCTCTACAATGAAAACTACAAAATACTGATTGAAGAAATCAGAGATGACACAAACAAATAGAAAAAACATTCCATGTTCATGGACAGGAAGAATCAATATCATTAAAATGGCCATAGTGCCCAAAGCAATTTACAGATTCAATGCTATTCTTACTAAGCTACCATGACATTCATCACAGAACTAGAAAAAAGAATTTTAAAATTCAAATGGGGCTGCACACGATGGCTCACACCTGTAATCCCAGCACTTTGGGAGGCTGACTGAGGTGGCTGGGTTGCTTCAGCTCAGGAGTTCGAGACCAGCCTGAGCAACATGGCAAAACCCCATCTCTGCAAACAAACAAACAAAAAACAGAAATTAGCTGGGCATGGTGGTGTGCGCCTGCAGTTCCAGCTACTTGGGAGGTTATGGTCGGGGGATTGCTGGAGCCTGGAAGTTGAGGCTCAGTAAGCCATGATCACACTGCTGCACTCCAGCCTGGGTGAAAGAGCAAGACCCTGTCTCAAGAAAAATAAGGCCGGATGCAGTGGCTCACCTCTGTAATCCCAGCACTTTGGGAGGTCAAGGCTGGCAAATCACCTGAGGTCAGGAGTTTGAGACCAGCCTGGTCAACATGGCGAAACCCCGTCTCTACTAAAAATACAAAAATTAGCCAGCCATGGTGGTGTGGGCCAGTAGTCCCAGCTACTTGGGAGGCTGAGGCAGGAGAATTACCTGAATCTGGGAGGCAGAGGTTGCAGTGAGCCAAGATTGTGCCACTACACTCCAGCCTGGGTAACAGAGTGAGACTCTGTCTCAAAATAAATAAATAAATAAATAAAATAAAAATTCATATGGAACCAAAAAAGAGCCTGAATAGCCAAGGCAATCCTAAGGAAAAAGAAAGCTGGAGGCATCACACTACCTGACTTCAAACTATACTTCAGGGCTACAGTAACCAAAACAGCATGGTACTGGTACAAAAACAGACATATAGACCAATGGAACAGAATAAAGTGCCCCCAAAATAAGGCCACATACCTACAACCATCTGGTCTTTGACAAAACGGATAAAAACAAGCAATGGAGAAAGGACTCCCTATTCAATAAATGGTGATGGAATAACTGGCTAGCCATGTGCAGACTGAAACTGGACCCCTTTCTTACTCCCATATACAAAAATCAACTCAAGATGAATTAAAGACGAATGTAAAACCTAAAACTATAAAAACCCTGGAAGACAACCTAGGCAATACCATTCTGGACACAGGACAGGCAAAAATTTCATGGCAAAAAATGCCAAAAGCAATTGCAACAAAAGTAAAAATTGACAAATGAGATCTAATTAAACTAAAGAAAACTAAAAGCTTCTGTACAGTAAAAGAAACTATTGAGTAAACAGACAACCTACAGAATGGGAGAAAATTTTTGCAAACTATGCCTCTGACAAAGGTCTAATATCCAGCACTTAAAAGGAACTTAAACAAATCTACAAGAAAAAAACAACCCCATTAAAAAGTGGGCAAAGAACATGAACAAACACTTTTCAAAAGAAGACATACATTTTATTTTATTTTCAATAAGCATATCAAAAAAAGCTTAGCATCACTGACCATTAGAGAAATACAAATCAAAACCACAATGAGATACCATCTCATACCAGTCAGAATGGCTATTATTAAAAAGTCAAAAATTAACAGATGCTGGCAAGGCTGTGGAGAAAAAGTAATGCTTATACACTGTTGGTGGGAGTGTAAATTAGTTCAACCATTGTGGAAATCAGGGTTGCAGTTCCTTCAGAAGCTAAAAACAGAATTACCATTCGACCCAGCAATCCCATTACTGGGTATATACTCACAGGAATATAAATCATTCTGTAACAAAGACAAATGCATGTGTATGTTCATTACAGCACTATTCACAATAGCAAAGACATGGAATCAACCTAAATGCCCATCAATGGGAGACTGGATAAAGAAAATGTGGTACATATACACTATGGAAAACCACACAGTTGTTAAAAAGAACAAGATCATGTACTTTGCCAGAACATGGATGGAGCTGGAGGCCATTATCCTTAGCACACTAACACAGGTACAGAAAGCTAAATACTGCATGTTCTTATTTACAAGTGGGAGCTAAATGATAACACCTGGACACACAGAAGTGAACAACACACACTGGGGTCTACCTGAGGGTGGAGGGTGAAAGGAGGGAAGAGGATCAGGAAAAATAACTAATGAGAACTAGGCTTAATACTTGGGTGACAAAAAAAAAATAATGCCTGGGTACAACAAACCCGCATGACATGAGTTTACCTATATAACAAACCTGCACATGTACCTCTGAACTTAAAATAAAAGTGAAAAAAGATAAATTACCCAGTCTTAGGTATTCTGTTATGGCAGCACAAAAGGGACTAAGACAAGACAAGCAGTAACCATGTTTTCCTAACTGCAGTATTCTTTTTTTTTTTTTTTTTTTGAGACGGAGTCTCGCTCTGTTGCCCAGGCCGGAGTGCAGTGGCACGATCTCAGCTCACTGCAAGCTCCGCCTCCCCGGTTCACGCCATTCTCCTGCCTCAGCCTCCTGAGTAGCTGGGACTACAGGTGTCTGCTACCACGCCCAGCTAATTGTTTGTATTTTTAGTAGAGACAGGGTTTCACCGTATTAGCCAGGATGGTCTCGATCTCCTGACCTCGTGATCTGCCCGCCTTGGCCTCCCAAAGTGCTGGGATTACAGGCGTAAGCCACCGTGCCCGGCCTCCTAATAACTGCAGTATTCTTAGTGTTTAGCACACTATAAGTATTTCAATATTATAAACAAGTCATCAAAATACTAGAGCAAAACCCATCACAAAGTCCACCTTACTTTGTTCTCCTTAGGCTACAGACATGAAAAGCCTAAGGCACAGAGAGCTGGCAAAGGAATGGATTGCTAAAGGGACTGCTTTGTAATAGTACACAGTAGGTGCTCTTCCTTTGTCATATGCAATTTTTTTTTTTTTTTAAGAGACAGAGTCTCATCACCGAGTTACGTAGGCTGGTCTCAAACTCCTGGGTTCAAACAATCCTCCCACATCTGCCTCCCAAAGTGCTGGGATTACAGGCATGAGCCACTGCACCCAGCCATAATTTTTTAACGTATATTTTCATTAAAGGGACATAGCAAATTTCCCATGAATGATTACTTTTGATATTAGGGAATACAGTTGACACAACTATGTTTAACAAAATACTAATTTAATAAATGATTGGTAACTGATATGCAACTTTTCAGACCAATTTAAGAAGCAGAAAGAATAATGAAGGATATTATATTCCTCGAATACTGGGAAAGCATGATACTTTTTGGATCAATATTCCTTTTTTAGTTTCTGAAAATGTGACTGTAAAAGAGATTTCTCTGTTCTAAATATGACAAGCCAAGAGGCTTCTTGACTCTGTAACCTGTGTCCCAGTTAGAAAGTACTGTATTATGTCAAACAAATACAAACTTTAATAGGTACAGTATAACTTTTTTTTTTTTTTATGTTTAACAGGGTCTCACTCTGTTGTCCAGGCTGGAGTACAGTGTACAATCAAGGCTCACTGCAGCCTCAACCTCCGGGTCTCCAGCGATCCTCCCACCTCAGCCCCCCAGTAGCTGGGACTATAGGATCACACCACTACGCCCAGCTAATTTGTGTATTTTTTGCAGAGACAGGGTTTTGCCATGTTGCCCAGGCTGGTCTTAACTCCTGAGTTCAAGCGATCCACCCGCCTTGGCTTCCCAAAGTGCTGGGATTATAGGCTTGAGCCACCACTGTGCCTGGCCATAACTTTTTTTTTTTTTTTTTAAGTAATCTAGGTCCAATGCTTCATCCGCTTTGGATCTAAAAGCTTCTAAATTCACTTATTCCACTATCCAATTAAACCTTTTGAAAATTAGGCACTCATTTCCTGATTTGGCAGGATTAAATTTAGATGCTTGGGTGAACACGAGTCTTATCTCTCAAGCCATCACTTTTAATTGGCAGCATGTAAAAAGATAACACAGAGTTTTAGTTGACATCAGAGTCTATTGCCATGGAAATATAAACATAGGTTTGTATTAAGCTTGTCTTAAAGCAAGTTTTAGTACTGCAGAGAGACTTGAAGAGAGACAGGAAGTCAATTTTATTAAAAATTTATTCTTTAAATGTTGTAGTGCCCTAGATCAGAAACTCAGTGATCTCATCCAGTCTCATGGCTTTAAATACCATCGATACACTGATGACTCTGAAATTTATATCTCCGGGTTGGACTTCTCCTTTGAACTCCAAACTCTTGTATCTGTCTTCTTGATCTCCTCAATTGGATGTCTAGTAGGTACCTCAACCCTCCCATGTCCACTCTGTGCTCCTGATACAGCCCTCTCCCACCCAACTTTCTCTGCAGACAATCTTCTGCATTTTCGTAGAGGTCAGCTTCCTCTAATCCTGTCAACTGTACCCCAAAAATATAATCGAAAGATGCTTTCTCTCCACTTGCACTGCTTTCAAGCTACCATCATTTCTTGCCTAGATTGTTGGGATTGACTCTGAATTTGTCTCCCTGCTTCTGTATTTGCCTTCCTTCATGCTATTTATTCTCATATAGCCCTTGGAGAGATCCTATTATAATCAAAATAAGATTATGTCACTCCCCTGCTCAAATCCTCCACTAGCTTTTCATCTCATGCAGAGTATGACTCAATGTACTTTAATCACTGATTGCTGTCTCCTCTTTTTTTCTTCTTCAGCCATACTGGACTCCATGTTCTTCACTGAATAGGGCCTTTGAGTACGCTATTCCTTCTGTCTGGAATGCTCTTACCTCAGATTATGACTTGTTTTCTTTCCTCCTTTAGGTCTTTACTCTAAATGACCTTTTCAGTGAGGCTTTCTGAAGCCAGTCATCTAAACTTCCTATTCCCATCCCTCCTTACATGTTTAATTTTTCTCCTTAGCTTTTATCTAACATGCTATGTAATTAACTTATTTCTACTGATACTGTCTTACTAGAATGTAAACTTCATGAGGCAGGGATTTTTGTCTGTGTTTTCACTGCTGTATCCTCTGCACATCGGGAAGTGCCTGGCACATAGTATAAATTCAATAAATATTTCTTGAATGAATAATTAAAAAAATGGGTGATACAGGTCATAAAAAATAAGGATTACTAATGAAAGCATGATTAACAAAGGCCTATGAGCCTAACGTCTAAAAATATTCACACATTGTTGTTTTTTTTGTGGAAATCTGTCTTTGGAAAATCTTTGACTTTATACCCCATAAGACCAGGGTTGATTTCTTGTGTCTTTGTAATGTGTAACTTTAGAGATCAGTGTTCAAGAAGGAAGAGGATAATGAGAAAAATGTGAGTATTAAATAATTTCAATTGTTTGCCATGCTGCATGAGCTAATGATTTTTAAAAATTATTACTACATAGGACTTACTATTCATAGCTGACTGAAATTAGAAATGAAAAAAAGGTTATTCATTGATTGAATTAGCAGTGTCTGGCCCACAGTAATGTAATATATAAAGTAAGTTGGGCTTGGATGCCATCCAAAAGGGCTTAGTTATTGAAGCAGTTTTATTTCTGAAGTGATACTAAAGAATAGGCATGGGTGTCCAGGCTAGTTACAGTTAAATTTAGGAATAAGGCACAGTAATAAAGATACTATCTTTAGACTTGAAAATTATAAATCCTTAGTTGTTATTCCTTATCAGTTTATAAAGGTAACAATGAATGTACAGACTACAAGCTATCAAATGTACTGTAGATGAAAAGGGCAATAAACACTAGTCAGAGTTAGAGGTAGAATGATATAATGGAAAGGTAAGAATTGGGGCCAGGCACGGTGGCTCACGCCTATAACCCCAGCACTTTGGGACACCAAGTAGGAGGATCGCTTGAGCCCAGGAGTTCAAGACCAGCCTGGGTAATATAGTGAGAGCCCATCTTTAAAAAAATAAAAAATAGAAAATATATATTTAAAAAAATAAAAAAGAAAGGTGAGGATTGGGAGACCTGGGTAGTAGCCTTTACTATGCCACTTACTGGCTGTGTGATTTGGAGTAAGTCATTGAAGCTCTCTTCCTTATCTCACTTGTAAAATGTGAGGATAGAATGATAGGCTTCAAAGAGTCTCTGAGAACTAAGTATTGTAGGATTTTTTACTTCAAGCTTAACCACTGTGGTAGCAAAAATAACATACTCTCTGCTCCCCTCTCCCAAAGGATGTCCACATCCAAATCCCCAGAATTTGTGAATATGTTGTTACATGGCAAGGGGAAATTAAGGTTCCTAATAAGCCACCATAAAATAAAGAGATTATTCTGAATTATCTGGTTGTGCCTAATGTAATCACAAGAGTTCTTATAATGGTGAAGAGGGAGCCAGAAGACTGGGGGTCAGAGTGATGTGATGTGAGAAAGACCTGAACAACCATTGCTGGCTTTGAAGATGGAGGAAGGGGCCACGATGAGCCAAGGATGTGGGCAGGCCCTGGAAGGTGGAAAAGGAAAGAAAACAGATCCTCCTCTAGAGTCTCCAGAATGGAGCCCAGCCCTGCTGACACCTTGATTTTAGCCCAGTGAGACCTGTATCAGACTTCTGACCTCCAGAACTGTAAAAAAATAAACTTGCATTACTTATTAAGTTTGGTAATTTGTTACAGCAGCAGTAGATAACTAATATAATCATGATACTAACTGTAACTAGAAAAGTTGCACTCAAGTTTATCACAGATGCAGGGTTTTAAATGAAAATCCTATACTCAGATTTCTGTAAAGATCTTCAGTGTCGTAAGTAATATGAGATCATGAAAAGTTTGTTGAAAAGCTGTGGGAATTAGTAGAGAGAGTCTATACGGGAATAAAATTTTTACTAATGATTTTACTAATGATTTTTTACTGATGATTTTACTAATGATTTTGCTAATCATTAGTAAAATTTTTACTGATTCATGTGAAGAGAAGAAACTTGGATATTTTATGAAGGAATGAAAATGGCCAAGAGGAGAAATTCTTCTCTGGGCTTCAGTTTATTTATCTAAAAACTGAAGGACTAGAATAAATAATTCCCAAATTTTTCTAGCTCTGAAATAAGATTTTAAAACCCTGACGGATGCTAAACTGGGCCTTTGATACCACTGCCCTACCCCACCCCACAAAGTACTACAGTTATTTTTAGTATCTGATGGTGAAGCTTCACAGAAAGCTCTCAGTTTGGTAACAAGGAAGTAGCTCTGAATTTTAACCCTGACACTTTTATTCAGGTAGGATGTATGAGAAAATTTAATTTTCTTTTCTTTTCTTTTTTTTTTTTTTTGAGACGGAGTTTTGCTCTTGTCACCCAAGCTGGAGTGCAATGGCGCGATCTTGGCTCACTGCTACCTCCACCCCCAGGTTCAAGCAATTCTCCTGCCTCAGCCTCCGGAGTAGCTGGAATCACAGGCGCCAGCTACCATGCCCAGCTAATTTTTGTATTTTTAGTAGAGATGGGGTTTCACCATTGTTGGCTGGGCTGGTCTCAAAATCCTCACCTCAGGTGATCTGCCCACCTTGGCCTCCCAAAGTGCTGGGATTACAGGTATGAGCCACTGCGCCCAGTCTACTTTAGTTTTCTTACTCTTCTGCCACTTCACACATAAAATCATGGTAAACATTTAGCTAGGTGGATTTCCCATGGAATGAATCATTTTAGATGAAGGTTTACTGAAGGTTTATTCCTTTATGTAACTAAACTTTATGAATTTTTGATGAAACTTTTTCTAAAGTGAAATACATGCTCTATTTTTGTACAAAATTTATTAAGTACCATACAACCTTTTCTTGAAAAGAGTCATCACCAGTAAAATCAATTGCTATATTGTGTTGTAAACACAGTGATGTTCTTTCTACACAGGTGTCTGCAAACTATGGCCTGCAGGATGTTCTTGTAAGGCTTGGGAGGTAAGAATGGTTTTTACATTTAAAAAATGTTGTTAAAAAAATGTGACCTTGACCATATATGGCTTGCAAAGCCTAAAATATTTACCATCTGGCCCTTTACAGAAAAGTTTACTGACTCTTGCTCTAGAAAAAGATGTACAGGCCTCTTCAACAAATGTCTCCAACTAGATTCAATTTTATGCTCTGTCACCAAAGTAAAGTATTTTTATCTTGGCACAGTGTCTGACAAAATAGTTCTAATAGTTGTGGAAAAATAAAGGTCATTGGTATTTAAAATTCTTTTGTTGCTTCTTCTTGTTACGCAGTCTCCTACTCACCCTCAAGTTTTCATCAGTCACTATAACTGCCTCTAGCAGTGTCTCCTCTCTCTAACTCCCACCTTTCTAATCTCAGTGAAAATTTGGTAACACAGCTTATAAATATTTTAAGGTAAGGTTAAATTGGTTACATGAGGACCCTAGACCTATCTTCTGAGTAGAATACAGGTGGTTTGGTGCAGCAATCTGGTGACTTATTTTGATTGCCCCAAGGCCTTTTTGTTTAGTTCCATGTTCTCTATTACCCTTTGGAAAAGCAACATTTCAGGACAAATGAGGTGTTACTGTAGTATACCTGATCATTTTTATAACATAAAGTAGCATTACATCTGAAAAGATATTCATCAAAAGACTGAACTGCAGTAATTGGAGTGGTAGGATTTTCTTGGAATATCTGAATTTATTACTACTTTTACAATGAACATACATTACTTTTGTAATCAGAAAAGCTACCTTAATTTAAAAAAAAAGACAAATCAGAAGAATCTGTCTACTCAATCTTACTGACTTAACAATTTTCATTTGGCATATTTTCTATCATAATTTGATCATAGTTTTTAGAGGTTGTAAATACTGTGTTCATGTTTTTATTCTGATTCATACTTGGCTTGCTGAAAAATACGCTGTAAATATAAAATACTGCAGTAATGCTGACAATCAACATGGTGAAAGGTGACAGTCTTTTTGATTTCTGCTCAACTCATTATTTTATACAATAAGCTCAGACGAATACCCAATTTGGATAGTTACGCTTGACAAAACACTTTACTTCATTTAGTCCTCACAACAACCCTGTGAGGTAGGCACATTCTCGGAGGTAAAATGACGTGGGCAAAGTTCCCTGGCTCGTTTGGGGAAAGGCTCAGCAGCCGGGCCAAGAAAGGTCTTTGGGGGTGCAAATCTTTGGAGGGCAGGTCTTTGGGGAGCGCTTTGAGTAATATTAGAGGTTTCACTAAACCCTGGCCTCTTACGTCCCCTCCCCTGAGATTTACCTTTACAGACTCAAATTCTTTCATGCCAGGAAGACAGGCTGAGGGCTTCCAAAACCTGCAGCTCATACTCAAAGCTAGCACTGTCTATCCCTGGAGACCCAGCCCGTTGGGCGCATAGCGCACGGCACGCCTCCTCCCCCGAGCCGCAGACTGAGTGGCCCCAGACTAACCTGACCAGGTCGGTCATGCAGGAGCCCACCACTACCACCGCCGCCACCTCCTCTTGCCACTGCCTCCGGGGTTCCCCAGATGCCGCCATCGCTCAACGGCGCTGCTGTCCAACCTGGACGGTAACCTCTGCCCTTTGCCCGACCCCGTAACCAGAGACGCCACTCCTGCCCTCCCTAACGACGCGGGCCTTTCAGATGCCTACGCGGGTCGCCCACTTGACTGCCCGAAATCACCCCGCCCACCAAGTGTCCCCTCTTCTTCCTGGAATAGTCTCCGTGCACAGCCTCACGTAACAGGGCCCTCCTGATATGGCGAGACTCCGCGCTCCTCGCCACTCACTGGGCAGGCGCTGAGGAAGGAACTGTCAGGCACCGCGGGGACGCCTTTCCGAGCGCCCGGCTCGGCGCGGCGCGGGGGCGCGCACGCCGCCCAGCTCCGGGGCCGCAGAGGGGGCGGGGCGGGACGTCCGGGGAGTGCGCACGCATCCTGCCCGCGGCGCGCGCGCAGGTCGGTGCGTCGGTCGGGGGCGCGCTCGGGTACCTGTACCCCACGTAGTCGCCGGTTACCGATCGGACTAAGTTCCAGGTACCTGGACTGGGGCTGGTGCGGGGAGGTTGGATCCCGAGTCGCACAGGTGGCGTGGAGAACTGTGGTTTAAATATGGCCAGGGGACTCGCCTCCTCTTCCTATAGGGAAGGCCCCCGTTCCAAAGATGCCCTTCTCATCCCCATCACGCTGATCCCCTCAAGAACGAGCCCCCAAGGCCAGAGGCGTCTCTTTCTCCATATCTGGCCCATCCCCTGGTCCCTGTAAACCCCGAGTATTAGTTCCTTGTTGCCTGATGAGGGGAATCATACAGTTTGGAAGAGGGGAGAGTGTCCCTTTTAAGACGTCCCCTAGCGTGGGGTGGTCATTCTTCGGGTCTGAGCTAACTTGTTTTTCTCGTATGTTGCCCCTTGGGGGAAATTGCTTCCCCAGTGTAACTTCCCTCGTGCGCTGTATGACGTCGACGTGACGCAGCAGGATGCCACCCCTTTCCGTTCCATGACGTCAGCAGGGCACATGTTTCCGTGTTTGTCATCTCATTTTAATTGCAAGAACCTGGATGGTGCTTTAGACGTCTTTGTAATCCCCAGGCCTCTCATCAAAGGACCTTTTGTAACTTTATTTTGGGGTAGCAGACCCTTGCAAAAATTGTAATTTTGCATTTTCCTTTTGCAATACGTCAAAATCAGGAAATACAAATTGCAGGAGTAGCATTCAGGGGACTCTGACCACCGTAAATATTTGTATATCTGGGGTGTATTATAGTGCTGCCATGCGTAAGAGTTACTACCGGCGGTTACTGCCTGTCCATGTACCCGGTTCACTACACCAAAGGACCAGTGTTTTTGGCTAAGTGACCTCTGATTTTGGAGTCATTGTATTCCACTCCCCACCCCACCCCCTTTTTTTTTTTAGAGAAGTCACACCTCCTCGTGGTTGAAATAGATTTTACTACTGCGTGAAACCTTGCACTGTCAAAAAATAGTATTATGGCTGCCCTGGAAATAAAGAGAACTCATTCCCTAAGGTGTCATCCTAAAGTCACGACCGTTGCTGAATTAGAATGTATTGTTGTCACTTAGTATGGTTTGGCTTCTAGAGCAAGGTTGTTCCCTTTAACATTTGACTAGTGAATCACTCAGACCAGGTTCAGCAGTAGGCCAGCAATAGTCCAGTTTATTTCTAGTGGTAAAGCAATCATTTGTTTAAATTTGTTACTTTTTGTCTGTTCATATTTTATAAGATACACGCTTTACAAAATCACCTTGATGCTTTTCTCTTTGGTGATACAAGTTACCAATGTTTATTCGAGAGAAAGATGGGTATAGTGGACTTGGAGAATCCGGATTCGGATTCTGATCCTCCAGCTTCCAACATTCAACAAGTTACTTTATTTTGCTGAGCTTTAATTTTCTATTTGTCAAGTTTCTTTAGCTTCCACTTGTCAAATGGGAACAATTATTGTTCTCAGGGAACAAAGTTGGGGGGATGTAAATGAAATTACAGATAGAGATGAGTAATATAATGCCTGATAATGGGTAGATAGATGTCTAGAATGTGTTGGTTCTGTTTCCTTCTTTTGCAGAAACAAGAGATAAAGTAATAATAGGTACTGTGGGGAAAAAACACAGAAGAACAATTCTGTAATATAGGTGAGACCCTTTTGCTTTTTTATAAGATGGGTATATTTGTACTTAGCATATGACTTTGATAAACATTCCTTCAAGAATTGTGACATAGACATGAAGGTGGAAATGTTGGCGAATAGAAAAAAAATAGGCTTCAAAATTATGTGGATTAGTATACTGTTCAGAATGAAATTATAATAATTACCCATATTATCTGCAAACTGGGAATTAAAATTCTTTACTACCTCAGGCTTGTGAAGATCAACTGCAGTAATATATATGGATGCTCCTTATAAGTGATAAAATGTTTAAAAAAGTACATGATTTTTATGATTGGTAGTACAGTGTTAGATGTTTAGTCTTACTTTGAAATGAGAGAATAGTCAGGGGGCGGTCATCTGTTAAGTGGTCAGAAGAAGAGCTTGTTTTATATTTACAAAAAGGATGATTTTGGAATGAAGTATGAATATAAAGGTGTTAATCTCGAAGATACTTCTGGTTGTCATCACTATATAGGGTCAAAGTGTTATTATTTTTTGAGCTATAAATTAGCAAATAAATTTATTATTTACTATCTGAAATAATAAACTGAAACAGGTTCTACTTTTCAACATTTATTTTAGCAAGGACTTGTAAGTTTTCATGTGGTATAATGTATGAAAACTAGAACCAGAGCATCATTTACTGGTAACTTGCTGGAAATTAATTTTCTTTTGATGTGGCATTATTCTTTAAAATTGAGGAGGGAAATGATCATTTGAATCAACTTGTTCCTCTGAAGGAAGAGGCTTTCATTTAGAAATCTATTAAGAAGAATTCTTGTACTCCCTCCCCCAGCCCTATGAGTTTCCAGATAATTTAGATATGATGTATTGGTTCTACTTTTGTGGTTTTAAGTGTAAGGACTTAGTGCCTTAAAGTCAAATATCTTAAGATCCATGTTAGTCTGTGTTGCTTGATAGCTGCATAGGTGTATGTTTTCATAATTTAATTGTCATGTAGATTTTTGCTATATCTGTCCATTGGATTTTGTTATATCTATTCCCCTACCAAATTTTGGGGAGGGGGCACATTATCTTCTCTCCATACTGAAATATTTCTCTAACTTTTGTCCCCTTACTCATTTATTTATTAAAAAATGTTTATTGAGTATTTAGCATGTGCCAGATATTTCTGTTAAACCCTGGGGATTCAAAACATAGTCCCTGCAGGGAAGAGATCACGTAAGCAGGTAGTTATACTACACTGTGGATGGAAAGGTATTAAGAAAGGTGTATCAGCAGTAGGTCGGGCGCAGTGGCTCACACCTGTAATCCCAGCACTTTGGGAGGCCATGGTGGGTGGATCATGAGGTCAAGAGATCGAGACCATCCTGGCCAACCTGATGAAACCCCGTCTCTACTAAAAATACAAAAATTAGCTGGGTGTGGTGGCATGCGCCTGTAGTACCAGCTACTCGGAAGGCTGAGGCAGGAGAATCACTTGAACCCGGGAGGCGGAGTTTGCAGTGAGCCAAGATTGCGCCACTGCGCTCCAGCCTGGCAACAGAGTGAGACTCTGTCTCAAAAAAAAAAAAAAAAGAAAGAAAGATATATCAGCAGTAAATAATTTCTAGTAAGTAATAGCTTCAAGCAGGTCAACCTGTTGTAGAGTTTTATATGGTATTATCCATCAAGTTTTTACTCCTTGTGGGGACACACAGGGAGAGATTGCTAACTCAGTGATGTGTGTGTTTTTGTGTTGGGATAGAGAATTGTTAGCAAGGGCTCCTTGGACTCAGCTAAAGTAGAACGAGTCAGTTGTGAGATAGAGTGGGACCACTTTGAGTAGAGTGTGGCAGTGTAGAAATCAGCTTTGGGAAGGAAGAAGGAATTGTATTTCAGGAGTTCCTTCTGTTCCTGAAAAGCAGTGATGTAGTCCCAGTCTTGAGTAGCTGAGCAGCAGCGAGGTGGTTTCTTCTGGAGGATCATTGGAAGAGGCTGCGCTAGAGATGGGAAATGAATTGTTTGTTCATGCAAGAGGAACTGCTGTATGCTGTCCAGTTTTCAGGCAGCGTGTTGTATCTAGTCCATTTGTAAGCCCTGATCATTATTCTTTCCTTCTGCTTTCAGTGGTGATTTACAAGTGAAGTTAAAATGTCCCCAGAAGTGGCCTTGAACCGAATATCTCCAATGCTCTCCCCTTTCATATCTAGTGTGGTCCGGAATGGAAAAGTGGGACTGGATGCTACAAACTGTTTGAGGATAACTGACTTGAAATCTGGGTATGTACCAGAATGAATTCAGTGAATGTACCAGAACCAATTCAACCTTTACCTAATGACAGCCCTTCCTTACCAGACTCATAAAAATTGACCACCACAGAAACCCACCAAGTCATCATCTCATCATATGTTGATTCAGTTGGTTTTGTTCAGTTCTTGACATTTTATGTTTCAGGTTATTTTATTTGTGTTGTGGGCCATTGTTTTATGACTAGAATGTTCATGTCTTTTTTTATGTTTTTTCTTTGTGAAGAGCATGCTGTCAGAGTTTTAAAAGTGTGTTTTTCATTCATTGGCTTGTTTTCTTATTGTGTTTGCTGCAGTCCAGCAACAAACATATTCTGAATCTGATACCATTTGGTAAACTCTCTTAATATGAAAATTATAATAGCCAAAATGGGTCATTTCTCACAATGGGGTTGAAACAGCAAGATCTCACACCTAGAAATGTTGCATTAAAAAACAGATTTTTTTTCCTGAAACAAATTTAGATTTACAAAGAGCTACAAAAATACTACAGGAAATTAGCATTGTTATAATATTGTTAATTGTTCTACAGGTCTTATTTGAATTTTGCCAGTCTTTCCATTAATGCCTTTTTTTGTTCCAGGATCCAATCATCATATCTCCTTAGTCTCCCCAACAGTGACATTTCCTCAAGTTTTCTTTGCCTATCATGACCTTGACACTTTTAAAGAGTACTGGCTACTTATTTTGTAAAACGTGCACCCACATGGGTTTGTCTAATGTTTTCTTTTCATTAGAGTGAAAAATACGTTTTTTCCCCAAGTGTAGTACGGATGTGTTGTTGTACCATCCTCAATGCATCAGATCAGGGAATATATGATATCCATATGCCTTTTTACTACTAAGTTAACTTTGATAACTTGGTTAAGTGATCACTGTAAAGTTAACTGATTTTTCTCCTTGTAATTAGTTAAGTACTGTATTTTGCTGAGTGATGCTTTGAGACTTTGCAAATATCCAGTTTCTCATCATCCTTTTGTCCATTAATTTCAGCATCCATGGATGATTCTTGCCTATAACTATTACTACTCTGGTCCTTGTCTAAGCGTGCTTTTTCTCTTTTTCTCATTCCTCCCCATTTATTAATTTGAATTCTACTATAAAGAAACACTCTTCCTTCTCCTTCAGTTATTTATTTATTCAGTCATTTACTTATGCCAGTATGAATTTTTAGGTATTTATTTTCCTCTGTGGGTTATAAATTAAATATTATTATCATTTATTTTGTTGGTCAGTTGCTCCAGCTTTTTGTCATTGAGAGCTCTATCAAGTGGCATTTGGGTCCTTTTGACATATCCCCATCATTTTTGAGTACTTTCTTACTAGAAATGTTGCCTTTTTTTTTTTAAGGTGGAGGAAATTTCACCAGACCCTGGGATTTGTGGGAGGCATAGCCATTGGGCACTAGGGCAAGTTTGCACGGGCCATGCTCGAGGTACCTTCTTGGATATGGCATCCACAAATGAAGCTGTCAATATGAACAAAGATGCAGCCAGGAATCTCACTGACCTGGTACAGGGCCTCCTCCTGAAGAAGGCGCCATGGCTTGGGCAGGGGCAGCTAGCTTTAGAATGAGTGGGGCTCCTCGGGCACACACTGTACTACTGTTGTCTAGTCTGGTTAGTATAGACAACAAAGATGATGGCTGGGGTAGGGGCAGCCTAGATTCCAGGTGGTAGAGTTGTTCCTTTCAAGGGCATCCACCTTTTGCCATTTCCCATCTCTCTCCGCTTAGGTGCACCTGGAATCACTGGGCCAGGGCCCCAGGCCCCAGTCTGGCAGCCAGATGTGCCGATAGAAGCCTAGTCTCTGCAGAAACTGTTCTCTAAGAGTTAGATCCATCACATACTTGAACCCTACCTCGGTTGGGCTGGCTCCAGGTAGGATTAAGTTGAGCCAGCACTCAGGCTAGTGGCTAGGGTATGTCAAAGTTTCCACTTCTTCCACTGGTAGGTCTCATTATCTATTGTGTCCACCTCCTCCATGAAATTCTCGTACATCTTGTCATAGAGGATGCACACCATATTGTCCTCTTCACTAGGCTCCAGCAACTGGGCCAGCAGCTTGTGCCCAGCTGAGTCTGGAGCTGCTTGTGCCCAACTGGGTCCACATTGCTCAGCTGGGTCTGCCACTGCTTCCCAGGTGACAGAGAGCTTGTGGTCTCTGTGAAAGATCTCTGGTGATGCTCATATCAGTGTCTCTGTGGGTAGTACTTTTCACACACGTCCACCATGATGTCACATAAAGCTGATTTTTCAAGGTCCTCAGTCTGCACCCTCTCTGCATCCCGTAGTCTGGCAGGAGGCAAAACAATGTGCATGTCAGTGTCTTGTCACAGTGAATGGTGCCCTTGTGTGTCTCCATTCATGGCGGTGCCATGAGGTTGTTGTGGGATCATTTGGGTAACAGGATGGACTCTGAGACAAGCATGCAGTGCTGGGTTTGGAGGGGTGTTAGCAGTGGCGGCAGCAACAGTAAAAGCAGAAATGTTGTATTCTTGATTCTCTTTCATCCTTTTCCTTGTTAGTCTCTTTTGCCTTTTGCCGTCTACACACCTTGCTGTTGTTTGACTAAGCTAAAGACTTGGGTATAAGAATACTGACTTAACATTCTTTAGTGGTAAGATAAAAAACTAAGATACTTCTTTGGAATAGTAGGATGCTTTTGAAAACATCTGATATTATCCTCAGTTTCATTAATCAAATACTTACGGAGCATTTACTATTTGCTAGCCGTTTTGCTAGTGTTAGGTTAGCTGCTTTTTTGTTGAGGCAAGAGGATTTGGTAGAAAGAACTCTGGTGGAGTTGATAAGAAGAAAGTCATAACTTTTTTTTTTTCTTCTAAAGGTTAACTATACACATTAGGGGATTTATAAATTAACTCTCATCCTTAGATAAGCCGGGGATTGGAAAGCGACTTTTTAGGTTTTTTTTTTTTTTACTGGTTTAGGATTTTTGCCATTTAGTCAAGCAGCAGGCCTGGTGCTCAGACAGACTTCCCCAGCTTATAAATGGTGGTAGGAAGTGGGGATTCGGAAATAGAGACTGTGTATAAGATTCATTCAGTCTGAATTTCCACATTATTATAGACAATCTAGATACAGATTGGAGCCTCCTAAATTACAAAATGCTTTCTTTAGATGTACTCCATCTCTAATTGAAGTCATCAAGATCAGATCTCAAAAGGGTATTTTCCAGTTTCCCTCACTGTAATTTTTGGCATGCAGAAAGTAGAGTGATGTACTTCCTTTACTGTGCTCATTTCTTCTCAGTTTGTGGTTTTGACTTTGATTTCCTCTTTCTGGGATCTTTAAATCAGTATATTTTTCTTCTGGGTCTGAGAATAAAAAGATTTTCAAATGGATCACTGGATATTTCAGAGTAACTCTTCAGGATTTTCCCACACTTTCATGTTTCTTTCCTTCTTTGATTAAAAATAGCATCTTTATGTCTGCATTGTGCTCATCTCTTTTTTTCTGTGTTTTTGAAGATTTAAAACTGTTGGTCTTTTCATAAGTTCCTTTGGTTCAACAAGATTGTGCCTAATCCTATTTTCTTTTCCTTCACACCTCAGGTCTTCTGGACCTAGCCTATCTTGCATTTTACTGCTAGGAACAAACACATTAAGGATTTTCTTCTTTTATTGGAATGGGGTGAGCTTGGAGAAAAGAAGGCATTTCAGATGTCCATTGATAGTCTTAAGTCTGTGTAGCCAGAGGCAGTTCCCATTTTCTCACTGGATCTCAATTTTTTATCCTTGAAATGAAAAATCAGATTAGATGACTAAGGTTTTTGCAGGTCAAAAGTCCTGCAAAAACAACTCAAATGTCCATCAAGTGATGAATGGATAAACAAATTCGACATATCAAAAATAGAATATTATTTAACCATAAAAAGTAGTGAAGTACTGATTCGTAGTACATGATGAACCTTGAAAACATTGTGCTAAGTGAGAGAAGCTCATTACAAAAGGTCACATAATATATGATTCCATTTATGTGATGTGTCCAGAATAGTCTAATCCGTAGAGACACAAAGTAAATTAGTGGGTGCCAGAGGCTGGGGGAATCAGAAGTGACTGCTTGAGTGTGGGGTTTCTTTTTGGAGTAACAAAAATGTTGTACAATTAGATAGTGGTGAAGGTTGCATAGCTTTGGGAATATATGAAGAATGATCAAATTGCACACTTTACAGTGATTTTATGGTATGTAAATTATATCTCAGTAAAGCTGTCATTAAAAACAAAAAACAAAAAACAAACAACCTGAGCTGGGCACGGTGGTACACGCTTGTAGTCCCAGCTACTCGGGAGGCTGAGACAGGTGGATCACTTGAGCCCAGGAGTTTGAGACCAGCCTGGGCAACATAGCTAGACCCCTTCTCTAAACAAAAAAAAAAAAAATAAATAAAACCAACCCATCAACCAGGAATGTTCATTGACCTGAATATACAGGAAGTAGAAATAAATCTTTCTTTTTTAGCATGTCACAGACATTCTTTTCAGAGGTAATGAAGACCTGACAGGGGCCTGATGGCTAGTAGACTGGTGACTGGTATATGTAAACTGATATCAGCCTGAAATTCTTACTCTTTGTATCAGTATCCTGAGAAACCAATTACATTTTTCAGCATAAAGTCTTGTTGCTTCTTTTTCACAGATTCCCTTTTGGGTGTTCTCAAATTCCTGAATGTTTAGTTGAAGATTTAAGTGCAAATAGTGGGATCTGATGACAAATTTGAAATGAATCCACTAGTCCTAGCGTTTTTTTTTTTTTTTTTTTTTTTTTTTTTCTGAGACGGAGTTTCGCTCTTGTTGCCCAGGCTGGAGTGCAATGGCGCGATCTCGGCTCACTGCAACCTCTGCCTTCTGGGTTCAAGCGATTCTCCTGCCTCAGCCTCCTTAGTAGCTACAGCGCCCGCCACCATGCCTGGCTAATTTTTTGTATTTTTAGTAGAGATGGGGTTTCATCATGTTGGCTAGGCTGGTCTCAAACTCCTGACCTCAGGTGATCCACCCACCTTGGCCTCCCAAAGTGCTGGGATTACAGGCATAAGCCACTGTGTCTGGCCTAGTCCTAGCTTTTTCTGGACTAACTGCCTGAAAAATAGGTGAAATGGCATTTAATGACATTTAATATGTATGGAATTTACTTTCTTTAGCTTAAAAAAAGAAATAAAAATACCTCTACCCACATTCATAAAATGATGTGAAAGGCCTCGTTAATCTGGAACATTATTGATGCCTTTTGTGTAGTCCTTGTCTGAAAGATTCAGGGAAGTTCTTTAGAAGTTCATTAACAATTCCTTCTTCAATCCTTCCATCAGCCGAAGTGTGAATTTCTCATTTCTGTAACAAAACAGTGACAGAGTTAGGGAAAAGAATGGCTTCTTTTTGGTATGTCACTTTTGGCATTTCCCTTTCTTTTAGATCTTCAGCAGACACAGTTATGAGAGGTAGGATCTACATGTCTAATTTCTATTAACTGAAAGAGGTATACCCTATAGGACATGGTATAAATAAAAGGTATAAAACAAGGAGACAATTTTTAAAGGTCACAAGAACCACTCTTATTACATGTGTCCACTTGGCCTTGAAGAGATAAGGTCTAAGTGTCTGTATTCTAGATCTGGTTCATAGGCGAAGTAGGCAAGAACCTAATCGAAGCAAGATTTCTTTTTTTTTTTTTAAATAGCAATTAATGTATATTTCTCTTACGGTACCTAGATTTTTCTACCTTACTTAAGACTATGTATGTTTCTAAACTCCATTGCTAGGCCATCAGTATCTTAAGGGCCAAGTTCTTGTTTAATTTATGTTTATACCTCCTTAAGGTCTATCTTGGTACTTTTCACATGTAATGTAGTAAGTAGGATTTGAATGGATGAATGAATGAGTTAGATGTTTTCCTTGAGAAACTACTTGTTTTGGGGGTCAGAGTGGTTTGTTCTTGTGGTTTGGAAGGATTTTTATTGGCCTGATAGTGTATTGCTTACATTCTGTTATGCATAATTCTTTTTAATGACATTCCCTGAAATGAGTTGACATTTTTGAAATTATAGTAGGCTGGGTGCGGTGGCTCACGCCTGTAATCTCAGCACTTTGGGAGGCCGAGGCAGGCATATCACAAGGTCAGGAGATTGAGGTCATCCTGGCTAACACGGTGAAACCCTGTCTCTACTAAAAATACAAAAAATTAGCTGGGCATGGTGGCAGGTGCCTATAGTCCCAGCTACTCGGGAGGCTGAGGCAGGAGAATGGTGTGAACCCAGGAGGTGGAGCTTGCAGTGAGCTGAGATCACGCCACTGCACTCCAGCCTGGGCGACAGAGGGAGACTGTCTCAAAAAAAAAAAAAAAAAAAAAGAAATTATAGTAAAGTGTATTATCTAATACTGGATTTACTCTTCCAGGTAAAATACAGGCTGAGATCTGAAGGGACCAAATTATTAATTTTAGGGAATTACTCCATGAGCTTACTGAACGTTTATTAGTTCTTTGCTCTGTGTTAATTTGATCACAAGCATGTGCTATTTGTAAGATGCCATATTTTGTCATTTTTAGTGATTTTTCTAATCTTGAAAATGTCTAAGTGTCTGTTCAGCATTCTGGACTGATGCCTGGCAAATACAACAGTGAGGAAAGCAGAGAGGGCTCACTGCAACCTGTGGCAGCTGAGCCTCAGTATCTTTTTTCAGCATATTGCAGTGACTCAACCTTACTGGCACATGGCTGTGTTTGGGGCATCTGCTGTGACATCTCATCCGCCCACAACTACCTATTGCATTTTTTTGTCCATGTTCTGAATTTCATTACTTAGTTAAAAATAGATACTCAGTGTAAGTACTTGATTACTAAATAGATAGAACACTTTTAAAGGATGAGTGCTGTAAGCTTTGAAGACTGATCTCAGTTTGGCTGCATGAGTCTCTCTAGCTGGCAATCTGAATCTTTATTAGCCTTGTGTCTGGAAGGAAGCTGCTGCCCTGGGAGGCAATAGTTTAATTTTTGTCTATGGCCATACCACCTTGATTGCACCCAATCTCGTCTGAAGATGGGCAGTTTTTAATAGTTTAGATTTAGTTGTTCACTTGACTTTTCTGTACTTTTCCCTGATCTCATTCCCCTTTTTCCCCACGCCTGTCTTCATACTTTATGTATTCATTATACATAAATATATTCCTCAACGGTATTATTTTGCATGTTTAAAAAGTTTGTACAAATGATACACTATATATATTCATCTGTATCTTGCCCATTTTGCTTAGTATAAAGTTAATGAAATTTATCTGTGTTGATTTTTACAGCTTTGGTTCTTTCCTTTGTGCTGATATTTTGTATTCCATTGTATGAATATGCCCTTAATTTTAAATTCATTCTTCTACTGATTGACTGTTACACTGTTTAAATTATTTTTTTGACAAAGAGTGCCACAGTGAACATTCTGTCACATGTGCACAAGAAAATATGTATGAGAATATTTTCTGGGACAGTTTTTTGAACTGAGTGTATTTACCCATTAGTGGTTGTAAAATCAATTGAGTGAGTCACCCCAACATTAAAAAATGAATGAGAACAAAATGGAAACTCTCAAAATGTGTCACAGTAAGAATTAGCACTGTTTTGTGAATTTTCATTTCAGTTAAATAAGTAAGTATGTGTATGCTGGCTCATAATGAAAATAATGTGTGATCAAAAATTTGAAAGCTACTCATCAAAGGTATGTTCCTAGAAATAGAATTACTAGCTCTTAAGATGTATACATCTTCTATTTTATTAGATATTGCGAGATTGAATCAATTTCCTTCCATCAGAAATGAGTTTCTACTATTCTGTATAGCCTCACCAGTACTTGATATTGTCAGACTTACATTTTTGCCAAGCTGATGAGGTGCGACCTGGTATCTCATTATGGTTTTAATTTGCACTTCTGTGATTGCTATTGTGGTGAAAAGTCTTTTAATATGCTTATTGGCAATTCAGTTTCTTCCTTTGGGATATCCTTTGTTCATCTTTTAAGTGGATTGTTTGTATATTTCTATAGATTTTAAAGCATTCTTTATATATTTTGGATACTGATCTTTTGGTAATTACATGTATTACAAATATCTGCACAAAGTCTGTGGCATATATTCTTATTTTAGTGCTCCTGACATCCAAGAGTTTTGATTTTGATGAAGTTACATTCTACAGTATTTTCTTTTTTAGATTTGAATATATGTGCCTGTGTGCACGTGTGTGTGTGTGTGTGTGTGTGTGTGTGTGTGAGGGAGAGAGAGAGAAAGAGAGTTTTAAGAAATCTGGGCCTATCCAGAAGTCACACATCTTTCTTTAAGAATTTTAAAGTTTTCCTGTTTCCTTTTTTGGTCTTTAAATTGGAATTTATTTTTTCTGTAATATGGAGTGAGACAAAGATATTGTCTCCCCTACCCCCCCACCATATGGATAATTGGTTGACCTAGCCTCATTTATTGAGAAGGCCATCCTTGCCCATGGATGTCAAGTTTATATCACACATGGGCCTGTTGCCAGGCTTTCTGTTTTGGTCAGTCAGCCTCATTGTCCTTGTGCCAGTTCCATACTTTCTTAACTATTACAGTCTTGTGAAATGTCATGATAGCCAGTAGGACAAATTCCCGCCTTCCATCTTGTTCTAATTCTTAAAATTTGTCTTGCTTAACCCCGTGTTCTACATACCTTTTTGTAACCTCATTTAAATAGTTGTATACTGTTTCGTTAGGAAACATACCATAATTTAGTTAACAAAAAAATCCTCTTTTTAATTAATTGAGAAAGAGAAATGAAGGGAGATTACCCTGATGAGAGGCAAATTGAGAACTGAAGGTTAGAGAAGCTCTCTCTGAGGAACTGAGATTTAAGTTGAATCATGAAATAGATGAAATAGATGAATAGATGAGAAGTCCCCCCTTCTCATTAGGGGATACGTTCCAAGACCTCCCCCAGTAGATGCCTGAAACCTCTGATGGAACTCTGTTGCCGTCAGTCAGAACACGTTTATGCTGGTGTCTTCCACCCACAAATTTAATGCCTTTTCTATCTCAACTGAGCACGTAGCACACGCTGTAGCTGTTATTTTTGCAATTTGAGGTGCAAAGCAAAACTAGCACAAATTTCTTTTTCCTTCTTCACAATTTCATGGATAGAAGATTTGTTCTTATGTTAGGTCTTAGCAACATCAGCATATGATTTTTTTTTCATTCCTTATTAAGTCAAGAACGTTTACCTTTTTCCTTAAAGGAAGCACTTTATGGCTTGTTGTTAGTGTATCTGAATTGCCAGCATCACTACTCTTGTGCTTTCCCGAAGCACTTTGTTAAGTAAAATAAGGATTACTTGAAGTCAAGCACTGCTGTACCATGGCAGTTGATCTGATCACCAAGACAGCGACTAAGTGACTAATGGGTGGGTAGTGTAGACAGCTATGCTGGACAGAGGGATGAGTCATGTCCTAGGCGGGACACAGCTGGAAGGTGTGAGAACAATCTCAGAACAGCATGCAATTTAAAACTTATGAATTGTTTCTGGAATTTTCCATTTAATATTTTCAGACCAAACATTGCGTTTTCTTGACCAAGGGTCAGGGTTGGCCAAGGGTGACTGAAACCACAGAAAGCAAAACCATAGATAAGGGGGGACTACTATACATCAAAAGTCTTAAATTTGTATACTTCTTGGCCCAGTAATTAAAATTTTGCTGATACATAGGAATATATGCATCCATATGGGCACATTTTATTTTATGGTCCCAGAGAAAGACCTCCAGATAATCAATCTGGCAATCCTCCAGTAAAAAGGCCAGTATGCTGCCTGATAACACTACAGTGAAGCTCAGTCGTTGACAACTCCACCTATGTATAAAGGGCTTCAAATTTACATGTTAGAGATGCATTCTTTAACAGAAATGCACAGCCAGGAATCATCAGTCTGAGGAAAGCCATCAACATGAAAGACAGAGAGCAAAACAGGGACAATGCAAGGTACAGAAGAATTTTTTTTAAAGCTATAATTAGTATCCTTGTAAAAATAAGAGAAAATACTGCATTCATGAAACTGTGACAATATATCTGTTGGGCCAACTTCTGTACCTGCCCAAATTATCAATCAAATTTAAAACTAGACATTTTCAGACTTTTAAGAACTCAAAAAATTTATCTCCTTTTCTCCCTTTCTTAGGATGCTGGTGGAATATATGCTCCAACAAAGCAAGAAGGTAAAACAAGAAAATAAGTGATTCAATACGGGAAGGGAAGACCTAAAATAATAGCTGTATGGCAGACCTAGAGAACAATCAATACAATTAAAGCAGTTCTTCTATACTGTGTTACTGTTAACTTTATTACTAGATGTTTTATCATTTAGCTGCTATTGTGTAGGAATTCAGTTGTTTACTGGCATATATGAAAGCAAACACAGAAGTTAGATTGAGGTAGAATCAGAAGATACATGGGAAAATTTACTCAATAATTCAACAATCTTTTATCAGAACACTTAATATGACTTTGGAGAAAAGAAAAATAGCCAGGACCAGAAGAAATAAAGCAAGATTTGGCTGGGGAGAGTCGGGCGTGGGCAGAAGCTGGAAGTCAGATTAGACAGGGGTTGGAACACAGGGAGCCATCTTTAGAGGGGCTGTGTGGCAGGATAATGTGATGGTAAGCATGTGGGTTTTTCAGTCAGTGAGGTCTAAGTTTGCATCCTAATTCTGCTTACAGCTTAATGGCCTTTGATAGGTCACATAACCTTCGTTGCTTCAGTTTTCTTTTAAATGGGGATGGCATTAATGACCTTATTAAGTAGTTATGGGGGTGAAATAATTCATATAAAGCACTTACAGTAGTGCTTGGTCATAATGTTCACATTATGGTGGGTGATATTATTGTATGTTATATATAATAAATCATATGTGGTATGATATATCATTATTTCACTGTGTTATTGTTGTCACATTGTTATTTTAGAATCAGGCAGTCTGTAAAGAGTGTCCATGCAAGCAGTATAACAAGAACTATTGAATAAGACCCAGGCAAGCAGAGCAAAACAGGAGCTCACTCTCATCTAACAAAACTCAGAGAAATCATGTAGCAGAAATAGATGGGAGATCCAGAGATTTTTGATTCTGAGACAGCCTTCTTTCCTTGTTCATTGCTTTTTGCAAATCTATGGAGGCAGGAGAAAAATCACCATGGCTTATTCTGACCCTGCAGGTGGATGAAACTTAGAATATTTGATTAGGTTGAAAAATGAATGGGCATGAAGATGCCAGCTGTTTTAGCAGACAAAACTTAAGAGTTTTTAACAGTCATTAGAGATTGAACACTGATTGTCTTGAGCAGATACATGCAACAGTTGTTAACAGAGGGGTGAAGAAACCTCTTAAGATAGATAATGCAGGGAGTTCTGTCTGAGGATGAAGGGCATAAGCGGTGGGCTGTTGAACTCTGCTAGTGTGGGCAGTGTGTGGGGTCATAGATGGGCAAGAATTTTGGCTGGAACTTAGGGTGTTTATCTAGGTACTAGAACATCTGGAAACTCAGTGAACAGTGCATGGTGTTGATATTTTAAGTGTTTTACTGAGGGCAGGATGTCCATCAGGAAGTATTCCTTGGGATTGCTAACCAGAAGGAAACACAGGTTCCTCTTACATTTCATATCCCAGCCCATATTCTTTTCCACCCTGGGTAGTTAGCTGCCTGTCTAGACTTTTTGTGATCATAATAGTATAATACAGTAATATAAATAATTTTAATTAAACAGTTTATGAGCCTTTTAACATTACAAAGCGCTCTTGCATATGGTGTTCTATGGCCTTTTATATTTTGTGCTTAAGATTGTAAGTGGTGTTGTTGGCCTTAACCCCGTGAAGTCTGAAATCACTTTGGGAACTTTGGCTAGGCTTCCAGAGTCTGGGGTAGTAAGTGCCAGGATAAATTTGGGTCTGGGATTTTAGGTGGTTCTGATCTTGGGCTTTTCATGCCCTCCAGTGACTTCATTTTAGGGTGACTTCATTTGGTATGGAGGTTGATGTAGGGGAAAAAGTGAAGGGAGGTAGCCAGTCTAATGTGAAAAGAAAAGTGGGTAGAAAATTCATCTAGTCTATTCCTGGCTCCACTTTACATTGTTCAAAGAAAAAGAAAATCACTCCCACTGTTGTCTTTTGTCCCCTCTATTGTGTACAATTTTTAGATAGTATTTTTGGATTCGTTTTTGTTTTATTAGGAGGACAAATTTACAAAATGCTTTGAGTTTGGAAGATAGGTGAGGGTTTTTTTTAGTACAGGTTAATATGCATATACATTTGTTTTAGGGCTCCCAATTAATTATTCTTATACCATCACTCATATGTTAAAAGTCTCCTTATGCTTACATAGAAATGTAGAACAGCCTGTTTTCCAGCTTCCATGTTACTTGAATAGTTTTACTTTTTGGTGCCGTGTTGCTTGAGAATTAATTTTGTAATCTTCCATCTCAGGGCCACATTTCTTCAGTAATTTGGTTATCTTTCTAGTGGCATGTTACGAAAGTTAAGTTTATCCCAGTGACCTTGCTTCTCTTGACTTTTTGAAAAATACATCTTTTTTTTTGTTTGTTTTCCGAAAAGGTTTTTTATCTCAACCTTTGCTCTTGCCAATTTATTGATAACAAACCTTGAATCGAGTGGAAGTTTTGGAGAACATTTTGATGTTCCACTTTTAAGTAGGTGTAATGCCCTCAGAATGATTTTTTTTTTTCATCTGTGGACTCCTGAATTTTTCATTTAAAAAACATTATTTTAAAATTTTTGTGGTTCAGTAATTACCATGTTGGGTGAATTTTGGGCTTGGCACATTATGTTTTATAATGTAAAATATACGTAACATAAATTTACAATTTTCATTATTTTTAAGTGTACACATCTTGGGCATTGAGTACATCACAAATGTGGCATTTGGAGACGTATATCTCCAAAACTTTTTTCATTTTGCAAGCCGAAACTCTGTACCATTAAACAACAACTTCCATTTCTCTTTTCCCCCAGCTACAGGCAGCCACCATTCTGGTATCTGTCTCTGAATGTGACTACTTTAGGTACCTCGCTTGATGTAAGTGAATTATGCAGTATTTACCCTTTTGTGACTGGCTTTCTTCACCTAGCATAATGTCTTCAAGGTTCATCCATATTGTAGTGTCAGAATTTCCTTTTAAAGGCTAGATAGTATTTCAATGTATGTATATATCACACTTTGTTTATCCATTCATCTATTGATAGACACTTGGGTTGCTTCTATCTTTGGCTATTGTGAATAATGCTATTAGTATGGGTGTACAAATACCTGTTTAAGTCCCTGTTTTCAGTTTTTTGGGTATATACCCAGAAGTAGAATTGCTAGATCATATGATAATTCTGTTTAATTTTTTGAGGAACCGCTATACTGTTTTCTTTCTGTTTTTAAAAATAATTTCAACCTTTATTTTAGATTCAGTGGATACATATGCAAGTTTGTTACAAGGGTATATTGTGTGATGCTGAGGTTTGGGGTAGAATTGAACCTGTCACATGGGTAGTGAGTGTAGTACTCAATAGGTAGGTTCTCTTTTTTAAAAAACAATTTTTTTTTTTTTTTTGAGATAGGGTCTCACGGGTCTCACTCTGTCACCCAGTTTGGAGTGCAGTAATATGACCACAGCTCACTGCAGCCTCAACCTCCTGGGCTCAAGCAATACTCTCACCTCAGTCTCCTGAGTAGCTGAGACTACAGCACATGCCACCACGCCTGGCTAATTTTTTGTATTTTTTTTTGGAAATGGGGTTGTGCCATGTTGCCCAGGCTGGTCTCAAACTCTTGGACTCAAGCCATCCACCCACCTTGGCTTCTCAAAATGCTGGATTACAGGCGTAAGCCTCTGTGCTCAGCCCCAACAGGTAGTTTTTCAACCCTTGCCTCCCTCCTTTCCTCCCATCTCTTGGAGTCCCCATTGTCTATTGTTCCCATGTTTAGGTCCATGTCTACCCAGTGTTTAGCTTCCACTTATAAGTGAGAACATGCAGTATTTGATTTTTTGTTTCTGTGTTAATTCACTTAGGATAATGGCCTCCAGCTGCATCTATGTTGCTGCAAAGGATGTGATTTCCTTCTTTTTTTATGGCTGTGTGCTATACTGTTTTCCACAGAGGCTGCACTGTTTTACATTCCCACCAGCAAAACACAAGGGTTTTAATTTCTCCACATCCTCATCAACACCAACACTTGTTACTTTCTGTTTTTCTTTGTTTTTGTTTTTGTTTTGATAGTAGTAATCCTAATGGGTGTGTAGTGGTATCTTGCAGTGGTTTTGGTTTGTAGTTCCCTAATGTTTACTGATGTTCAGCATCTTTTCTTTATTATTATCTTTTTTTTTTTTTTTTGAGACAGAACCTCACTCTGTCACCCAGGCTGGAGTGCAGTGGTGCGATCACAGCTCACTGTGCAGCCTCCACCTCCTGGGCTCAAGCAATCCTCCCACCAGTAGCTGGGACCACAGGCATGTGCCACCATACCTGGGTAATTTGTTTATTTTTTGTAGAGACAGGGTCTTGCTGTGTCACCCAGATTGGTTTCGAACTCCTGGGCTCAAGCAGTCCTCCCACTTTGGCCTCTTAAAGTGCAGGGATTACAGGCTTGAGCATCTTTTCGTGTACTTCTTGGCCATTTATATATCTTCTTTGGAGAAATGTCTGTTCAAGTCTTTTGCCCATTAAAAAAGTTTTTTTTGGTATTCATTGTATGATTTCTTTATGGATTCTGAATATCAGTTCCTTCTCAGATAGACATATGATTTGCAAGTATCCCATCCCATTCCATATGTTGCCTTTTCACTCTGTCGACAATGTCTTTTAATGCACAAAAGTTTCGCTTTGACAAAATTTGAGGTACTTCATATATGTTCTCCAGTTGGCTAAATTTCTCTAGCCTGCCCCTCTGTTAGCATCATCTTTCTGTGCTTTCTTCCTTAGAAGGGTCAGAGAAGGCTGTGGTGAAATTGAGCCAGACCTTTGTATCACTAGTATCTCCTTCTGTGGCAGAGGACACCCATTTACCGATGCACCTGCTTCTCCCATAGTAGAAGCCTTTTAACTGAGAATTGGTGACTTATAAAATATTACTCATTGTTATGATTACAGTAGTAGTGTATAGAACATGCTATGACATTGGTTAACATAAGCAGCTCTATATTGGCAGGAAGGACAGTAATATAACACTAGCTGTTATCATTAATAATTTTCAATTGTAATGTAAGTGCTTTGAAACGTATTGTCGCATATAATTCTTCTAATAATCTCTTAAGGCAGATGAGGTAACTGAAACTCAAGTAAGTTACGTGACTTGTTCAGGGTTGCATAGCTAAGCCATTCCATCTATAACAGTTCTCCCCTGTTATTTTCTGTACCAGAATCTGTCCTATTGCCAATTTCAAGAGGAGACAGGGCCATTATCTGGCATAGCAGCTGTGTCTCCACTACCTAGCATAGGACCTGGCACAATAAGTATAAAACTGTGGATCTGACAGTAATGTCATGGTTCAGGGGTGTATCACAGTTGTCTCCTAGGTTGAAAAAAGTCATTAGAAAGCATCAGAGAAACAAAAAAGGTTAGTTGTTGCTACTTCCCTCCCCTAAACATTAAAGGTTTAAACTAATTGATTTTTAAATTTAAAAACTTTTTATTGAGGTATAGTATATATTCAGAAAAGTACACTGAATCATAAGTAAATATATAATGCATTGAATTTTCACAAGCTGAACAGACTTGTGTAACTAGCACCCAAAACCCAGAACATTATCAGCACCTTGTACGTCCTCTTTGTGCTCCCATCTAGTCACTGACCCCTCTTCCCATGAAAGGATAACTGCTATCCTGACTTCTAACAAAATAGGTTAATATGCTTTTTAAAAAATATATATAAATGGAATTTATACTGCACAAAATGGCATTTTTGTATGAGGCTTCGTTTGTTCAGCGTTATGTTTGTGATATTCTATATTGTTGCAGGCAGTTGTAGATCACCCATTTTTCTGGCTGAGCAATGAGTGTTCCATTGTGTAACATGCCACGGTTTATCTACTGTACTTTTGAAGGGCATTTGGGTAGTTCCTAATTGATATGGTTTGGGTGTGTTTCCACACAAATCTCTTCTTGAATTGTGGTTTCCATAATCCCCACCTGTCATGGGAGGGACCCGGTGGAAGGTAATTGAATCCTGGGGGTGGTTACCCCCATGCTGCTGTTCTTGTGATAGAGAGTGAGTTCTCACTCAATCCGATGATTTTATAAGGGGCTTTTCCCACTTTTGCTCAGTACTTCTCCTTGCTGCCACCACATGAAGAAGGATGTGTTTGTTTCCCCTTCTGCTATGATTGTAAGTTCCTCGAGGCCTCCCCAGCCATGCTGAACTGTGAGTCAATTAAACCTCTTTCCTTTATAAACTACCCAGTCTTGGACATGTCTTTATTAGCAGTGTGGGAACAGACTAATATACTAGTATTACGAATAGCACCATTTTGAATAGTGCCATTGTGAACATTCTATTACATGTCTTTTTGCAAATGTATAATATATATACATGTTTGAACCTTCTGGATTTTAAGTTAAGAACTATTCATAAATAGAATAAATATTTTAAAATTCTTTCAGTTCCATATTGTATGTAAGCAAAGGAGAAGGTTAGGGAGGGAAGAAAGAAAGGGGTGGATTTGAAGGGAAAGAAGGAAGACAGAGGAAGGACAATAAGATAGGAAGAGGAAATCAGGGGAGAAGAAAAGATTGTAGAAAAGGAAGGGTAGAGAAAAATGGAGGCAAGCGTACAGCTGTGGGCTCCTAAATAAAATGAGATACTGAAACTAAATCCTTATCACAATCTTGAGCATGGACTTCAAGGTATCATTACTTCTTGAAATGCAAATCTCTCTTCAAGCCTCATCAGTTCCTCTCAGAAGCTGTTTGGCCTCTAGTTCATCCATTTCTCTCTCTCAGTACTGTCAGCACTCCATCTCTTTTCCTAACTAGTCCTAACCAGACTCTTCATAACTGTTCTAGATCTGATCTGTTTTTCACTAGCAGCCATTTATATTATTTTAAACAAATCTAATAAAAAAAAATAAAAACCAGATCATATTGAGATAGAATAGGAATAGGACGTGCCTCCTCCATGTATTTTTCCTTTTCTTCTTCTTTTCGCAAAACCTACACCACTACTTTGCCTACACTATACCCACTAACCCCCAAGCTTTTAGACACTCAAAGAAAAGAGCCATTCTTCTGTGCTGTCATAATGTTTAACCATGCCTAATTCCAGAAACTGGCCTTAGGAGATCTAAACATTGAACCAAGGTTGTTGAGTCTCAGTCTCCCACCTTCGGAAGGAATGCTGAACAATTACTAGGGTATGGAAAGGGAATACAATTTCATTGTTGGAACTGGGGCAGAAATTAAACACATATAATTATTTTAAGTCTGTCACTTATTTGCTTTTTGACCTACATTCGCAGACTCCTTATTCTTTTTTTTTTTCCAGTATTAAAGTTATTGAGGATTTGGAAGCTTGAATGACTTTGCAAATCTTAACTAAAACTAATGATATAATTATTGGCTTGCGGAATAATTTCTTACAGCACAGCACAATGTATTTAATTTTTAAAGAATAATATTTATCATGTTTTTGCATCATAAAAGTATCTTTTGGAATTGTCATTGGCAGGTTTTTATAAATATGTTAATTATATCTATCTTTGTATGTATTTACTTAAGAAATTAAAAGAATATGTAAGTCAGAAAAGGATTCTGAGAACCAATATAGTTCAAATGGAAGATTGGAATTATAGATTGGCAGGAATTCAGGATGCAAGAGACCATTACTTTAGATGGTCTCTTTAGAAGGCCTGGGATTTAAAACTGAGCCATACTACCTTTAGAAATTCCAAAGGATAGACTGCCACAGATTATGCCAGCAGTCATGTTGCAAGATTGGGTGACCCCTTCAAACTGGCTTGTCAAATTTATTAATATCTTCTTGCAAGGAATGAATCCAAGAATATGTTGGAGCTACATCTGGATGGAAATGAAATAGTGTTACAGATTCTGAGCAGTCAGACAGATAACCTGATGATAAATTTTGGGCAGTGAACTATATTGATGTTGCTGTCAACTTAGTAGAGATATCAAAAGAACACTTGGAAAGAAATAAATTAATGTTTGTTACTGTTGTGGGAAAACCAAGATGAATAGGGAGATTAGAAGACATCAAAGTAAAGCAGCTTATCTTCATATCCAAGGACCTTCAGCATCTAAAGATTCTTTAGAAAAGTGTTTTTCAAACTCTTTGATGGAAGAACAGATTAAAAAAAATCTAGGTGGTCACCAACTGATACTTTTGTAAAATATAAAAATGAATTGCTAGAAGAGTGAAATGAAAAAGACATGAAATACAAGGCTTGACTCTTTTATTAGTAGATTCATCAGATTTAAAGTTATTCTTACACATTGCTGTAAAAGTTTTAAAATTCTTATCTCATTTTCTGTACTTTTCTTATTATGGATTGGTAATAATTTACAGACCAGAACTGGTCCATGGACCTGCTCTCTTTGAATAGCACGATTCTAGAAAGGTTTCTGTATTCTAACAGTCCAGGAGTTGGCCTTCTTAAGAATTCTGTCTCAGAGGGGCGACAGTAGTATGTTATTGATAAGTAATTCCTAACTATGTATTAGATAATTGGAGATACTGTTTTTTAAAACAAATATGGTAGATGGTTATACAAATAAAAACTTTTCTGAAGATAACTCAAATTTTCAGTTAGTTGGATCAGTAAAAAATCAGAGAGGACGTTGTTACTTTGTTCATGCTTTACATATATATACACACACCAAAGAATGGCTTTTGGGTAAGGAGAGAATTTATACATATATTTTATAGGTATAAAATACACATAAAATCTACACACACCAAAGAATGGCTTTTGGGCAAGGAGACAATGTTTATAATACAATCTTCTTTTGTAAACACTCTTATTTCTGTACATTTTAAAGATCATCTTTTTTTGATATTTGCTTATTAAAGCTGTAATGTAGTTATATTTTCTAAGTTGAATATCTTAAACACTATGCCAGTGATTTGGGTAACATTTCAGTTTTTCTCTAATTGTAACTGATGAAGATTTTTAATGACTATGATAGGCACATTGCCAATTTTTGTTACATTCTCTTGTTACAAGAAAATATTATTTGCCATTTCAACTTTGTTTCATGTGGTTCATGGTAGAATTCATTTCTTATTAAAAACTTAATAAAGAACTACTGTTAGCTTTAGTAGTCATATTAAAGTATAATATTGTTTTAATCTACACCAGAATTATAGAATTTCAGGATTGGAAAGCATTACACTCTAATGTTAACCATATGATCTATGAACCCCTTCTAATGCTTCTCTGCCAAGTGACTGTTCAGGCTGTCTGTAAGTATCTCCAGTCATGTGGAAGCTCCATGAGTCCCAACATAGCTCCTGGGCAGCTAATACTGTTACATAGTGGTTTTCTACATTGACCTGAAACCCTTTTCCTTGCCACTTCTACCTTTTATCACAATACAGAACAAGCTTAATTGGTCCTGCATGTGAGTGAAGATAGCTATCATGTTTGATATTTCTTTCTTCTGTAGGCTAACATGTAGCCTTTGCTTCTATCATGTGATTTGTTTCCTTCCCTGTCTTTTTTGGCTTCTTCTGAATGTCATCCAGTTAGTCTCTATACTTCTTAAAGTGTAACACCTAGAACTGAATGAAGTGTTCAAGGAATAGTTTTGACCAAGTGTAGAGTTGAGTATTGTTATCTTCATTCCAGGAAGCTACCTTCTGTGAGATTGTATTGGACAGAGCTGTGGGTTACAAACCATTGATAGCTGTGACCCTTAGGTGTGTTATGAAATCATTTTAGAGGGTCTTGATTTACATAAAAAACAGAAGAGAATGGAACAAAAGTACACATCATGTAATAAAGCTAAGGATCATTGCTTAACAATTTTGTTTTCAATTTATGTATGAACACATACACACATATATGTACACACATATGCATATATACATATTACTCCATACAGATATCTCTACTGATGGTGATATAAAATGGTGATATAAAAATTTCTTATTATGTGTCAAAAAAGTTTGAAAGCCTCTGGCCTAGACTAGATGCTTCCCGTCCTTGTTTCTCTGACAGCTCCGTCTAGTCTCTGCTTGCTCTGCAGCCAGTTTACATGTCCCATCTTGATATTCTTCTTTGTGTTTCCCTGTAAATTTCGTGCTGTGTAACATGAGAGGCATGATGGGCTCCATTAGATTTGCTTTAGGACGCTGAAAAATTATTTTACTGCTTTGATTAAGTCTTTTCATGGTTGGACCCCCGTGAGAATTCTTGTCTGTGGAATGAAGAAATGAAGTAGCCTGGTGAAGAGGCAAGGTCAATTGCGGTTTTTTTTTTTTTTGTATTTAAAGGTTATAATATTTATTGCTGATGGATTGCTTTCTCTTTTTATTTAGATTCTGAATTATTTATTTATTTATTATTTTTAAAAATTTTATTATTATTATACTTTAAGTTTTAGGGTACATGTGCACAATGTGCAGGTTTGTTACATATGTATACATGTGCCATGTTGGTGTGCTGCACCCATTAACTGGTCATTTAGCATTAGGTATATCTCCTAATGCTGTCCCTCCCCCCTCCCCCCACCCCACAACAGTCCCCGGAGTGTGATGTTCCCCTTCCTGTGTCCATGTGTTCTCATTGTTCAATTCCCACCTATGAGTGAGAACATGAGGTGTTTGGTTTTTTGTCCTTGAGATAGTTTGCTGAGAATGATGGTTTCTAGCTCAGAAAATTATTGCCCCAGTGAAATAAAGGGTTTAAAGAAAATAGTGTTTGAGATAGACTCTCCTCCTCCTTATTTTTTGGTTTTGCAATTTATACTTTTGAATACTCGTGACAGCGAGTGCTCTCTGTGTGCCAGGAACTGTTCTAAATACTTTATTTATGTGCACCAAGTCAGTGGATCCTCATAACAGCTCTCTGGAGCATGACTGTTATCCTTATTTTACAAACGAGAACACTGAAGATGAGAGAGATTATTTAACTTGCACAAGGCTTTAGAATTTATAGTGTATAACAGTAGCATCTCAAGCAGCAATCTAAGAACGAAATCCTTTCAAACTACCTAACAACCAAAAATACGTGGATGGCACACTTATCCCATTACCCTGTCGTTCCAGATATGCTCATATAGCAGATGCTAAGTCTTTTCATAATCATTTAAATATAAGAATTTGAAGATATAAAAAACTTTTTTTTTCTATCTTTAGAAAGCACTTTTCAGTAACAGGAAAGGGAATCCTTTAATGACACTTCAGAATCTATTAATTCTTCCTTTTCCTTTCTTCCCCACTGTTCTTTATCTCATTCTCTGTTTTTGGCTCTACCCTGTCATCAGTTTCCTACTACAATTCTCTCTCTCTACTTTTTCGTTTTCTTTTTTTTTCT
The DNA here is from genome assembly GCF_028878055.3 of Symphalangus syndactylus. NCBI lineage: Eukaryota > Metazoa > Chordata > Mammalia > Primates > Hylobatidae > Symphalangus > Symphalangus syndactylus. The sequence goes on along the minus strand of NC_072440.2, from coordinate 84,292,998 downwards.
TCTCTCCATCTCCCTAACTCCCCATCCCCACTGGTTTTCCATCTATTCTTTCCTTTACTCTGCTTTTGTGCTTTCCATATTCATTCAAATTTATTTTTTTATGTAAGTTAAGCATATACTGAGCACCAAGTAAGTGTGAGGCATTGTTGAGATATAAACATAAATAAAGCATGTAGCATGAGAGCTAATCAGGGTGAGATCAAAGCTCTGCTAGTACATTCCCTTGAGAATCTGAGCTATTGGAGCATGCCAAGGTAAATACTCCTTAGGCTTTCCCTATATGGATCAGGAATTTCTATGGGATTTAGATAAATTGTATGCAAATAATATAAAATATGAGCCCCAGAATTCAGAGAATAGGCAGCATTGAGGACATGTTTTGGATCAAGGCATAAAAACAGTGGCCTAAAAAGTTTACAGGAATATTTTCATTGGAAAATTAGTAGTGTTTAGTATAAAAATTACTTCTTATAAAATAACACCGTACATTGAATGTATGAAAATGGTATTTAAGTTGGCCTTGGCCCTGGGGATCTCTTATATAACATTTACTAATATGAGCACTAATTACCAGCATTCCCACAGTTGAAATAGCAAACAGTCCAGGACATTTCTGTAACTTGTTTGACCTTGTCCACTCCAGCTCTACCTTGCTCACTTGCAGTATTTATGAAATAGCTTTCAGGTACTTCCTATGTGCCAGCAGGTATGCTGCTGGACACTGAGGGATACAGGGTTTAATGCATTCTCTTTCTTCTTAGAGTTTTCAGTCTAGCAGTGCCTGTCTCTTAGGTTTTGCCGTTACTTAAAGACAATTGTCCATAACTATTTCTCCTTCCCCTCACTTGGCCAGATCCTATGCATTCTTAGAGGCCAGTTGTATTCCAGTGAACCTTCCTTGGTTACCCAAGCTAAAAGTGGTTTCTCTGCTCTCTTCGCTCCTATTGTGTTTATTTTCTTTAACCAGTAATTTGGCAATTTATCATGTTAATTGCTTTGTGACTTGTATCTATTGTTGTCTTGACTTGTTATTTAAATTGTGTTGTGTGACTTTCATAGTTTGATTTTTGTCTTCTGATTACAAGTTCTTGAGAATAGAGACTCCTTTTTATAACTCTTATAGCAATGATCACTCCAAACTTTTGTTTTGTTTTTTGAGACAGAGTCTTGCTCTGTTTCCAGGCTGGAGTGCAGTGGTGCAATCTTGGCTCACTGTAACCTCCGTCTCCTGGGTTCAAGTGATTCTCCTGCCTCAGCCTCCTAAGTAGCTGGGACTACAGGCACATGCCACCACGCCCAGCTAATTTTTGTATTTTTAGTAGAGATGGGGTTTCACCATGTTGGCCAGGATGGTCTTGATCTCTTGACCTCATGATCTGCCCGCTTCAGCCTCCCAAAGTGCTGGGATTATAGGCGTGAGCCACCATGCCCGGCCTAAACTTTTTTTTTTTAATTATGCACCGTGTCTTAGTCAGTTTGGGTTGCCATAACAAAATGCCTTAGACTTGGTAATTTATAAACAGCAGAAGTTTATTGCTCACAGTTCTGGAGGCTAGAAAGTCCAGGATCATGGCTCTGGTAGATTGTGTCTGATGAGGGCCCGTTCCTCATAGATGGTGCCATCCTCATAGATGGTGCCTTTCCATGGCAGAAGGGCAAAGGGGCAGACAAGCTCCCTCAGGCCTCTTTTGTAAGGACACTAATCCTATTTATGAGGCCTCCGTTTTATGACCTAGTCAGCTCCCAAAGGCCCTACCTCTTAATACCAACACATTGGGGATTAGATTCCAATAGGGATTTTGAGGGGCCACAAACATTCAGACTATAGCACACCCCAGATCATTTTATTGTGTACCTCTGCTACATGCGTACTTATAAAAATATATTTATAGATTATAAAACATAAAATATAAGCTAAAAATGATATAAAGATAAAATACGCAACACTGTAAAGATAATTTATATTACTTATATTGTGGTGTTTTCACCTGCCATACCTGAAAAAGAAATCTGAAAAAATATGTAGATACTAATGGAAGAAATGCTTTTGTCATAAATTAAGTGTCCAGAAATGTGAGGGTCTGTCTCTGGACTCTTTATTCTGTTTTACTGGTTTGTCTATTTTTGTACCAACATCAGTATTTTAATTACTAACATTTATAGTAAATTTTGAAATCCAGTAGTGCAAATTTCGTACCAAAGTTTTTCTTACTGTGGTAAAATACATATAACATAAATTTACTATTTTAATCATTTTTAAGCATACAGTTTTGTGGCATTAAGTATATTCACATTGTAGTACAATCATTACAACTATCCATTAGAAACTCTGTACCCATTAAATTATAGCTTCCTATTTCCCTCTCTCCTCAGCCCCTTACAACTACCGTTCTACTTTCTCTGACTATGAATTTGACTACTTTAGATACCTCATGTAAGTGGAATCATATAGTCTTTGTCCTTTTTTGACTAGCTTATTTCACTTAGCATAAGGTCCTCAAGATGTATCCATGTTGTAGCATGTGTCAAAATTTCCTTCCTTTTTAAGGCTGGATAATATTCCATTCCATTTGTGTGTGTGTGTGTGTGTGTGTATGTATATATCTATATATGTGTGTAGTATAATATATATATATAATATATAATACTACACTTTGTTTATCCATTCATCCATGGATGGACACTTGGATTGCTTCTACCTTTTGTTTATTGTAAATAATCCTATCAGATTTTTCTTCTTCAAGATAATCCGATCTATTCTAGGTTCTTGGCATTCCATTTGTATTTTAGAATCTGCCTTTCAGATTGCAGATCAATTTAGGGAGAACTGACAACTTTTCATTATGAGTCTTTTTTTTTGAGACAGGGTCTCACTCCGTGGCTCAGGCTGGAGTGCAGTGATGTGATCATGGCTCACTGCAGCCTCGACCTCCCTGGCTCAGGCGATCCTCCCACCTCAGACTCCCAAGTAGCTGGTACTACAGGCACATGCCACCATGCCCACTAACTTTTTGGTATTTTTTGTAGAGACGGGGTTTCTCCATGTTGCCCAGGCTGGTCTTAAACTTTTGAGTTCAAGTGATCCACCTGACTTGGCCTCCTAACGTGCTAAGATTACAGGCGTGAGCCACTGTGCCCGGCCTCATTATGAGTCTTTTAATCCATGAACATGATATCTCTGTTCATTTATTTGTTTACTTATTTTCTTCTTAATAATAGCTTTCTGCGTAGAGATCTTGCACATCTATGGTAACGTTTATTTCTGTATATTTGATCATTTGATATTATTTTAGATGGCATCTTTCTAAAAGTTTTATTTTCTGACGGTTGATGGTATATGGAAATACAGTTGACTTCTACGTATGCTCTAACAACTTTGCTAAACCCACATATTAATTCCAATAGTGCATATGAACATTTACAAAATTTTCTATGTTCACAGTCACATTTTCTGCAAAAAAGTAAGTTCTATTTCTTCTTTCCAATTTTTATACTCCTTATTTCCTCCATCCTGGCTAAGACCTCCAGTACAATGTTGAATTAAAGTGATGAGAGTTGGTATTCTTGTCTCATCCTCTATCTCAAAGAAAAAAATTTTAATGTTTTGTTTATAAGTATGATGTTGCTTCAAGTTTTTTATAGATAACCTTGATCAGATTAAGGAAGTTCCCTTTTATCCCAGTTTATAGAGAGCTTTTAAAATTATGAATGGATGTTTAATTTTATCAAACACTTGTACTTATTGAGATAATCCTATCAATTTCCTCTTACTCTCTTAGCAGAGTTACTTAAATGCACATATTAGAAAAGAAGAAAGGTTGAAAATTAATAAGCTAAGCATCTATCTGAAAAAGTTAAAGGATTTTTTTCCCCGCTCCTAGTTAGCTGTTAAAAACAGTATGTGAGCCCATCATTCCTACTGAAACCATATTGTAATTTAAACCACATTTTTGTTATAGGGACACCTACCAACATTTAAAAATACTTCCTACTCTAAAGTAGAGTTGAAGTTTATCATTTATAAATGGAGATATGGCATAGAAGCTGAGAATAACAGTTGACGCCACATGAACTGGCAAACACATTTTCTTGAATATTTTAATTTTGTAATTTTTAAAACATTCTGGGCTGAGTCACTTATTTTGGTGATGGCATTTTGGAATCCTATGCTAAGAATTAAATGTATCATTTTTTCTAGTAGGGTCTAGCCATAGTTTTTAGGCTTTAGCGATAGAATGTACTTGATGTATCAAGAATATCATATGTCATCAAATGCATAGCCCCATTCCCCTGAAAATCAACGTAGAAAATCTATCTGAATGCAATTTTGTCTTCTTTTACCAATTTTAATTTGTCCTTTTTGCTTGTAAAAAGGTCTAAGACTTGACCTTGTGGATTTGGTCTGGCCAGTCAGATGAGGTATAATTATAGCCCTTTCAAGGCTGAATATGTAAGATTCCATGAACCAGTTCAGATGCCTTTGCAGATAAAATGCCCATGTTTTAGATTATTTAGATAGATGTGAAGGTACCGTTTGTCAGTCTTCCAGCTTCTTTACTGCTGCATCCAGTCTAGAAACCATGATAATTTTTGAAACTGAGTAATTGATGTTAGATTTAATTCAGAGAAAATAAATTCTAAAAGATGAAAATGTAGTTAATATTAGTTAACAGTAATTTATTGTAATATGTGACTTTTTTTTTAAAAGGCAGTTATTGATCTTTGAGCATATTTTATTTGAGAGTCACTTGTTATTTTAGGTTGCCAAAGTTGAAGACTTCCTTCTCAGCTGATGTTAAATATTGTTGGTTTAGCACAATCGTCACTATCAAGAAAACAGGAAGCTATGTAGGACACATGCCAAATGGTAAATTAATAGTCAGGGTAAAGGAAACTGACGTAGACTCAGGGAAGGAACCCTGGACTCATCTACTTTGTTCTTTTTAGGTGGCTTGAAGAATAGAAATGGTCTAAGTCATTATTTTTTCCAGACAGTGTGTCAAAAAACAGGGTTAGCCCTATTAAGCCAGAAAGAATATATTTTCTTATATTTTGCATTATTTTAAAACTGCTAGTGTTTTAAAGGTTGTAGAATATCTTCATATAGCTTTGTTAATCTAGATTAGTTCTTGGCTGTCACTAAAAAGCCTATAAAGTATAGTAAAATTTGCCTACTTTTATTTTTTATAGTGAAACCTTAACATTTGAGTTGGATCTCAGTAACTGGGAACAAATGATAATTTAAAGAGGAGTCAAATCCAAATTTACCTTTCATTATTTACTTACAGTTTATTTATATAAAGAGTTTGCTAAATCAATGAACAGTGTCATCATTGTAGAGTCTGTGTCATCAAGTTACAGGGGGCTTGTTCCCTCTCTCGTAGCTTTGATTTATGTGTTTACAGTTTTTATACTTATTACTGATAAATAATTTTCTTTTCATTAGAACACATGTAATATAACTTCTTTTTGGCAATATTTTGTCATCTTTTACTTCTCATTTTTCTAGGTACTTAATAAAATATCATTTGTTGAAAACATAGTTCACCAATTATAAGATTTATAGTTATAAATCTTTATAAGTCACTAATTATGATTTATAAATCACTAATCATAAGATATCTCATTAATCTGATGATTTTCTCTTAAATTATTGAGAGCTGGTTTAATGTAGTAATTAAGAAAGTGGGCCATGGAGGCAGACATCCTGGGTTTGGATCCCAGCTCTGTCACTCACTAGCAAGTTACATGAGCATCTACGTGCCTCAGTGCCCTCATCTATAAATTGGAGGTAATAACAGCACCTATCTTGGAAGGTTGCTGTAAGTTTAAATAGTTTAATATAATTAAAGAACTTAGAATAGTGCCTGCCACGTTAGTAAATGCCTGACAAATATTAGCTGCTGTTATTTGTTTATTGTGGAAATATAATAATTATAGGTAATAACTTAAAGTTTAAATGCTGAGTTGTGTGTACAGTTCTTCAAAGGGAAGACCTTCCACAAATAATCACACTTTTGCCTTTCTTGGAGGTGAGGATGAGCACATCATCCCAATTCCAGTTAAATCAACAGTCTTTTTTTGTTGTTGTTGTTTTTAATCATGAAAAGAGTACAACACTAGGAGTCAAGATATATGCATTCATTCAGCAAACCTTTATCCTCACACATAGTTGTTGGAGTGTTCACCTCCTGGATATCAGTGCTAGACACTGGAGATTTAAAGATGCCTAGGCCATGGAGACTAAGATATGGTTAGAGTGTCCTGGAAGTGGTTTCCAATCCCAGAGTGCCAGTGAGACCCTTTGCTCTTTGATGTCATTATCTGTAAAATGACAGTTCTTGAGCTTAGTTTATGAGTGTTAGTAATATGTTAAAATTTCATCAGTGCTGGATACTTAGCACTGTGCTAGGTGCTATACTAGGACGTACTTAAAAAAGAGTGTAACATAGCGCTTGGTACTAGAATCTTATGATCTAGTTGGGAAAACAAGCCACAATGAGAAAAATAGACAAATAATACTGGGAGTCATGTGATTAAATGTAAAATAAGAGACTCAACAGATGAGAATATGCGAAGGTTCTTACGCTCAGCATTTTATTGCGTCAATGATTAACTGCCATTTCTGTAATAAAGTACTAGATTAAACTACCTCCTTTGATGCTATCAAGAATTCCCGCTTGATAATTCCCACTTTCATAATCTGTATAATGTGAATTTAACTCCCTTTGTTCACCCACATGTTAAACTTTAAAACAGTGCATTCCTGGTATATTTAGGTAATTTGAAATTGGTAAAAGATACATTTTTACAGCATAGTTTTTATCCAAAATCCTTTCTGTACTCTAACACCAAGATATGTTTTTTGTTCTTGTTACTGCTATATTCCTAGCACTTAGTGCCAGACACACAGTGAACACTGATGAAATATAGTTGAGAGACAAATTTGAAATTATACTTAACTGTCAGCAATTTTAAAATCATTTAAAAATAATTTTTAAATTAAAAGTGATTCAATTTGGAATATTGGCTTTTTCAACCTTGGCTCTAACTACATGTGAGGACAAGTTGCCATTCTATAAATATAATTTTAATGTAGCCAGTAGCTTTTTCTTTACTAGCTTTTTCATACTTGTATAAGGAAATGGCTTTCTAGATGAGCGAATTTCCCTGCCGTATTAGTTATCTGTTACTGATTTATGACAGCAGCTTCATGGGAGACCTTAAGCTAGAACTGCCCAGCCAAGCCATTCCCAAATTCCAACCCAAAGAAACTGTGAAAGATAATAAATGTTAGAAATGTGAAGTTTCGTGATATCACAGTATAAAGACTTTCATATGCTTTACTTGAAGACTGTTCATCAGTATATCACCCTGAATTCTGTACTTCTGAGAAGGAGTGAAGTACTTTAAAAGAAAAAGATAAAATCAGGCCATCATAGCCAACTTTTCTTAGTCAAATAGAAAAGGGTTGTATTTAGCCTTAAAATATTTTATAATTGTGTCCAAGAACCGTGGCTCATGCCTTATAATCCCAGACTTTGGGAGGCTGAGGCAGGAAGATTGCTTGAGGTCAGGAATTCGAGACCAGCCTGGGCAAAGCCCTGAGACCCTGTCTCAAAAAGAAAAAAAAAATTTAGCTGAGTGTGGTGGTGCACCTGTAGTCCCAACTACTTGGAAGACTGAGGTGGGAGGATTCCTTGAGCCCAGATGTTCAAGGCTGCAGTGAGTTATAATTGTGCCACTGCACTCCAGCCCGGGCTCTAGAGCAAGACACTGTCTCCTAAAAAAATTATAATAATAAAATAGTTCATAGTTCATGTTCATTATAAAAATCAAAACAATGCAGAAAGCAGCTGGGTGCAGTGGCTCATGCCTATAATCCCAGCTCTTTGGGAGGCTGAGGCAGGAGGATCGCTTAATTCCAGGAGTTTGAGACCAGCCTGGGCAACATGGTGAAACCTTGCCTCTATTAAAAATGCAGAAAATTAGCCAAGTGTGGTGGCATGCGCTTGTGGTCCCAGCTACCTGAGAGGCTGTTGTGGGAGGATCGCCTGAGCTCGGGAGTTTGAAGCTTCAGTGAGCTGTGATTGCACCACTGTACTCCAGCTTGGGTGACAGCAAGACCTCGTTTCAAAAAAAAAAAAACGCAGAAAGGTAATTAGAAGAATGTTGTAAAAATCATTTCAAATCCGGCCACATTTTGGTTACTCTCCTTCTGAAATCTGTCTATGTGTGTAGATATACATACTTACAAGTATCCTTTTTCCGTAAGTGGAATCATACTATTTCCATGTATTTTTAAAGCTTTTTAAACATTACCATGGGTTTAGAATTTACCAAAGCTCCCCTTAGTGCTATATGACATTGGAAAGATCACTTACTTGAAGTGGGGACGGGAGTGGGTAATACTCCCCAAAAGCACAATCAAGTCAAAATGGTACTCTCCAGTTAGCTGCAGGCCTTCTGTTTTGCTGAGAGGAATATACAGATTTGGGGTCAAGAGTCAAACTCCTCAAGGCAACAGAGGAAAGCTCTTTTAAACCCATGCTCTTTTTTTTTTTTTTTTTTTTTTTTTTTTAATAGAGTCTTGCTCTGTTGCCCAGGCTGGAGTGCAGAGGCATGATCTCAGCTCACTGCAACCTCCATATCCTAGGTTCAAGCGATTCTCCTTCCTCAGCCTCCCTAGTAGCTGGGACTACAGGCATGCACCACCACACCCGGCTAATTTTTGTATTTTTAATAAAGATGGGGTTTCACCATGTTGGTCAGGCTGGTCTTGAACTCCTGACCTCGGGTGATCTGCCTGCCTCAGCCTCCCGAAGTTGTTGGGATTACAGGCATGAGCCACCGCACCCTGCCCCTATGTTGTTTTTTGATTAACGGAAAAATGAGCACCCTCCTCTTGTGCAGCTTGAATTTTCACAGTAAATTAAAGAACATGACCAAACCAATTTTAGACAGAGGTAACTTAAGAAGAGGAAACATTTTAGTTTAATCTTAGAAGAAACTTGAGGTACATGGCATTGGCTTGTTTCCTATAAACCTATTTATCCTAGGTAATATAAGAAGATAGAATGTAACATATCTTAAATGATTTGCCCAACATTTCATTGGAAGACAAGCTGAGTGCCACTTAGGAGAAAGAGACCTACTAATGGCAGCTTTCCTCTGTTGCCTTGAGCACTTTGGCTCTTGGCCCCACGTTTGTAGATTCCTTTCAGCAAAGCAGAATCCCTGCAGCTAACTGGAGATTATAATTTTGACTTGAGTGTGCTTTTGAGAAGTATTACTCTTCATACCCCTGTCCCCCATTCCCACTTATGATATTGGAAAGTAAGTGATCTTTCCAATATCATAAAACACTAAGGTGAGGTTTTGTAAATTTTTCTTCTATCTTTTCTGTGGCGTTTTAGTGGCCCTTATATATTGGCTAGCCCACCCATTAGCCTGACTGTTTCCATAGAAGATTTGGCTATCATCTCACACTTTAAACTCTCCATTTCCTTTTCCCTAAACATGCTCCTTTGCTAGTAAGTCTTATTCAATAAATCTATTTGTCTCGTCTCCACTGCTGTTACCCTAGTCCAAGGATCCATCATCTTTCTTTCTTTTTTCAGATCTAAAGTGGTTATTATTATTATTATTATCCTACCTGCATTGGGTTTTCAGTCCCAGTGAAGATTGAGAAACCTGGTGAGACCAGTAGCATCCCTGGGGGGTAAACACAAGACTCATCCACATTGCTCCCAGCTGCCCTGGCCTTCCTACAACTCTTAGAGGTTTGCAATCCCTGTTCCTTATAGCGATGTCTTTCCTTAAATAGTAGAGACTTTGGGCAGCAGAGCTCCTCATCCCATTCCAGGTGGATAACCACATCCTGAAACACTCCTCTCCATGACTGAAGGTGAGAGGCTGAGGGGAATGGTCTCTGCCCTCTGTGACCCTGTTCATTCCTTTCTAGCACCGTTCTTGCTCTCATGCGCCTGAGTGTGGGCCTTATCTGCCAGGTGGGCTACACTCTGCTCAGCCCCCCATCACAGAACACTGTCTCCTCACTGAAGACTGTGAAGTGAATGTTTACTGAAGCAGCAGCATTGTCACTGCACCAGAGCTAGAAAATGGACAGGCAAGGATCTCTGTAGATAGCAGAGAAGTAGGTGATACCATCTATAAATGCATGTTGGTTTTGCTCCATCATCTTTCTTGACTAAAATGGTCTCCTCCCTGGTCTGGCTGTGTTCATTTTATCTCTGTGGTCTTTTTTTTTTCTATACAGTAGACAAAGTGATCTTTTAAAAACGTAGATGTTTTTACTCTTCTGCTCAAAACCCTCCTTTGTGCTTGGCATAAAAGCTGAATAATTGCAACCACTTGCAGGTCCGGTGTGATCTATCCCTTGCTTTTGCCCCTCTCTCCCTCATTTACTGTGTCCTAATCTTTTGCTCTTCTCTCTCTCATTTACTGTGCTCCAGCCGCATTGCCCAGATATATCAAGATTTCTTCCCCAGATGTACCAAGCTGGTTCTTGCCTTCACACCTTTGCACCAGCTGTTTCCTCTGCCTGGAATGCTCTTTCCCAGAACTTGGCATGGTGGGCCCCTTTGTGTTATTCAGTTTTCGGATTTCACCTCCTACAGAGGTCCTCTTTGATATTCCAGTGTAAAGTAGCTCTTGCTTCAGTGCAGCACCCTGTTTTATTTTCCTCATAGCATTTAGCAATCCTAAACCATCTTTATGTGTTTGTCTCTTGTTTATCATTTTCTTCTTCCCTCACTAGAATTTAAGTACCATGAGACCGCAGATCTTCTCTGTCTCGTCCATCCTATAATCCTAACACCTAGAGCAATGCTTGATAAATCTTATCTAAATGAAAAAAATTAGTGAATGAAACACAGAGATAGAGAAATATACTTTTTTCTTCATAGAATTATAATTTGTTAGCACATAGGAATTGTACATATTTATGGGGTACATAATGATGTTTTGATACATATAGTGTATAGTAATAAGATCAGGGTAATTAGCATATCCTCATCTCAAACATTTATCATTTATTTGTGATGGAAACAGTCAATATCCTCCTTCTAGCTATTTGAAACTATTTATTATTGTTAACTCTAGTCATCTACAGTGGTATAGTACATTAGAACATATTCCTCTTATCTTGCTATAATTTTTTATCCTTTAACAAATCTCTTCCTATCCCCCTTAGAAATGTACCTTTTAATACACTGAGGTTGCTGGAACCAGCTGTTGATGTAGTAAGGGTGGAAGGTGACATGGCAGGGCACAAAAACACTTAACCAGTTCTGGTTAAAGTATATAATAAAAAGCGTGGCCCAACAATGAGTGTAACCATTCGGGAAAAAAACAATTTGTCATTGAAGAAGGAGTGAGTTATTCAAACAAACTGGAATCAGGTTAATCCTGAGGATTTCCTGTACTACTACTAACTTCAGTCTTTAAGCTATGTAGTTAGATAATTTGATCCCCAAGCCCCAAAAAGATCCTTGATTGTGAATGGTGCTTTTCATAAATTTAAAGCATTGCAGTTGAATGCAATAGAGAAAGAAAAATCTTAGTGTTGCTTATAGGGCTCATAACAGCATGCTCATAATGACATGATGCTCATTACCATCATTAGATTATACTTCATAATGCTAGAATTTATGGGTTTTCTATAGTCTTTTAAAATAACTACTGTGTTGTGGGGCAGAAAAGATTATACTAAAAGGGAAATATGATGCCTCTAAAATGTACTCTGAGGAATTTTTTTATATTGAAAGGAAAACGAGAAAGTATTCTTAAAACCTGTGAAATATAAAAATTGGTTACCATTCAATTGCTGGTGCAACTTAGTTGTTTAGTTTATAAACTGGTATTTTTATTGACCCCAGAAGATAATGAGGAATAATCAACTTAGTGATTTATGTTAAACATATCCTTGTTAAAGTTTCTGTTTTTTTTTTTTTTTTTTTGATACAGAGTCTCACTCTGTCACCCAGGCTGGAGCACAGTGGTGCAGTCTTGGCTCACTGCAGCCTCCACCTCCCAGGTTCAAGCAATTCTCCTGCCTCAGCCTTCTGAGTAGCTGGAATTACAGGTGCCCGCCACCATGCCTGGCTATTTTTTTTTTTTTTTTTTTGAGGTGGAGTCTTGCTCTGTGCCCAGGCTGGAGTGCAGTGGTGGGATCTTGGCTCACTGCAGCCTCTGCCTCCCAGGTTCAAGCAATTCACCTGAGTTAGCCTCCCGAGTGAGTAGCTGGGACTACAGGTGGGTGCCACCATGCCCAGCTAATTTTTGTATTTTTAGTACAGACAGGGTTTCATCATGTTGGCCAGGATGGTCTCCATCTCGTGACCTTGTGATCTGCCTGCCTCAGCCTCCCAAAGGGCTGGGATTACAGGTGTGAGCCACTGCGCCTGACCTAATATTTGAATTTTTAGGAAAGATGTGGTTTCGCCATGTTGGCCAGGCTGGTCTTGAACTCCTGACCTCCAGTGATTTGCCTGCCTTGGCCTCCTAAAGTGCTAGGATTACAGGTGTGAGCCACTGCGCCTGGCCACTGTCTGGTTCTTTTCTCTTTCACATTCAAATTGTTTTGGGAAAAAGTAATAGTAAATCTCTAACGTGGGGTCTGAGTTACTTAAAGCCAAAATTTTTTGAATCTATTTTTAAATGACTCTTGCCCTTCCAAGTTGCCATGTAGGGAAATTGTACATTTATTTCAACTATGCATCCATCCATTAAATTACTTTTATAGGTTCTTTTTTAGAATTGCTTCACAGCCAGTTTTGGAATTATGAAAGAAAATTAGCCTCCTTGCTTTCGTTTGTAAATTAAAACTCTCATCTTTTTAAAACAAAATGAAGACATATTACTTTCTCAATTGACTTCATATTAATATTTTATTAACTTATGAAGCCTATGCAGCTGTTATGCAGTTGAACTTATGACTTCTAAGACAATAAATTATCTTGTACAGCAAATCTGTG